>NC_140087.1:28547102-29747102 GCF_964237585.1 Gallinula chloropus | reverse complement strand
TTAGTGAAGCAAATGGCGGTATTAATAAATCCACTGCTGATATAATAGGTGTGTATGCATGAAGAGTTACAAAAGGTCATGATCAGTCAAGCATTTATGCACACCAGTAACTTGACACACACAAATGCCCCGGTGAGTTCGGTGGAACCACTCATGCATATGTATTTGCGGGACTGGAGCCAAAAGAACAGATGTCTTTTAGTCTGTTTTGACATATGCGTGAGTATGCGTGTACTTTATGTATTTTATACTTTGCCAAGGAAAACATCATCAGTTACAACAGCGAGGAATTAGTGCAGCATAGTGCAAGCTGCTCTAATGCTGTGCTACCTAGCTTTAAGCCAAAATCAAATTTACTTTAGACGTGGAGTTTGAAGAAAATCATTTTGTGGCCTGTAAGAGCTGGGACACCTGCATAGATTTCAATCACTCACTCACAGGAGACTAAACATTTCAAAAGCATCATTAAGACACTGAGAATTTCCAGCTGGGCTCCAATCCGTCTGTTAGCACTTGTTAACATCCTCCGTTAGAACTAATTTTCCTTTTCCTTTCCCTACATCATTCCCTCTCTTCTCTCTCAACCAGCATTACTCTCTCTACAGATATATTCCTGTCCAGCAGTCCCTCGTTCTCAGTCATCCTCAGTGATCTGCCTCAAGAACTTCTCATTCCTTTCAGAAGCTCCAGTAGGAAACAGGTATACAGAAACCGATGGCTACCTTCCCACCAGTATGCTCTGTACTGCTCCAGGTTGCAAAGGGCCACGTGTTCTTTACATCTACAGAATACAGAATTATGAATACATATCCATGTATGTACACTACTGTAGTATCATACATTTCTGTATCTATAGACTTTTTGGAGGGTCACTCAATTTCTCTCAACCTCTATCCTTTTCTGTTGTAGTAAATATGCATGAGGTTTCCTCTTTATAGTCGGAAAGAACAGTCCTATGAAGAATCTCACAAATAACACCAGCAGAACCATGATAAAATTCCTGACCTGACTATCATAGGACCTCTCTCCCAATCTAAATTGTACTGCTTTGTATCCAGTATTTAGGCATTTAATGCAATAGCATTGTGAACAGACTGCAATCTGAAGTAAAAAATACAAAGATATGAAATATATCTAAATCAGCCAAAAACTGGATCAATAGCAAATAATATCTGTTTAGATATCTCGGTGGTTTCTAAAATGACAGTATTCATATCCATTTTTACTTCTTGCATTAAAAACTGCATGAATGAATGAATTGTTGTCCTTACAGACATTTGCAGAAAGAAAATGTATGATCCATCATGAGGATCATTTAACTGCTGTGTAGTTTGGTATTGAAATAAATGTAAATGCTTTCTGACATTAAAGAAATATCCCTTTCCATCCCTTTAACCCTCCTTGTTAACTGACATGCTACTCTGAAAGCACACATGGTTGTATTCTAGTCCTAGATCACTTCAGGGACAAAACTATATTAAGCTTCTCCCTCTCTTTCCTTTCTGCCCTCACTTCTCCCAAGGTGATGAACTTGCTATCAAATCTTTGCACCTCTCTAATGGAAAGGGATTTATGCCAGCAAATGTTGGGAGGATTAGTATCACAATCAGGCTAATAGTGCGCTGCTGATTTCAACTGTTATTAGTGAACAAATAGCAGTAGTTTCCTCCTATACAGTGGCCAGAAAACAAAACAGGTTCAGTAGTTCCCCAAATAACCTTGTTAACAACCACTTGACAGTGAGACAATAAACTGCAAAGGGAGTTCTCAGCCATGAGACAGGATGAAACATGGCCAGTTGCTCCTACTTACGTGTTCATTTCCAGAACATTTTCTGCCGCAAAATAAAATGTCTTGATCTGTGGGTGGCTGATCTTAATAGCACTTTAAAAAAAGAAAAATAGAAGAGGTATGAGGAAAACTAGTCTATAAAAGAAAGAAAAAAAATAATAGCTGAGTGAATTATTTAAAAATATTTATTCACTCCACTATGTTAAGCCGGATCAGTTCATCCATCCACATAGCTCTTTCCTTAAAAGTCTTGTCTATTTTTAGCACATTTCCTAGGCCACACATTATTCAGAGGTTCTAAACTACAGGAACTAAAAGGGAAGGGATTGAACTGAAAAGGAAGGAATAAAGAATAAAACAAACACTTTCATTATTCCATTACATAATTCTGTTGCGTGTCCACATCTCAAATACTGCATGCAGTTTTCCCCTCATCCCCCAGCTCTCAAAAGCAAAGTAAAGCTGACAAAGGTTCAGAGAGAGCACAAGAGATGATCCAAGGTATGAACCAGTTTCCATGAGTGGTTTATCAGGGTAAGAGCCCCCAGCATGAGAAACTGATGGTTCAGAGAAGAGACGCATGAGATATAATAAAATCACAAGCAACACGCAGTGAGTGAGCAGGGACTGACTCTTTGCTCTCTTTTCCAACCAAGACTAACTTTAGGAGGCACCAAAGAGGAATTAGGAGTCAGATTTGAAACAAATTAAATGGAGGCAGTCTCTTGGCTACCTCCAATAGTTAACCTGTTGGTCCCAGCCTGTGCTTTAGTTCAATATCTGCCAGTAAGACTTTTCAGACTCTTTTTTTTTTTTTCCTAAAACATAGTCTCCAATCCTAATATTCTGGCTTCCATCTTTCGTGCCTTGCTAGGTGACTGACTGACTGTCCCATGGAAGCCCACATTATTTGCCTAGGCTGGGGCTGACCCAGCAGCGTCCATCACCTCTCACAGTTCTCCTAACTTGCCCTATCCCAAATAAATGACAAGCACATGTTTCCCTCCCAGTTACTGACAGGCAACAGCTGCAGAAGTGAAGGGCAACATTTTCTCGTGGTCCTGTACTATGTGACTCAACTTTTCCTCTGAAAAAAGCATAACGGAGCTCCCCATATTCAAAGTAGCTGTCCCCTTTCTTCGGAGGAGTCTAACCCACAGTTAATCTCAAGAACACCTACAGGCAACCATAGCATGAGACCCAAACAGAAGAACAAAGGCTTCCTCTTGAGGGACAGAATAAAAACCATGCTGAGCTTTATAACACTGAACAGCAGCAACAACCCTCGAAACCTTGTAAGTATACTCAGAAGCAGCTGGAAGTCAGTACTGCACATGGAGTTTGGAGAGAATATTTTGAAAAGAGTACCCCGCTAAACAAAGTTATTATTCCCCTCACAAACAGACTTCGAGCACAGCCCAAGCTCAGCTGTACCACAGCAGCCTAAAGAATGGTCCTGACTCAGAGAGAAGCAGCATTGCTTGCACCACTCTTGCTCTCCCCACCTAAGAGAAGGCATCTGAGATAGACTACAACTTACTCATAATAAGCAAACAAAGAAGAAATAAAATTCAAAACCCCACACACATTCAGCATACCTATCCACTTGCTTATTTGTCATTTTAACTGAGCACATCTGGCAGAGAAGTTTCAAAAAAAATTTGCAATACAGTTTTCTTTCAGTAGCTCAATTAACATCTCATTATTTATACAACACAGAAAAGCTTCCCACAGCTTCATTGTCAGGCACCACTGAGATTCAGTTCCTTGCAACATTGTAAAAATCATCCAAAATTGAGAGCAAGAGATGAACTTACTGCTTTTTTTTGCATTCAATTGCTCGGTCCACACTGAAGTCTGGAAGTCTGATGAATCCTTCTGCTTTTTCAGCCTGTAATAAAAAAATAATTAAAAATCACCACATCAACCTACTGGTAAACTACCAGACTCTGATGCTCAATGATATTTAACATGCAAGTACTTGCTTTTGACAGCTTTTTATAGTGTGAAAACATGTTCTCATCACCATGGGGATAGATTAACACCTGACGTTTTGGCTGATATTTGGGAACAAGAAATACGTACCAGCTACTATATTCCTATACAGCTACTATTTGCCGAGGTCCTGGATACTAAAAAGCCACTGTTCCTGTTTGTGTAAGTGACAGAGTGTGCGCATAGGATTTGTTGTAGACTTCCAAATATCCAAGCACCTGAAAGAGGAAGAATCCTCAACTCGCAATTAGTGCTGAGGTAGTTTTCCCCTCTTCCTCACCTCGAAGCATTTGTAGCAGAGCACTCTTATCTAAGATTCATGATTAAGTCACAAAGCTAATCCAGAGTCTGAAACTGTCAAGGGCAAAATTTAGATTTTTTGGACAAAGAGACCAGCCACACTTTGTGCAGAAAATGAAACTACCGAACCTCCACTTTAAAAAACAGAAGCCTTGCAAAAGAGATGGATGACTGAAGAGAGGATGAATAAGGGTTGTATCATCCATTCAGGTCAGGATGAGACATACAATCTCAAATGCTCATTTATAACATTAGACAGCATATACATCTGTTGCACAGATACATAACAGCACCACACGTACTGATCTATGTATATTTGAAAAATACACATCTATAGCAACGGGAACTTAAAAATGACCCAACATGATCCGAGGTGGAGGTGGGTCTCCCTTGGATAACTGTAACATGGACTGTTTTGTAGGCATGGGCAAAACAGGTTGCTCCCACGCCAGGTGGTGAAGCAGTGGTAAGGTGTTGTGAAACTCTGCAAAGCAGCCTCAGATGGCTTTGGCCACCCAGCCCATGTAAATAAACCACATCAATGCTGCTGTCCTCCATTTCTTTTCTGGGCTTTAAGTACATGGGCCACTCCCCACAGAAACTAGCAGACAAGCTACAGGATGTAGTAAAAGCTAGACAGGCATCTACAGTACACTGTTTATATGCAGTCAAACCTTTCTGGAGGGGAGAGGGTTTACTGGGCATTGGCATCTCAGTTCTGGGTCAGGTGGACTCAGAGTGTCGCAGGTTTTCTCCAGCAAAACTGAAGTTATCAGCCTCAAATCCCTGTTCTTGCTACCCGCAGGTGAAACATCTTCCTTTACTACCCCTATCTACATTCAACTGATCAGCCACGATAAGACTAGGACTCCTCTTAAGAGAAGTAATGGAGGCACAATTCTGTAGCACAGAATGTCATAAGAAACTGTACTTTTCAAAAATACAGAAAGCATTCATTCCTGAATCACCTGTTTGCTGCTCCCAGCATTTTCCCCGGGCACATTAAAATTCTGAAACCGTACAGTGAGTTAAAGCAGGTAAAATACACACAACAATTACAAAGATAGAGGATAAATGAAGATGACTGACAGCATCTTGCATCTCAAGTCACATTATGCACGAATATGAAGAGACTATAAAAAGAATGTTCATCGAGACAAGTGTTTGAGCTTTAATTCTTGGAAGTATGGGGCTCTGAGAACAGAAACATGGATACAGAATGGATATTTCAGTGAGTGGCTTCTCACATTTCTGCATATCTGTTCTTTGGCATGCAATAAATCACAGCATAACCATAATTCCTGCCATTTGCACATTATTAAATACTCTTATGAGAAGTTTAGATTTTGCATCTTTACTAGTAAATGGGTTTGCTTGCTCAAGGGCAAAGAACAACCACAAATAAAAAAAGAGCAGCAGCAGAATGTTTATTTCATTATTTGCTTTCAGTACCAAAGGAACAATGATGTTTGTCAGTATCTGGTCTGAAAAAAACTTCGATTTTTCAAATTCACTTGATTTGTACCAAAAAGTTCTTATTTACTATTGTGAGGTTTTAACTTTTTCTGATTATATTAGTATCTTTAGAACAAACCTGTTTAGAGTCTCACTTGGAGAGCTTTTGTTTCCATTCCACAGGTTCAAATTTAGTGAGAGTAGACTCATTAAGATAAAATAACATTAACTAAAAAAAAAAACAAACCAGGACTTATTTAAAAGTCTCCTTTTTTATTTCAATATATATTTCAATCAATTAGACTTTAAGCTACTATTTCTATCCCAAATGCATAGCAGACCATGTGTATACAGACGAGCAAATGAGTAGGGGTAAGTAAAGGAGGAGCTCTATTCATAGGTTGCATTGTATGAAAGATAGAGAATGTACCGTCCTGCATTTCTGTACCTGGTCAATTACTGGACCAGGTACAGCAAGAACACTGAAATTTCTATTTGGTTCCCAAGACCAGTTTAAGAGCACCAGAGACCAACCTCAAAGTAGTTTATAAGGTATGAAAGCCATCAAATACAATGTCATTTGTTTCTCTCTAGTATGAATCAATAAACCTGAGTTGGTTTGTTTTTTGGTTTGTTTTTTTTTAAAAAGAGATCCAGAAGGCCTGTTGTGAAGGAATATACCCAGGTACCTTCTCACTCACACACCGATTAATCCATGGCCTCGGTAGATAAAACCATCAGGTGGGTGAGCAGGTGACTGGAGTCTGGGGCAGTCTGGCCTTATATGTTAAAAATGCAATCACAGCTCAATCAGTTTTATCATTTGGTGCAGTAGCCATTGCTCCAGACTGCATCCTATAAATTGTTTAGGGTGCTGCATAAGCACTCATGATGCCATTAGATAAGTCATTGTCTCTACTGTCAATGTATACAAGTATTTGAGCATTTGGATTTTGTATTAGACTGGTGAATTATCAGGACCTCTGTATGCCAATGTGGGGACGATCACCTGAGGTTCTCCCACCCATGCAGACATGGACTTGAACTACTGACACGTGCCATAATTATCTAAATTAGAGGCGTACTCTCTAAACTGTTAATGACAGTAGTCCCATAGGCTTTTATTTCAACAATTTACATTTCCAAGTTTTACAACAGAGAAAACTCCAGGCTTCTTATGCAGTATTCATCATGTTCTGGTTGGTAAAAGATTATGGTCTCACATGCATGCTCTCTCAAGGCATTAATATTTTGTATTAATTCTACGTGAGATTTCACATTTGTTCGCTTATAAGAAAAGTTTAATGTTTCATTTTATGTATGAGTGAAAGGAGGAAGATAATGGTGTGATTTATTTTTTTAAGACACTATTGGTAAACATCTCAGATGTGTCATCTATGTAACAGAAAACGGGGTGTTGATTGGTATGGAATTCCATAATTATCAGAAAAAAAGGGAAAAAAATTATAAGAGGAGAATCTTATGAGCATTATTACAGTCAGAAAATAGAATTCCAAATAAACACTAGGAACAGAACATGTGGAAGTCATCTTTTCAGTCATTCTTGGAATACAAATGACATTTTAAAACATTAAAAGTGCATAGAAGTCCTAAATGTTTTCTTTTCTCTGAAATGTTATTTTTAACATGACTTTAAACATGCTATTATTTAACTCACATGTTTCATTCAAACTTCCTTCAGAAGTTATAACAATGCTGTAAAATGGCTCTAAAAAACTCAGGTTAAAAGAACCTTGACCTGTTTCCTATATAATCAGGAAGTTTAAAAGAAAAAGCTGTTATCTCTTGTGGGTTTTATGCAGGTCACCCTAACACATAAATCTGTACTTTTTGCTATGCACAAATGTAGGAAAATAATTTCAATAATATCAACAGTCTCTGCAAATGCTTGGGGCAAAAAGAAAGTAACCACTTTTTCACAGAAAAAAAAGCTTTTCACTCAAAAAAAATCAAGCATATTTATGAAGCATAATGCATGAACCCTGTTCTTTTTAGCTTGCCTCAATGCATTATCCAAATGTTGTGGCTTTAGGAGATGTAATAAATCACTTAATAGGCTTTTTTTCAATATTTAAAGTTAATGCAATGGTGCAGAAAGATTTTAATTTTTTTAATAGTGCAATGCCTAGTGAAATATCTAGTTATCACAGAATGGCTCCAATATGCAATGTATTTCAGCACTGCCCCCAGAAGACAATGTGGATGTCGGAGGGGCAGTTCAGTCCCCAAGCCTTTTTAGTCTTTTTTTTCTCTCTGCCCTGTGCACCAGTGAGGCAACCTATAGAACTGTGGATACTGTATGTAAGATTTTGGACCAGAGGTCCCCAAGGATCAATCAGCTGACATCAATGACTTTTTATCATCCGCATAAGCAGCTGCTATAACTCAAAGGTGAAAGATTTCTAGTTTAAAAGACTGTAATTACACAGCTCATGGCAAAGCTGTTGGAGTGAGGACCAATTTAAATGCAGTGAACAGGGGGGAAAAAAACCCGCAAAGATAAATAGTGACAGTAGATCACAGCCTGCAACCCTTTGATTTTATATTTATATTTCTTTTCAGCTGAATCCCCATGACAACCATCATTAACACATCCTGCAAAACTGTGTTTCAAGTCTACTTGGAAAACCAGCCGAGCAATCCTAAAGGTCCACAGGACAGAGGTGTTTAGACCTTTCCAGCCAGGTCTATCCAACACAGTCATGACAAGCAGTAAGAGCCAGTAGTTCAGAATTACAGGTGACAACCTTCCCCACCAGCCTCTTGCTATGCAGGAGTACTTGTCTCAAAGGAGGAAGCAAATGCTGACCAAATCCAGTTGTCCTAAAAAGAATCTGGTGTTCCTTAGTGCACTGAGCCTGACTGCTCAGATCCATTTTCTGACATATCTTTTTTCCATTGCAAAACCAACTCTTCTGTGTTTCTTCCTAGTCCAAACAGCTTCACCCACCACTACCAGACTGGAGGCATGTCCATGTTGCAAACAAAAGTTTACCTGCCTCATGTGGCATCCATGTTTTATAAAAAGAACATGCATATGTGGGAAGGGAAGAGGTTTCAGGGAAGTCTACCCAAGCCCGCTCATACCACCAAGGCCCTAACCTCACCGCTCACAGCACCTCAGCCAAACAGTCAAAAGTTAATCTGGATTTGCCTCTGGTTTGCTTTTAGTGAAAGAATAGCTTGACTCTCAGGACATCCAATCTGCTGTTGCTGAACCTTCTTAGCATTTTGTTACTTTTTTCTTTTTTGACCTGTGGCTTTCACAATATATTTTATGTTAAACTGAAGGAACTACCAACTACAAACACCACAAGTTTCCTATATCACCTCCCCCAGTCTGCTTCATGTGAAAGACCTGAAACAGAGTGGCTTGAAGGCAAACTAAATCAGAGTAACAGGAGCATCCAGAGCTTCAGAGATGCCTAAAGACAGGTGCCTGTTCACCAAGAACAGGATGTCAGCTGAGGTTACCTACCCAAATCCAGGACAACACACATTCCTATACAAATTCCACCCACTCCCTATTTTCTCCATCTCCATTAGGAAAAAAAAAGGTTAGGTCCAGCACCCTGTTGCTATGCTACAGTTGCCAATGTCTGGTTGACTGCGGTTTCCACACAGCCGCAAACAAAACACACTCACTTCTCAGAAGAACAAGACTGGTCAGGCAGACCTACAGGCAGCCAGCTTGCCCCAGTTTCTTCAACCCCTGCACCACTCCTCCACTGACCTTTCACTTTGGTCTCTATAAGGGCAGCTATCATGGGAAGCCTCAGTAACGTGAGGAGCTGGACTCCTTTCAACACAACCGTGAACTTCAGATTGCCATCTTGGACACCGTGTTGGGACTGAAGATTAACTCCACTGAAAGCAGTATTAGAGCCAGGCCAGATAGAAAAAAGAAATATCAAGGAAGCAAGTGAATATGTTACTACTATACTGTTTTGTTTCTGTTAGCAAATATCTATGAAAATATAATAGATCTAATTCATCTCAGATACGACTCTCAGCTTGGCTCTGGTTTCACCAATTTAAGCAGATCTTAGCAAAGTAAACCTCCTTACTGCCAGTCTGCAAATGCTGCCTAAATCTACAATTATGCAGAGGCTGCACCTTAAGTTGTCCAAAGAAACCTCAGGTTTTTAGCGTAAAAGAGTGTGTGAAAGTCAGTAGACGTTCAAAGTAAAAAGGTGCTACCAGATTGCACGTTTACAAGAACAGTAATAGGAGAAGTGAAGGCTGACATAAGTCAATGGTATAGTGAAGCCATATGAGCAATTCGAGGTATATGAAATAAACCAGGATAAGGCTGCTATGGATTCTTCAGCCTTGTTTCTTTGTGGGCGACCAGTGAGAGCAGGAGAGCAGGCATACACCAAGAGGATGAGTTCACCCAAATGACAAATGCGATCTACTAGCACTGGAATGCTACTAGCACATGCACAGCAAGACCATGATGGTTTGTCTGGATCCCAAGAGACGACTTTAGTCAGCCCACAAATGAAGGAAGTGAAGGACTTTACACCTCTCCCTCCCAATCCTTCTCCTGGAACACAACTTTTACCTTGCCTTGTCTCATTTTATTTCTTCCCAACTTCATGCCAGCCAGCTTACCCTTCTTAACACTGCTTGGCCAGAAATACAACTGCACGTGCTGGTTTAGAATAGTCAATACTAATAAAGGTTTGCAGGGTTTTAATGCCACTGAGGAATATGTCTGTCAGGCCATGCCTTCTAAGCAGAAATAATGCATGCACTGCAAAAAAGCAAAGGTTTGGGTTTTTTTTTCTTCTTTTCCTATTTCTTTTCTTTCTCTTTCCACTTTCTCTCATGCATGTATTTGGTCTTGAAAGAAAGCCCAATCAGACTACCACAACACCACATAAAACCAACAGTCCAAGACAAGCAGAGGGTTTTTTTCTTTTTTTCACCCACCAAAAATAATATCTAATACCATCTTTACATGTCATTTAAGAAAGGTCCATCAAAGTTTTTATTCTGTTAAAAACCACCACACTCCATACCCACAACTGAAGGTAAAATGTGAAATACTCTACGTGAGTAAAGTTTTATTTAGCATTTTGGGGTTTTGTTGTTGTGTTTTTTTTCTTTAATGGTTTAAACTATTTTATTTTAACTTGAAACAGTCAGTAATATTTTTAACAAGGTTACTGCAATAGAAATAACCAAGTGGAAATGATCCAGATGGCATTTAATTTCTTAAAACATTTTAAGAATTAATAAGAATTAACAAAGCTTTCTTTAATCTTTCATCATTTGCTGAGTCTAGGACATGCTGATTTCTGGAATATTTCATTTGCATTTAGGAAACCTGGTGCCCATCCACAATGCAACACTGAAGCTGCTGAGTTTCAGCCTGTGCTGTTGCTCACATCTCCTAATCCTCCGCATGCCCTAGTTCTGGGCTCTGTCAGTCCATCGCTCACACATGATAGGCACTTTCTTAGAGGCATCAGTGCAAGACAGCAAAGTGAAAGGAATAATTATGTCTGAATCCCCCCAGGACAGACAAGACAGCCTCTCTGCCTAGTCACTCCGAGCTGTAGCAAACAGCCCGGAGTAAAAGCAGCTGTTCTCTAGGACATGCCACTGTTTCGCACTCAGCCACAACCTTTCATTCCAGGGTTACTCTGGATTTCTCACTGTGTCTTCCACCCACCCCGCTCTTCATCCCTTTTTCAATCTTTAATTCCTGGTTCTTCAGCTGATTACAGGAATTCAAGGCCCAGAATTCTTAGTCTCAGACTTTTTCCCACTCAAACTCTACACATGGTAGGCTATTTGGGCTGGCTGGACCGGGAGAGGAATACTCTATCTACCTGCTGTCCTGAGGAAAGCCCATCCCCCGAGCAGAAAGTCAGACCTTGAATTCAAAACACCATGTTTCTCCTGCAGAATTGACTGTTAGCATCGACTCATCAGAGCAGGAAGTTAAAAATCAGCAGAACGTGAGAACCTTTAATTACAAGGCTCTGGATGAGAAATCAGCAAGACGGAGTAAAAACATCACCAACTGACAGTGCTCATACCTTTAACCCTATCAGCGCAAACTGATACAATGAAAAACAAACAGAAAAAGCAAGGAAACAAACAGATTAGTCTCAGCGTAGAAGGGGATGGAGAGAGAAGCAGAAACAAGACTTCTGAAAATTAAACTAATTAAAAGTGAAGAAGCATTCCTGTTTTGAGTCTTGACAGCAAGTGTCTGCAAGCTGCCCAAGCCACGAAAGCCTTTGTCAAATTCAAATGCCACCAGAGCCTGTGAAGAGCAGCTCTTTAAAGGGCAGAACAGACAGAAAGTTAACATTTCACCAGCACTTGCTGAACTAGAAAACACATAGTTTTCTGCATGTTTCACATTCTCATAGACACTTCCCAGATTACAAGAAATGTCAGGGCTGAGAAATAAACCCAGTCGTTTGTACATCTCCAGGGCATTTACATTGTCACCCCAGCTCCCCTTTTCTTGGTCTCTGCAAATGCTGCCTGTCTGACACCCAGAGCTGGGTGGACGCTGTACTCACCAGCTGACTGCTGTACCAATACAGCGATGACTCCTTCAGCACACACCAGAACTTTTTCCATTTGTTGCCAATGAAAGCTCCTTTTTCCTTCTTTTTGTAGAGCCATCCTTGGCAATCAGCTTGCCCCAGCTCCTTACACGATATCCTCCGTCGGCTCATTATAAAGAACCCTGTGCCATAAAAAATACAGTGATCTGCTTGCTTAAAAGTGCATTACCAGAGAAGACGTTGCTGCCAGTTAAAGGTATCAACCTTCCTTAGCAATCTTAGCTTGTCATCCGAGCATACCTTAAAATATACTTAGAAGACATTCAGTTTTAATACACATTCATTTGAAAGACATTCTGATGTGCAGAAACAAAATAGTAAGCTCCAGATAATGCAGACACTAATTAATGCTAAGATAACCATGCGCTAGTTTTTGTAAATTAAAAATATACCCTTTGATCCTTTTAAGAGAAGCATGCATGTATTTCCCTTCACACAGCTGCACTGAAAAGAATACATCTATTTAAGTCAGCTAGAGAAAACTATTATGCCAAGTACATAAAAACCGCTAGTGAGTGTGTGTGTGTGTGTGCCGGCAGCTGATTCTACCTCACTGATTTCCAGCTTTGATTCGATTAACATACCACAAGGATTTAGTCCAAAGGAACAGCCCGTTGTCATTTTTCTCAGAATCGGTGCAAGAATCACTGGAGTTAAAAAGCAGCCTTCCACCGGCTGAGTAGCAATGTAAAATCCTCACCCTCCCAAAAATAAGACATACTAAGAAAATAACAAAAGAGGAACCCAGAAGAGAAAAGAAAAAACAATCTCTCATTACCTTGACTTTTCTTTTTTGCCTTCTGACGCAAGGGAACCTGTAAGAAAAGCAGGAAGGAAAGAAAAGAGGAAATTTCAGATTGTGTTGCAACATTTGTGTAGAAAGGGGAGGGGGGAGCTAGAGAAGGACGTGGTGGTGATGCTGGTGGTATATGCAGGGTGGAAATGCATAACCCACTCACTGCTGAAAGGACGTTAGCAGCTGAAGCATAAAACGTGTTAATTAGAATTGATGTATATCTAGTTGAGCAAGAGCAAATGTAACTCTATTATACATGTGTCTATCCACTAGTGCTTCCTGTTTCACACCCACGGGCAGCTTCTACTTTGCTACGTGTTTGCCTGAATGGTATTTCGTGTTAAAAAAAATAGAAGTTAGGGCTCCAATGTTTTAATGTTTCCTTACACTCCGTGAGGGGAGTTTACAAACATGGAGAGATTAAAAAGACATGCCAGGTGCCTGATTGTCCTTTAGCTAATTCTCAGAAATCCTGAAAAAGAAAAAATGGATTGTCCACTTCTCTATTTTTTTTCAGTAGTCCTGAGAATCTATTTCCCTCTACATAAGAATTTAAAAATACAACTTACAACTTAAAAAAAAAAAACAAAAACCACACAAACCTGGCAGATTATCCAAAACATAAACCCATAAATACACCAAAAGTTTGCCATGCCACAAATGAGAGTTTTAGTCACTGCAAAAATAACAAAACAGTTATTTGCAGTCTCTATATTTCATCCCACATAAACACATAGAAAATGAAACTAAACCAGAAGGCCACAGATCAAAAAAGAGGTCATTAGATATGTCAGATCTGTACTTTGGAAAGAGATCTCCCCAGACAGGCTGGTTGGTCATGTGATTGCGGACAAAGCACTTGACTTCTCTTTTTCTCACCCTTTCCATCTCTAGCATGGGAACAGGAGCGCTCCCCTTTTGCTATTTTTAGGAAGGTTTTGAAGCCTTTGAAGGTTTGGATAACAAAATCTGGATAAGGTGATGTATGATTTAATATGCTTGGCCACAACATTGCTATGCAAATCCAGCAGCTACCTGATCCACTGCAGAGCTACGCTGTGAACATCCCTAATACCACCCCGCTGCCTAGCCAGCCAGCTTCTCAGGAAAACCACCCCAACATTTCATGTGACTCTTGAAGGATTTAGCGGTGTAGTAAAGCTACACCATCTGGAAAGAGCAATAGAAAGATTACTGCCACTGGTATTGACAAGAGCTAGAACTTTCTCTAACCAGTGGTCTTTGCAGCATGTATCACAGAGTGCAGAACTGCATATCGCAGTCATGTGCTTATCATGCACCTATTTGAGGTGACCTGAACACCATGTTTGTGGGAAGCTATACCAGGAATCTTCACATATCCTTTTTTCCTTTTTTTTTTTTTAATCCTACGACTGACTGCCTCTCTTTCAGACTACTCTCCATGACAACAGACAAAGAAAAGCAATGAGAAAACACATCAGCCCTACTGAAGGCTCTGTTATTTCCCCATCTTCTATGGGCCACCCTTCATTCCAAAGAAAGTAATGCCCTACTTAGGACATGTAGAAATAGTATGTGGCCTCAGTGAATCAATAGGTCACGCAGTCACACTAATTGCTTTCCTTTAGAGTTACCCAAAGTGATACTAAGAAAACCAAATATTATTATCTCTCCTAATACAAGAACTGAGTAGTGAGGCAACATCACATCTTTGCTGTGATACTGCAGTGGGGTCATTTCATCTTTAACCAACATAAATTGTACAAGAGCAGCAATACTAAGACAGGATGTGGCTCTCTGTAAACAACTGAGGAAGAAGTACATCTTTCCACTAACCTTATTGATAACCTAAAACAGAATAACATGGTCTGCCTGTCAAGAAAGGATTAATATCCATATCATGTAAATTATCTGTTAGGGTATGCTTCATATACAGACTGAGAAAAAAAAATGATTACCTGGCAAGAGCTCGGGGTAGCAAAAAAGAATTTACAAATGTGCATTTATTATTCAGAGGCAGTGATAGTATCCTGCTGCAAGTAGACAAGACTCATGAATCCCCATCTCTTCAAATTTTGTGGGAGGATTTGGAAAATTAATGGGGAAGCACTGTGTTTAGTTTTCCTGGATAAAATAAGTGATAAATCTGTAATAAAATCATTGTTGAGGCAGATGTTGTGAATTAAGATACATTTCTGAGTCTTTTTTCCTCCCAGTACTCCTGAAGACTGAAGTAAATTTTCAACAAATTAATCCTAAACTTGGAATTAAGCAATTTTAAAATGTTTTTTTAGTGTTGTTCTGAAGCTGACTATCATCCTGTTAAAAAAAAAAACCTCTCTTGCTCTGCAGAAGAAAAACCTCCAATTCTAGACTGCAGCAGTGAAATCATATTATTCACAAAATTGCCTTCCAAAATGTTGTTGATTTATGAACAAACAAAAGCAAGCCCTTTCTCCAAAGCACTAGTGTCTGGTCAGATAGATATTTTGTGGAATAAAGAGTTTTCAGTAAAACTGTTTTCATCTTAAACCAATAGAAAACCTATATTTAATCTACCACAAAATTCATAAACTGCCTCACCAGTAGGATTTGGATTCAGTTGTCTGTGAGAACACAACACAAAGGCAAACCTTTCCTCAAGAAGTGAATTAAAGTTTCCTCCTCTGAAAACTGACTTACGAGAGGTGACAATCTCATTTCAGTGAGCTTGCATGACCGTTGAGATACTTTTAAGTTTCACTCCTAACAGGAGACATTAACACCAGTGCAGAACAAAGACAAAACTGTGGAAGGCCAGGGTTATTACCAGTAAAACCAATGGTACCGACCAGCAGTGTAGCAGCAGTTTCAGATGTACTGGAACTACCAGACATAGTCACTGAAACAATCTTAAAACTGAACCAAATGTCATGATTTTACTATGCTTCTGACAGTGGTGGATGTTTCTCTATAAAGCTCGATTTCCTGATAGCAAATGGTTTATTTCATTATCACAGGTTCAACTGAAAAACAACCCCCCCCCCCCCCAAAAAAAAAAAACCAACAAAAAAACCAGATCTATTTCTAGCTCTTCTTGTTACCAGGGAAAATCCAAGAGCAACAATCCTCAGAAAGCTCTGAAATAAATGCAAAACATTAGTTATTTGCAACTTTAGGAAGGCTGTTGTTTTTGTGCAAGGCTGGCAATACAGAGTAGCTTTTAATCTTTTCTGGTGGGTTTTGGTTTACTCATCAGTTTAACTGAGACCTGAGGGCTGAACAGAATGGGATAGTGACCCTGCAGGAGATTGCAGGCTTCTAGCCTCATATCCATTACTCCTCCACTTGCAAATACACCCATCAGGCAGTTGAAAAGGGAACTGTATAACTGAGCATTGTTCACAGCCACTCCTGTGACAGACAGGCTCCACTGATGAGCAAAAATGTATGAGAAGTGACAACTTCAGTGACAGACTTCTGCCAGATTTGAGATCCTATTTTTTCACTGAATCACAGTGTGCTTGAACTTGACAGACACTTCTGCAACTCATCTAGTCCAATACCCACCCATCCCCAAGCAAGAACACCTAAGTTTGTTGTCCAGACCACATCCAGACAGCTTTTGTATATCTCCGAGGATGGAGACTCCACAGCTTCTCTGGGCAAACTGTGCCAGGGCTCCGTCACCCTCGCAGTAAAGGGAACCCTCTGTGCTTCAGTTTGTGCCCATTGCCAATGATCCTGCAACTGGGAACCACTGAAAAGAGCCTGGTTTTGTCATCTTTCACCTTCTCCACAGCTGTTTACATGCTTCACTATGACCCCCATGAGCCTCTTCTCCCGGCTAAGCCGTCCCAACTCAATCACTCTTTCCTCATATATTAGATGTTCTAGTCCCTTGATCATCCTTATGGCCCTTCATTGGACTCTTTCCCTTACATTCATGTCTCTTCATCTACTGATGAATCCAGAACCGAACACAATGCTCCAGGTACTGCCTCACCAGCACTGAATAAAACAGAAAGATCATGTCCCTTGACCTGCTGGCAATACTTTATTTAATGCAGCCAGCGATACCATTTGTCTTCTGCAGAGCAAGGGCATGTTGCTGGCTCATGTTCAACTTGATAACCAAGACTCCCAGATCCTTTTCTGCAAAGCTGCTTTCCAGCTGAGCTGCTGCCAGGACACACTGGTTTCCTCTGGCAGTATCTTTTGTGCTCACATGGAATGACAGTAGGAGGAAACAGTCAAAGGGCAGTCCCCCCACAACATCCTGGATCCTGACCTCTGCCAAGCAGCAAACGTTTCTAGATGCTTGGTAAGACCTACAGACGGGTGCTTCTGTCCTGCTGTAGCAGGGAGACTCCCTTTGTGATGACCCACCATTTATTTCTGGTAGCCTTGCATGGTTTACTGTTAGATAAACCAGGTCCTTTGGTAGTAGGCACATTTGGCTCCTCTTCAGTTCTGAGGGCAGTCTAGGGATTTTGCAGCTGCAAGTTCTTAGATGGGGCAGGAACCTTCCCCTCAGGACTAGAAGTCATCAACTTCTAAACTTACCCTTCTCCAGAAGTTTTGCTTACTTTGATTTCCGGGGATAGACACTGTCTGCTTCTTTATTGCAAGTAGGGCCTGAGACTCTTCAAGCTGTCATGTCTCAAGGAAGACCCTATCCATCATCTGAAACTCAGTCTGTGTGGAAGCCTCTGCCCTAGCAGGGACAGTTGCTCTAACACCTACTGGGGAAAACTGCCCCATTACCACATTGTCTGACTGGTATGGCAGCACAATTTCAACTGAGGCCCCCATACTTCAGTCCTTCAAACTCTGCTGCACAAACTGATGGGTGTCTTGGCTGCACTCTAAGGTTGGCCAGTTAAAAAGTGCTTGACCCTCCCTAACCAGAGGGAGCAGCATCAAAAGCTCCAAGCACCCTGGGCCAGGGCAGCTGACTACGATCATCAGAAGCTGCCAGAGCTTCCTTGGGCCCACACCCTTGTGGCTCCTCTTACCTTGTCTTTGCTTGATAGCAAAGATTTGCAAAACCGTAGCGTGGGACCTACATGCTTCCAGCCTCCCTTCCAAATGGGTGGTCTTGAGCAGTCATTTCTGGGACCCAGACCCAGGTGGGCAGCATGCCCCTGGGGAGCTGCCAGGAACAGTTGAGGATCACCCTAGGGGATACTTCTGCCTAGACTCTGAGGGTTGCAGCCTGCAAACTCCCCAGAAGAAAAAAAAAAGTGTGAATAGGTAGATGAGGCTGTTTCAGAGGAAAGAAAGAAAAAAAGTTCTACAAGCAAAAGTGGGAGCAATGGGCTAATACTGAAGACCAGACCTCACATCTCAAAGTTCAACTCACAAAGCATGAGGCTCAGAAGACACCAAAGGCATCTGTGCTTGACAGTTCTTCTACATAGCCGTACTTTCCCTAAGTTTCTCATGGTTTAGACAGATGGGTAGCTAAGGAAATCCTTTGCTAAGCTAATGTATCCTAAATTACTGCTTTCTCATCCATTGAGGGGTAGGACTTGGAGGTGAGGGCACCATGCAGTAGGCTTCATTTTATCCTGATAGCATAACTGGGGCAGTCCATGGCAGTCTTACCACTTGGCCTGGCCCATAAGCAAGATCTTGTTTGTATATTATTGTTGACCACAGTCTTCTGTGATTGCAAGGACACAACCCCGATATATGGCCTTTTCTGCTGATCAGTAACTCTGGCATAACTTCAATTATACTTACAAGAGCATTGCCATCTGCTTCCATGAATGCTTTCAAAGCTTAGTGGGAAAGCTGTAAAAAGAGAAAGTTTTGTTTACTTAAATTCTGCATTATATTTTCATATAACAAAATTCTTGGCAGTAGAATAAAAAACAATACATTAATACACTTTGATCTGCTAACTTTACCCTCCCAAATCCACCCATCCCTTTAAAATAAAAAGAGGAAGAAAACTTTTCCAGAAATAATGCTGTTATGTGAACTGATTTTACTGATTTAGAAGTTCTTAGTGATAAGGACCACTAACTCAAAGCTATCCAAGCTCTTCTGGGAAATAAACAGAATAAAGCTCATGGATGTGATTGGGGTTGGTTTTGGGGTTGGGTGGGTTTTGGATCGGCGGCTTTTTTTAGAAAATTGATAGGAAATTAATACGTACAACTGGTGGCATTTTGGGTTTGTGGGTTATGTTTGGGGGGTTTTGTTTTGTTCAGTTTGGGTTTTATTTTGAAAAACATTTATAAGATTTTGATTTCCACCTCACCTGAGTAATTCCTAGGGTTTTCTGGGAACTCTAATTAGGTAATCTGCTGGCTTTCCTGAACAGGATACAATCTCATTCTGCAGAACCTATTTTATAATAAATTATAATTTTCTATTCTGGAGAGCAAAATCTGTGCAGTCCAAGAGTAGTCACGAGGGTTTATTTTCCAAAGATACACAGTTAATAGCTATCTGTTTAGGTGACAGTTCAGGTGATGTCATTTGTTATACACAAACAATTACTCCCAACATGATTTTTCTTTGGCTTGTATAATGGACAGATGATAAAAGAATTGGTGCAGTGTGCAAGATGAAAGAAAACAAACCAACTTTTTAGTGCCAGCAAAGTTCCTATAAAACTCACCCTTCTGCGTGTAAGAGTCACCTAGTGAATGGGAGAGGATACAAGACTGTTGAAGTGAGCAAGAAAGGGTTTCCAGAAATAGAGCCACACTTCAGAAGAATTTCTAACAAGAACTTTTTCTTGTTACTAAAGCCAGTAATTTTAGATATGTGCCGTTCTTTATACATAATATTTGTTTTAATTTGAAAATAAAATCCTACAACAGAAAATACAAACCCACCTCCTGGCTTCCAGCAATTTCAAACCAAAAATAGATAGGGAAACAAATACATATTTTTCTGGCTCCCAACTGTTTCTGTTCAAAAATAGAAAGAAGCACTTTCTATAACTAATATCATGATGAGGAGAGAGATGTTATGGCAAATAATTTCAAGGATGTTTAGAAATAATAGCTAGTATAAACAAGCAGAGGAAACACCTTTAGTTATACAAGAACATTAACATCAACCCTCAAACATCAAGCCAGAAAGCAAGGGAATAACAGACCAAATTATCCTAATTATTGTGACATGTGGCCTTTTTCCTGTCCTTTCTTCATTTCATGGGTGCTTTGGGTTTGGGGAGGGTGGAGTGTAATTGTACAAACTGCAGATTTGAATCAGCACAGTACCAGAAACAAGAGGAGAAGTTGTAGTTAACTGGCAAGGAAACATTTCCGCCTGCATGCTTTGTGCCAAATAGTTCAAATAGATTTCAGCAGAACCTTCTCAGTGATTTTAACTCCAACTTTTGTTTAGTTTGCAGAAACTGGATAAGCAATCTTTAAACTAGTATCCAATTATCAAAAGCAGCACTGACTTTCTGTCTAATTCTATTTAAGAGTATAACTTACTATTCCCTGTGTAAAGAAAGATATTTTTAAAAATAGTAATAATAAAATCACACTTTTACTGCAGAAATAACTCTCATACATACAATCTGAGCTTACTTCCCTGATGTGAACGCAACCTGAGTGAGATTAGTTACACTGTGAAATAGCGCTAGGATTTTCACATGTGCTCAAGTGTACTCAACTGTTACAAAACCCAACATTTCAAAAGGGCATAATCTGTTTATCTCTGCACAATAGTAAAATTTTTTGTTTCGATTTTCTGCAGGCACACTGTGGGAAAACCATTTAGCCTTTCTAAACAGGCAAGTGAATTAGGAGAAGGAGCTGAATAAATATGGCCATATGGCCACTCAAGCAGAGCTAGTCTATACCCACCTTACTGGATGATCCAGCAGCAATCTGCATGGGCTATATTCAGGAACCATATTCCCCATCCTGCAATATTCCCCTCACATGGGCTGCAGATCAGCTCCCTGCTGAGCTGTGCCCTTTGCTGTGTGACGGTAGGTGGCCAGACCATAGCAGCCCAGGAGCCTGCCCAAGGTTGGTGGTTTTGCTGGCAGAAGAGCTTCCCAGGCCACAAAAGCTACATCCAAGCTCAGGAGCTTGGAAGCCAGCAAGAGGTTAGTAGGAGACAACACTTGAGTGCATACTGCCAGAAGAAAGTCCTGTCTCCTAACTGGAACAGCTACAGCAGAAGACAACTTGGCCCAGACCATCTTGTTTCATGGCTCCCAGGGCACTATATTAGGTTGGCGACACCCATATGTATATCCTTGTCCTGACTTAGGTAGACATCAGATTTGAAGCAGGGTCTCACACCCAAAGGTGTGCCATAAGCACCAGTGTTTGGATGTAGCATTCCAGCCCTCTTCCTAAACCTCTCCATTTGCCATGAGATAAGATCTAGAAATAGAATGAGAGGGAAAAACCTCCACCCTTGAGATTAAGGCACCCACGTGGAAAACGTGCAGCAGGGGCGCAGTCTGTCACGATGGATGTTTGATTCATGAGAACCACAAAGTGGAACAAACCAGATAGAAAATAAAACAAGGCACAGTGAAAACTCTCCCACTTCAAATGGCTTTATAAAGGAGAAAACAAACTTGAATTTCTCAGTTCCTGAAGGATAAGATGCAATGGATCGCCTGAATTAAAGCAAAGGGGGTGGATTTATATTATCAGTTTGTAAACTACATTTCTTTGGGTTTTCTCCGAGGTGCCTGAAACAACTCATTTAATTTCAGTCTGAATTGAAAACAATGTGTTAGAACTGGTTTCAGCTAAAAGATTTCTAATACAAGTTTTTGAAGGTTTTTTTTTCATTTTGATTCAACAACTAAACTATAAATACCAGTTTGCATAGCTTTGTTAGTCCCACTTCACTCATGCTCTTTCAAGAAGAGTAATAAACAAGTAGGTAAGTGAGTAATAGCTGATGCAACAAATGTGGAAATACAGCAAGTGACATATCAGAAATACCTTGCAATAATTTCCATTTGACTACATCATCTCTTCTGAAATAAACAGAAATATATCTGCTAAAGATCAAAGGCAACGTTGGGGGGGAATCACATTCCAGTGATTCTAATTACAAAAAGCAATCTTCATTCATTAGTAACATTTCTCTTGTACAAGTCAAAATCCACAAGGCCTAACATTGTCCCTTACTTGTCAATCTGCAATGATATTGGTATAAATGTGCCAGACGTGCCTTCCAGACATCCCTCAGATGACATCCAGAGTGGGCATATGCCTTCCTGCTTCTGAGCAAAATATTTGAGATATGTAACATGACTCAAACTATTTGTGTTGCAGAAGCACCCAAAACGTACTTAGCTCAGTTCCCGTTCAGATGGCGTTGACACACACTACTCAAAAGGAAAAGAAAAAAAAAATTCCGCTTTACCAAGCACCAAATCAGAGCTACAAGGCAACCTGAAAAATAAAGCTTTTTGCTTTTCTTCTATTTACCCTTCTCGCACTGGTCACCAGTTTTAACCTCTCTGCTTGCTTTCCATTTATTTTGGCTGCCTACAACAATCTGCACTTCAATGGGCAACGAATTGACAGGCGATACGAAACTAAGGATAGTGCTACAAAAATTTCCCTAAATAATCAATGACTACTTAATCACATATCTCATTTGCCAGGCATTAGGAATAGCATCGCCCCAAATCATAGCAGCGCTGGAAGCAGTGTCCTGTGTCAAGGAGACAGCCTTATATAATAGTCCTAAATTATCACATTGCCTCTAACTGGGGTTCTTGCAACAATGCAGGGGGAAAATAATCACAGTAATTGTAAGGTCATAATGGTCCTTTGGATCAATTTAATCTGACAGAACCTTACCATTAACTACTAACTAATCAGATTTAGTCAGTTACTTAACTTGTTAATTAGCTCTGTAAATCAACTATCTTATTTGTTCAAGGAGTTTCTTGACCCACAGATTTTCTTTCATTTACTGGCTTACCAGAAAAATCAGATATTAAGCTGGTTCTGTGACAGACCTACATCAAGGCACTTTCCACAAAAGCTCTTGGCCCGTCCCACCCACCTTCATCCCCATGACATCATGTTTCCAATTGCAGATAAAACTACAGATTCACCATTAGCATCAGAAACAACCACCCACTGGTTTAAAGTATAATCATCAGCCATAATTGCCAGAGCATGCCTTCCACTTTGACCAAATCTAAGCTTGTTAAATAAATACTGTCCTTTGAAAAACCATAAGGGTCCTTATCACAGGTCTAGCAGCAAGAAACTGCATTTCTCACATTGTCCTATCATAGGTTACAACCGTATTTTCAAATACATTTGGAATTATTCATTCCCCTCACCTGCAAACAATTAAAAAAGACAACTTCTGACTCCGTTTGGGAAAGGGCCAGGAAAAACTGGAACAAAGTTCACTGTTCCTATCTTGGAAACAGAAAGGGTCTGGAAACATTGCCCTGCTCAGATCACGGCCAGGGCCTGTCAGTCCAGCCAGGAAGCCCAAGAGCAGCAGATTACAGGTGTTGACAGCTCTGAGCAAGTAGTTGCAGGAGGCCAGGTTCACCGCCTTTGGGAGGAAAGGGGATGGAAAGAACAAAGAAGTTCAGCAGAAAAGACGTGCTCCAGCTGCCTCTATAGCCTCACAGAAAAAAAAGAGAAATTAAAACCGGAACACTTTGTGAAGTGCCTGACTCACACCTGAGTTTGCATGCAGACTCCTTACAGGGTAGAGCTGATTCCTAGTCCTGTTACATGTAAAGGCCAGGGAAGAGTTTGTAGAAACTTGAAATGCAGTACTGCAATTACTACTGCCTCCTAGCTGTCCCTCTCGCTGTGGCAGGCAGTGAAAGCAGGCCAAATTAAGCTGGATGCAGAAACACACAAAGAGCTAGAGTAGTGAAAGGGTAAAGAAACATGCAGGTTATAAGGAAGCACCTCCTCAGTGTTCTACTATCTTTGAAAGATGCTCAGTTCTTTGATAGCCCAGAAGTTAAAACACAGGGGGGTGGTAGAAAAAAAACCACACAAAGCCTATAGCCCGTCCTGAGACAACAATCTAAGGGGTTTCTCTTGAAGCAAGTCACTTGCAAAAAGATACAAATGAGGGGAGAGGGAGCATCATTCCCTCCTCTAGTTTTTCAGATCAGCCATTCAGCAAACACAGTTTTGAGAGAATACTGCATTGTCCAGCACCCAAAGAAAGAATGAGGCAGATACTTCCCTGTGGCACAACAGCACAGAACTGCTGCACTAATTGTAACCGTGAATCATCGCAGCGACAGGAACCTGAGGCATCCTCACTGGAAGGCAGCTCTGACAAACATTTGCTGTCAAGGCATTACAGAAGGTTTTATGCATGCAATGGAAAGTAAAAATTGAAAAAATTAATCACACTGATAAGCTGCTGAAAAATATTTTGTAAATTTGGAGGACATGGATGAGAGGAAAAAGAAAGGAAAGAGAAGAGGTACTGTGATCAAAAGGAACGACATCTCATAAAATAAGACTAATAAAAAAAAATAAGTCTTCCTGATAGTGCTGCCTGGCACACCCCAGCTTCCAGATCTGCCCCATAACAGTTCAAGACAAACTGGCTTTGGAGTCCTTCCCTCACCACACACAGTGTGTTTTCTTTCAGAGAACTTTTACATTTTCCTTTCAGCAGCCATTGGGATGAAAACCTGCCTCAGGCAGGAGCTCCCCAGGTAGGGAAGGGCCTCCTGCTGCCCAAAGGGGCTTAGCCCCCACCCTCACATTGCCAGAGGCATCTAGTGGGCAGCAATCAACAGCCAAGCTAGAGCAAATGCTGACTAGTCCTTCCTCCTTTCTTCTCCTTTTTTCTACCCAGGCAATCAATATTCATTATATCAATAGCATTATACAAAAGGCCAGGGTCCACACTTCCACCAAAACGTCAAGAAAAGAGATTTTAAGGACTAAAGCAAAATCATTATGCTGATGAACATGAGGGTGAAGGAAGAAACAGCTGAGAGACTTGCTGATTCTTCCATCAAAGACTTCCACTCCATGTTCATGAGGTTCACAAGAAACAGAAGTCTTCAGAGTCTTGTTTGATTCTTCATTAAAAGATCACACACATTGAAAAGGGTGGGTTTTTTCTTTCTTTCACCCTTCACAGTACACAAAGTACGTACACCGTACTCAAACGTCACTTCTGCAACAGAGCAACCTTGGTGATGCAAGGTATAGCAATAACAAACTGTCCTGGCAGGTTGCACCAGAGGAGGGTGAAACTGCTCCTGCACTTCAATGTAGCACAGTCAGCCATAGAGATTTGCATGTGGTCTTCTTTTCCCCATGGGTGAAAGGCACCTCCCCAGTAACAAGAGAATGGAGAAGACTGGACAGCTCACATCAGGGCCTTTTCAGACAAACTTAACCATCACCCCCACTCCTCAATTCAACAGCCAGATCCTCATGCCAGTATATAACTTGAAGTTTCTCCAAGGCCCAAGACAGGCAAACCAGCAAGCTGGGCAAGCAACTGGGAACCCAGTGCTATTCTCAGTACATCCCAGTTAGACCAGATATGGACTGTTGAGAGGCAAAATACCACCTCTGGGACAAAAGCTCAAAGATGAGATGAGAAGGTGCTCATAGAAACGCTTTGCCATGGGAATCCAGTTTAATCATCAGTGGCTTCCTTGCTTCTAGACTATTTCAGCAGTAGATTTGGTTTTCTTTCCATCACATTAATCCTCATTATCCGTCAAATTGCTACCAGCCACCTTTACTTTGATTTATGCTTGCAATGAGCAAAAGGAGAGAGCCTGTTACACCACACAAAAAGGGTGAAATAAGAAATATCTGCTAGAAGACAGCCTCCCAGGAGTGCGAAAAGGGGGTCTTGTCCAAGATGGGTAGCATAACAAGCTACTACGCCCTAAAAGCTGAAATAAAACAAGAACAACAACAACAACAAAGTGTTACTGGTTGCAGAAGATTGCTGTGATACTTTTCTGCAGCCATCAGCACCTCCAGGCATTCAGGATTTACTATGATTCTTGCTTCGTAAACACTATAGCCTTTGCCAGAACATCTGCACACAGAAATAAATCATTAAAGATGACTATTTGCTACTCCTACAAAGGCAGATCTGACTACATTAGGCACTTGTTTCTCAAATCTTACCGAAATGAACACTTTTCCTTACTCCTTTTCTCTGGGGTTGTCCTCATTCTAGTAGAGTCTAAAAGGAGAGCAGTGAACGTTTTTCTAAAGGAGAAGGCAATATGGTGAAACTGTTCACATAAAAAGTAAAAACTGAACTTGCTCTTTCACGGGAACAATTTCCAGGTTTTCTCAGAAGATCTGGATATTTTCATTATCATAAGCTATATTTCACCAAGCCTTTTCCCTTAAATTCCACCACACTGTGGCTCTCACAACACTTTATACAAACTTAAGTCTCAGTCTGTCTCTCTTTTCTTCGAAGGAGAGGTTCTCTTTTATATTTTCTTTCTGAATCAGTCACCAGCTGTTTGTTTCCTTCTGTATTTAGATGAGTGTATTCCAATACGGAGTATCTCCATTTTTAAACTTAATTCTTATACAAATCTCTTTCAAATTTTACATAAGAAAAGCAAAGCGAAAACATAATTTTTAGGACTTACAAGTTATAAGAAAAAAATAATAAAGACCAAATAAAATGAATGTTATCAACTATTTAATGGCAATGAATAGCTCACAATACTCACAGCCTCAATAGTTAAGCTTACTTTTATGACTGTCTCTATAGAAAATATTTCTAATTGTTACTTCAACTTTCTCCTCTCATCATGTGATATTTTGGCAAAAAAACCCTCTGTAACACAACCTCCATGGTACTACAAATAATTAACAAGCAACAAGTGCTTGGAGAAAAACTAGAGCAAGATAGGTTTAGATTAGACATTAGGAAGAAGTTCTTCACTGCAAGGGTGGTGAGGCACTGGAACAGGTTACTCAGAAAGGTGGTGGAGGTCCCATCCCTGGAGATATTCAAGGTCAGGCTCGATGAAGCTCTGAGCAACCTGATCTAGTTAAAGGTGTCCAAGCTTACTGCAGAGGGATTGGACTAGATGACCTTCAAAGGTCCCTTCCAACCTAACGGATTCTATGATTCTATGAAAAGCAATCCCTTAGTTGGTATTTCCCCTTGCAGCAGAGCAATAATTTATACCAGTTAAAGAGTCTAATGCTAACATATGGATTTGAAATACCCATAATCTCAGTTGAAATAGACTCATTTGCTGACACAACTTTCAATATACCTTTTCTCTGGCATGGGAAGGACTGATATATGTGTCTTCCTAGCTGATGTCACTGGCTTTACTTGAGTAAGTGCCATAAAGCATCCTGTTTCTGCTAGCAGCTAGATAGCTTTTCATCCCTTCTGACATTATAATTTAGCACACCTGTAGTAAGGTTGTAATATTCCTGTCTTAAAGTCACAGAAAAGTCCATAAATATTGAAAAGGCATCAAAAGAGGCGGATACAACTCCTCTGGACACATCACTGTCACATCACAACTGAATTGTTGCCTCATGATGGGCAATGGTGCTTTTCAGACACATGGGCCTGACCAGAAACTGCTCAGTAAAATAACAGAGCTCTGAGGGGAACATCTGAATGCAGAAGTCCTACTCAATACCAGTAAACACTTTATCTTCCTGGGTGAGAGCTGTTACTCTCCATCACCCTCATTTTTTCAGTAATGAAGAATATCTTGAAGTTGAGGCATGAAGAAGATAAGCATCACACTTAAGTTGTTTTAACATACTAGAGCGTCAATCTTAAATCACACCGACCAATGCGAGTTTTATTATGCTATGAAGTTAACACCATAACCATGGCCCCAAAAGATTTCTTATCTTCGAGCTACAGTTAGTTCTACTTTGTACTTTTCCACATAGAATTTCAGAGAAAATAATGTTGTCATTAAAAAAAAAAAGAAAAAATTCTGCTCTCTCTCCAAAGCCCAGAGATTTTCAAACAGAAAATAACAATTTTGTTAAAAAAGTATACAGCTTTGAAGGAAAAGTCTTGCTTTCCTACCATGGGGGGAAAAAAAACCAAACACAAACCCAGAATTGTTTTTTTCTAAAAACACAAATTAGATAAACCATCTAACCACTAACTAGACAAAATATTTTTTTCAGGTTTATTGTCTCATAATATTTTTTCTTTTTTTCATTAATCTTTCCTTTTTGCTGAAAGCTATACCCCAGCATAGGATGACAAAAACATTAAGTGAAATCAGGCCACAGTAGCATGTCTACAGATCATTATGTCTTGATTTTAACACACACATGTTTCAAATACTAATTGCAGTACTTAAATTTCAATGTTATAATTTGCATACAATTGAGCAACCATACAAAATACACCTGAACTCCTGAGAAGGTTGGCACAAGATATCCCTTCCTCATGAAACGGAAAAACTTCTGACTATCAATCTGTGACTTGTTGGGATCAACAATGAACAAAAAAATCCAAGCTACTCAAAAAAAAGAAAATCCACCTATGCCAGGGGACTCACTCTCAAAATGTTTGTGTTGTTTGGGTTTGGTTTTCTTTTTTTTTAAATGTCTGCTAATCCAGAGTTTAAGCCCCAATTCTTAGCAGAAGATGAGCTGACCACAAATATTAAAAACGATTAAAAAATTGCTGAAATTTTAAATTAGAGTTAGCCAAAGCTGAAACTCAACGGGGCTTTAAAAGTTAGGTCAGAAGATCAAACTGCTGTTCAAACTGGACATCAGTCAAGTTTTCAGCACATTTCATCATGTGTTGTATTTGTAACTAATACGTTCCTACTGTGTCACTCAATTAAAAGTGCAAAAAGGGGTAAGCAGCAGTGAAGAAAAGATACAAACTTTAACTGAGTGCCTGATGTCATATAAAGCAATATTATGGTCCAAAGGTAGAGGCAAAATAGTAAAACATTCTCTGTAACTGTCTCTAAAGCTGTCCAAAGGTTCCCATAAGGAGCCAAACAGGCTAGAATGCAACCACCACCTGAAAGTTTATCTCATCGGAAATCGAAGTGGAGGAACTGGAGAAAACCCTACAGACTCAGCAGTTAACCAGTATGAGACCAAGATGTATCTTCTGTGGTTGGAACCCAAGTCTAGGGTTAAGTTGCTGTGATTCGTTGTGTTTCTAGGACTGCATCTCCACAACACATCTTAACTGGAAATACAGTTTATGCCAGGCACAGAAAGCAGAAAACTGCTGAAGGATCTTACTTACCGCTGAAATAGCAGGTACTATGCAGCACTTTAGAAAACAGCTTCAGTCTTTATCTCAGCAGGAGGAAAAGTGCTTTAAGTGCACTGGTAGTGCATTTGGGTGCAAACCATGGAAGTCCAGATAGAGACACAAGACAAAAGTGACAGCTGAAAAGAACCCCTCCAGTGCACTAAATTGCTGGTACATAGTAATAGTAATAATAATAACAATGACGACAACAACAACTCCTGCTTCCCCATTCCACCCACCCTCCTCTCCCCAATTCCCTATTTTGCTCTTAACTGAAGAGATGTTCATCAACAGATTTGGGAAGTGCTGCTTCCTGCTTACTACAAACATCTTCACACTGTTGCTTTCTGAGAAAATTTGACTATTTGACATTATCAACATTCTTCTTGCACTTTGTGAGTTCCACACAAATCATTTAGAGATTGCACTAGGGAGCTACAAAAAGCTCAGAGACACAAGCAAGTTACTCTGTCAGCTGAGACATATTAACTAGAAAAGGGATTTAAGCTAAACTGAATTGCTTAGCAATTGCATTTGCTTTAGATTAGGAGGAAATAGCACAATTAATATGACTCAGCTGGTATGGTATTTTGATGGAGCTTGTACCCAAAAGCTGTTCCTGGAAGAAACTCATAGACCTGGATGAACCACAGAATAAAAGCATGAGTTCTCCTGAGACCTTGCAAGAAGGAACAAGGACAACAAAGCAGGGAGCTATTTACATTTATTTACAGCATTTCCACCCAAAATGTTGTTGAAGAAACTTTTCTGAAGTATTAGAAATAAGGCTTGCAGTTTACAAATACAAAACATTGCAATGTTTATTTCCATTGCAATGGACCATGTGTCAGGTACAGTAGGAAGATGGAAGAAAAGAGAAGGTAACTGCTCCTGGTGGATGCAGTCGTGGATTGGATGGAGTCCAAGATAACAGTGAGAGAAGGGTGATCAGGATCATATGTTGGGTCTCAGTGCACCCGTAGGACAGGCATTGTCAAGATTTGAGTTGGTGAGGTAGCAAGTGGCTTCAGAGAAATAATGAACTATACTGTTTGCAAATGCTTCTGAAACAGAGAGGGATGATCCCAGGGACAGATGAATGATCCCAAGGAGTTCAGAATGAGAGGTAAGGCTTGTCAGTTTGATGATGCTCAGAACTGTAAATAAATATACTGGAAGACTCAACAAAGCAGAGGGAGAAAATTATCCTTGTGTTGAGTTTCTGAATTGATATGAGGTGGTGAAATTACTTTTGTCAAGGCCAGAGAATAGGAGATTTCAAGAAATGTGACGTGAGATAATGACAACTTGGATGTGTGAAAAATGCAAACACAGCTTGGAAATGAGGACATAGGGAATTGAATAAGGCTCTTTAGCCATAATTTTATTGTCAGTAATGAACAAGGGTAATTCAGGAGAGACAGAATATGATCATGCTAGGTCCAACTAAAGGCTGAGCTGTGGTAGATCAGAGACACAGACCGAACTCTACATTTGGTTTAAAAAATTTAAAAACAAACAAAAAAAACCCCAAACACCAAAACAAAACAGTTCTGTGTTACAGTAGTAGGTCTGCCCTTCAGAAGCCATGCTTGTGAATAAAATTACTTGGGCTCAGGGTGCAGAGGAAAGATGGATCAGAGGACAAGCTTTTTTAGTTGACAATATAGGGTGTTTTGGGGATATACCAGGACATTTTGAATGGAATTTTGAAAGTGTGTCTCAGAAAACAGGTGGAGGACCATTAGCAGAAGATGTTTCCAGACAAAAATCAAAGGTAAGTGCCAGGATAAAATGATTGCAGAGAACAGAGGGGGTTTGTTGGTTGACTGTCTTTTAAAAAAGAAATAAAATCACACTAGCTGAGAAAAGAAGACTAGAAGAGGGGAAAAACAAGGTAAGAAAGTCAAAGGAATGTGAGCTCTATCCAGTTGAAGAGGCTGCAAGAAGCAGTTAAAGTAGTAGTAGGTGAGGCAAGGCCATGTCATTATGTTGATTTCTCTACAGACACACACACAAACACACCCCTCTTCCCCCTTGGAATCAATCAGCAAGACCTGTTTGGAGAAGAGAGAGATGAGAACTGGGGTACAACAGAAAGCAAACACACAGAGAAATCATGACTCGGCTAAGCCAGAGGCAGGAGGTAGAGCTAAAAGAGGACAAACACCCCCTTGGCAGAAGAATTCAGTCTATTCCTGGGACTTGGGCCATAGATGCCCCATAGCAAAAGCAGAAGCAGCAGACACTGGAGGGCAGCCAGCCAGTAACTTGATGATAGGAAAGAGAAGTGAACAATTAGAAGGTAGAGAAAGGCTGCGGGAGGGAAATATTTTTAGCAATGTATGTAACCGAGGCATAAATGCAGCGCACACGCCTAGGCACTCTGATGAGCTGCCTTTAAATGCATGTATTGCTTTTCAGAAAAATCCCTGAGACAGAAATGTGGCTCTGCTTCAGCTCAGAGGGAAATTGAGATGCAGAGAGGGGTACGAGGTATAGTTTCGCATACATTACCTCAGTACCCATCTCCCTGTTTAGTGTAACCACATTCAGCATGATTTCGTTAGCAGTAAGCGATGCGTCAGGAGGGACACCTTCTCCAGTGTGTTATGAACTACAGTGGTCCATAAATAGTACTAGATGCATTAGCAGATGGTCAAAGACAGTTGAATGCACAAAACTGAAAAATATTCAACACGTCATTTAGCGACACAGCCCTCATCTGGGTTACCACTGCTACCTCAGGATCCAACACCACCTGAGAGTCTGCCAGTACCTCCACATGAGAAGCAGATGAGCAGCAGGCTGCACATCCATACCACTTAAGCGAGTGCACAATGCTCTTGTCTGTGCAGTGACCTACTGCTGCATCTTTATTTAAACCAGTCCTCATCCTGTTTACCCAGAACCAAGTCCCTGTGAGTTTAGCTACATCACATGGGACTGTGGAAGGGATGGATTTGGGGGGCAAGGGGAAACATCTGGGATTAACAAGGACAAAACAGAGGGCATCTCAACAATGATAGAAACTCTTCAGCCCATGTTGGCTCAATGCCTTCCCCAGTCACATTGCAAGGACCATACAGAGGGTGCTGGAGAACATGGTGTGCTAAGCACGCAGCATCCAGCTGCTGCACACAGTCAGGGAAACACACTCAAAAAAGCGAGATGCAAATGCTGGCCACTGGACAGCCCCACAAGAAATCAGGTCTTCTAGTATGCATGGGGAGAAGCAGCAAGCAGCTTGCACAAAAAGTTCATGTGAGTATCAGCAGCCTGACATTAATGGTTTGTGCTATTTACAGAGCAAAACAGAGCTTTCTGTCACTCTGTTTCTTCTTGGCTCTGGTACAAGGGGCTATAGCGAAGCACACAGTTGCAGACAATATACATTTCACCTTTCCCACCTACAAGACCTGTATGACTTCCCATTGGAAAGCAGGTGTTGGAACACAGTGTGCGAGGACCCACTCTCTGCTCTGAGGAGCAGATGGCTCTCTCAGGAGCAACAGTAAGGCAGCACGCTGGGCAAAACCAAAGCAATGCAGGATTTGAAAGCAGAAAGCTTTAACATCCCTGACCTGAGCCATGCAGCCTCCACCATGCTGCAGGACTTCCTCCTGATTAAATCATGTGCATACATGGTACCAAAGTCAGTGCCAAGAGGGGGACATGCTGAGAGCATCTTCTTCTCAGGGAAGCACTTTTTGCCTCTAGAAAGTGCAAAAATCTCACCAGGGGTGAAGGTTCATAAAGGCCATTTCATGAGAAGTTACCAAACGATTTCTCTCTCCTTTATGAATTGTCACAAGCCATTAAACGTTGGCATAACTGGCAGACTGGAAAATCCAGCTGAATTGAACTGCAGCAGAAACCTTAGAATCATAGAATGGTCTGGGTTGGAAGGGACCCCAAAGATCATAGATCTCCAACCCCCCTGCCACAGGCAGGGACAACAACCTCCAGGCCTGGATCTACACAAGGCTGCCCAGGGCCCCATCCAACCTGGCCTTGAACACCTCCAGGGACGGGGAATCCACTACTTCTCTGGGCAGCCTGTTCCAGCACCTCACCACTCTTTCTGTAAAAAACTTCCCCCTAATATCTAATCTAAACCTTCCCCCTCCTTTAGCTTTAGTCCATTCCCCCTTGTCCTGCCATTATCTGCTCTTTTAAAAAGTTGAATCCCCTCCTGCTTATAAGCTCAGAAATCCAATTAACACCATTAAGCCCAGTATAGAAAGATACTGCCCTACACTCTACAAAAAAGGACTTGTTGGAAGCAAGCAGGTAAATAAACAGTTAAACAACCTGCCAGCCTCAGCTGTCAGCAGAGATAATTTTTGTTGAGGAAAACTTGAGTAAAAAGATGTAGTCAGGATCTTGGGTTTTCTGTTTCAGTGCAAAGGAGAGGAGATTTTCATTCTGGCTGTTCAGGGTATAGGTAAGCCCACTCACATAGTAGTTTTGTTGTGTCTTTACTCACAAAACTTCTTGTCTATGAGAAAACATTAAAATTAATGTATTCTAAAATTAAAAACCAGAAATCAATCTGCTCAGTGCTGTCACCATAGCACATTGCAGTCTACACCCACACTGCACCTTACCTACTCTTTCCATGATACTAAATCTGCATATTTTTCTCTAAGAACCTAAAAATCAATAAAGGAATTGCTTCCATTTCCATACTACGTACTTGTCTCCACAAATTTACATCAAAGTCATGACTAGACTGTCATCCTTTCCTTTGATGGGTCTTTAAAAAAATAACTGAATTGAACTTGTCCAAAATAAAAATCATTCGCAAACATGCTGTCACTTGTCCTCACTGCAAAGGAAAAATACATTATTTCTAATGATTTAATTAATTTTAAGTAATCCATTTGCATTTTATGACGTTGGGGGGAGAGGTGGGGGTGGGGAAAGGGTAGAGAAAAGGGAAGCATAAGGTCTTTTACACCGCCCTTAAAAAGGGGGCAATTATTTTCAGGGTGAACTTCCTTTATTGTACCAAATAAGCGCTGATTCTCATCAGCTAAAACCATACTTTAATAAGGACAGAAACAACTAACATTTGTCATTCAAGAGGAAAGAAAGAAGCCACAACCTTACCAGCAAGGAATTCTGACGAACATCCACGCTTGTCCCGTCAAGTCTCACACCTCACAAAGCAGAGAGGCAACTCTTACAGAAATTGGTTGCAACGCTGAAATTGCCCAAGAGGAAACTGCTGTCTCTTTTACAAGTCATGACTATGCAAACCACAAGCCAGGCATCAAACCTAGTGCCAAAAGCCATGCCTGCCAGAGCTGTTAATACTAGAACCAACCTAGGTGGAAACGGGAATGAGAGGGACTAAAAATTTGGCATGTTCCTAGACACCCATCTAGGGGGTTTTCTGTTTTTTTGTTTCACAATGGAAAGTGGATTAAAAGCTGTACTACAAAATACTTCTGAGAAGCTCTGAGCACATTGTGGGAGGCAGGAGCAAGCATATTATAGGTGCCCTGTAACAAATCACAGTATCCAAACCTCAGCACAGTCCCTGTTTCTAAGCCATTCCCCAGAGCACTCCTTAACAGCCTTCATCTCCTGGGGACCATCCAGGGTCCAACCCTGCACCCTGAGGTGTGGGAGAGCTCAGGGCACCCTGAGCCCAGCCACGTCAAGGCCAGGGAGCCCTCAGGACAAAAGGAAGGACGGGGCATGAAGTGTTACCGGTTTGGTTTTTCTGGGTCACCTGCAAGGTGTGTCCCTAAAAACACAGTCCAAGCAGGGATGGGGCTGACAGCAAGCTCTGCAGAAGAGCATATGGGTCTAGTAGTTTTAAATTATTAGTCTTTATTTCCCATTTTTCATTTTTCACTACACGATATAAAGACAAAATGAGTAGCCCTATTCAAAATATGAGACAGATGCTTCTATAAATTGCATTTTCACAAGGGGTGGGAAACAAAGAAAAATTAAAATCAGGGCCTTGTAGTTTTGGGTACTTTTCAGGTTTGTGAATTCAACAGTTCCAGCCCCAGGCATATGATCTTCAAAAATGAATAAACATCTAACTATAACACAAATATCTAAATAATTTTCATTGCTCTCCCTACACAACTCTCTACTTATTTCACATATCACATTAGTCTAGAGCATGCACTCTGTTAAATGTCATCCTTCTTCAAAGTGACAGGCAGTGCTAAAAATAAGGTAGATCGTTGCACGCTTTGAAGCGAATTTTTCCTTTTTGACTCACTTGAACATTACAGACCGGTTTCTTCAAAGTGGGATGGAGGGATGTGGCTGCCTAGGGATTCTCCTGTGTTTCTTCAGGTCTCTTCCTACTGCGGCAGGGAAATTCCAGGGTCCAAAGGCAGGTAAAGGAGACATCCAGAGATCTGAATGTTTTACTATTCATGACACTGAAATTACAGTGCCACCTGTAGGACACCCGGGAGAAATTTAATTTGGCCCTTGCTGATGCCACGAATGCCAGTTCTTTTAATTATAAGGCTTTCTAGTAGTCTCGGCAGAAGCATAAGAACATAGAAAGCAGATGACTCATGTCAGTCTATGGGGAGTAATTTGAAAGCTTTATTCACGCTGAGCAGCACACGTTGTTTTAAATATCTCAGTGCACCCAGATGATGTTTAGCTATGAAGATAAATCTTTTGTGGGAGGGGGACATGCCAGTACAACGCGCTCGTTGTTCAATCACTTTAGAGATGGTGCCACTGTAGGCAGCAGGGCATCCACATCCTTGGCTTCCAGCCAAGGCAGATATCCCCCCTCAGACAGATGAATCTGAGGAAAATTGCCATTATGGCTGAACACGCTTCGGTTTGTTAGGGTTTTTCTTAATTTACTCTTTAGCTATTGACTACATAACTCAACGCGTTGTACTTCATGACTGGCATTGCACGTATTGCACACATGTGGTTCTTTGCATGTGTTGGGAAGCACTAGTATATTGCTCAGACTAACCAGCTTGTTCTCTGTTGCTTTCTCTTCCCCTCCCCCCTTCTCCCCTTTACCAACAGAGTAATTTCTCTTTTTCAACTCATAGCTAAGGTGATGTCTGTGAAGCCTTCTCTCCAATGTATCATTTGAAGATACAGGTAAATATATGCACCTTCGTTGTTAAATTTCTTATAATAACATTTGAAGTGGAAAATACTCAAATAATTAACTTAATAGCTCTTTTGCTGCAAACAAAATCAAGAGGAGGGCGACATATTCACAAGCAGCTTCTGCTTAATGTTCAGTGGTGGCAAAAACCAGAACAAAATGTTCAGACAAATGAGGAAGGGAATGGTGAATAATACAATAACGCTTTTGTTGAAATAAATGGCAGTTTTATGTGGAAGATTATGTAAAATGACCATCACCAATGAACAATAGAAATAATTCCATAAGAATAAATAGCAGAGTGAAAAGAATGATCAAGAATTGCCAGGGGAAAAAAGCTCTTGTAGGAAGATGAATTTCAATATAAACAACGTTTTGTAGTGTGCTATAACTGATAAGGGATTCAGCATAAATATTTAAAGTTATAATTTATATAGGGAAAACACTTCTCAACTGCATAAAACAAAATGGGAAAGAACAAAAAATTAAAGGTGATAATCAAAATGGACAGAGGGAAGTGGGTTTGAGTACAGTATTTGGAACTCACTACTGAAGTGAGCCACGTGTGGAAGTTGGTGCAGAATAGAAAATATTACTCTGTGAAGCAGGGAAAATACTGATTCACTGTTTGCAGAGAGCAGTAAATCTTCCTATTTGCAGATATAATTTCCAGGAACATTAGTCTGAAATCTACCTGTGCACTAGCAACTCAGAAGGCCTAGGCTAGTGTCCTAGTCTGCATCAAAAACAGTGTGGCCAACAGGTCAAGGGAGGTGATTTTGCCACTCTGTTCTGCTCTGGTGAGACCCCACCTGGAGTACTGCATCCAGCTCTGGGGTCCCCAGTACAGGAAAGACATAGAGCTGTTGGTCCTACAAGAAAATGGGAGAGGGATTGATCGCCAGGGAGCGTAGTGATAGGACAAGGGGCAATGGCTTTAAGCTGAAAGAGGGTAGGTTTAGGTTAGACATTAGAAATAAATTCTTTATTATGAGGGTAGTGAGGTGCTGGAACAGGTTGCTCAGAGAGGTTGTGGAAGCACCATCCCTGGAGATGTTTAAGACCAGGTTAGATGGGGCTTCAGGCAACCTGGTCTAGTGAGGGTGTTCCTGTCCATGGCAGGGGGGTTAGAACTACATGATCTTTGAGGTCCCTTCCAACCCCAAACATTCTATGATTCTATCACACCTGACAAATTTCACAACATAAGAAAATTATTCTCGGTTTTACTTGCTTCTTATGACCACAGCAGTGACAAGAGTAAGAAACCTTCACTGATTTTTGAGGTAGATGCTGTACGTCACAGGAATAAAAATTTCAGTAGGATGAGTGATGCAGAAAGTTAAAAAATTATGCATAAAACGGTGCAAATACAGGCTGTAGAAATCACTAGGCTTCCATCCAGGGAGGTGGGGGAGGCTGTAGCAAAAGAGATTTCTGACAGGCCTTCCAAGTCCTTGACAGTTTGCCAACATGGCTACAAGGTCACAAGAAAACTTGAGGGGTGGGAAACCACAAAAATTTAGGAATTCCTAATCCCCAATTATCTGGCAAGCCCCCTGTGATGAAACAAAGGATTGTGGAAGCAGAATAACCAAAATCATATGTCCCAGGAACGTGAGGGCAGCTCACAAAGATGAGAAGAGGAAGGCTTGGTGAAAGCAGGCAGGTTAAACTACTTTTCTGTTGTGCTCCTACAGCAGATTTCAAATCCACTGGACCTGGACAGTGCATAGAAGCAAACACATCTGTCTGTTTTAAAATTCAAGACATAACATCTACATTTTCTCCCTGAGCCGAGAAGCAGTTGTCACAGGACTCAAAACAAGTGTCCCAGTTTGCAGCTTATTTGCAATGGAATCCCATTGGACACTGTGTCTCTTTTATTCAAAAATGCGCTGTGAACATTTGTTTCTTACCAGACAGGAAAGTAAGGTATCATCTGAGCTTTGCTTTCCCTATTCAGCCAACTAAGAAACCAATGACTGTACTAAAAGGAATGGGAAAAACCACTGAAAGCAGATTACATATCACTTGCCAACAAATCCTATTGGCTGCATGACTTTTGCCACAGGCTGCAGAGACCACAAGTGGGATGAGATGAGTCGCTATCAACCAATATGATTCATATTTGCCATACCCATCTGTTACATGCAAACCAGTTGCTGCTGGCACTTAACAGTTATGATTGAAAGCTACCAACTCCCACTACCATGAAGTTTTCCTTCTAAGCAGTAAAGATGTTCCAGCTTCCTCTCTGAGGTTTCTTTTCTATTTTCACTTGTTTCACATAATAAAGTGAGTTTGAGAGCACTAACCAGCCCTTGAACTCTCTGTTGAGAGAACAGTGGGGTTTTATAGACATCAATTCTGTTTTGAATTTCTCTCTCCCTTGGATCAAGACAACCTTGTGGGAGCATTATTTGCAAAATCAAAGTAAAGGAAATCATCTGTATATTTACCTCTACCACTTGGCTAAATCCCAGTGTCAGACTTTGAGAATAAAATGCTGATGGACAACGTGGGACTGGCAGCCTTTGAGCATGGAATGAACACTCAGAGGCTCCAGCCCTGACTCTGACACTGACTTACCATTTGACTGTGAACCTACCACTTCCAAAGCTTTACATCCACACTGTTAAAGGAGGTACAGAGTAATTAAGTACATTGGAAGAACGTTTTCAAAACTTGCTAATTAATACCTCTCAAGTGTTTGGAGTTCCCCAGATTAACTGTTTCACGGGAGGGCAGTATATTAGCTATGTTTGTAATGACAGTATTATCAGAAAAGCAGAATATCTTTAAAGTCACTAGAAAATTCTTAAATGCCTTGAAAGGAAATGGTTGCCAAAGTCAGACATTAGATACTGGCTTTATTGCAGCACTATGTTAATCAAGGAGTTGAACACATGTCCAGAATCCTAAGTCCCACTCTGCTTCGAAGTTATTTCTTGCACAACCTTATGCCACTGCTTTCCTTTCATCTCTGATAAAAAGCCAGTTCCAGTCATATTAACACCACTGCTGCTTGGTTCAGTGATCAAAAGGCATTGACCTGCCAGTGAAACTAAAACAGCTTCCCATTATCAATACTGATGTGTAGAATTTCATCACTAACCCTCTGACAGGAACTGGGTGTTCCAGCTACATTGGGAGCATGCTGGGCTTGCAGGAAGTCCAGCAGTCAGCAGCATCCTGGGCTGCATTGATGGGAATATAGCCAGGAGGTCGAGGGACATAATTATCCCCTTTTTCCTTGTTTTGAACCACATCTACATACTGTATCTAGTTTGGCACCCCCCAGGGCGGGAAGATGGTGACAGACTGGAACCCCCCCCTCAGTGGGGGATACAAAGATGGTTGGAGCTGGAACACTTATCCTGCACAGAGACATTGAAGGTTTTCAAGACCTGACAGGATGAAACCCTAAACAAGATGTCTGAGCTCACAGCTGAGCCTGCTGTCAGCAGGGGACTGGACTGAGACCTCCAGAGCTCCCATCCAGCCTGGGTGGTGCAACGCGCCTGTCATTTCCTACTAGATCCAAACCCATGACTAGCAGATCATCCACAAACCTCTAGTGAAGAAATTAAGAAGCTCTATGATCTTTGGGGTCCCTTCCAACCCATGCCATTCTATGATTCTATGATTCTAAGTAAAAAGATGCACATATTTTCAAAAAACGGGGTATATGTAGATTCGAACGTAAGGAGAACCTGCATACTTGAGTACATTTGTAAAAATCTATGCTGAAATCCAACCACAAAAGATCAGTTAGGGATACAGTAAGGAACTGAGACTATACACCTTCAAAAATAGGCTCCTTTAGAAGTTTTCTTTTCTTACTGAGGCAACACATCCTTTTCCTTCATTCACATATTTCAGCTGTTCTGCCAACACACCCAAGCAAAGTTTAAGTATAGGGTTTTTTTCATAGAAAAAGAAAGGAATAGACCTTTATACAACTATTCCATGTTTTTTTTTAAAAAATGAAATGAGGAAAGAAGGTCATTAACTGGATGTAATGTTTCCCTTGAGAAAAAAAAAAGTTAAATAGAAAAAATAAACCAACACCACACACATTTTTGTGCATTCTCATTCAATCATGTCTATTCCAAACACAGGGTCATTTTGTAAAAGCAAAAATTAAATAGGAAAAAACTAGTACACTTCTTGAAAATAAAAATACTTTGAAGTGTTTGAAAGTCTTCTGAAAAAAAAATCATTATTTTCACATATCTCAAATTTATTTTTTCTAATGACTCTAGATTTGTGCCCTAAGCTTCCTAAAACTATCCCATCTAGTTGCTTGTAAAGCATCCAAAAGAGGAATGTTCCGTTGCAGCTGTAAAATTAATAGATTAAAAGCCAATGCTTTTGGCCTGTGTCACCAAATTTGACAGATTGCCAACAACTCATCAATAAACTTTAATCACTTTGTATACAAGTCACCAAGAGTGCATGGAGCTACAGCATACTTTAGCATCATGTGACCTGAATTTAAATTCAAATACTGTCACAATACAGGCATCTGAAATGCAGAGCCTAATCACTGCCTTCAAAAATCTTTAACTTGCAAAACGTCAATTTTTGGAACAGCAGTGAGAAAAGGCTGACATACCATGGTCTTTTTGCTTGCACATCCATTTATCAAGCAATGGCTTTTCAAATGATACTATCATGAGGGGTATGCACATCATCTGTATTCATTTGGATTAACCTAATTTCCCCAAATCAAATTCCCTCCTGCCTTATTTCCTTTGTGGGCATTCTTGGGCTGCAGGGAGCTGATTGGAGGTGCAAGAGCTCAGCAAGGAGCGAAGAGGGTTGTACAGCAACGATGACACAGTCACCAGGAAGAACATCAGCAGCAGCTGCGTGTTTGTCATTTCTCATCAGTATTTTCTGCTGAGGTTGCAAAGCATCCATGACTGCTACTTCTTCTTTCTCTTTCTTCCTCCTCCACAGCATTAATCCCCAACACAACAGTGAACGTACCAGAAGAGCGAAAGATGCTCTCCAGTCACTCTTTCTGCTTAGCTATGATTTTTACCTTTCCTCCACTCCCACAGTTTATTTGAATTTTTCATCATCAACAGTCAGTCATAATAAGGTGAGAGAAGAGAATAAAAGCATTTTTTGATATGTCTTAGTAAATGTTTGAGTCACTGTGGTCTGGTGGTTAAAAACACTCTCTCTATTTTGAATGGGCTCCCATGCTAATACCTAAGCACTAGGCTTCAAGAAATGTAATTGACTCACTCTTCCTTTTTACCAAGTCATTTTTCTTCTAGGTTCACATGTGCCTCACCAAGACACCTTAATAAAGACTTAATTCTGGAGATCTCTAAACATCTTAAGGAAGACAGATCACCAATGCTTTTACATTGTTAATTACAACAATTCCATGCAAAAGCATCGAAAACTTCCAGTGAGGGATCACAGAGGATATCCCACCAGTTTTTTCCAGTATTCCTGGATTTAAAAGACGTTATCTCTGGTATCAACAACTCTAACTTCCAAGCTCATCGCCAGCTAGCAGAAATTTATTTTTGCTTTTATACTGGAACCAATCATTCTTTGGGCAAGCTCCTCTGAAAGCATCAAGATTGAAGTTGTTGAAAATGAAGCAGATGAAGAGCTCTTCCACTGCTCTGCAGCCCCGCAGCCAGCATGACTCAGTGGCATCACCACACGCTGTCCTCCAACATTTCAAGCAGGACTCGGCACTCCTCCCCCATTACCACTACTCCTACAGAGTTGTTCCACTGGTATAAACAGCTGCTGAGACCTAAGCAACTCATTGTGCAAGGGTTTGGGCATAACAGCACTTCAACGCACAGCCCAAGCTCACATATTATATTTTCAGTTTCAACAGTTCTGGTTATAAAGGAATTCCTCATCTATTCAAAAAAAAGAGACAAAGGGGAACAATGGTGGATGGCTACAGAAAGAGTGAAAGAAAGGGAAGTGGGAAGGCAAGACAGAAGATGTGATTAGACAAGCCAATGGTACAGATTTCTGCTTTGCCACACACCTTTTCTACAGGAACCTGCACCAGATTTTTGCTGAAGAGTTCAAAGATCTTTGAAACATCGAAGAGTGCAATATCCTTTTGAAGAGTTCTTTGCAGCCCTGGGATGTTCCTGCTTACCAGGACACCCAACTACCTGGTGTTACAATTTCAACTCTCTATGGAGCTCTATGTTTTTTCACCAGTATCACCACTTAAGAGTAGTTCCCTTCCTGTTGTACAACATGCTACAAAAGTTGTAACCACAGCTGCAATGTCCCTGGTGCTCTACCCAGTCAGAAACTACCAAGGTACCCTATGGGCATTCTTGTTTGTCTTAGTCCTTGGCAAAGCATCCCTCAACCTGCCCCACAATCCACCAGCCACCTCTTCTCTACCACTCAGCTCTGGCCCAAACAAGGTCCAGGGCAGCATCACATCCAAGGCTGACACAGTGTGAGCAAGGCACTCACCAGAGCTAGACTCTGCAACCAAGGTTTCAGGTGGTGCACAAGGCTCAGAGACTCTCTGCAAGTCTTCACAGCACCAGCAGGATCTTCCAAATTAAAGCAGGCTTCCTTAGCTATTGCAAGGTGATGCAGCATTGTCTGAGGAGAACATCCTTGTACAGATTTGATCCCTTGCAATTTGCTCAATGCTTTGCTCAAGACTACTATATAAAAAGGACGGGTGACACTTGGATGTCCCAAGGGTGAAGCAACTGTATTTCCAACAAGCTGAAGAAAACTGACCTCATGGATTACTTTTTCTGAATAACTTACATGCCAGGTTTGAAAAGGAAATAGAAGTGGGATTTTTATTTAATGCTCCTAACTGAGTCAGTGTAATCCCAGACCCTGCCTCTGACAGTAGCTAACAGCAGATACTAAAATAGAAAGCACAGGAATAAAGACAATGTACAGCAGCCTCCATGGGGAATTCTGCCGTTCCACAGCCTGGACATATCCTGAAGGAAGATTTTCACAGCCTCACTGCATGCAAGAGCTCTCAACAACCTCTCCTTCCATAAGCTTCTCTCTTTGCTTTCTGAACCTATTTATACAGTCAGCAAAACAAAATCCACACCAGCTCCCATGATATAATTGTGTGGTGTGTGAAAAAGTGCTTCCTTTTTGTTTAAATTTACTATGAGGTTTGCTGGGGTATCTTGTTTGGTTTGGGATTTTGTTGTGGGTTTTCTTTTTTTTAAATAAACAAACAGTGCATATTAGTTTTCCTATAAAAAAATGAGTATTCACTGCTGCCCTGTAACCACCACTATGCCAGTCATAACTGGCAGATTCTTATCACATCACATCTCAATTCTCTTTTTGAGCTGCGGAGCTCCACAGTACTGAAACCCTAGTTCCCTTTTTCTTTACCTTGTTTCTGACTTCCACTTCCCATCTTTTATTTAGGGCTAACCTAAATATTTAGGGCTAACCTAAACAAAAGACACGTAGCTGCCTGTCACAAGCCTTTGGCAAAAGCCCTGCCAAAAGATTTCTGGAAATCCAAGTGTACTGCACCGATACGTTCCTGGGCAAGTGGTACAGTAGGCCAACAACAATGAATCTGTAGAGCAAAACAGGTGGCAGCAAGGATCTGACACGCACAGAAGTGTTGCAAATGAGTAGCCATGATCTAGTCTCATGGACTGGCTAGTTAGCAGGGCTCTCCTGGAGCGCATCTGGTTGAATTTTATACTCATTTCCATACTCCTGATCTGAATTAAACCACCTATGGCACCACATCCTCCATTAACTCCATGTGACTTCATTTCAGGTTTGCTCATAAATACAAAGAACTGAAGAATGTCATCTTTACCCCAAAGACCCCAAAGCTAGGATTATTCTCACTTGATACTTCTGAATCCATCTTGTTATTAATTTTCCACTTTCTATTTACAAAGGTACCAAAAGAATAATTTAGCTAATATATTACATACCACGGTATGTAATTTAGCATTTCCTGTTGCTTTAGAATTCTGCATTAATATTGCGTTTGCCAAAGGCTGATGATCTATCAGCCTTTTTTACTTGCTTGGTTTAAAAGATCTTTGTCATATTTCATCTTGAGACAGTTCCTTAGATTTTTTTTCACACAAAAAGGCTCTTTTCCAGAAACATTTAGTGCAAGGGCGCATTTAACATTGTTTCTTATGGTCTGTCATCTTTTCCCACTTCTCTTACAACTCAAACAGTATCAAATCCTTTCTCCAATTTCTGTTTCTAATGATCTGAAAGGACTTTGGTGGCCCCCATTTTATATGACTTCAGCAATCAAACCAAAAAGACCAACAACTATTGACCAGAACTTTACCATTTTACTCCATTGGATTTCACCTCCATTTTTTGAAAAACGTCTTTTTATATCATCTGATAGATTCTTGCAACGTGCTGTTTACTTATCTGATTTTTTTTCTTGTTATTATTGATACTTTTTAAATCTCCCTTGACAAGTGACAGCTCTTAGTTTCTAGTAATAGCACAAGTAAGCACCATTGATGTCATTTCATACAGTTTATCTTTTTAGCTGGTCCTCTTATTTTTCTCTCACCAGGTTTAGGTCTACTTTGTACAGTTACCTTATTTTCTTAACTATGGGACTGATGCTGAATTTTAAATCACTGTGGGTCCTACTGAAATGTGGGTTTTAGATCTTATACCAGGTTGCTGTTCATACTCAGGCTTACTTGAAAACTTTTATCTAATGGGTTGCCTTACCAAAATTTCCAGCAAGGAGTCTTTTACAGTACCACCAGTAATGGACACACAATTGTTTAACTTAATGAAGATGAGAGATGCAATTCTTTGGCATCCCCCCCTAACCACCATCTTTTTTGTTACTGACACTTAGAATTGAAATTTTATGCAGTATGTTTTCTTTCCTCTTGATAAGCACTTCCTACTGAACAATCTTTATAACCAAAACCTTTTGTTCATCCTAGATTGAAAATCCTTGTATAGTAAGTGCTGATGTTCACATTCTCAGAAATTCTGAGCTGGAAGATGAATAATGACAATGAAGACAGTAATAATAATAATAATACCACCACCACCAGCAGCTTCAGTCCAATACCAGGATTTGGGGCACTGCGCAGGGTGCTGCTGCTGAACAGCTGCTCGCAACTCCTGCTGTGCAAAGCTAGTTGTTTAACAAATACTAGGTATGTGCGCACATATTAAGCACACATTTGTAGAGCTGTGTATTTACAAAAGCCTTTACAGCCCATCTCAGGCTGTCTGCCAGAAATGCACAACTGCAGCAGTTTAAGATTTCTCCATAGGCTAACCCTACAGAAAAAGTTTGAATCAGCGTAAGACCCAGCCCCACAGACCATAGAGTGTTTAATACTTAACTACTCACTGGGCCACAGAAGATTTATATCAGCAGCATGCTTCCTGGTCCAGACGCTCTATTACAGCTGGATGAAGTGCTCATTTAAAGAACGAAACATGGCATCTGGTGGAGTGACCTCCTGCAGCAGAAAGGGGAGCAGGGACCTGTGCTTGCATGCAGAGCTTGACCTTTGGAGAGCTCAAATTTTCAGCAAGAGCTTGACCTCTTATGCTCTGAGAAAAGGACAGTCTACTAGGACACCTGATTTCTCTGCATGACTCCATCAGCTCTTTTTAACCAAAGCATAATAGAAACTGGTTATGCTGGAATAGCATTCAGTTATGTAACACATTAGAGCTCACAGTTATACAAGGTTTATATAAGATTTTCAAGAAAGCACTTAATCCCATGAATGGTAGTCACATTAAATGTTTAAAGTGTCCATTCCCAATTCTGGCCTATCACATATAGGCAAATCCAGAAGGAACATTACATACAGCTAAAAAGCTCTTGGGAAACACGTAGGAAGATATTTTGAAACTAGTGCCACATACAAATCTGACTAATGAAACCTGTAGAAGGTAACAGCTATGTTCCAATGATTACAACCCAGCAGAGAGTCCTCCCTTCCCCCTCCCACCTTCCCCCTGCAGCAGTCTACTCAGCCTGCCGCTGCAGCAGGTGAAAAAAGCACCCATATTTTGTCCCCAAAGAGACCGCACTCTGTACAGACGCAATGGAGTCGGCAGTGGAAACATCACAAACCACAGACCTTGAGCCTCTCTTTGCACAGCTTTTCCACACCACAGATGAAACCATTTCCTTCTCACTTCTCCAGTAAGAACTGTGTGTATTCTAATCCAGGAGAATTAAACAGAAATGAGTTAGATGCTGACCACTTCTGTTACTGCAAAAAGAAAGTGGAATCACCTCAAACAGATCAAAGTGGCAACTTTCGCTCTCAACAGAAAATTAAAACTCATTCCGGACAGAGAAACAGCCAACTGGGTGTTTTTTTCTCAGTGCTCATTTGCAGACTATTTGCAGACTTAAATTCTTAGTGTTCTTCCTTAATACAATTCTGACAAATTCTCTGAGGCACAGGAACCCCACCAAGCAGAGGTCATTTCAAGGACTAAATAACCGGTAGGGACCACTACCATGTACAACTGAGTGATCCACAGCCACCGAATAGCAAAGAGATTGCCAGCAGGGAAGACAGTCCTGCTGCAGAAGAGCACTAGTTTACAATTCAAAGGCTTTCCTTTCCCACATTTGCTTTGCAGTGCAGAGCAAACTTGGCTTACCTCTGTCTCAGTTCCCCAAATCACCCAAGGGAAGTGACAGCTGTTCTCTCCTGCAGATGGAAGCATTATGAAAAGCAGCCGTAAAGCAACTGAATGCTGTAGGGAACTTCAGCTCCTCAGCTGTATGGACTGAAACCTCAGGTACCACCCACAACAAGTATTTGTTATTAGGCGCCAATCAAGATCAATCTACCTCCTTAATAACAGCAGTTAAACTTTCAACCACAGGAACTAAAAAGACGCAAAGACTACCAATTGCTGACCAAACTCTCATGAATTTAAGTTAATAAAACTGAGGACAACGCCACAGCTACAGTGACATGGAAGTCAACTCCCAATGAACAAGAGGTATCCCCTCACAGACACACCTCTGGTCCTGGTGCCACCAGTGCTCCTGTTCCCAGGAGCTGCTGTGTAACAACAGCAACACCGACTCATTCTTGAAAGTAATTTTCCTTAGGGTTATATGCAGCATCCATTTATGATCTCCAACAGCAAAGCCTAAGGATGGAACTGAACTTTCTAAACCTACCGACTGTTCTTCCGGAGTGAGAGAGTTCCCTACACCAAGGCTCCAGCTTCCAGGCAGAATAAACTCCTTGTATTTCATTTCCAAAGAAGGCAGGTGACTGAGCTGAACCTGCATGTTCAATTCTAGTTTCACAACACACTGTCTCAAGAAAATGCTTTCTATCCCTCCCCCATCCGCCCCCATTTAAAAGTTTCAGACATTTCTAAGATAACAAGGGAGTTTCCCTAACTTACATAATGCTCCTTGTCTTCCCTTACATCCTTCAAGCCAATAAAGCAGAGGACATGGCTGAAACTCCAAGAAATCTGCATGAAGAAGAGCAATGAGATCCTCACCATATTCTCACCGGTAGTGCTACAGACGTCCTAGACCCATCCAGGAGTTGAGGTGGGCGCCAGACTTTCTCTATCCCGTGAGGGTGCTCCACATCAGAGACAGTTACACCCCTGCTCAGCAAGTCTCTTCATAGAGATAGAAGGAAAAGACAACTCCAGGCAAACATACCCAGCTGCTTCAGACCTAGCGATGTCTGCTTTTGCTCATCCCTCTTCAGTTCAAAGGATTGTATTTTACCTGCTGTCCTTCCTCCAGCTTAAGGAACACCTGGATCTCAGAAGTGACCAATCATTCTGGGCAGCTTCTTTCTCCAAGCCTCCAACAGCCTGGCTGCAGCCAAGTTCAAGTTGCAAGTGTGGCAATTGAGCAGGGAGAGAAGCTCTGGGAGTTTGCTCTGGCGTAAGCTAGGGTGGGAGGACTAGAAGAGAACTGACGTACCAATGCCTGTATAAGGCCTTGTGACAACTAGCAGTTGTCTCGGTGGTTTTACAAGTATCAGTTGTATTTACTCTAGCTGAAGTGTTGCCGTCTGCAATAAAAATTCAGGTTTCCTTTGGCTGCTTCCAATTCAACAGTCATGAAGCAGCCAACACCCTTGATCAGGATCAAGACTTCAGCATGGTAGATACTAGGTAGATAAAGAAGGTGACATCATCCCATCCCAAAGACCTGGCAAAGAAAAAGAGGGAGTAAGATGATGGCAGTGTTCCTGGAAAGGGGAAAAACAAATCCAACAATGCCTCCTCTTGGCCTCTGTCAAAATACTGATTATGTGTAAAGCTTTGATTGCGTGTGTACATGTAAATAAAAATAAAGACTCAAACTCAGAGCCTGGAAGTTGTTTGGCTGTAGTCTGTGAGCTGCTGCCTGTAATAATCTTCCTGCCTTCTGATTAGAGCCAAGAAAAGGATTTATCATTTTTCCTCTTCTCTAATCTAATACTATTTGTAAATGCATTTTTACTCCCTCCTATCTTTCCAGTTGGTTTTATTTATGTAGACATGCCAGCATGGTAAATTTCAGACCTATAATTTGTGGCTTCCTGACTTGGGGATTGTTCTGAAGCAGTTCTCATGTGGCTGTTCCTCCAGCTAAATATTTACACACGTATACACTGTGTATAGATTTCACTTATGTTACGGGCAAGGGCTCTGCATGCTTCACATAATTTTTCAGTCTACATGTGTTCCCAATCATGACAACACGTTGAAAGTATGTGCCTACAAAACACATTTTAGATGTATTTATACAAAACAGTATGTGCTTACCCTCAAGGTGTTTTCTATATATAGAAAAGATGAAGATTAGACTTCCTGTTCCCATTCTTTCCCTTCAAGTTCTTCTCTTGTTATTCATTGTATACAGCTTTCCATTACGATTCAGCTATATATATTATTTTGCACTGGCATGGAATTGATTCAAACGTGAATTCTGATAACTCACATGTACATGATAGAGAATAAAACTATATCCTAAAGATACATCTGAACTTCCACATTTCTATCAGTTCAACAACAACGATGGTGCAGGCATGAGTATCATTCTCTTGCTCAATGTCTACTGAAAGACCACAGCTTACAAGTCTTCAATGTATCAAAAAGAAGTATAGTTATAAATGACAATCAGTGCTTGTTGCCATCATATGCAACATATACATGCTTTAAATATTTCTTTGGGAAAAAAAAATCTAATTATTATAACCTTGTCTGCCAGAGTGGTTTTAAACAGTCATTTAGCTCCAAAGCCCTTTTTCTTTGGTTGTTTTAGTTTGTGGATGAGGTGAAACGAGTCATTTACATCTGAACTTCACTACCATGCCAGTCATTCTGATGACCCCAGGTAACAGTTACTTACATCTGGGATAACCTTCCCCTTCCTATGAAATATAAAACACATATGACCACTGCCTGAAGACACTAACAGACTAAAATAGATGACATTTTTTAAAATTACTCTGGATATTCCTGTAGCCTTTGGACTAATCTGATAAATTCTAGCAGTCCTCCAGAAGTCAACAGCCATGGCAGGGGGCTGGAACTAGATGATCTTTAAGGTCACTTCCAACCCAAACGAGCCTGTGATTCTATGAACAGTGCTACATAAATGTATTCACACACTGGTAAATACTTGCAGGACCAGGGGCTAAATTAAGTAGATTCTACAGACCACACTATTATCTGGATTCACAGAAGATGATCTGTTCAACTTCCATTCCTTTTTCATCATCATTATCTCAAGTGGATTTTAGTTATGTGTAGGACTGGGCAGCCTGTGCTTTGTATGAATACCCACATTCATTCACAGAGGACAATAAACCATCTTTCTCCCACTGCAAAAGTTTGTCAGGGAGCAGAGTATGACCCACCCAGCTCAGCCAGGCAAATACCACAAATAACAAAAAGAAAAGTCATGGAAGCACAGAGTTTTCAAAGGATTTGTACACCAGGCCACTACACAACCTGCTTCTCTGTCTGCTACAGACAAGATAATTTGTACAATTCAGAATCTTCTCACAATCTGTTTAAAATAAAACGTGAGAGAGGACTGAGAAGACCAGAAAATCCAACCAGCACTGGTCACCGCTGACAAGCCCTTGGCAGCCCAGGTAGCTGACTGTTAGGCTCTCCTACAGCAGAGATAAACAGCTAAAAGCCTGACTGCCCAACCAGTCAGACTGACATGAGCTCACAGTGATATTTGAAAAAGTGTTTAATAATACAGCAACAAAACGATGTCAGGAATTCCAGGTGAGGCCTAGCCCTTTGGATCCTTTTGAAATAACTCTGTAGAAATAATGCTGCATAAATAGTACACATTTTGATAGTCTCTGTCTGCACACTCACACAGAAGTTCCCATCTCTGCCAAAACCCGCAGGGATAGATGTAGGGCGTGCCAACACAAGGTGCTGCAGTTTGCAGAAAAGCACCTACTCTCTCCAGCTGCACCTCTAATGCCCTTGTATGCTCTGCAAAGGGGGCAGGACAAGGAGGCTCCAGCAGCTGAGCACCGAGTAGTATTGCACCCAAGAGAAAGGCCTCTCAGACACAGACCTCCCGACTACCGCCACAGGCACAAATGCCTCAGGGCACCAACACTGGAAAGTCACTTGGTACCAGACGTGGAGTAGTGAAGTTCAGTGGTGGTACCACTGTGCCTGCTTTCACTTTTCATGATACTGTATAGACAGACTCTGCAAACATCAAACATGCTTTGGCACAGAGTATCTAATCTACAATCCTCCTGGGGAATCTTCAGCAACACCCAGTGCTTCTGGTACAGCAAGATAATCAGACAGACACCCTGGCTCCTGTGGCCACGTTCCAGTCGCTACCACGGCAAAGAGAAGTCATCCTTCCTCTTCCACTTCTGTGAGCCCAAGCTGGCACTGCTGCAGCCCTTTCCTGCAGTGGGAGGAGCCTGGTGGAAGACCACAAACAGTGGAAGGACCAACAGCTCACTGAGGAGATTTCTTACACCTTTTTGGACCCAAAACAGATTCTGGACTACATGCTCTCTCACCCATCAACTATCTCTTCCTAAAGAAAATGCCAGGCCCAGGACCTGCAGGTGAGGTCACTGGGAAGAGCAAGGTACTGACCAAGCACTGTTTTGGGCAGCAAGGAAGCAGAAGGGTACCTGGTGGTAGGTTTAGGAGAGAAAAGCTTGAAAATGTCCTGAAAGCACAAGTCTTAGCAATGAACACCTCTGTGCTGGCTGTCTCCTTCCCAGCTGTGCTTCAGACACCTAGTGCCATTCAGACACCAGAGGCAGAGACTGAAGGAAAAAATAAACAAGTAACCCACAGTCTTAAGGCAGAAGGCATTTGAGGTGAGGGGTTTGCTCCTTAAAATATTTACCATGTTTGAGACTTGGTTTAATCTTGGAATGGAAATTCAGAGTACTGTCTTATCCAAAGCTGCAAATTCATGGGGAAAAATAAACCAGGAATTTTCAGTCAAGTTCTCTGCTGATAAAACTGAGCACAGCTTTAATGCAGTTTCTCCCATTCTGGTAAACTCACAATGTACCACACTCTGGTGTTACAAATTTAATCCAGAATAATCCACATTTTCCTATTCACTCTGATATGGGTTTCTTGAGGGAATAAATGAATCTTTTAGACAAAAGGAATTTAAATAAAACATTTATTTAAAAAGGTTAAGTGGCGCCTGATAGTCTACAATCTGTCAAGTTAAGCAAACAAGGGGGAGGAAACCCTACCTTGTAAATACGGCAATTACAAATCTAGTTTCTACAACCTGGAATGAAGCCAGAATCTAAGTGTGAAGGATTGAGAGGAAAATCTGTTGTAAATTCCTTCAAGTGAAAGTCCCTATTTAAAAGGCAGAGATTACCCGTTTTAGAAAGGTCATGAAGTCAAAGCAGTTTTTTCAAAGCACAACTCTAAATGTCAATTTGACCTCTTTAAAAGACAGAGACAGACACAGCTGCACTTGGAGCATAACCCTTGCGCTAGAAAGAGAATACCAATGATTACCAAGATGTTTTGCAGTGAACTTTGTGTAGATGTCCATAAAAAGATTTAAATACCTAGTCAGTAGGCATCACAACCTCAAGGATTACGAAAGTGTATTGGTGTGTATTCTCAGTGTAAACAAAAAGAAATAAGAGTGAGAGAAACACAACTCTCGTACAGGCATCAAGTTGCAAGTTACACATGACGGGCATCATTACAGGTTTCACTTGAGCCTGGGTTTACCCCCACTTACTGTGGGAACAGGGCAACGTGGCAACTGGCAGACCCATGTGCCTTGACCGTAGTATATAAATCAACCCCAAGGGGTATAGCAAAGGGGGAATGTGACTCTGAAAGACAGAGCTGACAAGTCCTGCAATCCCACCACCCACAAATATTATAGATGACTACTTTATAATTTGGGCAGGATTCAAAAATACATAGGTTTACATACACATGTACCCACAAACATACACACATGTGAATTCACTCTATATATAAAGTTCAGACAAATTCTACTGAAACTAGAAAGCCAGACTGGAAGATTCACTTTACATTAAGCCTTTGCATTTTATTCATAAATTAAATACACTGTGAGTGTTGTGACTACTGGCAGACAGTAAATTGAGACACTACATGGTGCTTGCCATGAGGTAAACTGTTGCTTCTTCTTATTTTTAATTGGAGGTTAATTGAACTCTGGCACACTCCACTATAAACAAATCCCAGCATTAAAACAAAAAGACAAGACATAATTTGATGAACATATTCTCACACTCCATCAAACATTCATCAATTGCATTGCCCAGATAAACTGTCAAAGGTGATAAACACACACATGTCAACAACAATAGTCTGATATTCTGCTCCGATCCCCATCACAGAGGTACTTGATCCTGCTTTCCAAGGGAAGCAAAAAGCAAAGGATACAACCATATTTAAGAACATGAAAGATCTGGCTCTAACTCTCCAAAGCCTTCTTGAACAAATATAGCATAACATGATACCTTGATCTTGGCCCTCCATTTCCATTCATGTTACACGTAATCATACAATGCAAAAAATGACTACAAAGTAGGTATAAAATGTTCCAGCAACACCTGACACATATGTCCTACATAACTCCAGAAGGTCCAATGGCAGATACTCCAGTCACTTGTTGCTACTCTCAATTAGGATACTGGTGAATCACAAAAAAATAAAAAGTGAACTAGCAAACCACCTACTTCATAAGAAAGAAGGGTCCTGGCAGAAAAGTGATGGTAAATCCTAGAACAAAACCACTATAGCACCATGGGATGTGTAGGTAGAGTCAAGCTGTGACCAGCTGGCAAAGCTGTCACATTTCAGGCAATACATATCAGAGATGAAAAGACACAAAAATCTTATTTGTAGCTTTCTGCACACTTTAAAAAGCAGAGACTATTAGTTGTTGCGTTTTAGCTTATCAGATTGTTAGTCTCTTGCATTGCTACTTTGCTATGTATATTATTCCCCTCCCCACAAAAAAAAAGTTAAAAACACAACGCCCTTAATCACAGATTGTTCCCACTAATAAATTACCTATTTAATATGTTTATATAGGCTTTTTCCCCAGTACGAGTCATGTTGAAATTGCCCTAATTAAAATATTTCCATTTATTTGCATGACTAATCAGTATTTATCAGAAACATGGCACTTTATATCTTCAAAGCACTTGAATTGCATATAAATGGATTATCTGAAAACTTGCCTAAGAACATATCTTGGAATCTGATGCACAGACTCAGCTCTTGCTTCCTAAAATAACTACTGCCTTTGTGTGTGCGTTGAATTGCAGTGAGGGCAATAGTGACAGGCCTGAAGAAGCATGCGTTACTTATGGAAAGAATGAATAGTCCACAGAAGAGATAAAGACTGTTCAGCAATGGCATGGAAAAGCAGATGTCTCAGCACTTTGAATGGTAGAAATGACAAGTCTATCCCACTTCCCGCCATGCTTTTTGCTGAAGAGAGCTGTCTGCAAATGAAGTCCCACATCTCTAAAACTGCTTGCAAGCGACTTGCCACCATTCTTTCACTTCCTCCTCTTTGGAGCTTTCTACAGACTTTCATGCCAAAATATTCAGGGCATCTGGTGCTGCTTTCTGGAGGCTCTAGCCACTGATGACTTACACTGTGTGGGAAATCACTTTCTCAGTATAATGCCATCACTGTGTCGTCCCCCCCCAAAGCTCTTACCCCTGGGCCACCCATTGGTTGAAAGAAGATGAAGGTGGTTACTTTTTTGCTGCACAGCTTGTTTTAGCAAGGAACTTATATAGAGAAACAAGACACTTCCATAAGTGCTGGGTTACCCTGCCTGTCTGTAAGTTATTTTCCTTTTTAAAAACTAAGGATTACAACAGAAATGGGATGGGGAAAAAAAAGTATTTCAACTCTATTATACGAAAGATAGTCATACAGAAGAGTAGATTTTTGAATCTCTGTTCTGTTTTTTAAAGACTTAAATGTCTTCTAGAGAAATCACTATGCCCTCGCTGAAGACTCGAAAGTATAGAGTCATCTCTAAGTCTTTGCTTTAGTTAACAGAGGAAAAAAACCATAGTTCCTCAAATAAAATAGCTTTCGGTTTTTTTCAATGTTCTGCAGGTGACTCAACTGAAGGAATGACAATGGTAATTGCAGATGATGATGATTTTATTCCAGACAACTGCAAATTTGCATAAGTATTGATTTCCACTGTACTAGTTGTCATTCTTCCACTGAAGTGAATCTTTTCATGCATTCACTCGATTGCCTCATGCTCCTTTAAACCTCAAAACTTCACTATAGTTATAGTGATTTGAAGTGCATATGGTGGCTTTTATCTAGAATGACCTGAAAGCGCCTGATGAAGGCAATCAACATGCAATTATATAGGGCCTGCTCACATCTCTGCAGATTCATAAGGTTGGAAAGAGACATCAGGAGATTGTTGAGTCTGTCCCTCCCAGCAGGATCAATTATACCTGGGTTATTCCTGACAGAGGCCGTCTAACCTGTTTTTAAATGCATCAAATAATGGAGGTTCCACAGCTTCCTTCAGCAGCCTAAACCAGTGCTTAACTCTCCTTGATTTTATATTTTTCTACCACTCCGTGCTCCATGCTGTAATTTAAGCCAATTATCTCCTGTCCTACACATTTCTTACATGAATCTTCATCATGCTTGTTCTTACAGTTCAGCCACCTCTTCTTAAGTCAATGCAACATCATTTTATTTAATATTTCCTCAAAGGCCAATGTTTCCTGAGCAAAGATCCCCAACGGGGCTGTTGCCCCCCTCATTAGAAATACTTGCTGTGGCAAGTACTTCAGGTTATGTGACTGGCAAGTGCCAGTCCTACAATGACAGTCACCAACAGGAATGGAAGTGCCCCCCTTGCACAGCCAATGAAACAGTCTCGAAAAACAGGCCTAAAAAAGGTCCCTGATCTTCTTTTCAGTTCTGGGCTAATTAGAAATACAAGCAATTTACCATCATTTCCTAGGCAGATTATTATCCATACTGACACAGTTGCAGAGGGTGGTATAAACTCAAAAGAAGGTCTGAGTGGCTGCTGGTTGTGTCCCTCTTCAGCTTTGGGAAAAAAGAAAAATTAGGCTAACAAGATCTCTGAGCAAAGCTCCTCTACATTGCTTTTTCCAAACCTATACAATCTAAATAGTAAGACAAACTGTAATAAAGGGACAGAGCATAAAAAAAGTTAAAGTTAACTTGTTTGCCAACGTGAACAGAAATATCCCATGGAAAGCTAGATACATCCTATATGTAGAAACTCCCTGTGTAGCTGCAGGGAGTGTCTGTGAGGACATCTGCAAAACTATCACTGTCCCCCAATCCCATCACCTGCATCTCCCGCTCCTTTGAGATTTCTGGCATTAAACAACCACCAATGAGCTTTAGTATGTATACAATACAATTAAGTATTAATTTTACAATGCAGACAGCACAAGAGCTAAGTCAAGCTCCCATTTTCTGGCTGGAGAGGCAACAAAATTCACAGTTCACCTCCTGATCTCAAGGGAAGCAGGAGACACAGAAACCACCCAGTATGAAGGACCCCCAGCCCTAGCTCACCTCCCATGTCCTCCCCACGAAGTACTGTTTGAAATGCAACTTAACACTAAGCATATCATGCCTGGAAAATGTATAAAGCCTTACAACTTTGAAAGAAATACATTTTATAACCTAGTTGTAAGACATACTGCCTCTTCAATCTGCTGAACGTAGTTTAACTTACCACACATCTAGAGAGATCTCAGGAAAATCGTTAAGTTTGCACATAAGAGCCAAGAGGGTTACCCCCCACAGAGAGTCCTTCCCATCTTCCTTTTCTCCCCCCCACCCCGAACACAGGAACAGAGATCACCAGCTGCCTGCGGAAGAAAACAACCACCAAATAGTGTGCATCATTCAGATGGCTTGGATGATTCAGCTTTTCCACGTGAACTTTACTGAAGTCACACACAAATGGTGCTTTGTGCATTTCTGAATCAAACTCGTAATTAACAGTCCGAGTACATATCAACACAATTTCTATCTGAAGAACAACTTTTCATCTAAAATGCAACAGCATGTCCTTCAACTCACAACAGCTCCAGCTCTCAAACCTACTAATAATTACATCTGCCCATACTTACATACTGCAGTGCCTCCAGCCTTTAAAAATACATTTTATATTGTTCTCAAAAGTTGTACCAAGCAGCTCAGTGAAAAGAGGATCTAGTAAAAAGCTCATCATTTTGAAAGCCACCTGATGTGCTGTTCGCTGGTTTTAGAGTGGGAGGACTGGGAAGGAACAGAAAAGCCAGATGTTGCAAGCAGACTGCTCTCCCAGATACAGCAGCACAACAAGCAGCAGCTTGATCATAAATGTCCCACAAAGTTACCTGCAACTACGTTTTGAAAGTTCAAAATATTCTCATTGTCTAGAAACTTGTAGGAGAACAATATTAAAAGTTTCCAGACAATAGGCTGAGAGAAAAAAACAACCCACACAAATGCAAAAGACATATACATTTACTTGGTGTATTTTTGATGTAGCACTGCTTGAAGATGAAGAAATAATGCCTGTTTTTACTTCTCTAATTTCCTTAGCCTCTTCTCAGTTGTTCAAATGTTCACTTGAATCCTCTTTATCAACAAGATCCTACTTTCATTTCACCCCTGCAGCCACCAGTCACATAGAGCTCTAGCAAACTGAACAGATTTGACAGAAAGTCAGAAGAAAAATCAGAACTAGCGTTGCCTTGGACAGAACTTCTTGCCAGACAAACCCAGTTTACCTCTCAGGAGAAATGCCTGCTTACCCCAGAGCATAAAAGCAGCAGGAGCATGTGGAACACAACACTGCCTTCTGCAGGTGCATAAGCGTGGCGGTGCAGAAACCACCCAAAGTGCTCAGCAAGAGCAGTCAAATTGGAGACAGTTAGAACACACAACTGTTGCCCAAGCACACATGCAGCACCCATGCCACTGCAGGTCACCTCACTTAAGCAAAGGGAGAAGGCAGCAGCAGATTCAATGCAATGGTCATTGTTAGAAGTCGCTCAAGTCCTAGAGAAAAAGAACAGAAACTTTGCTTGGCCTGGTGCTTTAACAGCAGGAAGCCTTTGGGGTCACATAGTGCACCCCTTTTCATTAGGGCACCACCTGGGATTTGGTCTTAGAGGTGCCAGGTAAGTAAGAGTACTGGAAAGCAGACAGAGAACAGTGCTTTGGCAGCATCTCTTCTTCTACTAATGCCTTTTGTCTGGTTTTGAGTTTTTATAACTGACTTTCATTTCATTTTAAGATGTACATTTGTTATGTATATCCACCCCGAAGAGCTTGTATCAACTTAGGCTGGAGCAACTCTCACCTTGCAGCTCCTATCCTGAGTCAATACGGCTGGACTCACCCACCCTCACCAAGAGGTCTCCCATCACACCCATCTACATGAGCAGCAAGCGGCCTGTGAGACCAGAGCAAGTCTGAAGTCATCTGCGTTTTGAAAACACATCAAATACTTCACTGGAAACTAGACAAAAATTCCACATTTGCAGGAGCAAGCTGTGGGAGATGTCATGTGCTTCAGCTGCCAGGGGTGCTTCAGGTTTTCTGAACTTCAAGTTCCTGGTGATGGCTTTTTTCATTCCCTGACAGCAAGGGGAGTATTTCTCATCACGGCTTCCTCTTACAATCAAGATCTTGGGTCAGCCACCTGGAAAATGAGTCACAAAACCGAAACCCAAGCCTTTTGCACATTCTGCTGGAGGCCTTATTCCCCACACAGAGACCATATCCATCCAGAGCACAATAGCAGACTCAAGTCAGCAGTAAGTCAGATGTATTTCTTGTGGCCAAGCTCACCCACGCGCCCCCGGCCGTCTGCCCCAGTGCCTCGCCTCACAGCATCTCCCAGACAAGCCCAATTTATTTGCCCAAAGTTTAACAACGGCCTTTCGGCACAGCACTAGGTGAATCATGCCTGTGCCACACAAGGAGCTCAGGCACTACCAAACCCTTTAAAAACAAAAAACCCAAAAAAACCCCCAAACCACCACACACACCAAAACACAAAAAAAAAACCCTGCAAAACAGCAGCTCCTTCACATTACCTGTGTTAACACCACACCATGGGTCACATTGTACCTCCAAACTGTTCCCATGCTTCCACAGGAAATCACATACCACACTAGGCTTCTATCCTAGTTTTTAATTTGCTAGTCCCAGATTCATTCACTATTGAAGTATACTCACGAGCCAGTTCTGATCTACAGCTGACAAGGACCAGGGTCACAGCAATCAGGTGCAGGTTATTCAACCCAGGACCCTGCACAGCTGACACAGACCAGGTGTATGACCTACCACACCACCCAGCCTCCCCGCTCCTCTCCCTGCTATGGGGATTGAGCCTCACCTGGCGCCCAGCTGACAGAAGCTCCACACTGGGGGAAGAAGGAAATCCCCTACTTGACTACAGGGCAGCAGGAAGCTGTCAGCGTGGATGCTGTTAGTAAAAATCCAGCCCATTCCTTAATAAAAAGCTAAAGAGCAGCCCCCGATTGACAGCAGAAGGGGACATAGAGCTCACCAGTGACCTGCAGCTCCAAAGGTTACTGCATCAGCAACACCCCAGGCAGGCCTTCCAACTGGGAAACAGTCAGGTGCACTGGATTTTAAATGTTTGTAACTCCCCATCTTTAAATGTATCACTTCTAAAAAAAAAAAAAAACAAACACCTGAACAATTACTCATCTCTTCTGCAACCAGAAACTCTCTAAATTTGTATTTTGACATCTGAACCAGAGGCACATCACTCAGCTCCTGAGGAGGAGGAAGAGAGGGACTGCTGGTTTAGCTGCTCCCTGACTTCTCGCCCCTCCATCCTGCTGAGCAAACCCAGACAGCAGAGGGAGGCAGGCAGAAAAGGACAGTAGGCCCTGGGGGTAGGTCCGCACCCATCTCTCCAACACGACCCACAAATCCAGAGTTACAGAGTGAGGAGAAAAAGCAGACCTTTGTTCCTCTCCAATGATAAGAAGCCGATGTGTTTGGAGCTAAAGGGCCAAGGACCGCTTGGGGTGGTCTAAGTGGCTTCAAAGCAGAGTCTAAGCCAAGAGTTTACTAAGCAGAGAGGAATTCTTTTGCGAATTGAGAGCTTGAAAATACCATCTTGCCGGCAGCGCTATTTTTACTGGAAAGCTCTGGCAAAACCTCTCTCGGACAACAAAACAAACTAGATCATGCTATAAATATTAAAAGCTTTATAAAACTGTTTGTTTGTGCAATAAATTCCTGGAAAGTCCCTTGGCTTTAATGTAGGGAGCAGAAGGTCAGAGAGGAAGGAGGAAGTAGGGAAAGGGAAATAATTCATTTTGGAGATGTTTTGTTTTATTCTCATCCTACTCGCAGCAACTTATACCAACTTCCCCACCAGAAACAGTCAAGAGCTGTGCCAGAAGATACTGAGACTTCTGCGTGTTCTGTGGGATGCCCAGCAGCCCTGGGGAAGGCAGCCTCAGCTAGTGCTGCACCTCATGTTTAAGTAAGCCTTTCTCCACGTTCTGTGGGGAGAAATTCACATGCCACCGTCACTCTACAAGAACCTACACTACCCAAACTGCAGCGCTCACATCCTACCTTTATGTAACAAAAAAAAAAATAAAAATCAAATCAATTATTCAAGATACAGCCCCTAAAGTTTGGCTGATCATTTCACCTGAGTGAAAATCCTTAGTTTCGTTATTATTTGTTATCATTCGCAAAGTTGTTATGAATAAGGTAGAAAGAGGGCTGCTTCTTGTGTTTGGATTTCTGCTTGGGTTTGGTTTGTTCATTTCTTTGTTTTTTTACAATTCATGGATAAAAGTTCACAGCCCAATTGTGACTACTGGGCATTATGAACCTTTTCACTGGAAATGTGAGGATTTCAGCAGAAGCATTTACACTGGAAGCAGCTAATGGGGGATGAAAGATGGAAACACGTTCATCAGTAGCACTGAGAGGCATGCAATTACGTGGAAAAAAACATTAAATACATGTATATCTGTTTAGACTGGTGTTTTCTGTTGCTCTCGGTAACTATTTCCTGAACAAAAAAGCATCTAAGCAAAAGTCAGCCATGAGGGTCTGAGGCTCATTGGAGTGCAAAGGCATTCCCCAGGTACATCAAAATGCATGGCGGCTGAATACCAGCAGGAAGCACAGCTCACTGCTCTGTTGGGATCTCATTGGGTTTGCTCCACAGGTACATTTCAACACTTCCTACTCTGTCCCATCTGTACCAAAGGAGGGCTACACTCATGGGGGTGGGGAGGGAATTTTAAAAATCCCCAACAAACAAACCAAAACCAAAAACAACAAACCAAAACAAACACACACCCACAAGTAACTAACCTACCTTGCTGAAAGCGTCACTGTACATTGGGACTTTGTTGTCCTCCAATTCTTTGGCCACTGCCAAACTGCCACCACATGTGGTGAACTTTCATCCTCACCAGAGCCCGGGGAATGAACACAAATTGCAATCACAGACTGACTCTAAGGATTCTCCCTGTAACTCAGCACTGTCCATTTCTGTTACAGCTTGCTCCTCCATCTCCATACCCAGCTAACAAATCACACTCACCTAAGAAAATACATCTTTGCTATGTCTCAAAAAGAAGAAAGAAAAAAAACAGCATTAGGTTAACTCCATAACCACTTAAGGAGTAAAGTCAGTGGCTTACATCATCCTGAACAACTGAGGTGACCACACAGGGAGGTTTAAAAAGAAATGTTTACATCTATTCTCTGTAATGCTAAGACAAACACATTTCTCCCACTGGCAGGAACTGGACAACACCCAAGGGTCTGGGCTTTTTTTTTTTTTCTCCACTGAATATATAAATTCACATTTTTCTTCTTATTGGAAAGGAATGTGCAATAGACAACTCCTTCCTGTTTCATATTTAGCATGTATTTTAAAAAGCAGATCTAAGTGATATTGACCCAGCAATATTTTCTTTTAATTTGACCTTCCACTTCTGGACTGAGTCCAGAGTAACCTGAAGTAACTTAACTTTTGGACCACTGTGGGAGGCCCCATGGGAATGATACAATCTTGCCTGCAGTTACTGACTATCACAAAAGAAGGCAAAACTGATGGGCACACACGCACCAGAGAGCTGGGTTCGTATCGCACAGGCACCAGGGTAAAGAGGGGTTACTATTTTAAACTGATGCAGCAGTCATGTAGGCAGTAGAATTTGATGAAATTATATATTGACAGCAGCTCTTGACTGCTATTGTCACACGTCTTACAGCTCAAGTGCTGTGCATGGGACTATATATAACCACTTTGAGTGACTGCCCTTGTTTCATATTCCAGCACCACACAAATGTAGCAGTAGAAACAAACAGGCATGCAGCACTTGTGTGGGTTGTTCTTTCTGCTGCACAGCTGAAACAGTGTTCGACACAACACAGACCCATACATCCAGCACAGTTTGGGGAATGAAGAAAGAATGGTCAGGCTGAGTCTTTTTGGAGTGCTCTTTCTACATTTTAGTTTAAGTCGTTAGCTTTCTTAAGCACTCTTGTCCATTATAAAACCCTACAGCCTGCAAGATAACAAAAGCCTTTCCATGCGATAGCCACAAAGAGCTGTACTTGCTCTATAACCACAGCATGTGCCAAGGAAAACTCAAGACTCAAGAGAAGATAGAAGCCACAGTTGCACAGCAGGACAAAGTCAGCTTACTCCAAAGGAGCCAATGCTTTCTTCCAGTTGGGCACGAGCATTTCTAACTCACGCTCCAAAATGGTGCTCTAGGACGTATGGTGCCAGCCAGGGGAAGTACTTATCTAAGTCCAGAAACCACAAGCACAAGCCAGCACACGTCCTCCTCCAAGACAGCAGTCCTGCTAGCAAAGACAGTTCTGAGAATGCATGCACACGAGCTTCACTGCCCAGATTACATGTAAGAGACTCCGAAAACTGACTACTGAAGGACAGCAAGCTCCTGAGGAAGCAAAACCTGCAAAGGAGATTTGTCCAAGTTAAAGCCTGACAAAGGGGTTAACTCTGTCTATTCATGGTGTGGCTGCACACATAGAGCAGTTGCTGAACACTGCCTGTTCTGTAACAGAACAGGACATAAGATTTGGACATAATTATTTTTGTAAAAAAAAATTCTTTACCCTCTCCAGCTATAAAGCTACGTCTTCACCATCTGTTTCCTGGTTTGGCTAAGTTTTAGATTTTCCCTCACTCCCTTTCTGTTCAATAAGTTCCCAGCTTATGCAGCACATTGTTTTTAAAACAAGCCCTGCTTAGGAGGAAGAAAAGGCTATTAGTATAAAATTAGCCTAATACTCGCATACTCTGTCCACATCTGCTGGCCAGCCAGAACTCAAACACTGATTAATTTAATTATCCGTAATATTAGAGGAAACACATTGCTTGAAGAACTGCCTTGAACTCTGTCTCTACAAGCCATTAGTATTCATTTATGTATCTTACTTCCTCTTGCACATGACTACCTAGAATTGTAATTTCTCGCAATGGTTATGTAAGAGGCACCCACGCTATGGGCTTGCAAATACTCTACAGACTACACCAGAAGCCTGCTTGATCTTTCTGCTGTGCACACTCCTGAAAACTCACTAAATATATATATACACACACAGGCACCAAACATGATTTTTCATTTTTGTGGGTTTTACAATCTTTCCTAATTAACTGTGTTGGTTTGCCACCACCACAAGGTATTCAGAGTCCTGTGGAACACTGTACTAGGGCAGGATATCTGGATAGGTGTGTTGTACTCATTAGGGAAGTACCTAGGCATAGCTTTTGTTCTAACAGATTCATGTTCCTGTAATACCAAGAGACAAGCCAAGATTCTGCACACTAGCAGTTGGTAACATGTCACCTACATTTTTCTCGGATGAAACCACAAATACACTGCAGTTGATCTATTCCTAGAACTGTGGGTCTTCCCCCAAACTATAAATCATCCTTTATATTCTCTATACATAGTAAGAAGTTAAGTGAACAACCTCTTTCAAATTTAATCTCCTGGTCAAAGAAAGCATGTCTTTGGGAGTTCAGACCTTTCTGATGTTTCCCCCACTTTAATATGTGTAACAAAGAGGAATAGCAGAAGAGATGGGGAGGAGAAATTACTCCAAGCACACAGGACAGATTTCACAGTCTCCAAATGACATTAAAATGCAAAAGGAATGATCTGAAATTGGATTTGAGTTTTTAACACTTCTCCATACACTAGAACTTCTAAGGGGAACTGTTACAGCAAAGAAGAAATACAGGCACACTCAGGAATACTGTGACATGCGGTGCTATGGGTCTTTCCTGTGTTTTAAGCCAATCCTCCAAACCATCAACAGCATTTCTCCCAAATAGTAACGATAGCATCAAATGATCTGTGCCACGGTCCTAAGTATCAGCTGGTTAATAATGCACATTGTACGGAGACACAGAGGAAGCTGGGGCATTCAATCCCTCTTCTTTGCAAGGGAAGAGAGATCTTGTATGGAAGAAAGCCATCTAAAGTCCCAGTGCTTTTCACAGAACAGTGTCAAAGTTGCTCTTAGAGGTCTGCTTTCTATAAGGTCCACGCAACTTCTCTCTCCTACGCTGGTACTTGCATTTTCCCTCTACCTTGGTGCTCACACAGTGAGGGACTACATTGTTTCTTTGGAACAAAACGTAGGACTTTACTGGCTGCCATTACACATACGTGGCAGTTTATTCAACCATCTGTATTATTGTCCAACGGCAACAGCACATTTGTGCTGTACACAACACTGAGACCTCTCCAGATCACAGCCTGACTCCTCCATCTACTCCATCAGTTCTGTTAGAAAAACCTTTCTAGTCTTACCGACATTTTAACAGAGCTACATGCTTCCTTCTTGGGCGAAGAAATCACTGGGATACTTACGCAAACCTAAGGCAAGAAACACCCTTGATTGGTGATCACCTCTCAGAACCACTTGCAACCAAGCCAGATAGCAAGAGGCTCCACAAAATGGAAAGGAGCAGCTTTGGTGTAACATACACATATGCAAAGCAGCTGCTGAAAAGTCCCTGAAGATGTAAGAGAGGCTCCTTCTGCTAGGGTCGGCTATAGTAGGTTAAGAATAGTCCTGATCAGAATAAGGCTACAGAGCAGTGGATCTCCCTCAAAATACCTAGGCTGCAAGTAGCTGTGAACTTACAGCCTTCTCCAAGCTCTTCAGACCTCCTCCATTCAGGAAGAGAAGTAATTGTTGCTTCCCCTTGAAGTTGGCATAATTTATTAATGTGTCTCCCACATACATTCCTTTTTTCTTTCTTTTCTATCAGGAAAAGAGAGAAAATGAGTCAATTAAAACCCATTCTCACTTTGAAACAAGATTTCTAGAGTGAATGATGAGTGCACAAGCATAAAGCCCAAGAACAATTGATAAAAAAATTATTAGATGAAAACCTTGCAGCCAACAACATAACAGCTACCCCAGCGTAGCAAGATCACGTCTGAAAGAATGTCAAGTTATCTATGTTAGACAGCTATACAAGCAAAGAAAGGAGGAATGTGGTGCTTAATTCATCTTCTCAAGTGATTGGAGATACAGCTGTCTATGTATTTTATTGTTCTTTGAAGTTTTCTTGATGCATTTGCTTTTCAGTAATCAATGTCACTGGCACAGGAAGAAGATAGGAAGAGTTCAACTGCACTTATCTCTTTGTGTTACAAAGAGATATGGATATGTTTTAGTTCAGTGTGTTAAAACTGCTTGTTCCCTAAAGTGAAGTCATTGCATTAAAAATTCATGAGGCAGAAGGGTGAGGGAAGAATGCACACATCCAGTATATGCAATTCATACCACAGCACAAACTAGCCTATTACTACTGAGAAGAGCTACTGGAGTTTTTCTATCTGATATTAGAAGAACCCACAAAACCCCACACCTTCGAAAACAAAAAAACCCAAAACCACCAACCCTCTGCTGAGGACAATGAAGTGCCAGCTTCCCAGAGAGACTCCTACATACTGTACATTACATAAAAAGACTTGCAGCATAGTAAGCAATGAGTAGTACTTGCAGAAAAGTGTATCAAGAAGTCAAGGTACCTTACTTGAGCACACTAAGTTCACAGGAGTAGGGATGTAGCTTTTTGCAACAAAACCAGGTATATTGTGCTCTGCTGTATTCATTGTGCACAAATACACTTCAATGGCAAAAAGTTCTTCAATAATCAGAAAATCATTTCAGTTGGAAGAGACCTTTAAAAGACTGTCACATCCAACCATTAACTGAGCATTGCCACATTCACCTGTAAACCCTAAGCACCACATCTACACATCCTATACCTCCAGGGATAGTGACCCAATCACTTCTCTGGGCAGCCTCTTCCAGTGGCTGACAATCCTGCCAGTAAAGAAATTTTTCCTAATATACTATGTAAATCTCCACTGACACAACCTGACACCATTTCCCCTTGTTCTATTTTTCTGTTTCTACTTGGGAAAAAGACCCACATCCACCTCACTACAGCCTCCTTTCGCATAGCTGTAGAGAGCAGGAAGGTCTCCCCTCAGCCTCCTTTTTCTCCCATATAAACAACTCCCCAGTTCCCTCAGCTGCTGCTCATAAGATTTGTGTTCTAGACCCTTGAACAGAATCGCTGCCCTTCTCTGGAGCTCCTCCAGCACTTCCTTGTCCTTCTTGTACTGAGGGACCCAAAACTGAACACAGCACTCGAGGTTTGGCCTCATCAGTATCAAGTAGAGGGTGACGATCACTTCCCTGCTCCTGCTGGCCACAATATTCATGATACAAGCCAGGATGCTATTGGCCTTCTTGGCCACCTGGGCACACAACTGGCTCACAGCCACCTGCTGACCAACAAAGCCAGGTTCTTTACTGCAGGGCATCTTTCCAGCCACTCTTCTTAGAGGCTCCAGCCCTGGAGGTGTTTAAGGCCAGGTTAGATAGGGCTTTGGGCAACCTGGCCTAGTGAGGGTGTCCCTGCCCAAGGCAGGAGGGTTGGAACTAAAAGGTCTTTGAGGTCCCTTCCAACCCAAAGCATTCTATGATTCCCCAAGCCTTTAGCATTGCACAGGTTGTTGTGACCCAACTGTAGATCCCAGGACTCAGGCTTGGATAAAGATCAAGGTGGGGAAGAAAACCCAACATTGTTTGCCTTTTTGATTAAGAAACCACCCGTGAATGTGTCTTCAATGATCTCCATGCAGTCAACATGCTGGTGAGAAGGGATGCCATCCAGAGGGACTTCAAAAGACTTGAGGCATAGGCCCAGGCAAACCACATGAAGTTCAACAAGGCCAAGTGCAAGGTCCTGCACATGGGTCAGCGCAGTCCTAAGCGCAACTACAGGCTGGGTACAGAATGGATTGAGAGCAGCTCTGAGGAATTGGGGGTGTTGTTGTTGGAAGTTTCATTCTGCCTCACTGCTTAAAAATTCCTCTTTCCTCACAACCACAATGATTTCAAGCTAACTGTTAAATTAGGGCAAGATTATTTCACTACTCTTAAACTTCAAGAGAACAAAGGAAGCAAACTTTTCAGTGTCGTAAAAATACACCCAGGTACAAAACAAAGAAACAGAGTAGCTCCATAGTTTCTTCCACATCAGTATTTATGACTTCCCCGCTCATTTTTAAACCATGGAAATCAGGGCACAAAAATTCCATTTTCAAGTCTTGTTTAGACAACATCTGACTTTAATCTAGTTCAGTAACTGTGATTCAATTTAAAACAGTCCACTCAGCTGCAGGCTGGACATAGCACAGTGCCTACAACAGGGCAGTCTTAGCTTTCTTCTCAGAGGCAGGACCAAACTGGTCTAAGGTCCACGGCCACTGCATCCGTCTCTAGGCCACGTCTCTAGGGAAGACTGCTACCTCAGGGCACAGAGAAGAGTGGCACAAGGTAAACATAACCTGCTTTGGTCAGAATGGTCCAAACCAGCCCCCACCTAAATCACTGGTTAGTGACAAAAAAAAAAATGTAATTGAAGTGAATTTAACACCCTGTCTCTGGAGGGCTGTAGCATAGCCTCATAAGCTTGTTGCAGCAAGACAGTCAGATCTTCACAGCCAGAACTATGCTACATCTTTAACACTTGTGTTATCACATACAATTCCTGTCCCAATCCAAAGTGGAAACTAGCATTTAACCTCCCTCTTTCCCCACCACTTACAAATATAAATTCTTCTGTTTTTTTAGTAAGACCAAATGAATAAAGGCTGTTGGCAGTGTACCATCTGCAAAAATAGACAGACTTATAATTACCAGGGAATACAAAAGACTTTTTTCTTTTCACTTGTCTAATCTGTGCCCAGTACCGCAGACAGGAAGGTACAAACTGTAGCTTGTAAGTGTAAAAAATATATACAACTATATTTAACATTTAAATTAAACACAACTGTACGCATACTAACAATCTTATGTACATTCAGTTTTAAACAATACCTCTTCAATATCCTCTTCTTTTGTTAAAGAATTTTTATTTTCCTCCCAAAATACCCAACGCTACTTAATCTGGAGGGGGGAAAATTTGAGCTATATAGAAAATAGCAAGATGTCTTACAGGTGTAGTGTATCATAGCACATATTTTTCATAAAAACAGCACATCATCCAAGATCTGAACCACTGTAAAAGTTCTCACAAGTCCAACAGGACTGTCTTTAAAAGCTTCCTTTGGTTAACAGCAAATCATTCTTAAACAATTAAGGAAAAATATATATTCTTTAACCATCTCTACAGATGCATTTCCTTGGCATGTTGCAGCAATCTGTGTGTCTTTATGGGTGAGCACCACAGATGTTCAGCACTCTCTACTCGTACTGTGATTTCAGTAAAATAGATTATGTATCAGGTTGGATTGGTTTAGAATTAAATTAGTCCAACTTCCTAAGATGTCTGGATATCAGAGAAAGAATGGCAACGCTACTACTACTGCCTCACAAGGCTGATCTCACACAGAATTTGCAACTGCGTCATTAAGCTGCATGGAACTGCTGTTTCTCTGCTTACCTTCCCTGGTCAGCAGAGTAACACAGCTTTTGCCAAGCTCTACATACTCTGACACCCAGCCAGTCACACCAGCCTCTGAACATTCAGACAACTAAAGTGCCTCTGGACTTTATGGCAATGCAATGGTTTCCTTTGAGTCGTTATGCATATTTCAGGTCATGTGTAGCCTTTAGGTCACTGAAATTGTACTCATTTCCAGGGGAACAAATGTCCTCACAGCTTTTGGACAGGAAGGAGGACTTGATCTTTATCTTTCTCCCCTCCTTGCACTATGAAACCCTCTGATCCATCCATCAAGAAAAAAAAAAAAATCACAAACAAAAAGGCAAAGAAGTGTAAGATTCTCCAGGAAAGGAACACCACATTAATCACTATGCATCAGTTAAGCTGAAAAGTACAGAAGTCTGACGAGCAAAGGCACTTGGTAACAGTCTTATGAGCAATAGTCAATGAGTCAACAATTTCAGTCTTGTGATCCAGCTGACCAGCAGCGAGGGCTCTGCAGAGGAAGATTTTGTGGACGACGTAACAGAGGATTTTTTAGCACCTTCCTCTTGAAAAGGAATCGTTGCACTGTTGTGGAGGTCTGTATTCATAAAGCACCTGCTGCGCCGAATATAATCTGTTCCCCTCACTAACTGCTTCTCAGACACTGGTCTTGAGAGGGGGTGCTGTGTGGAGGGACTTTCTTCAATGATTGGGGGTATCCTTTCATTACTGAAGTATCTGCAGAGGACATCTTCACCTGCAGGGAGGAGAAGGAAAAACAAATTATTGCTGACATTAAAATTTCCTCTTTTTACAAAAAGATTTTGGTGACATTGCAAGTTACCTAGATTTTGGATACCTTAACACACCCAGACATAAGCAGCTGTCAATAGATTTATGGCTTTTGGCACCTTTAACATTTTTTTTTAAGCAACACAAAGAGCAACAAAATAAACTCAATTCAATTCCAGATTCATTCATATACACCAGAACTGCTAGTACAAATCATTATCATGAGCAAAACCTAACAAACCTTCTCATAATGTGTCATCCAAAAGGATGACAGACCAGAATTGAATCCATGTTAACCTGAATGTAACCCATGACTAACTTAAAAGCTAAAAATATTACTCTGAAGAGTAAAAATTAATTACACATAGGAAGGCGTAAAACTTCAGATCATTGATGCTTTCGCCGTTTTCACTCCTTCCGTCCAGGCCATGGCAGCTGCTACTCCAGACATCCTACTGAGCTAGGCAGGCCTTTGTTCTGAGCCCATGCAGATTACATACAAGCCTGCAGCACTTAAGTACATTTCAAGTGTTTAAAAAAAAAAGCCAACACAAAAGCAGAACCGAACAAGAAACCACACACACACACAAAACCCAGCCCTGCCACCTGGTGATCACTGTTAGAGCTTGTTTCTAACACTGCTCCAGGTTGATGCTTCTTGTCATCAGCTTCTATTTTTGCATTAAAATCATAGGATTCAGCTCTTATTTTCCCCAGAATTACACACTACCTTTCACAATTGATTTCAAGAATAAACTAAACAGTCACCCTTTCTTATTTCCCACTCTAACAGGACTCAAACAAGTGTGGGGTGAAAGAGAAGGGAAGTAGAGGAAGGAAAAAAGCCACTTAACCTAACACCCAAGATTACTGGCTTAAGTTTCTCTCTCATGACATCTGCAGAACATGCTGCTTCTAGCAGCAGCAGCTGCAGCAAAAAAAGCAGCTCCTTGCATTTTACCTTGGAGAGCAGGTTTGCTTCTACAGCAGCCTCCACAGTGAGTTAAACAGAAAAACTTACCAAAAAAAAAGCAAGATTAAATGCAAAAGGGGGGGCAAGGAGTTGGGGGATGGGGGGGGTGAGATGGGGTGTGTAAGAGCAAAACTGTAAACTTGTACTATAAAGAGACAAGTACAGATCTGCCCTCGTAATTCCAGCCTACTTTCAATGCTCACAAAACTCGTATGACAGGACAATAAAAGTTTGAGGCCCAGCACTGTACAGCTTCACAAATTTCACAACTATTATCTGGCAGCCCTGCTAAAACCAACCATTGCCATCTTGGATCAGTTCAGCAATATATAAACACTAATCCTCCATTCCTATTTAAACATTCCATCCAGTTCACCCCAAGGAAATTTTGAGAAGGAAGGGAAAAGAAAGAGGGATGAGACCTAAACGCTTGCCTTTTCTCCCTGGTGCTCGTGGCCTGGAGAAGGGTTCTGCAGCTCCTATCCAGCTCCCATCAGCAGGCATTGACAAAGGACGAGGTTTTCCTAAAGGCAACATAGAAGGTTTTGAGGAATTACATCAAGTTTAGGAAACCAATTTTTAAAATTGATACTTTTCACAGTTAAGCAAGAGGAAAGGTACAGCAATGGACAGTTAAAAAAAAAAAACAAAACTAGGGGAAAAAATATTTCAAGTACGTCCACTGGTACAATATAAGAAAGCAACGTGTTGAGATTGAACAGCCTTACTCTGGCATGTTTACAGCAGCAGTGGACACAATGAACAAAAGTGATAACCTAAACACACTTGGAAGTGGCCAACCGTAACAGCAGAGCCCAGATGAATGGCATTCATTAAAGAAATAACAGCATTTAAGCCAAATTGTTTCAAATGTGGAATTTTTCACATTCACAATTTGCCCTTAATATCCACCAAGCCTAACAAGTATTTTCCTAACACAAATTATTCCAAAGCATTTATCATAACAGCAATAAGGAAAGAGGAATGAACTCACCATAGGATTGTGTTTTTTCCCTCATTTTGGCTGGTACAATATTTGCTTCCATGGGATACCCAGGCAACTGATCTGAATCAGCAATAGTGAACCTTCGCCTTCGACTCTCCTGATCCAGAAAAGAATTGGGAGACTCTGCGCCCTTGGACCCAGGTAGTGGCTGACTGGATTTGTTGCCTCCTCCATACACAAAACTCCCCTTTTCATCTCTGAAAGGACATTTCACTTCAGTTAGTAAGTAGCTTAAGAGTTTCATGCTACAGCCATGAGGTTTGAAAGATGTTTCTAGCACCCAGTCATGCTCCTGACAACTGGCATTGTGCCGCAAGCAAGCTGAAAAAAACCCCTAACAAGTCAGGTGATGGAAGACTTCATTATAACCATATTTAATGAGGAGAACAGAAAGCTGTCGCCTTCATGCTAATTCACTTTTAATGAGCCAGTAATTTAATACACAGAGGCCTTTTAGAGGCACTACCCCTGAAAAAACTCTTAAAAAAGAGGCCACCTTTCTGCCCTGAGGGTATCAAAGCTGCGGATTCACTGCCTGCTCTGTACCCCGTTATGACAGGGGAGCACATACATAACACCACCCATCACCTCCATCTGAGGCACTATGCTTTTCCTCACTGTAAGAGCCCTGTGACTGCCATCAAATAATCATCGACTTCCCTCTCCATCCAAAAGTCAAATCCCCTTGAGAGTTTCAGGAGTAAATTCACAGCATATTTAGATATGATTTTGAGCAGTTTCTGCAGGAACTCCTTTCCCAGAGCAATCCCTCATTCCAAAGGCCAGGAACAGCCATTTTTAGAATTGGTTCTTGCGAGAACTTTTGGAAGAAAAACTACACTCCAAATTAAGATTTGCCTGGATTCCTTTATTTTTCCTCACCCCCTTTTCCTGTTACACACTACTATCTTATTGCTTGAAGCAATCCTCAGCCACATCAGGCATAAAGAAAAAAGACAGCTGACTTAGCACATACATACCCCAGTATTCACAACAGCCCCCTGGCCAGCACATACCACATTTTCCAGCTCACTATCAAGAACAATGATAGAGCTCATCAAGCAGGACAACGGTGTTTACAGTAATCCAGGGACCAAAAATTGCACAGAAGTGTTATATCACAACTGCATGTACGCAGAAAACCAGGCACTACTCTCTCCCTCCCCAATATAGAGCAGAGAAGATCCATGCCAGTAAAGGAAGAGAAAAGGACTGTGAGGAGGAAAAAAATGATGACAAAAACACACCTGTTTCAAGAGAAGAGCAAAACACCCAGAGGTGAACTAAATAGCCAAACAGAAGGTGAAACAACTAGCCCTTCTCCTTTTCCTGCTTGCCACAGCTTCCAAAATTTGCTTTGTTTAAAAGTCAAAGGCAAGAAGTCTTCCCCTTTCCACATATCACCCAGGGCAACTTTTACAGCTTGCATTGCTATTACCCTTCTTGTCAACACGGATGCAAGTCTAAAGGCATCCGAAGCTAGATAGTTTTGCAACTTTTTAGAGAAGAGACCAAGAAACTGAGCACATGCACATAGTTCACCAATGTACCTGAAACACAATGATTTAAAGAAAATAGCACAGCATTCTGAACTAAGCTGTTAAGTTTAATATTTCTTGGCATAAAAAATGTATTAATTTTATGGTATTTTTATTTTTAAGAACTAAGCATGTATAAACATGAAAAAAAAGAGAGAGACACACACACACAGAGTAGGTCAGGGTGGGTCCAACTTCAGTCAAGAGACCCTACCATGGAAAAACTCTGTCCCCCAATCCCGGTGTACTGCCCCGAAGGCTTCAGCAATACAACTTCAGCCTCTGTATCAGGCCTTACATGACAGAAGGCAAGCTCTCCATTCCTCCTTAAGAGTCCTGCAGCAGGTGGTCAGAGTTCCTGTGCTGGGCTGTCCCTGTGTGAGGGCAGGCCAGGAAGCATACCCTGCCTGAAACCCCTTTTGTCTATCACCTTCCCAGGTCAGCTAGCAGGGTTTTGGCACAAGTCAACATGGACTTGAAAACACACACAAGCTAGCCATACCACACTCCCCATCCCCCTCTTCTGTGTACACAGGCCTGCATTTTTATAGTTTACACTGCAGGGAAAAAATAAAGTTGAATAAATTGCCTCTCCCTTCCCTTGTGGGAACATTCTTGTTTTAAACAGTTTGCAAGTTTAACAATTTAAAACAAGTTTTTTTCCTATCCTCACTCCCATGACAGTTAACTCACTAAAAAACCACGTACACCAAAAAACAAACAAAACACAGTGGAAAAAGTTGGACAAAAATTAGTTCTTGCAACACACAGCAGATTTAAACAAAATCAAACATATTACCCTACAACAAAACTATGGATGACATCCATTCATGTTTTAGAATAATTCTGATCTATGCAGCACACAATATCCTAATAATAAAATCTATTATGATCATAGTAATCTATGCATTTAAGCATAAGCAATCTTATGTATTTAAGCCAACAGAAGAAAGCCAGTAAGATCTGCAATTTCCTCAAGCTAATTTGCACAGAACCCTAAGAGCAACCAGCTCAGAAACAAGTGTCATAAAGGAGCTTTTTATTCAGTAATGCATGTTTATTCACATACCGAGGAGAATATGGAACAGCTGGTGGAGGTGGTATGTACAGATCCAGAATAGCTGGCTTCTCTTTCTTCAGTGAGGTACTCATGGTGCTTTCCGGTGACTGGGTTGAAGTTGGTGGAGGACTGGTCTGAAACAGTAGACAGCTATCAAACATCTGAGCATTCATTTATCATTCACAAAAAGGTAACTCAAAAATCAATTGTACCATCTCACCACCTAGTGAGTTGCTATTTCTATACTTAATAAACGCGTCAAAAACTCTTGGCACTTATATTTTTCTCCACCCCCAGTTTTGGCCAGCTTTGCAGTCACTCCTACAGAAATTCCTTCACAGGTAATGCATTGCTCAAGAATATTTTGCTCTTTACAGTTCTATTTTTCCTGCAAATTCCATAGACAGAAAAAGCAACAAAGCCCCTTCTTCTATTCTTAGACACATGAAAAGAATACAGTTTGTTAAATACAGATATGATCTCTAGCACTTAGAAAGCCAGGTCACGCTACCCTTATTCTATACAGTCCGATGCCTGGGGCATGGGCAGAAGCATAGTAAAACTTCACCACAAACTGCATCAAGTGATACAACTAGGATAAGGGAAACAAAGGAAAAAATTATTAGCATTGCTCATCTGAGCAAATCTGTCATTTTGCTCATCTCAGCTCGCTCCTCTGTCCCCAGAATCTTCTCAGGCTCCTCTCTGCCTCTAGATGGCCAAAGGACCCTTTCAACTTTTGTCAAGTAACGCTTGTCCCTTTTTACCAGGGACCTGCCCCAGCTTTTCCTCTGCCCACCCAGTTAACAGGGTCCATGCATACCTTTTAGCAGTCAGAATGCTGCAGTTCAGAACTCAGGCTTATCCTGTCATCCACCCCCCCATTAAAACAGCGCTTGGCACAGCCTATATCCCAGCCCACCTCAGCCCTTCACATGGGTAACACAGGCATGGGCATCAGTGAAATGAAGGCTAAGAAAGGAGTGAAGTGCACATCCTCTCCCCAGTTGGAGAGAAATCTGCCTGCTTTCAGACTTGGCATTTCGCAAGTTGGTAAGTTATCCTCACAGCTGTAGGAAGACCTGTGTCACAACAGGAATACGCATGGAAACTCTCCCAGGTTTTACTGCAGGTAATTTAGATTCAATTAGGTTATTTCCTCCTGTTTGCATTAAGCTCTAAGCTTCCTACGACTTGCCATACCCAACATGGTTACTGAAGCTGTTACCTTCCTTTTCTCTGTCTGCTTCTTACCCAATCTGTGCATTTCCCAACAACCAAATCTTAGTTATGAACTACTTCTTGAAAAACACTCACCATTTCCCACCCTTCACCAGACTAAAAAGAACAGATATATGGAATCATCTAAGTTATTTCAGCAAAAACATATTACTCTGCTAAACAGAGGAAGCATTTATAACTCCATGCTGACGAATTCCAGACATATCAGCGGTTTCGGCAGTTTTCCTTCAGATAAGTTCTCCCAGTGGCACGCTGACTGATTAAAATGCTCAACACACCGAGTCCCTGTGTGTATCAAGAGGGCATTATCTGAAGTTGTTTTTTTTAAAAAAAAATAATTCAAGAACATTTTCCCTTTTATCTAGGGACCAGAAGAGGACTGCAGTTTCACCTAACCCTCCCAGATCGCGAGTACCTGGAAGCATTTCTGGTATTTCTCTTTTTCGAGTTGCAACCAACGCATTCGCATCCCGACGTCACAGCTGAGCTGGCAGCCTCTCACCTGCACCAAGGGTGGTTTCCAGCGCAGGTTTTTCAGCGGAGCTGGAGTGAAATGGAAAGAGCCAGTGGGACGTTTCTTAAGCAGCAACCTAACTCCAGCAGGATTCTCTCGCAACTTTGCCACCAGGTTTTTTAGTTGCCATCCAACCTGGAAGAGAATAGACAAACTTTTTATTTAGTATTGCTTGCCTGAAAGCAAACAAGCAAGAAAAATAAATATCCCAAGTCAAACTGTTTGAACGTGAACCTAAAGAGAGAAGACAAGATCCAAAAAAGCCAGAATGAACAAAAATATTGGAGAATATAATTTTTGTTTTCTTTTAAAGAGAAAAAGATCTCTACTTGAGCTGTAAATTAAACACTAAAATACCAAACAATTCTCTTTATATCTCAGCACTGGTACTAGAAAGATGCACAAATGTGCTCAAATTGAGTAACAGTGATTCACAGCAAACTACTTTACCACACTGAAAGGCATTGTTTACCTGTCCTAAGTGAAAATATCATCTTTTTATCTAAGTTCCCACGTGCAAATTATTTGACAAACACTAAGAGTTTTTTTAAAGCTCTTTTAGACACATTTTAGTAGATCATAATGATGTGTTTTAAGTCAGGCCTTAAATACAACATGAAATATTTTGGTATGATATGTACATTATCTAAACAGAAATTACATATTTTATCAAAATAATGCAATGAATTAATTGTAAGTCCAAGTAAAATTTGTCTTGAAAACAAAACACTAAAAAGCCTCAACAATTTCAACAGGAAAACACCAGAACCATCTCCTGACCCCCCTCATTCAGAACGTGTGGGGAGCAAGCATCTTAGGCCAAGCATAAGGCAAGATTGGTAAAGCTCTTTGTTACTCACCACAGTTTGCCGATTAACCTGGATCACTTCGTCACCAGCATGAATCTTCTGAGATCGATCAGCAGGGGACTACAAAGAAGAGAACAAGAGGCACGTACTTCAGGTTTTCTTCTCTCCCATAACAACCCCACCAAGCTAGGTCAAAAGGTTCATCTATAATGAAAAGCACTGCTAAAAATTTTCGCACAGTTATAACACACACTACGTCCATTGATGACTTGAGAAACACAAATTCAACTTCTGATTTTTTATATGGGGGGGGGACTACAGGGAAAGGGAGAAGGCACAGGCTGCATTTGTCACAAGCCAGATTGTACGTAAGTCATGGGATGGTCATCACTGTCCTTTTGGCTCCTGTTTGTACTGTTGTCCCAGAGAGCAATAGGAGAGGATTGAAGAGAAGAATTGTGTCTTAATACAGCAATAATCTTAAAATTAGCTTTCAAGGACGCATATTTTTTAATATCAGTATGCACTCAGATTTTGAACATACAGAACAAAGGACCAAATGCTTTCAAACCCACAAAATAAATCCACCTTGCTTTCCCTTTTTCTTTCCCAGTGTAAATAAAGCTACCAACTTGACTGTGAAATTACGAGACTGCATCAAGCTCAACAGAAAAACACGTGCTTGCACACATTAAGTGTGAATCAACGAGTATTTTTCAAACAGGTACCTAACAACAATACACCTTAAAATACAGTTTTCTTGGAACAAAAACAAAGCTCTGGGGAACCATTAGCAAGGAACAGCTACATGGGTCAATATTTATTCAGATTTATCTACAGCTGGTGCCATGTACCAGCTATCACTGCAGTTATAGCGGCGAGACTGTTTTTAACAACACACCAATTCTGACCAGCCCTGACCACACCCCAAGCGCACTACCTTGCTACACTGCAGCCTGGTCACAGGACAACTACTCCATTCATTGCCCCCACCCGATGAGTAACCACCTGGCAGCAGACCAGCTCTTCCTATAGACTCCTAACTAAGCACTTGGCTTAAGGACTCCCTTCTTGTCATCACACCAAGTAACTATTTTATTAGAAGGGACTGTAGGAATAAACAGTGCAACAAGGAAAGAAAACACGAGGGAATTTTTGGGAGGCTCCAGCTATCATGAGTAACCTTATTTCTTCATTGTCTTCTTGCTTCCTCTGGGAGGAAATGACTCCGTGGAAGGCTGCATATATACAAGTCAGACACAATCATGAAAAAATGTTGTGCCAAAGTCAAGTTTGTGACAAACAGCTCCTTTCAAACTGTCCTCTGGGTGATCAACAGCTTGTCTGGTGGAAGGTGGGGAATCTTTGCACAGAGGACTCCTACAAGTGCGATTACAGTGTCTGCTATGGCATTGTGAGAACAGAGGAGAGAGCAAAGTGTAACTCTAGACCAATGTGACATGGGCAGTCACAAGCAGAACAGCCCAGCTCAGGAATCCCTCTGACCAGCATGAAATGCATGGACTTCTCCAGTCCTTCCAATATACAGTACTGTTAATTTTGGAGTGCAATTCCAACACACCAACTTCTGGTGGTATCTACTAAACCACCATTCCAAACCTAGCAAAGGAATTTTGTTAAGGTCCAGCATGATCCCACGCCACCAGAAAGACACCAGTTGTTTGCAACTCTCTACCTCATGTGTTGTTTCTCCAAAGGAAGAGCCAGTGTTCATAAAGTGGAAGTTCAGGTCAACACTCAAAGCTATAGAAGGAACACAGCCCCATTCCCAGTCTCCAAAATGAGATCTATACACACAGGGAGGTCAGCAGCAGTCAGCGTTACATTTTTTCACATTTATGTTATGTTGAATTTGCTGTCTGAGTGGCCTTGGTCTACGTTGCAGAACCCAGGCAGAGTTACGCCAGGGCAACTGCATAAAAGCTTTCAGCTTTTAATCTGGACTGCAAGCACAGATTTCCACCCACTCCTCCCTAGCCCCTGCACTTGGCAGGGATACAAGTAGAACCACCAGCTCTCTCTCATTCACAAAGAAAAAAAAAAAAAAAAGGTCAAACCACACGCACATCACTTCAAAAGCCACATTCTTCTGCTCCTTTTTCTTTCAAGCCAGTGCTCCTATAGAGCAGCATGTCTGACAACACCACAGAGCATCACCCACCAGACTCAGCTACTGGCCAGAAGTCTGCAGCAACTACTGCCCAGAAGCCTTTAACAAAGCTTTGGCTACAGAGAGCTCGCAGCACAGGAATCACAGATCCACAGAATTGTAGGGGTTGGAAGGGACCTCAAGAGATCGAGTCCAACCCCCTCTGCCAAAGCAGGTTCCTTAGGACAGAATAAAACAAGTAACCAACTGCAGGAAAAGTAAACGGTTGCCTATCATGCCGACCGCTGCCATCCAGCGGATCGCGCGCAGCCTTACTTCTGCGCAGTCTTTACTCGCGAGGTAATTTTGTCACTGAGCAGCCCACAGATTTCATGACTCATTACCGAATTTAGCACACCACCAGCACCCAATCGCTCCCACTATGCAGGATTGCCTTTGCCAGCAGAGAGCAAAAACGTTCAAGGCTTTGTCAAGCAAGATACTGTAAGTGCTCAGAACAGCAGATACAGTAACTTAGCTGAAGCAATTATTTTCACGTCGCATTTGAACTAACTCATCTACTCGCAGAAAATGGTTTAATTAGAGTAACAGCGAAACACGAAGATACAAAATATTTACAAACTGCAGATAAACAAATGATGCGTCACATGCTGAAGCAGTAATATTATGAAAGTTCTGTGTAGAACAGGAAAAAGTAGTAAAAAAGTCAAACTCAAAGCTACTGTAAGATAGCCTGAGTTAATTTACATTTACTTCACTTACATTTTCTGTTGTTCCAGTAATTACATGTAACCCATCATAAGTTGATTTGATGTACATTCCCTACACGTAAGCAGAAAATGAAAAACAAGTTTAAAGGCAAAGTAAAAGTGTAACATATCTGATTAAAGAACTACTTATTAAAACAGTATTATGCTTATTAAACATTATTAACAACACATAACAATTTACACATTTTCCCTATAGAAGTGTGTGGTCTAATATTACAGCATTCTAAATCTCTTCACAGATCATTTTAATATAATTAATTATAATATTTATTACAACTTAAAAGACCTAACATACGGAACACAATTTAGAAACACTGTCTGTCTGGTAATACAAACACTGCTGGGTTTGATGTCTTGACAGTCTTTGGCCTCGAACAAACCTCTATTTCTTTATTGCCCTGTCTGCACCAGAGAATTATAGGATTTACTAGATGGCCACCAGCTCTCTCCACACAAAGCGCATTTACACAGGTGGGCTACAAATACTGCCTACAGATTCTTTTAAAATTTCACTTGGCAAGTCAATATACAGGCTGCCTTTTAACCACAGTGCTGACATAAACAATAAAAGTGCTGGCAGAACTATTTATAGAGGTATGTTAATGTTGAGTGCAAATACAAGGACAAAAACAGATAAATTGGGTGTTGACCATACATACATCACATTACCAGTCACCAGCAGCCTATTAACTAATACTTGCCTAGATTTCCCCACAGGTGGTGACACTGGTTTCATCAATGTACAGGAGGTACATTGGTTTCATCATTTATGAACAAACGCATCTCTACCTATGTCTGTTGTGAGCAGCTCACACTGAGCTGTACAGAACTGGATGCTACTTAGAAGTCACAGGCAGCCTATCTGCCTGAAGTTATCACACTTGCTTGAAAGTAGAAGGAGAAATACAAGAATTTGTTTTTACCCCTTCCTCTCCAGCTGATTCCATTGCCTGTTTGCCTGCCGGCATCCAGTTGTGTGCACCTACCTCCTCATTTCTCACTTAGTCCAAGCTAGGCTGACTCTGCTTCCTTGTAGCTTGTGCATTAACAAAGAAGTCCCCATAAATTCAAGAATGCATGACTGATTCAGTCAAATCCAGTGGCCTGGGTAAAACTATACAGCACAGTAAGACTGTAAAGCTTGCTCTAACCAAGCTCATCTTTTCTGCCTTCAGGGCAAGAGGACGGGGGGCAGGGGATGTACAAATGCATTTAAGAATTTAAATTCCCTCCAACTCACTCTAACACATCTGTTCCCCAGCCAGAAAGTCCACCAAGGTTTGAAATTCAGTTTCTCCTAACCCGCACTCAGCTAAGCAGCATCCACTGAACAAAGTGGATTCAGTGACGTTAACATGGTCGCTGAACATTTAAAAACATTTTCCATATTTCTGCTAACAACAAGGATTTTTGAACTTTACGTTCTTCACAGTCTTGCTAAAAACACACATAAAAACAAACATCATTTCTTATCACCTTGATCAATGGCCCTGCCCGGCCTCATCCCTGGAAAACAGTTAAGGTAACCTAACAAAACCCAATGATTGATTCCCCAAGCATCTACAGATTTCCCAGTATCCTGGTTAAAACACAAATCCACAATACTTCACCAAAAACCATATTTGTGATCAGATGTATTAGCACACATACCCACCTGGCAGCCACTCCAGCACGCCACCTACAATAAACTTTGAGTTGTACCTCATGCCTCTTTCTGTTCCCCATAGGATATTAATGGTTTTGCAGTATCTTGCTATAAACACATGGGCAGTGGCTCACCAGACTGCCTATGAAGCACCTGGGGCATGAGGACACCCCAGAATTAGGTCTTACCAGGCCTTCCCCAGGTTTAATGTTGGTTAAATGAACCTCCTCCAGACATGCACACTGGCTCATCAACGGATCTGTAGTTGATCGGATAGCTTTGTCACAAATGCCATTTAAAGTCTTGGCCTGCAATAGAACATACAACAGAAGATAGCGACAAAATTTCTCTCCTGGCTTTGTCCTCTTTTGAAAAATGGAAAGGAACTCGGTTCTAAAACATGGCCCACTAATAAAGTGTAGTTAAGAATCACTGATATAGTGCTGTTTAATATCTTCATTGACGACCTTGATGAGGGAATAGCATCCACCCTCAGCAAGTACCCGATGATACAAAGCTGGGAGGAGTGGCTGACACGCAGGAACACTGCACTGCCATCCAGAGAGACCTGGACAGGCTGGAGAGCTGGGCAGGGAGAAACCGGATGAAGTTCAACAAAAGCAAGTGTAAAGTCTTGCACCTGGGAAGGAACAACCATTTGTATCAGTACAGGCTGGGGGATGACCTGCTGGAGAAGAGCTCAGTGGAGAAGGACCTGGGGGTCCTGGTAGATGACAGGTTGGCCATGAGCCAGCAGTGTGCCCTGGTGGCTAAGAGAGCCAATGGGATCCTGGGGTGCATCCGGAGGAGTGTAGCCAGCAGGTTGAAGGAGGTGATTCTCCCCCTCTACTCTGCCCTGGTCAGGCCCCACCTGGAGTATTGTGTCCAGTTCTGGGCTCCTTGGTTTAAAAAGGACCGGGATCTCCTGGAGAGAGTCCAAAGAAGGGCTACGAAGAGGATTAGGGGCCTGGAACATCTCCCCTATGAGGATAGGCTGAGTAAGCTGGGACTCTTCAGCCTTGAGAAGAGAAGACTAAGGGGGGACCTAATTAAAGTTTATAATTATCTGAAGCAGGGGATGCAGGGGGAATCAGCCAGCCCCTTTTCAGTGGTCTGTGGGGATAGGACAAGGGGCAATGGCTGCAAGTTGGAGCATAGGAAGTTCCGCACCAACGTGCGGAAGAACTTTTACACAGGGAGGGTGACAGAGCACTGGAATAGGCTACCCAGGGAGGTGGTGGAGTCTCCTTCTCTGGAGATATTCAAGACCTGTCTGGACACCTATCGGAGAGATATGTCCTAGGGAGCCTGCTTTGGCAGGGGGGTTGGACCCGATGATCTCTTGAGGTCCCTTCCAACCCCTACAATTCTATGATTCTATGATTATTTGTACAGATCTATTCTATGGCATGTTTATTACTGTAACCTAGAACAAACCACCTGTTTCCAACAGTGCCACCTCATTATTGCTAAGAGATGCCAACACACCCTCTGCTTAAAAATACAGGGGAAAAAACCCTGGGTTTGGGGTTTGTGTGCTTTAACCAAAACATAACCCATTAAAATACCAAAGCATTTTGATGATTCCTCATGGGAACAATTGACAGTTTTTCATATTGCTCTTCATTTCTGGTCAGGTATCAGAAAAAGTGAGGTGCTAGCCACTGACTTAGGACATCTAGCACTTAAGTGTTTCAGCATAACTTCTCTCCACTGTGCCTTTGAATTGACCTCTTCTGGAATGCTTACACAGGCAAGGTTCATATTTCCTTTTGACCAAAACATAACTGATCCTAAGCCAACATTATAACTGAAGGCAAATCCTGACCTTGTGCATGTGTAAGTAAAGTCAGAGGCAGAACAGCTTTGTCTTGTAGAACTTTTAACAAGCGGAACGGCTAATTAATCAGGATGGGGGGAAGCCATAGTCCAAATTAAGGCTCCACAGCATGTTCTGGGTCTTGACATTAATGGAAGCAGTGCCAGAACTCAGAGGAGGTTACAAAAGCTTAAATGACGATGGGAGGATTAGTACACAGTACAGTAGCTGTACACAATTTGGGAACCAGCAAGCTAAGCCACCCTTCACAAGGGGTTTGAATCTTTCAGTCAGAGCAGACATGCCGTTGTTAGAGGATGGGGGGCGGGGGGAGCTGCCCTGTAGGAAAACACTGGTTTGGATTACAATGGACCCTGTAGACAATAGCTCCAATGTGTTGTGGGTGGGTGTTTTTGTTGTGGGTTTTTTTTTTTCTTTTACATCAGATTTATAAAGCAACAATAAAATAAATCAAAACAATGCTTAAGTGTGAATGAGCGGAACTGCTGAAACAAGGGAACTCCAAACAACAATGCCTACTTCCAGAGAGGGTGTGCACAAATGGAAAAAGAAAGATGCAAAAACCCCCTTTTACGTGGTCTCATTATTTATGGAAAAAATTATTTTTAGTTATTGTGCTACTAAAATTCCTAAGCATCTACAAGCTAACGGAAGGCCTTATCAAAGAGCACAGCCTGGCTCATGTCAAAGGCAGGAAGCTATGATTAACTGTTACAAAATATAAAAAGCATTCCATTACGCTCCTCGCTTGGTCACAGGGCTGCTTCAAACCCTGAAAACTTGGGCTCAAGTACAATCAGAGACAGAATTTCAGTTCCAGACAGCGTCGTTCCTTTACATGAAGCAGCTTAATAAGGAATAGTATCTGCTTACTAAGGCACTAAATGCACATTGCAGGCATAGTTGGGTTATTTAGGCTATGAAAATCTGAGGTCTAAATTCTCTTGAGAAAATAGCTGTGCAATGAAACTTGAATGAATACTTAATTCTGTGCTATTACACATACTACCCGTCCAAGTTTCATTGATTTCCTCTGTCTGTGGCAAAAAACATTTGCAAAACGTCCAGTAACAGTGTTTATTTGCACAATACACTTTGAAATGTGGGACTGGAAAGCTATTGTCAGTATAGTCAGCGTAGGAGCCACTGAAATATACCATGAATGTGGACAGCTGAGTTTCAACAGAAACATGTACTTACTACAGTCTGAACTTTCTCTTCCATGTCAGCCACAGCGCAGTCCTAAAAACAAAAACCCTACATTAGCCAATACACATGTAAACACATCAGCTCTGAAAGATCTGCAAAACTGACACATTAACCTCAAAGTGAAATAGAGTAATTCATGCTGCAGAGATTAATCAGATTAGTTTCCTCCAGTAGGGCTCAAATGTGCAGTTTAGCAACTATTTTCTGCCCCTGGTAGAAAACATTAATAAACCTTGAACACTAAAGAGAACAGGAGATTCAATTACAGCATCAGACTTTTCCAGAAGAGCTGAACATTGCACAATAAAACTAGACTCTCAGAAGGCTGGGTGCACAAGCTTGCCTTATGATAAACTCTTAACTCAGGTGCTTCACTGTCCCAGACATCAAAAACGATCTAAACCACATCATTAAAATAGCATTTAAAAAAAAAAAAACCCCACACACCACACTTTTCATGTTATCAATGACATTCTGGAGGGCCAAAGGACTGCATATAAAGCATTATTTACACAGCCCAGGTACAAAAGTCTTCAAACAAACAAGTTCATATAACAGACTACAGAAGTCAACATTGTTTTCTGCAAAAAGAGCTGAACTAGATAATGGTATTAAACTCTCAGATTAAAAGAGAAGTTAAAGCAGCAAGTAAATAATGAAACAAGGCTTGCTTGGAAATCTGTAAGACGACAGACCCAAACCCAAAGCATTTAAACAAGTTAAATTCCAAGATACTTGCAATTGACATCTCAACCTATGTAACTACCACAAAACACCCAAGAGATGCATCCAGGAACTGTTAATCAAAGCTGTTCCATATTTCTATTCATCCTCAACACTACTTCTGTTCCTCCCTAGCTCCATTCTGTGCTTTTAAACAGGGGGGCGGGGGGGGGGGGGGAAATCTACAAAAAACATGCAGTTCTCCAGATATGGGCACACCAGGCATTCATAAAACAACCCAGCTACATTTAGTGTTTTTGTAAGTCCTAACACTCTTTTCACTGTTGTAATGACTATCAAGGACTGAGATCATACTTTCTACATTCCGTCACCAAAAGCTTCAAGACCTTTCCTGAATGCTGCTACGAAGTTTAGACTCCGTTGTTGTCCATCAGCATCATATTTCTCTGCTAAATACAGGCAGATGAAGCAACAATGAATATCACCTACCATCACGAAGCCCAGTTGCTCAACATTGCAAAGTCCTTCTGCTCTTCTTCATTTCTGTTTACACTGATAATTTAACCTTAAAGTTTGCCACAATATTTTAAGAACTAGTGGACTAAACACTGTTCCCTGTATCTGAATAGATATCATTGAACTGGAATTTTACTGCATTCTAGTCCTGCCTTATTATTCACTCACTTTTGTACATCATTTTACAATTAAGCAGAGCAGCATTGGTTCCATGAGAGCCACACTGGTCTCTTCTCTGCTGGAACTGAGCCTTTATTCTTACACTCTATTCCCTAATAAGAAAAAATGTTGAAGTCTAAAAACCTCACCAGTGGTTTTACAACTGTATTTCTTACATGTCAGTGGACTTCTTCAGACCATGTATTTGCAGTGCCCCCATACAAAATATTGTTACTTCTTCCCCATTAATGTTTTTTTTCCCCTCGTACGCACCAATCCCACTCTTTATTATAGTTCATATCAAATTGGGTTGTTATAGCTCATACTGAATTAGTTTATTATAGCTCTTATCAAATTGGCAGAGAAGTACTCAAAGGCTTTTTAAAAGGCTAGGGTTGTATTCACCAGTTTCCATTCCCCTGCCATCAAAGGCTGATATAATTGACAGATTAGACACCATTTTTATTTAGCTTTATTAGTACCATTTAGCAGTCTCCTATCTCATTTCCTGTAGCAGTCTTGGGAGAACACCACCTGCTGCTAGAAACACTTACCATTCTGCTTCACAATCTGCAAATCTATAGCTATAAATCACTGACTGAGTGCAACTGCACACACAGCACCCAAACAAGACGGGCATTCAGCAGCAAGCTGAACTTGTACACCTTTGAACTTAGAACATCCAAACACTATCCCTTCACAGCAATCCAGCTGATATAACTGGGTGTCATCATAGCTTGACAACTCACAGGATGTTTCTGTCCTTTGACATCTTCCCCTCAAAACAGTCATCACAGGTCATGGTCCTCCAGACTTCAGACAATACAGGACCACTGACTAAGGCCTATGAGCAAGCTCATCAGGCACGTAAATGTGCACACACAAGTGCTTCCAGTTGCTGTGTGTTGTTTCAGCTATTGCCAGTACGAGCACTCATCCCATAACTGAGAATTGGAAAACTGAGTCAAAACACTTTGGGGTCTCACACCACTGGCAGAGAAAGCCTGGCCAGTGGGACATCTGTTGTAAAGGTGGCAGTTCCTTCCATTGTATGCAGCATTTCTCACCTGATGGCTAAAACACTCTCTATGGGACAAGACTAAATTCTGCAAGCATGGAGACAGATATCTATATAGAGATATATATAAAGTCAGAGTCATAGTTTTGTTTAAAGTTAGCACTGATAACTCTTTTTCAACACATTTCGAACTTCAAATGCAGAGTAACTATTCCAAATATTAACCCTACTTCCATCGAAGCTCAAGAAAATACAAGTAGCCTTTAAACCATAATCACTTCAAACACAGTCAGCAGCAGTAAAATTAAAAGCCAAGCAAACAAAACCAAAAAAATCACCAACTGAAAGTGACCTTCAAGGTTTCAAGTAAGCTTTCATTTCCACATGTGCATGCCAGTTAGCAGTGTGCACACAGCAAGCACATTACTTCCCCAAACACCCCCTTCCTTCCCTTTTGGAAAGCAAAGAGGAAAAGAACTCGGCTGACCTTCTGAACAGTAGTAGTGAGATCCAAGCAAAGCTGAATGATTCTGTTCTTCATTGATGAAAAGTCAGCAATACCTGTAAACGGGGTCCTGCAACAAGAGAAAATTCCCCTTAGGCCAAAGGGACCAATCTTTTCCCATCATATCTTATCAATGAGGAACAGCATGTGAGAGCAACAGCTGTAATTTTGACATCCACACAAGTGTGAGGATACAGTTTTACAATATAAATACTTGTGACTGCATAGTCCCACTCCATTGTTAGTGAACATCTAGTCCTGTGGCAAGCAAATTCAGAGAGCAAAACAAGGAGGAACAGACAGTTTTCTGAACGACAGTCCTCTCAGCTGTATGCTCGAGTCAGATCACACCGAGTTGTAAAAATCACAGCCTGGAGTTTGCCAGCAAGCCTTTGATTACTGAACTCAGACTTAGGAGGGGGAAAAAAGAATTACTACAGGAAAAACAGATTTTCATATTTTACACTCAGAGGTGCAGTGAGGCTCAACTTTAGAAAAGGAGTGTTACAGGTAGAGCAGCTTTACAGTCTCACCTCAGACACTTCTAGCCCTTTCAGCTGTCTGGCAGGAGGGGGATGACAAGCCAGCCATCTTATTGATGGGGAGAAATTTAGGGTGAGCTACCAGCAATGGGATGAGAAGAAAGGAGCAGAGCAGTGTCAATGCAGTGTTACAACATCACTGTATAGACACAGAACCAACTCCTTGCTGGAGAGCAAGGACATTGAAGGATGAAAGCTCTCCTAACTTCTGGTACCCATACAACTTTCATCCTAACCTTCCTTCTCAGGAAAGCTGACCAGGACCTTGAGAATTTACATTCATCTTATCATGGACAGCATCCCTGCCAGCATCCAACTGGCTCTGCTGCCTTTTCCCTTCCGCTGCAGCTGTCACAGAACAGCTCTGACTCTTGCCAGGGAAGGAGAAAAAAAAAAAAAAAAAAAGGATGAGTGAGAACAAGATGTCTATACCCAAGCACCTAGAAATGACTTTACAAGGAAAAATAATCCATTATAGCAGTAAATTAAAATGCAAAGATTTTATTCTTACCTGTCCAACCATGCAAGCAAGGCTTTAGCAGCACCAATAAGCTCTACCACAGAAGTAAGGAATTCATTGGGGGGCTTGCGAGAGGTATTCCCATCATAATTGGAACTTTTCCTACGGCTGCTGATGTAATTTTGCAGATTGTTGGATGATGCTCGCAGCTTGAGAACCAGGTTCTTCATATTGTCTGTTTCAAGGCCATAGTTCTGCAAGGAACATAATTCAATTAGATAAATATCCCTATCAAATCCTTCTATATTTTTTTCCCACAAGTTAGAACCTTATCTGGGTTGAAAGGTCTGAAGATTTGCCCAATTTTTTCTATTTTTTGGCAAAAATAAAATGTCTAGATCTTAGTGTGTTCTTAATCTTTTCTAAGCTGTCCTTTAGCTTCTAGAAGACACAAAACCTTCCTTGGGAGCCCCTGTTGCAAGTATAGTAGGCAGAAACTGGAAATCATGCCTACATCACAAGGCAGCCTTACTGAACAAACTAAATTTCTGACTGTGCAAACTCAGTGATATTCTGTGTACTGATAAAAAATACCAAATGGATTTAGAGTCAAAAGCTGTAAAAAGAACGACTGGCCTCTGGTCCATATAGCCTCAAACACTGCACCAGCACCTACATAGCAGCTGTCACCCCAGGACAGATTGCAAGCATATTCCTATACCTCCACAGGTCACCTTGACTGCACGCACCTCCCTGCAGCTCTGCAGCCCCAGAAAGCAATGGTGCTTATTTATTTCTTTCAGAAATTCAACTCCTACTCTGAACTCAGGTGAATGTAAGCATCCTATGGCAAGGTATTCCACAGATACGTGGTACTTTTGCAAGAGTTTTTGGAGGGTTCTTTGTATGGACGAGACAGGAGGCCACACAGTGTTAATACCACCTTTTACTTAGTGCACCTAGTTCTTCTCCTGAAAGAACCAATTCTCTACTTGCCTCCATAACAAGCAAGCTTTCATAGAGACTTTTCAATACTGACAAATCCTAGACCTTCAACCACTTTCTAAGATTTATCCTGCACTACAGCCACTAAAAATACTTTTGTGGGTACCAAGCCCACTGAGTTTTACTGGTGCTAGTGAGATTTAAGGACACTTTTCAATCAGAATGAAATATCTATCAGTCACTTTACCTTTAAAATGCAGTTGGATTAACAAGATTGTGTTGTTTTCCTTTAACAGAAAGGAAAAACAAATGCTGATTTTTTTTTCTAAAAATGTTTTCCATGCCTTGGTGCATAAACACTGAAGCAACATTTCATTCAAAACTAAAGATTAAGTTTAATCTGGCAAGAGATAAAAGCATCTGCAGGAAGCAAACGTAATTTCACAGTCAGGAGCTGGAATAAATATTTGGATCGCAAGTTTTCAGCAACTGTGCTCCTTGATTAGAGCAGTGCAATTATTTGTAAGTTTGAGGTTTGTATTAACACCATACACAGTAATTAAAAACACTCAGACATATTTTTAATTAAACAGCATCTTTATAAAATGTTTTGAAACCTTGGAAAGTGTCTAAATCCCACCCAACTGTTTAAAGTAACACACAGGCTCATCTCATTCTAAATACCTCTGAAATGCTTCATTGTATCTGGTCTAAAGGCAACTTAGTTTTCTCATCTAGATTTCCTTTTTCCTTTCTGTCTGGTTCAATGTGAGTCACAGCAATCTGCTATTGAGTACCTTTGCTTCTGAGTTACCCAGCTTTACACAACCTCTGTAGGAATCTTCTGAAAGTTAAGTCTTTTAGAAAGTTAACTCTTTTAGAACAAAAATTCCTACTTATCTTTTAAATAAAACGCCCTAAAAGTTTGAAAACCATACCCAAAAATACTAAAAACCCTGCCTTTATTATGCTGCTGCTTCCAGCTCCTGCTACCAACCACCAAGCTCCATAGTTTATTCAGCTATGCTATCTATTTTTTCTTATTTCCTCCTCAAAAACCTAAAGAAACTCAAATAGACCTCCATTCCATGCAGTTCCAAGTTGCCACTGGTTCCCAGCACCTCCACACAGGATCACAGCATGACGCAGGCTAGATGGGAGCTCCAGAGGTTTCAGTCCAACCCCCTGCTCACAGCAGGCTCAGCTGTGAGCTCAGACCAGCTTGTGTTCAGGGCTTCATCCTGTCCCATCTCGAAAACCTCAGATGACAGAGACTGGACAACCTAATCCACTGCTCGGCTATTTTCTGAGTGAGAATGTTTCCTTAGACCCAGCATGAACCTCTCGCTTCAATTTCTGCCCGAAGTCTTTCATCCCCATACCACCGTGTGCCACCACAAGCAGCCTGGCTCTGTAATCCTGCTGTTCCCCCACACTGGTGCTGGGGATCTACTGTCAGGCATCCCGGATGCCATCGCTTCCCCAGGCTGAAGACCACCCGCTCCCTCAGACTTTCCTCACTTGGAAATACTACAGCCCTGACCAACCTGGTAGACCTCCACCAAGCTCGATCTGGTTTGTCCATCTCTCTCCTATACTTAGGGAGGGCGTGGGGGGGGTGGGCATATGTAGACTAATGAGCAGCAAGTAAAGGGTGATACATCATGTTCCTGCCTCTCCCAGCTCTGTTCCCCTTGAGGCAACCCAGGATGCTGCTGGCTCTGCTGCCAGGGCACACTGCTGACTCATGGCTCCATCCTCTACACTGTCAAGCATCCATAAAAGAAGATGGATTATCTAACATTAACAGAAGATGAAACAGAACCTTTGTCCCAAAGAAATTCAGGAGCATAAACAAGGAGAGGTTTCAGCTACTCAGCTACCTGTAAAATATCTACTACCTCCTATGGATAAGATCCCAGCTGGTGTAAAGTACACAAGCACCTCCCTCCTCTCCCTGAGGGCTCTTGGCAAGGAAGTATTCTTAAGAGTGCAGCCAGGAGTAGGGGTTGAGAGGATATACCAAATTTAAAAAATGCCACTGTCGAAATAGCAAAGGATATCCTTTAAGTTTTCCAGCATCAGAGAGGGAAAGATTTAGTTTACTAAACAATGTTCCAGTACTTGCACACCTTCACATATGAACTTGCCACCTTTTAATTTTAACAAAAACCCCACCCCACATCAAGAGCATCATTCAGATGCATTTCTTGCCATTTTCTCCTCCTCAGAAGACACTTCATATTAGTCTATTTTGGAGGAATATTTTTTTACCAACATGTGTGGTAAGTTTCTGCGACCACAAGAATTTCAAAGTAGCCATGTGCCACGAATCTCCCCTTTTAACAGGTGAATTAGAGGGTGCTGACCCTCTCCTCCCCCCACTCCTCCCTCCCATTAAGGGACAGAAAATCAAAAAGATTTTACTCTGTACAGTGGTATAACTGCCTAGTCACTCTGGTGAGAACTTGTGTCTTCCTATATTTAAGCATCTCCAGGTCTTTCTTTCTGTCATTCAGGTATAGAAATTGTGCCCACCACCTGTGGATGTGTGAGATTAGAAATGGGCTCAGCACCAAAGATGGTCAGATTTTGGCTTTGGCTCTAAAACATTCACACACTCTGTATCATACCTTTCACTTTACTTATACAGTGGGTCAGTCTGGTGTGGCTTTCCCAGTTTGATCAGGTTTAATAACTCTGTCAAGTAGTGCTCAGCTTTGAGGTGGGACTTGAGCAACACAGCTGTGGCCTCTGGAGATACAGGGGTTCCAGCTTATGACTGCAACTGGTCTCCCCAACAGCCTGTCAAGAGCACAACACAGCCAAGCTCTTCAGCCACTGCACTAGCCCCTCCTACAACTTCTCCCAGAGATTCTAGGTAGTACACGTGAGGTATCTAAACTGCTACACCTACCCCACACAACAGGGATCATGCAGCTCATCAGTACAAGCGACCAAATTTCCTGATTTTGACCTCTTTGCTTTAATGCACAGAAAAAAAATTATTCCCCTTCACCAGACACAGCAATGCTTCTACCCAAGCTGCCACCATCTCACCACCCCATACAGCCACCCACTTCGGATGTTTTTCTGCTCCTTCACTCGCAATGGCCAGTCCGTTGGGAGTGCTGGTTTGGGGAACTAAACTGTTAAAAAAATAAACCTATTCCCTTTTCCACCACAGTGTGCTCTCAGATGGTTTAACTCCCTGAAGTAGCTCAGGGTCAATGGGGTGTACAACACTAAGCAGAGGACAAGACGGGGTGGAGGCAGCAGCTGACTTGGATTAATTTATCTTGTCATGGAGCTGTAGTCCTGAATCATCAGGACAGACAGGAAAGCGGATAATGTGGCAGCACACCAAGCAGCCTTCAGAGAGACACATGGTTGAAGTGTGAAGCTTAGAAGCATTTCAGAAAAGCCTGCTGCTAACAGGACTGAGGCTACAATATTGAATAGCCAGAAAGGTTTTATTTTAGGTGGTGCTCATGAGCCAAAGGACACATTACACTCCCATCGGTCCCGATTTAAGACATCAAAGTTGCCTTCATCAAAACACAGGCTTAAGTCAGCAGTCAGGAGCACCCTGTGTCAAACATTCCCAGGTTGTTACTCATTAACCTGGGGAACCGCATGCAGGCCTGGAGCAGGAGACAGCAAGCACACGTGCACGAGCGAGCACGTGCACACAGAGCACACTCTTTCCAAACTCCATTGCATTTAATGACAGCAAGTGCACTGATCAAATAGTTGCTCAAGGTCAGGCAGCCAATATGAAATAAAATAATAATTTTTTTTTTAAAGAGCATGGCTAACTTAAGTCAACAGAGCACAGCAGTTGTGTCAGAGCTGACTGGGGCTGGTGCAGATCTCTGCCTTCCCCTTCACAGCCACATTCATGTGCCACAGTGTGATGGGCTGCATTCCACTGGCTGATCCGAATGAAAACCAGCTGGGGGGGTGGGGGGGAAAGTAAAAACAGACAATGCCTGATCAAAAGCTGATCCAACTCACTGCATGCCTGCACAAACACTAGAGTTCATACAAGGTACTCATTTTTACCCTCTCCTGGCAAAAATGCATCCTAAAGAATTCTTTGGAGTCCTAAATTTCTTAAAAGCCAGCACTAAATTTGAGACCTCTAGAAAATTAAAATCTTATGACGCGGTGCACGGATATGGTGCTTTTGACAAGAATTAGTCACAAAAGACAAGTCTTCACGTGTGCATGTTCTATTTCATGTTACGATGCTGTATTTTGTTGCACTGCAAATACACTGGCAAAACATTACTACCAGTGAAATAATCAAAGGCACAAATGCTAAAAACCATGGACCTTTTCTGTGTTGTTTTGTTTGTTTGTTTGTTGGGCTGGTTTTAGATTGCTTAAAGCTAGTATCTCCTCCCTATTGTAACACCAAGAAGAACCAGCTCCTTTTTTTGCTTCCAAACTTATTCCATCTTACAATGCAGATAAAGATTCAGAAATCTAACACATTAAAAGTGAAAATGTTTGCACATAGCTTCCTGTTAATGCTTGCATTGCTTTATATTTATGAAGCCCAAACGGTCAAGTCTACTTATCAGAGAATGATGAGTAAGTATTCAGCTTTCACCACCACTCCAGATGCTTTTTGTCCCAATTATTTGGCTGAGAAAGCTTATTTTCTGGATCCCTGCCCCTGCTTTTGTGGTTTTGCATGAGTTTAAAAGGCATATTTATGTATGTTTGTTCCCCCCCCACCAAACACTTCACTCAACTAAGAAATGTCTTCCTTCCATCCCTTTGCTCCCCCAAGCAAATACTGTCATCAGCAAAAGGATGGAGGCAACTCAAGTTGATGGGTTTATTTTCCCTTCTGGGGAATTCAGTTTCTTTGATACATCTTCTGAATTCCTTAAATAAGTCTTCAACACCTGTTCAGAAATGTCTGTTTGACCAGCTCAAGTGCCCTCAAAGGAAACCTTCATTTTTGTCCCTGGCCACCCTCTCTCCTGCTGCCTCTTCATCCACAGCTGTTGCACATGTGGCCATTGCTCTGAGGAGATGCATTCATTTCTCTTTCAGCTATCCTGGTCCTAGAGTTCACTTACTGTGGCAGCAAACACCTGAACTTGCAGATATATTTTCACCTTGGCACCTAAACTGCCAAAGAAGGGTCTAACCCTGTTGGGGGTGGGTGGGGGTGTTTGTGTCCATTCTGAAGGAAAGGGCTACCTTCACGCTTGATTTTTACAACTGATCTACTGAGGTTGGAGAAAAGGTCTGTACAGCCAATGCTTGAAAACTGTTAAACTGTTACTATAGGAAAAAGATGCTCCAAAAGGCAGCTGCTTCACCGCATTTAGAGACACAGGTGTTCTTGCGCCTCAACAGAAGCAAAGCGCTGGTCTGAAGGAAGCTCAGCTGGAACTAGACAGGAAGGGAAATTCTTCTTAAGAACTCCAGGATTGGGGAACCACCAAAACCCCTCTCAACCCTGCCTTCGCCCCACAAGAGTGACAGCTTTCAACGCCTAACCACAGGCAGGCCTAGACAATGCCACATTTCCACAGAAGGAGCTAAACACAGAGTGGGGAGCGGTTGGGGGTTGGGAGGGGCAGGGAGTGGGGCACGACTCAGAAACCACAAATAAATAGTCACAGGTATTGCCTTTGCTTTTTAATTCAAAATCCCAAAGTTCGAGAAATGTCACCATATAGACACACACAAAAACACCCATCTACTAAATTTTATCAATACGCACACTGGCTGTTAAAGAGCAAATACAGATGGAATAGGGAAACCTTTGTCCTCTCTCACAAGCAAAATAAAAAAACTGTCTGTCACTAGAACTTACACACAGCACCTCCTCAGGAATAGAAAGTTATTTAAACAATCCCCAAAACCTCAAGGGAAGGGGCATCAAGAAAGTGACAAAGGGCATACCTATAACAGGAATCCTTCCTCCACCTCTTAAAAGGTAATAAGGATATTTCAGCTGCAATATGTGAACTCTACTACATTAACTAAAGCTGCATTTCACAAAGGATTTCCAGAAACTGGTCCGAGGTCAAAACTTTTGTCTACAAAGGAAATTAGAAGGAAATTGTAGGAGATAAAACACAGCTTTAGGTTCTGGCAGTCATCCAGCTTTGTTCCTTTTATTCTAATATTTTAAAAAGTAAGAAGGAAAAAATGCCTTTAGGGGCTGCCACGTCCATTACTTCAGTCAGGACTGTATGCAGCATACAGTATATTTACTAACTCACCAGACCTTTTCACTCACCCACCAGATTATCCCTTCCCACAACATGAACTGCATTTCAGGCTGCTTCTATTCCTCTAATAGATTTTCAGGTTAATTTTTTTCTTTTTTTTTTTTTTTAAAGATCAAATACTGAATAAGAAATAAGCCTTTTTCAAATATAAGAGCAACTCCTTGGGAAACATTTCAGATTGTATGTAGTGGTTTCCTGAGTAAGGGCTAGACAATTTGTTTGAGTACGAAGGATCCCTGCAGCACCTCTCCACAGCAAATAAAGCATGTATCACACCAGCAATAAAGACTATCCATTTTAAGAAAAGTATGCTTGGTACTGCAAGCCTTGCGAGTGAAGGGAAGGGGGGGCCAGTGCTGGCAGAGGAGTCATCAGGAAGCCTTTCCCACCCTTCTCTCTGATGTAATCATATATACCTCTGGCACTCATCTGCTGCGTTACATCAAACACATCTTCCAGACTGTGTCCAAACTACGGCTTTTAAAAAAAGCCTGGACTAGCAAAACAACCTGAAATATATTTTTTCTTTTCAGAGTCTGTTTGTTTTAAAAGTATCTGTGCAGTTATATATCAGGAGCAAGACAGAGGAACAGCTTCAGTTCCAAATCCAAGGAGAGCTGAACATAACCAAGTCAACAAAACATCCCTTGCCTTTAAGACCATTTTCTGCACTTTACAGACTGACTTACCCCTAAGTGCATTTCAACTGATGTGAGGAACCATTAGCAGCTGTCATTTCAACAGTCGATCTTCTATGACAGACTGCCTCTACTCAACAGCAGTTCTATCACACTATTCTATACCACCACAACCCCTTTCTTTAGAAATGGGGCCAAATAAATTAGCATTGCCTCTTATCAGGACCGTGGTAAAGACCTATTAACACAAAGCTTGCAAGAATTCAATGAATTCTTATTGTTTCCTTTTACCCTGAGGTGTAGCAGAGAGCAAGGCACACCGGTACTCTGGTCTTATCAAACCTGCCTTCGTTATTCACCCGAAAGAGCACTTCAAGAAATTCTTTGCATGTCTGTTCACCCCACAACTAACCAGTGCACACAGGAGATCCACAGCCTCTAGAACCAGTTCCTGGTGTCCGATGCGTGAGATACCCAAGTCTTCAAGGTCCTGGTGAGAAATCTGTAGCAGCTGTTCACCATTTATCTTCTCTCGTTCAAATTTATGGACATACTGCTGCAGGCAATCGTCCAGGCCTATCAAAGCACAAAAGAGAGAGAAGAGGACGTGATTACAAATTTCTGCCTTTTCCTCCCCTTTTTGCCAGTTGAAAATAAACAAACAAACCCTGTGTAAGGCACAAAGGGAGACTGAATAATGACAAACTTGCAATAAGATTGAAGACTGGAACTTGCACCATAGAGACATAGAAATGGAGCACTCAGGTTATGCTGATCTTTGGGTCACCTAAGTCACCTCACAACCTACCTGCTCCTTATAGATCAAGTACACCAGGATAAAGAATGGCCCTTTGGTGTCCACATAGGCAAAGCCATCAGGGTAACCCAAATCCCCGAAGTGCAACCAAAACAAAACCAATACAATTTAAAACAAGGGAAGGTAAGAACAACCATCTCACCCAAAGCCCAGTTAAACAAGCAAACAAAAGTGCAAACACCATCAGTTTCACATACGCTTTTACATAAAATGCTGAATAAATGATGAGAGGAAAATGGAACAAGACAAAGCGACAATGTTTGCCTCAAGTCTCATTATTTCCTTGATTTATGAGACCCTGCAGCTTCCTCAATCAGCCATTCCTTCCCCTTGCTAGAGCTTAACAGCGCACACCAGTAAAAAATCAAATTCGCTTTTGTACCTGCTAAGTATTTTTAAGCCAGAGTATTTTATCCCAGAATCCTCACATTAAATAGCAATTCTGTGATCCTGTTCTCTACAGTATCTTTTCCCCAGTCAGTGATTAGAGAAAGTATTTCTAGTTTTCCTTTTGTTTTATTTAATTAAACTTCATGTGTTAATCCTGTTTTCTTGGGTATTCTACTAATTTCTTCTGTTCTTCATGATCCTGTACGAGCGATAATCAAGGGAAAACATTTGGATGGATGTGTTCTTTTCAAGATGATACAGTGTTCTGAGTGCCCTGTTGCACTTCAACATATCAGACAGAGCAAAAGGAATAGAATCACGAACTCTCCTGAGTTGGAAGGGGCCCTTGAGGATCATCAAGTCCAACTCCTGGCTCCACATGGGGCCAGACAAGTCAGAACATGTGACTGAGTGCATTGTCCAAACACTTCTCAAACCCAGCCAAGCTCGGTGCTGTGACTACTTCCCTGAGGAGCCTGTTCCAGTGCTTAACCACCCTCTCAGTAAAAAACCTCTTCCTAACATCCAACCTAAACCTCCAAGTATATCTGTTTCGTAGAAACATATCACATTCACTCAAAATAGCTAACATGAGGGAAAAAAATTCAGATTCCATATTTGACATTTATCTTGTAGCATCTTCATAACAGCTACATTGTTTGACCACTCAGTTTTAAAATTTGAACCTTTAGCTGTATAAAGGATGTTTATCCAGTATGCTGGCTCAAAAGGAAGCCATTGAGATGGACAGGATGTTGAACACTGCAGATGAGAAACACGAACTGCATCCTGAACTACAAGAAAATGAGAGCCAGAGGGCCAGGACTCAGTCCTGTTCGTGGAGCCACAGTAGCAGCCTGGAAAACAAGCACTTCCAGCACATGCTCCTGCCAAGAAAACATTCGAGACACATCACAAGGGGGGTTTTCTAGGAGTCACATGAAACATCCTTGTTTCGTAACAGCAGCGCGAGCATTCGGTGCAGCCTTGCAGTGCCCAGGCACAGCAAATCTGCAGCTTACAGGGCTCTCATCACACATCGCTTGTCTTCATACTTGCTCAGAAATTAGTAAGGACAGACACCCTGGCACTTGACAGTCACCCTTCAGTATGATTTGGGCAACCTAATTAGCGCAACACATCATAATCTGGCTGAGGAAGCTCAGCTCCTCCACGGGCAGAGTTGCACGTGTGCACAGCTTGATTTTTAAGCATAATTATGAGTGGGGAAACCCACATGCAAGATGAGCGGAGTCTCCCAGGGCTACAGTTGTCTGGGGTGCGCTCTTGTTTCTTCCCATCTGTCTTGGCAAGGCCACATAAATCTTGAAAATTGAACCCAGTGTTCTCTTTCCCACAGGCACCAAATTCTCCCTTAGGCTATACAAACTCTTTTCCCAGGAAAAAATAATAAAACGATCTTGGCCTTCATTGTTTAACAATTTATTTTTTCAAAACAAATTCTCAACAGAGGCTGACATACAGTGCGCATATTTGGCATTCCCAATTTTTAATGCCGTCTTGCAGACCACTGTTTCCCATCATTTGCCTCTGTAAGCCCAGTTTCCATTGCAAATCGCATAAACACCTGAAGTAAAACCCTTTACTCAGTGTGCCATGAAGTTTTCAATTTAACGTTTCTTGGGAGCAGTGTTACTTTTTGCCTACTATCCTTTCCATGTGTTGACTAAACTTTCTAGATTTGTGTTTTAGCACAGAATGAGTGACCCAAATTTATATAACTCCCAAAAAAAACCCCAATACAACTATGGTTTTCAGCTTGCCTGTGCTTTTTTTAATTCATACTTGCCTGGTTTTGAAGGTTTATTACAACTTGATCAGCTACCTCCAGAATATTTTAATGAGTCCTTAAAAAAAATACTTCTATACTCACACAATAAGCCTATATTCTGTAAAGTAAAATATTACAAAACTCATAGATGTTAATTCAAAACAGTCAAGACAGAGACACAGCCACTCAGCTAGAAACGCATTTAAGATTAAGTGACCAAAACTATGTAAAGCAAGAAGTGAAGACAGACCCACACACAAACATTCACTAACAGTTTAAGATGAGTTCCCTAACATTAGTAAAAATGACATTAAGAAACATACGGGAAGATCTTAAGCATTTTAATTGACATTGCAGCCACATTTACAGACTATTGTTTAATTACTTGTTGTATGAATGAAATGCTTAAACATCTAACACAAACAAAAGAAATCCTGTTTTTCTAAGAGGGAAAAGGGGAGGGATGAAAAAAGGACTCATAAATCAGTTTAATAAAATAAACTGAATAATATTTAAGTTTAAAATGTCAGTATTAAAATACCAATGATAACCATAAATAAACCATTCATTTTTTCCTTCTTCCAAACATCTCTGTTCTTTCCACTCTGTGAACTTCAGAGCCTCACACAGACTTGGTATTGTCTATTAAAAAGTCTGAATATTTTTGAGAAACTTAAAATTTAAAACTATTTTTTAAAAAATCTACAGTACTCAAGCACCTTCTTGGAGCTGGTTCAAGCAAGCAAAGTTCTATTTCAAAAAAGTTGTTTCTGTAAATAAGTACCTTTATTTCCATATGATCTCCTAAAGTCTAATCTATTCATTTTATACTCTAAGTGTTTTTAGAAAGCATTTGTCTCATCGAATCATAGACTCATTGAGGTTGGAAAAAACCTCTAAGGTCATCTAGTCCAACCACCCCAACACCACCCATATTACTCACTGAACCATGGCCCCATGTACCTCATCCAACCTTTCTTCAAACACCCCGAGGGACTGTGACTCCACCACCCCCCAGCTCACAATAACTTCCTTTCAGGTAGTTGTAGAGAGCAATAAGGTCTCCCCTGAGCCTCTTTCCACACTAAACAGTCCCAGTTTCCTCAGCTGCAACTCCTAAGACTTGTGTTCCAGACCCTTCACCAGCTTTGTTGCCCTCCTTTGGACATGCTCCAAGGCCTTGATGTCTTTTTTGTAGCGAGGGGCCCAAAACTGAACACAGCGCTGAAGCTGCAGCCTCACCAGAGATGAGTAGAGGGAGGTGATCACCTCCCTGGTCCTGCAATTGGTCTCAACTGCATGTGAGAAATCTTTATAGTATTCCTTGTCAGTACATCAAAACCACGCACAACAGGCACACATCCTTCCTACTTACATAATTGTTGGAGAATGAGGGGAGATGGAAATAGGAATAGTGATCACAGAATATTACCTGGGTTTTACAATAGCAGCAGTGATTTTGGGGGGTAGGAAGGGAGCCTAGTCTAGCCAGTGTTATTTGTATCATGAAAACTCTGAGGAGCTGCAGTATAACTTGAACAAACCTCCCTCCCAAATTTTGGCAGGTGTAGAGATGTGCAATAGATTCTAACAACTGTCTAGACTCTTCTGTCTAAAATAACCTTCCACCACCTCGAAAAGCACCACAGAAGACATTGGATACCTTGCATTCATGCAGAAACATGAGGACAGGGCTTACATTTACAGATTTGCACAGATACCAATCTCAGTCGTTTCCAAGATTAAGATAGCTATTTTGAATAAGAATTGAGGGGAAAACACAACTCTGAGGGCATTAAGGGAGAAGCTTGTGTCTAAACCACTACTATCAGTTTACTATTCAGAGAGAATTAGCATTTCTACAGTTGATAGATGTTAGCCATTCAGCAATGACATACCTGACTCTCCAAGTACTAGAGATGTGGATTTTGTAAGTAGAGTCAAACAGCTTCATGTTTTTTGCTCAACTTCTGTGCTGGTCCTTACCAAACAATTTACCAAATGTACAGCAATTAAAACAATTAATGCATTACAGCTCCAAGCCAAAAAACCACAGCTGACTTTCCACCTCTTTTCCTCCCACCATCCCACTCTTCTTGACTCTCTCCTGCTGCAAAACCTCGGAGTCTATATACTCCAGTGGGGCACAGAAGTGGAGATAGGGCAGGGAACTGAGGAAGAACAGGGAGGGGAAACAAAGATGACAGGGATCATTTTGTGTTAGTTGGACACTTGAACAAATTCTCAGGATAGCTCATAAATTACCAAAGCTGACACAAGGAAGCGGGAGGAGCACAAGCCACTTGAACAGAGGAAGAGCTCATAAGTACAAGACCTTCACATAGCATCCCCATGGGGATTGCTGCTCACTGGCTGAAGGAAATATAACCTTCTTATTACGAAAATGTACACAATCCCTCCTCTGTTGAGTGACTCATGAACAAACTGGCAGCATCCAGTGTCCCAGGGTAGCACCAAGATTTGGCTACAAGACTCAGCCCATCAAGGGTCTCCCTTGGATAGGGCAGATTGTCAAAGCTTTTTTTGCCTCAATCTTAAATACACGTTCAAATGTTGTAAGAATCTGACCCTGCTGCTTCAGAAAGTTACTTTTATTCTGATCTCCCCTTCTGACTCTATTTATTCACCACTATTAATCTCCAAGTCTCCTTGCACATACCAACTTCAATCCATTTGCCCAAGCTTTGAAAGATCATCAATTCTAGAAGATCTTTATGGTACTTACTATTATGTTATCATTTATATTCCACATCATTTTATAACTGTTATCATGATGCTTCCTCCCTTAACTTCCTTCACCTGTTTCCAGGTCTGGAAGAAACTAATAGCAGGAAGAAATCAAGACAGCAAAGGAACACTAGACAGAAAACATCTGCTTCATAAGTGGGTGAACCAGGACCTAAGAGAAAGATTAAAATACAGAAAAAGAGTAAGACAGCTGTGAAAAACTGAAGCAGCTCAGTAGGACAGGTACAGGGTAGAAAGGAACAAATTGAAATTTTCCAGGAGAAAAAAACCAAACCGTCAATGCAGTAGGAAGGTTGTTCCACTGTAACACCACAGATGCCACCTTCCTTCTGCTATATTACAAACAAAGGGTCTTGAATTCCTTTGTCAAAGTCATCCCTGGCTCTAAAAGGACAATAAAAAGGTAAAGATAGAGCAGTCAGTAGGAAAAAAAAACCCAACTTAAATATAGCAATAATCTGAGCCTTGGTAAAAAATTGCTTTCTAGGACCCGCATGCCTGATTGTTTTATCATTTATCATTCCATAAGTTTTCAATACAATAGTTTATATATCAGTTGATGCAAGCCACTTACAGGGGCTCAAAGGCCTTAGTTTGCAAGGAAAAAAAATTAAAGACTTCAAGACATCTTTGAATTACCATGAAAAAAGGTAAAACAATTTTTGGTCAAATTGTTTAATCAAAATAATTTCACAATCACTCATAGCACTACCACAATCTGAAGTGTCAATTGCATTTTAAAAAAGCCAATAAGAAATGAAGAGCAGCTTATTATCAGCAATGCAAAGTGGCTCCTGCATAAGCCAGATTCTTTTTAAGTTCTCTTCATGCAGGCAATGGTTAAGTGGCTTTTCCACACTTCTGTCTAGTCATCTGCACCCTAACCAAGCACAGCCCGTTGCCTCACCAGGCCTTCAGTCTAGCATTGCTGAGGATCACCATTGCCCAGAACAGACAGAATGGTAGAGACATTTCTTGCCTGTCCCCCAGCTTCATATGAGCGGAACCAGACATGTTGCTGGTCTCCCCCTGCCAGCAGGGATGCAAAGGGCAGCGCTCTCCTGAAGGTCACAGCAGGACAGAAGAAAAAGGCACAGCCTTCAGTTTTGATAATGAAAGCTCCCCTGTCCCCTCCATAATCCCCTCCGACTGACAGTTGCACAGAAAGTCTTTTGCAACACACTCCTATTTTTAGTATTTCCAAACATATTTAGCCTGGAAAAACAGACTACATACACACATGTCCACACTACCTCAGAATAAATCCATTCATTCCATTCAAATCCATTCATAAATCCCTTAACTGCTTCTGAATGCAAAACTGAAAGCTTTGCCTTGCCATAAAAGAACTAGTGGGTAAATTTGGGTTGTAAACCATTCTGACCAGAAGGGCTGTGGAGATTGTGTTTAACCTTTTGTTGCTCCACATAGATGCTATTTCAGATTGACAGGCCTTCCACTGTGCCGTACTTTCTATCAATCCTTCCTACAAAGCCACTGATTGAGACCATCCCAGCAGTCCCTATTATCATGCTCCAGACAGTTACAGTTGTCCTCAAATTTACAATCAACACTTCAGAGGGTAAATCACAAAGTATGTTAAGGAAGAGTCAAAATCGCTTTTGTCCACATGCTTGCTGAACTCTTCCAAGAACACAGCAGGTTTGCAAGCAAGACCTTTCTCTAAAAAAGCCAGAAAACTCGCCTTGGATTTCCTTCACAAAGGAGTCTCAGGAAACTAAACAGACATCGGGTAAGAGCAACATCTTTGCAGAATAAAAGATTGCAGAGAGGAGAAGGACACGATAAAAGCCTACAAAGCCAGAAGTGGCACAGAAAAACAGAAAAAGCACTGTTTATGCATAGTCTCTTCCAATACTGGAATTAGGGAGTGCCATGAAACAGGTCCAAATAAGCAATAAAGGAGTGATTCTTCACACAGCAGTATGCAATGAATAATCAACACACACACAGGTTCAGGGGAAGGTGAACAGGTTCATGGAAAGAAAATGCCACAGAAGGCACACCTGACCCTGAAAGACTCCAACAGCAATGGTTGAAGGCTTGAGGAAGCCTGCAGAAGGAAACACAACAGTATGTCATCTTTCTTACGATCCTCCTTAAGGTATCCTTTTTGGCAAACATTCAGGCTGGGTCACCAAGCTAAACGGCACGGGATGCATGCCATGCAACAGCACCAAGTGTGGGCAACAGCTTCCTTTAAATTGCTATTATCCTAAGCCTTGAGAGAACTCTTACCTCTGCACTAGTGAAAGTTAACTACTGGTGTTAGTATTTACTGTAACAGCAACGCAAGACTGTCCCCAAAATGCAAAAAACAGAGAGAGAGAAAGAGATGGAGTGTGTGAATCACACATTTGCTCTCGTGGGTTGTAATCCATCTTGAGAGATTAAAGGCGAAGGGGGAACTGCAAGAGGGAATTAATTGAGCAATTGTACCTTCGGCTGACAAGGAGAGAACTTGCATCAGGACTGTAAAATGTATTTGACATGAGTGAATAGTAGCATACAATGCACTGAGATAAAAGCAATTCTGTAATAAATAACCAGTTAATGGTATTTAATTCCTAAAGCATTTCAATTCAAGCTCAAAACTGAGTTTTCTTTCTTTTTAATAGCTCTTTTTCGGAGAGCTAATGAAAGGGTTGGGGTGGGGGAAATATTTTTTCTAATTTTTTCCAAAGCGGGTTTCTTATTATGACATCACTTTAAGGCTTCAAATTAAAGGGAAAATTAAAATTTAATGGCATAGAAGCTGAAAAGTTAATTGTGCTTGCATGCCACATTTCTAAAAAGAGGGGGAAAACAGGACACAGCACAATGAAATACAGGTTTAACCAGAAAAATGTCTCTTATAGACACACATACATGAAGACATAGGCAAATCATACTTTACTACACAGAAGAAACAGATCACTATGCCAAAAACAGAGAGACAAAAATTAAAGTCATTTTCAGTCTGACAGGGCATTCACATGCTAGATGTGAACAAATAGATTATACCAGGAAACATACTCACACAGAGATGTATCACATTGCATTCCCACCAATTTGAAGGCAGGTGGGTCACAATACACAGGCAGTTGCATTTTTCACCAACAGAGCTGGACTGAACATCTGTGCACAGCTGTGAGCGCCTGCAGCACACATCAGGCCATAACCTAGTGAGGTTTTGCTGCTGACACGCTCGCTAACGTCACCCACTTTCCTTGAGAGAACATGATTGTGTCTGCCTCTGAACACCAGGCCGTTCAGTAGCATTTAGCTTTTAGGCTTGAAATTTTAATTCACCAGGAAAGGAGAGAGAAAAGATGAAAGACAGGGCTTCCCACTCAACCCCAGGCAGCCAGGCTCCACAATACCACCCCAAATACCCACCTTGGGGAAAAAGGTTTCCAAGAAAAAAGAATAGGAACTGCAAACAAGGGCTCATGAATTCAAGACCTCAAAAGCCAGGCAGCACGGTACCTTGCTGGCAGCACTTCAGCTCTAACTCACTGCCAGTTCCAGCCACCACCAGAACAGGTCTGCTGACCACAGAAAGAGGAAGGATGCAAAAAAAATAAAAAACCCCACCTGAAAACTGATGCACATCATTTTTTCCTGCTGACTTTGGTGTACGCTTTCACTGACCAGCTATACTTGGTAAAAAGTGATCTTTCCATGCAGTAACAGATTGTGTTTGGCAAACTAAATGAATGAGATGGAAGCAGAGCATATCCATATGTTCCCTGCAGATAGACCTGGCACGCCAAGTTTCAATAAAACACGTGATGAAAGCCAACATTCAGTAAATGCATTGAGAACACATTAAAATAGATAACACACCTGCCCTGGGCAGAGAAGCCCAAGTAGCTTCCTAGCCAACACCACAAGGTGTCTTCAGGGACACTGCTGACATCGTCCTCCCAGAGCTCACCCTAAAAACAGTATCCTGCTTGTGGCAAGAGGCAACTCACATCCCCCAGGCACACTGCAGGGAAATGCAAACCAAACAGAACAGCAACATACGATAGCTGTAATAAGGCCCACTTATTTAATCAAATATTATTGTTCAAGTAGCACCTAAGAACTACTATAAACTCCAAGCTGAAATAAGAAAAACATCTCTTTGCCCAATATACACACATATATACACGCAAGAGCGTGCGTATTTATCTGTTGCCTGCATTTAAAACAGCTGCAATCAAACGGGTTTAGAACAGTTCTCCACTGACACAAAAGCACTTCCAGCAAGCATGAGCAGATCTTGTTATCCTTTTTCACCATTCCATCTCTTGTCCTCCCCACCCCTGACAAAAAAGAGCTTGGCACTGCACACTGTAGTAGACTACTGCAATAGCTGTAAAATTCGGATTTAATTGTTACTGAAAAAGTCTAGTCTTGAATTAATTTATTCAGGCTTCTTCTGACACCCATCACATCCAGTGAACATACCCTAATGTTTGTCACAATCTAATAAAAATAATCTTGCTGGTGAAGACACAACTGACAGTGTCAGCAAACATGGAGCTTTCAGCATAGTAAAAGATTAATAACGCAACATGACTTTCAAGTCCTATGCATGCATTAGAGGAGGCAAGAAAGACAACTAAATGGCTGTGGTGAGAGATTAAAAGGGTCTGAAAACACTGCTTCTTCCCACAACCTGGAAAATTCTCTTTTCTCCTTTTTTTGTTGCTTGCAAATGTCGTCTGTGACTAATTAAAAGCAGTGTTGTTTAAACAGAGCATCAACAGTAGTTAGTTACTTGATTACACCAGCACAGAGTGGCTTCATTGATTCCACTCACTGCTTGGGTAGCAAACTGTTCCATGTACATCAGGATACACTAATGTGTCCTACAGCCTATTAGTGGCATAAAGCATAGTCCTCATGTACTCTGTCAGAGCTCTGACAACAAAGCTTCCACCAAAGTTTAAACATGGTGACTCCGTTCTACCCCAAGCTGGAAAAACACATCTCACTGCTTAGGAGTTGTTTCTCAATCCACATGGGGTCAATGAACCACTAAATCTTTCTCCAGCAGGAGAGAAAAGCAGGTGATAAAATCAAAAGTATAAAGTGGAGAAAACCAGATTATTCCAGTATTCTTTACTTACCCCACTAATGCTTTTTCTTCATACTAAGTATACTTTAAGACATGCTGGACAACACATTTTACATTATACTCAAACAGGAATTTGCAACTTCCGTAGTCAAGGTAGGTTTGGTTTTCTCCCTCACTGAATAAGTAATTGTCCATTCCACTGATGTAAATACCAGCTTTGCCTGTGCACTGTAGGGTTTTGGCAGGAATAAAAGTAGAGTGGTATCCAGCCACTGAAAGTTGCAGCTGAGAAGAATTTACAGACAAGACTTCTGTCCCTCCTCCATACGATGCTAGGCTTCCTAAGGAATCAACCTGCTTCACCATATGCCCTCTCCTGTACAAACCTATGGGATGACTACCTCAGAAATTAACCGCCCATGGGCGTACCACAGCATGTGTCTCCTCTGCAGCTAGGTGGCAACAAGAACTGATGTAGGATATCAATTGCCATTCATCTTCAGGCTGATCCAACACCCTGACTCACTCTCTCAGCAAGGACGACACATGCAGGTCAACATGACCTCAGAATGTTCACTGCATCATCAATGGCACAGAGAGATGGTTACTGCCAACTCACTTTTATCCAAAGCTGGGGCGTAGTTTCCCTGCACCACCATGGACAGATACATCCCAGCCACTCAACATCAACACCTTGACAGGAAAAGGTAGGCTGCAAATCCCCCTGCCGCAACCACTGCAATAGAACCTTTTATAAGCTGAGCAGCAGCAGCTCCAGAGCATGCAATGGGCTGTGAATTGGGACAACATGTAGGAGGACACAACCTAATCTGCCATTCGTGACATGGAAGTACTGCAGAGGTCAAGGGTAGAGTGTTGCAGAGGGCTGGGAAACAAACAGCAAAAAATGGCACAAAACTACACCCAGCAAAGCTCATCTGTCAGACATCAACTTACACCTCTTGAGACCCCCTGCCCTGCTGCTCCTTGCTGGTCCAGCTGTGGACCCCACTTTTGAAGAGGTGCATTTCCTCACAACCATTACAGCTCCAAAAAGAAGTCCAAAAGCAACCTTATTTCTGCTACTAGCAGATACAGATGTTTTCCCTAAATCAATGCAACCACAGAGAAATACTTTTCTCAGAATTTTCCAGCCCACACAACCATGCTGAATCTGTTAGGTGGTTTTCTTTTTTATACCCCTATTTTAACGCATACTTTTTTTACAGGAGAACTTTTACTCAAAGCAAACCTTTAAAACACTTTACCATTTTGCTTTAAACAGTGTAACACCACCAAATCTAAAATAGTCCCAATGCTGGCTGGAGAGTCTTCCTGAACATTATGGGAAACAGATTTTATTTTTTAATGGCAACAATTTAATTTTGTTTTAGTATTCTAATGAAATATATATTGTATCTTAATGCAGAGCAGGAATATGGCATGATTTAAATCCCAAGAGGCAAAAACTCTGGAAACCATGGAAATTACAGAATTAGGACAGTCTTACTGTAAGTCATATTGTATGGCTGAAGACCACCTCCAGTCTCATTCTTTTCATCGTGCACCCCACTCCTCTCCCCACCGTCCCAATCTCCTCCTTTCTCACATATACATTAGCACTGCCTCATCAGAAAACCTTCAGGTCCCATCCACAGCTGAATTGGTGACAGGGAGCCAAACAAGGGGTGATGAGCGGCTCCATCAGGTGGCCTGGCTGCCTCTGAGCATCTTCTGGGAGGCACAACAGCACACCAGAAAAAATGCAAACAGCAGACTAGACAAAACCTGTGTTGTGGGCCAACATACCCCATCCCTGAGACACTAGAGCATAGCCTGGCAGCAAATGGCACCATGCAATGTACAGGTTTTGGTAAATATACTGTACAGGTGCCGTACAGGAGGAACTCAAGAGATGTTGCAGGGCTGTATTCAGCACCATGGACCCAATTAATGCAAAAAGGCACTTTGGTAAATGAAGTGATTGATGTTGGACAAGTGACAGTGATTACCACCAAACATAAGGAACAACAAGGAGTACAGTGCAGTGTAAGATGGATGGTTGCACACCTAGAACATTAATACATGATCCTACAAGGTATAGCAATCCTATTTGCTCCTCTAAGTATTTTGGTCCATGAGGAGAAGTTGAGGTGCACAGAAAGGGTCTCCACACTATTGTTCTCTCAAGTAGCAGTGAAGTCCCTCCTGCACAACACTGTTCTCACCATATCCCCAGATACAAAGTGTTCAAGTCACACCAAGGGCTTTTATTGCCTGAGTGTTCAAAAAAGACCCTGCTGCATCACATCAGTGTCCCAGGACAGGTAATCTGGGACACAAACCTGATTACACTCAGTTTCTCTGTATAGCACTGCTTGAAGTAAAGCAGTATTTCACTTCATACAGAGGGGTAAGTCCTTTGGCAGGTTTCACCCCATCTTTGAAGACATCTCCTTGCTCCAGCTTTCTAAGCAGCAGAAATATAAAGTTAAACTTAGGAAGAGGTAGTTCCCTGCCACTGCATTTTTCTAGCTCACCTAACTTTATTGTTACTCTAGAGTAACTCACAACCAAACTTAAAAACTATTTTCACAACAGCACCAGACATGGAAGCACTCCTGGACAACTTAATGAGGCATTCGCTTTATAAAGTCTTGTCATTTCAATTCCAATGTTAATGAATTCACAGTAACACGCAGTTTACATCAGCATCATCACAACATGAAACTTCAAGGTGTCAAAAATTCAAAGCTGTCTGAATGAGGAAATGCTTCTGCTTCAGATAGTTTACCGCAGTAAAATACAGCCACCTGTATTAACACCTATCTCACCTTTTGCTTACTGACACTTCAAAGCAATGCTTCTTCAGTTCATTATTTTCATGCATTTAACAATTCTCTTTGTTTATGCAGCATCACCAGTTCCTTATGTATAATCACTTTTTCCTCATGCTGAGGTGTTTTTTTCCTATGCCAGTATCCATTCTTTTGAGAAGAAAATGATGTTACTTTCAAAGATTTCTCTAGTAAATTTTGTGTGTTAACTTTTTATAATTGTAATTGGCTTTCAGACAAATTAATAATACCTTTTTTTAAAAAAAGGTAAAAATCACCATTCCCATGCCTGCCTCACTTAAGCACAAATCCTGGAGCTGAAAACAGCAGGAACTGTTCCAGAGGAGCAACCCTTGCAGAAAGCAAGAGCAGGCAGGTACCTCCTAAAAGCTGACAAGCCACCCGTGCAGAAAGTGTCACCCTCATCCCAAATACTACTACCCCCAACTTCAGTTACAGCAAACTCCAGATCACCCACGTCTGCAGCTGTACACTAACCAACTGGGATGATTCTCTGAATTGGATTTGAAATGAGGCTAAATAATTAACGTTTGCCAAAGTGATAAACTAATCATTTAACAGCTCTGCCTCTAAGAGAGTATTAATTGGACAATCTCCCCTTAAGGCTTTTAAGTTCTGTATTTGCAAAACAGATGCATGAAGGGATGAAAGTCCCATAAATGGTTTGCATTCTTAATGTCTGACACAGTCCCCGGGAAGCGTCTACGTGCGTTTATGTGGGAGACTCTATGCAATCTTTTACAATGAGGCCCTGATCCTGGACCTGTAACATTACTTTAAGCACCAAAAATAACCGACAGTTCTGCTGCTGCATTAAGAGCAGCGACCAAAATGTCACCTATCAGCTTTTGCATCACTACCATCAGTTTGCATTCCTGCTTTCCAGCAACTCCACTTGCATCTCCTCAGTCTATCAAAAACTAAGTAAACCTCACAGATACTGCTTATGTGTTTATGATCTCAAACAGGTGAGAAATAGGCTAGAAATAGATGCCAATACTGCCCTAAAAACAGTAGGTGCAAATTTATTTTTTTAAAAAGCAATTTGCCCACTAATAAAAAGATATACTATTAAAACTCGCGGTATTTCCAGATTGCTCCAAATACAGTTATTTGTTTTGACCAACTTTAAACTGCCCAAGCAGCCTCCCTCCTGGATGAATACTTGATCTCAAGTAACACAGGGCCTTATTTCCATGCTATCTGAAGAGATCAAATACCCTCTTCAAGCTAGAGCTTATTTCCACAGCTTGGACTTCCAAAGTTGATCTGCCATAGGGTCAGTACTGTGCAGCAATGTCCGGCTAGTAATCAAATTTTCAAACTTCCAAATCATGAGAAATTGCTCACTGTGCCCAAGGATATATTTGGAAACATGAATCCAGAAGTAACACTACAGCGTGCTACTTTGCAAGGCCAGGGAGAACATGCAACCAGGCTGATCCTCCTCAAGCCCTGAGCATGTCCCTACTTCCTAACTACATGGCGACGGACTTTTAAGACAGTAATTTATGGAAGCCTGTTTGATCACTCTTCATCTTTGTTCTTCACTTACAGTCACAGTAGCGACCTTATTTACACCCATGTTAATCATTAGGTCTTACAGAGGGGGGGGGAACAGATGGGGAAGATAAGAACCATGGAGGGGGAGAGAAAGGAGGGTTTTGGCATTAAGGTATCAGTGATTTTTATAAATTATCAAAACAGCAGCAAAGAAATAGGGCCTCACACAGGTACTCTCTCTCTACACAGAATTAGTTTCACATCCTGAAATTGAGATTGCTACTGACAGGATGGTACCATCCCCACGTGCTCTCTACCAAGACTCCCAGAAAACCCACCCATGAACTCCAGCAGTGCCTTCTGCACAAGTAATGGAGATCCATAAGCGAAAAGTTGCAAGTTACCAACTTACACCCCAACTATCACTAGGGGGGCTAGCAGGCACTCCTCTCTTCTGCTTACCGTTAGCTGGATAAGAACAAGGACTCCCTACCCAAGGATTAATGCAACTCACCAAACCCTTTTCTGCTCTTTGTCACTTCTATAGGCATCTTCTTTATTAAGGGGGAAAAAAATCCAAAATCTCCTGAAACTTGTTATATAACAGTCAGGAGGTAATGAGGCTGCTCCCACCAGAGACAGACCAACATGACAAAATACCACCTGGGAAAGACCACCATGTAACAAAAAAATACCAGGAATAAAGGGAAATAAAAACATAGAAGATGAGGAAAAATTATTTGAAGCTTTTATTTGAGAAATATGCCTGTTGAACTGACCTTTAAACACTCACACTGCTTCAACTACAATTTGCACACAAGTTTTTTCCACTATTTTCTTATCTTAGTACTTATTTCAAATTGACAGAACCAGAAATCTCTCAAAAGCAAGCAGTCCACAGGAATGTGTTATGGGCCTACAATAAACAGGGTAACACAGATGTCCCCAAGTTACTCTCTCCAGACACCCTAACCCCCTGATGTGAAATAAGACAGACATTTACTTAACCCCCAGCACTTTTGATTCTAACAGATTCGAAATTGTAATCAACCTCTTGGTCTGCAGACACTAAATTCAACTACTGTTTCCCCCTCTCACACACACACTGATACTGGTGAAAGACACTGGAATGAGAGCCACAGAGACCAAAAATCACAGACTTACTTGCAAACCAGAGCTGGCGGCAGCAGCTGACACCCTCTTCATAGAGGGGCAACTGGCCGGGCAATCTCTAGGACAGGCCAGACCTTTACCCAATGACACTCACTGTCTCCATGCAGAAACCTCTGGCAAGGGTTTGCTATGCTCTCCATTCTGAAGGAATGCATAGCAAAACTCCCTGGCAAAGCTCTAACCCAACATAAATTACAAACTTATTCCACTCAGACAGAAATCATAACTCGTTCCCCACTGTAACACAAAGCTGGGATCCCAGCAGCCCATATATGCCATGATCAAGCCTCTACCCATTTGTTTTACTGTAGCTAACCACTTCACAACAGCTTGGATAAATGATCATCCGAAGGAATAAAAAAAGAAGCAAGCATAAGCACAGAATTCAATCATGTAAAATACTAATATTAATTACAGTAATTACACACTGACTACACACAACACATAAGCACTGTCCCCTTTGAAGAGTATTTCCTAAAGTGGCTGTTTCTACAGCTTGTCAATTTCACTGGCTTGGTCCCCTTCCATGGGGAAACTAGGTCAACACCTTTCCAGCAAGAGTAATTTCTGTAACTCTTTAGAGAGCCTTTGCTGACCTGAAAAACAAATACCATCATTCCACAGGTCAAGCCTAAAGTCATCTCATTTTCTGAAAGCAGTAACAGTACACTCTACACATCTGTACCACCAGTGCATGAAGCCTATGTGCCTGATAACCTTCCGTGGTTAATACGGTGCAACAACCCCCTGCCCTAGGGCCTTCATCTCAAACGTGCAATTAAGAGCTTGCCATTTAAAAGTTTCAAGGTTTTTGTGGTTGAAGGAGTAATTCATTAGTCACAAGAGCTCCTTTTCTTGAACTCTGGTAATTAACACTCTTATGCCTGTTCCCACAGTGAAAACAAGAGGTAACATCGAGAAGCTGCCTACCTCTTGGATCCCAAGAAGAAACAGGAGTGAAATCCCTTTAATTTGGTTTGGCTGACTTCTCACACCACCATGTGGGACTGTTTTGGCCAACTGCAGCAAGGTCCATTACTCACACCTGCCTCTCCCCTGTGTACCACCTCGTGAGCACTGTGATTACTGTTACGCCCATGAGCCGGCCAGGAAGCAGCTCGCTGTAAGGCAGCGGCTGATGTAGCTGCCAGATAGCCAGTCTTTAGATGACAACCTCCTACACTATTATGAAACATTTATGACTAGCACCTTGCAATCTCACAGTCACCAGGGAGACGCAAGCACAGGCACATGAGAATCGCCAGCCATCAGCACCTGCTAATCACATTAATATGTCATAGCAAGCTGAATGACATTAACAGAAAAATGCTGACAGTGCATGGCTCTTTCCATCACAGACAGATTCCCAGGTGTCACTACTGGACTCTCCTAGGATATACTGTCACTACTTGGACAGGTACATTACTTCATGATAAAAATCTCCAAAGCATTTACATCAGGAATGCTAGCTTCTTAGAAGTTACTGTTTTCATTGTTTTATACGGCACATAGGAGTCCCTTCCATGAGCCAGGACACACAAGAAGCCTCAAAACCAAAGAACAAAAATCCCAACCTCTGGCCAAAGGGAGCTTGAAAAAGAGAGAGGAACATAAGCCGGAGGAATGACACTCCACCCTGTAGAGTAGATGACCATTGCACTGCACTAGCTATCACCCTTCCACTATAAAGGGCTGGGAAGACTGATGCCACCACAGCTGACAGTTTTCTGGAGAGCTTTGCAGCAAGTGAAGAGGATCAGAAAGCTTAAAGGTGATCATGTAAACTAGCCATTGGGTTCCCAACAACGGGAGCCAGCAGATGTGCAGAGCAAAGTTAGGAGAAATCAAAGATCTCCATGAGTAAAAGCAGCCAGCATATGTTTGAAGCACTAAAGGTGGCAGCAGAGAGGGTGCAGGAAGAAACTAATACAAATAGCACTCCTAGACAAAACAACAAAAAAAAATCCAAAACTTTGCAGTAGTAAAACAAACTAATAAACATACTAATAACGCTGTGCTGGTGACGAGAGGCTTTCTTCGAGGCACTAATGCAACAGCCATTTTAAAGTTTATCTTTGAAGCATCTCAGCTTCTTTTGCGCAGACTGACAAACCCCCAGGTTTATCAGCGGAGCAGTCAGTCGCCACATCTCTTAGCTTCCCCATATTTTTGCAATTCCTTTGAACATCTGAAGAAACTGCATCAATTAGCTACCTGACACATTTTCGTTATTCCACATCACCTTACAACCCTAGTTAGGTATGCAGTGATGATGCTACTTCCTCCAATAGCACAGACCTCATCAGGGTTCAAGCGCAACACCCCAAATGTAAGGAAGCCAAAGGCATCTAAGGTCAATGGTGGCAAAGCTAACCAAGGGCCCTGTTTGAATCATGCATGACTCCAAAATACCACCAACCTAGATATAAAGTGAAGCAGAAGCACAGCAAAGCACCATCAGATATTTGTAGTGATGTCAGTCAGTTTGATTGATGGATACTTGTGGGGTTTTTCCCCACGGCATTTCAGCTAAACTGGGATGGATTTGGGAGGGTGGGGGGGCAATGATCTGGGGGTTTAAGATTTTTTTTACAGAATACAACTTCACTGGTGTGGTTTCCAGTAAGCGCCTCATTTCTAGGTGTCAGAAGCCTCTCTAGGGAGGGCCTTCACATCATGGCTAACAAAGCTGATGGGGGGAAAGAATGAACCTTGTTTAAATCCTAACAGAAAAGTAATGTTCTAAAGTTAATGAATTTTTGAGAGCATCCAACCGCACGGTCCATTTAGGATTCTACAGCAGCAAAGCCATGTCGATTTGAGCAAAACCTGTAAACATACAGAGAAGGTGACAATCTAGGAACCGAGTACTTCTGTATGTCTGCAACCATGCATGGCACAGGACTGACTACTGAGAGCTGGAATTCCTCTCCAAATACAGCACCCTGAGAAGCTGATATTAATCTTACTACACTAAAAGCTATCTATGGTGTTGCTAGTGGTTCTGTGACCACATCCCTGCATCCAGTTATTGAGTGTCTTCTTTCAAGAGACAAATCTATACACCAAAGATGCTCACTAGCTTAGAACATGTCACAGTAGCTAGGTTCCAAGACAACAAAACATTAAACAGCTTCCCAAAATATTCAAGTCTAGCTACTTCACCAAAGGTTTTGTTCCAGCAACATCAATGGAAAATATAATTTTCCATCTGGTTTCCCATCATGGCTAGCACCATAAGATAGGAGGATTTCTGTCTTCAGTAGGTACTTCTACAGCAGTAGAAAGCTGCTCCCAGTGTTCCCAATTATACCACAAAGACCTAAAAAATATCAGCTACCCCGACTCAATTACACTCATCAGATGTTGCTTTTCCATGCAATACCACATGACGCTGCTCATCCTTCTACTTAGCTTTACAAGGTAGTGCACCAATAAAGGCACTGCACCGAGCTAGGCAAAGTAAAACAGACAAAAGTAGTCAATTATTTGTCACACTTGCATTTGTTATGAGTCTCATGCACAATATTTTAAGACTATGTTAAAATGTCAAATTTTTCTTCTGATGCTGTACAGACATACAGTAGCATCTCTCACATACAGATTACACTGATTGCATTCAACAACTCTTTCAGACATCAGATGCCTATTGACTAGTAGTACTCCAACAACCCTAAATGCAGCCATGGTCTATTTTCTTAAGCAATCATACACACAGTTTTTAATTACCATGCCCCCTCATTTGTTATTACAACTTCCTGAACCCCGACAGTTCTCTGGTAATTGATGGAGAAAGGAGGATCCAGTAACTACAACACTGAACCAGGGCCAGCAAGTTTTCTTCCTCTGCTGCAGACATCATGGGATGGATCCAGTTGGAGACTGACATGCTTGAACTCCCAAAATGCTCAGAGACCTGCTCTGTAATCCACAGAGCTAAGAACACGACTCAACTTGCCCTGAAACAGACAGGGAGCACAAGATCTGCTGAGCCACTCTCTAGGCTCCAAGGACTGTAAGAGAAGTACAGACATATAAATTAATCATGTCTTAATCCTAATTTGAATACCACCCACTGTATGACCAGAGGCAAATCACTTTCACCATATGCTCCACAATGCAGAGCCATAAATGGACGTTTGAAGTAGCCCAAACATAGGAGTTTAAGCACAATGTAACTGCATTAGGGGTTGAAAACAGCCCAACCAGGCTAACGGTGTTTCTACTACAGAGATAACCCACACAGGTTAGATTGACCTGCACTGTGTAAAGTAGGCACACCCCAAATTCCTTACAAGGTTAACTCCCTAGCTTTAAAATTAAAAGAGCAGCAAATTCCTACCCAGAGTGGTGCTGAAAGAATAAAATGAAGACGGTGAAGCACCAGGGACATTGTGATAATGATCCTTTAAAGTTAAATCGAGATAAGAACTGGGTAAGGCACCTTCATCAGCTCTCAGAGACTGTTTCTCAAGGCTCTACTTCAATCATCTTCTCTTGATACTTTTACAATCTTAAAAAGTACCACAACTAGCCAGCATCCTACCAGCCAGCATCAGTGCAGTACGCACACTCTTAATAAAACTGTAATCAGCAAAACATTTAAGAAGCATGAAACTGTAATAAGGGTAACCACCAAAACAGACCACTACTGAGAGCCTCCACTGCTAGGGAAGCACAGCATTCATCTCAATCCATTTTAATCTCCCAGTTTTGACACTTCTGCATCAAACCCACACCCAACCTCATGAATCTCATTCTCAGTCAAATGCCAGAATTAGGTGTTCCTCCAAGTTTACTGTTAAATCCTAATCATAATTGAGTGCAAACAGTGTTCTTGATTTTTTTTTTAATGCAGTGATGTCTAACTGGTTATACTGAGATACAACCAAAGCCAGCAACAAAAAAAAATATTATTGGCAGGTGCGATTTCCAAGTCCTTGCTTTGATCATATATGCATTTATTTATCTAGTGTTATTGTCTGGAACAGCGTGAAGTGTGTATGAACTAGAGAAAAGATGAAGGATTGTTTTAAATGCAGGGAAATAACTACAATGTTTTTATATTTACCCAGGGATTATATTTCACAAAAGGTGTAATACTACATCTCTGATGAGTACAGCCCGGGTCCAAATACTACAACAGAATACTACAAATATTAACGAAAAAATAAAAGCACAAAGAATTTATAGCATATTTATCTCTTGTCTCCTCGTTCTCTCAAAGTTTCCATTACAGCTTACATCAAGAATCCCACACATCGCTAAAGATGGGCAAGTTAATAGAATTCACACCACCAACAGAATTAAAGGGGGGGGGACCCCACAAAACAAACCCCACCATTCATGTCAGAGTAGGTACATGCATTTCAATAGGCTCCTACTTCTCCTCTACAACATGCTCCAGATGCAGCTCCATCACCTGAACCCTGCAAATATTTTTCAGACCACATTCTTCAGGCATGTCTGAACTTGTTCTTACAGCCCTCCTTCCTCAGGGAAAGTCCTACACAGGAGGGAAAAAACAAAACCAACAAACCCACCAACACGCAAATCCTCATCCCTTACTGTTCCCTTGCCCCTCCCCACAGCCAAGCACACATCATCTCAGCAGTGCAGGGTAAAACATCTGCTCAGGTACAGCGTTCTGTATCCCAGCAGTGGGATTGCAGCCAACCCAAGATGAAATTTTTGAGGTACTCAAGTTATGATATCGCATTACCAATGAAACAGGATGGTAGCTTTTCATTCTTCTATTTACATATCCACCTGTCACCAAAGGGTTGCCTTTTGGCCATCACAGCAAGGAGACAGCTCTTTGACGATGCTAGTTCAGCAGGAGAAAAAAGTGCTGCCAAGACCTGCAGCTCAGAGCAAAGCATCTTCACAACCAGCAATAGCAGCAATATCACAAGATAGGCAATATCACAAGACAGGCAAGACAGCAGAAACCCTCTCTTATTAGATAAGGATCTTTTTCACAATCTACAAAAGCTAGAAAGCCCAACAGAAGCCCTTAACCAGTCTGCCCCACTAGACTCATAATAGATCCAAAGGAGGCAATATCTTGAGGCCTTCCCTCTAGGAAAGCATCTGTACCAGACAGGAGACCTTTTATTTAATGACAAAATAGGCATATCCCAGAGCTTTTCACAAAGCATTCACCCAAACTTCAGTGATAATACATGACTGTGAGATAAGAGAAGTTATGAATGATAAAAGGATGGCAACCTAAGCAGCCTTCTTTTTGCACACACAAGACAGAGACATCAGGATCATTAGCCTAGAAGCGTGTCCTAACACTTGCTTTAGCAGAAGCCTTGGCCCTTGATGAACACCAATTAAGTTTTAAATGGAGTTCTTTCCTTTGATCAAGGAGCAAGATAAGATCACATTTATGCCAGAGCTTTGATTGCAACAGCACACCAGACACTTTGCTCACCTACACCTAACAACTAGTATAAGAAACAGTCCAAAAAAACTTAAGAGATTTGTCATTACAGTGACAAAGAACTGTCTTCACGTAAAAGAGTATCAAAGCAACACATACAAAAAGTACACAAACTCCCCATCAATGCAATATTGTAATATAACTCAGCCAGAGACTGAATGAATGCCTGTCTGTAGACCAAAGTTACAGAGGTCAGTGATTTGATCTCACCAAATCAGATACCTGGCATCATCCAGCACGTGTGAGATTTGATGAAGAGTAGCTACATTTCAGAAGATCACAAATACCTATTTCAATAACTAGCAAATATTTAAAGCCAGTGAAACAGCTCAGATCAATTCAGCATACTTCCTGCAGATCCCCCAAGCTGTGAAATGTTATTGCTTGTCCTCTGAAAAGATGGGGGCAGGCATATGGAAATCCATAAGCAATTTCCTTGTGTAAAGGAAGCACAGCCCAGGGATCTGAATGCCAGCCTCATATTCCAAAGCCACCTCACTCAGCCCAAATGACATACCCTGCCTAACATCATCAGGTGGAGCTCCACAGCCAAACAGCATTTTTACTTGAATTTCCTATCTCTTACTGCAGCCCTGTGGACAAACATACTAAAATTTGTGAGCAATCCCATGACCACGAGAAGCTGGGTCCTGAAGAGCTACTGTAAATACATGAGAGGTTGCCAGAGGAGCCCCTGTTTCATTAACTCCTGTCCATCCACCTCTTATTTCGTCCCACAAGTTAGCCTTGAATACATCAGTACCTCGCTGCTGCCTCCTCCTCCTCCTGACAGGACTCATGTTTGGGATATGTGGAAAAACAAGCAAGGAAACACTGCTGAAACAGTGTCCCTCAAGGAGGGAAGACCTTACTGTGCAAAGTTGTTAGGAAAATACAGGGTACAAATTAAGACCAACATCATCACTTCTATGGGGAAAAAAAGCAATAATAATTAGCTTCTTCCAGTTAGTTCAGAGGCATTGTTAAGACACATTCATTAACACACCTTCCATGTGAAGCTTCCCTGCAAGTGAAAAAAAACCTCATCCCAAAACGATGTAGCAAACTGAAAACTGGGCAGTCTCACCACCACTTCTGCAGTCCCTGTCACCAGTCATTGTCTGTTTGACATGCCAGGAAGGAGCTCATCTGTTAGACCATGACTTAAAACAGGCAATCCAGAAGTTCAGATCTAAGAAATTAAAAGGAAAGAACAAACACCACAAAAAAACCAAACCCACATACTTTTGATCGCTTGTTGACAGGCTGTATGCACGCATCGCTCCTAACTGCAATTAATCTGGCAGCATGTGTTGGAGAACAGCCTTTTGTCAGGGTCTTTTACTTAAGAAAATAAAGCATCACAGAAAATTTAAACATGCCCTGTAATTTGTTTTTCCTTAGGTCTTGCAGTGTGCTAGACAGTGTACAGAGAGGAGGACACGATCCTCAGCCAAGAGGATTTACATGATGAAAACATGGGATCTCAGGCAGAAGAGCAAGGGATCAACACACAACAGGAGTTACGAAAATCTGACACGTACACATTTCATCAAAACCTAGGTTTATCCTAGAAAAGTTTCCAACAGACACCAATGAATTCCCATCACTCAAAGAAAAGCTTTAAAGAAAGAGGGAAACAAGCAACCAGCCCCCATGCCAATTTCTGCACCTTCCACTGAGCAGTTAAAAGAAATTTCTCTTACATCTCTAGTTGGTTAATACTGAGCAAGCATCTTCACTCTTAACATTACTACCGATGTTCTGATATTAACTAAGTATACCTTGTATAGCTAAAATTCATTGTTAGTTTCACAACATCCCTCCACAAGGGTAACAGTCAACTTTCCATTAATGACCTTTGTGATTTTAACATTTAAAATGTAGCATTTCCAGGCATTATGCTGACAATATTAAATTTTGAGACCTTCTAATGTTTGGTTAAAATAGTTTAAACAGCAACTGCATGGTAAATAAACAGAGCTGACTGTGAACGTGAAAAGATCGGGGGCAGGGAGGATAAGTAAAGTCACAGAACCCACAAGCAGCTCAAAAAAGCACAACACAGCAAAAAACACGAAGCCGTGATCTAAATGCATGAACACAGAGGCCAGCTTTGGGTTTTCATACTCATTCACTGATCTTAGCAACAACAAACGAATTATTTTAAGACTGCAGTAGTACAAACTCGTTGTGCAACTTTTTACTTTGTTCCAGCCTACAAATAAAGAGATGTATTTAGCATATTCACCTTTCACTAGTGAAACATCATGGGCCAACTATATTCAGAATTTCAGTGGAGAGCTGCAAAAAGCAGCTACACAGTATCAGTTTCTGAGGTATTTAGCAAATACTCCAAACAAACTTTTTGGGTTTTTTCAAGTAGCCAACAGAGCTACTTAAAACAAAGGGATCTCAGGCAGAAGAGCCTGATCCTCCTGCAGCCCCAGTTACAGACAGCTTGCTACTCCATTGAAAGAAAAAAACTCCGTCTTTAAAAATAACCAGGGGTTTCATAGTGTTTCATTTCCCAAAATAATTTGAGCACAGTAACATTCACTTGAGTACCTACAAAGAAAACGAAGGCTAAAAAGTAACTCTGGTGCCCTGCATTACCAGTAATTGTTTCTAAAACCCAGCTATGGTTTACAGCTCTCCCAGCGTACAGTTAACAACATCACTGACCTTGCTGAAATCTCCCTGGGTAAGCAAGATAGCTCTAAAAAAAGAACACCAGGCCCTGACGATTAATTGCTAACTATTAATAAATTACCATATTTCTCCCTCTTCTCCCAGGCACACCTATAAATATATACCATTGCCCAAAAGCTTTACCGGGAATGGAAATCAAGAGTATTTGATGACATAACAGGCATGGGAATAAGCAATATCCATGAACTACTGAGGGAGGGAACAGCCGCCCCCGGAGTGCTCTGGAGAGGCCAAAGCAGACAGACGTGCCATCCCCAACTAGCTGAGTCTATGGCTACAGCGACAAAGGCCAAATTGTAGTGGAGCCTCACAACAACGGAGGCCTCTAACCACATGCGCGTCAAACTGTCTTTACCATGTACAATTTGGCTTGAAGTCACAACTCACATAAGTACGTGAGGCCTGGGGGCAGGGGGAAGAGGCAGATCAGGCTCACAGCAAACAAAGAGAAGGCACAGCAACCTTCTCTAGTGGTAAAGTGATATTTCTCACACAGGAGGCTGTATCACGCTTGCAACATTCCCCCCATCCCAGCCCGACCACCTTCACTGCAGGGTTTTCAGTATCCAGGGGCTTCCAAGACCACAAAAGCTTCTCCGCATCTGACTGCTCTGTTCTCTTCAAGTGGTTGCCACACCATTTAAATTAAGTCAGTGTTGTGCTGGATATTCCTCCGCGTGCACAGCCCTAAACAGGCTTTATCTGCACCCAGAATAGCCCCAAAACAGCAACCCCACCACAATCAAATACCAGCCATGCACTGCAGTTATGCTACAGCTACACCTGTCCCACAATAACCTCAGTAACTCCAGGAACCTCTCTTGAGGGGTTCTGGGGAAATTCAGTGCGCTGTGAGATACAGGTGAGGACTTTGAGCACATAAGCACCTTAGACTGCACAGGAACAAGACTGCAGGTCAACTGCAACACCATCCAGATGTTAGTTTGTATTCCAGCAAGAATCAACTAAAAGGAGAACAATGCAGGTTGTATCATTGTATCATTCAAAGAACAAACTTCATGTCAGCCCACCTACATTTCAAATCAACACAGCATCCCAGCCAGAGTTTACCTTTTAATGGCTGAATATGGCCCCTAAATATTTATTTGAATTTGTGTCATGCTGTAAAAGAAATCTGTTAACTACACCATCACTTCCTCCAAACAGAAATCAAGGAGGTGCTTAGAAAAACATCAGACAGTTTTCAAACATCCATGCTGTAGCTACAAGATTATCACATCCTTGGTCAAAGCTTGAGAAATACTTCACCTACACAGAATGCTGCTAGTGAGTAAAAGCACGACTCTTCACTTCGGCAGCTTCAGGTTAGCTAAACCAACCCTTATTTGTTACAGAGCCTGCTACTGTCAGTACAGTGCACTCTGCCAGAAAAAAAACCCACACTTGTTCGCAAAAAATAGCGGCATTCTAGTCTGAATTAACAAGAGAAGACAAGCAACAGCATTTTGTATCAGCTGTTGTTGGTAACAATGAACAGAGTACTCATTTAAAACCTGACTACAAAAATCTAAAAATATTCATGTTTGACTTGCCAATTCTTGATAGGGCCTATTTTAAATTCTAGATAAATGCTATTTACAGTACTTACCTAGGATCAAACAGCTCAAAAATCACAGTATAAAACTCTTCAGCATAAGAGTTACCTTACTTTTGAAAAAGTTAATTCAAAAGCCACTTAAAAAAAAAAGTAAAGTTCAGCAAAAAAATCAACAACAACAAAAGCTAACTGACCAGCAGTACCACTTACTTTTGGACTTCACTTTTTTGGGCTTGAAGCCGGGGGGGTGGGAAGCTTCCAGGCTTCTTTTGGTTTGGAAGATTCGGGGGGGGGGGTGGAAGAGAAAAAATGGTCCAAATCAGACCACCTATTACCACCACTAACTACAGGCAGTGGGTATCACCAGTCAAATACTTTCCCCCAGAGCTTGACCAAGCCAGTGAAGATCACAGTATCGCCCTTCCTAGATGGCACACATAAGAAAATAAACGGTATAAGCTCCCTTCCAACCACGTTTTATAAAACCTAAGCTTGAGAATTAAATATAATACAGATAGGGTAAAATACATAATACTGGTCTTCAATCACCCATGAAACCCAGTGGTTGAACCACACATCAGATAATCACTTCAGACTTAAAGTAAACTACAAAACATCGTGCTAATAAGGCTGTTAACTGGCTATTAACGTGTCACTTTTAATGCGCAGAGATGAATGTGCAAGCATAAAGAAAACTTTTCCACATCTCATTTCTTTATTACAGTCTTGTCATGCAGAGTGACACGAAGTGACGCCGAGCACCAAAGAGGTGGAAAGCTTACCTAGAAACTGAAAAACAACAGCAGAAACAAAAGTCACCAGCAGTCTTTAATTTATCCCTTTGCATTTCAAAGGACACGTGTTTACATTAGTCAGAAGATCCACCTCCCAACTACAGCCAGCCCTCAAATTATTCTGCATAACACTAATTGAGGGTCCAGCTAAAAAGAGTTACCTGTTCGAGAAATCTGAGAGCAAAATAAATTATGCAAGAAAGCAAGCCAAGCATTCTTAAGCACAATAAAGCCTTTTCAAACGATTAGCAGGTTTACTCTTTAATCTGGCAAGGTAACAAACTTTCAGCGCCCAAGAGGTGAAAGAGGAAAAAAGGGAAAACACAGGGAGGGAAAAGCATTATATAGAAATATTCCACGTGCCAAAGCAAAAGGCTGATTGCAGTGCAACAATGCACTCCTGTTTTAACCAACACCGATGGGGGGGGCGGGAGGGAGGTCTTTCTGTGGAAGTTATTTATACGTTAACGCGCTCCCGCTCAGGAGGGCTGGGAGTATCCATCTCAGGAAAGCCTGCTTTCCAAATCTGCCTCCGACTCGAGCCGCTCCAGTGCCAAGCGCTGACCGCAGGCACGCAGCCTGATCGGCGGAGCGGCCCCGGGACGGGGCAGCAATGGCTGCGCGGAGCAAACGCCGCTTCTAACCCGGGGAAGCTTTTCACCTCTGAAAGCGCTCACTCCTCCTTTCACACCAGCTTTCAGCAAAGCCTGCGAAAACTTCGTGGAATAAAACTTGATCGCACTAAAGCGTAGTCCTTGCAAGAAGACAAAAGTACGTTTCATAAGCCAGAAACCCCTCACCTAACTCACGTCCTCTTGCCCTTCCGATTTATCCCCTGGGGAGCGGGAACTGCGACACCAATATCCACATCGGCACCCAGAAAACGCCGATCCCCACCCGATTCGACAGAACTGCGGCTCGACCCGCCTCCAAAGACAAACCCGCAGACACCCAGCACCGCAGAGGTCCCCCACCCACGGCGGGAACGGGGCACTTCGCGCGTGCAGCCCGCGGCCCAGCGCCCGCTTCGTCCCCACCTCTCTCTCCCACCCAAGTGCCTCCCGGATTCAGGGACGAGCTTCCCAGCGCCGCCTTGCATTATCAGTCCCGCCGAGGCTTCCCGCGGCTCCGGCAACGTCCTGAAGAAACTTCGCAGCAAGTTTTGATAGGCGGGAGAGGGAGAGAAACAAGCGCACACAGCAGAGGTGAGGGGCGGGAGGGATGTAAGGATGGATGGATGGATGGACGGACGGACGGAAGGGCCGCTATTCGCTCTGAACGGGAGCACGGCGTTTTAATCCCATCACCGTTAGGCAGGATTAGAAGCTCGTGCTTACTTGGGACATAAAGTTTTTGCTTAACTCACAAAAGACGAGCGGCTTTTACTTGAAAAGCTGGAAGTTAACTTATTATAGCTGCCTGCAGAAGAGTTACGAGCCCTGCGCAAGCAGACTGGCCAGCGCCACCACAGAAGAAGGGGATAGAGTCCTGGGGAGACCCCACTACAAACGCACGTACCCCGAGCCGGCTCCCCAATCACACAGCCCAGTACAAAACTCCCGTCCCCTCTTCCCCACGTCCAAAACAACACCCCACAACACCAAGCGCGCACCCGTGCGCTAACAGGTAAGGAGACCAGTCAGGAGGGAACGGTAAGCCGCCAACTCCCAAGCAACACGTCGGCCGGCGGGGCGGCCGCAGAGCCGGGGCCGGGGCCGGCACCGCCGCGGCGCCGGCAGAGGCCACGCTCGCCCCGCCGGCCACGCGGCCGCCCCGCGGGGAGCCCGGCTCCGGGGAGAGAAACCGCGAGGACCGGCACTACCCGGCCGAGCGGCGGGTCAGCCGGCAGCCCGACGCCGGAAAGTTCCTGCGGCGCAGCCCCGGCCTGGCTGGCTCTCCCTTACCTTTCGTCCAGTCCACCACCTGCTTCGGACTCCACCTGGTCACCGGCTCCATGGCGGGCTCGACCCCGCCAGCACCAACCCGCCGCGGGAGACCGCAACCACGCTCCGGCAGACACGGACTCGCCCTCCCTCTCAGGCTCCCATCCCGGCAGCGCCGCTGCGGGCCTCCCCCTCCTCGGTCTAGCTCCTCCCGCCGCCGAGCCCGCCCCGTCACCGCTCCGCCCCCAGGTGCTGTACCCCGGCGGGCCAAGCCCGGCCCAGCTCCGGTGCTGGGACAAGTTCCGAGGAGAAACTCCTGGGGTATCTGCGGCTTCTCCAGGGAAGGAAGGCGGGGCGGGTGTCAATACTTTTAAACTCATGTTACCTTTCAACCTCTGCCTGACCCTTCCCCCCCCCCCCCCCGCAACCTCATAGCCCGTAAAGGAAGAAAGTCGCAAAACCATGAAATAACCTGACACTTCGCCAAACGCTTTAAACTTCATTGCTGCCTGGAAGCCACGTCCAGCTTTGTATAACCCTGCGCAGAGAGGATGCTCCCAAGTAGGGCAGTAGCCGAGACCACACTGCAAGACCCTGCGAGTGACACACCTGAAAGCCACCCCTCTTAGGGACATACAGTGACACAAACTGTGCTTTTCTTTAAAGCGAGGTGCAATTTTAGCTCTCCTAGGTGGGCAGATCAGCCTGGGAAATTTAGAGTCCAGACAGAGAGCAAGTGAACAGAAACAGTAATTATTACTAGACACAGGAATTGCTACCAGCCATATCCCCCTACTGCCATATTAACAGTGCTTAACTTGTACTCGGTGGTAATGCCTTTTTTAAAAACCAAATCCCTAATATATTTTGGAGGCTCTGGATTTCCATGTACACAAAGCAGGGGAAGGCCAAGGTGGCTGTACCTGGTGACATGGCAGCGAAGCAAGGAGCGGTGGATGCACCAGACATTTCCCCTTGCCACAGTTTGCGCCTGGGTGGCCTGGCAGGCAGAAAGGTGACAATTCGAGAGCCACCTGGCATGGCGACCTGCCCACAGGGTGGAGTGGCAGCCAAGCTCTTCACCCGGCTTCAGTGGTGGCTCCGTGTGAGTCATGGCCCTGTGGCAATTTTAGCAGCATCTGCCTTCAACCACGCTTGTCCCAGTACTGGCGTTTGGGTTTTTTATTTCTGAAGCCTGCACTTAAAAGAGTCCCTGGGTGTGGAGGCTCTTTCACTGTAACAGATGACTTCTGTTTGCTCTTGTTTGGGAGCTACATTAAGCCATCCACTGTACCTCAGGTTCACTTTTCTCTGAGGAAATGTTTTGTTTGCGTCCTCGCCACCTCCTGAAGCCCATGTACACCCCTGGTAAATGTCAGCCTCTGTAAATTCAGAGGTTTTAGGTGCTGACCTCCAAAACCTTATGCCCAGCTTTCTGACGTCCACCATTTCTTGCTCCTGAACATGCAGCTCAGCCTACAGCCACTTTTCCATTGACAAGGCAGCAAGGAGACATGGAGAAACTGGGGATTTTTATCGTGTATGTCACTTAGGGGATCTGTCTCAGCAACAAATTTCAGCCCAAAGCCCTTTTGTAACGTGCCTAGAGATCTCGCTGCTCCTCTTCCTCAGGTTGGAAGAGCAGAGTGAACTCTGCTGTGACAGTAAGACCATGAAATTTTAACTTGACAATTTTATAGAGTGGGTAAACAGCTGGGATTTCAGTCTGTCCAGCATCCCACTGTTTTCATCAGGTCCCGTCTCTACCCATCTGTTATCCCTAGTATCACCATACTTGAAATGTAGGTTCCTTGGGACAGAAACTGCCACTTCTGTGCATGGCCATGCAGCACCCAGCTGTGCAGCAGCCGGTTTTCCCACTGCGGCACAAACAGCTGCCTTCTTGCACACACTGCTGCAGCCCCCTGCCACGGGGTCAGGAAGCGACACTTCACAAGTTCTAGTCTGGGGAATTAGTGGTTTAAAAAATTGTCTTTTTACATGTGTACCTAAAAAGTAGTTCAAGTGCAGTTGAAGGTGTATTTTTAGTTCTTTGTTGCAAGGTCAACTCGTCGCTAATTTATTTATTTGCTTTTTAGCTTGTGAAATATTAAGCCCACTGGTTAATCTCTCTGCCTGTTAGAAAGATTAAAAGACACTTCACCACAGCTTCAGTACTGGTGCAACAAGAAAAAGTTTCTCAACCCCCCCTTGAATCATATGTCTTTCACACTTGGAGTGCAACAGAACAGCAGCTGTCCCGCCTTGCAGAGGCCTGAGTGAACAGCCCGGCCTTGCTACCAGCCCTGCTGTTGGTTTCACAAGGGTTAATGCAACAGTGCTGCTCTCTTTGCTGCACAGATGCTGCCCAAAGGGAAAAGCAAATGTGTCTCCCTGCTGGTGTTTGGAGCATTCATCTGCTGTCATCCTTCTCTGTCACACATCTTGGGCCGGTCCTCGTGTCTGGTTTGGGTAAGACAAGCACCATGTTTTGTAAGGCATGCAGACCTGGTCTAGCAGATTGCTGATCTGAGAAATCCATTGTACACTGATAGCAGTTTTTTCATAATTTGCAAATTTACTTTTTTTTTACTTCCCCTTTTTAAGCAGCACAACATTGCAGTGCAATGCACAACATTTCTTTACGTTATGCCCCCCAACAGCAGCTGCTTTACAACCTGCTCTGGACAAATGGAATGGGGCTGACAGGGGAAGGCAGCGTGGCTCCAGTTTCTCAAAGGGATTCATAGCTCGGCTGCTTACTTACGCTGCTCTTTCCAAGCCCAGATTCCAACTGTTCTTTTGAGTTGATTTTTTCTCATGATTGCATCACCTCAATCTTGTCTGTATTTGAGATGAGATTAACTAGTAGTCAATTGGCATGATGCAATTAGAAGTCCTGCTTGTAGAATAAGGTGGTTTTGTTCAAAAAAACATGCATTGTCAAAAGAAATTTTTTTAAAACCCCACAACCAAAGCAAACAAACAGCGCTCTGATTTCCAGTAATACCAAATAAAAAAAAAACAACACTGCCCTTTTGGATGTCCTTGGATGCTCTGTGGGGGGGTTAGTTAATGAGTTTTGAGCCTGTATGGAGTATTAGGAAAATGTCAGTCCCCTTTCCCTGCTTGCAGCTTTTTGTGGAGCTCATTGCAGTGGTGAGGACCAGCCTACAGGCCCTCCAGAAGTGCATGTTTTTCCATTTGTTAACATTTTCCAGCAAAAAAAAGTGATTTGATTTGAGAAGGAGATTCAGACCAATTGCTTGCTGATTCCTCGCTTGCTTTGTTTTCTTTCCTCCTACTTCCCTTTGCAGACCCGGTTTTCAAAGGGACATCGGGTTAGTTCACACAGGCAGTCTGGCAACACACAGGATCATGGTTTCACCACGCACCCTCCTATCACCTCGCAGCAAAGACTGACAAAACAGTCATAAACCCACAGCCGCACCCCTGCAAGCTGGCAGAGGAAACTGCACAGTGTTTGTCACCTTCAGGTTTCTATCCCTGCAGCTGGTCAGCAGAAGGAAGGGCAGGTCATTGTTTATAACAGAAAGTCTGCTGGGAAAAACTTTTCCTTTAAAAAAAAGAAGTGTATTTGAATCATCGGAAAGGCTTAGCATCATTTCAGCAGCGGTGTTGGCTTTAGTCTGGTTTGACGCTGGATCTATCACTGGATCTAACACCATTTTATCTAAACACAGGCTGATTGACCCTGCCTCTTAGGCCACAGTTTCCACTACCAAATCCGTGTGCTCCCAGGTCACCAGCTTGGATTAGAGTCACGCGTGGCAGGTAGATGATCACATTTCTGACAAAGTAGCCAAAGCGTACAACAAGGGTGGTATTCAAATTTTAAGCTGGCATCAGGGGGACAGACAAGGCTTGATCTAGCACAAAGACTTGCTGGTACAGAGAGTGCACAACAAAATTCATTGAGCAGCTTATAGTTCAGTGAACTTGGACCAGGTTATCACTTTACATCACGTGGCTGCCCATGTCCCATGACCGCTGGCTGCATCGCAACCTGCCCGTTACCAGGCTTCCTCCCAGCAGCAAGTCCCTTTGGGTAGTGCAGATTCACATGGAGAGCAGCAGCTCTGCACCACTGTGGAGCTCGCTGCTTGCAGGGATACGCAGGTTCACATCTTCAGCCCCTTTCTCTAGGAGAGGTGACTCCTGTTGCTCACCTCTACAGGGCTGAATAAACAAATGTTTAGCAAAAGGTCATATACACCAAGCTTGAAAAGTGTGTTTTCTGGTCAGGGACACAAAAAAGTTACTTTTCTTACTGATTCAAATTTTTTAGAGGGGTCAGTGTACTGCAGTTTGTAACTTCGAGTGGAAGGGGTTTTATCCTGTTTGGCAAAGCCTTGTCTGAGAAGGTTTCACTGTATTTCGGCACATGATTCATGCTTCCAGATTTGTTTATTTAATACTTACAGTTGAAAGCTGTTAACATTGACAGATTTAAAGTATCGTGAACAAAAGCCAGCATATGGGTAGAAAATCCAGTTTGCCTCCACTGACAGTCCACAGACAATCATTAGGGAATAGTCATTCCCTGACCTTTTGTCACTTAGAATATTTCAGAGTTCACTGGTACTACTGTCACTACAAAGAAATCAGGATTTGCATATGATTTGCCAAGCATTACCTTCCTCACACACATGCTCTATGGAAGGCAGTAGGACATTTTGCACAATAGTGAGGGAATGTTACCTTACCTAACTAGAATTTAGACCTCCCCGGTAAGGTCAGCGAGTATTTAAAGTTCATTTGAAAGTTGCAACAGGTAAATTAACTGAGTCAGAGTGAGTCAGGTACAGAACTGGGTTTGGTTCTATAAGTATGTAATTAAAAATAATAAAAAAAATCACACTAATGGGAAACTGTTGTTGCACAAGGATCAACATCCTACTTCTTACCTCAGTACTGGAAGTGCCAGTGATGGTTCTCTTCTACATGTGACAGTGTGGGAGACCTTGGTGTAGACTATTGAGATAAATAGGTCTGCCCAGGTCCTTTTTTGAATACAATGTATGCAAAGAGAGTCTTTTTCAGCTGGATGGGGTAAGGAGGATATACAAGAAAGGGAGTAAGGGGAGGTGTGAGTCTTCCTGCCTTGAGCACTTGCTTTGGAAAAGCAGTGTCCTGGCCATACCTTCCCTGTGCCTTAGGGAAAACCAACTGGCCAAAGTGTACTGTCATGTCATGTAATGCTCTCATGAATTCAGAATTATTTTGATAAACCAGTTAAATATTCAGCAAAAATAAAAATAGTAATTTTGGATCAGATCAACTATGTAAAAGGCCTTGCCTTAAATGAAATACTGGTTGCCAAGAAAAAGAAACATCAGAAAGGTACTGAAATATCTACAGAAATAAAAATAAATTCATAACTCCAGTGAATGGAGAGATTTCTAAGACCTAAAATGTTTCTGGATACAAAGGAGTAAAAAATAAATGGTTAGATAAAGAGATGTGTGTGAACTGGTTCTAATGATTTTGCTAAATTCATTGACATATCTATTTACATCTGGCCATGGTACAACAGGCATTGTATAAAAAGGGCTGTAGTTACAGATAACTTATCAGAAACCAAAGTTAAGTTAGGAAGACCTCCATCTATCTATCAATGGCTCTATCAGACTTCTTGTAGAGTTATATTTTTTCCCCATGCTAAGGTTCCTGCACTACTTATTTCCTAAGGATCGAACTGTATTGGATGCTATACCTGGATTGTCCTTGGTTTCTTCCATTCAGCTTTGAAACAATCTATATAGAGCTCCTAGTTAGGTGAAAGTTGTCACTGCCTGCTGCTGTAGGTGTGTATATATATCTACATATATACATATATATACATATATATGTCTACGTATAAATATATAGATGTATATATGCACACTGATGACACTGTGTTAAACTAAGCTAAATGGTAAGAAGAAAGGTCCTCTCCTGAAGTTTTTACTTAAAGCAAAATGCATTAAATGATACTGAGTTGGGGGTTTTGGTATTGTTTTGGGTTGTTTTTTTTTTTTTTCCTTCAAGAGTGCAGAAATAGGACCTCGACTGCTATATATTTGTATTTTTAATCCACTTGGCAATTTTATCGTGAGCCTCAAATCACTGCACAGGAGTAATTTCCTCCACTGCACCTTGTGCTGAGGTAGCATATTTTAGAAGAGGATCACAAACCTGCTTGTGCAAAATATAAATTTGTTATAAGTACGTTTCATAGTGAACAGAAATTGGATAATAAATTTATTTTGGCCTACCTCAGGTATCTTTACTTGGCCGTGAAACTATGACTGCCAGGTAAACGGAGCACAAAAGTAAATTGTGTAAAATTATAAAACTCACCAATATCTGTGCTTAAGGGAAAACTTGAAGTTAAATGGCAGCATTTTTGCCTACAGGAATAGAGAGATAATTTTACCTGGCCCTCGTTTCCCTGCCCAAGTGGCACGTAAGAAGAAAGATTTATCTTGAACACAAGCTGTCGGTCAGTTTGACTGGATACAGAAGAATTATGTTCCCAAATGGACAACAACTGCTGGGAATTTAACACTAGCAGAGAAAAGGTTATGTTGGTGGAGTGGGAAAAGCAATTTGCAGAGTTAGCAGGAGCAGCGTCTGCCCCATCTGCTGTGGATGTTTGTCCAGCAGTCATTTATCAAAGGCACACAGAGGCAGACTCAGACCCAATCCTTCCCGGTGTTTGGAGTGGCGGAGAGGGTGCGACATGGCACAGCGCTGTAGCCTGGCAGGGGAAGAAGCAGACACAGCACAGCCAAGCCCCTGGTGCTGAGCTCTTGGTGCAAGAGCAGAAGAGGATTCAGAGATACTATTCAGCTCCCTTGAAACACCACACTGCCCCAGGGTGAGAGGTCACAGGAGCAGATGGGATGTCCCCACCACCCCTGAAGCCACATGCAGATGGTGGAAACCTCCTCCCGCTGGAGGGCCAAAGCAGGGAAGACCATCTCTCGCACATCAGAGATGACACCAGCACACCTTGTCCTGTGTTTGTCTGGAAACTTATGCAAAATAAGGTCCGAGAGATACAAATTTACTGGTGGAAAACCAGATCCATTTCTGCACCCAGCATGCTGGTAGCCTTTTGTAACTTGGATTTAAAGACCCTGATTCGAGAAGTCTGTGTTCTGCCTAAATCACTTCAGCTCCTCCTCCTTCTCCCCCTCTTACTTAGACCTTCAGACATCCAGAAACAGCAGCCAAAGGGATTTAAATCCAGGCTGGCTGAATGAGCACATGCAGCAGTGGAACCATGAGCTAGAAACAAGCTATAGGGCCTTAAAGAGACAGCATTTCATGCTCTGCTTTGCAGTCTTCCTCTTGCTTCTTCTTTTTAAAGAATGTTAGATATGCAAATATTCAGCCATTTTCTCTTAAAAGCCTAAATTTATATGCGGACACTGAAACTTAAAACGGTGCATTAACTCTACCTGCTAGAGCTTTACTTGTGAACACAAGTTATTGTTTAGAAAGGGAAAACATCAGTGGGAAATAAATTTTAAAATATTTGAATATTTGCTTAGCCTTAAAAATAATACCTGAAATCTGAGCAGAAGGTTTGAAATTTTGTTTCATTAGTTGTCATGTACTCAAACGTATTACGTAGAAATGGCAGCAGTATCACAACTAGTTCTTGCAGCCAAGAAATCAACCTATTCAGGAATCCAAGACCCCATTAAACTGAGCAACAGTTTCTCTTGAAAGCTACTGTTGCAGTATCCTCCATAGCATTCTCAAATCTTCAGAACTTAAAGCACGCTGCAAACATTAACAAGCAGTCTTACAAAATACCTGTGGTCTTGTGGTTCAGACATCCCAACTCAATATCAAAAGAGAGGTTCAAAGCCTTGCTCTGTCACAGCCAGCTCATGCAAGACCAAGGAAGACTCTGATCCTGAAGTGCTTTAAATTTAGGCATGTGAGTAATTCTCTTAAATTCAGTGGGAAGCACATGCTTAAATATTTTCAGATTAAGGAGTTTAGGGGTACCTTTGGGTTCAAAGTCCTCCTGCAGCTGCTAACATCCTCACCTCCCACTGTTCATTGGAGCACCTGAGGAGCTTCTAAAAGTAATTCCATGTACCCCTGCAAGAGGGAGAATCCAGGGCAGAGGGTCTGCTGGAAGGAGCAGAGCAGGAGTGGGAGGGAGAGCAATAATATCTTAAAATGTGGGTGTTTAACTACTGCCGCAGCTGTCTTGGCATACATCCTACCCAGGCCCCTGGTCCAGGCTTGGCCAAGCTCTACAGAGCAATAACTCTCTTTTGACCAAGGCCTTTTCTGGGTTCACGTGCTAACTTACATGCCACGTTACCTATGGCACGTGGGAATCCTGAATTAATAGGCATATTCAGAGTAAGGCTGATCAAACCAGTTGGGTGAAAACGCTGGGGCTCCATCCACCAACGGGGCGAGCTGCAGCCTCACCCAGGCCGTGGGGCATCTCAGTTCATCTGCCCCCCTCCACCCCACGAGATTTTGGTTTTTCTTCCTGGGGCCATTTCTAGCTATAGGTTTTACCTCCTCAGCCTAGCCCTAGTAGTGTGTCTTAGTGGCCTGGTTCAGTTAGTTCTTTCAAAGCTTTTGAGATTTCATGGCTTATACCCTTTAAATGGCCAGGTCTCTTCATGTGTTGCTGTGTAACCTGAGCAGAAAGCAAATACCTCTGCTTTGTGGGCTGTTGGTATGGGTAAAGTACCACTGTAATAGAACACCACTCAAAAATTAAATGGTACTTCACACTCAGCAGTTTGTTTTGCACATTACAGTTTTTTTGTCATCATCCCTGAGGAGTTTATACCTGTCATTCCTTCATCAAGCAGTAGCACTGAAATATTTCCTGTATGTTCATCACACATTTTTCTTTTAATAAATTACTACATTATATATAACGCTTCCTTAGACCGTACATAATTGTTCTTGCTTCTACAAAGAGTTGTCTCATCAGTTGTGTTGAGCCTGGGATGCAAAGTGAAGCCCTGGGGAGGGGAGCTTGGAGGAGCAGAGAGGAAAAAGGGGTCATTTAATCCTCTGAAAATACAGCTTTGCAGACCAAAGAGAAGGTCTGTCATTTGAATCAGTGACTGCTCTGAGAGCAATAAAAGTCACAAACAAATGTTGTACCACAAGTGTTGGAAGACCTTATAAATCATATGAGGAAAGGTAAAGCAATTATTTGACGTACAATAGTCTTTCTTGAAACATACTGATCTTCAAAAATAGGTTTACAGCCTATTCTGGACAATAATTTTCATAGCAGAAGTCTGGCAAAAAACTTTGGAAACCACATTCAGTAAGTACTCTTTGTCTCCACCACAAGGATAATTATGTATCCTTTCCCCTGTTTTCTGGGCTTTTTCCCCAAAATTTGATAATGTAATTAGAAAGAGTAGCAACAGGCAAGGAGTTCACCAGACTGGAATTGCAAATTTCTGCAGCAATTAAGTCTGCAATGGCCTCTTCACGTCAAAGTGCACTTTGGTCACCTCTTACTTAGTAACAGCATCCTAAGAAAATCCTAAGACTTGAGAAAGGCAGAAGGATTGCAGGGCTTATAAAGACCTTATAAAAAAAAAAAGGCATGGAAACAGCTTTAAGACAGCAGATTCAGTGGACAGAAATTAGGCCAACACATCAAATATATATTGTTTACTGTTGATGCCCGAGGCCACAAAATTATTTGGAGTCTTTGGCTTTCTGTGTGTACAAGATGACGGCAGAAGCCAGACAATGGACTGATGTTTGTTCTTTCAAACCCAGCCACCAGATGAGTGGGGTTGTTGTTTTTAAATATTTAGTGTTTCATTGGAAGGCTGGCACCTCTCACATGCTACTTGAAAGAGAAACAGCACCGCAAGGATCCGGCGCGAGTTCAAAATCCTTCTTCAGCCCTCAATTATCTGTCCCTCCCACACAGACAGAGCTGTATTTGCAACTTATTAGTTTGGGGCCTACTTTTTTTATTGTGGTTTTGGTTTAGTTTATGGCACTATATATTTTTGGCATTTGTTCTTCAATTTTAAAGTGAATTTCGTGGTCAGAGGAGAACCTAGAGACCAAAAGCTGCAGCAGAGCAAGGCACAAAAGCTACGGTGTGCTGAACAATCCATCAGCAGTGGACTTCGGATCCAGGTCATGACAAAACCCATTTTCTCTACACAGCCTTACCAAAGCACCATAGCCCTGCTATATACACACAAATGCTTTGTAAGTACCTCTGCTGATGTTCTCCCCAAATTACCTCTCTTTTCGAGAAAATAGTGGTGAATTGCCTCAGTCCTGGAAGATGCTCATTTTGTTATCAAATCCTGTGTGAGCATCTGAGTAGCCATATTCAAAATGAGTCGGGGAGAGAGTCTGATCTCACTCAAGGTCAGCCTTGCCTCCTGGATCCCCTCCTTTTCTGTAGTCACCAGGGAGACATCACCACAGGGCAAGTGTATTTGATTGGGAAGTGGGTGGGTTTAATTTCTTCCCCACTGATTTACATGCAAAGCTTCCATCAACAAGCAAGATTTGATCAACAATTATCAAGATTTGATCAATTAAGTCCTTTCAGTGGTATTGAAATAGCTATCTCTCATTTACAGCTCAATTCGGGGCATTTTCTGACAGTTTCAAGGGAGATCTGAGGAGGCTTTGCTCAGAGGTGTTCAAGAAGAAAAATAAACTGTGGTTCCTCTAAGCTCTTGCAATGTTTATTTTCCCCCACAGTCACAAATGGAGAGAGTGAGCAGATTTCTTAAAGCTGAGCACTTTCAGGTCCCATGGGACCAAATCAAAGATAATTTTAACCATGATCAAGTGTTAAATGATGCTGCAGGATTTTAACACCAGGAGTAGAAAGGGCATTCTAGTGGGTTGACCCTGGCTGGAGGCCAGGTGCTCACTAAAGCCTCTTTATCACTCCCCTCCTCCACTGGACAGAGAAAACAGGGGAGAAAAAATATCATGAAAGGCTCATGGGTCAAGGTAAGGACAGGGAGAGATCATTCACTAATTATCACCACAGGAAAAACAGACTCAACTCAGGAAAATTAATTTATTACCAATCAAATTAGAGTTGAGTAATGAGGACTAAATGATCTCCTCCTACCCCTCCCTTCTTCCCAGGCTTAACTTCACTTCCGATTTCTCTCCCTCCTCCCCCTCCAGTAGCACAGGAGGATGTGGAATGGCTGTTGTGGTCAGTTCATCACAGGTCTCTACTGCTCCTTCCTCCTTGCTCTCTTCCACTGCTCCAGCATGGGGTCCCTCTCATGGGAAACAGTCCTCCATGAATTTGTCCAACATGAGTCCTTGCCACGGGCTGCAGTTCTTCATGAACTGCTCCAGTGTGGGTCCCTTCCACAGGGTGTGGGCCTTCAAGACCAGACTGCTCCAGCCTGGGGTCCCAGGTCCTGCCAGCAAACCTGCTCCAACGCAGGCTCCTCTCTGCATGGGGCCACAGGTCCTGCCAGGACCCTGCTCCAGAGTGGGCTTTCCACAGGTTCACAGCATCCTTCAGGCATCTCTCTGCTCCAGCATGGTAGCCGTCACAGGCTCCAGGTGGATATAGAATCATGGAATGTGTTAAGTTGGAAGGGAACTTTAAAAGTTGTCTAGTCCAACCCTCCTGTAGTAAGCAGGGACATCTTTACTAGATAACATTGCTCAGAGCTCCATCAAGTCTGACCTGGAATCTCTCCAAGGATGGGGCCTCCACCTCCTCTCTGGACAACCTGTTCCAGTGATCTGCCACCCTCATATTGAGGAATTTTTTCCTAATATGCAACCTAAATCTTCCCTTTCCTAATTTAAAACCATTACCCCTCATTCTAATGCTACACGCCCTTGTGAACAGTTCTTCCCCAGTTTTCTTATAGTCACCTCTCAGGTACTGGAAGGTCGCTATAAAGTCCCCCTGGAGCCTTCTCTTCTCTAGGCTGAACAACCCCAACCCTCTCAGCCTACCCTCATAGGAGAGGTGCTCCAGCCCTTTGATCATTTTTGTGGCCTTCCTCTGAACATGCTCCAACATGTCCATGTCCTTGTGTTGAGGGTTCCAAAGCTGGACAAAGCACTCCAGGTGAGTTCTCACCAGAGAAAAGCAGAGGGGCAATATCTGCTCCACAGTCATCCTCTATGGGCTACAAGGGGACACCCTGCCTCACCACCACACTCTTCTTCACAGGCTGTGGGAGAATGTGAGGACACATCTGGAGTACTGTGCCCAGTTCTGGGCTCCCAGTTCAAGAAAGACAGGAAACTACTGCAGAGAGTCCAGTGGAGGGCTATGAGGATGATGAGGGAACTGGACTCATCTCTTGTATAAAGAGGGGCCAAGGGAGCTGGGGCTGTTTAGCCTGGAGAAGACTGAGAGGGGATCTTGTCAATGCTTATAACTATCTAAAGGGCAGGTGTCAAGACCATGGGGCCAGACTCTTCTCAATGGTGCCCAGCAAGACGACAAGGGTCAGTGGCACAAACTGGAACACAGGAAGTTCCGTCTGAACATGAGGAAAAACTTCTTCACTCTGAGGGTGACAGAGCACAGGGACAGACTGACCAGAGAGACTGTGGAGTCTCCTTCTCTGGAGATGCACCAAACCCGCCTGGACAAGATCCTGGTCACCACGCTCTAGGCGATCCTGCTTTAGCAGGGGGATTGGACTAGAATTGGAATTGCTCTTTGTGGTTTTTTCCCCCTTCTTGACTACGTTATCGCAGAGGTGGTACCACCATTGCTCGTTGGCTCGGCCTTGGCCAGCAGCAGGTTGATCATTGGCTCGATCAGATATGGCGGAAGCTTCTAGCAGCTTCTCACAGAAGCCTCCCCTGTAGCCCCCCACCCCCTAGCTAGCAAAATCGTGCCATGCAAATCAGTACAGGTGTACTTCCATGCAGGACTCCCAGCAGATTTCTGGGACAAATTCTGGCTCCCTGGGGCCAGAAGCAGCTTCTTCACTCATTGACCCTCAGCATGGTCAAGGTTTGCCCTATAAAGACCTAATCAACAGTAAAGTGAGTGAGATGTTTCATTTACTGCCTACAGTGGGTTTGTATGAAGCCTCCTTCGGATCCCTGGCAATTTCTTCTGCAGTGCTTGTGTCAAAACACAAACCTCTTCTTAACCAAAAAAAGTGAACACATGCACTGTGCATCAAAGCAATCCACAGAAACCTTTTTTTTTCCTGAAGAAGTAGGGAAGAGCCAGGCAGGACTGTGCACCCTTTGTGTTCTGAAAGGAGGCAAATTCAATGGAAAAATAAAATATATATCCCAAAGGCTTCACCACTCCCTTTTTATTCAGTGTTACTGCACTGGAAAATTCTTTTATATAGCAACATTTGACTATCTTTTGGCAAAATTCTGGCTTTATTGTGATCAATTGCTGGGATTTTATTGCATTACTACAAATGTTTGGTAACTCAATCTGTAGGTAAGGCTACTGGTATAGGTTTGAACACAATAGGTTTAGAAATGCAATGCTTGCCTGGTGAGGTGTGAGTCTTTTGCTACGTTTGTGTCTAATTATCTGCTAATAGGTATGGTTTCACAGCACTATGTATTTGGCCATTATCACTGTGTCCTTTGTCTGCTGTCAGCTGAATCACAGAGTACTTTTCCCCAGCAGTTTTCTTGTTTTGGGAACCTATGCTTCTAAATGTGATCCAGAGCAACGCGATTTTGCTGAAGCCTCTGATTCAACAAGGTCTTCGAGTGTTTGTAAATTTAGGGGCATGATTGATGGGGCTATTTTTGAAACCATACCACTGGTAGTATGTTTGAAGTTACAGTTGTTGGAATCAAACCATAATGCTGTGGGCTAGGCTGAGATGACTCATTTAAGTGAAAAAATCGTATATGTGAAAAAAATATTCCCATTTCCTGGTAAGTCATCAGATAGCAGCTTTTATTAAAATTCCAAAGATGAGCTCCTCAGTTCACTGTACCATTGCAAGTCAGGAAGCACGAGCCTCAGTGCTAGCTTCTCAAAGAAAATCTTTCTAACCCAAATCATAGCTGATTAATGCATTTAGATAACTTCAGGTGAAGAAACAGTTCTGGAAGTGTAGGTTCATGGTTTTAAGTAACGCAGATGGCCAAGCAGAAAGTACAGGTGCCAAATAGTTTGTCCATAAGTCCCTAAATTCTAAGCATAGCATAGTCTTGGGTGCTAAGTGTTAAACATCCTGAGACCTTCATCAGCTGTGTGTCCATCAGCAAGCAAATTTTTCCAGATGGTCTTTGGATTATCCATTATGTTGTTCCTAATTGCAAGTTCCTCCTCTGTTTGTGTCCTTCCCTGCTGCTTCAATGTGAAGAAAGGTAAAGTCTTTAACCAGTAAGCATCTGGCACAATTTGTGTAAACAATTCTTGGCCCTGCATTTGAAAATCTTTCTAAATTGTTAAGGCTCAAGTGCTCATTTTACTTTTCATATTTGTTTTTCTATGCAAAGTATCTCAGAAGTAGAAATAGGTAGTTCATTCTTAGCTCTTTCTGATTCCATATGTTTTTTTCATGACTGCTATTTACAACAGGTAGCTCTTCCAAGCATTGTAGCTGGATGAACAAAAAGTGCAGATGAACATCATCAACAACAATAACAACAATGACAAAAACAAAACCCAAAACAACAAAACAGTTCAGTGTTCAAGTAATACTGCCTTTCTCTGCCAAATAAACAAAAGCCTCTGACAGCTGCTGTCTGGGGATGTTTTTCACAGATCTCCATTTAAAAAAAAAAGTACAGAAATGCATCCATGGAGCTAGTAGGATTTTGCATTTCATTTGACTATTTTTTTATTGGCAGCAGAATGACAAGGTTTTATTTCTTTTTTACCATCATAAGTCCTGCACATTTTACCTTTTGAAACCCTGCTTCAGGAAGATTTGCTTATAAATGAAGGCACGAGGTCCTTAGGATATTTGGAAGCTTTGAATGACTTCTCATTGGCATATGTAACTGTTCAATCCAACAGAAATAAGATCAAACCTCAGGTGCATCTTCCCCTGGTTACATACTTCACTGCATTCAGTTTCCCCATAGTCTCTTAAAACATGCAGTTGTTGTGCTTATATAGACATCTATACAAATAAAATTAAATTCAACCATCTGCACTTCAAAAGGTAGTTATAGATGAATAACCAAGTTATTAAGAGTTTAACCTCAGATCTAAATGGAGCATCTAAATCTTTTGGGAAACATCCCTCTTTAGCTATCACAGGTTAATTATAAGCCACTCTTTATGGATTTCATACATATTTATCTTCCCCACTTAACTCCTTAGTCTTCTGATATCTGACTAACAGCTGATATTAACAGCTTCCAAATCGATTGAGGTTTTTGGTTTCATTTTGTAAGTGATGCATTGCTTTTGTGGTTTTAACTGTGCTACAGAGTTTGCTTAAAGCAGGTGGTGATAATTACTCCAGTCTTCTTGGTGTCTTCAGTGGTGATTTGGCAGATCTTTTTAAGAGTTTTATACAAGTGACAGCATCTCTAACTGGCCAGTTGTTGTGCAGGCCTGCTATGTTCAGCTTATCCAGAAGTCTGCAAAAGGCCTGATCTCTTTTTATTTGTCCAAATATCTGACTATTAACACAGTCATGGGAAGACAAAAGAAAGAACTAGAGCAGCCAAAGTGTTCCGATGAGTCAGTTGGGGCAAGCAATATATATTGAAACTACACTCAACTTTGAAGGAGCTGTATGAAGCTACTTTATTTTTAAAACATATGTTCCCTACTGCACACATCAATAACCCTTTAACTTGACTTATTCCTCTTCCTTCAGTGTGAGTCACAATTCCTTAAGCACTTCACTTTTGAAACCTGTAGCTTGGGAAGAGTTTAGCAGCATAACAGTTCTTGATTTTTGTGGGCTGGTATTATACTTATTACTCCAAGCTGTTGCCAGTGGTGCACGTGGGCTGATACAGACAATAGCCTAAGGTTAACCTGTCCATCAAGGACCTCATCTTCTAACCAGACTGAGATAACCACCAACTTGCAAACACTTGCCTAGCACAGTGGTGGAGGACTCACATTTTCCCAAGGGTGGAGTTGGCCAAAGAAGACAGGATTGTTGAGTTTTAGGTAGCGGTACTCTGGAGCTGGTACTGGCCTGGCAACACCCCTGTGTTTTGGAACAAAAGACTGGAGGGTGCAGCACTTGTTGTGGGAGGGTATGCCAACTTCAGGGACAGCATGGGAGATCAGAAACCCGAGGGAAAGGGGCTGGCAGGCCCAACATATCAAAGGGGACAAAGGCAAGGAGCATGAGTTGAAACACAGGTACTGCAGAGGCAAGTGATAGCACATAACAGGTTACGGGGGAAGGTGGCCTGCAGTGCCTGCTGTTCGGCAACTTAAACTGTGATGTCTGCCACTAGCCACTTTTCATCCCCCAGATCCCAATGACTGAGATAATGTAAAAATTAGTTGCCAGAAAGCCCTCTTGTATGTAAGACTCACACATGTGAGGAGTGAGGAAGATAGCCATTTGGATTACATCTAATGTTTCTGGAAATGTGTGGGGAAAAATACTGTTCCACAGAGAAAGAAAGGAGAAAAACCAAAAGGTGAAGTTGCTTTTTGATGAAGTAGATACAAATTAGACATCTATCATGATTTTTGGCCATTTTTCTATATTCGGTTCTTTCTCAAAGGTCATTTTGTCATACTAGGCTCAGCAGTACAGTAAAATATAATTAATTCTGTCATTTGATGAAAGGCAGAATGTGGTTCAAGTTTAAATTGAAAGATAATAGCTTTTATCTATTTTTTCTCCAAATGCTTCCCAAGTGTTGTTATAGATCATAATTTATGCTGCCAAATAAAGACATGGAATTCCTCATACTAGTGGAAATGAGAAGCTAAATTCTCATGGAAAAAAATATGGTGGACATCTGTATCACAAGTTAGCAGAGAAAAAAGAGGACTCTCGTTCATCTATTGTATCGTGACATTACAAACACAGAATATAAGATGAAACCAATCTTTTTAGCAGAAAAGGTACATTACTTTTTTATTAAAAGATATTTCAGCAGAATTATTGCAAAATTCACTTTGAGGTCTCACTGACATTACTGAAAGTCTGGTTTCAAAAGGAAAAGAAAAAATGTAATGTTGACCTTATCAGGCAAAGCTGGGCAGAAGGTAGATTTTCCTTTCACTGGATTACATCATGATACTGTATTTTGATTTGCCCTTGGATAGACTTTAATCTGAGGAGTTCAAGGAAGTTCACAAATGAATGAGTCTCAGACAGTAGAGAAAGTGATAAACTTTGACTGGTTTGCAGTCAGTCAGTCATAAATCATTATCAGAGGAAGGCCCAGAGCTCACACCTTCTGGCTGCAGCAACAATCATGCTGCTCATTCAATAACACACTTAAGATAATGCCTGGCTTTAAGCACACAGGTTTATTTTGAGTAGCTCAGCACTACTCAGGTGCTTAACGCAGACAACATACCTCAGCACATTTCTGAATCGTGATATAACTTTGTTTGCTAGGGAGCCTGGTGAAACTTGCACAGCATTTGACTTCTGCACCCGTTCAGGGGGCAAATACAAAAGCTTCAGGCTCTGGTTTGCCTCATCCAAACACAGCCATCACTGTGAGAGACTGAAGAAGAAAAATCATCTTTATTTCACAACAGTGGCTACCATCTGCTGAGGAATCTAGGTAAAACGGTTTAAATTAGAATGTTGAAACGTGTCTCAGCACTGTGAGCACTGGAATAGGCCAGGCAGGAGCACTCAGGCTGTGTGGCAGCTCAACAGCAGAGAAAACAAATTCCACTGGGAAGGTGCAGTGGACAGCGAGGGGTGGGGAGAACGACACATGGGACATAGTGGGAAACAGATCTATTCCATAACAAGGCATCTGCCAGAGCGTCAAGTGAAAATGTGAAACTTGGAAACCAACAATGCTGTCAATCCCAGAAGTGCCAGGCACAAGGTGCTCTGTAGATTTCATAAAAATAAATAAAAGATGAAAAAACAGGTCTTCTAGATTTCCAGCATCCTAAACAACTGCCTGGTTTTAAACACAAGTCTAAACCTCTACTTTTGCTGTGTTTCTACACAAACAGTATTTCAGCAGTGGTGTATGCAACACAGTTCATTCAAATCAGAGATGGGTTGGCAGTGGAAGCTGTGTAGATCACTTTCTTATGGCCCCATATGACACGTGATTTATTTCCCTCTATAGCCAAGTGCAGTGTCTGATCAAAGCGTTTCCAGATTGTGATCGTCTCTCTCCCACGTGGCATTTTCTAGTGGCTGGTATTATTATACTTGGGCTCACTTCTAGAAACTACCCTCAGCAGGGGCACAAACAGTCCTCTACTGCAGCAAATCACTTCAATGAACCTTTGTACCTTGGTGAGAGGTTAATAACACAGGGTTACATTTACAAAAGTTCTTAGTTGTCTTGGTCTATACTTTGCTTTTAAATATCTGCCAAAAATGAGCTCTTTTTTTTTTTCTGGCAACATCTGGAGTAAGTTCAAGCAAGTCTCGGCTGCTAAGACCTCACAACGCTACACTAGAATACTAATAAAACACACTTTAAAAAAAGTACATCTCTCTATTCTGCTAAGCACTGCCTGTTTACAAGAACAAGCTGATTTTGTGAATAATTTTGGTTGGGTACTGGAACAGGCTCCCCAGGGAAGTGGTCACAGCGTTGAGTTTGGCTGGGTTGAAGAAGCATCTGTATGATGCACTCAGTCACGTGCTCTGACTTGGCTGGTCCTGTGTGGAGCCAGGAGTTGGACTCGATGACCTTTATTAGTCCCTTCCAACTCAGGAGGTTCTGTGATTTCTATAGAAAGAAAGTCAGAATGTACTCCAACATGCTGTATAAAACATCAAGGCACAGGAATAGGAGACAAGGTAAATGTGTCCGTCTTTGAACTACCATGCAGACAGCAATAACAAAATATGTATTGATCTACCTTGGGGTCTGCTATGTTCACAAAAGGGCACATCCACCAGGTTGGTATAAGGAGAAGAGTAGTTCTCTCTTCACAACAGCTGGGAGCACAGGATCACAGGGAAGTAGGGATCGGAAGGAACCTCTGGAGATCATCTAGTCCACCCCCCCTTTAAAGCAGGATCACCTAGAGCAGGTTGACCAAGATCATGTCCAGACGGGTTTTGTGTATCTCCAGAGAAGGAGGCTCTACAGACTCTCAGGGCCCTGTCACCCTCAGAGTAAAGAAGTTTTTCCTCATGTTCAGACGGAACATCCTGTGTTCCAGTTTGTGCCCACTGACCCTTGTCTTGTCACTGGGCACCACTGAAAAGAGTCTGTCTCATTCACCTTAACACCCACCCTTTAGATAATTAAAAGCTCTCCATCCTCTCCATCTTCTCCAAGGCTAAATAACCCCAGTTGTCTCCGCCTTTCTTTATACGAGAGATCCCCCAGTCCCTCATAGCCCTCCACTGGACTCTCTGCAGTAGTTCCCTGTCTTTCTTGAACTCGGCACAGTACTCCATATGTGGCCTTGCCAGGGCAGAGCAGGGCGGGAGGATAACCTCCCTTGAACTGCTGGCCACAGTCCTCCTTATGCCCACCCATTGGCCTTCTTGGCCATGAGGGTACGTTGCTGGCTCATGGATAGATTGTCCACCAGGACTCCCAGGTCCTTCTCTGCAGAGCTGCTTCCCAGCAGATCAACCTCTAACCACTACTGCTGCTTGGAGTTGTTCCTCCCTAGGTGGAGGACCCTACACTTACCTTTCTTGAACATCATTAGGTTCCTCTCCACCAGACTCTTCAGCCTGTCCAGGTCTCGCTGAATGGCAGTGCAGGCCTCTGGTGTATTGGCCACTCCTCCCAGTTTTGTATCATCAGCAAACTTGCTGAGGGTACACTCTGTCCCTTCATCTGCATGATCGATGAATGTGGAAAGGGAAAGCCACGCTTGGGTGGCAGCTCAGTAAATTACAGTTTTAGCCCATTAGACCCCAGTGGCACAGCCAGGTCAGCAACGTTTTTACTGTCAAGTCAAATCATGCCCAAATAGCTTCTCTTTCTGGGAAGGAAGAAATATTTGCATTTATTTATCTTGTGCTAAGTGGCAAAAATTCCCATGAAAGCCATGAATGACTTGGTGACTGAGTTCAGCAGCAAGAATGCCTGACTGTGAAGCCAAATGTGTTGCACAAATAGGTTTATTCCTCCAGGTCCATCCTGGTTCTATTTTGCATTATTCCCTGAGGTGGCCAAACTTCTAAAGCTTGGAAGTAAAATGAGGGTCAGAGTAGCACACAGTTATTCTCACATGGATCCAAGTTTCACAGCATGGAAATCCCAGCTGGTTTGAAAGCAAGCTGGAAATATGAGAACAGATTCTTTTCTGACTGTTGGGTGTGTTTATTTTATCTCCCCAGGGAGAATGTGGGTTCCCTAAGCCACACTCTGCATTTAGACTCTACCGGGAAACCCTAGAGAGGAAATTCTAAATCATGGCTTTCTGCGCACTGTACTTGACAGCTAGGCCTTGGAAACTTGCAGTGTCTCTGCTGCCCTCCCAGCTGAAGTCAACGGGATTTCTACAAAGGCTTTAATTGAATTACCACTGAGAGCCAGAGAAGAGGTAGCTAATATCAGTTATTATGATGAGAAAACTTATCCTAAGCACTGTAGTTTGTTTCTCTTTTACAAATAGAAAACACCCACCTAGCCCGTTCCTGGAAGAAAGAGCATAATGGCATCAATACAGGTTCATGGATACTTGGCCAGACCTGGCTTTGGAAGGATAACTACTACTTCCCTCAGTGCTTTTGCATCGTTTCTTTATGTTCTTCAGTAAATACAATAAAAAACTGGGTATATTTTAGCTTGACACCTTCCCCTCAGCAGTTTTAATAAAACAATGAAACAACGTGGGGGGTTGGTTTGGTTTTCTCCTCCCTGTTTTTAAAGGGAATTTGAATAAATCAAACACAACATTCCATTTACATTAGAAGAGATATATCATGCCATCTCAGCTTTCAGTGTGTTAGAAGACTTAGTGTTCACTGGTAAGCTCAACTGGCCTGTAGTCTATTTTGTCATGTGATTTGATCTCTAAAAAACTCAGTTTTAGGTAGCCTATGCACCTACTGTTCTGCATAAGACATGTACACCAGGAGGCCCTGCCCTTCCTCTAAGATTGTGCAATTTTTTTAATTACTTATGAGAAAACAGGAGCTTTACCATCTTCTGGAAAATGCTGAAAGATAATTACAAACATTAATAAGCAACAACACCTATTTAAAGTTAAACCAAGCTTAGTCACAGCTGGAGATGAGAGATTGGAAAGGTGGAAGTTGGAGGTACGCATGAAGATTTCAGGGCATATATTTGCTTCACCTCAGCTCATCTCTCCCACCTTGCTCAAGCTGAAGGTTGACATTGGAGCAGGGCTGCTTCTCTGGGCATGTTTGGTATTCTGAAACACCTGGACCTCCACAGCATGACCTGGCACCTGTTGCCGTGTGATGATCTGTAGGTCTTCTCATGGGAAAGAGAGGTCTGTGGGTCCCATTCGGGGCAGAAATCTCATTCATTTGAGCACAGATGAAAAGCTGACTGAAGTTAAACTGTGTTTAGGAACATTGATTTAAGACAAAAATCAATCAATGAAAACGTACAGGAATCAAATTTTACTTAGGCTAGTTTGAACTTAGTGAATAGATCAAAGCAGTTAAAACAAAAATAATGACTTACAAAGGCTAATGATAGAGAATAAGAACCTGTGCAAAACCAAACAAAACACCTGCCTGAACTTGAGGGTGGGAAGGGAGTTATCCACAATGAAACATGTTTCCTGAAACATGTTTACATGAAAATTGCTTGGGGGTTGGGAGCATGAAGTAATTAGCTGAAAAATGACTAGATGGGTGAGGTTAGATAATGTGTTTGTCTAGTCAGCATTTTTGGTGCAATGCAAACTACTAGCAGCAGAGAAAGGGAAAAGAGGACACCGCAGGTAAAAGAAGGGAGCAAAGGACACATCCATTTATTTGTCAGTCAGTAATAATACCCCATAAAGCTACACCGCTTAAATGATTACAGCCGATCAAGGGTCTCTCACTGTAATGCCTTTCCAACAGCAAATGCAGTTCTCACAAAGACCTTTCTTTCTACCAGATAATGACATTTAACTATCTTTTTCTAGGAAAAAAGACATTTTGAGTTGTTGAGTTGACTCGAGATGTTTCATTTTAAGTCGGTTAGTTCAATTGCTTTTTCCTTCCTATAGTAAATTGCCTTGTAGGAGCTTCAGACCAAGCACACTGCTGTCTTAGGGCTGCACTAGGCATTGTCATTATACATCTCCAGTGATGCAACACAGCATCACCCAGCTGTATGATACGGTGCATGATTGCATCTGGTGGAACAGAGTCAAATGAGGGGTATAACCTAACTAGAAATCTTGGCCCTTAAAAGAGGATGAAAATTGACTGTGCCACGAGGCAAGCACAACATTCAGCTGCACTAGACAGTGTTGTTTACATACTGTACTGTTTATGGGCCAGAGTATGACAGGGATTATGATCAGAACACCTGAAACACTCAGAGAAAAACCACCTGAACTTTCTGAGGTTCAAACACAGGGTAAGTAATGTTCACAAAACAGTCTGCCCTTTCAAGCCTGAGATGAAGCTTAGCCCTTGCAAGTTTTTTCTAGTAATTGCCTTTAAACAATAGACTGTTATCATAAAAAGGTACACAGAAGCAGCTAACCACTTATTTGTGGCCCTGATGAAAGCATTGATGGCATTTTAATGAACATCAGTTGCAGCCTTTTCATCCCAGGCAACTGCCACACCATGTCCTGGGCAACGTCGGATCGCAGAAGCGCTACCGTGTGCACCCTGATCTCCTGGAGTGTCGTAAACTTGCAAACACTGGAGCAATTTCAGGCAAAGTCACAAGAAAGAAGGAAAATAATACGCACAGAGTGTGTGACACAGGTGGCATTTCCTGTCTTCCAGATACAGCCTTTAAGGCCCGACTGTTTGATCTTTACTGATAATGAGACTTTCCTTCGCATATCGTGCCCTGCCTGCAACTGGTCTAGTCTTTATTACAGGAACAAATTAATTATTCTTATATTTCTTATCATATAGCCCACTGAAATATCCATTTGGCAAAACATGATATGATGACAGAAAGTCTTCTTCATCCATTGGTGACCACACTGTCAGGGTTTATTCCAGCAACCACCCTGGAAAAGGAACCCCACTGTTTTTGGCCATTTCCAAATGCAATTGAGGTCTGCTCAGAAACCCAGTGGCCCTGGGTGCAAGAGCTAATCTCAGTGAAAACACCACTTTCTGGTCATGTTTTCTTTCTGAAGAACAGACAGTCATGCTGCATCTTGGCTAGAAAGAACGAAACTTAGCAGAGGCCTAGTTCAGGAAGCAAGCCTGTGCTTAGACCCCACTGACTTAGACTTAGAGCCTTCGTACTACCCTTGAAGGCAAACTTTTCCCAAGCAGGGATTTGACGCTTTAACCAACACACGTTGAACTGGGTTAATCGGCTGCATGGAGTCCTGTACAGATGTGTAGGCTGTGAGTTTAACACCCTTTCACCATAATGAAGATCATCTTAGAAGCTGATCTCCTTCATCAGTGTTCATGGGTAATTTGCCCCCATAAGGCCGTGTGTAGACAGAGTGCACAGTTAAAGAAAAATAAACAAATGAAATTGCCAACTGCTGGCAAACGCCCAAAGACATGCCACCATCTGCCCACCCCACCCACTGATCAAATAAATTCCTGGCACTTTGCCTAGACTCAGGAATGCTAAATTAAATAACTATTCCTGGTTGTGCACACTGAAAGTCAGAAAATCTGGACCCTAATGGAAAAAAAGAGGAAATGAGTCAACATCCTAGGGACTTTCCACTAAGAACCTTCTGTTACTGGCACCTGGAAATTCAAACCTGGGGAGAAAGCCTAAAATCATCTCAGGAAATATTGCTGGCAGGCCCAGGCCCTGTGAAAAGAGAAGAACTCTGAGATTGATCCTCGGAAAGATTAGAACACCTTCCCTGAGTTCCCTGAGGAAATTGGACACAGGGGCCCTCAGTACTTTACATCAGTAAAGAGCACCTGGGGATTAAGGCAGATTAAAGGCTGGCAGTAGGAATTTGTGATGGACAAGGTTACTTCTCCTTCCACCTTTGGGGTAGGCTCTGTCCACAGTCAGAGCATAGATGCCAAGTCATTCTCAACCTGGGAGAGCAACAGATCTGTCAAGGGGAGATGGGATCTTCAGCTCCAGTGTGACAGCCCACAGGGACAGCCGTAGCAGCCCTTTCCAGCAAGTTTTACATCACCCCTAGAACAATGACAAACCCCATTAGTGCAATGTGGGGCAGTGCCAGCTCTGGCTCCAAGACGGGAAAGCTGTGAAAGGCCTCGCACATTGCTTTTCCTTCCACACAGGGACAGGGATCGCTCAGAGCCCGCAAAGGCAGAAGCAGTCCCTGTGTCTGCATGACATTCTTCTTTCAAGAGCCAAGCATCAAACACAGCTAGATCCCCAGAAACATTTTCCTATCCGTCTTTCATCCCATCTCTGCTGATTTACACCACTGCAAGTAAAAGCAGAATCAGCCTTGACATTCCTGCTCCATGTACGATAATCATCATCTAAACAAAAAATGCACACATAAAGCTCTCAGCTATCAGCTTTAATTTCATACCAAGAAGAGCTCGCTTTTAAATTTGTACCAGGAATGTGTGTCAAAGGGGAAGGAACCAAAAATAGCTCTGGATTGGGAGAAAAAAAAAAGAAAAAAAAAGCAAAAGCAACGCAGCACCATAGCTGTTGCTATTCCAACAGCACGTGTGAGTCTGTTAACCTGAAGGATTTGCCAATAGTAAGGGGACATGTTTTAACTCGCTGTAAAATGAATGTGCCTATGAGCCAGATGCGTATCTCGGTTATAACTATGTAAAGCAGAAATAAACTCCTTTGAAGCTGTCAGGCTTATTTTGGGTTTATAGTACCCTGAGATCAAAATCGGAACTGCGTTTTAAATTGAGATGAGCAGAACAATGAAGGAGGCAAATGATTCGGGTGGCGATGAATACAGCCAGATCTCTAGTACAGAGCTCGGTGTTTCTGTGCACGGCGCAACGAAGCAAGGGAACGCTGCTGGCTGGCTGGTTCCCATTACTATGTAATGAAGGTCGTATATAAATTATGGCATGCAGACACACACGCTCTCACATGCTATTTCTTTGGCTTGTATTTTCATGAGTTTCTTTGCCTTCTTTGTTCTGGGAAGCAAGTAGTGAAATACGAAGTGAATAATGCGTATCCAAATACATACATATTAAATATGTTTGGAAGCATAATGTTTGTTTTTTAAATCTGTTTTCCTTATTACGTGGTGCCTAGTTCTTTTGGCAGGACCCAAAGAAATATGTGAAGTTCTGCTATATGTAAGGGAATGCCTTCAGCCAGCATTTTCTAGCATTTTAGGACATCATAGTACCCACATGATGTATGCCTTCTCCTCTTTCCCATAAGAAAAAATAATTAATGAATAACAAAAAAATGCTGGTAGTCAGTGAAGCATCTCATGGAATACACTGACTTTGTTATAGAAGTATTTAATGATGGATAAAATGGATTTTAAGTTCTTTTCTGTAATAATAATAACAACAACGACAATAATAATACATCTATGCACCTAAAAGCATTCACATGCAAATTGGTTATTTTGCAAAATATATTAAACTGAACTTGCCACTGTTGGTTGTTTTGATATTTTAAGAAGAATTACTTGAGGTGCTGGGTAATAATATGGGATCTGAATATATGCAGTCCTCCAGAACTCAGGTTTATCTGGTAAGGAGGTATGGAGCAGAAAATTATCTTTCCCTCCTGACAGATGTGTCCAACTAAACAAGTCACTGTTCCCTCAGCTTCCAAACAAGAATTATCAACACCACAAGTGCAGTGATGTCCCATACCTGCTGCATATGAACAGTCCTCTTCTGGATGTTACTTTGTGAATTCCCAGTGCCAGTTTGGGTGGTTTTCAAGAAAAATATAATCTACTGAGGAAGCAGAAAACCACCCCAGCAGCAGGGGTGGGTTGTGGGTTTGTTTGGTTTTTTTCTCAAACAGCTGCTGTGCCCTTACATTCTGCCAGGAAACTGCTTTTGGTGGGGACACTCACTAGTTTGGAGAAACTCAACCACAAAATGTACATTGTTTTGAAAAGTTCATATTTCTGCTGTTCACATGCAACTGGCCTCAGCACACACTGTTCATTAGGAAACATCTGTCTATTGGTTTTCACAGTTGCAAGCATTTTAAAGCATAATAATGATTCTGAGAGTAGATAACTTTGAAACAGTTATACATGTAGGCAGGTTTTAATAACTAAATAAAAGTCACACGGAAAATTCATGTCACTGGTGAAATGTCAACATGCTGATGTACAGGAAGACAGGGAGAAACCTCCAGCCCAGTAGCTGCTATGCGATGTTTCCTTGAGTTTGAAGGCCAGAAAGATACTTCTGTACAGCAGGGGGGTCCCACCTCTATTTTACAGAAAGAAAATAAGAAATAAGAAGTTCTCAGAAAAGCCAAATAATTGACAGCAAGGTTGTTTTTTTCTAACATTGTCCTAGGTAGTTTTGATCCAGAAAGGATATAGAAAGAATGGTAGCTACACAGTTTGAATCATTTTGCATTAGTTGTACGGCATTTACACGTCCCGTGTGGATTTGTGCCAGTGGAAGCTCACTTTTGGGTAACAGCATTATGGTTGCATTAAACATCTGAGTTTCCAAGACTGTAGTTGAAGGGAGAACACTTATCCCAGATTCTGACATGAAGAAACTAGGTTTTGGTACAAAAGTTTCTCAGGCTCTAGACATAGGGATGCTAAACCCAAAATCATGATTGGAAAAGGAATTCTTCCGTTTCAGTGTGTGTCGCACATAACTGAGCAAAAATTCAGCTTCAGCTATCATCGAGTAGTCAGACATTGATACTTAGATAACCAATCACCAGAACCCCTGATTTTTAACCTCACACTGTGCATGTGACACTTGCAACACTATCACCTACTCCTCAGCCCGCAACCCCATCAAGGGAAGCAGAGTTCAGTTCTAACAAGTGCTAAACATTCATTTTAGATGTCCAGACTGTCTCTGGAGCCAGTGGCAGTCCAAGGCATGCAATGCTTCATGGGGCTGAGCCTTTAAATAAAAGCTTCCTCCAGTCTGACAAGGAGAAGTTATGTACTGCTATCATGAATGGTACTTCCACCTGGAAGAAATCATCATAGAAAGGTTTAATAATAATTAATAGGAATAATACCTCTTATTAAAACCATGTTTTATGCACAAGGAAATCCAGTGCAACCCATCTGTATGACTTATATTAGACATAAACTAGTCAGGTTCAGATTAGATGTTAGCAAAAAAATTTTTACTGAATGAGTTTTCAGGACCTGGAACAGGCTTCCCGGGGAGGTGGTTGAGTCACTATCCCTGGAGGTGTTTAAAAAAGGATAGATCAGGTACTTAGGGATATGTTTACCATAGGAGCAGAATGGTTGGACTTGATGATCTTAAAGGTACTTTCCAACCTTGTGATTCTATGTGACTCTGTGATTCTGCAATAAACAGTTGACCTAAATGCTAATTGAATATGAAATAAAGAAAATAATTAATTCTAGAGCGGGTTGCGGTCTCTAAGCCATGTAGCACTGACTTGACAGTCCATGCAAGAAGTTTCCACAACTGTATTTTATTGTTCTTTCTCTCCTGGCCACCAGCTGATTTCTTAACATGTTGGATATTCTTGAAATACCAGTACCAGGCAACAATAAAATATGGATCAGGTAGGTGTAATACTTAGATGCTAAAACGGGTTATTGTGCATTGGAAGACCATAGCAAATATGGACATTGTTTCTCATGTACTAGAAAGGACACGTAATTAATACCATTTGAGAGGGATTTATCTTTTTATTCCAAAAGGGTTCCAAAACAATCAAAAGACAATTAAAGTGTAGTTGCTGTGAGGATGTAAGACAGCATCAGCTCACACCAAAGAAAACAAGAGAAAAAGGTGGGAGGGAACATAAGACCCTATTAGAATTTTTTCTCTCCTTAAAACTATTTCAGTCCTTACATGTAAACCAAAATGAATTTTAAACCTGAATCTTACCTGTGTGATTCCCAAGCATTACATCTTTCTCAGAAGATAGGCCAAGTCAACCATACTGGAGGAAATACAGAGCAAATACATTATAGCCTAAAATTCCGCACCCCCTCCAAAAAACAAATGTTTAGCTAGATTAAAAAATTGTTTCTACATCCAAGGACCTTCATCAGTGTATAGCTCTGATGTAGACATCCTGGTGTTTGCTTAGTGCAGTTGACCTCTTCTTAAACCCTGGAAAACTCTAGCACCTGTTTGGTCCTGAGTGAATTCAGTTCAATGAGGACAACACAATACCCTGTCCCTCTCAAACATACACATCTTGCTTCCCTGGTGTTTGTTAAGAGTCCATGGGAAAAGAAGACTCTTGGACACACAAGGAATTAGAATAAGACAAGATCATAAGGAGAACTTTATAAGAAGATTATTTTAAAGATAATCCACCATCTGGTTTTAAGTTTGAAGCACTGCAGCTCAGGGAAAATGCATTTTCATTGTTTTTACATGGAATAGCTCAAACTGGTAAGCATCCAAAATTCAGAAGGAGTTTATTTGTTGTAGGTAGAATGCACAGCCAACAAGTGAGGGTAATTATATCCACCTATATCACATTTCTCATTCACTAACTCCAAAGAGAATATAAATATTTTTTTTAAAATAAAAAACCTATGTATAACCTTAGTTTGTAATCTTTACTATAAACATACGGCAGTGCAATAACCTGTTAAATAAAAGTAAAAATAATGAAATCTAATTCTGCTTCTATACATTTTCCTAACCTTAGTGACTATATTCTTATTCTGTGTGCCTGCTACCAGCTGTGATATTGCTCCAAGCCAAAACCAAACTCCTCCCATCTTTTTGCTGGGATTTTAGATATATATGTTCTTAATCCTTAAGGATTTGTAGAACAAGCTGTCATTTTAATTCGCTGTGACGCAACTTGCCTAGTATTTGAAGGAACTTCACCCATTCCTTGCTAGGTGAAAAAAAAACGTGCTGACTTTCACTTGGGAATGGAATCATTGCTTACTTCTGCTGTAAGAAAATGCAGGCATGGATGAAGCAACTATATCTTGCCGTCTTCTTCCTAAAAAAAGAGACAGCTTTGTGCTTTTTTTCCAGCAAAAAAGGACAATGCCAGTCCAAACCGGTTTGCCAGTAGCCAATCCCTGAACACAGACTTCTTTTAATTTAAGACTTTTCCAGCAACTGTGAGGATCAAGCAATAGTTAGCATTGTGCATCCTTGCACAGATAAGCACCAGCTTTCACCAGAAGATCAACAGAGGACACGGAAACAGAAGCCCAGTGTCTCAACGCCTCCACTCACAGAGGGACACTGCCCTGACACATCACCCATTATGTCTGCAGAGACTTCTCTGAAGCATTCCCACACAACCCCTCCTGAAAAAAAGAAAACAGAAGTTATCTGTGTCACTACACAGATTCAACTGATTTTTTATATACCTCCTCATTCCATTAATCTGTTTTGTTAGTGTAATTAAACGGGTTTGGAAGCTGCCACACTTTATATATTTGTGGCACAGGGAGCTGGATGCTGTTCTCAGCTCTGTCACTTTGAGTGACTCACACAGTCTCTGTCCCAGTTATTGCAGAGATCAAATGATGACAATAACACTTACCTGCCTGACAAGAAAGTTGTGAAATGCTTTTGATTAGTGTCTGTAAGAACGTTTTAGAATTTCATACAGAAGCTCTACAGACCAATTTTCCAGGTCAATATTATTACAGCATCAGTCGTCCTCCTTTGCAGAACCTGTCTAATCAGTAGACAGGCAAAAAGTGACATCCAGATGTTTACAGTCACAATGGAGGGATGAGAGAGGATGATACAAACCGCGAGGTTTTTGCCCCTGCCCTTTCAGACCATGATGCTACAACACTGATTCTCATCTCAGTCGCTGAGGGGAGAGCCTGCCTGTGGAAGTGAATGAAGCAATAAGAAACAGTAAATTCCTCCTTCGGCTCTACATGCAGGAACATTTGAATGTTCTCTTCACAGAATCACAGAATCTTAGGGGTTGGAAGGGACCTCAAGAGATCATCGGGTCCAACCCCCCTGCCAAAGCAGGCTCGCTCTTCATTATTTGATGGTAACTGTTCACACCAAGGACTCAGGAACAGTCCTGAAAAATTCAGATTAAAAAGGTATGATCAGCTCTGGTATGCTTTGCTTTTCCTACTTTCCAGTATCGGCTGAATTATATATCCCTTCATGGGAGGAGCGGAGAGGCTCCCAGTGCAACCTTCCTGTATTGCTACTGGAGTTCGTTGCACCACAAAGGTCGTCTGTGTTAAGAAGGTCACACACTCTTCATTAACTTTGTCCATAGCCAAGCCAAGTCTTCAGGTTCAGCAACTGCAGAGAGCTTTAACCCTTTGGAAACAATGAGACACTTCCAGGTGAAAAAAAAAGGGAGCCACTTAACTTGGGCATGCTGTCCTTGAGCACAAGGTCTCTCAGTGCCCCATGCTGAGCTTGCTGTCCCGTTCCCTCTGTTCTACTGCAGGGGACAAGCAAGAAAAAATGGGTCCATTCACGGCCTGACAGTTAAGGCCTATTCCTCAGCCCTACCCAAAATCCTCAGTTGAATATAAGTACTAGGATTTGTCTCTGTATTCATTATTTTTCCTCGTCTTTTAACCCTGCAAGCGTCACAGGACAATTAGAAGGATGATCTGGGAAAATGCTATTATGGGCTTGTTCTTAAATGCAATTTCCATCTGTCTCCCTATTTTTTTTCTTTTTTTAAAAGGATTTATAAACCATGTCATCTGCCATTGATAATGGGCCCATGGAAAAAGCCAGGAGCAGAGATTTGGATGCCCATGGTTGTCCTCATCAGAACTGCCAACCAAGGAGTGTGTCTGACTCACCTGTGCCCTCAACTCCTTGGATTTCTGCTTGATTTTGCTATTCAAATGACAAGCTTGTTGGAGATACCGTAAACGTGAACACCGTTGAACACAACAGGGTCCTCCCTAGCATCTTCTGGAAGTATTGTATAATATATGGTAATTCTTTATATAACACTTCCCAGATCCTACCTAAAGAAACGACAGAAGACCCCCTATTGCGTATGAGGGTGTAACACTTCACTTAGGATGACTTGAGTGAATATGTGTTTTGCTTTTCTTTTCCAGAGGTCCAGTGAGGAAAAAAAAGACAGTTACTGGGTAGCTGGAGGATGGAAATAAACGAAAATCCATTTCTTCCTTACAGAAATATAATATCAATATGATATAAATATAAAAATCACCCTTGAATCCTGTCTTCCATCCTCTGTCACTCAATGAGTGGCCACACAGGCCATCGCCACCAGACAGGAAGTAAATCAAAGTCTCCCACAACCGCCCCAATATTATGCAAATATGAAGAGGCTACCTCAGCTTGTTCATGTCCTGACCCTCTAAGTTGCATTAATTAAGAAAATTGGAATAAGTAAAGTTTACTGTATTCTCAAAGGCAGACAAACAATAAACCAGCAATTTGCACTAGTTTCCTTCTCACCTGTCAGTGAAAGGACAGGACGTCGATGGCGTCTGTAACTCACACGACTACTTGTGCAAGTGCAGAATTCACAGACTCTGCAAGTGTATTTCTTGTACGTAGAAACAAAGAGCCTGCAACAGCTGAGATAAAAACGAGTCACAGGATGAATCAGATTGGTGGCTGTGGGAATGGATTTCAGGGCTTTTATGAAGCTGTGTGACCTGGCAGGAACCCAGGTGGGGAGGAACAGGGATAAAGATTTGGTTGAGGAAGAGACCGGTGACACATCTAGTGTTACGTATGAAAGTGGGAGAGGTTGGAAATAGATTTTGAGAGTCACTGTCAAAAAGGTGGCTGCTAAATCTATGGGAATAACTAAAGCAACCTCATTTATTCACTTATCTACCCACACACGTACACACCCTTGCTGACTTCCTAGTTGACGTTGTGGCCAGAGAAGAAACACTGAATTCAAAGAGAGGCTATTTGTATTTTATTTCTGATCCAGCTGGACTCAAGAGGTGCCAGAAATCTTGTGAGAAAGGCTCCTTTCAGAAAGAAATTGAGCTGTATTTCAGGCAGTGTGAATTATGGTTCTCTGAAACCTCCAGCCATTTGAAAAATACTTTTTTTGCTCGCTAAGGCAGCACGGTAACTTAGCACGATAACGTGCTGCACTATCGGAGAGAGATTTGTTTTAATAATTGCTGAACTATGATGTTTTAGAGTACAAAAAAACCAAAAGCACAAATTGTTCTGTGAAGAGAAAACTGTTGAATCTTTTTTTGTTCCTTTTGAATTTGCATTTTTTACCCAGGCGTCTTTTTACAGCTTACCCTTTCCATCAACACTTAACTCCCCCCCCCCCCAACCTCAAAAAAGACCCCTGGTTCCATGCTGTGCTTTCTCACTAACAACTGTGGAGGGACAGGAGGTACTGTGGTTGTCTCAGCTGTCTCTGTTCTGGCCACCCAGCCACTACCATGTCATCATTAGTCAATGAACACCATTATGCTGCAGACTTTTCCTCAGCAGGGACATCCCTCAGGGTCTTATTCCACTCTTTAGGCACTGATTTTCCTTAAAAGGGTAGAAGCTTCATATCTATAAGATCTTTATGCCTTTTTCCAAAGTATCTGAAGTGGTTCAAATGTTTTAGAGGGCTATTGACAAATAGGGCAAGAAAAGAATAAAAGGAAATAGTTGTATTGAATTTGGAAGCCTTGAGCTTAAGTTTCTCACAATGCTTATGTCCTTCATTTAAAAAAATACATTAATATAGTTCTTAGGAAAGGCAAAATTCAGTTGCATCACTTCTTTGCTGAAGTGCAGTTTGTGCTATCCAGGTGTCCCAGGCAGCAATACCATAACACAGTGCCTATGCCACGCGTTCAGGACACGTAACCAAGAAGTAGTGCTCTTTGATTTCAAAGTCAGTTTAATTGGTACAGCTTTTTTCCTTTTCTTTCTTTCCTGTGAGGTAGGTATGCACAGTACCCATTTTAAAAATGCAGTCACTGGTCCTTCTTGCCTAGCAGTTTGCATTTGTCAGCCTCTAGTATGATCTGCTTCAGGTGAGGTCAAGTCCTCTTCTGCCCTGCCAGATGTGCAGTGATGTGTGTAAGCTACAGAATACTCATTCCTTCATTTCCCACACATTCCCTGCCCATCAGTGATGCCTGATTTGGGATCCAAAAGGGTCAGCTTGAACACTTCAGTCTCCTAAGAGTTGATCAAGGTAATTAAATAAAACGTTGGGGTTTATTTTCATGCCTCTCAAGCACTATATTCTATTTTAAACATTTTCATATTTAGCACTAGGTGATGATTAGAAGCATCTGATACAGCGTCATTTTTGCCACTGGAGCCAGGAATGGCTGTTAGGCTATGAATAGTGGGGACCGTCTAGCTGGCACAGGGCTGGGAGGGCAGCAGATTTTCATCTCTCTTGAACATTAGTGGTACCTTGTGCTGGGTTACTTTATTTGTTCCTCTCCTACATACCAACAGTAGCACTAGTCCACCACCAATGGGTTTCCCAGGACCTGGATGTCCAGGATTGTGGGGACTCCCCAGGGGGGCCACCAAGACCGTGCCACTGCCTCATCCAGAAGCAGGCAGCTGGGAGCACCAGGCACCTCCCTGGGAATCTGAGAAAGTTGGTGGAATCAAACTGTAGTATTGGTAACTATCACAAATGTCTTTGTGTATGAACTGCTTTCTATATTGTTATTTTGGATATTACTCCTTGCAAATAGTGGATGAGGATGCACAGAAATACATTTTTCTGCTTTTACATGTTCACCATATTTGTCTGTTTACAAATGTAGCCTCCTGTAGCATTCGCTGCGTAAAAACTCCAGCTTCTCACTACAGAGTCCCTTTTACTAAGACGTTTCTTTTCAAGAATGTCTCCATGCTTGATTAGCCAGTCTTTGCTGATCTCACAACACCCAGTTTGTTGCCATTATTCTCTCCACGAGCTCCCTCCCCCCCATATTTCCTCCTTTAGAAGAAAAAGAGGATTTAATTAAAACCAAGCTTTTCCAAATTATTCATCTAGGCATTTTGATGCACAAGAGTTACTGTGTATTTGCATCTATCTTAAGGTACCAAAATCTAGAGGGAATTATACATAGGAAAAAAAAACCAAAACCAAGACTAAAATGTTTCAGCCTTGCTGAACTCTGCTATTGAGTATAGAACTGGAAAAAAAGTAAATGACTTCATTAATTGTTCCTGACTTACAGGGTTAACACAGCCTGTGTCAATATATTCTGATCCAAAGATACTATCCTTGTTCTTAGATGTCCTGCAGCTGCTTTCATTAAAAATCTCAATATTTATGCTCTGGGAGGTGGCAAAGTGAAGCCTTGCTTAATATCAGCAATGCAAACGGCATCATACCTCCCTCCCGCAGGAGCTCTTCGCACACCTGTCTTTTTTGGAAGACTTTCAGTTTGCTATTTTTATTTCCCTATGCTTGTGAACTCAGTAGGTTAAGGGCTTTTGAGTACATGTGCCAGCTACACCTTTCCTCTAATCCTTACTTCATCTGAGGGTGGGCATATCTAATCACAGGAGTGTTTGAGGACCTCAGGGTACGGTGAATACTTTGCATGCCCTACCTACTTCCACTGTGCCAGCTACTGTTATCTTGGGCATAACTATTACCTCAGACTTGCCAAGTGTTAAGTATGTGACATGACACATTTTCCCACAATGTCTTGCTCTTCCCAAAGAACTCAGTATCTCACTCAACCGTGGGAAATACCTCTTCGCACTCTGGCACAGGGAGGACAGCAGGCAATGTCATAAAACTGACAATTCTCGCTGCCTGGGGTCTCCATATTTTGGTATAGCAGAAGTATGTCTCAGTCACTGCAGTTTCCATTCTCCCGTAGGATTCACAAGTGTCCGTATGTGCTCCCCAATACGTCTTTGTAGATGAAGGTACAGCGCAAGTTGTGGGGCGAGGCTGATGGTCCACTCCACCACCCTTGAACTGGCACCCTTCACCCCGGTAAACCAGGGAGCCACAAATTACAATGAACCTTATTAAAACATGCTTCCAGCAACCGAGCTTCTCCTGGCAGCACAGCCCAAAGCCACCATCATCACAAACGCAGGCTTCCTCCTTCTGGGGGGTGGCTTGGAGCCGCTCAGCGGCCGAAAGGACTCTGAGCCTTCCCAGGTTTCGTTGTTTCCCACCGCCACTCGTGTCGGCGCAGTTCAAGTACAGGCAGGGATGGGGACAGTGCTGGTGCAATAATAATACACTTCAGTATTTCGTAATGGTTGTGACATGTCTTTTGTAATAGATTTTGAAGCTCCCATAAAGACAGCGAGGCATAAACGTGCCTTGCCATTAACACTGAACCCTAGGAAAGAAACCTGTCTAGAAGGAGCAGTCCTGTAGCACATAGCTAGGTGCCACCTGTGTCACAGCTATTGCCTCAAAGAATGGAGCATGTCGGGTCCCTGGAAATGGAAGCATTTCCTCTGTGGTGCGATAGATGCTTGAAGACCAGGAGAGATTCTGTGAATTTAGAGCTGGAGCTATAGGAAGCCAATTTCTTTAGAGCCTCCCAGAGAGAGCCCAACCGCTCTCCCTGCCCTGCACATGCTTTCCTACGTCTCTGCTAGTTACCTAATCTTATGGCAAAGGATTATTGCAGTAATCTCATTAATCTAAATTTAAGAACACTTCAGGATCAGCAATAGGTTAAATATATTGCAATGCTTGTGGTATGTCCTGAATTCTTCCCATACCGGTCAAAATCCATATATTAGCAAGTGACGTAAGCCCAGCTTTGGAGATCATCCGTATGGCAGATGCACAGGCCAGGCACAGACTGAAGATGCAAAATCTCATTTCAGGGGACTGTTTGCTAACCAGGCTGGATCAATATCTAAAATGCTGTAAATTCTGTCACTAAAAATGTCCTACTGAGGCATAACCAGATTTAGGTTATTATAACATGGCATACTAACAACATACCTTTCTGTTACTTCACAGGCATGGACGAAGGACTGTTTTCCAGTGAAGACCTGCCTCTCTAGACAACAAACTAGCAATGTTTTCAGTAAAGCACTGGAGACCATCTGAACTTGGTCTATGTGACTGCTTCCAATGCTAACACCACTGGAATACAAGCTGGCAGTTATGGTGTGGAGCTTCCGGGGGTGGGGGGGGGGGGGGGTGTGGGGAAAGCTAGTGCTGTCATAATTCTTAGTCTGGGAGTGTGTTTCATTTCCTAGAAAAATAATATATCTCATAACCCTTGTCAGACAATGAACAGCAGCTCTTATTTGCCAGTTTGGAATACCACTGTGGAAAGACCAGTAAATCTAACCCGTTTTCTGGCAACTTTCTGACATAGAACAACTTATTACTGAAGTTTTATCTTCTGATTACTAGTGTACCTTATAAATAATAATGAGTGGTTAAAATTGGTTAACTTCTGAAGTGACAAGGGAAAAAAAAAATATTTGTTTTAAAATATATACCTGAAAATCACATTTTATTCTTTTTTCTGTACAGAAAAAGGATATCTACAAATGAATTATTAAAAAAACAAACCAAACAAACAACCCACGAAAATAAAACCCAAAATGGAAATATTACTCAAATGTTTTCCTGGTTGTTTCCTAGATGTTTTCCTTTTCTAGATCTGATAGAAAGAGAATATGATATTGGCAAACAGAATATTTTCACCAAAAACAACCGCTCAGATTACCTGCTAGATTGTTGTATACGGAATGGTTTGTTTACATTTTATTTAAAAAATCATATTTTTTTAATGATTGGAAGTTTTCTCACACAGGGAGGAAAGTAAATCTTTTACAAACTGGTACTGCCTGTGATGCAAATTAATATTAAATTGTTAAGTATATCATTTATCTATCCCACCATAACAGTAAAAACTTAAATGCACTGTAGTCTGTAAAGAATGGGAGAGGCATATTCCAGCAGTTACAAATAATGGTTTCGAGCATCTATAAGATTTGGAAGGAACTGCACTGGGACTGCAGATCATAGTAATGTGAGAAATATTTGATATATTTCTATTGGATATATAAATAATACCTAATGCATAAATATATACAGGCACCTAAAGATACACACACATTCCCATGCACATGCAGTGAGTACCTCCCACCTCTAATAACTGGGAAGAACATTTGAAAAAGGCTGGTTTGACTACTGCATTCTCCCATCTTATGTCACATGAGCTTCTCTTCTCTAAGCACAGGACCCCCATGCTCGAGTGGAACAGCATAGAGGGGACTCATCCAAAGTGCTTAAATCACAACATATTTGCTATAACTTCGTAGATGTTTGAGCAATCAGGAAGCCTAAATGATTGTGCAGTTCCTCAGAAGCAGGGAAGCAAAAAAACTGATTTTGGGGTATCTCAGCTCTTCAAGGTATGTATTCCCTATTTTGCTTTTAAAATATAGCAAGGCTGTTAACTTAACCTACATCCTAAATACATGCTCAGCAGAACATGTAAACTGGATGCTGACCTGCACAGGGAAGTTGTCTTGACGTGAAACATGTGCACACCTCAAGATACTGAGGAAGGGAGTCTTCTTTCTCTATCAGAAAAGTAAACTGAATTTTGATCATTTGAAGATAAAAAGTTAGTTGACAGCACTTTAAAAGAAAATCTTTGTTCTGCCCTTTTATTTCAGGGGACGGCGGGGGGATGAGGTTCCTTTAAGAATCAGGCTTTCCTGATCACCGTATAGAGGAGCTTCCAATTCTCTGCTCAGTTTCTAGAAAAACTATTTCTTAGAAACTATAATATAAATAAAGTTTTATTTGTCATTATTTTATTCCTTTTTTTAAAAAAAAAATAACATAAAAATCAAGTCCATACATAAAAATTACAATTTTCCAAGACCAGCACTTTCCACGTAACATTTCAGGTAAGAATTATTTTCTTCTGAGACAAATTACATCACCTCATAAAGGACTTAAAATGCCAACACATTACTGCACAAGAGAGAACAAAGAAACAAAACCAAAAGAGTAGCATTAGATGGTATTTCTTTAGAACTGGAGGGCAACGAAGACCTAATATTCAACAGTGTTACCTTAGGGTACAAATTTTTAGTTACATTTTAGTAGGAAAGCAAGCTGTAAAAAAACAGATTAAAACGTCATATTCCAACATCTACAAACTTCAGCCTGAGAAAGCTAATTACTTAAAGCCTTGCTTCAGAAACTGAAGCTGGAACAAGACCCTAGTGCTGCAATGCCCTCCATTCCCCACGCCCAAACACTGCTCCGAGGTTCCAACCAGGCACAGTAACAGTAACCTTGGTGCAGAGCAATTGCTGTCTACAAGTCAATGCACACAATCTCTTTCACAGCCAAAAAATATTGTTTGGGTTTTTTTTTTTTTTCTTCTTAAACTTACCTGTTCTCAGAGTGTTACCATGTCCCCAGTGAGACTTAATTGACATTAGGGCTCAAGGAGATTCTGAGCATCCCCTGACACCTCAATAAAGTGTGGGTATTCAGATTGTCCATGGACCAGGGATGGAAGTATGCCCGAGATCTTTGAATAAAAGTTTTCATATACTCTGTGCCCAAAACTGAACAATAAAAAAAATTAAATTAAAAGGAAGTAAATGAACTGCATTTATTGACTTCTGGAATACAAAAAGAATGTTTGTTTTCACAACCTGGCATTAATGCTTGAAAACCAAAAGTGTAAGCAAAGACAATACAGCAAGGACAATAAAAATTAAGAAGGATGAAAAGGCAAATGTTGAAAAAATTAACCCTGCTTTTTCTTTTAGTAACTGATTTTTAACATGGGTGAAGCATTCCCTCCACAAATTTAAGAGCCAAATATCCAAGGAAACTATACAAGAGATGTACAAAGAAAACAGGTCCTTAGTAACTTATTATTTCTCTAACATGCAGCAATTAAACAATATAAGTCTTGAGACCTCAGATGTAGTATCACAAATAATATGCTACAAGTCTATAATTTTTCTCAGTGACCTGAAGTACCTTTTTTCAGCTGTCAGCACTCTGTTTCTACTTCTTTCACGCACTGTGTTTGGTTCATGTACCCAATAAGCAGGGCAGAAAATACGAATTGTCTGTTTCCTTTTATAAGTCCAGAAATAAATATGAAGTTTGGTCCTCCAGATCTGTCCCCAGGCTTCACAGGACTAGGTAGGCCTTGCAAGAGGAACTTAACGAACCATCCTTTCCTTCAGTTTCCTTGTCAAAGAGAGGATGTTTCCTTTCAGTTCCTGTGCTTATCAGTGATGGGCAAAAATATGGCAGCCAAATACTCAGAATTAGAAGCTACACCCATCACTAATGCAAATATTTTTTAGAGAAACCTTAAATACAGAAGGCTGATTTTTTTTTTAATCTTGTAAATTTCTGAGGGTAATTCCACACTGCTTGGTAACTGTGGTTCAGTACCACTCTTCTTGCTGTGATCCCGTTGTGTCAGCATTGTGTGAGTGGAAATGCCACTCACTGAGGACTTCCCAGGCACTCACTGAGTAGTAAACTATCCCAGACCTCTCACAGGTTGAAAGGAATGTTCAAAGACAGAGTTCATCTGGCTTGATGACATTTAAGCAGATATAAATGAGAGGAGACTCAGTTGCAAAAAATTTTGTCATTTACATTGTGGGTTTTATACTAAAGGCTTTTCCACTTACTCTTAAGAGTAAGAAAGAGAAGCATCCCCTTTTTTCCTACATAGATGGGTTGAATAAGAAAAACATGTTCTGTTTTACATGTATCATGTAGATTTCATTTTGTCTGCAATATCTTATTCTTGCTGAGCACCAGAAGCTAAAATGAAATTAAACTCTTAATAGGAAGTGAGTGAGAAAGAAGGGGCAAAGTGAGTGCCTCTGAAGAGGTCTGCTCCAGTCTTGCTTCTGTCAGGTAGACAGCACTGCTGCTTCTTCAGGCCAAGAGCTGAGGTCAAGGTGGGTTTTACACATTAAAGATGCTGGCCTGGCAAGGAGAAGGGATGGGCTGCCCCTAATAGTGAGCAGAGAGGAGCTTTGCACAGACAGGCGGCGTAGCAGGTCACAGGCTTCCTTCCCTACCAGGCTGGGGTAGAGCCAGACCTACAAGCAGGTCAAGCTAGGCTATGGCTCTTTGCTGTACAGGGCACTTCTTTGGGTGCTGCTTTGGCAAATAAACATGGTTTTGTTTTGTAGAGGCTGTTTTCCCAGTCACTCTAATTCACTGCTGTCACAACAGAGACAAAGGGGGGTGTGCCAAATCCGGTTAGGCCTGTCGAGTTAACCCTGTCAGTAAACAAGCAAGATGAAGTCTTGAGATGTAATCTGAAAGCAGCAGCATGGATGATTTCACCAAGAGGGAAGAGAGTCTCATTTCTCTCTCAAAGGGTGCAGTAACGGGTGACAAAAACAGGTCACCTTTCTGGATGACCACAAGGGAAAAGAGGAGAAACCTCTTTCTGTATCCTTTAGGCAGAAGAAACACATGCTTCATCCTCTTAAAGGCTGGGAAGTTGAAGAGAAGGCTATGTCTTCTACCAGCTAGAAAAGGAAGGCATGAAGAATTCATCTGTCACTCGGTTATTAAAATGGCAATCCATTGTGATTACATCATGGATTACTGTCCTAGAAAAGAAGCTTTTTGCAGGTGTCAGCAACACAGGGAGTGTGAGGAGGAATCAGCATGCTGCAAACCAGCACACTGTGCAATCATCATGTTGAGGTGGCACAGGAAGACAGGAAGCCTCTGGCTGGCCCCACTGCTACTACCTCTTAGAATTGGCTGGGTCTGCCTTGAAATAAAAATAAATAAATAAATAAAGTCTTGCGAAGACGACATCACTTCAGCTGCTCCAGGGAACTGACCACAGCTGTATGTGCTACCACAGGGATAAACCATGTTATTTCCCTCTTCGACTCATCCTGGTGCCTCCCTCTGCCCATTAGTGACACAACCTTGGGTTTTTCCAGGACCAGAGACTCTGTGCAGAATGGCTGAAATATTGGAGCCATCTGATGTATATGCAAATTATTTCTTCCAAGCAGCAGTACAAGACCTTTGTCATCTCTGCAGAGATCAGTGATACTCGTGATTGCTTGATATCTCTCCCAAGGAAGTCGATGCGCCCAACTTCAACATATTCATTTATGGAAAGGAGGCTGGTGGTTTTCAGCCACCTCTCTGTCTCCTAAATTCTGTGAGGGCCTCATTGTTCAATCCCATGGATTTTATCTGGGACAGAAGTTGCGTGAAGCTTTTTGGCTGTACAGGCAAAATTGAATTTTGCAACCCCAGGTGGGAGGGACCAAAGTTACTTGAATGGAAAGAGGTGTGGAGAAATACACAGAAAATACAGGGAAACTAGAGGGGAACTAGGAAAATAAAACTAAGGGACAACTTCAGGAAGCCAAGATTGCTGCAGCAGGTTGGAGGAGCTGGAAGGGGGTTAGCCCTTTGGGTATTGTTGCTTCCCTAGACCCAGTGATGTTTCTCCTGGACAGCAGCAGTGCCAGCCTGGTTTTCAGGGCTCTGTGCCAGGCACGGTACCCCAGCAGCTTGCAAATGCAGCTGCCTCATTTGCCTTTGCCTCAAACCTCTCTCATCCCCTTTTACCCCAGCACCTGATTTTTCTTTTTCTTTAAAGAAGAATGTGATTCTCTCATAATAAGTAGATTTCAGAAGCTGGGGTTTTTAGAAGAAGCTGACAGCATGACACCTATATTAAATGCCTAGTGGGTTGGCAATTTCATTTAGACCATAGATCTAATCCCATGCAGATGGTTCCTAGTGGGGCCAATAAGAGATTTTCTTTGATCCGGCTTTTGGGAAGGGTTAAAACTTGTGTTTGCAAAATGACATTAATTATAAATGTTGATCAGTGCTGCTAATTGTCACCGAACTGCCATATGTAACTGTATCCAAACATCAGTCTCTAATTGTTCGACCCCATGCTTCTGCAAATTTGTGTTGTTTTGTTAATTGAGCTTTGTCTTTATTTGGCTGAAACTTGTTGTGACTGGAGCTGTTACTCGGTGGTTGTACAGAAGCCAAAATATGGAGGCTTGATTCCAGCTGGGAACTATAATTGATATTATTATCTACAATGCAAATAATTATAACTCAGTGTACTTCCTCTTCAGTAGGTTTTTCTTGGCAGGATGATTTGACCCTTGCTGCTGAATTATTCATTTTCTCCCCACTTAAAATATATGGCCCATTTCGTTATTCCACTAATGTGGCAGTCTGTGCAAGAGCTTAGCCAAATAAGGCCCAGTTCATGAACATTTTGAACCTGTGTAAAGCTCCTCTCCTCCTCATTGGGACCTGCACAATATCAAAAAATGCTTCTCTGACATTTTTTTTGTAAACAGATAGCAAATGAGGCATTAACAAATCAGTTAATTACATGAAGATTGCAAATTGGGTATAATTTGCCAGTGAGCTTACTGTAATCTGGATGCAAACAAACTGTAAGCAAAGTACAAACAAGTAATAAACCTGCTTGCTAGGTATAAACAAACTGAGGTGAACAGACTGCAAATCGGGCAAAAAAGAACGGCACACACTGGTTACAGGGTACACACTGGGGAAGGAAAAGAAGGGTTCCCTGTCTACTACATAAGGGGTATTTTGCTGCCTCTTTTTGTTTCCAGTTGCTAAAGCCCATAGCTAAGCTACATTTATGTTATACCACATACTACGTTGCATTACATTATATTGTATCACATTGTATTACATTTATGTATTAAAAGCTAATCTCTGACTCATTACAGGGAATCCGGTGCTCTTTTAGCCATAGGGGTGTTACCTGACTGAAAATTGGGCTGCCACACTAATGAAAGTAAGAAATAGGGGGATGGAGTCCTGCAGTCTTGCACCTGAGAGAGTATGTGGAAAGGATGTCCCTACCATCATCCCACAGCAGAAGCTGCAAGGATATGTGGCAGGGCAACCTTGGTCCTCTCCTGACTGCAGGCCCCTCACATTCTACAGAGCCTGGTCCTGATTTCCCTGTCGGACAGACTCTGTCTCCAGCTTCTCATATCCCAGAGTGCCCAACGGTCTTTATTCAGAACCTCCCAATATTTCCCAAGATGAATGTCCAGCCTCCCATGCCTTTATCTCAATGTTACTCCCGTGCAAGACTCTACCATTCCCAAAGCCTTTTGCTCCTCTTAACTCCCTTCTCCAACCCACCCAACACATGGAACACATAAATCCTATTTCATGCCCTATTCCCCTTGCTGCTCTAATGCCATCCTACTTTTCAGGTCCTCAACTTCTGCTTCAGTTCTTTTTTTCCTGACCTGCTGTCTTCCATCCTCCACCAAAGCACTTCCCATCTCTAATCCATTCTCTCCCCAGAACCCAGAGCATCCCTATTTCTCTCAATCCCTAGGTCCTCTGCCCTGTTGTAAGGCTTCCATTCAGAGTATCCACATCTGCTGTACGTGGATGAAGTGTTCATCTTCAACCTGTTACATTACCTCTAGGCATCAGCACTTGCCTCTTACCTGTCTGAAGACAGCTTGGTACTCTTGCCCTGGATGAAGGTGGCACCCAAAAAAATAAGAAGGGTAGCAGGCAAGGATTGAAATTCTGTTTATCCCAATGGGACAGAAATGGTGCACTTTATTGCATGCAGTCTGCATATTGAAGCAAAATAGGGGCCTGTGAGGTATATGCTTCACTTGAGGAAAATAGCTCCTGGTTATATACTGGTATGTACTAGCTTCTAGTATAATGACAAGTCAGGAGCTACACTCAGCGTTGTTTGGGCAATGCCAGCTCTGAAAGCAGCAGTGTCCAGCCAAGGATTTGCTTCTGTATTTCTTTTCTTGGCACACCTTGGCCTTGAAAGCCTGCTCCTGTGGCAGTCAACAGGAGATGAATGCAAAGCAAGAAAGAGAAAAGCTGGGGGACTTTTCTGTCTCTGCTGTTCCTGTCATTAGGGCAGCATTTTCCTTGAGCCCTTCTGCTTTCGCAGGAAAGCCCAGGGAAGTAATGCTCGAGCTACCCTCCCGTGGCTGTCCTCGAGGCTTCCCGCTGTGCTGCATCAGGCTGGTTCTCCTTGTTCCTTTTTCTCCATTAACTGACCTACCCTGCCAAGCACCCGGGCAATGAAAGTTGAGGTCTCCAACAACAGTACACACAGAATGTCTTCCTGAGAACTTTGTTGGGGCAAAGAGGTTGCCACTATTACTGATAACTTAACACTCGTAACTACAAAGAAAGGGATGTAATTAGCTTTGCAGACTGCCTTTAATATGGCCTGCTAAGACAAACATGCACACCCAGTTAGGTTTTAAGTCTCATTGGATCATTAAGCCCAGCTATTACAGCATCTAATACCATGATTATGCAACAGAAAGGAATTGTTGTTGTTGTTGTTGTTGTTAGAATATTTCTCCTGCAAAGACACCACATGGATCTCTTCCTCTGGGTGCTATTGAGTGCTGATCAGGCCTACAGCAGTGGCAGAAAGCAATAGGTGAACATTTTGGCAGCTTGCTGGCAAGCTTGATGTTCAAGTGGTCTTCATGGGACCCATCAAGAAAGTGAATAAATGCACACCCTCAATTTCCACATCTAAATTTTGTTACATGAAATCCTGTAGCTCTCCCAGGGAACCACTGGGATTGCTGTCAATCTTTAGTTACTTAATCTTTTAAAATTAATCTTCTGTAATTAAGCATTTCAATGAATAGTGGGGTGATTGTGCTACTGAAAAATGCCGAGGTGCCTGGAACAGGCAGGATGTTTTGATGCAGATTTTTAAACAGTACTGGAGCCTGCTGGACAGGAAGAAACAGTCCACAGACACAGCAACTTAGAGAAACCCAACACATATATTCATCAGGAATGTTATGCTCCATCCCAAACTCATTTCATTGTACTCCTGAATAAATGTTTTGAGAATGGGGAAAAGGCATTCAAAGTTTAGGAGTGGTTTGAGGTACCACAACTATGGGAGCTGAGCAGTGCTCTTGAGTAGGAGTGCCATGCTTCCCTCATAACAATCTCACTGTCTGTGCTTGAGCGTCAATAGACTATGAAGATTTCATACCTTCCACTTCCACAGCAATCTGCATTAAAAACCTAAGAACACGTTTCATCCCAGTTGTATGTGGACACTAAAGTTGTATGTGTTTTCTAGAAGAAAACATGTCCTACTCATGACTATGGGACAAGAAAGGCACAAGACTATGGCACAAGAAGGGGACTTCAAGCAAACTGAAAAATCGTTTGGGGTGAGAACAGCCTAACCCCCAGGAATGAGAACCAAGGATGACAAACAGTTTCTCTTACAAGGGTTTTAGATGGAAAGGCAGAAGCAGAGAGCATTCTAGTAATCATTTTAGCTCTAGTCCTTCAACCTTAACTGCAGAAGAAAGGGCAATGAGGGAAGAATCAAGCTCATCTATTTCTCCATTGGCAAATGACATATTAATGTTATAGTGGAAGTATCTGAGACTGTTTACAGAGCTCCAGCACTACAAATTAGAGTTTAAAAAAACCCACATATTCCATTTTCTAAAGGAAGCACAGTTTTGTGGCATTTGGTCAACATTTTCAAGATGAGGTGCCTGATGGTAAGCACTTAATACCAGGACCCTGGCTGTGACAGTTGCTGATTGTCACACGAGTCTCACCTGTCTGTAGCTCGCTGTGCCCTTTGCCATTCCTGGAAACTAAATTGCTTATCTGTATAAACCAACATTGAATGTGAGTGTCTGACCAAAGGCATTTGAGTCTGAAGGGGTTTTTCTCATTACTTCACACCTGAAAAATCCAAGGATGGAAACCTGGTGTACCTTTCTCCTCCACAGGTATGTTAATTCCCTGGTCTTGCTGGTGTGATCCTCAAGCTTACTGAAAAAAGACATGAAGTTCTGTGGTTAGTGAAATGTAAAGAAGCTCCCACAAAACTTCCAAGGGCTCCAGCCATCCAAAACACATGCCACATGACTGCTTGAATATTCAGAGCTGCAAAAAGCAGACAGAATATGGTGTAATTAACAATGGAAGAAACGAGCTAACACTCTTGAACTTTGAGTGTAGCTGGCCCCCCAGAGCTCCTGACCTCAATTAGCAGGAGCACAGAAACATTTCCTTTACAGCTACTGCATATAGAAAACTTCAGGTGTTCAATGTCTGTCTGCAACTGTGATTTCCCTTGTCCTTCTGTGGCTCTTTCATGCCACAGAAGATGCCACTATGTTAATACGAATTAAAATGACAGAGACTTAGGAAACATACATAAAGTATATTTCTCTGTCAAATAAATATTTCCTTAACTAAGCAGTTAACAAATAAGAAAGTCTTCACAAGACAGCTATCCCATTACAGACTTTCCCTCTCCTTTGGGATTCCAATCTTCTTCAGCCCTGAATACCTACGAGATGATACTAAGACTTCTATAACTGGTTAGAAATTGGTCGGAGTGCTGGGTTTTATTTATGTACACGTGAATTGTTTTGTGAAGAAACAGATCCAGCTGAGGAAAGTTCAGTGCTGTTACACTGGCGTAAGAGACAAGCTCAAAATTAATAAACACTTTGAAAAGATAAAATGATTCAAGTACAAAGCACTCTGTAAACATCTTTTAGTCCTCAGATGTTCCTGTGCCAGTTTCCCCTCCCTGTTTTATAAACCAGGCTGTCCAAGGCCACACAACAAGTCAATAGCTGAGCCAAAATAGACTTCTAATGCTTGAATTTCAGTTCTCAAGCCCCAATGTTTCTCTCTTTTTTTATACTTCTCCTCTCCTTCCATGATGTGACTACTACTCAAATCCCTTCTTTTATTGAAGAATATGAATGAAAGGTTTATTGGAGCCTTTTAACACCTGTGCCTTGGAAGCCCAGTCCTGGGATGCCAAGGAACTTTGTAGAACCCAGAGCTGTACAGTTTTGCAGTCTCCATAGTTCAAAGTAACTTTGATCTCAGCAGACGTTAGATGTGAATTTCTATTGCCATATCCCATACCGGCATCTGAAATCATAAAAATCCTATTCCCTCAGCAACAATTTTATTTTGTCCATAGACGTGCTGGGAGATAAGCAATAGTAGGAAGAACAAACTCCCAAGAACACACGTAAGCAGTGAGTCTAATAAAACTGCCAGAGGGGCAGCTATAGCATTTCCCAGTTGGAGAGATGTCTAGGTTCACAGTCGTGCTGTTATCTCTGAAGACAAAGTGACATGATTGTTTGTGTTCCTACATCATAGCAACAACTTCCTTTCCTCCCAGCCAGGCAACGGCATGTCACATCCTCCCTGTGTGTAAAACACATCCCTGCCTCTAGCATTCTGCTGGTGAAGAATTCTGCTTCCTGATTGATTGCCAGCCAAAATTGCTCAGATGCAAGAGAGGGTGATTCAAGCTTTTGGATAAACAATCTTAAGTTCCTGCATACCTGAATCTGAGCCAGATCCTGCAGTAGCATTGCTCACTAGAGCTAGCTACCATCTCTAGAACCCAAACAGCATTTGAACTAAGCTCTCCTGAAGGAATGTCAGTGTTGAGATACTCCATTAGTTCAAATAGTGGTGAACAAACTCCAACTTTGGATCTCTGGTAACAGATAAGAAGGCTGCATGCTTCTTGTCTGTATAATATAGACTTGTTTAATATACTTTGTCCTACTCCATGTATCAATTGCACACATTTTGATAAATGATAAGTATTATCATGCTGCCTTTTGATGAAGTACCTCATTGTTTTACTAAATCACCTATCTGTCCGGTTTCAATTTAGCCTGTATATCAAAGACTCCTTTAATTCAAACTGCAGAAGAACAGAAATAAAGATTACTTTTGTTACACTTGGAGGGGATCATAAGCTCTATCAGGTCTCTAGAACATTTGCTACACTTCCTTCCTTCACTGTTCTTTTCCCCTTTTTCCTGGAAGTCTCTATCTAAAGTACACCTATTGCACATCTCTCACTGCCAGGGAAAATCTGTTTGCAGCCCTTCTTTAGTCCCAAGTCAGAAAAGAAGCTTCAACATGTGCCTATCCCATAGTCATGAGTAGGACATGTTTTCTAGAATAAACTCTTTCACAGCGCAGAGAACCCACCATGCTTGGTGTGAAATTTGTCACACGAGCACAATACACGAACACCAAGCAGTGTCTGGGGATGAGGCGGGACAGATGCAGGACACTGGAAGCGGGCATTGAGCCAGAGCTTGGTTTGTCCAAAGCTTTATGAGTCTTACAAGCGAACTGTAATGCAAGGCCAGCTATGCTGACAGGAGCTTCTTAGCTGGTGATTGCATTAGACAATTAAGGATTTGGGTTTGCATTTCAAAACAAGCTCTTCAGAGATGGGAGTTTCAAAGGCCTAATATTAGGGCTGGCTGTCAAAAGTTGGCAAAATGAAGACTCAGTGTTATCATCAGACATTTAGGATCTTCTGCCACTCTTCTGAAGATCCTGTAACCTCACATCAAAAATTCACCACCTTTGTGGCACTGTGCTGTGGCAGTTGGCTGAACATGGAATGAGAACCACGTCTGTGAGTCTGCTCAACTCCCAACAGGGTGTGAGGCTGTTCAAAAATACCTGTGCTTCTTTTTCCTCTGTTTCCATTTGCTTGTGAGCAAAGTACTCGAAGATTAGTAACTGCAGAATGCATTCATCTGAAGGCAGAGGGTGAGGCTTTCAAAGATACTGTGGTCATCCTACCTACAGGTGCACAAACTGGACTTACACATGTGTATCTATCTTACATGGAAAATATATGCACCTATGCCACTGCTCTAGCTTTATCAGCTCCTGGAGCTAAAGCAAAAGCAAATCTTTTGGATAGCATGATATATATATTTATTTATTTTTAAAGTAGTGCATTTATTCTCAAATGATGTTGTTTATAGGAAATAATTCGTTTCAAATCAAAAACTCAGAAGTGACATGAAGGGGAGCCGCTTCCAGTGTTAATGCTGAAGGAGCATTGGCAACTAGAAGCCCATCTAATAAAGAATGGAAACTTCACATAGTTTGAGATATCTTCTTCTTTTTTGCTGCTGAATGGCCGACACAAACATGGGAAGTGACTCACTATCACTGAAGATAAACTGAGGATTCATATGCGTATTAATACTTTATTCAGCCGTGAGAAGTGTTTAGCTATAAATTATTCAGGAAGTGTTGTTTCCTGACAAAGAAATTGGCCTTTTATGTTCATAATGTCCTAACAGTCCTAACAGACACCACCTGTGAGCTGACGAAGGGATTGAGATCCATTGCTGAAAGTTGTACTTGTTGCTATCAACCTGCTGAAGAAGGCTGTTCAGAATAATAGTTCTGAAGGTGAAAGAAAATGTCATAGAATCCCAGCAGTTTTGGTACCTGGGTTATTCATAAGTACAATGCACAAAAAAGATGGTGTCCAAACATTGTAGAACACAGAACATTTTCTCAGACTGTGAGGATTTAAAAAATGTCATCAGCAAGTCTTCAGAACTCTATGTAGCAAGTATGTCTCAGGCTATGTTAAATTAATTCAGAATCTTCTTAAAACAATACAGGACAGCACATGCAAATCTTATTTCAACTTTACCATAGCCTTTTCCTGAACTTGCTACATGGATGGATTTGCATTGGAGTCAAGCAGAACTGCAAGATGTTGTGAGCATGTTCAGCAGGACAGCACAGGCACTTGAGCTGTGGGAAGAGCACTGGTAGCCAATACAAACCTAAGAGAGACAGTTGGCAAAACACCACAAACACTCAGGTGTCCAGGGTCCTGACTGTCCTATAGAAACCATGTCAGTGTTCTACCAGCCTATCTGAAGGCCACCTTGGGCTCATGCATGAAAGACCTTCCATCAGTTGTTGGGAAACAGGCTTCACCGCTATTCACCATGAGGTTTTAAAAGGGTAGAAAGTGATCAACTTCAGAAAGTGATTAATCTCAGTATAAGCATATTCAGATACTGGCTGGATGCAGCCATCTGCATGTAGGCTGGCAACAGCTGCCTCCACAGCCTGGTCTGTCAGAGCATGCAGAGGAGCTTGCACAAAGCAGGCATGTAGGCTGAAGTGCTTCTGTCATTTGCTGGTTTTCTACAGGAAGAAAGAAACTAATTGAACCTTGGAAGGGAAGGAGGGACACCAAATATCTCACGCTTTCAGGTTCTCTGCCTACGTGAGCCTTTTGGGGAAACAAACAAACTAAAAAAGCAGGGATACTTCATAAAGCAGCTGTAACAGGGAAAGGAATGAATTTGAGAACCCACAGAGAACTCCTGGAAATACTTCTGTTGGCTTATGTCCATCTCCCAAACAACTCAGATGACAGACCATGAACTGGAGAACTATTTTTTGATGTTCTTTTGTCAAATGTATTATTTTAGTCACAATCCTGAAATCATATATATCAGGATGCAGTAAGGACTCTAGATAACTCTTCAGGACCTCAGTCATTGTGAAATCACAATATCTGATTTTGGTTTTGGTTTCTAAATGGATTAATTTAAATGAATCATCAAACGCAGTCTCGTAGCCCTAACTTCATATCCATACAAACACTTCAACAAGCTCCATGGACTTTGATCTCAATGGAATAGTTATCTAATATGGATGAGAGTGAGTCTTATTCTTTATCTTCCAATAAGAACAGTCTGATTCTTCAACAGTATGCCAGAAAAGTCATGCTCCAGACATGTTCTTCGCCCTCACACATTTAACTAACTTTAATATTATCCATGTAAATTAATTATATTTTCAAGTACATGCTATAAATATTCCATTGAGACCAGATTAATAACTTTTCCAAATAACCTCCCCCCTTTTGCTGAGGCTAGAAAACCTTCTTGTGTTTTTAGCGATTTAAAAAAAACCCAAAAACCCTCATCTTGCCCTCCATCCCCTTGCCTCTCTGCAGACAAAGTCTACTGCCACATACTTGTAAATTGGGCACATGTTTGTTACGAAAAGAAGTGGTGCAGAAGTTCCTTACTTTCATCTCAAGGAAGGTTTTGGAGGCACAGCATGGGCACCCAGAGCAGCTGTGCAATCCCCATGCAGGAAGCGTCCAGGACTTGGCCAGAAGTAGCCTCAGGTGTCACAGTGTAATAACATGGCTTAGTCTTTGCCTGAGAAGTTGAACCAGAGAGTATCGGGGATCCCTTCTGAGTGTTTTTGCAGTATTGGTTTCAGCTGCTCCTGAGGTACACCCCTTACAGCTATGACAGGTGCCCATCACAATGAAAGCCTCTTACAAAATGATGCTTAGAGATGGGGAAAATTCATTCTCACAGGCTCAAGTCAGCAAGATAAGATGTGACATTGAATGAAATCCTCTCTTCTTTCCAATATCTGCTTTTAACATGGATTTATTTCCCTGAAGGTGAAGAAAAATCTGAAGTGAGACATGGCCAAATTCTTCCTAACATCCTTCCTGTCCTAACTTTCCAAACATCTTTCTGAAAGGACAAATGGTGAAATGCTTTCTCACTTGGCAAGTTCTTCTCATAATTTTCCCTAAGGAGTGCTCCTGCATGTACCTGCAGTGACTCTTCCTCTCCTTTCAGGTGGACGTCCCAAATATACTAGATTATTATGTGACAGAAAATAAGGCAGCAAATAATGATTCTGACAAGTTAACAGGAGTCCTCTTGGCTTCAAATGTTTCTCTGTCCTTGCTCAGAAGAGACAGGGCTGAGCAGACCCCACGTGGCAAGCTCCCCCAGGCACTGCACAGGGACTGGTCTGCTCTCAAGGATCACCTGTTTTAAACAGCACTTAAGTTTGTTAATTCTCCTCAGCAGTTGTTTTTGGTTTGTTTTTTTTTTTAATCAAGTTATTTTCAAAAGGCTTCTTTCAGTTTGCCTGACCATCACCTTAAAATCCTTCGCGTGAGAAAACTGCCTTACTGAGATGTGTTTTTCAAAAGGATAAACCCAAATGAAGCACTTAGTTCTGAGTGGTACACTGAAGTAAATCACCCTGTTTTCTGAAAAGCTTGCAGGAGCTTAACCAGTATAGGATAAAAGAAATTCATGGAACAAAGCTTCTTTATTTAAGTAAACCCTTTTCAGAATTTGGGCGCTTAAGTTTTTGCTTGTATTTTTCCTTAAATTAAAAGAAATCTGAAATGTCAAGAGATGTTGCACACTGGCTAATGGAAAGTGATCCAGAACAATTTGTCCTATGACACATTTCAGCAATCTTGTGTGTTTTCTTTTTTAAATGCTACTTATAATCAGGTCTAAAGTACCAATATTAATCCACAAAGCTCTTTGCAGGTATTTGAAAAATGCCACAAACCATTATGCCGTATTAGCAAGGGCCTAATTTTGCTGCCCATGGTAGGAGTTCTGGGTTGTGTAAAAAGCTGCTGTCATCATGAACACTATGCTTGCAGCTGGCCAGGGTAGGGAGTTGCAGTGGTTACAAGTGATGCTCTGGTGCTGCATTGTCTCACTACCAACCATCAGGTAATTGAAGCCTCCTGCTTTATTCCTCTTTTTCTACAGAAGAATCCTTATGTCTAGGTTCATCCGATGGGGAGAAGCTTCACTGACTGGAATGCAGCTCTGTAAAGGGGGGTTCACTCACCTACAACCATTAGCTTGAGTTCCCTGCTAACATCACATCTGCTGACGCAAAACCACTTCCTTGAGGAATACAATTTCAGTTGGCCAAATGGCATTTAAAAGTGTTGAGGGACCTTGAAGTGGCAACAGCCTAATTCAGCAACGTGCCTAAGCACAGCCCCAGAAGAAGTGCCAGGTTTGAGGAGCACGTGCCACAATGCATATGCTGCTTGGCAGCTGTGGGCTGGTGGCAGGGCTGGCAGGTGGGATTTGCATGGTGACACAGCTGCTCCCATTCACATCCCAAATGAGGTTAGAGCCATACTAAAAAGTGACTTAAGGTTCAACCCCAGCCCTTTCCAACATGACCACCAGCAGGAATGGAAACACCTTCCCTTCTGTTGAGTCTCTGGGGGTAGCAGTTCCCAGCAGAGGGGATAGCAAAAAGCCAAAGTCAGCACGAGTCTTAGCAAGGTTTTTGGCTCTCATCAGAGTCCGTCAGCAATGATGCTAACTAACTGTTGGTATTAGGGAAACAGGTTTTGTGCCAAATATAAGGGTCTCGATTGCTGAACTGTATCAAATGAGTGAAACAGGGGGTCTAAGGAAATAAGTGCTAAAAATCAATATAAGCAACCAATTTCCTATTTTTTTAAGAAACAGAAAGTGGCTTATTAATTTTAGAGGCAGATCTGAACTCCAAACCACACATCACAGGAATGGATCTCAATGAGGTCACGGTGTCCATCCAGCCATACACCTGTAACATTTAATAAATCCATATGCACAAACATCTCTCGTTGTTACTTCAGGCTGGAATCTGCCTTTGCAGTTAAGATAGCACCTGTAGCTCTTCTATATCTGGAATACACTTTGGATTAAAAATATCTATAAAGTTAAAATGCAATCAGCAGAGTAACAATTAAAAAAGCAAGGGGGAATTGATAAAAATAAGTTATCCTCTGATATGAAGTAAGGTCTCTAGAAGTATTTTTCTCTTTGAAGAGGAGGGAGATAAGCAGTAAAGAAGGATGCTGGCAGCAAATTTCGTGCAGACCAGTGCCACAGCATGTTGCTGTCCTCCTCATCATCCTCCCTCTCGCTTGACTCAACAAGGGCAGCTGCTAATCCTTCCATTTTCAGCACAATGCAAACCTTTCTCTGTTCGCTAATCCATCACCACATCAGCAGCATCAGCTGATGTGTGGCCCCTTTCTCCTACAACTGCAAACCCCTGTAGTCTCTGTCAGCATGCCTGATCCTGTATACATCTCCTGCCCAAAGTCCACAGTGCTATGAAAGGTTTGTGGGATGAACAAAATATTGCCGGCTTGAGTGGTGCCTCAGGAGAATTTAAGCAGCCTGAGTTTTAGTTTGTTTTCTTTAAAAGGCAGTTTAGTCGAACAGTACTCAAATTTACAGGACAAAGAGGGGGAAGAAAAAACCCTACTAACACTGTCATTAATCTCAGGGTAGTGGTGGAAAGAAATTCCATTTGTGTTCCTAGGGAGGGTCCTTGCTTTATGATCCAACAAAGGCTGGATGCTACAAGGTCGTTTGAACCTGTGCCAGATTCAATGGAGACCCACGCAGTGGAAAACAGAGGCATTGAATTCTCCAGTTAACTAAAGGTCTATAAACTGTAGGGATATACTCTACAATTAAATGCACCATTTTGGCACTTAGACTCCATATGAATCTGAGTCCACCTAAATTTGTTATAATCACTTGTAACATGAAAAGCAGGCAAAGCTGAACAGTCCAGCAAAAACATTCCTTCTTTGGTCTTCCTTCATCTTACAGCTCTTTTGCAGCATTTTGGCAATGCAGGGGTAACGTGGAGGGCTGAATACTGATAGACATTATGCAAGGAAGTGTGCCTTTGTGACACCAAAGAAGATACACTTAACCCAAGCTGCATGCAACAATAGAACATGTAAAGGGCAGATCAAGACAAAACGAAACAATGGTGTGCATCTGGTGGGAGGAGATTTATATACAAGGCCTCACACCCATTTGTTTGATCCTGAGAAACTGGGGGACACCTTGAATTAGCTGTTACGTAACACATGGTGTAAACCACAGCACATAATTCACTCACACAATACGTTTGAATCTTCCATTCCTGTGTGATATCAATAACATGTAAGAGGCATTTAACCTTTACAAAGAATGAAATGTACATTTAAAATTAAATTTACTGCTATTAAGGAATAATGGCCTCTGTCCTACATCCAGAATATGGATTGTTCTTACCTCACCCATTGTATTTTCCCCCAGGGAGAAGGTAAGCAGCTCTCTGGGTAGAAAAATGTTTCCTTTCATGGTTGCAAACAGCTTGCCTAGAAGGACCAGGACTAATGCTACCGCTGGACATACAAAGACACTACCATGCGCAAGGTAGTGAGAAGCAATTGAAAGCTGCTTCTGCATCTTCTCCAGGCCCAGAGATGGTCTCAAAGCTGGACCTTCTGATACTGATTGGCATGCATTGACTAGGGAACATTACCTAGCCTCAGGGACAACATGTTCCATACTCCTGCAAGTTGCCTTGAACCAGGGTGTGTAACAAAGTGGTTTTATTATTATTTAAAAAAAAAAAAAAACAAGTTAACAAACAATAAAACCCAAAGAAAGTGTGCAAAAGTATCTGAGAGTTTAATTATATCAACTCTGGGGTGGGACACAGTAGTCAGGAACAAAACAATCTCAAGAGGCAACTTAATAATGGAATTGGCTTCTGTTTCAGGTCAGAGTTGCTACAAACCTCACCCATCCGTGAAGCAGAATCAAATTTGCTACTTTAGTTCAGCTTTATCCAGTAAGCCAAAGGGAAGAAGAGTACAGAGGATGTAGGCATGAAAAAATCCTGGCTCTCACTTTGGGAGAAACAGGAATTGAAATTATGTTATCTGAGCAACTTTCTACAGCGTGACTTTTGCTAGACAGTCAGACTCAGCTATCAGGAACACAGAGCACTACTCCATTACTGTAGAGGAGAAATACTCATCACGATTTCACCTTCACACTCCTGCTTGCTGTGTTAGCAACTGGAAAATAATAAATAACTCATCAAGAAAGCTCCATAAAAGGTCACAACAATAAGGTAGAGGGTGATGTAATACAGAAAGCAGGCATTTGCAAATGTGGGATTATATCTACAAGGATGGTATTATTCACCGAGGACTTTGTACAGTACAGTTTGCCCCAATAGCCTCCAGCTCTGTAGAAACTGTACAGCGGGACCTTCCTTACCTCTTTGTCACCTCAGACTGTGTGCATGTCAGTAAATACGGTGCTGCCCTGCAGTTTGCAGAGGGAGGGGGGTTCTCCATGGAGGAGAAGGGCAAAGGCTACCCCAAAGGCCTTGTCCTGTCACTGCAAGGAGAGGTGTCCAACGCATACACTCAGATTCATGAGTTCATGAGTTTAGGAGCAGGCACAAGGCTTGCAGGCTGAGGATCAGATTAAAATCTGAGTGTTAACAGGCTGTTCAAATAAACTTGCCCAGAGCCTGGTACTCATGGGCAGAAGGGAGGAAAGTCCTTAATGACCTTGTGTAAGGACATCTATCCCTCCCTCCCCTGCTCCTTCCCCCTCTCCCTGCTTCCCTCCCCCTTGGTACAGGGAAGCAATCCCAGTACTATATTTGCTATGAGGGGAAAGTGAAGGCAGCCCTGGACAGACATACACACTAAATACAAAGTGGCTTTCTCGAGTCTCCTTTAAAAAAAAAAAAAAAAAAAAAAAAGTTTTAATTGTGCTTCTTTAAAAAGAGAAGAAAAGTTAAAAGCACTTCTCTCTGACACATCCACCCAGCAACAGGATAAGCTTTGCCCACTGGTATGAGGCTACACCTACGTGGCTACTCTGCATCTGAAAAGCCTCCTGGCCACTGGCAAATGCACAGCAATGCAGGTATCTTCCCAAAAAAACAAAGGCAAAGCAAGTCTGCCTCTTCCAGCACACAAGGGTTTAGGACCTTCAGTGGATCAGCGTTTATAAAGGAACCAGAACTATTTAACATATGAGCTTCATTTAAGTAAGAAACAAAAGCAAGCTTAAAAGTAGAATTAAATTCAATGACACAAAAGAACTGAGGCTGGGCTGTGACACAAAAATATAAACAAAGTGATTCTTAACAACTCCCTGTTTCATGTTTCCTTTCCGGAAACATCTTTACTTTCTTTTTTAAAATCAGTATTGGTAGGAACATATTGTCTCAGTAAATAACATTTGTTACTTTTCTCTTTTCCCCTACTCCCTTCCCACCCAGATACATGCTTAGAAAGCAAAAGAGCAAAAGCGATTACCAAAAATTCAGTGTCCAGACACTTGAGAAGATGTTGCAGTGAACACAGACCACCCACTGACTTCATCTGCTTTGTTTTTCTAGTCCCGAATTTTTGTAGATTTTCCACTGCCCTTGAAAATGAAGAACATAAGCGCTTGCCTTCCCCCACACACACACCCACCCCCTTTTATTAAACAAAATTTAAATACAAAAAAGGAAACATGCAGGGACAGGTAAAGGAGAATTTGTTAGATGCCAGAAAATCCAAGACATTGCACCATACTTGTTGCCTTTCCCTTCAGTCGGTGTGCCACCAGTCAGAGCATCCTCCTTTCTTTTCCATTCACATTATAGCTCAAAGATCCAAACTGCTTTCCCTCTTAGTTTGCCCTGACAAGGCTGCTAGACACTGACCACTGTAGTTGTTATTCATGCAGGGATTATGTCTATTAAAAGTAAACTGCAAAGGTAAAAAAGAATTTAAATTAACCCAGGAATGCAGCAGCTTTGTTCCATGGGTCAAAGCATTTTTAGAGCTTTTTCTCCAGGGTCCCCAAATTCTTTAAAATTTCCTGATTTGGCACAACAGCTTGTGTAGCACAGTTTGGCTCAAGCACTGTCACACAGCTACGTTCTTGGAGGGCTAGGCAAATGAGAGCATACTGCTGGCAGGAACAACAGAAAAAGAGATGGTAAAACTGTATTTTGTGTTGGGGAAAAAATTAAAATCTAGCTGGACTGTTTCGGAGTCTTCATAGAGTTAACGCACCAGCTTTGCTGTTCACTTCCAAAGGTCACCTTCTTCCTGCTGAGGAGCCTTCTGCCACATATCTGTCCGGTCTAGCTATTTTTGCCAGATAGTTTTTGTCAGATTAGGTTAATTATTAACTCAAATCACAAAAACAACCCCACCACAAAATCCTTTTATTTTAATTGCAAACTGGGTACATTACTGACAAATGCTGAACAAGCTTAATCTACCGTAAACAGTGGTCATGTGTTACACTTACATAGCTTTTGTCAGCAGCTTCAGAAAAACACACACAAAGAGGGATGCTTCATCCTTTACTAAACTTGATCAGTTTGGAATTGTTAAATGTTATATGGTGATGGTTTGCAAAGCAAAGGGCAGAGCACTGCTTCAGTGAACTAGAGAAACTAGGAAAAAAAATATATTTTAAGAAGGTCAGGCTCAAACACAAACTGAAATACTTTGAGAACCACAGAACAGGCCCCTTATAAACAAGGCCATGTACATTTTACTGATTGCAAATGGCCAGGGGGTTGGGTTTTCTGCTTCACTTCAGAGGTTCCACTTGGCACATCGTATTTTACTAGTAGATAATCTTCTACCTTATGGTAAAGCCCAGTCCCATAGCTGAAACCTCTGAACTCAAAAGCTAGATATCCAGTCCATAAATACATTTGTTTGGATTTATTTTAACTGTGTGGAGGTCTTTGCTTGATAATCTGTCTGTAAAAGATACTACAGATTTTAGTCTTAAATCAATTGCTTAATTCCCCTCCCTGGACTCGTTGCTGTAGTGCCTACCACAATTCTGAAGCTTCTGCTGGAAAAGGGTGGATTTCTCCCAGGGAAATGCAAGGTAGACAGCTGAGAAAGAAAAAAAACACACACCAAAAAAAACATCGACACAGAGAATGTGTCTTCAGTACCAAAGTGCAGGAGCTGGCATTCTGAAGTATTTGGACCACTTATTACAGCAACGTCTTTCAAGAATCAGAGCTGGGTGATCAGTTTTTACTTGTGCACTAAACATTTTTTGTGTGAGTTTGGGGTGTTTTCTTTATTTGTGGGGTTTTTTTCTGATAAACAGCGCTCTTGTCGTTTCTGATGTGTCTCCCAAACGTTTAATGCAGACAGCATGTAGCACAGCCATTGTCAACAGCAGCAGAGAGTCTGCTGTCACCAGAGTCTAGTGGCAGGTTTCAGTGAAACACCAGCAGTCGGGACATGAGCTTGGGATGCATGTGCACGTGCTGCAGCTCGCTCCGGTCACACAGGGCCTGTTCTCAAGGCAGCAGGGGCTCGCTCAACTTTCTAATGCAGGAGGCATTAAGAAAATAGCTAAGAGACCCTTGACAACAGACATCAAACCATAATTTAACAACGCAAGAGAAATTCATATTCTGGACTCCTGGCAAGAAGACACTTTGCATTGTAGGTAATAGCTCACTGAATGCCACTAACTCCAAAGCCTAACTATAAAATCCAACTAATTGGAAAGTTTAAGTTAGCTTTCTTACATCTCCTGGGCAAACCCTGCGCACACCCCTGCCGAAGCACACTACTCTCCTCCTCTGTGATCCCAAGCAATCCTTCACTGCAGGCAATTCCCCCGCAGCTCCTCACAGTGCCATGCACGCAGCCGCTTTGCACAGCCACGTCGAATGATTGGAGGCAAAATTAAATGCATTAAGGTGTCAAGCTGTGTCTCCTGGGAATCTGGGGAAAGCTTGATCTAAAAACTAGACTAAAAAGAAAGAAGTATTTCCAAGGTCCAACCTGAATTTCTGCCATCAGGCCCTGACACGTCCCTGCCTGGTCAGCCCCTAATAACACTCGTTATTCACGTTCATATCAGGGACATGCTGCAATGCCTGAAGCTGTATCCTTAGACTGAGACAGCAAACCAAAGCTTCTGTGGGAATTTAGCAGCTGCCCAGAGGACAGATAACAACAGGATGTCATTTATCCTCCGCGGCAGGGTTGGAGGTCTTGCCGAAGCAGTTAGAAGCCAAAATTAGCTACTAGGCGATGGCTGCTTAGTGATTCATGCAAAATTAGTTGCAGCCACAGCAAAAGTGACCATGGAAAAGTGTTCACATGGCACTAAGGCACTAATTAGCACTGCCACTGGATGGCTCCATGCAGGTCACAGCCAGGTCTGAATCACATGGTGAATTACCCCATCCCGCTAATGACACCAGTGTTAATGAAGGGAAAGTTTGCTCCCATGGAAAGGTTAAGTCATAATTACTGCCTTATCTGATGCAAATACTACAGGGAATGGAGGGCTGTACCCCCTCCATTAGTGTGAGCCAGTGCGTGCTCAGAGAAGGAAAGCAGGAGCCATACCAGAAGCTGAACCCTCTGCTCCTTGGGACCCTGTCCTCATAGCTTTTGAAAGGACTCCTTCCTGGTGTGTGTCTTAATTCCAAAAAGTCACATTTTTATCCAAAAGTATAGAAGCAAGTAGATAACAAGTAGCATGTGAGAGTACTAGTGAGTGCTAACAAAGGTACAAGGCCTGGTGCCTGGTGTGGAAACACATACTGAATGCTGTTGCTTACTTACCAAAGTGTGGCAGAGTGCACAGGACAACATGGCTGGGTCTGTTTTTCACTACATCAGAAGGGATCCAGGGAAAGGTTCTCTTTTGACAACGCAACTTCCTTGAAAACAGAAGTTCTTATGTTGGGTGTATGTAAACACATTATAGGAAAAAGAATCCACACCGCTGCTTTCATTCTACATTAAACTTAAACACAACCTCATTTATAGGTCTTCATAAATTTAGGTGGAAACACAGTAGCAATGCAGATGCTCTTGTTTGGTGGCCTGCAGAGAAGACAGAAAAGAGAGGAGAAACTTTTGATGAACAACTCAGTTTTGGAAGAAAGTGCAAATCTAGAACAGGTAGGCAGGTAACCAGAGCAGGTGAAGTCCAAGTCTGGATTGGGCAGTGGGGAGTGGGGGCTGTCCCAGTGCTGGGCAGGAAGGGTGGGAATGAATCTTGGCCAGAAGGTGGCTGCACAGTACTCCCTGCTTGGGAGGCCTATGCCCATTTCATTTCAGTAGGACTTTTTTTTTCTTTTTCTTTTTCTTTTTTTTTTTTTGATATATTAAAACTTCTTAAGATTTTACTTGGCAAAATGGAAAAGGTTCTGCAACATTTCCCAGCACGGTAACTTTAAGTCAGCCAGTGAAATTTGATATATGTTCTTAATCTTCAAGACTTCTGTTGACATCACAAATGGGAAAGCGGAGCCATCCACTGGGGGAGACGAAGTTTGGATTACATGAAGCACGCTCTTTTTGTTTTTCTTTCTAAGCTATTATTGCTTTTATGGCAAAACTAAAGAATTGAAAGAATTTTAAGAGGATGGGGAGTTGCATCTCTAGCTAATGACAGCAGCATGCCTGCATTTCAAGTACAAAGACAGAATTAGCAAGGAAGCCAGAGGTGCAGAGCTGGATCCGGAAAAGCACAATCCTGGTGTAAAAGACATACCTGGGCTAGATAATGGGGATGAGATCCTGCAAAGGTTAAGGCACCTAAGCAAAGAATTCCTTCTTCATGGCTCCATGATATGCAGGAGAACAGCGCTACCTGAAGTGCTTGTACATTAGAACACTATTGCCCATGGTGGTTCCAGTTCCAAGGTGCAGCAGCCAGGGGTCCAATCCTCCTCTTATTGATCTCAGATGAAGGCTTTACATTTTACTGCAATGGTGCCAGGATGGCATCTGAGCAGAAGAAACAAGAAAAAAAGGCAAATCTCACAATCCTAAATAAAACAGCAGATATCAGATTATACATTTCCAAACAAAAAATACTGAAATTAAGGGTTTGAAATGCTAACAGCCAATTTTGGATCCAGCTCTTTGCAACAGTGCACTTTCAACTTCCAGTGAGGTTATAGAATCTCTGAATCATTTTAAATAGGTTGTGGAAAGTTTGCAGCGTCCCATTGCTTGTTCTCAAAGAGGTTGGATAGGAAACTTCTAACTTGGGACACACACACACACGACACGTAACAGCAGGAACAGCTTTCCATATTTTCACATTGCTTACTACCTACCTTAAATATATATGTGATGTTTTCTAGAAGGTCTCAGAGCAAAAAATATGATACTATAGCCCGAAACACAGCTTCTGCTCACAGGCCAAGCATATTCTGCTCATTCACGGAAACAGATGCCCTCACTGCCTTGCCAGGCTTAAGGGAGACGTGCACAGAGCCTGGAAATCCAAAAACCCCAAAGCTCAGTTTTATAGGACTGATTTTAATTTATTGATATGCTACTTGATGCCTCTCTCGGAAGAGCTCATCAAATATTTTAAAGAGAGCACACATTCCTTTTGTTACTTTTACAGAATAAAACACCAATCAGAGTGGGAGAGGGCAGGCCTTGTGCCATTAAGTGTTTAGACTCTATTAAATGTCCCATTCTTGCTATATTTGTCACTTATGCAGTCAAATGAATGACCCCAGAAAGCCCTGTATGCAAACTTTAACCAAGGGTAAGACATCCGTATCTAATCGCAGGTAACTGAAGTGGTTTTCTGACCACTCAAGTAGAACTCTGGGCAGAATTCTGCCTGTTAAGGGTGTCCTCAGTGCTGGCAAGACAGAGAAATTCAAAAAGCAAACAAAACTCCTCAAAGTTAGCAACGCTTACTGAAAAAACTTTCTCCTATTACAGAAGTGACCAAACACCTCACTGTTAAGCCTGAAGACACCTGTTCACCTTTCTTACACAATCACATGGAGTCAAATAGGTGTAGCAGGGGCTGAAAAGCAGGAGCTAAAGTTAGCACTGTGTATTTTTATGACCTTTGGTGTGTTTACGGAATACAGAAGCTATTGTCTGGAAGCCTTTCGCCTGTGCTGAGGGGGAGGGAGCTGGCAAAGCGGGTTATGAACAGTGCGCTGCTGCTCACGAAAACCAAAGCCAGCATCCCAGCAACAGTGGATTGCTGACCCCCACCTCAACAGTTCATCCCAAGCCAATTTAAGAGCAAACAAGAATTGTAAAATACACACCAGCATGTGACAATGAATGGGAAAGCAACATTGCTTTTATAAATAAGGCAACAAAATAATTCTTAGCCTTCTGCTGAGATTTTGTACATAGCTTTGGAGCCCACACAATTCCATCATTTCATATTCTGGACAACTTCTGGTAAATACAAGATGAAACAACATGTACAGTAGTGCTTCTGTTGCAGTAACCCAGTTTTCTACTCACCCTTCTCATGCAGTAAATGTTGCTACAGGGGTGCTTTTCCTTTGCCTTGGCAATATAGGTTCCTCATCAAGTAATTTGCCATCAGCTTCAGCCAATGCTAACAGAATGAGGAAATGTGGTTTTGGACACAGGTGGTATAATGGGATGCTCACACTGGTGCAGTCTGTTTTGATGGAAAAGTATTCTCAGGTCACAGAGAAGCCCCATAAACATGGAAGAGGCAAATACTTGTAGGTTCTGTATTAATCTAGCCATCTTAGAGATAGGCATATAGCTTAAGCAAACTGTCTTCCTTCCCCAACACACAGCCATCCCAAGGTACTTCAATGACTGCCTTCTCTTCTGATTTAGCTACTTGGACTGGAAACTCCTGAAAGCAAGGAGGTTTTGGAGGTTTTGGTTGTGGTCTTCTTTTGGCAAGGTTTCTGCACAGCAGATTTCCCAGCTGCAATCCAACTGAACATGATACCTCCAGATAACATTATCATTGTTGTTGCTGCTATGCACAAAACCATCTTGTATTCACATGCTGCAGTACTCTGGTCAAAACAAAGAACTGAATCTTTGTAGAACCCACATCATCTCCTGACTCAAAAACACCTTTTCACTAGAGGTTTTCCAACTTTTTCTACTGTGCACAGGAAGCAGATGATACTGGGTTAAGGACCTCAAAACTAGAAATAAACTAACAGAAAAGGGCAACATATTAACCTTCATTGTATGAATTAGTAGAGCAATCAAAGCATCAAGAGAGAAAGGACAAGAGTCAAGTCTGCTGCTGATTTATCTTGGGGGAAAATGTCACTGATCAGTCATGTCCCTCTAATGTCAGAACAGTTACTGCCTGTTGGTACAGTCCACATTCTCTAACAGCAGAGGGTCCCAGACACGAACCCCTGTGGGGCTCCCCATTACTGTACAGCAGTGGCAGCCAGCATGCCTGGTCTCCCACAGAACAAGGGGAAGCTGTTTTGGGTCATCTCTTCCCCCTGGCACCTTCAACTTTCTGTTTTCCAGAAAACCCTGCTGAGACAAATCCTTTTCTATCTCTAGTTCCTCTCCATTTTGTAAATACCCTTCCCAGTTCTATACAAATTATACACGCTCTAGAAAATTATTTGCCTGCTCAGGATCTGCTCAATAGATAGGCACATGTAGACAGGAGTTATTAGACTAGAAACAGCAGGCTGCTGATGACCACAAACAACTTTCACTAATAAAACTGTCAAAGAAACTATTCCTTTGGCTGCTTTACCAAGGCAGCATTCCAAATATTGATTTTGTGGGTTTCTTTTTTAAAAAAAATCCCACTGCAACCTGTGCTGCTTGCTTTCTGATTCTACCCCTTTTAATAGATGCTAAGAAGTATCCGTTGCTGGGGGGAAATAACACAGGTAAGCTTCCCACGCTCCATAGAAGGCCGATTCCCTGCAGATCCCTGACTTTTAAAGTCTTAGACTCTGCAAAAGACATAATTCATTCTGCAAATATCAGAGCACTTTAAATATTTGGTATATATATATGAACAACTTTGCTTTGCATTGTTTCAGACCATACCAGTACTGGGAAAAAAAAAAAAAAAAAGAACATAAGGAAGAAAAAGAACTGATACTAGGTTTGGAAAAGTCTGAATGAGAAAGGGAATTTGCAGATTTTTTTTTCCCCCAAACTTGAATATTTCCAGCAGCTACCTTTGTAACCTGGCCTCTGTGGTCTGAACAGGTTAGCAAGCAGGTTAGGTTGGAGGTGAGACAGGATGAAGACCTTGCGAATGCTGGGACACTTCTGCAGGACACTCACAGTGTGCTCAGAAAGGAACTGTCACTCCAGCTCACACTGTTCGTATCATTAACCTTTCTCACTTACCTTCTTCCAGGCAATTGATCATTGCTGTCACACACCATCACATGTAGATGTCCCACATATCTCATCAGCTACATGGGGCATAAAAAGACTCAGCTACGTAGTAGCTCTCTGGAGTTCCTCCAGAGTTGACCTGGGGGTCATTAGTAGGCAGGCGGAGGTGAAGCATCCCACCAAGTATTCCTCAACTGGTTGATCAGCGCCAGCACTTGAGTAACAAGGAAATTGTTTCTCTCCTCTGAACAATCTCTACTTCTCAGTGTCACTTAGAAGGAACCTTCCTTGAGCTGGGGACTGGAGTTACTACTCTGGTTGCTGTCTGGTAAAGCTAGCTCAGAGAGTGCCAGAACATATTTAGGCTGTGATGCTAACTCACCAAGCTCTTTAACCATTCACATGGCAAAGGCTGCTCTAGGAAAGATTCTGGCTGCAAAGTTCTGAGCACACAAACCACCAACAACCAGTTACTGATATTAACATGAGAATACCACAGTCGGGTGTTTAGCACAGACTGTGAGCCAGCAGTTTTGCGATCTGGGGATCTAATTCCAACACACTCCTTTTTTAGCAGCATCCTGGCTTGCCAGATCTGTGGTTGTATTGATTTTGGAAAGAGCTGCTTGTTATGGGAGTAGAAATGAACAAAGAGATCTGAGACTGAAATTGCAGCCAGATTAACAAAATCAGTTCACATTTCATTGTTATTTAAACTCCAGCAAATCCAGCCCTAAGAACAAGGGAAATCTGGATGGAATCCAATAGATTCTTTGGCCTGACGAAGCAGTGCTGTACTAGAAGCTGAGGCAGAGAGAAAAGGCTTTAAGCAATGTTTGCATCCTCTTCCTCCTTGGGCTGACAGAGCATGGTTGTGGGACTTGGACATGCCTGACCAGCTCAGAGGCCTGTTTTCAAAGAGAGCATCGGGGTGCTCCTCTTGTGACACTGCTAACAGGCAGATCGTCTGCCAAACCTTCACCCCTCCCTTAACTGTATATTTAAGAACTTGAGGATTTTTTCTGCACAGTAGAGATTGTTCAAAAATATTAATAAATTTAAAAATATACATATTAGGAGAGTTTTATTAGATCTGAATAATACTTGAATCATTGGAGAACAAAAGGTTTGTGTCTTATTTTAACTCAATACCGAGATTTAAAAAAAAATTATTAAAGTAAACTTTTCAACTACATTTTTATCATTAGAATAAAGAATTATAGGAAATGTAACACAGAAATTTTAAAGAGCAAATTATTCCTAAAATGACCAGAACAACCATCCTTTTACATTCTCAAATAATAATGTACTGCCAGGTGATCACCCGAAATAACCATTGTAGATCTCTAGCTCAATTTGACCATGAAAGCAGCAGATTCAAATCAGTAATTCACAGATGCCATTCTGTATTTGCAGTCTGCAAGACCATAGGACAGCATGCTTCCCTTCTCTGTCACTAAGGCACACCAGTAATAACCAATATACTTTCTGATTGCCTAAGCACAGCCAGCAAACCACCGATGCCCCACACTGAGCCCATTCGAAGAATATTTGCCTTTAGTCTTGCCAGTGTCACACATGGGCTGCATGAGCATAGATAAGACCTGCCACACAATGAAATGGTTTTAGAAATGGCACCCTCTTGCCTTCAGTGTGTCATGTGCGTGTTTGGGCATCATCCCGCAACTTCCTGGAATACTGGAAAGTTTCCACTTACCAAAATCTTCTTTATCCCATAACATGAAAGCACTGGAGGCCCCCAATATAACAGGTGATTCCCCCCGACTTTAATCACAGCAATGAGAAGGAAATAATATTTTAGCTTCAATTTTAACATACTCTCTCAGTAAACAGGCATTTTGTGTTCTTCAAGGTGATAGTTATTAACCAGTTGCCTGTTGAATCCCGCCAGGACTGGCATATATTTTCACTTTCTGAAGGACTGTGAGGCTGAAGTACCGAATTTTCTAGTAGTCCCAAAGCAATCTTTAATATTTTTGCCTTAAAGTGAGTGCTTCTTTGGAGATGCATTTCTTTCTCAAAAGAAGTAAGGCTAAACCACAATATGATTTTTTTTTTCAGACTCTTACTAATCTTTTAATCAGGTTGCCCATACCAAAATACCAGCCCACAGATAGGTAGAAATTCTGTTTGCTGGAAGCTGACTATTTATTCCTGCAGCAGCGTGAGGATCACCGGATGTTTAGACCAAGCATCTCATGATGTAGGTGACTGCTCTGTGCAGATAAAAAGGCAGATTAGCCTGGCCAAAACTATCACGAGCATGAAGTATCACAGGGATTTCAGCTTCCCTGAAAAATCCTTGCAGGACTACCAGAAGGATAGGCAAGTGGTCCTGGAGAATACTCCACCCTTGAGTCACAAGAGAAGGAGGCAGCCACCCTTGCTGTGACCTAGAGGCACAAGATCAAAGAGGCAGATGATGGAAGATGAGGGATTTCTATTTTCAGTCTGACAGAGTGAGTCTGTTTCCTGATGTCCAAAGTGGGAGGTTTGATGTTTTGTAAAAAAAACAGTTTCAATATCACAAGGCACTTTCTCCAGCTGGTAGGTTCAAAGGAAAACTGTGACTGGCCAGGATCAAAAGCCTTACTCAGTCATGGCTGATAAGCACGTGTTTTATGACACCTGTCCTGTAAATAGGGTCCTTCCCCTTTCAGAGCACTCTGTAATTGTGGGACCACCTACCACAGAGAGGTGGGACAGGCCACCTCCCTGGTTACTAAGGAAATAAAGAATAATGAGAATCTGTGACTGCAAGTACTTACAAAATGCATTTTAGCCAGAGCTCTGTGTTCCTTCACTAGGAAGTTGTGTCAAGGTTTGTTGTACCCAGGAAGGAAGTCGTGTCAGGTTAGTTGCACCCAGTTTACAAACCCGTCAGAACGGGTTAGTTATTACAGCAATACAACAACAGCAATTTAATTTCTTTACTGCTATTTCCCTCTTCTCTTCCCATAATTTCTCATCTTCCGGCCCTTTTTTCCCTCCGTATTTTTTAGTAAAATGTTTAATGTTATTTATGTTTCAGATTGTTGCAGATTGTTGCCTTCTTTTTTCAGTTAGTTTGAGCTACATTTGAGTTTAAATGCCTCTTACACAATGCTTGACCTCCTCATTCCCAAGAAAAGAAAATCCTTCCAGTTTTAATGGAGAACCATTGTGCACAAAGCAGATGACTAGTTCTGAGAATACTTGATTGTTTTCCAGCTTTTGCCATGTGCTTCTTGGGAGTTTTCCAGGAACTCATTTTACTTTGCTGTGCCTCAGATCCCCGCATATGAAATGGAAATAACATTAGCTAACAGTATCTTATAGGAGCCAGGTATTATCATTATTGCTAAACCAAAGAAAACATCCACAGTTTGGGTTTGTGGTCCTAATACCCTAAAAATAAACAAGGACCATACACGTCTTCCAACAGAAAATAAAACACGTGAATTCACCTCTACAGCGCCGTTTTTACACGTGGGAATATGAACTGCATTGATAAACTGAAAGGAGCAGAAACACTATTTCCCACAATGTAAGACATCCCAGCAGAGATGGCTCGATCACAGCCATTCTTAGCACAGTGAGTAACCTCTACATACACAAATGAAGTCAGAAAGTAATCGCTGCGCTTTGTTACATGAATACGGGCTTAGGGACGATGCTTCCCCAGGGAACTCTACAGAACCAAAGCATCAACAGTAGCTGAGAGAAAATTATTATTACCCAGTGACATAAACTAAAGTCACTAACAACAACAACAAAGATAGCAAGCGATGGGAACAACAGATAAGTAAAAAAAAAAAAAAAAAAAAAAAAAAAAAGAAGATGTTTCCCGAAGAATTTGAGCTTTCATAGAGCCAGACAAAAGCTGGATGCCATATACATTTTTATATAACATATCCACCAGTGTTTACTATCCTCTTGCCTCCCAGGACAACTAAAAGGTTCATGTTAGGAGCAGCATTCAATAAATATTTAGCTTTTTTTAGCATGGACTTTCAGTGATCAAGAATTTCCTTTATATGGGATACTTCTTCTGTCACATTGGCTAACAGCTCACTTCAGATACTCAGAACAGCCTTGAAACTCAAAGTAAAAAACTCAGTTTCGAGTTACTTTGAATTCATGGGGAAAAAAATAGCAGCATATGGGGGAAAAAGTAATGCTTCCCTGAAAAAGCATAATGGGCAACTTCCTGCTGCTTGCTCTTTGAAACGCAACAGAAGATGGTGGCTCTCTCCCGCACTGACTGATCTGCTGGAAATGTAAAGACGAAGTACCCCGAAGACCAAAATTAATCCCTGTATCACTAGACAGTCCCTACAGAGAACAGAGGCCATCCCTGTGCCACCTGAGGCGACCAGACCCATCTCTTAACGTTTCCTTTTCTGTGGTGCCGGTGCGATCCGCGCGCTCCAGGCCTTCTAGGGAGCCGGGCGGGGGGGAGCGGGGAGGGCTCGATCGCTCTGCCTCATCGGGTCCCGTCATCTCCTGGCACAGGCACAGCGCTGCAAAAACGGACTGCGCGGAGAGTTCAGCGCATTAACTGCTCCGAGCCCGGCAGAGAGCTTGTGAGCTCACGCCGCTCCTCTAACCGGTTGATGTGCGTGAGGGATGCAACAGGAAAATAGGGTTTCTTATTTAAAATAAATAAAAAGGGGTGTGTGTGTGAAGCATTCAAGGCATCTGCGCAGGGTTGCGTTTGCCTGCCCTTCAGCTGCGGGGAGCCCCTTAGAGCACTGTCAGCATGCTGAACCTCCAAGTGCTTTCCCAGCGTGGCAGCCGGGCGGCGGTGGGTTGCTGGCCAGCGCTGCCCCCCAGCGCCGGCTGGTTGCGGGGCCAGGGCTGCCCCCCAGCGCCGGCGGGTTGCGGGGCCAGGGCTGCCCCCCAGCGCCGGCGGGTTGCGGGGCCAGGGCTGCCCCCCAGCGCCGGCGGGTTGCGGGGCCAGGGCTGCCCCCCAGCGCCGGCGGGTTGCGGGTCAGGGCTGCCCCCCAGCGCCGGCCGGTTGCGGGCCAGGGCTGCCCCCCAGCGCCGGCCGCCCGCCCGCGCACAGCCCCCGCCGCCCGGCACCCACTTCCGGCCTCGATCAAAGGCATCGCTGTTATCACACCACGTCTTTCCTGGGATCACATCATATGCTCGTATATGTATATGTAGAGAGATACAGATATATCGTTATTCTATTAACCTCAATTCATGCAATGCATCTCGATCTGTGAATATATCTATAGAAAGGAGAGACTTATTTTTATGGTTTATAAATATATACACTCCACTGCACAACTAAATATTTACACTTGTCCCACAGAAAAGCAGCTTTCTGCACATATAGGTGTTTTAGCCTTGCCTGTGTTGGTATCAGCACAGGAGACAGACAAAACAGCAATAAATACATGAGGGTGAAGTGTCAGACCTGATGAAGAAACACTGATAATTCAAACATTTCTCATAGATATGACAAATGAAGCTGCCTAAGTAATGAAGATGGTGCTTGATGTCCTCATTCCACTTTCACAGCTGAATTCCAGGTCAACAGGGAACATCCTGCTCTATAAATGTGTGCTCTCTCTCTTTTCCCCCATCCCCTGGTGCTCCTCTCCTAACGTTTTATTATTTTTATTCCTACCTTTCTGTAACATAGGGATTGACCTTTTATACACAGAAAAAAAAGCCATAATTAAAGCTTGACATGCCCTTCAGCTAGGAGCTCTGTTCTAGAGTCACATTTTCCTCCCTAAAATGCTTGGAAGTATTCTGAAATGGAACTGCAATGTTTCCCAAAAAATAATTGTGCCACTTATGCAGAAGTACACTGCTAGGATGTGCTTTGTGGGCTCCACAGCCACCCTCCCCAAAAAAATCCTCTTGATCACAACTGGATGTCACACTTTTGGACACACAGTTGCTTTGGAGTATATGGGTGACATTTTCATTTCAAGATTTATACCAGTTTAACTGTTTAGTCCATATTGACCCTGCCAACATTTACAGACTGCCACATTGTTAAGGTCACAGAGGAAAGCGTGCTTTGCCATCTGCCCTCTCCCAGGCCACCCCCTTCCTACCCTGCATAAAGTCCTACAGTGGTGACTACTCCCAAAGTTGGGACTTACCTTCCTTATTCTAAATACAATCATCTTATGCTCCCTTCAGACAATTACAGGGTTAGCCTGAGATTTGCCCTGACTCCAACACAGAACTGTACCCCTTCAACTCCATCTGTCAAAACTTTCCCTGGGCCTTGAGAAAGTTCTCACACCAGATCTTAAGGATGACTCAGCAAACAATCCTTAACACTCCTACATCCCCTCATAAAAAGGAAACTAATCCAGAGGCCTAAATCAAGATTTAAAAAACTGTAGAAACCATGCAGCAATACAGCATCACAGAAAACACAGACACTTCGAAAACAATAAGAGCTGGAAGAAGAGGACTAGGGCAAGGAGTCACTCAAAGCATGATGTGGAAAAGCTTAAGCTGCTTCAGAAAGAGGACAGTATTCTCTGTCAACAGGCAGAACAAATAGTACTTTCCTTTTGATTTAATTTGGGCAAAGAACACAACTTCAAGGGTACGTCAAACTAGTTTTAAATAGGAAATGAAATTGCAAAATATATGGACAACTGCTTTGATTTCATGCGGTAACTTGTACATTCCTACATCACAAGTACATTCCTACATCACAATCCACATTAAGACAATGATATGTAACCTTTATGTTGTTATGCATTTTAAAACAAACTTATCAGGTTAGACAGCTGTTGTTATTTGTGCACATCCTAGCAAGCATATTTATTAACTTTGACTGTGCTCCGATATCTGGACCAGAACATCAGAGGTTTTGACTTCATCCAGATAAGTATAAAAATGCCCTGGTGTATGTGTTGCCCAAATACAGCAAAAGAATTTTCCTAGTCATGCTAAGCATGCTGGCATGCACTGTGCTCTCACAATAAGCATGGACCAACAGAAACACTGGCTTTTTTTCTTTCTTTTTTAAATAAAATATTTTTCTAATATTTCTTCAACTGCTTAAACACACTGGGATCTGTAATACAAAGCAAAAACACTTTAAACCCTGAATAGTGCTTCTTTGTTAAAGGAACAAACCCCAAACAACTTATCTAAAGCAGGATTTTGAATTTTGCTATTAAAAGGCTGCAGTGGAGTCACCCTAGAGACAGTAATGGTCTGCCACAGTTGGGTCAGACAATACCCTAATCCCTTGGACTTTCTTAAACTAATTTTAGAAATTGCCCTGTTACTCATAATGCAGCACTTTGTCTTTCTGCTGCAGCTAGCAGTAGTCAATACTTTTTTGACATTCTATCACCTTAATAGTTGTTTTATTTTGGTTTTGATACTGCCTGTGGAAAGTGTGACGTTTTAAAGTAAAAAGAAAGAAAAGAAAAAAAAGAGAGAGAGAAGAACCACGTACAGAACAATGAGAGACTTTGCCCTCATGCGAAGGCAGCTCTGCCGGCATGGAAATAGATGGACTAGCAGATGTGAAATCAAGGGAGGCTTTCCGTTGATTGCTGAATCACTTCTTCCTTTGTTATCGCTACAGGGCTTCCTGTCAGCAAGTCAATAGTGCATACAGGATACTGCTAAAAGGCCAGACCCTATTCACTGAGGAGCCCCAATTAGCCATACAATGTCAGGGGACCTTTTCACATCTAACACAGTATCATTGTACCAGAATAAAGGTTATCCACTTCCAGAGGTGGAGGAGTGAAAGCAAACTGGAGCACTCCCATGTACCACTTGTTGGGGCTATAATAGCTTTTTACAGTGTGCATATCAAGATTTTGTTTTCCCATTTTCTTCCATCAGATAGCATTATTCACCAGGATTTTCTTGTTACTGTGAAGGAGCAGAACCTAAATTACATTCAGGTCCTTTAAGGGAATGAATACCCAAGTTATGCTGAGAAAAAAATGGACTGAATTCGCAAGTGTAGCAGCCACCCTGTCTTTGGGGTTATTGCATGAGGAGCTCCAGACAACCAAGACTGGTTTCTCAGCCTCAAAGGCAGAGAAAAAGACAAGCCAGTAAGTGCCCTGACTTCAGGGCTGCAGAGGAAGTTAGGTTGGCTTTACTATCCATTGTTTTCACTGACAGATGGACTTTGGCAGGAGGGTGCTAACTAACCAGAGCTCCAGTAAGAGCACTTCTGCCTCTTACCTGAGTCTATGGCAGCAGTGAGTTGGACAGCTGAAGCCCATGCTGTCCTGGAGCAGCCCAATCCCCAGAGTCAAACACACACCAAAGGAAAAATTCAGATTTGTAACTAAATGTCCAACCCTCTGTTTCTAAAATGACTCTCGAGGACAGCTTTCCCTCTTTGGAATGAAGATAGCAAAAGCACTTCCCACCCTTAAAACAAGGGCCTCAAGCAAAAGTTATCCAACCTCACCATGCTCAGTAATCCCAGAGAGGTATCGGAAATTAAGGGGTTTGTTTTATTTTTAGGGTAGAAACAATTAAAGGAAGATACACACTGGATTTATTCTGCAGAGAGCCCATTGAATTTTGGAGAAGATATTATGATGACAGATTAAAGCAGATTAACATTTGCAAGATTATTTTATGTGGGAGGTTGCATAGCTATTGCCCATAACACTCCAATTTCCTTGCTGTGCTGGGCTAAAATCTCTTCTGTTCAATCCATGTACCACCCAGCGATAAACCCCGCCACACTCTAATAACTCCCTAGGGCTTAATTACTATGCTACATTAGAAGACCAGATGATGGTGAATAAAATATGCATTTTATTAATCTCTTCCTGCCTGTTCCAAAGCACGCATCTAATTTCAAATAATGCATCCAGGAACAGAGGACTTCCATTTTCAATTAGTAACGACAAAGAAAACCCACCTTTGCTGGCAAAAACCTTTCAGTGATTTTCTGAATGGAGGTCGCATAAACTGGAACTGAATAATAAAGTGCACAAAAGAAAACATTGGTAATGCTGTATATAATGCTGCATATATAAGACCTGCAGTGAAAACAGAGTAACACTGCTTTGGAAAATGCCTGTATTCAAAGCTCAAACTCCCTAAGGAGTTTGTTCATATAATTCCTATTACACTTGTAGCTCTATTCCAAAAGGAGATAACCAAAACAAGGACTACATAGCTTTGTTTAAATGCTACTACTGAGATTAGATTTATATCTATTTAAATCTAGTTATAGTTCAGTTATCTATCAGTTTTTACTTGAATTAAGCTAGTTCTTCTAAACTTCTCCTGTGTTGTAATGAGCTAAATATCTCTGTGAGAATATTAATTGCTTCCTACATCACACTTTCTGTATTTCCACTACTACTTGGAAGGAAAAGGAAAAAACCAACCCAAGACTCCTAGCAAGTAGTTGCACAGATAATGGAGATCAGAAGTATTCTATTAGGTTAAAGATAGTACTGCCTTTGAAGATAAGTCAATACTTCCATGCTGTATTTTACATGAGGAAGAAATATGGTTTTTTGAATTAATTTGTACTGCTCTTAAGAAAGAGGTTACCATAAACTTCAGGGTTTCAAGTTTCCTTACTTTCAACTTCAGACTATGGATCTCAGCTTTTAGAGATTACAGAACATGACAAACACACAGTGTCTACAGACAGCCTGAACAAATCAAATAAGCCCCCCTAAAAATCACAATAGAAATCCATTATGTCAAGTCAATCCACTATAGACATCTAAATTGAAAGTACTAACTAGATTTTTTTATTACTGCACAAGCCACACTGATTAAAGAACATAATAAAAAAGCTTAAGTAAACAGCACAAATTTTATCTTTTTGTACCTGAATTCTTCCCCTAGACATTCTTAGTACTTCCTTTTGTTTGCTCATTATTCTAGCATAGCTTTGCTTTTATAAAACACTAAGCCACTGTCTTCATTTATGTGAGCCTTTGAGACAGAGCATTTTTTTTGATCAGTGACTAACAAGAAGGCTATGTAGCAGCACAGCACAAAAAACTACCAATGCTACACCAGCAGCAAGCATTACTGCTTTTGTTTGTTTGTTTGTTTGTTTACACAAGACTTACAGGCTAACATGTTCTTAATTACAACAACAGAGTAATTTCCTCTGTCCCCATAGTTAACTAAACCTTTTAGGTAGAAGTAGACAAACTGTTATCTTTTATTAGCAGGAATACACATATCAAAACTCCCCAGCTATAAGACCTTAGAATTAGGCTTCTGATTTTCAGCATCTGAGAGCAAATTTATTAAAACATCACATAACAATAAACAAAACTCTCCAACCTCCATACACTAGATTATAACAATACATTTTTGACAGCTTACAATTTGAAATAGGTAACTATATCCTTCCTCTCCAATAGACTACCTTATCCCACCCCTAAGTAGGCACAGCTGAAATGCAGGCCCTTAGGTTCTGCCACCTGTCTCTTATTCTCATCAAACAGATGAAGTTATTTATTGAAGGTGGTTTGGGCAGCTGTCTCTTCTGCTTTCACAATACCAGATTGAGCATTAGGGAAGTGCTAAAACAAGGTAGCTGTCATATTTATTTGCTGTTTAGATGCCTCTGTACTAAATATGTAATGTACATCAGTATGTATCTACAAAACATATAGTATGTGCTTTGGTTGTGATGACAAAAGTGGTGTTCTTTTCATTGGTTTAATAATCCTGTATGGTTATGTTAATGACTTGGATTAATTAAGTTTTGCAGAACTTCTAAGAGCCTATTATTTTTATTTCAAGCTCTATTACTGCTACAGAATTCATACTATACTTTGCTAGTTTACTATTAAATGATGCTCAAGAATATAAGTTGGTAATGGAAAAACAATCTCATTCTGCTCTTTCTCCTCTCCTGGGGTAGCTATCCTGTAGCAGGGAAAGCTCAGCTTTGTATGAAACTAATTCCCAAGAGCTGTAGCTTACAGCCTGATATACTAAGGTTAACTAGCACTTAATATGCAGTTACAAACTGTGTTAGGACAGAAGATGCTTATCTGTGGCTCACTAGTACTTTCCCCAAGGCTGGAACAGATAATCAGGGTGGTATTATTTCTGCTGAGTTAAGACTACCCATGCTCATGAGACCTCGAGGTTGTTGACTGACATCACCGAAGTGATTGAAATGTCTCAGTTCCTTTCAGAGAAGCAGATGCTGTTTGCAATTCATGTATCTGAGGTAAGTGCTTTATCTGTTCTGGGTGTCAAGGTGGTGACACAGGTGTTTTCCTCTTTTGAGAAATAGCAGGACACAAACTTCTGTCTGCCATAGATACTGCTGTGTACATAAATTATGCAGAGTGAAAGAAGAAAGGACTTCCTACGGGAATTCAGGTAGAGTACAAGCTCCCTTTTTGTTTCTCATTGGTGGGGAAGCTGTGATTCGCTTTTCCTTATTCTACCATCAACTAAGGAAACTATTGTGCCACTGTAATAGCCTGGGAGAATAAAAACATTTGCTAAATTGGTGTGCAAAAGGACAGGAGGAAAAGGGGCCCCTACTACAGGTATCTGTGCCAAAGCATGGGGTTTTTTTCTACATGTTGGTTTTCTTTCTAATGTAAGCTGTAATTATGATTATGTGCCTACACTACCATTTTCTGGAGTTTACCTCTCTAGAGCCAGGATGCTAGGGTTCCTCTGTTCCAGATCAGAGCACCCTCCCCCAGGTTCCCATACTTTGTGGTAAACACTGCTGTGTTTGTGGCAAGGGACAGGATAAATATACCACTCCTTGTACAGTGGTGTTCACCTGCTAGTATTGGGTATTAAATGCCTTATCTATCTTGAGAGGTGCTTCCTTTAGGTAAGTGTTCAGTCTTTTTAGGGAAGTGCTGGAGAAGAGAATAGGAAAAAAAGATAAAGACCTAACAGGGACACAGTGATTGTCCTGTCCATGTTCTTAACAAGGCAGACATAGCTGTCAATTAAGGTTTTTGTTAAAACAACAATGTGGAGTTTTTTTTCAAGGCAATATTTACTGTATATCTCAATTTTAAGTTGGGCTTCCAGTTCAGGAGGAATGTCTTCATTACATTCCTCGCATGTGAATAGACTAAATCCATTTTCTTTCCCTGTGTAACTATCATATATCCCTCCGTGGAAAAAACTGATGTATTTCTCTTTGCCTCAAAACCAATTCCAAAATCTAGCATAACAGTATAGCTTGAAGTATAATTAGAGTTTTTGCTAGCCTGAAAATGTAAGATGTTACATTGTGGTTTTGGGTGTCATGTTTTGGGAGAGGAAATGTATAGTTAGTAGAGATGATTAAGATTAATGTGTGTGACTTTCAAGTTTATGTAATTTAGCCTTGTTATGTTAATGATAATTGCAAAATGAATGCATGCCATCTTTATTACCTTATTTGGTGCTGGTGAGTTTACATAGATGTGGTCTCTGGAGGGAGATTATGCAGAGTTAGTGATCAGAACACTAGGAGTTTTGTACAGGATTCATAAAATTTGTATTGTTTAGATTGGAAAAGACCTTTAAGTTCATCAAGTCCAAGTGTTAACCTAGCACTGCCAAGTCCAGCCACCAAACCATGTCCCTAAGCACCACATCTACAAGTTTTTTAAACACCTCCAGGGACGGTGGCTCAACCATGTCCCTGGGCAGCCTGTTCCAGGGCTTGGCAACCTTGTTGGTGAAGAATTTTTTTCCTAATATCCAATCTAAACTTCCCCTGGTGCAACCTGAGGCCCTTTCTTCTTGTCTTATCACTTCTTACTTGAGACAAGATACCAACTCACATCTCACTACAACCTCCTTTCAGGTAACTGTACAGAACAATAAGGTCTCCCCCCTCAACCTCCTCTTGTCCAGGCTACACGACCCCAGTTCCCTCAGTCACTCCTCACAAGACTTGTACTCTAGACCCTTCACCAGCTTTGCTGCCCTTCTCTGGACATGCTCCAGCACCTCCATACCCTTCATGTAGTGAGGGGCCCAAAACAGAACACAGCACATGAGGTGTGGCCTCAACCAGTGCTGAGTGGGAGATGGGGTGGTAATCACTTCCCTAGTCCTGCTGGCCATGTGATTTCTGATACAAGTCAGGATGCTGTTGGCCTTCTTGGCCACTTGGGCATGGCTCATGTTTAGACAGCTGTGGACTAACACCCCCAAGTCCCTTTCTGCAGGGCAACTTCCCAGCCACCCTTCCCCAAGCCTTTGGTGTTGTACAGGTTTGTTGTGACCCACATGCAGGACTCTGCCCTTGGCCTTTCTGAACCTCATGCAATTTGCCTTGGCCTATTGGTGAGGGTCATCCAGAGCCCTCTGCAGAGCCTTCCTACCTTCCAGCAGGTCAACACTCCCACACAACTTGGTGTCATCTGCAAGTTTACTGAGTGTGAGTGCACTTGATCCCCTCATCCAGATTATTGATGAAGATATTAAACAGAACTGGCCTCAGTACTGAGCCCTGGGGAACACCACTTGTGGCCAGCCACCAAATGGATGTAACTCCATTTACCACAACTCTTTAGGCATGGACAACCAGCCAATTTTTTTACCTAGTGAAGAGTATGCCGAGCCACAAGCAGCCAATTTCTCCTAGAGAGTGCTGTGGTCAATGGTGTCAAAGCCTTTGCTAAAGTCCAGGAAGACAACATCCACAGCCTTTCCCTCATCCACTAAGCAGATCACCTTATTATGGAAGGAGATCAGGTTGGTCAAGCAGGACCTGCCTTTCATAAACCCATGCTGGTTTTGTTTAAGTACAGTCTTTGGTTTAAGTTCTGTTTGATTAAGTACAGTCTAATTAGCCTTTGCCTGTTTTTGAAAATTGTTCTTTTACTGTAGCATTTACTTTTTCCAGTCTTTTCCAGGTCTCACTCAAATCTGAATGTCTAGGTATTACAGAATGAACAATACAGAATAAGTCACAACAGATGAAAACTCAGTCCTAGTTTCTCGGTAGAAAACCTCCGTGTGAAGGATTGTACTGGCAGCTTGCCAAAAGTTTAAGGACTACATCTGACTTGTGATAAAGAAACTGTGTACAATAGCATTTATTGTACCTTCCTTGTTAGAGGAACAGTCATTACTTGTTTTAGTCTCACTAGCAACAGAACCATGAAATTTAGCTTTGCTTCTGACAGTTTCCTTGTGTTCCAGGTCCAACCAATCTTTTCTTAAACAGATTTGAAGAGAAGTCCTGGGGAACTGTCAACATCAGTTAGGCATGCAGAGCCTGATCCTATAATTGGATGACACTTTGTTCCTTTATGTAAAACTTCAGACGATTGTTCAGGTCTGAACTCAAGCAGACAATTTGACGTTAGATTTGAGAGGAATTGCTGTACTGAATTATTAGGACCAAATTTTGTATTAAATGCTTTCTTTGATTTTTTTTTTCTTTGTCCAGAGAGCGTTCTGGAGTAAGACAAGTATGTTGAGTTAGAGACACTTCCTTTGATCTGTCAAAAATTGATTCAACTAAAGTTTCAGAAATCAGGGTGATAGCACCTATAAGTGTTAATTACTATAGCATGCCTAGCAGATCTGACTGCCCCATACTACCGTTTCCCTAGCTGATAAATATACAACTGTGAATTTAATTATTTTGGGATTATATACGGACAGTAGCATATGTTTGTTTGCATTTTGTGGTTGCCTACTAGAGTGCTTATTAATGATTCTTTTTGTTATTTTAATTACTGTTGCTGGATTTCTAGCACTGACTAAAACTTGTTGGGTTTTTAACATGCCTAGAACTTTTGTACTTGGGTCATTTTTTGCCTCACTACTGGGTCATTAGGCAGAAATAACTTGTGCCTGGGTTCTCTTTATTAGAATTAGTGCTTTAATTACAGGATTGTCAGGCCTTTTTAAGTAAGTACAGGTGCTACAGCTGACTGATCTTATGCCTGTGGTTAGCACACACTTTATCAATGTATAGCCTCTGCTTGATTACATCACATTACAGACTCAGCCCTACCTGATCAAAGGTGTCAGAGTTGTATGAAGAAGTCTGAAAATTCACCAATGGTAATGACTAGCTTTGAGGGGCCAAAACTAAGACTGCAATCCTGTCTCTGCGTGCTGAGTGATAAGCAGTCATTAGCCTGTGACAGGACCAGAGGGCTCAGAACGGGAGAAAAATTAAAAAGGAGGAAACCAAGGCATGAAAACTAAGAAAGAAAATGGGTTTTTGAAGACACTAATGGACTGTTAGAGTCCCAATTTATATCTCCTTATACTTGATGTCATTTGTCCATAAATGATTAGGATAGAGGATACCTCTAGCAGAAGTGGTTCACAACTTCTATTTATTTCAACAGAGCTCTGTATGAATGCAGTGATTGATAGACAAAAGCTGAGTTCCCAAGTTCTGGCCCTCAGCATGCAAAGCACACTGAGTATAATCTTGTTATTAAACCAAAGCAAATGCATGCGGACTTAGCAGCTGAGTTAGAATACCTAAACTGAGTAAAAATAAGTAAAAACTGCTGCTGAAGTGCAAATCTCTTGCTAAGAATCCAGCTTTTGTTTTGATGTCACGTATAAAATGCCCATACAGAACAGCATATAAGTAAAGGCAATCCTTTATGAGTGTAGACTTAGCAGAACAATGATTTTTTTTTTCCTCTTTTAAATTGCTTCCACTTGTGGGAAATGGAAGGGGGGGACAGAAGGGATTCCAGAAAAATAAATGTGGTTCAACATTAGCAGGCCAGCTAGGCACCTCTTCTCAGCTGTGTTCTTAAACCCATGCTATGGGAGAGCATGTACTGATTTTGGGAGAGCCGGGAGTCAAGGACAGCCAACACCTCTGGAGGAGCAGGCAGGTAGAGCCTCACAGGTTTATACTGCGAAGTGCGTTGGGCAAGCATCGCGGGGAGCTGCTGCTGGGTCCTGACCGCAGGCAGAAGTGCCCTTAGGTTGGTACGGGGAGAAAAGGGGGTACGCGGAAAGGCAGGGAAACGCATTTCTCTCCAGAAGCGCGAGTAACCTGGCTGCCCGGGGTGACGCTGCTTCCCGTTTCGCCCTTCCCTGGAGAAAGCCGCCCTTCTCCGGCACCGCCGGCGGGGCCTGCTCCCCCGCGCGGCCACCAGGTGGCGCCATTGCGCCGCGCCGGGCTGGCACTTCTGGGGCTGGAGGGGGACTGCCCGCGCGGGAAGGCGTGGGAAAGGGCCGCTGCTGGGCGTCCCGCTGCAAGCACCGTCCGGAACGGCAAGCGACGGGACGGGCCGGCGTCTGCTGCTTGCGGGGGCGCCAGGCGCCGAGTTTGCCCTCGGGGGGCTGTAACGATGCCTCCACCGAAAATCGGGGCTGACTTAAGCGTGGCCAGCAGATCGAGAGAGATGGTTCTGCCCCTCTACTCTGGTGAGAACTCACCTGAAGTGCCCTGTCCAGATCTGGAGCCCTCAACACAAGGGCATGGACCTGTTGGAGTGTGTCCAGAGTAGGGCCACAAAAGTGATCACAGGGCTGGAGGATAGGCTATGAGGATAGGCTGAGAGAGTTGGGCTTGTTCAGCTTGGGGAAGGGAAGGCTGTGGGGGACCCATAGCAGCCTTCCAATACCTGAAAGGTGCCTATAAGAAAGCTGGGGAAGAACTGTTCACAAGGGTGTGAAGCACTAGGACGAGGGATAATGGTTTTAAACTAGAAAATAGGAGATTTAGGTTGGATATTAGGAAAAAGTTCTTCAATGTGAGGGTGGTGGATCACTGGAACAGGTTGCCCAGAGAGGTAATGGAGGCCCCATCTCTGGAGCTAATCGAGGTTAGGCTTGATGGGGCTTTGAGCGACCCAATCTAGTGGAGATACCCCTGCTAACTGCAAGGGAGTTGGACTAGATGACCTTTAATGATCCCTTCCAGCCTAGCACATTCTATGATTTTTCTCTTGGACAAAAAAGCCTGCAAGGCTCTAAATGCAGCTTAAACCCAGAACTAAAACGTAACGCCTTTTACCTGCAGCTATTCACCTTCAGAACTGCCATCACAGAGTTAGCCCTGTTTGTGGCTGGATGTCCAAGGCCTTGTGCAGGCTGAGTTACCCACTGCCCTGGCTTACTGATAGCTTGAAAGATCTTGATCCAGCTCCACAGAACTGTATCTCCTTCATGAGGCTTTTTTTAGGGAAAAAGCTTTGATAGTAAAGAAGCATGAAGAAGTTGAGAAGAGACTGCAGGCTGTGGTCCAGAAAGTGAGGAATCTAAGTTTTGTAGGCCAGGTAACCTGTGAGGTGGCAACTGCTGATGCAACTTTTCCTTCGAGAATGCTGTTGTAATGCACTTAGTAAATGTGGCCAGCATGCTAGAAAAACTGAAAGTCAAGAAAGCCAACTCTCTCAGTATCTCTTATCTGAAGGGCATAAGAATAAATAGCAGTATTTCTCTGTATATGGATCTTAATACAGCAAAAGCAAGGCAAGATTCAATTTGAAGTTTTTTTTAAACTTGGGCAAAAGTTTCATTAATACATTATGGTTTTTTATTCTGTTTGTCAACCTTTTGCATTTTACTTACCTCTATACCATCACCAGAATAGTTTTAGATCAGACATTGAAGAGATTGATATTTTTGCAGATTAGCCTCTTGTCAGCTCAGTTATACCTGAGCAGACACATACGAAGCAGAAGTGCTCAATTTGGCCATAAGTGAATGCGGTTTTTTTTGACCAGTAGGGCACATACCATGTTTCTGGTTGTGTAAGAGTTTTTCAATTATATAACCTTGTTTTGTGAATTTTGCAAAGTAAGCATAAGACTGAGGAGGTTCACCTGGCTCGTTACAGTTCTTTCCACCAGTGGCTGGGCTCTGGTCTGGAGAGATAAACTTTATTTTTCCTTTTCATATATTGTTCCGTGGGGAATTTGGGGATGTGTGTCTTTAAAGTGTTATTATGTCCTACTGCTTTGCTGAAAAGCTCCATGAACACACCCAAGCCTTGCCTCTGCTTTGTCCTGCTTCTCTTCTGAATGGATCATTTAGCAACTTCTGAGTGATTTAGTCTAGCTCTATCACTGCTTAATGAGAGCAATTCTTCCACTAATGCATTCACATTAGGAATAGGTTTGGTCACACAAACTCTTACCTAAGAAAAATAATCTTCCAGTTAAGACACAACAAGTACATCAATGCTAGTTCCTTAAGACTTGTCCTTAAATAGAGTGACTGCTACAAAATGCATCAAGCTCAACAAGATGATTTCTGCTGTGTTGCTTTTCAAAAACCTTTGAGAGTCAACAGTCCAAATCTTACAGCTATAAAGTCTTAAAGCTGACAAAGAGCTTCTGACCTTATTTCATAGAAATCATAGAATCACAGAATTGTAGCGGTTGGAAGCGACCTCGAGAGATGATCAGGTCCAACCCCCCTGCCAAAGCTAAGTTCCGACCAATGCAAGATCTACCTGTTATTACTTAGTTAAAACAATCACAACAAATCACAATTATTTTATCACACTAAGAGAAATTGTAAGTTAATATTAAGTTTCTCAGTGGTTACATCCTTCTAGCAGTAATATTTTTCACCTGTGCACCTGTAGTTTTATATGGAATTGAAAGGCTATATATATATATAGGCCATATTCTTATTGTTATGTTAAGGTTATATATTCCCTTAAGAAGTCTTAAGAGTTGAAGGTGGAGCATCCTTAAGGATGGCAAAGCACACCTTCTTAGCAAAAGGTATTTACTTAAAAAGGCTAGGTGGATTACAAGTTGTTCTGTATCAAAGTTAAAGCCAACAGAATGGTTTGGACTATCTTGTCAAGTAGGTATCAGTGTTCCTACAGAGGCAGCATGAACTTGTGTCTCTATCCCCAGCAACGTTCCTGATTCCACCAGTTCAGGTGCCAGCAGCCAATGTGATGTTCCCATTACTGTTTTATTCAGTCCTGGGTTTAATGCACACAAGAGGGTGGTTTCTGTACAGCTTGTGTTTGGAAAAGCACAGTCTTGGACTGGAAAACTGTAGCACTGCCATAATTGTTTTTCTTTAAGTTTTTTTCAAAATGAGTTGTATATTAAACTATATTGGAGGGAGTTTCCCTCCAAATGATCAATTTGAAGGAAAAGACAAGTTTCTACCTGTTTCAATGTATCAATGATAACAAAGGTTGCTCCTCTACTTTGACTTTAAAAGTAAAGAATAAAATCTTTCCTGAATAGTTTATAGATTTTTTTTTTTAAACACACAGCCTTCTCTGGCCTGAGATCAGGGCTTCAAGTGAACCAGAGTAGGATGTGAACCAGAGAAGGATATGAACCAAAACATTATGCTGGTTTCACTAGACTGTCTTGTGGACCGCTCAGGTCTAAAGGTGTCTCCTTGTGCTGTGCCTGACAAATTTAAAGACATACCTGCGAATGTTACTGTTAAACTCTCGTGGACTGAAGCTAGCCAACTCCCAAGATTAGCATCCCTCTGAGCTGAATTCTGAATCCTGGGATCTGCATTTGGAGAGTTGAGTAGTTTGGATGCACGTGAGGAACTAATTTCCTCCCTGGTGGCCGCAAGATTTTGGGAGGTGTAGTGTTGGCACACCTGAATAACTGTGTCGGCTCAACCCAGTTCAGTTTAGTAGCTTTGAGCACTGCCTGTGTTTTGCAGAGGCACATCGGACTTAGTTTGCTTACTTTCTCATTATCCTTCATAATGAAGAGCTCTTGTAGCTATATTGATGCATATGGAGTTAATGAGTCAAACATCGAGGCCAGAGTGTTAAAAGTAACTGTACTCAAGTGGCAAGCATTTCCCTCCCTGGATGGAGTTTACAAAGAATTTTTGATAGTCATTGTCTTATGCTAGTTATTGGTCAAGGGGTAAAAAAGATGTCTAAGGAGTCCTTTGGTGAAGGACTTCTAGACATTAACCACTTGATTTTAGTGGACCAACAATTCTGCACACATAGGTGTCTGCATTTCTTCCTGTCAAGCTCCATGTGGGCCACCATCATCTGCTACGTCAGGGATTCAACTTCTCTCCTAATTGCACTTTCAGAAGAGGATACCTGGTTGACCTGCATACCTTTGATGTTTTCATTTAAGCATCTACTGTGGAATTTTCTTTATTAAATGTTTGTATTGTCTTTGTGAGCTTGGACCAGGTAGGTTTTATTCTTGGAGGAGGAAGAAAAGCATTTGCTGACACTCCTTCAGTTTAGTTCTGATCTACCAGTCTTACAGGTGGTCTAATGGTGGAAACTAGTAAGCATGTGGTCATGTCTTGCTTGAAGCGTGCTGATAGTGCTGCCTGACATTCAAGAAGGATGATTGTTTCCTCATATGGAACTTCAGCATTACACTCAAGGGGTCCCCCTTTTTTTGGTTGTTTTATCCCAACTACATATGCCTTGAGTAATTTTTATTAGGACATGTAGAGAGAAAGCTGAATGCTGACACAGAGTTAACTATGATGCTAAGGACATACTATTTCAAAACACAGTTAGTGGTGTAAATATCAAATATTGCCATTCTAGTATGAATTTTCAGCAATCATGTTGGAATGGAAACATAAGAAGAAAGCATAGGTATATGTTAGTTTCTTCTGCAGAAGTTGTAAGCAGCCAGTATTTTTTTCCACAACTTTCCTTATCACCCCAGGTAAGGTGGCAATTTAAAATTCCTTGGATGTTTGTATAATCATAGAATTGTCATGGTTGGAAGATACCTTTCAGATCATCAAGTCCAACCATCAACTTAACCTGCTAAAACAATTACTAAATCATGTCTCTCAGCACTGCATCTACCTGTCTTTTAAATACCTCCAGGGATGACAACTCCACCACTTCCCTGGGCAAGCCCGTTCCAATGCCTATGTCCTGGTTTTGGTCAGGATGGAGTTAATTTCATTTGTAACAGCAGATGAATGCTGTGTTTGAGAGTAAAATGGGAGTACTGCTGATAACACCCTGATGTTTCTAGTTGCTGTCAGACAGTCAAGGACTTTCTCAGCTCTTCATGAGAAAGGAGGGGCGAAGCCAGGACAGGTGACCGAGCTGACCAAAGAGAGTATTCCATGCCAGTTACGTCCTGCCCAGGATATCGGGGGCTGACGGGAGGAAGGCCTGGGGCGGCTCCGGGACGCACGGTTCTGGGGGATGGTCGGGTTCTGGGACGGCTCTGGGTGGCACGGCCTGAGTTGTGTGGTTTGGTGAGAAACTGCATTGTGTATCAACAGCTTCATATATTTTGTTTTGAAGTCCTGTTAGTATTGTTACATTGTATCTTTCTGTTATCTTAGTAAACTATCCTTATCCCAACCCACGGGCCTCTTAATTTTTTGATCTTGGGGTTATTTGCCCCTTTCTGTTCCTTTTCCCTTCCCTTACTTCTCACCCCCCTTCCCTCTTCCCTTTAACCTGCTCTTTTCCTTAAAGGAGCAGGCAGCTGCGTGGATCTTGGCCCTCAGCCGGGGTGAAACCACGACAGCCTAACAACCCTCTCTGAAGAATTTTTTCCTAACATCCAATCTAAACCTACCCTTGTGCAACTTGAGACCATTTCCACTTCTTCTATGGCTTGTCACTAGGAAGAAGAGGTCAGCCCCTACCTCCCTACAAGCTCCCTTCAGGTAGTTATAGGGAGTGATTAGGTCTCCCCTGAGCCTCCTCTTCTCCAGATTAAACAGTCCCAGTTCCCTTAGATGCTCCTCATAAAATTTGTCTTCCTGTCCCCTCACCAGCCTCATTGTCCTTCTCTGGACATGCTCCAGCACCTCCATGTCCTCCCTGTAGTGAGTGGCCCAAAACTGAACACAAGTTATGCTGGCCAACACCTTTCTATACATGTTCTCCTTGCTTCCACTTAACTTTTCCAATGCAAGATTTTTCACTCAGACTGACCTGTTCTTTTTGTAAGGCACAAGCATGTTTTTGGAAAGAAAACATTTTCTCTATAGTCTGTACCACCATGAACTTCTGTTGTCTCCCTGTTGTGGTGTGAATTGCTAATGAGCCGAGCCTCACTGACAAAGATCTAACAAAGGAAGTAAGTGAAAGGAAATAGCTTATTTCACTACCTGGAATTACCATCTGATGGAAGGCAATGGAAGAGGTAAGAACTCTCTCTCTTTAGACAAAAAAAAAAAGTACAATTGATATGACTGTTGTTATAACTTGCTAGAAAAGAAGTTCTGAAACTGGAAAATCAGGCTTAATGGCTGGACATGATGAGAAAACTGTTAATGTGGTATGAAGGTATATTTAATTTCTGTCAACTTTCTTCCTCAAATGTGTTTTCCTGGAATATTTGCTTGAGACAGTGAAAAGAAATGATGGAAACGACTCAGTGTATTGTGCTCACTTTTGTTGTGCTCCACAGTGAGATTGTCTTAGATTGGGAGAAAGAACTCTGGTTTTGCAGCCTTGTCATTGCCAGTTGGAAATCTGGTACGTATGGGCAGGATAGACAAAGTAACATAATGTGAAGGAATGATCACAATTGCTGGTCAAAGTCTGATCTCCTTGCTCTCACCCTGTATATTAAAAGGAATATGAGCCAGCTGGTAAACACTTCTTTCCTTTTTTTAGTTAAGAAGTATTGTCAGTCCATCATCTTGTTCTTACTTCAGGCTTTTTTGACCCTAGGGCTGCTTGCTGCTCTACAAACAACATCACCCCAAATAAACAGTCTTTTGCTGTTTATAGCATCTAAAGTTTATCAATAAATCCTCCTCGTATTTTTGAAATTTTTGTTTTGAACTGGAATTTAATTATTAAAAATATGTTGGTACATATATATATATTTAATATAGATCTAGTGAAAAACTGTTTAATTTGTTTTAGTTTGAGCTTCCCCCAAGCAAAAAAAGAAAAAAAAAAGGATATGCTTGTAGTTGGAACTGGCTTTAAAATATTTGGTTTATGGTATTTGCAAGCTGAGATCATAAGGATGTTTTATCCTTGCAGTTCTGTTGTAATATTAAAATGGGATAAGCTTGTTATAGTTGCTGCTGCGAAACCACTGCCTGACCTTTCTTTTAAAAGAACTGCCTGTTAGGAGCAGAACTAAATGGTGACTATGCAGCTATAGGAAACAGTGATCCCTCTGCCTTGTAATTGTACACTATAATCAGAAACAGGATGGTACAAAGTTCAAACTTCAAGATTAGAACCCTGCACAATATAAGAAAGCATTAGGAAATGCTCCCAGGCTGAGCTTATTTTAGTGATGCTGGAAATGCCACAGTAGGTGTGACTTGTATTGCCAGCATGCTTGCATCAGGTTATCCAAACCTCCTACAAGCAAGTTCTGGAAATGTTACTTGAAGGTAATTTCTAAGTCTCTCTCTTCTGCTTTCCTGATAAAAGGAGTTTCCTTTGAAATCAATGCAGACTTATTGGGTATGCATCTGAGAGCAAAAGCTGTCCTGTAAATTAAAGCCTGTAAAGCTTCAGTTGTCTTTGAACATGTTTTTTCCAATGTAGTCTTGAGGTGATTTCTGTGGTGTCATGCTGAGAGAGTCTAACCATCATGCTAGCACATGCACAAGATATTCAGAGTAAGTCAAGCTTGACCAGAAGGAACTGCATAGTAAACTGACTGGGGTTCCCAATTACCAGGCTATCACGAGCAGCACATGGTTGCAAATACAACAACTCAAAATTTCTCCTACAATCTCTGAGATTAGCAAGTACTTGAAAAAAAAACTCCTTATGGGAACATGTATCTGTAACAAATTCAGGAAAAGTTCAATAGAAAATTTATGTTTACACTTTTAGTTACAAATGAAAAGTTTTTATAGTGGTTATAGGGAAGAGGAAGATGAGGTAGAATTAGTGAAGGAGGACAGAGAAATGTGCTAAATTTAAATTCATTAAATTCATTTAAAAATGCACTGGAAAGTTAAAGATTAGCAGTGTGCATGGAGGATGACTTGTAGCTGTGCATTCAGAAAAGGGAGTTAGAGGATAAAATTCTGACATCCTCTTACCTGAAGCTTCAAGTGGCTATTAACAGATCTACAGTTCTCTGTGCCTACTGGAACACCAGCTCACCCTCCCAATACTTGTGTGTGGTTTTGAATCTCACACTTGTTTGTAGTTTCTTCTGCTGAGAAAAAACAACAGGGAATTGCTCACTTGGATGGAGGATTTCTTAAGGATAGTTACCAGTATGATATTTGTTTGATCTACTGAGTCTGTATTTGGACCAAAATATTTTTTTTTACTCAGTAGGAAAAAGGCAGGTGCACCTATTTTACCTTCTCTTATGGGAAGAAAAAAAAAACCCTCACTAAATAGTAGATTTAAGATGTGCTCAGTCTTACTTTTCTCTCAGAATTGCAAAGCTAGGTGTTTGCATCCACACAGGAAGTGTGCCTCATCACTGTAAACCCCACATACAATTTCCTGACATGCTGAAAAGCAAGTAGGATCTCTTTGCAAAGCTGAAGTTTGTGGTATGAGTTTAAACAGTTGTGCAGAGCATTGGAACCACAGAAAGTGTATGCTGCACAGCAAGGTGACACTCATTCTTCTCCACAACATAATGAGAAATCTCTCAGCTTTGGTATGTTATGAGTAATAGGGCAAGTCATTGAATTAGTCATGCGGAGCAAGGTGGCCTTGCCCTGCAACAGTCCAGTGTTTCTGCACTACTACTGATTTGATATTACTCCATTTGTATGCTTGCTTAACTTAGAACACCTAGTTATAATTGGAGATGTATTGTTCTATTCATTCTGTAGCCTGTTCCTTATTTTTGGATGATAGTTAGCTCCTTATGAGATCAGAGATGTAGTGTGCTCTTTTGCTTTTTTCCTAGTGCTGGAATTAAATTGGGATGTTAAATATCTTTGTTACTTAAACTCTTTAAGTGGTAAATATATTTGTTTAAATGTTTATTACAGACCTACAGCAAACAGGCTAAATATGGGGGGAGGGGAACCACTTAGTTTCAAATTCAGGTTCTGAGCTTTTGAGGTCAAGGCTTTGTGCACATATATCTAAGTGTAAATCCTACCCCTCCTTCTCTGGTTTCTACTTTATTCACTCTTCCCCTTCCTTCACTGGAATAATTTATGCTTCTGGAATAAATATTCTGGAAAAGCAACTGCATGGAAGTTTTGTGGTCACTTTGAGGCCAATTTCAAAACATTTTTTGCAAAGTTTTTTTTTTCCTGTACAGTGTGGTATTCCATCAATTTTAATATGGAAAACTAAACTTGCTTCAATTTCACCTACAAGAAAGCTATCAAATCCTGGAGGATTTTAACTATGGCATTTTGCTAAGTTTTCCCAAGTAGTACAAAGCCAATAGGTTTACCAGTTACTCTTGTGATATAATTAGAATCCCATGTAAATCCCCCACACTAACTTAATAGTCGTGTCTTCACATTTCCTTTACTCTTGATTCCCACAGGAAACCAAAGAACAAAAGAGGAACAGAAGCCTTTTCTCTCCTGGTAAGGGTAGTGTAGTGTGCTTCTCTTAAATCATCTGTGAAGGGGCGGTGATTCTGGCAGAAGGTTGCACTGAGCTGTGCAGTTCAGACGGTTATCACTGTTACCAAGCTTGGAAGAGACCTCAGGAGTTCTCTAGTCCAGCCTCCTTCTCAAAGCAGGGTCAGATGTGAGGTGATGCACAACTGCTTTGGGGAACCTGTTCCACTGCTTGTTCGTCTTCACAAGGAAAAAGGTTTCCCTTGGGTTATGTCAGAATCTCTCCATCTTTAAGACTACTGACCTCCTCCTGTGTATTTCTGTTAGAACCTTACCCAATTGTTTCTGAATGATCAAAAATTCTCAGGAGCCTTATTCAGCCACTTCTACTTTGCAGGTATTGGCTCCTATCGGGTCCCCTTCCTACCATCTGGGTTTTTTTTCAGTTTGGACAGACCCAGTCTTATCCTCCCCTAACAGGGCATTTGTTGTAGTGTCCTGACCCTCTTGGTGGCCTGATACTGCAACAGCAGTAATGGCTAGAGATGGGCTTTTTCTCTTAGCCTATTGAGGGGGGCAAACCTTCCATTTATGTTTGTAACAACACTTCTGTTTCTGTAAAAATGGAGCTGTAGGATTCTAGGTTTGCCTCAAATGCTGGGATTATCTTAATTTATAAATTAACTTGGTTTTTTGAGTGAAGCCCACTTTAGTTTGGTTGTCTCTGATTCTGGCCCGTAGTGGGAGCATTCATTGGCCAGGAAGAGCTCTTGTGGCTCAGGATGGAGGGGTGCTTGGCAGGGCATAGGGGGTACAGTATGTCCAGAGTATGACCTAGAGTCTTGAGAAAATAGTGAAATGCACATCAAATCGGAGCTTAATTCACCTTGTTACAGCTCTGCAGTGTCAGTACAATTGAAAGAACGTGCTTCAGAAAAACAGCAGCTAAAGACAAACCTAAGGTTTTATCCTCAGTGCTTCTGAGCTCCTTGAGGCTCTCCCTTACCTAGGTGAGTCATGTGGCAGCCTTTGTGTTTGAGAGAACGAAAATCTGTGCCCTGGAAGCAAGTCTTGCTTGATACTGCTGTTGCTGCTGGAGTTTCTCAGCTGAGTGAGGTGTTTGTGCTTCAGAGTGAGGGAGGTGCTCTGCTGGGCTGGCATGACAGTGGGGGTGTGGGTGGCACCATTCTCCACAGGAAGGTGTACCCTGTCAGAAACCTCACCTGGGCATATGCCCTGGGTGATGAAATGGTAATCTGGTGCTGGGTTTGGCGTCTTTTTGGACTCATTGTCAAGTGAAAATATTAATGCGCTAAGTGCACAGAGACTTGTGACAGACTCGCGCTGCAATTTTGCTCTTCTCCTTTCCTCTTGATAAATAATATTCTTTGCTAATCGCGTGTGACTCTTTTAATTATGGGGTTTGTTTTTTGGCGGGTTTTTTTTTTGCCCTTCTATGTCCCGCTGGTTGTTTTTCCTGTTGTTTTTCTTCAAGCCTGCGTGTGCTGTTCCTCGTCTCCCGGGCGGGCCTTGCAGGGAGATGAGGCTCTGCGGGCAAGGCGTGAGGAGGGAAAACGGTCGCCTCCCTCCAGAGATCCGTCCTTCCAGGCTGGAAACCGCGAAACCGGTGTCCCGAGAACTCCTAGATTTGCGCCCGGTGACGAAACACTTAACACGCCGTTTCCTCCAGCCCTTCCCGCTCGCAAGGCCAGGCCGGGGACGCGGGGGCGGGGCGGGCCGGAGGCGGGCGGGCGGTCAGGGAGGGGCGGGCCGCCATCCTGGCAGCGCCTCTGTGGCGCGACCGGGCGGGCGGGAGCTGCCCGGTAGAGGGCGCTGTAGCCGCCCGCGTCGCTCTCGGCTGCTCTCGGAGCTGCGCTGCGAGGAGCCCCCGTGTGTCCGCCATATTGGCGCCCGCGCCGCAGCCGCTGCGTGTTGTTCCTCCATCTCCTGCCGGCGCGGCCGAGCGGAGCCGAGCGGGGGAGGGGACGTCCGCGCCGCTGGGCGGGAAGCGGGGCGAGGAGGACGCGCGCTGCCGGGAGAAGACGGAAACGAGCGGGGCCCGCATCCCTCCGCGCCCGCCCCCTGCGCCACCCGCCATGGCGAGGAGGCCCGGCGGCCCCTGAACGAGGCGCGTACACAGAGCGAGTCTAGCCCCCTCCCGGCCGCGGCCCGGCCCGGCCGCCATCAGCGGAAAGAAGCCGCCCGGCTGCCGCCTCCGCCGCGACATGGAGGCCGTGAAAGCCTTCAACAGCGAGGTGTGTAACCCCTTCTCCGCTCCTTCCCCTTGGGGTCGGGGAGCGGGCGGGGCCCCGGGCCCCGGTGCCTTCCCTGCCCCCTCCCGCTGCGCGCGCCTCGCCGCGGGGAGGGGACGGGAACCGGGGGGGGCCTCGGCGCGGCGGGGGGCCCCAAGGTGGGGGAGCCCTCCCGCGTGCGGGCCCGCAGCTTGGCCATCACCCCCCCCTTCTTGTTATACTGCCCCCCCTTCCGTGTCGGGCGGGAGCGGGCCGTTGTGGCTGTCCCTGGGAAGCGGGAGGAAGGAGAGGGTAATAGAGACACCCCCACTCCCGCTCCTTCCGTCGTGAGGCTGGGGGAGACGGAACGGTGAAGAATAGCGCTGGCGGCGGGGAGGGGAGGGAGCGGGAGAAGGCCGAGGTGGAGGAGGCCTCTTTCCTGCGCCTGGCGTGCGGTGGGGCGGGAGATGCCCGGCCAACTTCACGCAGCGGCCGGAGGAGGCTGCGCGGGCGGCAGGGGGGGTTTCCTGGATCGTCGGGTGCGGGGTCTGTGCGCTTCCCCGTGTCCCTCACCTCTTCTGCCGCCCTGGTCCTCGGCGCTTGTTAAACGTGTTCCCCCCACGCCTGCACATGTCGGGGAGCTGTTCTACATCTGGGGACAAGAATACAAAGGCCTTGGAGGCTCGTCTCCGCGTTGGAGAATAATGTGTTTGCTGTGGTCAGGATGGAAGCACACGTTCCCTACATGCTGCACAGAGTTCAGGTCCTGTGCCAAAGCTCTCTGAGAGTGGGCTACACCACCCACAAACACACGCTCACAGGCTCAGGTATTGATGCGGCACCTGGCTTCTCTTTTGTGCCAGCAGCTAATGTTTATTTTATTGCAGGATAGTTCTTAGGGCAACTCTGCTTTGTTCCTCTTCATTGAGAGAGTTTCTATTATTTATATTTTGAATTTAATGTAAAAATAAGGAAAATAAAGAAGTGGTTTATTTAGAGGTAGCCATGTGCTTGTCTTAACTGAAGAAAGTATCGGCTCTAGTTACAACGTATACTTTAGCAGACTGCTCAGGTATTGGAGTGAAGGGTTGCCCTTTAGCTACCCCCAGTGGGGATGTAGTACAGTTTAAATGATTTTGAGTAATATAGTGCAGGTTTGGGTTTTTAAAATATTACTTTGGTTTTGTAGTGGAACCGTGAGCCAGCCATGTTGTTTCTACAAGCCACAATAAGGCTTTTAAAATGAGCAGGTACTTTCCAATAACTCAGGAGTAGTTGAACAGCTAGCTGGAACTGATGCGCAGTTGCAGACCCTGCACTTTATCAAATTTGAATTCTGAAGTAGAAGAAATCGCATTGCAGCCACTAGAAGAAAAGTGAATACTAGAAACTATTTTCCCCCCTATTTTATTATTTGTTTGGCTTTTGTGCTGTGTTGGTAAGTGGGGGAAAGAAAGGGTCTAGTCACAAGAGCAGAAGAATGTCAGTAGATTAGAACCTTTTTCTTGTATATACCTACTTGTGAGTGTAAGTCTTCACTTTCATATTGAAAATGAGCCTCTGGCTGGCTTGCTGAGCACTTGGGTATAAGTACAATAAATACAGTACTAAGGTGAAAACTGTGTTGAGGAGGAGATTCAGTACATGCCTTAAATCTTCGAAATGCTTGAAAAAGAATAAACTTTAGGTTGTTAGAAAAGAAAATGTAGAAGATCAGGCAATGACATTTTAACCAACTTATCTCCTATGGTATAAATAGACACCATCTATGAATAGACTTGTTTTTATGACTTCTCTTTCAGTTTTATTTTAACCTATGTCTCTGAAAGCTGGGCTGTGCTGATAGGAAGGTTTTAAAGGTGCTATGGTTAAACCCTCAGTTCTGGAAGTAAACAGTACAAAGCTTTCTACATTTGGGGAATCTTGTAATTGTTAGCCACTCTAACATGTCTGTACCCAGTGCAGAACTTGACTTTAAATTACCTTTCAAACATTATCTCTGATCGGAGGTATACACATTTTGCATTTTCGAACTATGAAATGATTAATAAAAGTCTAAAGTAGCTGAAGTGTACGAGTCTGTAGATTGTAGTCAGTGTTGTACCTAAATGCTTTTATTAACTTTAAAATATTTATACTTCACTTCTAAAAATCCTTTTCTTTGTTTGTATTATATTTTAAGGTCATGTTATACTCCAGAAGTGTCATCAGAGTTCTGTACTAGAGATTTTTGGCTTAAAATAGATGTAAATTAAATTTAGTAGTAGATGTGATAGATTAAACTGTACAAAAAACTTTTCCCATACTTTCTCTTTTGCAGTTTGCATTCAGTTAATAATTTTACAATTTATGTAACTTACTGCTGAAATCAACATGACGCTTTACAAAGAACTTTCCAAATACATTTAAACACTGAAGTCTGCAAGTTGAGTACTTCAGGGGTTGGTCCTTTGTTTTTTAAAGAAAGGTGTTACGTTTGGATTCAGTAATGAAGCTAAAATAGAGGCAGATGTCGATCTAGGTAGCATACCTCACTCCAGACGTTTGTGTGAGCTGAGCAATATCCTGTGTTATGACTGTCCTTTATGATAGTCAAAATTGAAGTGATTAACATAGACTTATCATTAAATTGATTAGAGAGAAATACCTCAACCCATGGAAATAACGCCTGCTGTTGCAGACATTCAGTGTCTGGCAATGATATGTGGCATTGTCAGTGTTGTACCTAATCATATATTTAAAATAAGTTCTTAACACTTAAAAGTCTTGTCAAAGATAAATTTAAAGATGAGAAACAATCACACTCCTAAATAAAACATGCTTAGTATTGGTTTTGTGTAGTGGTTGATGGTTTAATATTTGATTAAAACCACTTGGCAACTGAAAAATACAGTATTATAAAACTGACTTAGTATTCATTGAGGTAATTGGCAATGTTTTATACCACATGGTTTATCATTTGCTACAGTTGACATCATGAAGGCTGGCTATTGCAGATTCATTTTCCTTCAGGTGTCTGTTCAGGCTCTAAACGTTTTATGAGAAACACAATATCAAAGTCAAGAACGTGTCTTGACAGAAGAAAATGACCAAAATGTTTTCAAATTCCTTACAAGTTGTATAAAATGTATTTTGTTAAAAACAAATTGAAATGGGCTAGAGGCAGACGTGCACCATCACAGTTTAAGCACCCATATGCTAATGTTTTAATTGCAGACATACATAATTAAAACTCTGTTATATATTCAATTCAGTGTTAAAGTCTTGCTGTTAGCTCCAACCAAACATAGCCATGTCAGTTTCAGGTACTGTACCTGAAGTTGGGTTTGGATGCTATACTCTCCCAAGTTTTCTTGCAGTACTTGGCCTTTATGTGTTGGTGAGTGACAATTTCCAAATTATGATGTGAAGAATGTGTGCAGACAAGTATGGAAGGAGTCTAATACTTTAACTCTGAAAAATTTGATTATTTTTCAAATTTATTTCTACACGAATTTGTAGAATAAGTGTGAGTAGTTTTACAGACACGTAAATAGTGAGAGGACTGGAATTGATTTTGGGAGAAATGAAAATCACAAATGTGTTTCAAGTACAACACAAACTATTTAAAGTAATACCTTGTTTAGCTACCTTAACTGCATCTTTAAATAGTGAAAACCGGGAATAACAGGGAAGGCCATTTATTTAAGTTATAAAGGGCAAATTCAGCTTAGGTGCTATTTTTTAAACTTCGACAGTAATTCACTGATTTAGTTCAATTGAGTTCATTTCTATTCATTTAATGTTCCTCAACATTTTTAGATGTGCCATACAGGCACATCTCTTCTTGTATGAGTTTTATAAAATCTTGCTGTCCCTGATACTGCCCTTGCTGCTTTTTTGCATACAAAACAAAAATATCTTATGCATAAGCTATGTGCACTTTGGTTATTTGTACTTTATAAGTTGTTGAGACTTGCACCTGCAGTCTTGTACTTCAGTAATTTAAAAGCTTAGCAATGGCAAAACCTATGTGGGGAGGTTTGGTAACTTTAGAGTCCAAAACCATACGTAGTTGTAGAACTGATATTGTTGAATCCAGTGAACAGTAGTTGTTAGCATCCAGTGCTACAAATTTGAGCTGCATTGTAGTGGAAAAGTTGCAGGTTTTGTATTTGTCAGGCAACACAATATGTTACGATATTGTGAATAAGAGTAATCTTTAAAAAAGAGAAAAAGAAGAGTAAGGCAAAGATTCTGCCTTGAAGCTGAGGAATTAGAAAGTCATATGTCTTCTGATTCTTTTCAGAAATGCCATGTTCATGTGAGCTTGTTTTTTAGAAAAAGTTTAATTTCTCTTTTCTGTACAATTGGGTGCTGATCTTTTTGTATGCAAGGGAGTTGAATGGAAAATGAAGTGTCATCATGGAGAAGTGGATCATGTTCTGTCTTAAAGTGATTCAGGATGAGGATACCCATGAAGTGCTTCATGGTTGAGATAGTGACTGTGGTTTGCTTAGTGATGTGGATTCCTATGCCTTTTCCCTTGTTAATCTGGTCTTCTAGGATGTGAGAGGCGCAATTAAAATTTTTTCTGGATTGCTGGGCTGGGGTTCAGCTGTACTAGCAATGAACATTGTTGTCCTTGCATAGCTCATCTTCGAGCACAGTCACAGGAAGATTCTGGTGTGCAGACTGCTTGTATAAGAAGATATAAAGTGACCATTGGTACTTTGGGTTAACTTGTTCTTCTGAAATTCAGCAGTGGGAGGGATGTAACAGTCACTGATCATTTGCTGGTATTGCTCTTGTCTGTATACCATATTTGCACTTCCTTGTCTGTTGGTCACCTTTATCATAGTGTTTCTTTAGAAGGTATGTTTTTAGTGGTGGTGGGGAACAGTTCAGTTGACTACACTTTCAGAAATGTGACAATAACCTGCATTTAATTACTGAGCATTGGGGTCTAGATGCACAAAAGCAGAGAAGTGTAAATCAAGTGTTCTATTTTGGACGATTTTATTTAAATGGCACATTCTAAGTCACTGAGGCAGCTTTTTTATGAAAGACTGACAGTTGATGCTAAAAAAGCCTAACTGGTGTGCTTCACGAAGATGCTAAATACAGATTGATGCTCAGTAGCTGGAGAGAGTGGGGGAAAAAGATGCTCTTTGAAATGAGGAGCTAGGGCTTTGATGAGCGCAAGCAGTGATTCTAGTAGTTACCTACGAGGAACAGTGAAAGGGCTACTTTCTGGCAAGGTAGTTTTTATAGCTTCTGCACGTTTCACTTTGGCTGAAACATCTGCAGAGCTCTTTTCCTAGTTGCTGAGAAAATGAGAAAACCTTTGTCTGTTTTCTCTCTCACTAATACCATACCTGTCATTAAAAAGTGCAAATTTACTTCATACCCTGTGCTGTTTTGAAGGATTCTGCAACTGTGATGTGTTTAAGGCATTTTGTTTATCCGATACCTTATTTATGTTGTGATGTTCATAAATGTTATTGTAGCAAATTGGGCTGAAAGCTTTTTTGATTTACCTGTATTCTTACATTTCAGAAGAAAAAGTTAACTCGGTAATATTGGTGTGTGTATGTGGACACACATACCTCTGAAAAGTTGTCTCTGGTTTTCATTCTTAAACTCTGAGGTGAATGTGAAAATGGGCTTCAGTTTTATTCTTATTATAAAATCCCCATAGTGGTTCTCAGAAAAAAACACTGAATCTTCGCAAACTTAAGGGAATATGCATTCCCTTAAGATACAGCAAAATACGTGAGCATTTGTTACTTTCCCTTTTGCTGTCAGGAATGTTAAGAGCAGTATCAGTGAAATGTAAATATTTCACTCTTGCATCCCAGCAAGAGTTGAACTTTGCTGGCTTTCAACTATTTGGTTTTTCTTAAAGGAGCACAAGGAAAGCAAGTCCTTTTGTCTTTGTGATACCATAAATGCTAAATAGATGCTCACTTGATTAAATGTCTTCATGTGTTCTGAATATTTACAGCTTCAATATCACATGTTCAACAAATGATCAGACCTTAGACTTTCACCAGCCACTGAATCTTGACTTCTGGCTTTGTAAAGACATGATCCCATGTTAAAGGCCCAAAATGTTAGGGGGTGTTTTGTGTGCCTCCTCCTTCCCTGCGCACCCCCTCTTCCCCCCGAATACATACACTTGTAGTTTCTTCTTTAACTGTGGTCTAGATTAGATCCCTATGAGCCCGGAAGGGAAATGTACATCTCTGGATTCTACTAACACTCTGGAGTTGTAACTGGGTAGTTGCAAGTATTGATCCTGCTTGCTACTCATTTAGAGAGCAGTGAACCATTTTGTACTTTAACACAAATGCACTTCTGGACTCTCATGCCTTCACATCCTTTGATTTTCACCTACTCACTAAGACCATGCCTGGGGCTGCAATTTTAGGCAAAGTAATTGAAATTATCTTAAGTCTTATTTGAGTTTGCCATCAGCAGTCTTCTTGTGGTGTCTTGTAATCCAAATGGCTATTTTACAAAAAACCCCCCAAGAAACCAAACTGAAAACCACCAAAAAATCTCCCCAACCAAACCCCACATTCAGAACAGAAGTATTTGATAAAGCAACTCTTAAAATATAGTCTAGACACCTAATTGCTTTCATGAGGATTTTTTTTCACTTTGGAGGAGACCTACTTTTTTTTTTCCTTCTCTGTAAAGTTAGTCCATCATTCTATCTCCAGACAGACACCAAAATACTTATCCCAAGTGGCTGATTGAGCCTTGGTTAGGGCCCACATTCCTGGGCTCAGAACCCCCTGGTGTAACTCCATTGTGAGCTCTGGGACAATGGTGCATGATTGTCTGTTCACATGTGTATCCAGAGCTCAGTGAGCTCGGCTTTGAACTTAGCAAACAATATTAGGCCTTGTTCTTGTATCAAAACTTCTCACGATTTGCTCGTGCGTTTCTTTCTCTTTTTTTACTTTTCTGCAGTATTTCTCTGGGAGTACTCACAGCAGTAGCTGTCAGCTAGGTGATTTTATTAACCTAACTTAGCAGCTGCTTCCACATTGTGTTCTTTAAGAGAAAAAGAGGATCTTTGCCTATTGCTGTACTAATTCTTGTTTTCATGTGCCTTCCTTGCCAGTTGTACTGACCAAAAGGAGGCATTTTTAAAATAGAATTTTAAAAGGAGTGTTAAAATTTGGAGGAAGCAAGAGGGAATGAGTGCATTGCCACAAGAAGAATCTCTGTCAGATTTATCCCCACCATGAATGTGTATTTTCTTGCGATAGCCTACTCTTTGTGCTGTTAGGCTTTTGGCAAGCAAACTACCACTTGTACAAAAATGGCAACTATGGGTATGCAATAATTTGTCATTTTCTTTTCACTCTGTCTGCAACCTCTTGAAAAAAAAAAAAAGAACTTACCTGATTTTACTGGGTACAGTTTTTAATTTTGAGATTTATATTTTTTACAGTTTCAAAGGAATAATACTGGATCACTACCTTTCCTCCTAGCTTTGTGGTTATACAAGCAGGTAGCTGCTGGTGGGCATTTTTCTGATGCCTTGGCATTCGGAAATATAATGCATGTGTTTAATAAAGTACATATGTAAAAAGTAAGTCCTGGCACCTGTACTTGCAACAGCAAGATGGTGCTTGAGTGTTGGTAGGCAGTGCTCTGGATCCCATTTATAATGAGGGCTCAAAAGAAGATGTGCATGGGAGCACAGCTGGGATCTAGGAGGCAGTAGTGGCAAGGAATGGTGGTTTGGGTGGATGGTAACTTGAGCAAGAAAACAGCATAGGGAAGCAACAGCAGAGAAAGTGGAAGTAGCCATTTTGGTAGCCTTGAGCTTGTTCGTTGTGAAGTTCTGTCTATAGCATTAGTTTTGAAAGATTGCAGTAAATATTCTTTATTTATAAACACTGCTGGCTACACAAGGTGTTTTAAGCAAGGCAGTCTTACATGTTTGAATTAGTATTTAAATTGGAATAGCATATATTTTTGAGAAAGATCTTACAGAATATCTGTCATCTTGTGATTGGCCCTAGGGTTCGGGAAATACTTATTCATTTGGGATTGAGTGATAAGGGTTTCCTTGGGTTTTTTTTTTGTTTTTTCTATTTTTAGTATTTGTTAGTTACTTTTAGAAACTGAAGTAGAATTCATTACATGCGTCCTATGTGTTTCATCCCTATTCTTCTATAGTTCATTTTTATTTTAAACTAATACATAGTAGTATAAAGGAGTAGGTTATTTTCTGATTCTGCTCTAAATATCAGTTTCAGGAAACATTTTGATTGTCATAGCTTAGTTACCAGATAGGCAGTACTAGCCACTGCTGCTTAATTTCCAGATGAGTGAAGTAGAACACATAGCAGGAAAAGAGGAGCATTTGTATAACGTATTGGTTGGAGAAATCCAACCCAGTATAAACCATGATTTTTGAAAAATTGTAAGTCATGAACTTCCACTGTGAATCTAGGGGATTTAAAACTGTATCTAAGGAGAGAACATTCTGAAATCAATATGACAGGACAGGTTTGCTGCAAGCCCTAAAAACAGTTGGCAGAGAAAATGTGTGAGTCTTTGATTTTCCACAGTGTTGAGGATCTGTCACTGTATTTCCTATCTCGTAGTTGTAGAGGTGTGGTTGCATTTAGATTTCTCGGGCATTTAACTCTGCACTGTGCCTCACTTCACTAAGCCAGTGCATTGCAACAGACCAAAGGGCACTTTTTCCAGTGCAGGCAGCCCCCATGCTCACCTCTGGAAATCTACAGAAACTGACATCGTGTCTGAAGCTGATCGATTTCCTGCTGATAATCTAGAATTAGCTATTAAATCATTATAAAATGCTAATGGTGAAAAATACCGGTATGGCAGAAACTATGAGAAAATTATAGAAAGTGAAATAACCATGTTATATTCCTTGTTTTCCTATGTGATATGCTTTCAAAGATCATCTGGACTTTTTGATCAAGCTTACCTTTCTGTTGTTGAGAGTTTGGGCATTGGCAAAATGCTCAGTCTTGCCTGGCTATTTTATGTGGCCTGCTTAGGTTTTTCTTCCTGTGCAGTAAATATCTGAAGTTACTGTAGAGAGAAAAAGGGGAATCGTATTTTATGGCTTGTAAAGGGCTAGGAGCCTCTAGAAGTAGGTTTTAGAGGCTATTGTGAGCTAAACATCTGTTTTGTAGTTGCATGAAGTTCAGGAGACTAGACTTGAATCCAGGTGGTTTCCCAAAATTCCAGTTTCTATCATAGTCTGTTTGTACAAAGCAGGTTATGCCAACAGAACATAGAAGCTTTCTTTGAAGATAGTAATGGATAGTGTTTAGAGGAAACTCTAAATAGACTGTAATCTGCATTTTGGTTCAAATACATGAAGACTAAAATGGAATTTTGTAGTTCCATCTCATTGTTTGGTGTTGGTAACATCTAACTTCTTCATGTACTGAAATGTGGTGGGCTGGAGACTGCTGTATTGCCGTTGCATATTCCTTTGCTTAGTTGCTTGCACATTCAAGATGAACCTTTAGAAGTCTTTAAACAAACATATGCAAAGAGTGGTGTATATAATAAACTGACATGTGTGGGTAAGCTTTTCATGTGAGTGCTCTTTTTAGCTTTTAAATTTTGTATACATCAACAATAAAAGGAAGACATATTGGACTGTCAAGCATATTAACTATTATTTTATGGGTTTTAATTTGTCATATACACTTCGAGTATTTGAAAACAGTTGTGTTAAGATAATTGCTGTTGAGTTGCAACCCTCATTTGTTCACTGCTTTTTCTAATGAGGATTTTGGTAACTCAAAGAACTTGGCATTGTTTTCCTTCCAGACTGAAATACCTTACAGCAGAAGGGAGAATCTGCCATTATGGGCATACTACCCATGCATTTTTGGTATATATTTTAACATTTCTGTGCAGCACAGAGCGCAACAAGGTGCTGATTGGGTTTGAGTAACAGTTCTCACTGGTAGGTTTTAGTCAGCGTGAAGGAAAAATCTTATTCACTGAGGGATGGTTTTATGTAATTTAAGTTACTTTGCCTAGGCATTACATTTCAGGAGTGTGTGTAAAATGCATCATAATCAAATTTTGTTGATTCTGTCCTTTTTTAAAAGCAATAACTGATAATACTCTTTTCTTGTTCTTTGCAGTGTGGTGATATTAAATATTTGGTAAGCAACTCAGTGACTATTTTTGTATGTACAGTTGGATTTGATTTATTTCAATGCTATTTAAATGTAAAACAAATTAACCTTATTTGTTAAGGCAATATATGTTAGACCTTATTTCTAAGTATTTATTTTGTCTTTTGCACATTGAAATTGCAGACGTCTATTATTATAGACAGTGTCTGGTTAGTGTTGTATCCTGGTAGCAGCCAGAGGAAACTGTAAAAATATTTCAATAGAGTTATGTGTAATTGATATCCTTGACACCGCTTCTGGTCATAATCTCATACTTATGAGATTGGTCTGACTCCTAGAGTATCAGTATCAAAATTCTTAGTTGCTGTAACAGTGTAGCAGATACTCATCTTTATGAATATCTGTTCCTGTGGATCACCTGGTACCAGAGTTGTTTCATAGCTAGTGGCAAAATTAGGTTTATATGAAAAATTATTTCCTATCCACTCTTCTCTTGATTTTGTAAGATGTGGCCAGAGGTATGAAAAAGGATGTATTACTTACGAAGCTGTTTAAGTTAGTTCTTTGTTCTACTTTTTATGCAGAGTTTTGTTAGGGAAACAGCTGTCTGACTCTCGTGCTTGTTGAGTGAGAGTGGTTAAAGGTCTTGGAGTAGAGCGTAGTGCTGTGCTTCCTAGACGTGAGGTATGCCATTGCCTTCCCTGGAGATGCTGTAACTTGCTCAGTCAGCGACTGTCCATTTACAGAGGATGTAGTTCATGTGTATGCTACCTGGTGTTCACTTGAGAAACTTTAGACTGTAGCCGAGCACCAGGTAGTATCCTGCCTTGTAAATTACAGCTATTTGTGGTAGAGTTCACTTTTTACAGATACTTAGAATATAATTAACTTCTTAAAGCAGTTTTTGCATTCAGTTGTAATGATACAAATATTGTTTGCATTAGTGAACAATTACTTGAAATATGCTGATGAATTCCCACACTTGTAGTAATCATTCCCCTGAAGACCACCTTTTAAAAACAGAACTAAATAAAAAATACAGAGCAGAAATTCAGTGCTTTATCTATAGCATCAACCTGATTTTGCCTTTCCCCCTGTTCCCAATGTATAATTTATATAGCTCATTAAATCTCTGAGCAAGCCTATATTTTTTCCCCAAAGTTTGGAAATAAGATTTAATTTATTTAAAATTTTGCTGGGGAAAGGGAATATTAATAATGCTGTTATGACAACCTTGTATGTACACTGGAATATTGCCTTTTACATAGTTTCTTCACTCAGTGTTACTGCTTTTCTCTCTACAGATAATTTTGTTCTTTCATCGGATAGAGGAAAATAAAAAATTGGGAATATAGTTGACTTTATTTGCCAATCTGATCTTTTCTTGGATATGATGCTTGAGTGTATGTTTATGTGGTAAATCTGTGTAATTTGTTGTTTTTGGAACATGCTTATTCTGGAGGAGAGTCATGAGGAAGTGACAGTTTTGTCGTTGTCCAACAAATGTATATAAAATCCTTGTGAAGACAATTTCCCAGCTATTTCCAGATAACACTGATTGATTGCAGTAGAGAGAGTAGTATGGAAAAAAAGCACTTGTTTTAGGTTATGATACTAAAACCTTAGTCTCAGGACTTTTTCTTTTTAACTAGTGTAAGAACAGAAAAAATATGTCAGTTGAAGAATTTGAATTTGCTTGAAACAGTGTGCGGGTGAATATAGTAGAACGAGGAAGAATTGGTGTGGCTGTATGAAAGAAATTAATGTGCCATGTAAATGGGAGAGTTCATTGAGAAAATTAGAAAGCATGTGGACAGGAAAAAAAACAGGTGCTGTTACTTGGAAATCCAAAAATTAATTGAGAAGTGCCACCTCCAGAAATTTGAAAAGAAGTTAAATTGCTCTGGAGAGTGCATCCTTAACATTAGATGACTTCTAAAAGGGAAGATAGAATGAAATTGTCTTTTGTCATGAGGGACTCATATCTGGGTTTGTGCTGGGAATTTATGTGTTTCATTGTATTTGTAAATGCTGTGGAGAAGGACTAGAATAAGGAGGGGAAGAAGTTGGCAGTATTAAATTTTTCGGGATATTGGTACTGAAGGGCTCACATGAGTTGCAAAAGGACCTTCATTGCTGTAGTGACTGTTAGATGGCACCCTGCAATTTCATCAAGATAGATGTGGTAATTCAGGCTGGGGAGATACCATGAAAAGGGCAACCTTTGCTTTATATATGCAGTGATAGGCATGGAAATTGTGTAATTTGTTAATTAGCAAGATCTTGCAACTGAAATGAAAATGCTTCTTCAAAGTTCAGCGGTAGTCAAAATATCAATCAGAATCCTGGAAATTATTAGGAAAGGAACAGAGAGACTGATTAGACTGTTGGTACCTTTTTATCTTATGCCACGTGCAGTCCAGTTGGCACCGCATAAGACCACGTTGGTGGAACTTGAATGTATAGACAGAAGGAAGAGTAATTATTACAAGAGGATAGAAAGGTGTTAAGTATAAAAACAATTTTAAAAGAGGGAACCAGAGAGGGACAGAGAAAAGCTGTCCTGATAGCAACCATTTTTTCTTGGTGGGGTCCAAGGAGGAATGCATGCTCCTTGGTGATGCTCGGCCCAGAGGCATGATTGGTCAGGGAGCTTGAAACAGTTGTCAGGTATCTGTTGTCAAAATTTCCTGCTTTCACACCTGAAAGGCCAAGCAGACTAGGGTGGGGTGAAGTTTGACAAGGATGACCTAAGACTTGTGAGGCTTTGGACATGGAAGGTAAATGAAAAAGGGAGTGTTTGTGCAATTTCAGTACATTCTGGAGGAACTGGAAAAGGAACATGTCATATTTGATGCTTATATGGTGAGTGGGTCTTCTCTCGGGGAATGGGCCTGAGTGAGCACACCTGAGGCCCTATGTTTCAAGTCCTCCACAAAGACTTTTCCAACTTAGTTAACCAAGTCTATTGCTTAACCAGGAATCTATATAAGCTACCACAGTGGGGTTTTTCACCTTTCTGTGACAGTAAGTTACAGTACTGAGTGTTTTGGTGTGACACAAGGCTGGCAACTCGGAGGAGTGATGCACACACAGCTGGATGGGGAAGTTTTTTTAAAGTGTGATTTCAGGGTGCATTGGTTAGCTGTTATACACCCTTCTAAAGAGACACAGGAATGTCTGATAGTTTTGGAGATATGCAGGTTTGACCCTCTCTGGTTCTGTGTTTCATTTCTTTTCAGATGAGTTGGGATTAGAACGTATAGAATAGCAAGGTTTATTTTTACAAGTCAGACTGTAACAAAACAGGTTTAGAGATAGTCTTGTAAAACCAGAACAAAAAACCACCCTTAAAACTATGTATGACTTTTATCATCTTGAAGCCTTTCCGTGTTATCTGTCTAATAAGCCGTTACATGCTTACATGGCCATTTGGCTGGCATCTGATTCTTACTTTGCAAGATCATTACCCTGGGAATTGCTTTCATTGAGACAGATTAGGATTTGGTGATGAGTGTATCTTTGTGGAGTCATTTTGTCCCTGAAGTACCATTCAGATACAAGCTTTCCCTTTAAGGATTTCCCGTGATTTATATTCAGTGTTTAATCAAACACACATACCTCTATCAAAGCCTCATTCATTGTCCCCCACTTAATTATCAAAATGGTGATCCATAGATGGATGGAATCATCATACTGCAAAGCAGTAAAACAATTTCCCCCCCATAGAAATTCACTGCAAATTGTTCTGGTGTTTTCTTTAGCTATAAATGAGTTGAGAAGATCAATGTGCATTTGTATTTTGTAGTTTCTGGTATTGCTTGCAATGTGTTTGGAGCTGAGCACTTTCATTTCTCTAAAATACTTGAGATGGGTAATTCAGAATTTTGGTCATAGCTTTCTAGAGTAAGCTGATAGAACATTAACTTTTCATTGACATTGCAATCATGTATACTGCTAAGTGAGCTGAGTTGAAAAAAATCACTGTCCCTTTTTACAGTAACTTGTACGTATTCTCTTTACCTTCAATATGATTTTTCTCATAGAGGAAAATAGATTTATTCCCAAAAGGTCATACAGGAGACCTGCATTTCTAACTTGATTGTTTAACACTTTTTATTAAAAAAAGTCAACATTTTGGAAATGGTTCCTCTTAACAGTACAGTCAGACTACTTATGACTTGCCTCTGATTGTGTTACACTTCCTTCCTCACCTCACTCCCCCCACCCCCATCAAATTCTGTAGAACTTTAGTCTTTGTTTCTGTCTTAACATCAAACATGTAGTTTATTTCTGTGGCTCAATTAATTTTGTGTCTGATAATGCCATCTACCTTTAGAGAGTGAATGTCTCACATTTAGTTTGAGAGTTACGTGCTATAGTTGAAGAATGGACAGTACAAAAAAAGCTCTGCATAATGTTTTAACAGATTGTAATAGGTTGATTGTTTTGTTTTGTTTTTTTTAATCAGGGTTTAACTTCTCAGTTTATTCAAGTCAGTTGATCCTATTGAAGCTGCATTCTCCTGGATGTTGTGTTTGCGTTCTGGTGACTTTGCTCTGGAGAGCGTTTCTGTCAGATTGACCCTTGGGTGAATACACAGCTCTCTGTAGCAGTGCCCTTTTCTGGGCACCTATCAGAACATTCTGTCTCCCTCTTGGATATTAGGATAGCTGGGAGATGAACATTGGTTTGTTAGATTAGCATATTCTTTTTAGTTTCTGGTGCAAAATCAGTTACTGAATGAATAGGGAATATGAATAGACCCACCAAAGTGTGAGGTGGTATTTGAGTTGCATTTTGAAATATTTGCATATCGTCAGGTGGTGGTAAATGGGGAGTTTTTATTCTCTTGGTGTGCCTTTCAAACGAATACTCCAAACTGTGGGGCTCAGATTTCAACTTTGAGTTTCTGCACTTAATAGCTTTTAACATAAGAAATGATGCAAATACTTTGACTATGCAAGTCCTTACAACTGTGAACTTACAAAAATAACTAGAGGAAATGGTGTTCGTTGACGATCATGGTGTTTGTTGACGATCAGGAAGCTCTCAGTAATGATCAGACTTCTTTAAGAGCCTGATCAGTTTTTGTGGTTTTGCACAAGTATTTTTTTGTATGGATGGAATTAGGCAGATTTTCTTCACAGTTTGCAGAATCATATGGTAGCTCAGCTGTAAAGCACGTGTTTTGAAGTTTGCATTGTGTGCCAGCTTCTTTGCTTTATTCTTCCAGCTTCTATTGTAAATATGACTGGTGTGTTTCAAACCTCTGAAACTTCAGGTTTTGTCTGCCACTTGAAGATAAGTGTTTCACTTCTGACCCTTTTAAATGACCTGTATTTCTATTGTGGGAGAAATGCAGCTGTCTAATGTGATAAGGCTCAAACTTAATTTGAATATGCTTTTTTAAACTAAGAGCTGCATGTTATGCTAGCATACAGATAACTAACTGTATACTACTACAGTTATGTAAAAGAGTGGGCGTATTTCATTATGGTGTCTGGGCACAGACTTAGTAAATCGGTGATAAGAGGTCAGGAGTGAGTCAGGTCCTTCAGAGGAATGCCAGAGCTGCCCTCCTAGCCGGAGAAAAATTGTGTCCAGCAGTCTGGAGCCACATCTGGCTCTTGCTACCTGCTCGTCTTGTTTGGTGCACTCCTCCAGTCTCAGTCTTCTCAGTTTATCTCTGCTATTCACAGGGTATTGACTTCTGCCATCCCTTTACTAATCCTGTTTGCAGGCTGAAGAGTCCTAGCCACCTTTGTTCTTCACTGAAAAGCTTCTCCAGAGTTTTAATTGTCCCTGTGGTTTCATGCCAGTGTCTGAGATGGGAGGGGAGGACAGAAATTCCAGAAATATTGAGAGATTGAGAGTATCCTGTAGGTTGGTAAAGTTGCCTAAATAATGGGGTTCTAAAAGTCTGCTTGATGCATAAACTGCTGAGGTTTTTCTTGAATTGATGCCCTCAAAGAAATGGCTCCTGCATCAGCAGATCCCTTCCCTGAATGGCAATAGTAAACTTCAAGGTCTGTCCCCACTACTTCATGTGTATTCATGCTTAATTTGTTTACCTTTTATTGCTCATTAGTGTCACTGATGTTTTTGTGCAGCTTTTGAGCCTGACTTTGTCCTGTCTGGAATATATGTGATCTCAGTCCCCAGCACAAGTGGGACTCTATTTGGACTTTCCTCTACTATAAACGAAGTGACTGTTTATTCAGATTGTTTGCTGGCTGTCTTTAAGGAGTGATTGGTCACATTATTTGTCATGCAAGGGCCTGTTTAGGAGACCTTTGGTAAAAATGTCTCTTGGTAGTCCAGGTGGACTATATTAGTGGCTTTTCCTTAACAGCAGCTGCGTGGAATTACCTGTGTGCTCACTGTTTTTTTAAAATTTTGAGTCATTTCTGCAATATTCTTCTGGTACAAACATTGAACCTAATTGATCTTTTATTTTCTAATTCTGCCCCTGAACCTTTATCAGAAATTCATGTTGCTTTTCCTGTCTCTTAGAACTACAAGATTAAGACTGCTAAGTGAGAATTATGAGTCACGGCTACTAGGATTTTTCATTCTTGAGTTCTGTCTTAGCACTGCATTATTTTTCACATTGAGAGCTTGTTCTTCTTATAAACACACTTGAGGAAGGTTCTGGTATGGGAAGTCTCTGCAGTTTTTCTTTAATGTGTAGATCTAAAAAGAGAACGGGAAGATTTTTTTTTTTTCTTTTTTGGTAGGACTTTATCTCCTGCGAGTCCTTTATGTGTTGATTGTCCTGCAGGAGCACTCTATTAGATTTACTATTCATTCAGTCTTCTGAAAAAGGATCATTTTTATGCTTTTTCCTCTTTTCCTCAAACTTGAGAACATTTTTTTTACATTTTTTACATGGACATTAGCAGCAAGACTTTATGGTCACTCCCCCCTGTCCCTTTGGGATACTACTTTCGCTTTTCTGAAATATGTTTCCCTGACTATACTATTTAGCCATGTTGCCATTTTTTCTGAGTTTGTGTAAAGGCACTTTTATGTGGGGGCAAGCAGTTCTTTTTTGCCAGTGAGTGTGAATGCCTTACAAAAGCATGATCAGGAAATAATTCTAGCAAATTTTTGGCTAAGCATTTGTACAAAAGAGCAGGCAGGAAAAGAATGAGCTAGAATATATGCACAAGTTTTTTAAAGACAAAATTAACATATAAATTTTCAGTTATAATATTTGCTTTTGTAGTATTTTTATTCTTTTAACTATTTTATAATCCTGAATAAATTGCTGTTATTTTGCTTTAGTTAGATTTGAAGGATAACTGATTACTTCAAATTCCCACTGTCCTAAAAATCATCTGTGCTAGATGGAACACCCAAGTTTTCATCACTAGAGTGGCAACCAAGTCTTAGTAGTCCTCCCCTAGCAGCAGAGCAGGTGGAGTATTCAATAAGGAGTTGGCTGGATGGTTAGTCCAGTTGTTAATGGCTCAGTGGCCAAACGGAGATCAGTAATAACAGGAATCTATTTGGGATCAATACTAGTTAATAAAGATATTAAAGGCATAGTGGGTCTGAGTGCACTCTAAATAAATTCATAGGTGACAACAAGCTGAACAGTGCAGTTGACATGCTTGAGGGAAGAGATACCATCCAGAGAGACCTTGATAGGCTTGAGGAGAGGATTCACATGAACTGCATGAAGTTCATCAAGGCCAAATGCAGAGTTTACCTGCAGGTGGGTCAGGTCAGTCACCATCATCAGTACAGACTGATATATGGAGTAACAGTGATGAATGGATTGAGAACAGCCCTGAGGAGAAGGACTTGTGAGTATTGTTAGGTGAGAAATCATATGTGAACCAACAGCGAATGGGCTGTGTTAAAACCAATGCGATCAGCAGGTCAGGGGAGGGGATTCTCCCCTTCTGCTCTGCTCTGGTGAGACCCCTGCCTGAAGTTTTGCATCCAGCTCTGGGGTCCCCAGTACAAGGAAGACATGGACCTGTTGGAGTCCATAGGAGGGCCACTGATATGAGGTGCCAGTGGGCTAGAGCACCTCTCCTGTGAAGACAGGCCAGAAGAATGGGGTTATTCAGCCTGGAGAAGAGAAGGCTCCAGGGAGACTTTATTGAGGACTTCCAGTACTAAAGGGGGCCTGTAAGAGAGAGAGTGAGAGATTTTAGCAGGGCCTGTAGTGATAGGACAAGGGGTAATGGTTTTAAACTAAAAGGGTGTAGGTAGAGATTAGGTACAAGGAAGTAATTCTTTGCAATGATGATGGTGGTGAGACACTGGAACACATGCCCAGAGAGACTGTGTATGGTCTTACCACTGGAAGTTTTCAAAATTGCAGGTAGGTATTTCACACTGGCCCTCATTTTGTCCCTTGTACAAATGCTGCTGCTTTGGACTTCTGCCATGCACTGACAGACATAAATCACATTTTCCAAGTGAATATGCTTTTCAAAACAAAATGCAGGAAATTAAAAGCTGCTTAAAGACAATTATGGAAAAATAATTCAGGATTATTTTTTTCCCTTGGCTTCTTCCAGGTACGAGATTTAGGATTGGTGTTTCTTTCAAATGGTTTTTAAAACCTCTAGCAGCTTTATCTGTTGTCCAAAAAGCCTGTATCTACAGAAATATGTTCTTAATTTTTCTATTTCTTTTTGTTATCTTTTTCTAGCTTGAAATACCTGTCCTTAATGCTAAATTTAGATCTCTGCTACCTGCAATAAATTAATAGGATGCTAGGAACAAGCCATGTTACCCTGTTGGTTTTTGGCATATTCCAGCTGCGTAATACCTGCCTGCACACAGCTGGTGCTTCAGTTTCTTAGCACTGTGTGGAAGCTTTCTTGATGCTTTGAATTGTTCTGTGCCTTTTTCCCCTCTAATCGTTTCAAAGGTGATGGACTGGGCAGGTGTGGTCCCAACTAATCTATATGAGTCAGTGTTTCTACCTCACCATAGATGTGTTTGCCACAGGTCAAGGAGCTACTGTTCCTTTCTCTTCTGGGACTGTTTTCAGTTTGGCAAGGTGACTTCTTGAATCTAGGCTGATACCATATTTGCTCACCTATCTGTGACTCACTAATATTTTGTTCTTTTAGAGTGCTGACCAGGAATACCCAATCTGACTCTGCTAAGGCACTGCCTGAATGAAAGCTAAATGTTTCTGACACTGTAGTGGCCCCAGAAGTAGTTTAGCTGTAGTTGCACAGCATCCAGTCAAGCCATTAGCCAGGATGAGTGACTCAGTCTGGTAAATCACCTGTGAGTAGCTGAAAGTTGAGCATTGAACTACGAGTATAAAACAGGGAAGAAACTGGTTGGAGACTCTTGCCTCTTTTCTCCCGTTCCTCTGTGGTGGTGGAAAAAATGTGTATCTTTCAATTTTAGATGTGTATTGCTTTTTGTTGTATAAAAAGCACGTAAGTTATTCAGAATATTTTTCAGCAACAATTAGCATCAGTTGAGAAGTAGTAACAGTTTTAAAAGTGGACGTCTAACTGTGAGCTGGTTATAATTTCACTGTTTTAATGGGATTCCCTTCATGCTTAGAAGACAGGCACGCTTGGACAAACCTTTTTATTATTTTTGACAGCTGTAGAAAGTTTTAGTTAAAACTTTTTGACAGGAAAGGATAGGAAAAAAAGCACATCATGTTTCTAGGGAGGAGAAATCCTTCTGTCTTGGAAATCCAAATATGACTGAAGAGTATCTACTTGTTAGCTTCAGAGAATAAGCAACTTAGAAGCAACTTGGGGAACGTGACCTATATATAAGGCTGTCTAATCCTTTTCACTGTGGGGTCCTGTTCACTGTTAGATTTTACTTGGTTAAATGTAAATAAGTCTGAATTATGTTTTCTGAGCTAGTGGTTTGCCAAAAGCTGAATAAATCTTAAGAAGGTAAAGTTAGTAACTGTATGGATATTAGTCTAGTTCAGTTACGTTGCATTGCTTAGGGTGTGTAGTTGGAGGGAGTCTGATGGCTTTGTTTCTGTTTGGAGTAAAATTTAATGGAAAAACTCCAATTCTTCCTATCTTTATGAAAGAAATAATGGGAATGATATCCATAGACAATTTTATATCAAGGCTCTATTTTTTTAGCTAATATGCTTTGAAACATGTTATAAACAAAAATGCAATGTAGATTAAGTCAAGTACATCCTTAAAACTGATTTTGCATTTTGTGTCTGGTCTTATGTATGAAAGCAGCAAATACTAGACTGTCTATTAACACCTAGTGTTGAAGCAGAAAAGAGCAGCATTTTGTTCAATGCTATACATGGTGAATAATCAGAGGTTTTCACAGCAAGTAAATAGCATTGGATGATAGTGTCCTGACTCAGTGTGAAGCAGGGAGTTGTTTCCAATTACCACCTATCAGTCATAGCTATGAAGTTAGTTACATACAGTTCTCACTATGTAGCAAATTTCTGATTAATGTCTGTCATGCAGGATTGCTTCTGCTAGGAGATGTATGCACCAGTAAAAGAATAGAGTTATTACTGCACCCTGGGGGAAAATTGTTGCAAAACTCCACTACCTGTGTACTGTGGCTGTTCAGGCGATTAGATATTAATGAAGTTGCAAAGCTGTGTTTAAAATTGAGAACCCAGCTGGATTTTTGCTCAAGCATTTGTAATATTTTTTAATATATTATTTCTCTGAGTTAACACAGTAAATGAAGGAAGTCTCTGCTTTATCTGAATCTGCTCTCTTAAGTGGAAAGGTAGCTACATGCTCATTCTACTGGGCTGGATGTTTTAGTTAAATGGAAAATAAAAATACCTGATTCAGAAGGCATATGATGATGAATATAGTAAATATTTGGTTGAGTTACAGAATGGCAAGGATTGGAAAGGACCTCTGGAGATCATCTAGTGCAGCCACCCTGCTAAAGCAGGATCCTCTAGAGCAGGTTGCACAGAACAGCATCCAAGTGGGTTTTGAATGACTCCAGAGAAGGAGAGAGACTCCACAGCCCCTCTGGTCAGCCTGTCCCAGGGCCCTGTCACCCTCAGAGTGAAGAAGTTTTTCCTCATGTTCAGACAGAACTTCCTGTGTTCCAGTTTGTGCCCATTGAACCTTGTTTTGTCACTGGGCACCAAGGAAAAGAGTCTGGCTTCAGCTTCTTGACATCCACCCTTTAAACAGTTATAAGTGTTGATGAGATCCCCTCTCAGTCTTCACCAGGCTAAACAGCCCCGTTCTCTCAGCCTCTCTTTTTGTAAGAGAGATGTTCCAGGCTCCTCATTATTTATCCTTGTTAGCCCTGTGCTGGACTCTCTCCAGTAGTTTTGTGCCTTGCTTGAACTGGGCACAGTACTCCAGAGGTGGCCTCACCAGGGCCGAGTAGAGGGGGAGGATAATCTCCTTTGGACTGCTGGCCACAGTTGTCTTAATAAAGGCTCTCAGATTGGTCAAGCATTATTCCTCCTTGATGAATCCATGTTGACCATTCCTGCTTCTGTAAAGGTGATCAAGTATATTTAGTTTTCTGCCTAAAAAGAAAATAAGAGTTACCATATTTGCATATTGTATGTATTTCCTTTCTAACTTCACCTCCAGGTGTCTGCTGTATTTAATGCTAGTAAAACTAAGTATATTGTGACCATTAAAAAGAAAAACCTGTTACCTGTTAAGCATTTTGGATCTTGCATTATATTTTGTTGGGCCTTTTTATTTTTTTCTGAAGTAAGGATGTCTTTTCTGGTGTAATACATACTTAAAGTCCAATGAAAATTAAAAGTGGCATTTTCTTGTGGAAAAAATAATGTATCTTTTTACTGCTTAACAACTGCAGAATGTGCTTCTGATAATTGTGTGTTTTGGTTGTTTTTTTTCAGTTGTACTCGCTAAATGATTATAAGCCGCCCATTTCTAAAGCTAAAATGACACAGATCACCAAGGCAGCAATCAAAGCTATAAAGGTAAGAAACTGGCTTATTTAGATTTCCATTTCTCATCTGTGTCAAAATAACTGAATAGCTTAAAGAACTTGCTTTAGAGCTTTTGACTTTCCCCGTGTGTACAGTTTCCAAATTATTATCAAATGTGTTAGTGGTGGGACTTTCAGCAGTGCAGCAAAAGGCTTAGTTTGTTGTTTGACTTTCATTTGCTGGTTGTCATATGTAAGGAAGAATTATACCAACTTGACTCTTTAATCAGATCTGAAAGATTATAAAGGAAACACTGACATTGCCTGAAAACAGCTGAATAAATACAAAACCTCAACTCCCCATTCCACTTCCTCCCCCCTAAAAAAGCAAGATGTGTGTGCCTTCAGATCAATACAATTGCTTGTATATTTTTTTTAATTCCTAGCATGCCTTTTTAAGATTGTTGTTCATAGATTGTAGTTTGTGTTGCTTAAAATGAAGTTTTCTTAAATTTCAGCATCAGTACACTAATGACTTTTCTTGTCACAAATTAAAGCTAATTGCCAAACAGCAGTGGAGCAGCCAAAAGCACCACTGAAAAATGATGACAAAAAGTATGCCATTAATGTTAGGCATTAAAACAAATGAAAACTCAGTGAAAGTTGGAGAGGTGAAAAAAGAGGATAGGATAAAAGCAAAAAAGCCATGAACTTACTTGTCCTATCTATGTTCTGTGCAGAATGCAGATACATTTTCAGATAATTAAATCCATGTTGGTGTAATTTGGAAAGAGAGCAGTTGTACAAGAGAGTAAAATTCTTAAACTTCTTAAATATGTCTATGTAAATTAAAGTCTGTATGTTGCAGTATAATGAAAGTGCTAACTTTTATTGAACATGAGTAATAATGATGATAAAATGTTCTATTAAACAAATAAATGACAAACAAAATGTTTTATTCTGTAACTAACTTGGAAATCCGTCTTCCACTCTTAAAATTTCAGTAACAAAAGACAATTGTGTAAAGCAGTTATTGAGATGATACAGAGCCATTGTAAGGATACCCTACCACAGGGCATTTTTAAATAAAAACTATTCTGTTGGTGTTATAAGGTCTTCCTGTACTCATGTCTTCAGGTTATTGAAGCAAACATTTGGAAAATAAAATGAAATAGAAGCGCTCTGCTTAGTAACATTTGGCTAACATCTTCAGTCATGTACAATGAAATAACCATATGTTTTGAAGGCTTAATTACATTATTCTCTCAGTTCTCATAAATAAGATCATATTATTGAAAAAAATCCAGTGTAAAAGTTCTTCAGAAGGCAAGAAAAAGTTAGTTAGTCTTTTCATATGCTAAGGAAGACTGAATACTCAGCTGTAGGTATTGGATTGCTGGTTGATCAACCAAAGTTTCTAATTCTGGTTTTACTGTCAATATTAAATGTCTTAAGTATATGCCTCTTCAGATTTTCTACTACTGAAATATTTTGTTTTCCAGTTCTACAAGCACGTTGTACAGAGCGTTGAGAAATTCATTCAGAAGGTAAGTTAGTCACTGGTATTTGGTGTTAGCAGTGGGAAAAAAAATACCTCATTTTGGATTACAGAGTATTGAAGACCATTGGGGTTTAGGTGCACATGTGGGTTAGTGTTTTTATGTTATATTAATTTCTATCAGTTTTTAGTCACATACAATTTCTGCTACTAATCACTAGCTGATCATAACGTGATGTGGAAAGACAAATACATTTTGTAGTTATGATATACTTTGATCTGAATGACTGGATATTGTTTTAGGAGTAGTTCTGTATATATTCACTACTTCTGTATATATTAATTTAATGTTAAAAGAGGCTGTCAGTGTAGTTCATGTGAACATCTAACAGCAGAAGAATTGGCAGTGGTTTTGCGAGTCACAGTTGCTTTTCTGCCAGGTTTTCCCTTAGATTTTAAAGCTGAAGGGAAGAACCCCCTGTTCTGCCTCATCTTTTGTGTGGCCAGGAATTGAGGCATTTCAGCCAGTGACTCCTGCTAGTAACTTAAAACACAGTATTCATATGGGTAGGCTGGAACTACTTTTTAGGAAGATGCAGCATTAATTTAAAGACTCTGAATAACAAAGAATTTGTCCTGGTTTCAGTCAGGATGGAGTTAACTTCTTTTGTAGCAGCGGATGGAATGCTGTGTTTGGGTGTTAAAATGAAAGCAGTGCTGATAACACCCTGATGTTTTTAGTTGTTGCCAAGCAGTCAAGGACGTTTTCAGCTCTTCATATTTCTCTATTTGTGAGAAAGGAGGGGACAAAGCCAGGACAGGTGACCCAAACTGGCCAAAGAGAGTATTCCATGCCAATGACATCATGCTCAGTATAAAGGGGGGCTGATGGGAGGAGGAGCAAGCGGCTCCAGGACGATCGGTTTTTGGACGGTTCGGTTCTGGGACGGCTCTGGGTGGCACGGCCTGAGTTGTGTGGTTCGGTGAGAAACTGCATTGTGTATCAACAGTTTCATATATTTTTTGCTCTAAAGTCCTGTTAGCATTGTTATATTTTATCTTTCTGTTATCTTTGTAAGCTATCCTTATCCCAACCCACGGGCCTCTTCGTTTCTTGGGTTTTGGGGTTGTTATTTGCCCCTTCCTTTTCCCTTCCCTTGCCTCACCGCCCCCTCTCGCCCCCTTCTCCCCCTGCTCTTTTCCTTTAAGGAGCAGGCAGCTGCGTGGATCTCTGCTCTCAGCTGGGGTAAAACCACAACAGAATTTTATTACAATTTTTTTTCTTGCAACAGTTAATTATTCTTGGGTAAAACTGCATTTTACCTTCATTTGGAAGTGTGTGGATTCCAATTTGAATACTTTCTCCTTGTCTGTATTGTACCTGATTGTTCACTTGATCGTTTTGGTACTGAATTTCTTCTCTTTTTCTAAAGTAGAGTAAATTGAGATTAAATTGGCCTTTTTTTTGTTTTCTCTTTTTTTTTTTTTTTGGACAAGCTGGAGAAGTTGGTCTGATAATTGCATGTTGCATGCAGTTTGCATGTGATTTTTCTTCGGTTGTCCCTTTCATGAAGAAGGCTAGATTACTCTGTGTCAGTAACCTGCCTTTCTCGTTTCATTTTACTCCTTGGTGCTCAGTGTGTGCTGTAGTGCCTTTTGGCAGTGGTTGGGAAGTGTAAACAGGGTTCAGCTTCAGCCTGTTGTTTTTAAGTGCCTCAGCACAGTTGATGAATGATTTATTTACGTACTCGAACATCAGTCCTGTGTGGAATAGGTATCATATGCATGTTTCATGGCCGTTTTAAAGAGTACTCAATATGCTTTACCATCACCACTAGTGTGTTGACTACTGCCTCTAAGAAAAAGGATGAATATCCTCTGATCCCTGTTTAAAATGAAAGGAGGATGAGGGCATGTGTACATCATAACCATCTCTGTCAGTAGCACTTTGCTCATGTCCCAGAATTAATCTGGAATTGCCCAAGTTCCAAATACTGCTTCTTAGTTGCAGTGGCAGCGATAGGCAGTTCTGTGTTCAGGGACATGAGAAAAGATTTATCCACTGAATGAAATAATGGCATTTGTCAGGAATTGGCTTGGTGGTTTGTGACCCTTCCACAAGCTACTGAGAGGGTGGGTTGTCTTCATGCATTTGTGTTCAGAACAATCCCTCAGATGAGGGAGTTCTGCGCTGTTGATTGCTGGTTTGAGAAGGCAGATGTATGTTATTAATGATAACCTTGTTGATGATCACTGTGGATTATATGTTTCCCTTCAGTGGTTTTTTTTCAGTATTTCATGAAAGAGAGAGTAAAAGACAGATTTTACTAATAATGTCAAATAGCAAGTTCTTATTTTAGTAGATTTGGAAATAAGCAGATGAAAATTAGCCATTTGGCATTTATGGACTTACATTGTATGTTTGGAAGATAATTGGATTATTTTTCTGAAAGCAGTTGCTTTCGAATTAAAGCTCAAGACTACTGAATCTTCCATTAAAATCTGCCATAGACTTCTCCTGAGTGATGTCAGTGCCGTCTCAGTTTACTGTTGATTCGTGACTACTCCAGTACTTCATTTCTTCAAAATTAATCTGATGAGGTTACTGAAATTTCAGGTGGAATAATTGCCTGTGACATTCTTTTGTGGCAGTTGCTCTGTTGTTTTGGTTGGCTGTTTTATTCTTTGGTGCCCTGGTTCTGGACAGGCCAGAGTTAAAACATCACTTCTGAACTCAAGTGACCACATTTCATATATGTAAGGATATTCAACTCTGAGAGCAAGAGTTGCTCTCTGCTTGAATCATTTCTTTGAGTAACAGAATCTTACTGCTTAGACCCACTCAAATATTTGTTCTGTAAAAGCTGTCTCATCTGAGATTAGGGATATTCAGGCTCAATGCCCCAGTTACAGTTCATCTTTATTTAATTTTTTGTTTGTATTTTATTGTATTTTATTTTTATCATCGGTGTTACTACATTAATTATAGTCTTTTGTTTTCTGTATGTGCCATGTTTTTAAATAATAATCTCATTTCTTGAGTTTTCTTATTAAATATCTGCGGGGTTTATTAATTTGAATATTGTGCAGAGTTGCATACCTGTCTGTTCTGTATGCAAAATACTCTTATTTTTGGTACTAATTTAGCTAAAATTTCAGTAGCTACAATACATTTGGGTGATTCTACGAAGACAGTATATTATATCCAATTAGATTTTCATTTCATAAGTTTAATAATGCACACTTACTATAAAAAGGATACCATGCACATAATTAAAAATAAAGAATGCTGTTCTTAAATGCACTGAATCATGCTTAGAGCCCAAATAAATGCTTCATCAAGGCTGTAAATGTTAGCAAATCTGTACTTGTCAAAACAGGAAGTTTGTATCTAGGCTATAATAAAATTAATAGCCTGAAGAGTTTGTTTGGGACTGTATTAGAGATTAGGAATATAGTGTGTTGTGCAACATATTTCCAGAATACCTGGGCTAGAGGGAATGAGTGTACTTTCCCATGTTTTCTATAGTACCTTGTGGGATATGCACGTACAACCATTATTCATTAAGTGAATCCATGTCATAGTATATTCTGGTGATGACTTCATTGTATTTTTGTTCCACTTTTCTGTCTTGAAATTGACTGCAGTAGTCCGGTGCAGTGACTTATCAATGAAAATACAGAAAATTTACCTTAAGTTGTCAAATAAATAGAATTACCGAAGTAATTAGTATTGTAGTTAGCAGACATGTTTTATAAATACTGTGCTATTTGTAAAGTATGCACATTTTCCAGAGTTCTAAAATAATTATCACTGGTATATTCTCAACCAAACAGATGTCTCCATAAATATATTTTTGTTCTTGCAGGGGGAGGATATACCACACACTAATTAGTGATGTAAAATAAACAAATGTTAACTTTAATGTTGACTTTGATCATAAAGGACAAAATATTTTGAATTATATTTACAGCTAGTCCCAATGTAGTGGTAACAATTTGGTTATGCTTTATGTTCTCTTAAAGATCAGTGCATTTAAAAAGTATATGTGGTTCACGTGCTCATGTTTAATAGCTAGATTCTAAAAAGTTGATTCCTGTCAGTGGTAAGAAATTGATTTTTAAACCATTTACATATTTGCAGAATACATATGGATGTGATAATTTGTATATTAAAGGATAGGAACTTTTGAGAGTTTCATTTTTCAGGACAATTTATTAAATAGAGAACAGTTTAGTAATACTTTGACCCATTTAAAAATTAGAGAGGATTGTTCATATTTACTCTGCCACTTTTGTTATTTTTCACATATGCATATTTCAAATTATCATTCTTTGCAGTGCAAACCAGAATACAAGGTACCTGGTCTGTATGTCATTGACTCCATTGTGAGACAGTCCCGGCATCAGTTTGGACAAGAGAAGGATGTATTTGCTCCAAGATTCAGCAATAACATCATCAGCACTTTCCAGAACTTGTACCGTTGTCCTGGGGATGACAAGGTAAACCACTTACAGATTTTTCTAATTAAAACAATCTTTAGTATGTTATCTGTAAAGAATGCAGATTGTGATCTCACTTTCTGCTTGCTAGAGTGGACCTAATTACATATGTGCATGTTTATATGTATTATTTATTTTTTCCTCCCTAAGTGTAGGGATGGGGGAAGGTACATCCAAGTACATGAAAAGGACTTCCGGAAAGGTTTTCGTGAAGGCTGCATTAATTTGAGTTAATATATTTTGATGGAAAACAAATAAGTGGGCATGTGGTAGGACAGGGAGTTGTAGTCAGTCTTTTACTGTCTTTTCCTCTTCAGTGAGAAAATGAGCAGGGTTTGTCTTAGTCTCAAGGAATAAATATCTTTCTTGTAGGCACGATCTTCAGTACAAGCCAGTGTTTTGAACTACAGGAGCAATAGAAAAACAGCAAAGTATCTTAAAAGTTATATTTTCCTTTGTTACAGAATCAACCAATGGCTGAGTAAGGCTTGACTTGAATAGTTTGACCAAACAGTTCAACTGTCCCCTTGGACCACAGTAATCAAGATCACTACCAAATTATCTCTATAATAGGTTGGCTGGAAAGAACAGAGAGTGCAGACAGTTCAACTTCATATTTGCCACTGACTTGCTTCTTATTGAATTGAAAAACCACAAAAAGATGGGAAATGCTAAGGGCTTTATTTCCACATATGTTTGTGTAATTGAGTCATAGATAAAGTAGTAAGCTAAGCGAAGCATGACTGCAGGAAGAGAAGGACAAGTTATTTGAATAGTCATGTGCATTCCTACAGCTGTATTTCAGCCAAAGGACTGAAAACCAGATCCAGAAAGGCATCTGTAGAAGGTGATAAAGGCAAGTTCAGCCACTGCGTATCTCCTGCAGTGGTCTTAGGATTCCTGCCATTTTAGTGGAGTTAGGACTGCAGAAAAATAGGTCAGGTTCTGCAGATTTTAAGTGGTTAGAAAAACCTCTGCTATGAATGTCTATCTTTTCTTCTGCAGCTGAGTTCTGAGGTGCTGCTGAACAGGTTATTTAAGTTAAATGACATTTTTCCAGTCTGGTTTTAGGTCCATCTGCGTGATCAACTTATACTGCTTCTGTTCCACAGTGGTTTGTGTGTAAATAGGCGTGATAGTTAACCTGCTTTTTGCTTTGTTTAGTTGTATTCCTTAAATAGTATTCATTTGTTTTGTATAATTGTTTAGGTTACTAATCTGGGAAATACGCTAATGTCGAAATACCCTAACCTGTTAAAGAGGGAGAGCTGACAGAAGGCACAAGTACTTGACTTGTGTCTGGCTTTAAAAAAATACAGTAAATTTATTGTAGGGTAAGAAGTAGTGCTACTTATCCTATGGTGTGACAGTGTGACAACTGTTGCAACTGAAGGACAGTAAACCAGTTTATGGTCTGTAAAGCTCCTATCAGATTAATTTCTAGTATATTTTTCACCTCACGGAGAGTGTAGTTTGCAATCTAAAACCTTGCTGTGTTGTGTTGGGTATGGATTCAGTACAGGAAAGTCTTCGTATTGTGAATGTAGTTACCGTCTATCTGACCCAGCAAAAATTGTGCTGTGGGAGATACTAAGATACATACTTGTTTTCTAGCATTTTGATGTTTAATCTGATTAAAAGTCATAATGGAGAAACACAACATGTAACTTCATGTGAGCAAATATGGGCTTTGCTTTGTTTTTGAATTAAGCGTAAGTACCCTAGCATTTCATTTAAAGTAACAAAAAAACTCCCACTGATTCCTTAGTCTGGCTCAGCCATGGGAAGTGGAAGAGGGAGGGAGATACTGAGGCACAGAAATAGTTTTATATTCCTGTTCTGATTAGACAAGGGAAGTTGGAGCTTCTGATGATCTTGTCAAGGGCTGTCTTATAAAACGAACTTCCAAAGAGAAAAGGCTGGTGTAGTGTAATGCTGAATGGAAGCCTTCAGAGGTTTCTTTAAAAGCACTCTGTCTTCCATACAGTGAAAATTCAGCACTTCTATTAATAATTGGATTTCTGTGCAAACAGACTTTTTTCTTTGGTTTAAACATGGTGTTTAAATATTCTGTCTTCATGTTTTATACAGTTTTAAGTCATTAAACTGTCTTTGTGACAGTGAACACAAGACCCTATAAAGAACTTTCTGCTCTTTAAAATACTCTTATTTATTATTATCCACATTTTTCAGTGGACAAATAACTGGTTCATAGGTAGAGCAGGCTTGCATTCATATGTGTTGACTATAAAAGTTTAGGAGACTAGTAATACCTTGTTTTTAATAATACAGTAATGCTTTAAAATGCTTCCTTAAAATAATTTTTCTTCCATACCATCTTCCCAGTGTAAAGGTACAAAAGAACCAGATATATTTGTTTTGGTCGAATATGTCTTATTTTCTGTTGAGAGATGACTGTCACTATTTGGATAGTGGGTTTTTTTCTGTTGCTTAGGGTCAGTGTCAGGTTCCTAGTTCAGACATCTTCGGTGTGACCCAGTGTAATTGTTCTTACCTAAAGGTGCTACAACCTAGACAGATTGACATTGAGAGTTAAGAGCTCCATAACTGATAATACAGCAGAGATAAGCATGACTCAGGTCTTTTGTTATTGTTTCTTCATTTTAGAGTAAAATTGTTAGAGTGCTAAATTTATGGCAGAAGAATAATGTGTTCAAGAGTGAAATTATTCAGCCTCTCTTGGATATGGCAGCAGGAATTCCTCCTCCAGTTGTAACCCCTGTCTTGCCCAGCACTACAGCTGCTATGAGCAACAATACACCAGGTAAACCCCGGTTAAGATCATACTTTGAATCCAAACGCTTGTGTCAACTTTGATATGCAGGCTTTTAACATGCTGAAAAATGTCATGTGTTTCCTCTAAACAGCTCGGGTGAATGCTAGAAACATGTTATAGCCGGGTGTACATTGGGGAAACAGCAAAACCAAGAGGCAATCTGTTTTGTTTGCTTTATCACTGTATATTATAAATGTATTCAGATTGAATAATAGTGCAGTAAGAGCTAGTTCTGCACTCAAAAGTAAAAGTAGATCACAGGCAGTGTTAAAATTCCAACACAGCACTTAATACGATCTTTGTTAGTTAGTGGTGTCACAATTGTGAGAAATGAAAGCGAATACATCAGTGTCTTTCTGCTGCCTGTATGATTGAGGTTGCTGGATAATGTCAGACAGTCCTCCTTTACTTCTGCTGGCCAACAGACACTGATTTCAAGGGGGAAAAAAATCCCGTGGATGATGTAATCTGCAGCCAGTGACAACACTTCCTTCTTCCTCAGATCCCAAGCGTCTAGGCCAGGGATCATTCTGTAGAATCACATGGCCAAACAACTGCTCACATATTATGTCCCCGCTTACCAAATGCTATTGTTGTTGCACATGCAGGCTAGACAGTTTTGTGCTTTTGGCCTTCCTGATTTGCATAGATAGATGGTGGGGAGCTGGCTTTTCAGCTTTTTTCATTTTGTGGAGATTTTTTCATTTAAGGCTGGGATGTATAGGAAATAATACGTATAGAACATAACATCTATTTTTTGGGCACACACAGACCTGCTTTTGTCACATGTTATCTTCCACTGATCTCATGCTGAAAAGCAGAGAGGTGGACAAATCCACCTTATTTTTCACTGATGTAACTATGTGAAAGTTTTGGTTCTTGGATTGGATTTACTGCATCTTCTAGCTTGATATTTTTTCATTAGTTTGATTACTTCACATATCCATAGCTTTACTCTAATGCTTTTTTAAAATTCAGATGTAATTTACCTTTAAAAATAGTAATCTAGTAATTTACATGTAGTATTGATGTATCTACATCTGAGCTAAAAGTAGAATTATTTGTAGGGATGGAGGATTCTTCTGGATTATAGTATGAAAGTAATTGTCAGATTGCTGATGTAGTCTCAGTGTGCCTCTTGAGGAAAAAAATGATAAAATGATCAATCCTCATGAATCCACCTGCTGCAGGTTGAAATTTTTAGTAGAATTCTTAAGGCTTCTCCGGGGAATAAAGTGCAATTCCAGTAAGTTCTGGACTTTCTGAGTAGATTGGTAACAATTATAATTTGGTATACATTGTTTCCACTAAATGGTTTGGTATACTGTGCGAAACATACTTGTTTTCTATCATGGGTGTTCTTGTTAATAGTCCCCATAGTTCAATAGTAGAAAGAGCTGTGAACTACCCTTACATAGAGTAACCCTGCTACTTGAGGAATGTCAATGTCAGTCCTTGTTAATTGTGCGTGCCCCTATGTGCGTGTCAGAAAAATGGTTTTAAGTGAGTGCTTTCTTAGTATTTAATGTCATCAGAGTTTAATTTTGGGTTTAGTTTTTATGGGGTTTTTTCCTATTTCTAAGCCTGTATGTTAAAATATTTTTGCCTGTTGGATTTTCTCTTTCCTAGGAACACCTGTGACGCCAGTCACTCCAGCAAATGTGGTGCAGAGTATACCGGATCCTTGGGTATCTCAGATTGCTAATACAGATACCCTTGCTGCTGTTGCACAGATTTTACAGAGTCCTCAAGGCCAACAGGTAAATATTTTGTAGACACACTGTGCACTGTTTGATACTTTGTGACTTTACTGTACACTTAAAGAACACTGCTTTCATGTGTATGTCTTATTTTGTGTCCAGTATCCATGTTAACTGTCCCCTGAGGTTGTTCATTACAAGTAAATTCCAAGTACATTAAAACTTCCCATTATTTTTTGTATAACCCAGCCTGTTTGTTCCTTAAAAGTATCGCAGAATGTGACTTCAGACAAGATGGTCTGCAGTACATTCTTTACTATATAGTATAGCAGATGACTAAATCCAAGACTAGCATTAAGATTTCATCGATAGAGGTATAAAATAGAATGCCAGTTTAAGCGTATGTCTCTGCTGGATGCCCCAGGAAGCTGAGGATTGTACATCATTATACAATGAGAATGTACTTATTCTCAAAGTGAATTTAGTGTTGATTCAATTTTTTTTCTTTACATCAGCTAAATGTAGATTTTATTTTGCAGCATTTGAAAATAAGGTTATAGAAGTGATTGTGCTTCTCAGTTTCAAAATGCTCAACTCCACAAAAAGTGTCTTGATGTGCAGCATTCATTGAACTGCTTGTTCTCTTAACATGCAGCCACACAAGTTGAGCACGTGCGGTTGGCTTACTGTAAAAATGTAGATCATTGTTTTTCAATTTATGCTGGAACTCTGGCACCAGCATAACTTTGGCATCATGGCTCTTATGGCTCATATGGACTGAGGAATAGGATGTTGTACCTGCTGAGGTACTAAACAGAAATCCAATGCATATGAACTGTTATGAAGCACTGTTGCTGACAAAACCAACTTTACTTATTGTTTTACAGTGTTTGGCTAAGTAGTCTTGTCTGTAATTGTTTTCAGTTTCCACTGACTGTTTTTGTCTGATTACACTGAAAGAAATTGATGGGTCATTGAAAAGCAAAGCAAAATACGTTTGTGGGATGCTTTGTTAAATGTGGAGGAAAGATAGTGGAATAGCTCTTAAGCAAGGAAGGGATGTGGCATGAGAATGGGAAATACATGGAAAGTCAGTAAGGTAATTCTAAAGATAATAACCTAGATAGTATTCAGGGTTGGAGGAGGGAAGGGTGATCAAGCAAAAGAAAAAGATTAAGGAGATGAGATGGGGATTACAGTTTAAAACAGCAGATTACAAAAAAATAACGTTTGGATGTATAGCTTTAAATGGTAAAATGAGGGAAAGAATGGATTTGGGGGGTGGGGGGGGAAATGGTCTTAAGCAGAAGTGTGGAGACAGACAACATACAATAGATACGTTCATACAGATCTCTAGAATTGGTAAATGAACCACAACATTTGTTCCCATCCTGTCCCATCTCTTTTCTTCCTGTTCCCCAAGCAACAAAACCCTCTGTCCTCCCTCCCCTCCCTGCCAAACTCCTAAGTCCTTGGTTTCATCTTAGGGTTGTGTTTTATGGATGAGAACATTGCAGGTAAACATAGAGTCTAGACATAGGAGAGGGCAGAATAAGAAAGCTGTGACCAGTAAGAATATGAAAATAGCTAGAACGGTGACCACCCAGGATGTTCGCACTCTAGGGCTGCCATCTCTGCTTCTTCAGTTTGATTCCTTCTGACTCAGAGCAACGCACAAGGTGGACCAGCCATATGGTTCATCTTCTGTGGATTGGCCAAGAGGGGAGTAGGGAGCTCTTCAGCTTTTCCTGTTGCAATAATCAGTGGAAACTCTTGGTTAGGTAGAACAATAATCGAAGCCTTTTCAGAGGCTCTGCTGTATAAGGAATCTTAAAGCAAGTAAGAGTTGTTTCACATTATCAGAAGGTAACTGATAGGTTTCAGTCTTGAAAAAGGATCGTACATTTTTAATGCATTGTGGAAAAGATCAGCAAATTACACAGATTCTTCTAGTAAGCCCTATTAAGAAGGGAGGGATTGAACCTTATGAGAGTTCAGCAGTGCAAAGGTAATCAGGGACTTATGTCATCGTAGTTTGAACTGCCTGTATTTGCTGAACTCTTTTTCCAGAAATAACCAAAGGTAGTAAGACTCCAGGAAGACCTTCCCTACCTCATGGAAAGTCAAAGGACTGCTTCCTTTAAGTCCGTGGTACTTTAGGAAGACGTCTTTCCATAGGCATAGTATTTTTTCTTTTTGCATTAAGGTAAATTTGTACAATTTTATAGGAGAATCTCTGTTCAGCAGATGAATAGATACACACATGAAAAAGCCTTTTATTTCCTCATTGAGACAGGTCTTTTAAAAAATTATAAACATAGAGCATGTTGGAATAAGGAAGTCAGGATAGACCAGGTGATTGGATTGTACATTTGTTCTAAAAAACTATGGAAGATACTCTTATTTTTCTTTACTTTCTTCTTCTAGATTTGAAGGCAGGCACTCTTAGTGTGTCCTGATATACTCTGATGAAATGTCTTAAATCCAGTTGTGACTGGAGTTCTTCAAACAAACCAACCACCACACTACCCCCAAGAAATATTTTTAAATAATATTTGAAACACCTGATGCTATTTTAAACAACAGTTATTAACTTCTGTCTTTTGGTATTACCAATACTTTTTTTTAGTGTAACATACTTTGTTGTTACTGTACGTCTGTTGCCTCAGAACTGCTGCTTCTGGTTCAGCATTGCATCTAGGCAATTTTTATCCTAAGATGTTGCTATACAGAACCCAGAGTCTGCGCCATTGCAGTCAAGTTATATTTCCAGCTCCTGGTTAATTTGCCTTTTTATGTTTTGTTAACATAGCAAAGGAATTGCATTCTGTCAGCATAAACTTGAGTTTTCACAGATTTTTCCTTCTGAGTAATCCAGACACTAGTGCAAGCTCTTCATATAGACACATTGCATCAGCTTAATGTGGAGCTTGCAAGAATGCAGGTACTTTCTCTACACAAATGTTGTTACAGAATATGGATTTTCCTAATGTAGGTGGGCCCTTAGGAAGCTGGAGTAGGCTAACAGATTTTTTTCAGGTCATAAGGAATCAAACTGGAGAAACAGAAGAGGGGGAACCCTAGAAAGCAGGAAATCCTGAGTGGTGACTGGTCATCATGCAACCTGTCAGAGCAAGTTAGGAGGAAGAAGCATCTGCATGTCTTAACAGCTACAGAAAACAAATTAGCCAGTAAGTGGGAACAAAATTTGCTGTAAATGAAAACAAATTAAGATGAAATAATAGCCATAGGTTAGATGATACTGCATACCTGAGGTGGTTTGGTTGGTTTTTTTTCCTAATCGGAATGGGAAAACACACTGGTTTGTTTTTTTTTTTTTTTTTGTTTTGTTTTTGCTTTAAAAAAATCTTGTTTAACGCATTTGTTATCTTTTCTCTTTTAGCTTCAGCAGTTGATACAGACGCTGCAGATTCAGCAGCAGAAACCTCAGCCTTCACTACTTCAAGCCTTGGATGCTGGTCTAGTCGTTCAGTTACAGGCCCTCACAGCACAACTTACAGCTGCAGCTGCTGCTGCTAACACACTTAATCCACTGGAACAGAGTGTCTCTTTTAATAAGGTAGAAGTACAATAATAGACATTTAAAATACATGTAAGTGAAAGAGTTGTCTCTTGGATTTTGCTGTTTGACTTAATAGATTTTAAATGTGCTCTATCTTGAAAAATTTAAATAATGTCTGGAGAGTAGTGTATATAGTAAATACTAGTGTTATATGAGTTTTTAGGGCTAAATGGCATTTCATAGAATATCTTGAGTTGGAAGAGACCCATGAGAGCCACTGAGTATGAAGATGGAATTGATTTAGTGAGATAAGCCATTATTTTATGTTTCTCTTCACCCTTTGTAACACAGCAGTGAGAATTGAAGGAGGATGTAAAAAATGTAAAATAAATCCTCTAGGTAAAGAAACTTTGTGTTGCAACATGTGTGCCTGTCTACAAAAAAAATCTACAAAAAAAACCCCAAAATCAAAACCAAAACACATAAAACCCTCAACCCATCCATAAAACAGAATGCAGGAAATTAAGACAACTAATACAGTCGAACGCCAGGTAGTAATAACTGTGCTGGTAATTACACTAGTAGTATTAGTATAATATCAGAAGAGTAAAGAATGAAGAAATCTTACACAAAGATTAAGTTCCATTGCCTTCAGAGAAACATCTTGTGAGTAGAAAAATCTCTCTAGGATTGTCCTGAGGTGAATAAATAATAAAGAAGTCAGAGCAGCAAAATTTTTCTTTTTTTTTTCCTGTACCCAGATCTCTCTTTCAGGCAGTTAGCTGCTCAGAACTTCACAAGTGCTGAGTTTTAAGTTTCAGGACAATTTATCTTACATCTCTAGAATTTGTTCAGCTAAACTCAGATCTCTGAAGTAATTGTCATTACTAATGAAAGTAATGCAGCTGTGAAAATAAGTCAGGAAAAAAAGGCCTGTACCCGTGTATCACAGTTTTAACCATCCACTTGAGCAGGCTATAATCACAGGGAATGAATGCATCAGTTAATAGACTGCTTTAAAATTTAGATACAAAAAGTAATTAAGAAAACAGCTTTGTGTTGTGGTTTATTCCATGGACTTCAATTCCAGCGTTTATATGGATAGGTTTGCTTGTAGCTGTGGCTGTCTTGAATGTTGGACAGCGTAACTGGAGCAAATTGAAAGAACTGGCATTCTGATGAGGTGTTTATATATCTTTAGTGAGTGCAGCCTGGTGCTCATTAGTTAGTTTATACCAGTAATGGTATGCAGGAGTTGTCTTGTCATGGAAGTTGTCATCGAAGGGAATGTATGTAATTGGGGTTTCTGGGACTTTGGAGGTAAGTGTTGTGGCAGGAACTCTTGTGGCAGTGTGATAACATACGAGCTTTCAGTGATCTTGTAAGCTGTGGAAGAATTGTGCTTATCATGTGTGATCTGTACTTCAGTTCTGCATTATGCAAGTAGTGTTAGATTGTAATACTTCTCAAATTCCTTTTCAGTCTTCTATAACATCTCTGTGAATGAACTGATAATGTATGTCTTGTTAGTCCGTTGAGGCTTTTACTCAAAGATTATTCAGGCTGCTTTGCAGAAATAGCACTTTGGTTTATAATTGCCTCCTGGGGTGTTTTATTTAATATTACTTTGGAGCTACCATACCTATTTTCTCCTTTTTCCAAGAGTTGAGGGTTTCTGAACCTATTATAGAAGAGTACGTATTAACATACATGCATTAATGGGTGATCTTACTTTTGCAGTTGTAAGTTTTGGGGAAAATAATTTACTTGCCTTTTTTTAATTATCATCTCCTATCTGAATCCCACTTCTCAATAACTGAGGCCATGAGTCATAATAAGTCTGTTACTTCCATTTTATGATCAAATTAATTGTATAATTTTTTTACTAGACATGGCAGCCTTAATAAACAAAGTGTTAAAAAGGGGTTCTGGTTTTTATGAGAAAATAAGTTGTTCACAGGCATATTTAAAACAACAGAGCATGAGGCAGCAGAGTGCCCTGGCAGCAAATCGGGTCAGTGACATTCTGGGCTGTATGACCAGGCATGTAGCAAGGTGATGGAAGTGATCATCCCATCTGCTCTAGACTGCATCTAGAGTATCATATCCAGTTTCTCCAACACTGCCCCAGTGCAGGAAAGACATTGCCAAACTGGAGTGAGTTTAGTGGAGGGCCACCAAAGTGATGTAGGCTGGAGGCTGTACACCACCACAGTGGTGTAGTAGCCTCAGAGGCTGTCCCTCTGAAGGACAGTAGCTGGTTCAGCCTGGGCCAGAGCCAGCTTTCCAGGAGACCTAACAGCAGCCCCCCTCCCGGCACCTACAGGAAGGTCACCAAGAAGATGAAGCCAGACCTTTCAGAGCATAGCATAGCAGCAGGATTATAGACAACAGACAGAAATTAAAATGAAACAGTTTGGAGTGGATATAAGGACATACCAGGACAGTCAAGCACTGGAATAGGTTGTTTAGAAAGATTGTGCCCTCTCAGTTGTTGGAAACTAAGATGTTTCCAAGACTGAACCAGATAAAGCCCTGAATAACCTGATCTGAGCTCACAACTAAGCTTGCAGTGAGCAGAAAGTTGAACTACTGAAGTGCCTTTCAATCTGGACGGTCCTGTGAACCCAAAATATATGAAGAATGGGGCAGAAGAGATCCAGCCATTTAGGGGAAATGGATGAGGTACAGACACCATCACTGAACATCTTAAAAACAACACCATAACTGCAGCAGGAAAATTGGAGAATCTAGCAATTCATGAAAGAAATAATTAGAAATTTTACATAGTTTCCATAGAAGATTACTGAGCAGACTGATGAGAGTTTAAAGAATGAAGGATGAGGCCATGACGTGGATAAAGAAATACTTATGTGGTTGAAGGCAGTGTCCAAAAGGCAAATGTTCTGAGTTGGCAGACACAAACCCCCCAGCTTTTATAAGTAAACAGTAAGTATTGTTATCCAGAGAAAACTGTGAAGCTTAGTTCTTACTCAGTGATACAAGGATGGTGAATTGGATAACAAATATAAACAGTAGTGTAAAATATTTCTGATAATACATAAGCATCCATAATTTCAAAACCAAAACAAAATTTTAATAAATTTGTCAGTTCTCCCAGTCCTTTGATTTCAAGCTCCTCAGTCTACATAGTGTCTTGTGGTAGAGTTGTGCAGATTAATAGGCATTGCATGAAAAATTCCTTTCTTTCGTCAACATCAAATCTCAATGTATTGTGATCTTGCTTTATGACCGTATCTTTGTGTAATGGTAAAGATTTTTGATCGTTTCCTATACACTTATGTTCTGTTCCTTTTCATTTCTAAAGAGAATATTCTGTTCATTAAGAATAATTTTGTGTCCTTTGAAATAGCTTTTTTCGTGTCTTTAATAATTTCCATTGCTTTTTCCAAACATATGCTGCTCAGGTAATTAGTGACAGATACAGCATTCATGGAGAGCTCTGTACTTTTATATGCATGTATGTCGTGGGTTAAGCTAGGTATTCTAATATTCATTTCATTTTAATTTCTGCTGTTTTATTGTAGAGAGCATTCTGTTGCCTTTTATTTTAAAATCAAAGATATTTCAGTTCTGATTTTTCCATTTAATATCGACTATGTTATTTAAAACAAATCACTGATCTTGGTTGGAAGTTGCTGATTTGGCCCCAGTTTAGTTAAACATTTTTTTTGCATATCATGAATTACCGATTACTTTCAATTTGTTCCTTTTCTTGTATGTTTAAATAGTAGCTATTCTTTTATCTTCCTTTTTACTTTGTCATATTGTAAGATATATGATGATTAATAATACTTTCAAGATCAGACTAGTTGTTTTTTCAAAATACATGTGAGGTTTTTTTAAATCAGCAGCATTTTACAAGTGCTTGAAAATATTTTAACAGTGTGGAAAAAATAAAAAGAAAGTGGTCGCCTTGCTTCAAATTGGCTAGATATATATGGTGAAAGTTATTCTGGATTTTATAATCCCATCTCATTTAAGCTTGATGGTCTGTTTGTGCTGGGTTTTCTCAGAGATATTCAGACCTGCTTTCATATATATTAGATTATTTCATTGGGAAAATAGTTCTAAAAATTCTTGTTTGATCAGTCTCTTTATTAGCTTGTGCTTTTTTCTTCTGCTGGACTCTAGTAATTGAGATTAAATAGAGCATCCTGAGAAAGAGAATGGGCTACTGAATCACCACGGCTTGTTATGAGACGTTTTTGCCTTAGTATTTCAAAATGACTGCCCTGTGTTCTTGTCCTGCTGTATTTTACTTCTGAGAGCAGAGTTTGAGAAGAAGCTACAGCAGTTGGTAGCACAGCATCAACTCTGCTTGTCAGAAAACTTCCAAACTGTAAAGATGCATGGACATGGGTTTAGTAGCATTGCTCTACCAATAAATAGTTACTGAAAAAAAGACGACAGTCTCAGTGACAAATAATGCTTGTTGTATTTCGTTACGCTTGTTCTTTAGTATTTTCTTCAAGAAGGCAAAATACTTTTGTACCGTTTAAAAATCCATCAATAAATCCAACTGTTTTAATTCAGCAGAATTATAGCATAGATATCTTTACAGATAAACCAGGAATTTTACCCAGGTTTTCAATTTTGCTTGTGAGATACCTTTCTGTTTGTCCCTCCGGAGGCTTACTCCTCTTACATGATAACTGCTTGCTTTGATTTTTTTTTTTACAGAGTCTGTGAGGAGTTGCTTTCAAGGAGCAGTATATTTGGAGGAATTCAAGTTGTCTAAATGACACGTGTGAAAATACAGTAATTTTTTGTGAAATAATCAAGCTTGTAGGTCTCTTGATAAGAGCAGAGCAGTTTGCTGATTGCTAAAGGATTGAATAGTTGGCTACTTTGTAGTAATTTCTTCTAATTAAGGTACCATTACATAAAATTAGTTTTTATTTAAGCCTTCCTCCAAACTACCTGTTACATACTGTGGAAACAATATGTTTGTACTTATAACAGAGAGCTCAAGAAAGCCACTGACACAAATTGGTATTTGATGCATTCAAGAGTTTGGAAGCAGTAGCAGGATGACATTTCATTTCCTGTTCTGGTTATTTGCCAGACTTTTTCTTAAGTTGAGAAACAGGAGCATTTTTTCTCTTGGAAAAGTAAATATATGTAAAAAGATGTATAAGGAGTATTGAGTAATACATATTTTGCTTTCTCCTAGAAGCTGATGGACAGGTTTGACTTTGGGGAAGAATCTGAACAAAATGAAGAGCCTAAAAAGGAAACTCCCCCTTCCCAACTGTAAGATCAAGCTATGTTTATTAAGGAAAATGCTAAAGCTTGCCTGACATTAGTTAAACATTAGGATTAAATAGTAAGAAAAATATTGGTTTTTTCAGAGCTTAAGTATACTAAAACAGTGGAAAGAGAAAAGACAGTTTGCTAAATAAATTTTAAAAATATTTAATACAAGCCTGTGAGCCAGAAGTTCTGTTGATTTCATAGTAAATTTAGCAAGTTCCTTGCTTTGTTAGTTACATTCATAGCGCTAATGTGATAATGATAACTGAAGGTGGAACTGGCTATATTGTCTTCATTGCTGTATGTTTTTAGTTAAACTGGAACCTCAGTTATGAAGAGCTGATTACCAAGAGCTCTTTAAACTAAGGGACAAAGTGTTGTGTTTTTTTTTAATTTAAATTGTTTCCTTTTAGGCCTTTAGTATCAGAATCTGTGAACAACTCACTTTTTCACCAACTAGCTGAACAGCTACAGCAACAAAATTTAGAACACCTCAGACAACAGCTTCTGGAGCAACAGCAACCTCAAAAGGTAAGAACTCCATCTTGTGGCTGTCATGGTATTTATGTTCTCCACTGATGAAAAATTCATACTCCTGGGTAAAGAAATTGGTCTTGTCCTGACATTGCTCTTATAATAAAAGTCTTCGCCACTAGCTGATCATCTACCATAAGTTTGTAAGTAAGTGGAATAAATGGAAGAAAGTGCCTAATGCAGGAAAAAAGTATACAACCAAATGTGTGGGATGCACATTTTACTTCTCTTAGGCAAGTGTACCCTTTAGCTGTGTTCTACTGACTGCTTTGGTTGCTCAGTTCTATACGTAGGGGGTGGGGCCGGACGAGAAAAGCTCCTTCCCTACTCTCAGAAAGGTGAGCACTGAAGCGACTGTGCTCTTACCTGTGACAGGAGAGCAGTGTGCAGCCTGCTGCTGCAGAACCATCAAGAGGGCAGAATAGAGCTTGTGGATAACCAGAATTTCCCCTACCAAGCTTTTAAGTGTTGGCTAACAAATGTCTCATTCTGTTGAAGAATCTGAGCTAAGGAATGTATTTATGTATTTCCTGAGAAATGATTCACTAAGAGATGATCCTCAAGACAATCCAGGATTCCCTAGCTATGTGAATCGAGTCCTGTCTACTCTACATTGAAGTAGATCCACTTATTTCTTCTGAGATTAGTCCTTGATACTTCACTGCTCTTCTCCCCTCCCGACCCCATTAGAAAACACCAAAAAAGTTTGTTCTGTCTTGAAACTGACCAGATATAAAGTGGACTTTCTGTGAAGTGTTTGTTTCACATGAAAATGGGTTTAAATCCTAGATTGAAAGAAAATCTAAGAGACCACAGTCTTAAACATATGTTGGGGATTTTAGTTTAACCTGTGCAAAGGTGCAGTCACTCAGCTTTCAGTCAAGAATGTCGTCTGAGTTTAGAATTTATGACTTTGAGTTTTCACTTGTTCAGAAAAGCAGCAATTTCATTTTTACTAGCGATTTGTTTCTTATTGTACTACTTTATTTTACTGAGTTTTAATTTCTCTTTTAAGTGCAGTAACAGAATAGGTCTGTTGTACAAACTGAGACTAAGTATTTTTTGATGTTGGTGGATATCTAGCAATTTCTGGCTTTAAACAGTAAAAGTTTTAAAGGAATATGACTTTGAAGAGTACATCTGTTTTAGGAGCTTTAGGAGTTTTAGACACATCTAAAAGTAACTATCTAATTTGAAAATAAAAGTACTGTATGCCTACCTTATTTTAAAATAAGCAGAATTAGAGTTTAAATTAATTTGAAAATTTGAAATTAAGTTACAGTACATTTAGGGGTAGAACGTTCATATGACTCAGCCCTTATTATTTGATCTTCTATTTCAAGTCCAGAAATTGTTTCCCTGCAGGTCCACTCAACTGCATGTCTAGTCAGTACAAGAGGAAATTTTATTTTCACCTTGATAGCAGTGAAGAGATACAAACTTCTGCTGGAACTACTGTGTAATGACTGCAACATGTTATGAGGAAGATTTTCTTTAATTCCATGTTTAAGCTTCAGTGTGAGATAAAAGGAAAGAGAAGGAAAGATAAAGCACAAAATTATTAAGCATCTGATTAGGAGCAGAGGAAGAAGGAGAGGATAGAGGACAGAAGCAACAACAAGAAATGTAGGAATTGATACCCAGAAATAGATTGTTGAAGCATAAATATAAGGAAGATGAGACAAACCAGATAATGTTAGAAGGCAAAGGCATTAACAGAACTATAATAGGGCTTGGGGTTTTTTATTTTTCTCCAAGTTATCCTTACAAGCTGTTTAAAAGTATGAAGATAAAACAAAAAAACCTTGGTGCTGCATGGTATTCTGCTTTTGACCATTCTCCTGGCAGATAGAATACCCAGTACTTGTTCAATTTATGCAAAAATGTAATGAGAATCACTGAATTGTTTACCTGCAATGTAGGATTATAGGTTTATAATTACTTTTCAGAATAGTTCTTATAGCATTTCTGAGTATTTTCATTGCATTTTTAGTTTTTCTAGAATTTCTTTTTATATATTAAATATTTATTTAAAATCTGTACTTTCAGTGCAGTGTACAGGCCATTTTTTTTCTCTATAAATCATTAATGCATTTAGTATTTTATATTTTTTAAGTTACAATGTTTTTTTCAGAACTGTTTTGTTTTGTTAGGTCTCTTGTAATTGACATGCCAATTTACATGACACAACACCCTTCCTCATCTTGTAGTAGTTACTTGTCTTAATATATTATAAAAAATTTTGCAGTTAAATGTAAATCTTAAAATTAGATCAACTGGAATTGCCAGTATTTTCATTATATTAATAAGAAAATACAGTTGATTAATGCATGTGCATGAGTGACCAACAGGTATCTTTCAGTGGCGTTGTACATATGGCTGCCATCAATGGTGTTTGCCCTGTAAGTTTTTGTTTTGAAGCCACCCAAATTAAGCAACAAATAATGTAGCTTTGGGTTTTTGATTCAGCAAATAGATACTGTTTTCAAGTCAGGAATATGAATTATTTACAAGTTTTGTATTTAACAATGATAGAAACAGAGGAACGGAGTGACATCCAGTTCAGCTTTCATGTTAATAGGAACTGGGAAAAGAGAAAATTGATAAATAGTTTTTCAGAGGTATTGGAACAATTGTTTCTGGTAATAGTACATTTTGACACAGTAAGTGTTCTGAATTATGAGGCTTTTTGTGGTACTTTGTATGGAATATTATTGTTTGTTATGTAGGCAAGCCCTGAGGAGAATCAAGAAGGAAATTTTGGTTCAGAACACTCTGCATCACCATCACAAGGGAGCAGTCAACAACAATTTTTAGAAGTGGAACCAAATGTAGATGATTCAATGGATATTCAACAACAGGTAAAACTGGTTACAGAAGTTGAAAGGAAAACACATGCTGAAATGATTTAACATTAGTAATATGGATGTATGTTTTCATATAGTCATATATATTGTGAGCATATTTATTAAATGTTACTGAACATCTGTTATGTCTGACCTCAGGACATGGATATAGATGAAGGACAGGATGTTGCTGAAGAAGAGATTTTTGAAGTAGAAGAAAAGAAATCAGCTGTTCGTTCAAGATCAAGAACTCGATCAAGATCTCGTTCAAGGTTTCATAATTAACTTGTATTAAGTAAATGAAGGTCTTCTGAAGCAACGTTGCAATTTTTCATCATCATTCTCAATTCTGTATTTTCCAGAATGGTCATGAGCAGGTTTTGACAATGAAGAAAGTGTTCATTTAATATTTGTGTATTAGATGCAAACTTTCTGTATGGCAGTTCATTTTGCATATATATGGTTAACGTGAAAATTTTAAAGACCTGGTCAGGTAACAAAAATAGCTGACACTGACCACTTGGACAGGTTTTCTATGCCAGAAGAACAGGTGCTATTATAGAACGTTTTGCATGTGCTTTGGTTAGCTCAAGGTGTGTGTTCTGTTCCTCAGACAAGTGGCGTTTAGTTTACTACCTGAAGCAGTTTGAGTGTAACATAAATGTCTGTATCAGGCTTAAAGTTTGTAGTTAAAAGACAACTAAACTAGAATATGTTATTTTAACTGAGCATACTGAAATTAAGTATTTTGTAGGTCTCCAAGAAAACGAAGGTCTAGATCACGGTCTGGTTCTCGTAAGCGTAAACACAGGAAACGTTCACGCTCAAGATCAAGAGAAAGGAAGAGAAAGTCATCTCGGTCCTATTCCAGTGAAAGAAGGGCTAGGGAAAGGGAAAAAGAACGGCAAAAGAAGGGACTGCCTCCTATACGGTCAAAAACACTAAGTGGTAAGTGGCAGCTGCGGTCTGTACCTTTAAAAGGAAAGAACAGGACTTACCTTGAGTACTGTTACAAAACACAGTAACCATATTCTTTAAGTTTCATTTCTGATGTTTCTTACAACTTAGGTATGTCACTTAACCTTAGAGGAAAACAAATATCATACTGTTCTACCAATTATTTTACTCATACTGTTGCACCAGTGATTTTATTTTTGAACAGGAGGGTAACGAGGGCTGTTGTTAAAGTTAAAATCTGCATTTTCTTTAATGCTGTCTTCTGTGGGGCCTTTGAAGATGATCAGTGCTTGATCTGACAACTGGTGTGCTGATAAGACAATGAAGTACTTGGTACACACTTTAGACATTTGAGTATCTTGTAGGCCAGTTTTGTCAAACCTTTAGAGTGGTTTTTAAAAGGCTTTCTCACAGGAACACAGAGCTTAAAAAGGTGGAAAGGTGAAACAAACAATTTGCTATTATAAGACAAACCATAATGGTCCTACTTTAAAGTATCCAGAAAAACAACTGGATTTTGGCTTCTGCAGGATGCTGCTGTGCCCTACTGTTTCTACAGAGAATTTAAACAGTTCAAAGAAGCAAAGTAGTAGGGCAGGAGAACTTTCTCCATTCATTTGCTTAAATCAAAGAGTGCTGCTGTATCAGTATATCCCATTGCTGTGGTTAGCAGGATTCTAAATTCTTGGGATGCAGAATTGTACTTAAATTATTTTTTGTAATGATGTTGTGTTCTCAAATTTAACTTTGTTTCCATAGGCCATACACCGTTTCTGATGTAATGTTGCATTTATTTTGTGTCTTAAAACTGTAGTGTTATTCTTATAAGATAATCATTTCATCATCATTTTTTGCAAAGGGAAAGGTGCTCTATTCTCTTAGCATTAACATTTTGCATCATGACAAAGTCCCTTTAAACTCAGGACTGTACTACAGTTTGGAAGTGTATTTTTTTTGTTGGCTTTTCATGTGAAAAGTGGCCAGTCAGTTTGATGGTGTAGTGTTTCCCTGGTAGTCCACAAAGCAGAACGGATGGGAGCTGGGGAGGAGGAATGTTAAGTAAGCTGATGAACAGCAGCAGTAATTGAGGTCCTGTGAAATGACCCAGCTCGTGGAAAGGAAGACACTAAGAAGGCTAAGTGAAGCATGGGAACAGTGGGGTGTTAAATACATAAATCAATCATTTGCCTGACAAGCATTTTATTTCACAAAATTTATTGACAGCCACTGTTCTCGCTTGCTGAGGTCTAAAGAGTTGTTTCGTAGAGCTTAACACCTTGAGAAGCAAAAGGGCCATCTTACCTGCATGTGAGGAATAAGTTTTCTCCAAAAGAAGTCTTAAGGCTTAATTCTCAGTACTTGTGAGTACTGCTCGGTTGAAAATGTCAGTTGACAGAGGAACACAGAGCACTGGTTTTCAGTTTGCTACTCTAGGATTGATACAAGAAGGATGTCTTATGTATCAAGATGATAAGGAGGAAAGAGATTTTCCTTGGTTCATGATGGGCAGGCCCAAGAGACCTAGATTGTCTCTGCTTTAGATCCTTTGAAGTCCTGAGTGGGTTACTCCAGATAGTTAGATATTTGATGAAAACCACCAATTCTGGCTTAATCTCTTGCTGATTTAGGTGACCCTGTGTTAAGTGGAAATAACTCCTATGAATTTGTAAAAGCTTGCACAGGTAGATTGGGTACGATTTGGGAATTGAAGCCACATGAATATGGAAAAAGGAAGTTTTATCTCACTTGTCAGTGAGTTAACTTTGGTGAGAGGGTTGGGGTGGGCATTTGGGAAACAAATTGCAGGTTTCTGGGCTTGTATAAATTACAAGAGTCAGTATCATGGCCATCTGCAGCTCAGGGGTGGGCCTCAGCCAAGTTTGTCTTTCTGGAATGTTCCCCAAGGTAAAGTAAAAGTATACTTTCTGTTTCTTTGAGGTGCACGGTTCATAAATGCTGTACTTAAGTTCCTTCCGTAATAGGTTTCTGGCCAGGTAGAACTTTGTGAAAACCGACTTTAAATCCTAGAGGCATGTTTTTTTTTATAGAACAGAAATTATTTTTCTGTTTCATAAATAATTTCTGCTGCAGTTTACCTTAGCTAATAATCTACAGAATTTTAGTTTTTTCTTTTCTTTTAAAACAACTATTTTGTTTAAAAGAAAATGAAACAAGAATAAACACTCATACTGAATAACTGTTGTCTTTTAACCCTTTAACATTTTTGTTAATGTACTTAAGCTCTATATAGTAAGTAATAGATTTACTATTCTTGCTTTTTGATCAGTGACTTTTGTGTAATTTTAAATCCTTTTGTATTTACGCTTTAGAGTATTTTATAAGCTAACATTCTAGTATTTTGATTGATGTGAATGTGTCTCTTGACAGTTTGCAGTACTACTCTTTGGGTAGGTCAAGTAGACAAGAAGGCTACTCAGCAAGATTTAACTAACTTGTTTGAAGAATTTGGACAAATAGAATCAATTAATGTAAGTAAGCATGTTATCGTGCATTTTCAGGGATTACAGACTAGCAACTTCGACATGCCTGTGCCTCTGAATTCCCTTTAGCAGCTTAAGCTTGTATTCAGGAGACGCGGTTTTATCACTGTTCAAAAACTGTGGCTATGATATTGGCTTGTTGGTTGGCCTTTGAAACACTAAAGACAGTGAGCTTTGTGGTAAATGGCTATTCCCAAGCACTAATAGCTTACATATAAAAGGTTATGCCTTTTCTCTTTTTGTGATGTGATATGGGGCAGGTGATACTTTTCCTTGGGCTAATGACACAAACTGATGTATATCCATCTTATTCTTGGTTAAATTCCATACAGAGGGTTTCATAAATGGAATCAATGCAGATAAAACAGAAGAGAAATGTAGTGTAGAGAAGTATTTATTCTAAAATGTGAGAATGAAAAAGATGCTTATAATTAGGAGACAACATTTCTCATGATTTAGAGTGTTTTAGACTTAGATATTTAGTCATGCTTCAGTGATTAATTTAGTTTCAAGAGAAGGTATTTTTCTGCCAAAATAACATATTTACATGAGCAAAATTTGAATTTTTTCTCTTGCTTCAGCAGTTTTGAAGTGCTGATTATGCATTTTCATTCATTTCAGATAATATTTTTATTTTTCATATCACATTAATATATTCAAATATATAATTAATAAGGAACAGTTTTGTGGCATTACAGAATTTTTAAAAAAACTTCACAATTAAAGAAAAAACAACCTTGGCATTTAAGCATCATTTTGTGTGCAGGGACTAGCAATAAATCACTAGTTGTGATACTGTGTATCTTAAACATACTGTAATAGTAACATCGTAATATTTTGGGGGTTTATGTTAATGTGTGCTCCTAAACAACATTTTGGACTAAAACTAAAAGAAGTAATTGTTACGCATGATTTGCAAACTTTGAAAGATAACTTGCTACATAATACTTTTCTTTCCTGAATAAAACATTAAAGCTAGTGGAAATCCCACATCAGTAGCTAGGACTCTACCCTTCAAAAATGCAAGATACTTTTTAATCACTAGTTTGTGCCTCTGTGACAGGTTGTTGCTCAGCTCACAGTGAATTTGGAGCTTAAAGAAGAGGCAGCAGCCTCTGCATTTCTGAAGGTGCCATAATATAGCTCCTAGTTCTTGTAAACAATTGTTTACAGTGTAAGCCTTTTCTTTTTAGTATAAATAGTCACTTGGTGTAGTTATGTAATCTGAAATACTGGTTTTCCAACTTTTTAAGACCACTTCATTTTTTTCCCTAGATGATTCCCCCAAGAGGTTGTGCCTATGTCTGTATGGTTCATAGGCAAGATGCATATCGTGCTCTTCAGAAACTTAGTTCTGGGTCCTATAAAATTGGATCTAAGATTATTAAGGTGAGTTGATTTTAATGTAAGGATGCTGCCGATTCCAAATACACTACAGTTTTAATATGATGATTTGTTATCTAGTAGCTGTTCCTTCAAATGTACAACATGGAGAAGAAGAATGAAACACTGAGGTGTAAATTGTTTAATTTCCTCTCTGAAAAATGCAGCTTTTAATGGATTAAATGAAAGATAGTAAAATAAATTATGACTTGTTACTTAGGAAGTACTTGGGACAATATTTTATCTGTGTGCTAGTGATAAAAGTACAAGACTGTAAACAACCTAAGCCCTGTACTTGACTGTGTGGATCCCATAATACAAAGTTTGACAGAATTCTTACAGAATTATATATATGATTAAATGTTGTGGGTTTTTTCTGCTTTCTTTGATGCTTTTAGGGTGGGACCTTGAAATACAGTATTTTTAGTTTCCCTATATGTATGTTAGAAATAATGCAGAACAGATTTAAACTGTATGATTTAATCCATCTTATGCATACCATTTGCAAAAAAACTTCCTACAGGTTCGCTTAATGCAAAAGACTTCTAAAAACTGATACTGACCTGCAGTGACAGAAAGAGGAGGAAAATGATCTGGAGTAGTATATTCACAGGTTGTATGATTTAACCAGATCATCTGGCTGGGTTTTATTTTCAGATTGCCTGGGCTTTGAATAAAGGTGTGAAAACAGAATACAAGCAGTTCTGGGATGTGGATCTGGGAGTTTCCTATATACCTTGGGAGAAGGTAAAATTGGATGATTTGGAGGGCTTCGCTGAAGGTGGCATGATTGACCAAGAAACAGTAAATACAGGTACAGGCATTAACAATGATTCTGATAGTTAGAAAAAGTGTTTATTTTGGTAACTGCAAATCATCAGAAAGTTTATTATTTAGGTAATACTACTTTTCAATTTACATAAATATTACTAGCTACTTGCTAACGATTTAAATGGTAACTGTAATCATGAAATCTGGGTTGTCTTTTTAGGTAACTAGTTGGTTGTCATGACAATGAGGTATTGACAAAGAAGAATTAATTTAAGCAAATTAATAAAGGTTAGCATTTTTTAAAAGCAGTCTTGAATTTGCTGTGCATTCGTTTCCAAATATGTAAAGTATTAACTTTTGAAGAAATTACAATCTACTTCTGATTGTGAAAAGTTTTCTGTTCAGGAATAAGACTCAACTTGGGAGTTGGAACTGGTCCAGATAGTTAGAGCTTAGCTGAGCCTTAAGGTATTTCCTTCGTAAAGTTGAAGAGACAGAAAATCAATTAACGTTAGACCTTTACTCTGAAACCCAGTTAATTGAGAGGTCTGCTAAGCTTGTAAAAGATTCAGGAGTGCTGTGTTTTCTTGAAACAGCTCTAGCACCAAATGACTGGACTATGCTGAAGTAAACAGTAGAATAATATTGTTCTGTAGTAGCAAAAATAATTATTCATGTCAAAATGCAGACCTGCTTTGAGTAAAAATTGAATATAAACGACAGAAAAATTAAACATGGATCATTACTGAAATACATTCACTTTGTTATATGTAAGCTACAAAACTTTGAGGAAGTGGCAGAAGGAAGAAAATGGAGGATGTGAGGTTTGTTTGAGATGAAGATTCTTTGTCATGGTACAGTGGCCAGCTGGTCACGTGGGCATGTTGACAGTAATAGTTTTGAGAAAACTGCAATACTTTTATATTAGAAATTATTAACAGAATGATTGGTGAAACAGCTTGGCTAGTGTTGAAAAATCAGCTTGTATACACGCATAATTAAACAGTATTGAAGGTAATTAAGGATAATTTTACATAATAATTGCACTTGCTTATAATAATAAATTTGCACATAAGTTTTGGCTTTATTTGTAATGAATCTATATAGATAACAGATAAAAAATCTATTGTTTGAGGAAGAGGACTTTTTTAGAGTTCAAACAAAAATAATACATTAATTAACTTCTTATATTAAAAATATACATTTTTTTCTCCAAAGAATGGGAAACAGCCAGAAGCTCAGAAGCTGCTAAAGAAAATACTCAGACTACACAGAGCGCTGCAGTTGATAAGAGTACTGTTATTACAACACAGACAGAAGCTTACACACAACCAGTCACTATGCTGCAGGTTTGTATTGGTCTGAGTTTGCATAAACCCCTCATAACAAGAGGGCAAACTTTTTATTCAAGACAGATAAACTTTAATGCTGCATTCAAGTCAATTTTAATAACTTACACATGGACACAGAACTTACTTATCTCTGAAATATTTCAGAAATGAATCAGTTGCCGTTGTTGAGCCAGATCTTTAACTTCATGCACAGCATGTCCCCAACTTGTGTACAATCTCAAATGAAGGCTTAGATGTTCAAGACTGAGCAGTTGTAAAAAAAAGAAAAACAAACACCCCCAAAAACCCAACATCAAAAAACACCCCACAAAAATACTGGCATGTTAATTTGCAAAACAGAAATTAAAATGAGTTTACAGGAATTATTTTGCTTATAGAAGAAAAAGTCTTTCTGTAAGCTAAGCAATGCAATCATCTTTGCGCTTGTGCTTGTTTCTTCCCTACCTTTGTGCTTTTGACCCTATCAGTTTTTAACACAAGTTTAATTACTTTCTCAGTAATTTTGGGCAGGATTTCAAAGGGTCAGTCTCACCTTTAAAAGATCTGATTATTCAAGTAGTAGGCTCTTGAGCTCTATGTATAGTAATTCATGAGAGTCTTTACTTATTTTTTTTTCCTTGTGCTTAAACCAGATAATTTTTATTACCAACCAGTCAGTAACAAGGTATTGTGGAAAGCTGGAAGAATACACTAATTTTTCTTTAGTGTACTACAATAAGCATGTTTATCAAGTATACAAAAAGGATACAAATCCTTTTTGACCAACTTGTTAAATACTTTTTTGTAATGACCATATGAAATTTTTAAGATGAGAAGCAGTTGCTTAATAGAAAAAATTCTGTATTCTTACTATTTTACCTTTCCTCACACAGAGTTCAAACAGATTCTTGAGAAATACTAGGTAATTTTCAGGATTTCATCAGGATTATTAGCCTTATAATTGCATATGCTAAACTTTCCAGTCCTGTTCTAAAATACGTGAATTTTTTGTTTCGAATAGAATGACTTTTTTCTTAGTGCTCTCAAACCACCACACTATCTACACTTTCCTTCCTTTTCCTCCTCTCCCTTTCTTCGTTCACCTCTCTCCCATAAGTAAATTTTTATTTTTGATAGAGTGTTTAACTGTATTTTTTGGTTCTGTTTAGAATAAAGAGAAGATAGCTTAGGGTTCTTCAAGTGTCCTTGTTCACCTGTAGCGTAGGTACCATTTCAGAATGCAGTCTAATTCTTCAGCATGTTCAGAATAAATACAAAGCCTCTGGTACATTTAGTGCTTATTGTGAATTTCAGTCAAATCAGTTTATCTCTCTTTTAATGTCATTAAATACCATTAAGTATTGAAGTTGCTTGTTTCTTCTTTCCATGAAAGATTCCAGTAGCTCCAGCTGTGCCTGCTGTTAGCTTGGTTCCACCTGCATTTCCGGTCACAATGTCTGTCCCTCCTCCTGGTTATAGCGCAATTCCTCCTCCACCCTTCTTGAGAGCAAGTTTCAACCCTACACAGCCACCTCCAGGTAAGTTTGTAAAAGTGAAGTTGAATATGTAGGGGATATATACCCAGTTTGTGAGCTTCTGGGTGTAGTTTTCCATCAGCTACCAGTTACTGTTTGAGCCAGTTGACATTTGAATCTTTAATCTAGTATGAAATGCCAAATACCTGACTTAGTATTTTACCAGTGAACTCTGTCAGGAATAGGAATTACAGCAGAATTAAAAAAAAAAACTTTTAAAAATTTTGTTACCAATCCTTAAGATTAACATCCTTTCTTTGGAAAAACAAAATTAATCATGTCATACTCTTCTTTGTATATTTTAAGCAGAAATCACAGATCATCTTCAGTACAGATGGAGTTGTTTTCAAAACCAATAACAATCCATAATCTTATTGTTTGCTAGTCTTCAGTGATGCAGCTTTTCAGGATAAACCATGTAGGCAACTTGTACTGCAGAATTTTATTTGCTTCCCTTGTAATAATTTGCCATTTTTCTGCATACAGGTTACATGCCTCCCCCAGTTCCACCTGTGGTCCCACCACCTGTGGTCCCACCACCTGTGGTCCCACCAGTTGTTCCAACACGTAAGTTTTGATTCTTATAGTTGTGTGTTATGAAAAGCTTAATTATTTGATATGCAACTTGTTACTTAATGAAAAGCGAGTGAATCCTGTCTAGTGGAAAACACCAACTTAGAAGATACTGTTTAGCTGGTTATAAGTAGGTATTGAGAAAAAAATTTACAGAGCTTTCCAGATTGACTGAAAAATGATAGTTGCTGAGGAGTTACTGAAAAAAAATTAAAAAGGGGCAAATTAATTATTTATGATTTGTATTCATAGTTCAATATTTATACTTGTCTGTAACAGATTTATCTGTTACCTGAACTATTTGGCATTAATTACAGAATAATTTATATTTTTTTATTGTTTAGTCTTTTAACTGTATTATTTTAACATTTAAAAATACCTGTTAAAGAGTACTGATTGCTTAGGTTGCCTGCAGTGGTCTCTACAAAACCCCCTAAATATTACAGTGCTGATTGAGATAAGAAATTGTTATAAAAAATCAAAAGGGTACTTAATTTCACTTAATCACCCTGATCTTTGCCAAATAAGGCTTGAATGTATGATTGCTGTGATACACTTCTGTTCTTTCTCTACAGCTTTAGTACAGCCTCCGTTACCAATTGCACAAGAGACGATGAAGGATGTTCCTTTTACTAGCCTTGTTCTACCAGTTGGCACAGTTACTAGCAATCTAGCTACTCCAACGTTATCAGCTGGAAGTGCTTTTAATCCTCTGCCAATCAACAAACCAGAATCAGATGAAAAGGGGTCGCATCTTACAGACCTTCAGATTTCTTCCAGTGAAAACAGTAGATCTGGTGAGGAATGTGTATTATCTGGTATATTCGCAGACTGGAAACATGCTGCTGAGGGGGTTTATTGCAGGTAGTACTCCTTTGCAGTAGTAACTGTGGAGTAGGAAGATTTAAGCTGGGTATCATTTTCATTTTAAGTTGGAGGAGTGGTGGAAACCATCTTTGTCATCATCTGATCGTTAATTTCTAGCAGCTGATGCCCAAAGATATTTCCTGCATAGGCTCAAGAAGTAAAGCTGAGACTGGGAGCCCTTTAGAAAATTTCTTAAAAGTGCATTTAATGAAAAAGAGCAGGAAAGGATAGGATAGTATAGAATTTATAGAATTACATCAAAGATATTAATGCTTCCCTTGCATAAATTGGGTGATGGCTGTGGGGTTTGGAACTTTTAATCTGCTGTACATCCTTTATTATGTAGAGGCATTAATTTGATTAAAATGATCCAAGTTCACAGTAGGAACTGAGACAGACCTTGTCAGCAATAGTATCGCTGAGTTTTGTTTTGAATGCTGTGTTACACTGGCATTTTCTGTTAATTGTTTTTCTTGTTGCTACTTTTTAGTGCAAAGTGACGTTTCGAGTAGCTCTGGACTTGTTGGAGGAGTGCAGCCACCCAGCGTCTCAAGCAGTTCTGGGCTTACTGGAGAAGGGCAGCCACCCAGTGTCTCAAGTAGCTCTGGACTTGCAGGGGGAGTACAGCCACCTAGTGTTTCAAGCAGCTCTGGACTTGGAGGAGTGCAGCCACCGACAGTTTCAAGCAGCTCTGGTCTTGCGGGAGGAGTACAGCTGCCTACTGTCTCCAGTAGTTCTTCTCTTGCTGGCGGAGTTCAGCCAACCAGTGTCTCAAGTAGCTCTGGACTTATGGCTGGAGTGCAGCCGCCAAATGTCTCAAGTAGCTCAGGGCTTCTAGCTGGAGTGCATCCACCCAGTGTCTCAAGTAGCCCTGGCCTTCTGGCAGGAATGCAGCCACCCAATGTCTCAAGCAGCTCAGGAGTTCTGGCAGGAATACAGCCACCAAGTGTCTCAAGCAATTCTGGGCTTCTTATAATGCCACCACCCAATGTTTCGAGCAGTTCTGGACTTATGGGAGTGCCACCACCAAATATTTCAAATAGTTCTGGACTTCTGGCAATGCAGCATCCCGCTGGGGTTCAAAACATGCCTCATTTAAATATTAGTAGTCAAAGAATGCCTGGAATGCCTCTCATAGACATCCGTCCAGGCCTTATGCCCCATTCGCCTGGACCAAGGTTTCCGTTAATGCAGCCAGGGATGCCACCGCAGCGTAGTATTCCTCCTCCAGCAATCCTTGATCCATCTCTTCACCCACCGCCTCGAGGTCCTTTTCCTCCAGGAGATATTTTCAATCAAACGGAAAGACCTTTTGGAACCCCAGGAAGACAAAATATCGATAGCATTTCGAATCCCGAGAAAAGACTGCCGCTTGGAGGCGATAACATCCAGCAGGAAGGAGACAGAGATTACCGCTTTCCTCCAGTGGAAAACAGAGATAATCTTAGCAGACCATCTCCAGTGGACGTCAGAGATTCTGTTGGGCGACCACCAGTTGATCCAAGAGAGGGTATAGGAAGGCCTCCGGTAGATGGAAGAGAACACTTTGCAAGGCCACATGTAGACATGAGAGAAAATTTTGGAAGACCAGGTATAGACAACCTTGGTCGAAGAGAGCATTTTGGTTTCAATTCAGACAAGCACTGGGGTCAAAGAGGAGATTATGATGAAAGAGAGCACCATGCCTTCCCTATTTATGGTGGCCCTAAAGGCTTCCATGAAGACAGAGAGAGGTTTCGGCATGTAAACTATAGGTTTGATAGTAGAAGTGGTCCCAATTGGAATAGAGGATTTGAACAAGATGCTCACAGAGATTTTGATGACCGCAGAAGACCCTGGGAAAGACAGAGGGATAGGGATGACAGAGATTTTAATTTTTGCAGAGAAATTAACGGAAGCAGATATGGAAGAGACAGAATGTCAAACAACTGGATCCCCCCTCCACATCCACGGGTTTTTGAATATTTTGACGGGGCCACTTCCCAACGCAAAGCCGATAATATGCCCCAGGTAAACGGTGAAAATACAGAGACAGAAAGTCAGACAGCTGCAGAGGTGCGGGACGATCCAGAACTGTATGAAAAACTGACATCTTCCGTCGAGATAAACAAAGAGAAGAGTGACACAGAAGCTGATATAGAAAGTGAACCAGTGGTAGAAAGCACAGAAACTGAGGGGACATAATCATCACTCAGTAGGTAAAAGATACCTTTTGTAAAGTTGTCATCTCTCTGTAATAGATAAATGGCTGACTGGACCGTAAGCAGTTCACTTTTGTCTGCCAGAATTAAGTTAATCTGATGTTCATGTTCATCTTTCACTTAAATAACTGTACAACTGACTTGTATAGAACACTGTTCTTAATTTGAACATGGTAGGTAAATTTTTTTTTTTATTTCTCTGGTAAAGCATAAACTTGCCCCCACTTGCTTTTAATTTCACCAAGATTAAATAACAGCTTGTCAAACAAAGACTTCCTATGGAAGAAAATGGAATTTTTTAGATACTACCCTTAGGTTGGCTATTGAAATTGTTATACTTGAAAACAGGTGCTGGTGTATCTTGTCCATGTTTTTAGGCTGCTGCAGAATTTTAAAGTATAGACAAAGCTGTGATATTTTATGTTCCTACAATTCGGCAGAAAAAGAAATGGCCCATGTTATTTAAGGAGCATAACACAGAGATTAAAAGTGATTTTGTAAAATCTACACTATAGTCTCTGTTTTCTCTAAAGTAAGTGTTTGTGATTTGTTCCTCGTACTGCAGTGGGTTTAAAAAAAAATGAAAAAGTACATTTTAATGTTGGGTGCATTTTGTTTTTAGATGCCAATAAAGCATATTTGTTTGATAACAGTGTTCTAGGTATTGTATTTTTTTAAAAACCTGCAAGCTCTAAAAACTTGGAATCAGCTACAATATGTGCTTAGCTAGTTGTTGCAAAAGGTTTCTATTACTTTTGTAAGACCAATGCAACAGTTATATGTGCAAGAAGCATATGGTTTTTACATGAAAATCATGCAGTCATTTTTAGTTTATGTAAATAATATATGTATGTAAATATTTGTGTAAACTGTTTGTAGATACCACCTTTTCTGTGCGTGCCTGTGTATATGCACACACTCACAGAATATTGTAGACAGTTCAATAAAATTGAAATGAAAATAGATTGTAAAGATTTGCCTTTCACCTTCTTTAGGTAGTAAGATAACAAAACTTATTTCACTGCACTGCTGTCCAGCTTACACTTACCTTCTTGTGCTGATTGTTAGTGCTCTTACTACTTCTAGAAGGTGGAACATGATATGCTGTAAGAATATACAGTAGGACTTTAGCTTACTTTTTAAAATGCAGATATGCATGAAGCCAAATCTTAAGCAAGTATTTGCATTGTCTTATTTTGTAATATATTTGGTATTCTGGGTAGATAGTGGTAGTGTTCAAGTACTTTGTGGTTATTTGTTTTTAGTGACTCGAAGTCCAGACATGTTGCACAAAAAGCAAAAAGCTGTTGTTGGTCTAAAGAAAACCCTACATGTTTTTAATAGAAATAAGAGGGACTTTGTCTTGTGATGGCTTAATGTTGAAGTAGAACCTCTTGTTAAATTGTTGAGATGAATTGGCTGCTTAGGTAAATTAGTAGCACTGTTCTCTCCTGTTTCACCTATTTTTGCTGCTTGTGTACCCTTTAAATTGGTGGTGAAAGATTTGGCTGGAGGGTAACGTCAGATTTTCAATTTGTTCCACCTAAGTGCATTTCACCAGCTTCTTTCAACATAGCTTTTGTTAAAACTCTGTGTCTGAAAGCATCCTTTCACTCAGCTTTGAGAAGGTTGTTTTTTCCTCTTGCATAATAGGATCCAAGAGTAGATTCTGTTACACGAATGCCCCTTTGGTAGAAGAAACATTTTTAGCTCAGATTAGAATTTTGATCTTTAACATTAAAGTGTTAACACGCAGGTTTTAGTTGCCCTTCTGCTCCCCCCTCCAAAGAGATGAAAGTGTGAGAGAATCATCTGAGCGCAAAGCATCAGCACCCCTGTGAGGGTAGAAGCAAGGTAGGCATGTGTGTGGTGCCCTCTTCCTCCGGGAGGTGGGGTATCTTTTCATGCAGTGTCACGGTTTAGTTTTTCAATTACGGGCACTTTCATTCTGGATAGTAAACAAGCTGTCAGCTTAATGAAGGCAGCCCCTTGAAAGAGTGGACTTGAATGAGTGATTCTTTACTGTGCAAGTAGTAATCATTAGGATGTAGTGAGATATGCATTAAATAACTCTTGCTTTGTAATAGACCTGGATGATGTGTTTATTACCAGAACGTGTCTCAGGAGTTGAGATGAATGATGTTTAAGGTAAAAGTACCTTCATGGGCAGATTCTGGCTCAGAGAACTTGACTGATGCTGCTGCACCACCTACCATTTGTACTGTGGCCAGGCAGATACGGTTGTGTGAAAGTCCAGACGCACAAAATAGCTATAAGAATACTTTACGAACTTAAGGGATTTTCTTTATTTCATTTTAGTATGTCCAGTTTGAAAAGGCTTAAGTCATAGGCTCAGAAATTCTCAGAATCACACACATATTGGCAGTAGCTTTACTTTTCAAACAAACCTCTTTTAAAAACTTTCAAGCCTTTTTAAAACCAAAAGTTAATCTCACTCCTTTTTCTAAACTGGGGCTGGCAGTATCCTAAATTGCTCATAATATGGTTTAGGTAAATTACCAGGTGAAGGATGTTAAACAATTTGGTTGATAGTGGTATAAAACAATGTATTATTTAACGATTTTTCATCTTTGTTAATATCTTTCAAGCATTAACAAATTGGCTACTGTACATATGTGTTATACCATCAATATATAACAACTATTTTTTTGTAGAATAAAACTTTCTTTTACAGTCTTCAGTTGCATCATGTTTACAGCTGTAACTGTTCCATTTCTTATTTTATCCATGTAGCATGCAGAGAAATATTACCAAAATAGCCATATTCAGAAACTCAGAAGGTACTTAACATTATCAGAACAATATGGTTCCATAGGAATTTCAGTTCCAGTAGGAATTTTAAAGTCTTTCAGAGTTTGAGAATCAGAGACTTTCCTTTCTCACTATAGATTAAGCCATTGTAAGCCAACATGTGCACATGAAAGGAGCTGTCCTGAGATTCAGACCAGTTCTTTGATGTAGTTCATGGTAGTGACATGTAATTTTTGCTGATGCAAAGGAGTGAGAATGGGACAGCAAGAAGACAGAGGCCAGGCATTTGGGCAGCTGTTCTGGCTTATACCTGTTTAAAGCTTGTTCTAGTGTTGAAAGGTGTTGAGTCTAGCAAATGAAGCAGCTGATCATAATATGTAGCATACATATTGAAACATATTTCAAGTAGCTTTGCAGGCAACAGTGTATTTAGGCATGCACATTTACCTGAAGACCTTACACGTTAGTAAGTTGTATGCATTTACTACCTTTTCAAACAGCCTGTGATTCTGATCTTTGACTGTACTGTATTTGAGCAGAATGCCAAGTCCCTAAAGATTACATAGATGAAACATAGCCTTCATTTACTATGAGGGGGGGTGACTTCTTTGCTGAAGCCTTTTGCTGTGAAATATTGGTACACTTTCATTTTTAAAAGTAGCACTTCATGGTATTATTACAAGCTCAAAGGTATAGATTCTGTTAGATTCCTTTGCTTCAGTAGAGTATTATACCATTCTTCAAGCCATTTTTGTGATTTAAATGGCTTTATTTATGAAGCTAAGGTACTCTTATCCTGAGTAAGGCAAGATGGGAATGCTGTAATCAAGCCTGTAATGTGGCATGCACAGGAATTAAATTATCAAATAAACTATCTATAGGAGGTATTTATAAAATAAGCTGTTGCAGAATTCGCTCAAAACACGGCGTCAGTGGTTTTGGACACATGCAAGGATACGTTATGCTGGTCAACGCTTGAACTACTTGTTTTATCAATTCATGTTCTCCTAACTCAAATCTTAGGGTCACTTGATTTAACACTGGTAAAAATGGATTGCAAATGACATTTCTTGTATTTTCATTTATGTCCGTAAAAATAACATCATAATAAGGGTGACTTTTTTTTGTGAATAATGGGAGCTAAGAGTATGCAGAGTATTAGAGTCATACAGGGTACCCAGGACAATTTTTTCGTACTGATAATTTAGGTAATGGAAGGATCTTTCCCTCTTGGTGGCTATTGGTGATTCTTTGAATTTTACATTAGTCATTTCCATTTCTTCTCAAGTGCTGAGCTTTCGCAAGTAAGCACGTCCTGTGAAACCATCTACTTGTGTAGATGAGAGATTGACTTAAAAGGCATAAAGGCAGTATATTCTTTTTGAATTTGAAACTGTTTATTTGACCAAGAATGGCAAAAGCATCTTTCAGCCATGCTGCTTTATCATATTCATTCTCATCAGCAGAAATTTTGCAGTGTCAAAGAGCCTATTGTGTTGCAAGACTTTCTTAATTGTAACTTCTCTTACCTTTTCTCCTTAAAGGGTCATCTTAGTGATTTTATTCACTCCACGTAGTCTGTACAAGTTCTTTGGGTACTCAATAAAATTCAAAATATTTATTAACATATATACATGATCTTTCAAGAAAAGTGAAGTAGAGCGGCTAAAAAGAAAATGAGTGCCGTGTCTTCAAGAGTAATTAACTTCCAGCAGAGGTGTGTAGGATCTGAAAACTGGTTCTTGTCAGTGATGGGATGGTATTATGGATGGGAACGTCTGTTAATAGGGTTTTTGACAAAGTTACTAAATTGTATTTGTCATAATTCTGGTGTTCTTTCTATCTTTTACAAACTTGATGAAAAAGGGTAATCTTACTGAATATCCTACTTCTAGTATCTTTTAGATGCTCTGCTACCAAAGGTTAGAGGAGGGTACGGACTAGTGATCTGTGCACACTTAAAAATCAACAGATTAAGATACCTTTTGCAGTTGAAGATATGAATGTATTTTCTCTTTTTAAATAGTTTAAAACGTACAGTTCAGCACTTGCATAGTGATATCACTGGTGCATAGTGGTGTCACTGGCTTACTAACCTGATTTGTTATTTTTCTCTTAAAGTTGCTACTAATGCCAATTACAAATTTTCTCCTATCAGATGAAATCATACTAATACCCTCAGACAGGAGACTGCTTTGTTGTTTGTGGTCAGAGAGTATTTTAACCTGTAGAAAGGTTAGTTGAACATTTTTTCCTCCTTGCTTTAATGCTCCAGTTTTCCTTGTGAATGATGTTCTGTACGCATATCTGTGTTATAACGGGTGTGCATTTACATTTGCATGTATCAGACTTTCAGTAGACATGCAGAAGAATTCTGAGAGTCATTAAGGTAGATGACTTGATGTGTTTTTAAAAGTAGGGTAAACTTCACAGCTGCATTTATTTGTGTACTGGAGAACTGTAATTGTGTTAGAGCGTTACAGTTGTGTGCAAGCCAGTGTGAAAAATTCTCAGTGAGTGAAGTACATGAAATTGTTAACTCAGGTGTAGGTTGGTAGGATTCACGTAGGGCTTAGACACAGGGACACTGGATCTGAACATCACTTTCACACTAAAGGCGAGATCATACCGTAATTAAAACTGGGAAAATAAGGAATGTATTCTTTTCTTAATAACAGCAGGAATTAAATAGTGTTTTAAATCTTAGTGTTTAAAGTCCTTTCTTAAAATCCATCTTCCTTTGTCTAGTCAAAGGGAGCTTTCTCATTGTCAGGTTAGCTGATCAAGGGAAAAAAATTCTTTAGATTTATGCTGTTTCTAAGGTAAAAAGATCTCATTCAACAATGCAATGAAATGCAGTTCTAAGTGTGCCTTAAGTTTTTCCCGCTGAAAGCCTGTGTTTCAAACTTTATATAAAAATGTGTACGAAATCAGTAAATTTTGTCTGTAGAATTGAAAGGTAATTTTGGCATCAGTGATTTTCTTAAAGAAAATCTGTGTCATTTCAATAGCGTAATTACAAAAATACTAAATGGACTCTTCATTTCAAAAATTTTTACTGAAATTTATACTTGCTTGTCCAGTTCATTTTTCATGTATTTTCATGTGCTTCAATACATTTTGTCAAGTGGTGCCATCACAAAATTCCTCTTGCCACAAATAAAAAATAGATTTAAATCATGTAATTCAGTTGCATAGCTGAGTTTGTGAAATCTAGGACAATCTTAAGTCGTGAAATTCATGGATTTCTTGTATGATTACCTGTTAAAGCAGTCTCTGATTAAAATACTCAAACCAACTTGAACTGCTTATTGATTAACTTGGAATATTGTTGCTTATTAAAAGCAAAATAATGACATCTTTTCAAATTTCATGTTGATTAAAAATCTGAACTTGATGGGCTGTAGTTCTATGAATTGATAAAATGAGTGAGGGACTCAGTTGTTTTTATTACACCATAAAACCTTGAAGTGGTTAGGATAAATACTCATACAAAGTAGGAAAATGTGGTCTTTTCAGTTTTGTGTGCACAGTGTCTGCAGTTCCTGTGCGTATTCTGTATACAGCCTTTAAACCCACAGTCCTCATTGCGTGATGAGAACTGCTGTGGGGAACAGGAAAGTAGATGATGACCAGTTCTTGCAGGCACCAGAACTGCTGTACAGATTGCATCTGTGTTGTAAACCAGTGGATGGATAATTCTTGCTTCAGAGGCAAGAGCTTGTTAGCCTAAAATCCTCAAGTATGAAGCATGAATAAACTTTTAAAAAAATTATTTAATAAAAGTTAATGTGTACATTCTGGTTAAATATTCACTAATTATCAAGAAAACATCCAAAGATTTTAATTAGTCCGGAGCATTTTTCTTAATACTGCTCATACCTCAATTAAAACCAAACAAAACTCCCACAAAAGTAAAAAAACCAAACACCACCAACCCACCCTGAACAGAAAATGCAGGAAGATGTAATATTTAAGATTAAAAGGTTAGAAAAATAACTTGATGCAAAGTTAATATACCTATTTGCATATTTTTAGTAGTAGATAGTGCAGAACCCAGGTAAAAGCCCACTGAAGAACTATCTTGCTTGCAAGCTATGTGCTGAGATGAGGTCTTGGTGTAAAATACATGATTTTTTTTTTCCTCATTTGTGTTATCTTCCAGTCCCCTACTGACTGTGCTCAGGATTCTACTCTGAACACAGATTAGAGGGTACTCTGATTAATGCATATGTATTTTGTATAATATGTAATACATCCTATGTATGACGCCACTGTAATACAGACACAGACAGATAGGGAGAAGTTTGGGGCAAAACCATCAGATAAATCAACAGAGGAGCCTATGGGATTGTATGAACGACCAGTTTGAAACGCAGCTATTGAAGAACGTCTACTTAGGACAGAGATGATTAATGATTACTTTCAAACATCTCAGGAGCTAAAAGCAGGCATTTCACAACAGCATCCTGGTTGGGAAAGTCCTATCCTACGGAATCATTTGCTTTCTGCTATCTGTAAAAAATATAATTTTCTTAGTGAAAATTATTACATTACCTTACTTTAAGATACTGCTGCTTCTGTTCTAGTAATAAACCAGTATGGGATATAAGCCTCACTTTATCAGGGGGCATCAGAACTGGCTTCCCTGGATCCAGAATTTCAGAGGCTTAGTCTTGCGTGTCTCAGTTTTCTTCTTGTGCAGCCCTTGGAAAAGCAGGTGGTAGAAGACTGTCTAGTTGTAGTTACATTGATTTTCCTGTGGCTTTTTGAAGTCCAAAGCCTTCTAGGGGATATTTTTTTTTTTCTTTCAAAGCCTTTTTCCCAGTGTGTTTATTAGCAAGCAGCCCTAATAAAGAGTCTTTCAAAATTTTCAAGATTTTGAGAGTATGGTGGAATAGATTGTACAAAATGTCTGAGAAAACAGTTGCAGGAGCTGTAGTTACCTAGTCCTGTGGTAGGAAATTTCATGGAGTAAAAGAAAGCAAGGAAATTAAAGCTAGTTAAATGCATTGGTCCTGTCTTCTGGCTCTCCCCAGACGATTGTACTTTCAAAGTTGATCTTTCCACTGCAGCATGTAGAGCAGCCCTGTGCTACGAGGTTAACGATCTTTGTTTAGAATCCATTATGTCATCTAGCTTTCTTTTCCCTGTCTGCTTACTGCTTCTTTGCAAGCTATGTTTTATTTAAATAGCAGGTTTCTTCTTCAGATGATTTGAAGAAAAAATAATGCACTAGGTTAATAAAGTTTTCTCATTTCATTTCATGATGCGCTGCCTAACACTCATCAATAAATTTCCCTCTCCAATGGAAAGTTCTTACATTTCTGTATTAACTAGAATAGAAATAAGAATGGATAATGTGTAAAAAAGAAATAAAATTTTTATCCAAAATTACATATTTTTGTCATGATAGTCTGGTTCCAGCATGCCAAAGAACATAACCGAAAGGGCTTTCTATTCACATCACCTGCAGTCTGTGCTGCCTCTGAGAAGCAACTTGAAAAGTTCCACACAAGTTAGAGCGACCTCAGGAGCTGTGTCCCACGCAGCCCTTGCACCCTGTAGAGAAGGTCTTGTACCTCCCTTTCCCGTGCCTTACCTTGTCAGCACATACTGTAGTCTGTCATATTCACAGTGAGGAAATTTAACCAACAGATGGTCTGAAAATCATGAAGAATTGCACTTAGCCCAACTTTTGAGAATTGTTCTGAATGCCTCCCAGCTTGATGCAGAAAAGCAAGGAAACAAATATGTGAAAGCAATTTTCTAAACACTTCTAGCTTTTTCTGGGTAGGAAAATAAGATCCAAGGAAAGTCTGCTAGAGTACCAGAAAATTGTTAATTCGTGGTTTGTTTCACGATCTGATTGGCTTTTTTTTTTTCAAAGTCATCTATTTGAAAATTACTTATTTTTTAGAGGTCTTTTCAAAGAAATGTCACTGTTGCTCTTTGATCTTTTTAAATTTTTTTCCCCAAATCTGGGACCTATTAAGCACCTTCCAGTACAGTTTTGAAATAACGCACCTGGCATTGACTTTGAGCTACTTGGCACAAGGTGCACAACACATTAGAATTTGTTGTTACTGAACTGTTGAGATATGTGTATATAACCATCTTACAGAAGCTTCTGGAAAGCTCAGCCACTCTTATTTACTCTTACTCTACACCATATGAAACAAACCACAAAGCACAGTATGACCTCTTCCTCTTGCTGTATATGTGACACGGTGTTCCTGCAGCTGATGGATCTTTATTTTGTCTTCCACTCTTGCAGTGTCAACGGGGTCAAAGTTACATGTGGGTCTGTTCACATATAGGTGTAAGTGCACATCTCTGAAAATTGGGCGAATATTTAACTAAATATTAAGTTAGGGGGTCTAAGTATAGCTGGTTGGTTATAACAGATTTTTACACCATTTGGTGGTTGGGATCTTGGGGTTTTTTCAGTAAAATGAAACAAAATATTGCTGCATACTTAGGAAAGGTTCAGTCTTGATGGTGATCGGTTTAGTTGTGTGAGAATGTAAAGCTCCTAACACTATAGGAAACAGTCGACTGTGACAAAGCTTAATTACTCTGGCACTTGGCTGGAAAACCCACTACTGCAACTTCACACCTCAGGCTGTGATGTAATGGAGGGAGTGCAGACTGCTGCACCTTACAGATGCCCGAGCAGGTGTCTTGAGGTGGGCTGGCCATGGGCCATATAGACATGACCTAGGTTTTCTCTTCTGCCTGAGCCACAGTTGCAGCATTGCTACAGCAGGCAGCAGAACAGTCTTTATACTGAGCTTTGCCACAGGGTTAATACTTAAAAATAGAAGTACTTAAGCAATATGGTTTTTTCAAGTTGAACGTTGCTGGCCAAGTCAGATTTGTGAACCAGGTGCTGTGCTTGCAAGGAACCCTGCTACGAACAAGGAAGATGAGAGATGATTAAACCACTGTAGGTGCTTGTTTGGATTGCTCTGAAGCAGAACTGTATCTGGAGACGTTGCAGGCGTGTGATTCCTACTTGTAGGTCTCACTTGCTGGGAAAAGGCCAAGAGTTAAATTCTGAAACTCTTCAGAAATACTGACCTCCTGAAATACTAGTAGTAGGTGGATCCTGCAAACACACCGTTTGTTTGCATTCGCATTCCCATTCCTCATCTGGTCTTGACCGTTGGTGACAGCTGGTATGAAAGTGCTACATCCCATTGTCATCACTGTGCATAAGTAAGATGGTCTTAGGGTGCCTCCAGTGGCCTGCTGAATCCTTCTGATGCCATCATTCTCCATTTCAAAAGAGTTTGAAATTTCAGATTTGATGTGTTTTGGCACAAAATCTCTGCTGGAGTAAAAAAAAAAACTTCCTCAGGTCTATTTTAATTTCTTTTCTTTGGCAAAAGGTCTTTGCAGTGGGCACTTCAAAGCTGATGATTATAGCATGGTCTCCAGTGTCGTAAGTCTGAAAGTGAAGTTCGATGGGTGTTGAAGGAACAGTTTCCCTCTTGCTGTGCCTTGATACTTCCCCCCTGCTACATAAAGCAGTGGTGTCCAGCCAGACACTGTAGCCTACTTTCACCTTCTTAAGAAAAGAAAGTTCATTATGTCCCCAAAAGATACTTGTACCTTCTGTGAACAGCATACCTCTGCATACATACTGTGAAGAGTATGTGCAGCCAGAGAGGAGCATGTGAAAAGAGCGAGGCTGCCTTGCCAGAACACCTTACCCAATCCATGAGCTCCTTTTTGCAGGAAGCCCCAGCATATAGGAAGGTGAGAATGGCAGCTGGATGGGTTACTGGTAACTTATCACCTGTGCTGGGATTCAGGGAGCTAACATGACTTGCAAGGCCAGTGTCTGGCCTTGGTGAGGACCCTGGACTCTTAACTGTTTTCTAGTGTGGTTAAATCTTTCTTGGAACGCAGTATTGCCATAAACAAACAGGTATGTTCTGGCTATAGACACTGCAGCCTAAGAATTTTTTGTCCTTTTATCCTTTGTATTTTGTATATTGGTTCTATATACAGTGCGCTTCTTGAAAAAATTACTGGTAGTTTATTAACTTCTCTGGAAAATTTGATGTTTTCTGAGTTTATTTCCATGTGAGCATATCACAACATAATGGAGTGAGAAGGGGATGTAAAGCAGCGCAGCCAAAATGCAGGATGAATAGCACAGGAAGGGGGGAGTCTGTTAAAGCAGCTTGGTACGTAGAGGAACAGGAGAGATCTTGGAAGTTCCATCACCTTACTTGTGGTTAACGGCAATATTTTGCTCTAAAATGATGAACACTTTTGTAATCAAATCCAGAGGCAGTAGCAAGCTGTCATGTGACAGAGCATCACGGGATTTTTTTTTTAAGAGGTCCTGGGTTTGTGAAAATTAGATGTCATATAGAAGCTCCTCTCACGAAGAGACAAGAGTGTTGCATAGTCAAAAACATTTTCAAAGCATTTGATTTTGCTAGTGATGCAATGAACTCGAGTTTTGATATTCCTTTATGTTGCGTTCTAGTGCTGGTCACATATTTTTAGGAGCATCAGCAGTGACAACAGGGAGACTACTGCGGTTTTGAAGAGTTGTGAAGTTAGAGGATTTGTGAGGGATACTAAGGGAAGTTAACTGGGCTTTAGTTGAGGTTTCCCTGGGTTATAAAGTAGATTTGGTGCCTAACTAGCTGGCTGCTGTTGAGGGTTAGCATTGGTATACTTCAGCGTTTTGTTTTGCTTTACATTCTGGTAATTTCAGAGATGCAAGAGTTCAAGTCATGAAGGTGGAGGTTCAGGTGTAGCTCCGTGAACTGTCAAGAGGAGTCTTGTAAGCCAAGCAGAAATGATTGTTGCAAGCCGTGATGTTCCTGAAAGCTATGTTGGAAGGAAAACAGTGATTCCAAAAACAAGAAATGCTGAATCTTGTGTTTGTGAGAGTAGAGTGTCTGTCTGAGTTTGATAGAAAACATAACGAAAGACAGATGAGGTGGCTGATAGGAAAATGTCTGGCTTACGTAAAAACAACTTAATCACTGACATCAATTTCTTTGCTAAAATCTTTAAGATCAGTCTGTTTAACTCGTTCTCTCACAAACGAACAGGATACCAAAATCTACACCAAATGCCCATTTAAATGTCTCTCTGAAAAACGCAATTAAATTTCATCAGCTATTAAGAAGCTGCAGTAGAAGCAGTAGCTGGTAATTTCCTTCCTGTAATGACCATCTCTGAGCAAGGGACCTTCTTTCCGTAATTTCAAAATAAAAAGGCTTTTCAGATGCTTACTACTTTTAATTTTTGAAAGTGAGGTGAGCAGCTCCCCTGACCGTTGCTTGTACGGAAGGTGGCTTTTCCTCCCGGGAGTTCCCGCCCGCTTCACCGCGTTGGCTCCCGGCGGTGGCTGCCTGCTGCTGTGAAGCCGGCAGAGGGGGCCCGGAACGTACTTGATCGTAGCTGGTTCTTCGCCGCCCACTGCCGTGGGGATAGATGGGAGGCAGGAGAGCAGCCCTCTGGAGTCCTGTTCCGGCGAGGTACCCAATCACTTCAGCACGATTCTCAAGACAATTCACTCTTGTGCTTCACTGCACTATACGCGTGTGTGTGTGCTAAGTGGGGGCAATTTCGTCCCCCTACTTTAAAATAACGTTGGTGAATCGTAGTTCTTTATCACCACCCTATTTTATGAGAAAGGATTTTGGAAGTGGATGCTTAGATTTTTCTCTGCATTTTTAACTGCCCATAACAAAACTGTTCCTGACACTAACCTGTGTCAGCACACGGGCTCTGCTGATGACTCCCACCCTCCCTCCCTGCTCCCACCAGCTTTCGTTGCCTACTGTCTACCAGTTTCTACCTTACCTGGCCCATTATAAAAATCGTTCAAGGACCTTGATAACTTTTAAAAGTTTTGTTTTCTTTTCCAAGTCCAGGGCTCCTTTTTGTCAGACTGGTGCTGCTCTGCTTGATCCTGAAACACTTTCTATTTTAGTCATCAGAGAAACGTGGTTGGGAGAGCTCAGTTAAGAAATGTAGCTGAGGGAATCTGCTTTTCATTATCTTCAGAATATATATTTTTTGCAGATAGAAATGGCCTATTTAACAACTATTTAGTAAGTTTCATTACGTTGAATACTTTTTGTTTGTTTGTTTAATTTAACCCTGTAAATGGATCATGTCTGGAAGGAGACTGGCCAAATACGTCTCTGCAAAGAACTGAGTGTAAAAAGCTTTTGTCTAAAACCTTTTGCTGTGGTGTCTGGGGTTAGGATTTGAGGTGCTTTGAAGGTCTGTCAAGGTTTCTGGTAGGATGATTCTGCTCCTGTGTTCTTCTGTATAGTATTCCCCTGTATTTGCATAGACCGTCAATGAGATTAGTTTTCTTCATAGAGTAACACTCCTGGGCTTGTGTGCATTTAGATTATTGTTCATATGTTTCTGATGTTGCTGGATAATGGTGAGTGCTGTGGTTCAGCAGATAAGTAATACTCCTGTTGCTTTTTGACTGCTCATGTTGTTTTGTTATCAGTTGCTTAGGAAATCAGTGTGCTGACAGGTTGTCAAGTTCTGCTCCAGAATTGATCAGCAGCTCTGTAACAGCCCCGCCTTCAAATCCCTTCTCTCTGATAGGGATTTTCCTTCTCCCTGCAGCATATACCACTGCTTGGCAGGGCTGTGGGTGTCTCCCCATTCCTCCAGAGTTGTTGCAGTACATTTGTACAGTCCCAATGAATGAATATTCATTTTGCATCAGTATGATGTAGTTGCATAATATCACATCACAGGATTTTTTTTGTCACACAGTGAAGCACTTTTATCCTGTGTTTAATTTTACCCTTATGTTTGGCTATCTGAGTTTCTAACACTTGATTGTTAGAGTAAGTGACTAATTCTGTGAATTAGCCTGCCATAAATCACTGGTAGATCAATTTCCTGTTAACATATTCCTGTTAACAAATTTCTATTTGTAATTTTTTTCCAAAGCATCTTGTTTTTCCAGCTTCTTGCTGGAATCAAGTTCATTGTATCAAATACAAGTTGATTTTTTGCTTATTTCTAGCAGGCCAGGCTCATTTCTAGCTGAGTGACACTGTAATTAAATGCCTTACTTTGGATCTCAAAGCTTCAAAATTGTTTTCTTTGTATTGTTGGTTGTAAAAAAAAAAAAAAGTCTTTCATAATTCCAATTGAGTTATTTTTGTATCTCTTGGGTGAAAACAGAAACTCAAAACAGCAGTTGCCCTAAAAAACTTTTCTTACGGAATTACAGACATCATCCTATGCTCTTCCTGTCACCCTCCAGCTGACTGCCCTTGTAGGAAGAGGTAGGAAAGTGTCAAACCACGTCTAGAGAACACTGATTTTTGTAACTGGTGCAGACTTAAGCTTTGAAGCTTCCTCAGCCCTCTGAAATAGCTCAAAATGTTTTGAAGTTAATTGGTCACTTCAATGTCAAACAGCAAATTTAAGCAAGTTGTGGTGGGGTTTGCTTCCCTCAGGTCTTTCTTTTCTCACCTTAAACCATAGTCTAATGATGTCTGGGACACGCAGCCTGGAAGCCAGTGACTTAAGCAGTTCATTATGTCATCGGTTCTTTCTTTTCCACGTAAAGACCATTTCTGCCTCAAAGAATGCTCAGATGCTGGTAAGGTAGCTCAAGCCTCTGATGTCTCTGACTCTGGGGACTGTTCTTAGAGAACAACAGGGGTTCTGCTAGGCAATGCAATGTCTGGTTGCTGCACAATAGGTTTCAAGTGTAACTTACTTGTATGGACTTAGTCTCATTGTTACTGGCTTGGGGTGGCTGGGAGGAGGGGTGGTGAAAGGAAGCTTGCATCTAAAGGAGCTAGTGATTTGAAGGCTGCTTTGCTTTGCTTACTAAAACCTTAATCTCATTCATAAGAAAATTAGTCTGAGTACAGTTTGGGTTGGTTGAGATTTGTCTTTATGAGGGTGTTCTATCTACGCCAGTTTCTGTAGGCCAGGGTTACCTTTACTACACTGTATGCTGGCTGGATTTTTGTATTTCATTTTTTTTCACAGTGCTTTGTACTTAGTGCATCAAAAGCAGCGCATGAGCTTACTCTTGTAATCTTGACATGCAAAAGGAAATACCAGAAAAATAGAGATTTTCATGTGATAACCATCGTTGTGAGCAACTAATTTCTTATTTATCTTTTAATAAAGGTCTTTCATGGTTCTTCTCCGGAAGGAAGTAAAGAGGAATCTAGTTTTACACCCATGGGCTTTTAGAGTATAAATACATTTTCAGTTTTTATAAGAGCATGAAGTCTTGTCAAATACAGATTCGATAAAGTGTTTTTTAAAACTCTTGCTTAGAAAAAATGAAGCTGGTAGATTTTTTTTTTTATTAAGTCTATTAACAGAAATCCTGATTTGTCCCAAATAGTAGGAAAGAGGCATATTTTTTTTTCCAGTTTTCTTTTTACCAGCAAAGAAAGAAACTTCTCTAAGTCCTTTTTCTCGTTAGAGTTGTTTGGATGCAGAGATTACTTTCCACACATCAATACACAGATTGGATCAAGTAGCAGTCACGTTACTTGGTAGCTGCTTTGGGGTAGTGTGGCAATTCCAGCACACACATCTGGACGGGTCTCCCTGTGTGTAGAGCCAAGGGTGGCAGTTGTCTCATTCATAACCTTATATTGTTGCTTGTCCATCTTGGATTCTTCTTTACCATCTGGCTACCATGTTACTGAGGGCACCTGAGTGGGGTAAAATCTCACCTGGTCCCTTCCCCTTGTCAAGTGCTCTGCTTCTGCACTCCTCTGGTAGTAGAGAGAAGGAGATTTCTCCTGGCTTCCAGATTTTCTAGATCAGGCTGTCCAGCTCCTGCTGAGGCAGAAGAGAAGCAGCATTGGATTGGTTAATGAACAGTAATTGGAGAGATGGCAGGTGGGATGGCATGGCAGGACATGGATGGCATGGGAGGACAGCTTGGGTGGAGAAGCACAGCAGCTGCCTGCTTAATGGGAGTGCTTAAAGGCCACTCTCCATGGCAGAGTCAGAGCACTAAGGACATGGATGGGCTTTTGTACAGTCACTTTGTCCATGTGGCAGATGGATATACCAAAGATACTTATGGATATACCAAAGAAAACTCTGTTGCCTGTGTAAAGCAAAAGACAAACTTCAGTGCATAGGAGAGTATAAAGCAAATGGAAATGAGTTGTCAGGGCCTGGAACAGTCTGCCCAGGGAGGTGGTTTAGTCACTATCCCTGGATGTGTTTAAAAAAATTGTATATGAGGTGCTCAGGGATATGGTTTAGCATAGGACAGGAATGGTTGGACTTGATCTTAAAGGCCTTTTCGAAACTTGTGATTCTGTGATTTTGTGAAATTTGATTAGGTCCTCAAATACTGTTTACAGATAACGACTGTAACTCAAAGGGTGAGAATTGAAGATAACAAAAAAATATCACTTTGAAAATAAGATACATAATTTTTATAATTCTCTTAAATATTCCAAGGAAGTAAGGGAAGGGAGGGAGTCATCTCACCACACCCCTTTGCTGGCCAAGTAGATGCAGGAGCAAAACATTCCCTTTCCTGTCAGAGCAAAGTACAAACTTTCCTTGGAGTTTTCAAGGGGAGGGTGTACTGCTCGCTGAATATACCAGTTCCCAAAGGTCAGCTTTCTTAAAGATACTTCACATATCAAGAAAATATGCTCATTTCATGAAGTTACGAGCCACCCACCCTACTGTTGCTCATCTGCTAGTGGGCATGCCTGGAACAAAGCCCCAGCAAGGTGATGTTACCCAAAGGAGTTTCTGTGAAACACAAAGTCTCAGGCTTTTCCTGCCGAGAAACAGCTCTCCTGGCACCTTGACAAATCTTGGGAAAAACTGCTACTTTTCATTTTATTTTACAGTCCTCCTTTTAAGATGCTTGTAAAAATCTGAGAGACCCAGGAGAAATCATAGTATCATTTGGAAGGAGCCAACAAAATCACTTCAATTCTCAATCTCCAAAGTGGCTAACATTTTTTTTACTGCCTAGAAACAGGATGAGAGTTTGGGAGGAGAAACTATGTATGTCTTCTATATAATGATCATATTTATACTGTGATTTCTGCAAATTTGAGCTTGCATGTTAAAGCATGAAAGGAGCTGACACAGAAGAGGGCCTGCATTACTGGGGTTTTCATGGTTGTCGGGCCATCACAGTTCCCCGTTGTGGCTCCAGGCGTGTTCTGTATCCCTAACAAAAATGTGTTGTTCTAAAGCATATCTTAAATATTCAACACCAACACAACTAGAGGCACTGACTTAGGCCAACTTAGACATCGCTGTGGACAGCAAGGCTTAGTTAAGGTCACAGTTGTTCCCAGACTGGCGAGATGCCTACCTTACCTGTTTCCTGGTTTCTTGCTTGATGTCAAATGAAGCACTCGGTAATTTCCAGTGACATGAGGGGCCATCATCAGTATTAGTGTCAGGAGCAGATGCTCGTCCTGCTCTGCCAACCCCCCCGAGAGGGTGAGGAAGGCACCCCTCAAACTGGCCAGGCAGCTGAGTCTTAAGCTGTCGCCTCTGCCTCATGACCAGCCCCTGTCTGTACTCTTTTTTACAGAGACTATGTAATGTTAGTTTTAATAATGTATCTAAACAGGTAGGAAAATAACCTTGTGGTAGAATTTAGTCAAAATGAAGTATTTGCAGTTAGATTAGGTTCTGGTTTGAAAATTATTAGACCTTTCCTTGTCAGAGGACAGGTTAATGAATTTAAGAAAACTTATGACCAGTTCCTGCCAGTTCCAATTATGCTGCTGTTCTAAAACCGATTGCATGGGTTTTTTCCTTTTATCTTACATGTGAGCTGGTGGCGGGTGGGGATGGATGTTGTTTGGTAGCTATTGATTGCACAGTTGCTTTCTGAATCTAAGCTCTCAGTAATGACCATCTGAAAGCAATAATTAAACATTAATTTCAAAATGGTATGTGCTTTATAGCTCTCCTGCCTTCTTTTGTACACTTTTATTTCATCCTTGACAGTTTACAGGATCAGAGTGCATTTGAAGAGGTTGAAGGGCGATGCTGACAAAAAGAGGTAGCATAAACATAATCCACTGGAATATGTCCACGGAATACATCTCATAGCTGTGAGAGCGTTCATTTAGACACTCAGCAGTGCTTTAACCCTTGCAGCAATAAAGGCCTTCAATTTCTCGTTAATACTTTGAAAAGAAGATTTGAACTGCTTCCCCCGTCGATTGTGCTGGGTTTTTTTACCACTCCTTTTTATGATTAATACTAAATTCAAGAATCTGGATACTAATCCAACCAAGCACATAAAACGTGATGGGTCTGATTAGAATCACTGTCATTTTCTATGTGCTTACATTTAAGCATATGTTGAGTGCGTAGTTGCAGTAGTGCCTGTGTGAAAAGGGACAACTAAGGCAGCTACGGAGAAACAGAAAATAGCGTAAACAATACTTGTACAAAATGAAAAATGAGTTTAAAAACAATAATTATGTAAGCTTGACTGCTTACTTGGTTATAAGCCTGACATAAAGCAGCAACAAGTTTTAAAATCTAATACGTTAAATCACACCACTAGTTTGTCCTTTTGTTCAGTTTATGTTTTTATTTCCCAGGTTTCTGTTTTCCTGACATTGTGGGTCAAGATAGATGAGCTTGTGAGATTTTTCTTTCGGTTTTGTAATATGCAGTGCCATTCAGATTTTTAAAACCCATGACATTTCATGAAACTGGGTTGATTTCTCTTAGTTTCATATTATAAGTTAGGAAAACGTTACACCAAAACTACCTTCCCCACCAGCAAGCTCTCACTTGATGGTTACCCTTGGTTGGATGGTTGATGGAGTTACCTTTGGCGAATTTCAAAATACTTCACTTTCAGGAGTTTAAACCTCTGAAACACCCTGTGCCTTATCTGTCACAAATTGTCCCTTGTGAATCTCTGTCCTGCCATCTGCTTTCAGCAGCACTTCATGTTTTTTGACAGAAGCAGAAGGCAGATTTTTCATGACCCCCATGAGATGTGTGTGATGCCTGCCTCGGCTTTTAATTAGGTTTTCATAAAGCAAGTAAGTTTTCCAGGCTGCAAGATTTTTACCTGAGACAGATTTTAATGGAGTTTTGTGTATGTGTATTAAACCATATTTTTAACGCCTGCAAATGAGTGTCCATAAGCCTGGGTGTTGTCTGGGTAAAATACCTCGTCACAAAGATCCTTCAAGTTTTAATTACAGATATTTAGCTTGACTCTTTTTTTTAACAGATGAAAATTTACAGCACTTTTAAGTCCCCATTGGCCAGTGAGGATATAGATGTAAATAGCTACACATCCTTAATTTGTCTCCTTTTCTGCTTTTATTTTACATAAACTGTGAAATTGTTTTATTGAACTGCTGCACTGTTTAAACAAAAGAAGTCCTAAACGAAGATAAGATTTGTATAGAAGCTGCTACACAAAATAAAGCTGCTTTGTAGCTACATCCAAAAATCAAATGTGTCATCATATTAAAAAAGGACTCCTCTGCCATAATAAATTACATTTGCTTTGCAGATATGAAAAGGCCATTTTATTCCTTGCTCTTGAAGAATCTTTTTTTTTTCCTCACAAGAAATGAATGCTTCTACCTTTATCAGGTTTTTTTAGCTTACAATTGTGTAACTATGAAAAGTAATCAGTCAATTACAAGACATGGCAATCTGGCCTTCAGTACTAAAGATAAAGCAACAATTTCAGTCTCAGAGGTTACACATGTACATCGTTCCCTTCCTTTGAGGCTTCCCTTCATCCTGAGTGCAATACAGAGGGTTTTCAGAGACACAAGTTTTGTCCCCAAGTAGGCGGGTGGGAATCCCAATGGAACTGCAGCTGGGAAGTAGAGCAGATTTTGAATCAAAATGTTTGATAGCTTCTGCTAGCTGTGCTGAAATCAGCCTAACAAGGGTGAGGTTATCACAGAATAAGCATTCTATGCGTGTTTATAAATATGCACGTACATAGTATTTCATGTTGGATTTTCCTGTTTCTTCCCACAAAGTGTCATGTCTCTTATGTTCAAGCTTTCCTTGAGCTTCCCAGCTCCTGCACACACCATCACCCAGTTTCTCAAGGTGCTTGACTTTGTGTCCAGAGACCTTGACTTGAAAGAGTTGAGGTGCAATGCTGAAACAGGTTCAATTCTTTTGGACTTGTGGCCATTTGCACAAATACGCTGTTTTATCTTTCATGCTCTTGTGCTAAGCTCTTTGTAAAATTAAAGTCACAAAATCCAGAACTTTATGGTGATGGTTAGAGCATTGTGGCTGCTCATCTTCCGTGAATTCCTTCTTCCTCTTCCTTGTTTTGCAGAGATCAGGGGAAAGCACGATATTAACTTCCATAAACCTTGATCCCTTGTTGCAGCTTTACTTTTCTCCTTCCTATTGTATCTCATCACCTGAGCATTTTGGCTAACACCCTCCTGCTCCCACGCTATGTACTCTCCAGTTCAGATGAGAAGCTTCACCCCTTTATTTCTTGTCAGAAGGGATCTGGGACTCTCATTCCAACACATCAATGATAGTGCTCTGAAGTTAAGATCTCACATGGCTTACTGTAGGCTTTCACCGTGATACTGAACGAACTGCTTCATGTCTCAGTGTCTTGGGTTTCTGTTCATGATAAAGGGATGATGGCAGTATTTCCTTCTTTCAGTTCTCTCTCTTACCTCTTTAGAGTGTGATCTTTTAGCTGAGGAACTTACTTGCATGTGTGCGTTACATTTCATAGGAGAAGTGCTAGGCATTGCTGCCACTCCAGATAGTGGAACGTTTTGTGATGTCTTCTCATCTAACGTCCTGTGTGCTTTCTGGGAGATTTCAACTTAACTGTTTAAGACAGACAAGGATGCTTTCATGTAGTTTGGGAGTTTATGGGCAACTTTTCTGACCATGGAAGCTCATGTTTCTTTCCTCTGTCCTCAGTCCCTAATTAGTCTTTTTAGCATATGTCTCACCATAACTGTCTGTAATAATTGTTCAACTTGAAGCAATCTAAAGATGACACGATACCCAGCACAAAGAGGATTTACTACATTCACAGCATTTCGCTGGTGCTGGCATTCAGCACAGAGACTAAAGTAGATGCCTAATAGGCCAATTTTATTAAATGAAGAAAAGGCAGCATTTTCTGGAAATTGATGATTACAGATTGTAATCTGTAAGGCATTTAAGGCCAGGTTAGATGGGGCTTTGGGCAACCTGGTCTAGTGAGGGTGTCCCTGCCCATGGTGGGGGGTTGGAACTAGATGATCTCTAAAGTCTCTTCAAACCCAAAGCATTCTATGATTCTACATCATTTTATAGAGAACTCGCCTGCAGAATTACTCTTCTTCAGGAATCACGCAACGCAGACCACAGTGGCTCTAAAGCGGCTGAGGAATCAAAGGAGGAAATAGTGCCTCGGAGCATTGCTCTGTTGCTCATTTCTAGAATTACAGGTGCACCCCCCAGTAGTGAAAAGTGGTGAAGACAACTGTTAAATTAATTTTAAAGGGCATTAAGCAATTACACACTAATATTACCTCAGTACATTGGACAAGGAATAGGGAGTAATCAGGATGTTGTGTTACAAACACTTCTGTATCAGTATTGTACTATTTCTTTTATAGAAGCTTTTTCCCCTGCAGGGACTGTTACAACATTCACATCTGAATTTCTCTAAACTGTACAGTCTTCTTAGTCATCTACATTTGTAAGTAAAAACTAACATAATTACAGCAATTTTGATATCATACCAGGAAAATCATGTAAATCATTAAAAATGGTTGAAGTATGAACTTAATTTTTTGTTCTAACCTGAGGAAGTTTTTCAGAAGGCTGTCAGGCTTAACAGAAAAATGGAAAGAAGACTGAGTAATTGACAGGATCTGTTTAATCCTGTTTATCCATGGATTTGATTTTTCCAGGACAAGAGACATAGTCTGTGCGTCTCATGCGAGGAGAAAGTTTCAGCGTATGCAGTGGTTCTGCAGCTTTTACAAATCATCAAGGATGAGAGCAGACTTGTTTGCCTTGCTCTCCATTTTATTTTAAAGCACGGGCAGTTTGTTTTTGTAGATAATTGTGTTTAAAGTCAAAACACCACACAAAAGTGGAAATATTTCACTCTGCACTCTGACTGCACATGCTGTGGTTTGGAAGATGGATTTGCTCTACCAGGAGGGCATCAGGTCGAGTCAGGGCACTTTATGCCCAACACAGTGAAGTCAGCATGGGCTGTGTGTGACAATACCAGAGGGAAAGAACAGTGGAAGAGCCCTGGCAGTGGCCACCCCAACAGCACCTTCTGGCTGTGCGGCCAGAACCTCTGTGAATCAGTGAGCCCTGCTCACCAGCTTGCACGTGGATTTGTTTTGGAAAATCCCTGAGTTCTGTGCTGCTTAACAAAGAAACCTTAATAATGTTAGTAGTAAGAGACCTGCTGTGAATCCACCAGCACACAGGGCAAAGCCTCTCTAAGGGTCTGCGTGCTCAGGCTTGCCCTTCTGCGAGGGAATAGGACCTTTTGCGCCCTTTTCCCCTGATCTTTACTCCTCAAGACTCTTCTGAAGGTGGCCAAACTCGAGGCCCTCACCTCTGATGTTCCCTCATGAAGGCTGTCTTCCCCGTTCCCTCCCTGTTTTCCTCAGATGCTAAATCTCCCAGGGTTTCTGATCCTATTTCTCCAGCCAGCTGTGTACAACAACCCTGCACTGGATTGGGGAGGGGGAAGCGGCAGAGCTGCTCTCCCATCCCATCAGAGATTCAGCACCAACAGGAATCCTCACGGTGCAAGCACTTGGCATGTCCCCCCTTTTGCCCTATGCGCCATTTGCCCTCTCTGGGCTACCGCCTTCGTGACCATCCTGGTCGCTGCCAGCACTGCTTGGGCCTCGGCCCTGCCCACTTCTTTTAAAGCCTGTTCATTTCTCGGGGGGCTGCACAGCACTGTGTGCCTCGTTACTGTGTAGCAGGCCCCATAAAACAGTGAAAATGGTTGTTGGCAGCAAAGGTGAAGTAAATAAAGGTATGGCCAGGCATCAGCATGTCACCCAAGTAAAAGAGCCAGCAGCACTGACTTGTGTGGGTGCCCTCTGCTGCTTCCAGCCAATCGGATTCATTAACTAAACGGATTTGGGAGATCCTTGTCCTGCAGGATCCGTCGGCATCTTCAGATGAATGACATCGTACACATCATGATGTTTAGTCTCTTTGATGGAAACCTCTGGCCTGTGCTTTGCTTCTGTGCCTAAGTGTGAGATGTAAGGCTAGATGGATGCTTAGTCTCACATGGGATCACCTGGGCTGTTCACCTGCTTTCAGGGAGGATCAAGCAAACCTACCCTCATCTTGACAGGTGTCTGTCTCAACTGTGCTCATTGCTTCCTGTGACAGCATTACATGTGGTACCTGTAGGTAACCTGCTGCCATGCTGCTCATCCTTGTGCTAGAAAGCTTTTCTCCACAACTGCCTAAATTGTCTTGTCTTTTATGTGACAGACATGGGGAACAATTAGTCACTGTCCTCTTCTCATAACAAACTTTTACATATTTTAAATATGCTATTTTGTCTTCTCTTAGTCTTCACTTTTTCTAGACTAAACAATCTAATTCTCTCAAACTTGCCTTGTTCTACATCTGCTCTCATCTTTTGTGGCTTTTACCTGGACTCCCTCCAAATGTCTCCTTCCTCCGACAGCCCGGTAGGCAGAGCTGGATGCAGTAACATAATAAGGCTTTGCCACTGTTGGTAGAGGAAGAATAATGACTTGATTTGCTATGAACATATATAATCTATTCATATTTCTGCAACAGGACATCATCCTGATTTATAATTTCCTTATAGACTGCTGTAACTCCCCTGCAGATCCTTTTTGCAGCACACTTGTCCAGCAAGTCTCCTGTTAATACGCGAGCGCTTGAATTATCCTTCTGTGGTAATTTGCATTTCTCTTTGTGAAACTAATGCATTAATTTCAGAACATTTATCCAATTTGCTGTGATCATGGTGAATCCTAATCCAATCTTGTAAACTGCTTGCAACCTCACACAGTTAGTTATATCATATCAGATTTTACAAGTCTCTTTTATCACCAAAGTACCAGACCCTCAAATGTACAAGGCACCAGCATTAGAACTAGCTTTTTTTGAGAACCCTGATGAAAGAGTTCTGTGTTTGGCTGTGTCCACCTCTCTGGTGAGCGAGCATCAGTTCTGCTGTAGGACGTAGTCAAACTTTCTCTGCTTGTCACTGTGCCAGCATAGGGTGACCTGAGGTAACTGACATTTCAGCCACCAAAGGCAAAACTCAGGTGCTAAAGGAGCCTCTGTGGAGCACCAGGTGACAGCAGCAGTTTTTTCTCTCTCTCAGGCAGAGCTTATTTCTGAACTAGCAAGGTAGCTCTATGCTTCCTTCCTTTTTCTAACACCTTTGTGGCATTTTTTTCTTATATTTAATATTCTTTCTTTACCCTGTGTCTTTGCACGGTGGATTTTTTGCAGTTTTCCCAACATGCTAGGGCTTTAAGGTAATTAAATGTCTCCTGGTATAGCATACTGCTGGTTTACTCTGAGCTGAGTTAATTTGCTGCTGTGCCTTTAGCATTGCCCTTCTGGAAACTTGTCTTCTCCCCTGAATTCTTCCCATTGGACTGTCTTTGCCTGGGGGCATCCTGGATTAGTCCCTGGAACTGGCTGTGCCTGCATGCCCTGTGCTCCCCTAGCATTTGTCTGCTCTTCTTTTCCTAAGAGTCATTTAATCTCTTGTTTTGTAATCACTTTCACTTGATTTTCTTTACATCACTAAATTCATAACAGTTCTTTTATGAAACTAAAGTTAAAGCTAGGACACCACCTCCTGTGCAGTGGCCTTTGTCACTTGATGGCCTGCCAGGTTACCTCTTCAGCAAACACCTAAGTATCTTCTTTTCCAAGAGAAATAAAAGAGGTGTTTAATACCGAACTTTGTCCATGTCCTAATTTTGAAAGCCTTTCTGAGATTTTTGTGTGCTTTCCTGGAGGAGTTCTTCCATGCAGGAAGCCAAGAGAGGACTGTTTTGGAGGAAGCCTTCACTCCTTGAAGTAGCCAGGGGAATATTTTTATGATCATGTAATCTAATCCTCTGTGCAAAGCAATTGCAACTAAAAACCACAGCCTGTCCTGACCTTGGAAGCCTAACTTTGTTTTAAGAAGTATTCTGCAGCTTTTTAAAGAAGAAACTTCCTGAAAAAAAACCCAAAACTACAAGGGGTGCTGTGCCTCACCAGTGTAATGGCAGTCACAAAGAGATGAGGGATGACCAGTACTGACTGTACCCTTTTGACAGCCGGTCAACATGCAACATAATATAATAATATAATATAATAACATAAAAATAATACAATAATACAATCTTCCCTGAGCAGCAAACAAAGCAGAGCTACGTCTGACAGGGGCTTCTTCAACTTATGTGCCTGTAAAAACAAGAGGTGAGGCAGGTAACTCCTGTACTGGGAGAACACCCTATGAGAGCACTGGGCTCAGAGCAAAAACTTTAAGGTTTATCTGTCTGTTATGGGCCAAACAGCGACCCTACATCTGCAGCCATTTGTTTCCTTTAGGAAAGGATGTATGTGGTTCAGCTATCTGAGCGTGTTTCTTGTTTTCTTTGTTTAAAAAGTGTTCCATAATAGTTATTTTAGGCCTCCATAAATGGATGACAAATAGCCACATTTTAGTTAAACCAGAACTTTCTTTATAGCCCTTTCTTACCCTGCTATCAGTGCTATTTCAGTAGCTCTGTGAGTAACAACAGCATTTTTCTTTCTCTGGAGGTTCCAAATATTAGAATTATTTTAGGGGAGTGGTTTTGGATTCAGTTTGTATTCATACTGATAGGTTATATATCATGGGTATTATATAATGCCTGTAATTTAAGAGCCCACAAAGAAAACAAAACATTTATTATATACTGAGGCATTTCCAGGGAGTGAATAACTATGATTAACTGAATAAGCCATTAGCTACCACTATTACTCTGCTCAAATGCAGCTGAAATAGCATTTCTTTAGTGGTAAAAATATTTGGCAGCACCCCACTCACAAAAAAACCCAAAACTTTACAAATGACATTTTTGGAAATTCCTCTACATTCTTAGGAATCTCCAAAGAAGTTGTATTTAAAGGCACCAGGCTCAATTATCCTAGGCCAAAGCTGTCCAAGAGATATAATAAGTATATATGTTAGGTGACTGTTATCTTTCACCAATCTTACACTCACATATGTAGGAATTCAATAATTAAAGTAGCTGTGGGGATAAAGTTTTCTTTGGATTGATTGAGCCTTTGCACTCAGTTGTCTCCATTAAATTGTATGTATTTCTGGTCAGATGCAGTTGTTCTCCACAGTACATATGGTTTGGGGTTTTTTTATTTTTACTATTTATACCACTGCAGAAACATGTCCTACAATTAAAGAAAAAATACATATTGATTCACTTTATAAAAGCAGAATTACAGATGAAATACTGGTAGTAAGATTTTTCTATTAGTGATATAAGCCAAAGAGCATGACCTAACAGTTACTAAGTTAATTACCATTTTTCTGCTTCTGTTGCTTTGTTTTGTTTTTAAAAACTGTTTTGGCATTGAGATAGATTGTTCTTTTTAGTATATCTTAAACACCTTCTATTGCAATGCCTTAGTTTTTTTTTAAAGGGATTTTCCTTTGTGCTGAATTTTTGTTCAAATGAAAAAAAAAAACCAAACCACCCAGAATATTTCTGCCAGGTGAAAATAAGGGTCATCAGATTAATTTTGAATTTAATATTCTTGACCATTTAATCTGATTAGAAACCAACTATCCTCAGATGTTTCTTTATCTTCCTCTGCCTCAGACAATCTGTTAATATATTTTCATGCTTTGCATAATGTCAGAGCACTTCAGAAATGCTGATGGTACTTACAGTAAGAAAAGATTACAGTCATTAGCAAGAACATTTCTGGTTTAAATCCTTTGGTGAACAGGAATGATATGAATTTGGCTGTGTTGCTCTCTGGAGATCATTGGCATGCAGAGCAGGCTGCATTCTTCCACTGACTGGAGCTGATGGATAACTTTCTGTAGATTGGGTGGTCTGCAATGGACCTGAGGAACAGAAACCCTAACTCTAGTGATAGTCATTTTTAGAAGAGAATATTGTCTCTGCAGAGCTAAAGTTGAATTTTACTTTAATATTCCCATTTCTTGAAAAACTACTGTCTACTGACAATAATATGTTTTAAAAAGATAAAATATTAAGGACCTAATATTGGATGCCAGACAACTTTGGAACTTCAGAAGATTTTAGAATTGGGCATGTGCACAAGGGATCGTTTTAAAAGTGGTGGTATCAAGTGAATGCAACTACCATTGTTTAAAAACACATCAAAGTCTTTGTTTGTCATAGTTAATGGAGAAGTTAAGTTAGTGGTGATGGAGATGTTTCTGTGTTGACATGAAAAGTGCCTGGGTTTGTATTGTAGAAGAGAAAGGTGGGCTCAGTAGCTGGTAAAGTAATTAATTCTTGTCTTCTTCATTAGGATTTCTTTTGGTTCTTGCAGTAGTATTAATAATACTGCTTACTTGAGTATTTTTCTAATTATCGAAATTATTTATACAGAACTATTTCAGCTATTTCAGTTATTTTTATTAAAAATGATATTAAAGATTATTACTCTCTCTATATATGTATTTTTTAAGAGCTAGATTTTGGCATCCTAAAATGTCTAGAATATAATATGACCGAGTGTAGAAATTAAATCCATTGAACAGTTCATGTAGTTAAACCTCCAGTGCGGATTTAACAGTAAGTCACTGGGAGACTATAGGGGAGACCATAGGTGGCATAGTAGCGACCAATAGTCTTCAACAGGTGGCAGAGCCTTGCCTGGGCCCTGAGGCTTTGTCATCCCATCATGATCACTGAAGGCATTTTTTCATGTGCTGTGGTATTTGAATAGAATAACTGGTAGGGATGCACAGTAACACCAATATAGATTCAATCAATGATATAGATTCAATGTTTTTAGAATTTGCAGAGGGATGGCTGACTAGAAAAAGGGAGTTAATGATCTGAAAGAAAATTACTTACAGCAAGAGTGTCTTCTTATTTAATGCTGGATGGTTTTGCCCTCAATACAGGGACATTTATAGAATAACAGAAGTATGGGAATAAGAGGCAATCTCTTTACATAATTTATAAATTTCAATTAAAGGTGCCAAAATATTTCCCTTCCAGGCCCAACAAGACAAAATCAGCACTGGAATTACTGACTTTCTGATCAATAGCAGCTAAGATCACAGAGAAAGCACAAGTAGTGACAGAGCCTAATTTTTAACTAAAATAAAGTTATTTAAGGTATTAACTGAACCTAAATATAAATATTTAATTTTAAATGTAGACTGATATTTTCAAGATCTTTAAGAGAAACTCTAGGTTGCAAGGTTCACCTTTCCTGGCTACTCAAACATTATTAATTCACCAGAGAGGCAATTCCTACACCGTGGCTATTTGAAAAGGTAATTACACTGGAAAGAGGAAACTGCAAAGGGCATGTGGGAAGGAAGCTGATGTTCTCCACTGTGTGGCTAAAGCCAGGCAGAAGACACAATTCCTAATAGCAGAGGGGCACATCAGCACAGCAAACACATTAATTCTGCAGATTGGCAAAACTCTAGAGGGCAACTGCATATGGGTACCTTTCATCCAACGGAGATGCTGAAAGACCAGGATGAAATTTAGTAGTACAAATATAAAGTCAGACATTTAACGAAATAAACACCGTCTCTGCAATTTATCAAGTCCAACCATTAACCCAGTGCTGCCAAGTCCACCACTAAACCATGTCCCTAAGCGCCACATCTACCAGTGTTTTAAATACCTCCAGGGATGGTGACTCAACCTGGTCCAGGGCTTGGCAACCCTGTCAGTGAAGAAATTTTTCCTAATATCCAATTTAAACCTTCCCCTGGTACAACTTGAGAACGACACCCACCTCACCACAACCTCCTTTCAGCTAGTTGTAGAGAGTGATAAGGTATTCCTCAGCCTCCTTTTCTCACAGACAAAAAAACCCCGGTTTCCTCAGCTGTTCTTCATAAGACTTGTGCTCCAAAGCTTTCATCAGCTTCAATTCCCTTCTCTGGACCCACTCCAGCACCTCCATGTCCTTCTTGTACTGAAGGTCTCAAAACTGAACACAGCACTTGAGGTGCGGCCTCTACCAGTGCTAAGTACAGTGGGACTCCCTAGTCCTGCTGACCACACTATTCCTGCTACAAGCCAAAAAGCTTTTGGCCTTCTTGGCCACCTGGGCACACTGCTGGCTCATGCTTAGCCAGCCCTTGACCAACACCCTTAGGTCCTTTTCTGCCAGGCAGCTTTCCAGCCACTCTGCCCCAAGCCTGTTGCACTGCATAGGGTTGTTGTGACGCAATTGCAGGACTTTGCCTTGCTGAGTCTCATACAACTGGCCTTGGCCTATTGGTGTGGCCTGCCAGAGCCCTCTGCAGAGCCTTCCTACCCTCCAGCAGATCAACACTCCCACACAACCTGGTGTCATCTGCAAACTGACTGTGAGCGCACTCAATCCCCTCATCCAGGTCACTGATGAAGCTATTAAAAAGAACTGGCCTCAGTACTGAGCCCCAGGGAACACCACTTGTGACCAGTTACCAACTTCATTTACCACAACTCTTTGGGCCCAGCCAACCAGACAGACAGTTTTTTATCCAGTGAAGAGTATGCCCATCCAAGCCATGAGCAGCCAGTTTCTCCTGGAGAGTGCTGTGGTAAATGGAGTCAAAGCCTTTGCTAAAGTCCAGGTAGACAATATCCGCAGCCTTTCCCTCATCAACTAAGTGGGTCACCTTGTTATGGAAGGAGATCAGGTTGGTCAAGCAGGACCTGCCTTTCATAAACCCATGCTTGCTGGGCCTGACTATCTGGTTGTCCTGTACGTGCCACATTATGGCATTCCAGGAGATCTGCTCCATAACCTTTCCCAGCACCAAGGTCAGACTGACAGGTCTGTAGTTTCTTACATCCTCCTTCCAGCCCTTCTTGTAGATAGGCATCACATTGGTTAACCTCCAGTCAACTGTCCCTCCCTGGTTACACGACTGCTGATAAATGATGGCAAGTGGCTTGGTGAGCACTTCTGACAACTTCCTCAGTCCCCTTGGGTGAATCCCATGCAGCCCCATAGACTTGTGTGTGTTTTAAGTGGTGCAGCACATCTCTAACCATTTCCCCTTGGATTTTTGAGGCTTTACTCTGCTCTCCCTCCCTGTTTTCCAGCTCATGGGGATGAGTACCTGGAAAACAACTGGTCTTACTGTTAAAGACTGAGGCAAAGAAGGCATTAAGTACCTCAGCCTTTTCTTCATCCTTTGTCACTGTGTTTTCCCCCTGCTTCCAGTGAAGGATGGAGATTCTCCTTAGCCCTCCTTTTGTTGCTAATGTGTTTACAAACACATTTTTATTGTCTTCTATGGCAGTAGCCAAATTACATTCTAGTTGGGCTTTAGCCCTTTTAATTTTCTCTCTGCATAACCTCATGACATCCTTGTAGTCTTCTTCAGTTGCCTGCTCCTTCTTCCAAAGGCCATGAACTCCTTTTTTTGCCAACTTCCAGCCAAAGCTCTCTATTCAGCCAGACCGGTCTTCTTTCTTGCCAGCTCATCTTTTAGCACATAGGGATGGCCCACTCCTACACCTTTTAAGATTTCCTGCTTGAACAATGTCCAGCCTTCCTGGACTCCTTTGCACATCAGAACTGCCTCCCAAAGGACTCTGGCAACCAGTCTCCTAAACAAGCCTTTGTAGGATGAAGTATGTAAACACATCACCTGTGTTTAGGAAAGATTAAATCAAACTGGAAGAGATTCAGAGGCAAGCTAGGGAAAGAATAGGGAATGTTAACAGGTGTTCACTTAACCTAGTAAAAGGAAGCCTGGGAAAGAGACTGTGATCACAATGCCTTCCAGTAGCATACACCTGAAAACCAAGCAATCTGCTTATTGTAGACACAAACCTCAAGGATATAAATTGGTCGTGAATGAATCTAAGCTGCAAATTAGGAAAAAAAAAAAAAGATTCTAGCCATCAGAGCAATGAATTTCTGGAATAACAAGGAAAAAGATGTAAAAAAGATAAAACACACATGACTTTTAGGATGGAACTTGGCCAGTTAATGGAAAGGACTAAGAGGAGCCTACACACTGAGACCTTTCTTTCTCCTGTTCCCCTACTTTGTACCACTCCTATTCCACATAGCAAAACATTGTGAACAATTTTTTATGCTCCTGAGATTGCCTTTGGGAACCAGACACTAGTATGTATTCAGTGAGGTGGGATGCATTAGTAAAAAAAGCAAGAAGATACCTCAGCTGTGAGGAAAAAAGAAGAATCTAGGTTTGTTGGTTGTCTCAGTATCTCCACAAGCCATCGGTGTGATACAGCCCTGACAAATGCTCAGATGGATCCATTTCCTGGTAGGGATGCCAATTTGGGGTTCATCTTACTTCTTTCACATTTTTGGAAGACAACCATCAGTTACTGCTTTGAGACAGTACTGCTCTGTGCTGCTGGCAATTTGTTACCTGATCCATCTGATATTCAGTGACTGCACAACGGCATTTTAAGTACCTTGTCCCACTGCGACCAATTATGGGACCACGCCAGCCCCACGACTGGGAGGCAGTGGCACCCAACCTACCTTGCTGAGTGAGAGAGGTGCCAGCGATGGGTGCTTCCCCTCCCTGCTGGCTCACACCGGGAAAAAGCAGCAGTTTGGGACAAATGACCTTCACCTTGACCCTGGCAGCAGACAGTTCCCCCATAGGCCCTGGCTCCTGCAATGCCAAGAAGTCCAGGTTACTCTTAGGCTTATCCTGCAGGATAAATGTGGCAGCATGTGAGCAGTTGTGGTGCCTGTGCCCGGCTGTCCCACTAGCCGCATGGCTGTGTGGTGGGATGGCTGTCGCCGTGCGTACCAGCGCTCGGTGAGCCCGTCCTCACCACTTCAGCACAGAAGGGTTACTTGAGCTGCCCCCGCTGTGTTTATGAATATGCCTTTGCCTTGACACATAGCAGAAGCATTCCCAACTTGAAGCCCAGCTGAGGAGAGATGAAGGCTGCTCTTCATTAACACCTTGAAGTGTTGTTTGCAGTTTCCAGCTCATACCCTCTGCCATACTGTAGACACCTCGGTGAGCAGTGTTTGGCTCGAATGTAGATGAAGTGTTCTAGCAAGTACGCGGAGAGGTGGCTTGTGGTCAAGATTCCCTCATGTAACTGTGTAGTTGTACCCCAAAACAAACATAAATCTTTGTCTCCCTCGTGGCAAGGCAGAGCACAGTAACTGCTTCAGCCTACAAAGCAAGAAGACAGCAGATTTGGATGCTTCTTGTCTTGCAAATATCAAACATTCCAAAATCGTGCCCAGTTATGTGCCTGGTTTTAAAATCTTGACATTTAAAATTAAGCCTTTGGAAATCCCTTTTGTTTTGCCTTCTGTTTTTCTCAGTCTCTTCTGAGCCTATCAGCACCTAAAATCACATTTTACACCTCTTGTTTGCATCAGTGAGCATACAAAAATAAACTAAAAGGTAAAAACTTGGGTGCTCATGTGAGCAGCCCTCTTCAGAAGGAGAAGCTTCATGGAGAAATGTCACATCACGGAGCTCATGAAAACCATACTGCTTCTATTTAATGTTTCCCTGTTCATTTGTCTAAAGCAATCTTTTTCTGTAAGAATCTTTTTGCATACAGGTGTAGAAATAATGCAGCAATTCAGGTATTTGAACATCCCTCCTCATTTCTTCTGCAAAGAAACCCTTAAATTGAGTCATATAAAACACCTCTTTAGATATGACACTGAAATATATAACGTCACAACACGTTCCAAATATCATTATTGCTTTGATAGACTCTTCTCTAACATCAGAGACAGGGACTTCATAATTTAACTCAAGTATACACGAACATCAGCATTTCCTTACTGCAAAGGCTAAAATGTTTGACTTCAAGGAGCAAATCTCTTCGCGGTATTTCATTGTCAGTAGTCTACTACTCTACTCATAAGCTTTCACTGAAATTTAAAGACAGTTAAATTATGTAGATTGTATGCTGTTTGCTAACATCAGGAAAAGTTTTGCATTTGCTATTAATCTCTACTTGGTAACTTCAGTCTTAATTACACTGGGTGTTAGCAATTCTCCCCCTGTCAGTCGCCGCGCTAACATCACACTGTTTTATACACAGACTCCTAACTTGGCTTTTGAAAAAAATGCGTGGGACTCATCTCACTTAACTGTACCCTTGCAAAACGTTTACACTGCCAGGCTGACTGTTTTGTCTCTGTAGAGTAGAGTGAGCACTAAACAGTGGGGGTGGGACACCCACGCACCTCTCACAGCTCCTCCTGCCACTTGTGTTAGACACTGAGGCGAGCATGGGACAAATTCTCCTCACATTGACATCTCCTCCTGACTGGCTCTAGATAACGCTGGCTTAGCATGTGGCATCTATCAAGCATGTGCTTACCTTAAACAGTAGTGTCTGGTGCCATTAAAGATGTCCATGCTAATGTGGCAGGAAACCTTTAGGGCATCTGAAAAGGCACTAGACACCTAAACATAGACAACCGAGCCCCATCCTCAGGTACCAAACCCAGATGAGGTGAGGGTGCCCTGCCTCTTTCCATGTGGCTGGAGCAGCTCCTATACACGTTGTGTGAGGCATCAGAGGAGATTTTGCATGCACTGGAACTGTATCTTTGTCTGCAGCTTCAGCCACCTCAGAAAAGCAGCAGTCATTCAGGAAAAAATGCACCAGGTATGTTTCAAGAACCTGTAGCAGGATTACACAAGGTTTTTGTGTAAAACAGTTTTACACTGTGGAACTACTGCACAGGAATTACCTTTGTCTCCAGCCATCTAGGTTTCAGGTCACAGTAATACCAACCCAGCCACCCAGATGCACTACTGACATCACATGCATCCTAGATCCCGAGGAGAACAATGATGATCTTTTAAGTCACGACGACACATACATCTTTCCACATCAACAGAGTATCAGCTCTTCTGCTCCTGAGTGAGTGGCTGCCAGGGTTTTCTCAGCTGTGTTTCTGACTGAGCAGTTTGTCTGTCTCTCCCTTTCACTGATAGCAAAGGTCTTGATCCCAGGAAAGGTTGGAAATCCTAGCCCTGTCTCTGACAAAAAGACCAAGGTAATTTTGGTATCTGGATGTCTAGGATTCTCAGTGAAATCTATTAAATCTTTATAATTTAAAATCCCTCGAGCTCCTCTCGGAGAGGCGCAGACATCTGGTTTATCTCAGCCTTGGGACTTCTGACTTCCCGTAACAAGTGAGTTTTTTGTGGGAATCCTTCTCTGCCTCGGCAGTCAGACAGCAGGCTGTACATCATGAGCGATCCCAGGTCAGGCTGGCTTGCCCGCCCTTCCTTCTCCTATTTCTTTTCCACTGGAGAAACTCAAAAGTATCTGTGCATGCTCTTTTTGCTGCTGTCTCTCCGTATTCACATATTTTTCAGAGGAAAGTCAGTCTCTCTCTTTTCACTGGAAATCTAATGGGATGTGTTCCTAAATATCAAATCAAATTTCTTATTAATTGAAGGTGGGCTTTGTGTTATATTTACTATTTCAGCTTGTGCTGGGCTCCAATTCTTCCAGTTTAGAACTGAAAATACAACATTGTACGTCACTGGGAAGGAACTGGGAACTCCGTGTCTGCCTTAGTAAACAAGTTATTTCATAAACAGAATATATCATAGAGGGAGAAGTAGAATAGGTCTGCCTATTTACCCAGATTAGGTAAGAAGAGTGATATGTGCCTCGTGTGTTTCTGGAATTGACTTGTATGTCCATAAGGATTGATGTAAATCATAATTCTTTCTTTGAAAGACACAGTGTGATCAGTCCTGTTGGTGCTAGCAGTCCTTGTTCAGTAGGTTTCTGATCAAGAATTTATGCAAGATAAATAGTAAACAGTAATTTTGTGGCTTGGAGGTCTGTGAAGCTGTGCAACTGATTTATTTCCAGAAGAGGTATTGCAGTGGTACATCTTTGTTGCTTTCTCAGCAGAGGTTTCCATTGAACAAAACTCAATTTTAAGAGGCTATGAAAGACTCCCATTAAGCCTAAACTGAACAATATTCCAGTAGAGCACATACTTCATAACAGCAGCTATATGGATGTAAAATCAGTTGTCAGCAAGACCGTGTTCTAACTTGAAATCTTTTCTCTGTAATGCTTTCTTTTTCAAAATGTATACAATACTTCATTTAAGAAGATATTTACTGGTATTATCTGCTTTATTTGAACAAGACTGTGTGACAAAATATGTCAGTTGTTATTATTCTCATGTGCTGGGGAAACTGGGCTAGAATAAATTATCATTACATGAGGGCATAAATAATTTGGAAACCATACGCAGAGAGTAGTTCTCAAAAATCCACAACTAAGTGTGGTTCTGCAAGTGTTTTTCCTCATTCTGGTAATATTCAGTACTCTCACTGACAGCTTGGATGAAAGGTTAAAAAGTACACTTAATCAATTCATAGACCCAAACAAGCGTGTTGGAAGCAAGGCAATTGAAAATGACCTTGATAAAGTAGCAAAGTAGCCTAGAAAATACCAGCTTTCCAGCAGTAATGCAGAACTGCAAATGCAGAACTGTACATACAGCTTGACATAATCAGCTGCAGGTAAAATACAGATGGGAAGCAACTGGCCAGCAGCAGTTCCACAGGAAAGACCTGGTGTCCTAATGACCCCACACTGAACACGCACCGGCGATGTTGTGCTATTGCAAACAAGGCCAGCGCTGTTGTGGGCCACAGGAAGGGGAGTAATAAAGCATAAAATATAATTATTTTGCTCTACTGATAAGGCCTCAGTGGAAGAGCTTTACCCACTTGCAGGAACTGCAGCTTAGGTAGGATCCAGCAAGAGAGCAAGCTGGGCTCAAAGATCTGAATCACGTGAGCCTTCCAGGAAAGGTTGAAGGGCTGTTTAGTCTAGAGAGGAGGAGAGAGGAGAAAAGGAAGATGTCATGGCAGCCTTCGTATGGCAGTGGGTCACTCTAAAGAGGAAGGGATTTGGCTGCCATGCATGCTGTCAGTACAGGAAAAGCAATAATAAGCTTAGATCTGAACAAAGATGGCTTAGTATAAGCATCAGGAAAAAAACTGTAAGTGGCAAGGGGAAGTGGAGTAGGTTGTTTAGGGGGCGTTCATGGAAACGTCAGCCTTGCCGATGTTTAAAGCTAGGTTAGACAAACATCAGCAGGCATAGCATAGTTTGGGGTGGACGAAGCAATCTCTCAAATTAGCTGCTAGCCCTGTTCCTTTAGGGTTTTCAATCTATGCAATAAAGTAATAATTATTATAATTAGAGTAATAATTATACATGCAAAGAGTTCTTCAGATACATCCATGAAATTTCAGGCTAGATATTGAAGACCTTAATAATAGTTCTGCAATTTATTGCCTGACCTGTATTTACATTAGATTGAAGCTATTATTCTAATCTTGCATGTGTCAGTATTGATTGAAAATTACTAGGGTCTGATGGCTTTGTGAATGGTCTATGTGAAATAAATAACCAGTGGTAGGATACAAAGCAATAACAAAGTTCGGACTTTAGTCTACTTATAATCCATGGAGAAAAAGCGATGGGCAACTTTTAGAGATGGCCCAAGGAGTGGGTGAATCACCTTCCAGAGGTGCCTCCTCCTGTTCTGCAGCAGATGTGTGTTGGAAGTGTACTCACAGTCTTCCATTTTCTTAGTCTGTGATACTAAAAGTTTGTTTTTCTGAGAACCAAAGTGCCTGTACTACACCAAGGACTATCAGGAAGAATTATAATTGACAGGAAATCAGAGCAGATAATCTAGTGGTCTTTTCTGACCCTCAGTTCTGTTAATCCCTTTATGAAAGATTTAGTGTTGTTATGATCAACAGTTGTTAGCAAAACATAATGGATGTGACTAATATGTGTTAGATAGAGTTCTAAGCCACTTGTAAGCCACTTATTAATCTCCTGGATTCTTACTCATTAATTGTTTATTAATCCTTTCACTTGTTTACACTGTGTTTGTGTACAGTGTGTGTGAGGGACAATGTGGCATTTCTAGCCAGGAAATCTACTGTAAAAATATTCTTACAGAAATGGTATTTTAATGAAGATTTTAAAGTACTAAGCTACTGGACACTGAAAGGAAAAATTAATAATATTTTTTTAATTATGGTATGTTTCCATCCTGAAAAACATTTTTGGAACCATGGGGTATAAGACACCATTCTCCTTTATAAGCATCCTGTGGCTAACAGAGAGACTGTAAACTTTATCCCAAATTAATGTTATTAATGAAACATTTGCTATTGCCTGGTTAAAGAAAAAATATTCTCATTTATAGGGCTTTTTTAAAATTGGAATTCCACTCCAGCAACCAGTGATGACTAGTTATTGTTCCTTTTGTCAACAGGCAAGATGAAGGAGGTTCTGGCAGCTTACCATGTCCCGGGCTCTGCAGAGTTAAGTGAGAAGTGCGCCCATGTTCTAGCGTGCATCACATCGCATCTTGGGTCTGAAGTGCCAGAAGGATCCCAGCGCTGCAGACTGAGACGGCTCTGAGCACCTCAGTACCCCGTTTCTGACAGAACCCAGGGATGGCAAACTTACATACCAGTATTACCTGTCTGGGGCAGGTTTAATTTTATAAATTAAAACCATAAACTCTATGAGTTTCTAGATCATATTTGTGCTGTTGAGGATGATCTGCTCAGATGAACAGTTTTGCGTCCATCAGAGAGACAGGTTCTTCTGCTGGACCAGAAGATGACAGTGGACTGTATATTGTAACTAATACCATTTGTAGCATCTCCTAGTGCAAATAATTGAAGAGCAGGTTGCAAGAAGATCCTGTAGGGAGTAAGACATGCTTTGTTTTGATCTACAAATTTTAAAAGAATGGTTTGGGTTTTTTTAAAAGATAACCACTTTTACAAAACACTATGTGTGCAGTCTATGTGCAGCTCTTCACTGTGGCTGTCTGTATCCCAGAGATGATGAATTCCTTGTGAGACACCGGAACCTTTTTAGATTTGTGATGAATCCTTAAATTATGAGAGTATCATGAAAAACTAGAGGGGAAGAGTTCCAGGGCTTTTACTTTACTAGATGTCTCCGATTGCTTCCTGTTAGTATCCTGAAAGGAGGAGGAAAAGGGCAGGAAGTAGAAATAAAATTTTTAAAAAAATATAAAAAAATACATTGCATTTCTTTTTTGGCTTATGTGCCTGTCTGGATGTATGTTTGATCTAAGAGCCAAGGGGAGAGAAACAGCTATGTTAGCTGAGTCCTCACATGAAAGGTCTGTGTTTTGGGCAGTATTTGCTAATGTCTCTTGAATAGCTATAGGAAAGAAGGAACATGTATATGCCCCACCATATGTGAAAAGGACATACTCGTCATTCCTTTATTTATTTTTGCTCTTTCAACAATTAAAGTGCCAGTTATTTGGAATGCTGTAGTCTGTGGTCTCTTTACATTTGTTTAGTGAGATCCTTTCAGCAAAATCATTCCCATTACAGTGTATCTGCATGGTGACCACAGCTTTGGGCCTGTATAATAAAGATCTAAATTCAAAATTTTGTTTCTCATCTTTTTTCTTTACTTTTATGTCGTATCTGCAAGTCTTGGGTTCGAATCTTGCTTACAGCTGGTCACTGTGTAGAAAAAGACATGGCAAAAATTGTTAGAGAGGAAGGTATTTGTAAGGTTGGACCTTTTTCTCCTTTCTGTCATGATTTACAACAGGTTAAAGGGCAGAGGGATACAAAATGTTAGCAAATCCACAGTGATACTTAAATTCAGTTTGCACATAAGGCCCCAGGGCAATAAGGAGATCAGGCTCTTCACATCCAGAATTTATGGCCATACTAAAGTATTTGACATCTGGACTCTATTAATTAGTAATCCTGGAAAGGTAGGGGAGAAAAAAGCTGCAAAGCAGCTGAGTCTAAGCCGAATCTAAGTCCATACCAGGGCATTGAAATGCAAATGGGGTCATACATCAGGCTCTCAGCACAGTTTCCCTATCAATTTAAGGTCATCCGAAGGCTGTGCTCCTCATAGGGGCACTCCTGCCTTCCCCTTCAGCCTGGCTCACACCTTCCCACTACTTTCCTCAAAGCGCTGCACACCAGGCTTCCTGGTCTGATGGAAAACATCCCTGTGTAAGAGTTTGACTCTTGTGCCAGCTCTAACACCACGGAGAGGGTGGGAACAAACACCTTTTTGTCAGCAGTTTAGTTTTAGGTCAGCTTATGCTTATGGAGGAGCCAACAATTAACTAGTCAATTAACTAATCTTGGCACCTAAACTCTCTATTTAAGCATATTGCTTTCTTGTGGCTAAGGAGTATTCCTTGATTCAGTAACACTGCAAAGAAAATAAAACACTGGAAATTAAGTAAATCTATATGGGGAAAAAAAAACCCTAAAACTCCCCGAAACTTTAAACACCACCCAAACTTTAAAATCACTTGTCGGGGCAGTACTTGAGGTACAAGAAAAATACATCGTCATGAAAGGTATACATTCTTGTCATTTAAATTACTCTGATGACCAAAACTCTTGTAGAGAAACAGAAGTGAAGGCTGCGTGCTGTGGCAGTGCTAGGGCAGCGGGAGTCCCCTGCACTAGCAGACCTTTGGCTATGGGTGAGGTACAAGCTGAGCCTGTGGCCAGCTAAACCCAACAAAGCTACAGATGCTTGAGCTTGACCATGGCACCATTTGAATCTGAATGTCAAAACCCCCAGAGCAGGGCCTGCTTTAGAGAAGCAGCTTTTTGTCTGTGCCTTACGGAGTGGGGGGGAGCTGCTGGGAGCTAAACCTGTCTTGTGGGGTGAACTTCTCTGATAAGCTGTGTGACTATTGCCCAACGGTCGAAGGAGCAATTAAAAACCAAAACACAACAAAATAGGCAAACCTCCCGCGCTAGGGTAAGGGCAGAGGTTGGGTCTTTTTGTTCTTTGGATGAATCCCCTTTTGAGAAGGCTCCCGTGCTTTCCCTCAGCATCTGGACAAGCCCTTCTTTGTGAAGGGACATGAATATGGAGAGGCCTGCAGTGCACCCCTCTCTTTAGTCAGCTTCAAAGGAAACTTTCAAAAGTCTTTCCTTTTCTGGCAACTTTAAACATCTGAATCTGGGTAGTGCTGGCTTTACAAAAAGTATTAGCTGACTTTGATGACTTGGAGCAATTCAATATTTGCACAATTAGAACAAATACTTAATGTGGACTGTGTGGCTTAGCAGGCAAGAGCATTGGTTTTGCTGACGGAATGTAATATGTGACTATGTAGTTCACATTCAAATACGATGGTCTTAAGTCATTTCCTTAGCAGACAATAACCCATTCCAAGAATAAGAACATCTGTTCAGGGCTCAGACCTGAAATAAATAGCAGGTTTAGAGACAGGTCTTTTGTCCAACGTTGTTTTGGGTATTAGACATTTAAGAACCGGTTGACTCCTCAGGTCACAGCTGGCATTTTGGTGACAAAGAATGAGCATGTCTCTGCTACAGCCCCAAACCTCACCCGCGACCACAGCTCCGTTCCTACTGCCCATCTGCCTTGCTGTGAGAGCACCAGCCTTCACAAATGTCGGCTCACTGTAGATGGGGTACAGTTACAGTCCTTCATGCACCATGCGTGCGTGCACATGCTGCTGTTGATTCACGCTATTGATACAAGGGAAACCCCAACAGCTGGCTATCAAATTGGCATTTATGTGATACTTATTGCTCAAAAAAGCCCACGTTTCTGAGAAACGATGAGCATATTTCATAAGCAATTACCTGTCGTACTTTTAAAATTCTCTGTTGCAACCTTCATCTACAAATCTCCAAATACATGTCAGATACTAAATAAGGGAGTCTCGGAGTAAGTTTCCAAGCAGCATGTATTTTATTCTAATGTATAAGCAGATAAACTAGTCACTGGAGAGCTAAATAAATTCACTGATACAGCACAAGAAGGTACTGCACTGCAATCAATGATGAACAAAACAAACCTTGTAAGAAAACCAGCACCTTAAAATGTTATTGGAATGATTTTTCTCAATCCCCATGAATTTTTCTTGTATGCAAGGAGAGCCGCTCTGTCCGCAGCTTCACTTCTCCTGAGCTTCTGCAGGAGCGCTGTACCTGTCCCCTCTCCATCATGCAAGAAATAATTAGGCTGTATTACTCTATATGACATGCTTAAGGAATCTATATCTATATTATATGCTCCTGGAAATGGCTGTGAAGGGTCATCTTCATACTTTGTGTTGGGTGAGTTCTTGGCGAGTTTCAAGGCTGTCTTCTTCTCTGGCCTCACTGGCACCAAAAGATAAATGATGCTCTTGAGGTCATGTCTGGTTTGGAAGTTAGTCTTCACAGATGAATTCAGAGGGAGAGAGCATGTTTCTGGCTACATTCTAAAGAAACACCCTGACTGTGGTGTGTCACCGGGCTCTGCACAAGGGCCTCCAATGGCAGTGATGTGTAGCCTTTCCAGGTGTCAGATAAGGGATGCAGTTATGACTTTAGTTCCCAGGTGTTGTTGCTGGTTTTTTAAACCCCAGGGCACAGCTGGAAGTTGAAGTGATGGACAGAATTAACACAGCACTCATAAAGGTTGACAGTGAACCTGACTAGGAAAACCATGTCCATATGAAGACTTTCCCATGCTATTACTTAGGTTAAAAGAGCAAAGGTAGCCAGGCACTCTCTCACAAACAAACTACGAACTGGTGAAGCCAGAAAATTGCAAAGCAACACTCCAAATGTGCTGTTCACACCAGTTCTGCTTGTCACCAAGGCTCCCTATTGCCAGCTCAGAGCTCTAAAAGACTTTCTACCTTTTTATTACTGCCACTAAAAATAAGCAGAAAATGGTTTTGATCGAGCTGAAAAGAAAAACCAGTGTAAAAAGTAAACAAATCACCACCTTCAAGCTTACAGAGAAACCGATAGATTCCAAATTACCTCGAAGAGCTGAATTAAATGTCCCTGAATTTAGAAGCAGGAGGCAGCAGTTGGTGTTGGCCGCAGGAGCCGTGCCCTGTCCGACCAGAGCTGCGGAGAGGCAGAAGGCACTGCCCAGCCATGGCCCCACGAGGCACGTTTCATGGCAGATGAGGTTTGGTGGGAAAGGGAAAGCTACTCCTTGCTGATTGTTACTCCTGGGGACAGCACCGCCATGGTTGTAGTAGCAGGCAGTGAATGGGAACTGAACTGAAGTTAATCCCAGACACATTTCACAGCTACCTCCTTCCATTTACTCCACCCATGACCACTTAGTGTGTATGTACGAGGGAGTTCATGCTCCATCTCTCTGGGAAGCTGCAAGTGTGGAGCTCTAACCATCAGTAGGTGTCAGAAAGGCAGCGATTTCACTTGTACCCGTGACAGTCAGCTAAAGACATTTTCCTAAAAACTCCATACATATAAGTTCATCCTGAACAAAATAAAGCCGTATTTAGCCACAAAGCTTCCTATTCAACCCACTTAAACTGAGCAATTAGAAGCTAAATATTCAAAGCTGTGTCACCTATTGTCTTCAGTAAAATTCTGGAAGCTAGCCAAAACCAGAAGGGTGTTTACTTATTCATGTACAAGATGTTTTGGTTTGAAAAATGGCCTTGAATAATATGTGAGGTGCAGATCAGATTCTTAATCAAACATTTCTGCTAATCTTGCTTTTGCTGCAACACAGAAGTGTCCTGTGTGATACAGATTTCATTTGTAGGTGTTTTTATCAGGTGGATTTCTAATCAGTGACCCCTCGCATGGCTCAGACTAGGATCTGCTGTTTGGCTTATTTGGGATTTTTGATAATATTCTTCATTAACAGAAAAGCTCCAAAATAAAGGCCATAACTTTAAAGTAAGTCCAGGTGAGCTGAGGCAGAGAACTTCATGGTTTCCAGCTGGGACACCCTGTCTGATGCCACAGTATGCCCCCTCCCCAGCAATGGGGATCTGTTCAGAAACAGATCAGAGCTGTGCTGCAGTTTCTCTGGCAAAAGCCCTGCCCAAAATCGTGCTTGGTGCTAGGTGCTAGGCACTTTGGCTTTCTGCAGCTTGGGTAAGAACTGAAGCACTTGCAGCCCTGGAGGAATGGGGCCTCAGAAGAAGTCAAGCCAGAAGTTGGCTGAGACAGGACCCGTTGCTGAGGTTTGGTGAAAGAGTTCCTTCGCACAGTGGGGGAAGCAGGACTGGCCAGTAGCAAAAATAAATCCATCCCCACAGAGCCTGAACAATTAGTGTCATCTGTATCTGGATGGCACTCAAAGGAAATAAAACATCTTTGTTTTTTTGTTTTTTAGAGTGTGTATCCTGTAGATCAGCCAGTGCTTTTTCCATGGGCATTCTCCCAACCTCCCTGCGTTTACCGCAGTGACAGAGTAAGAGAAAGACTTGTTTAAGCACAGCTTTGAAATCTCTGCTCAGTATTGCAGCCTAACTTCACATAACTGATTGCAAGTACTGTTACAATAAGAAGAGGGTGGAATTTACGTAGCTGTTAAGGTAATCTCCAAAGATGAAATTCATTCCTACTCCCGCTCCACCTCTCAGGCAGTTTTGCCATCAACTTCTGCAGGGAGTACTAGAGCTGTGATTCATTGTTGAGGGCAGACCATCCCATCCCATCTCCAGGATAGAACATTAGATTTCCCAAAAGTCACAGTTTATAAAATATCAGTGATGAAGCTCCATTTTTTGGTGCTGTAATTGTTCTTTCAATGTTTTTAAGATTTTCCAACTCAGGGACACTGAATTTTTTTTCCTCTTTATTCATAAACATAAATTCAGGAGCTCCAGGGGCTCTAAGCAACATGTATTAGGTGATGAATCAAAGCAGTCCTGGTGAAAAGCATCGCTGCAGAGGCAATCGATAGGAGAACCTATACATAGTAAATTAGTTCTGTAATGAATTGCTTAGCAGGTCCTGGGCCCATCCTGTATGTAATCACTTTGTTATCTCTTTCCGTAATAGTACAGGGTATGTGCCCACACTGTTTTGTAGGAGGTATTTGTGCTAAGAATTACAGGCTGAATCCCTGTAATTCTTGAAGTTCATGGTAAAACTTGCACAAACTTCTGTAGGACCAAGGCTTGGTTTCGGATAGTGAATATAAATCAGTGCACAGCAGATACACAAGCTTCTGGGCAGAAAATCACAGTTCTTCATCATGTATGGAAGTCTACATCATGATGGCATCCCCATCTAACTGAACTTGCTGTGAACTGGTATAGGCATAGAAATTCAAGAGAGAAAAAAGTGTCCTACCTGATGAAGAAATCCACATCCTGTTCAGTAATGTAGCAGGTTCTTTCCCCAGTTAAGTCAACGGAAATTGATTAATCCTAACTATTAAAGACTAGCAACAACTGAACCCAAAAGAAAGGGAAGCATAGAAATGCAGAATGGCACAATGATTTTTTTTTTTTTTTCTGAAACAGTTGTATTTCTAATCTTATAAAAACTCCAAAGGAGAATTCAGTTACCATCTTAAGTAAGTTTTGATGAGTTGTGGGGGCATACTAGGCTTTGAGACCAAATAAAAGGTCTCTTGTCCCTAAGATACCTGGTCTTTAGTCAAGAACAATGACAAATAATAGAAACACACAAAGACCAGTAGAAAGATGAAGCCTCTTAAGCAGTGGTAGCACTTCAAATGATAAACGCTGCCATTCAGGTTTGGAGAGGCAACTTCAAAGCCAGTGACATGTTTACCCAGATTAGTCCCCTGTAGGTCCTTCTTCCCATCCTTGCTGTTTCCATTTGTACACAGGGGAGGTAAAACCATGCTCTGAGTCATGGCCATGCAATGAAGTCGAAGTCAATAACCAGTTTTGCTTCATTAAAGCTATAATGAGTGTTGCTGATCCTGGAAATGTTGCTTTGCGGCAAAGCTGTGTACGTCCTTTCAGCGCGACTGGCCACAGCAGAGGCAGTGTGAGTGTGTGGCCACCTTTGATCTTTTGGTGCACACTCCTAGCAAAACAGCTGCCATGTTCCAGGGTAAATCGAGGAGGAACGTCTGAGGTCAGAGCTCCGGCAGCACAGCAAGGCAATCTGATGTCGACAGCTACCGGCCTGCTGCAGCTGGGAAGTGTGGATCATGTAACTTTCACATGCAGATGAATAGGGCCTTGTAATAAAACCCCAGTCTTAGGCTTTTCAGTTTATTGAACTATATAAAAAACACAGAGTCTTTGTCATTCCCTTTGCTACCACATGCCCAGTTAAATATAATTCCAGCCAGTCAAACTCTTTTTGTCTTCTTAAGAAGTCCAGGTGGTTGCTAGGACTCATTTCGTATTTATTTCAGAATATCTTTTTAAGTATTGCAGATGCCAGCTGTATGTTCTTATGGGTGAGGACTCTCGCTTAGGTGGGCTTAAGAGCAGTACTCAGCTCCTTTTGGAACTTTGTACCTGCAAGGTCTTTCTAGGACAGCTTCTGCCCCCTGGGCCGGGGTCAAGATGGTGGAAGATATCCTCCTTTCCCAGCTGCTGCTCTTGCCATGCTTTCTGCTGTGGGCCGTAGGACAGGGTGGCAGGAACCCCTGCCCCATGGACTCCAGGGACTGTCTGGGGTCCTGATTGGGACCCAGGGGCTGGCTGGGCTCCTGATGGTTTTGCCAATAGTTAAAGGGTTGAAGCAGAAGCCGGGGGCTGAGTTGTTGCCACTGCAGACTCCAGACGGGAGGGATCTTTGGCAGCATTCCTGGGTCTCCGCATGAAGGCGAAGGGAGCCAATTACCAGCTAAATGAAATTATATATTCAGCCGAAGTTTAGACAAGGCAGAGTAACCGATTGCATTCCTCGGGAAGCTTGAACAAGAACACCTCTCAAAAGAGCTCTTACTCCACAGTAAGGGCTGTTTGCCCAAGTACATTTTCCTTCTGGCCGATGTAAACCTAGCGCATTCCCCGCCCCCGGGCACTGTTAAACCTTTCCATCCTTCCAGAATCCAAGCGACTCCGGGTTTGCCCGCGCTCCCTTTATTTCATCCCCCCGTCTCACTTTCCCGGACTCGCAGAGCGGCCGGGGGTGCCCAGCGCCACTTACAAGCGGGTCGTTCCCCCCAAATCACTAGCAGGGTTCCCGCGCTCCTCCGGCCCCGGCCGCGGGTAGCCCACGGACCGGCGGGGACCGGACGGGGGTGGGATGGGGGGCAGGAGGGGCTGGGAGGGACTCCGGCAGCCGGCGGCTGTTTTTCCCCGCAGCCACCACGTGAGGGAGCCCTTGTCCAGCCCGCCAGTGCCGCCGCCTCGCCCGGGGCCGGGGTGCCCGAGGGGCTGACGGGCTCAAGCGGTTCTTCCCCGTCATTTGCACACACACCCACCCTCCTTCTTACCGCAGCCCTACGTTTTCCCGCTTGAAAATATTGCAGACCAAAGAAGGGGCAAAAAACCCCACCCACCCGACAGCAGCCTGGAGGGCTGGGGGGCGGAGTGGGGCGGCGGGGGGTGCAGCTATTTTTGTTTTGCACCTCGGAGGGCTGGTGGGGTGGACAGAGGCAGGGTTACTGCCTGCAGGCTCTGCTCCGCTCCCCGTCTCCCCTTTTCTTTGGTGAAGCCTTTTACGCAGCCACAGGGAGGGGAAAAAAGAAGAAAGAAAAAAAAAAGGAAGAATTAAGCAGAAAAATGTCAGGTTTGGTTTGGCCCTGTAGTCTCTATGGTTACTTCCATAGGAAATGGCATATCCCCCTGCAATGACCATTGCCAGTTTTATTGCAGAAACTTCCCTCAGGATTCAGGTGCTGCCGAGCCCGTCCACAGGCTGCCCAGCCGAAAGCAACCCCCTGCTCACGGGCCCGAGCGCTGGAGCTGGGCCTGGGGATTAGCAGCTAAATAAGAGATTAGGTTTTATGCCTGGGCACTGGGGTGTTCACAGCACTTGCTACTTGAACTAGCCTGTGTGGCAGGCCATGGAGGAAGGGTCTGGTGCCAAAAAGCAGGAAAACTCACCCCCAGCTTTCCATAGCCCAGCTGAGGGTGCACCTGGGAGCCCTGGCTGCACCTGGGAGCGCCAGCTTCTGGCTTCAAGCTCTGTCTCTGCTTCATCAGGCAAACACAATGTGGGAGCTTGCCGGTGTGAGCAGACCAGTGAGGGTACTTTCTAGCAGGATGGCTTAGCCCAAGCAGAGCTGCACACAAACGTGGCTGGTGCCGTTTCTGTTGCCTCTGAGCAGCAGAGTCAGAACTGGCTTGGCACCACGGTCTGCAGCTGTAGCCTGACAGAAGATCCTACTTTGACCAGATCTTCATTTGGCAAGTAACTGAAATGTAGCTGGCCAGTAAAGAGTGGTAATGACCTTTGGGGTGATTTGTAAAGGAAGACTGAGAGGCCAGATCCCTCACCCATCAGCCCTCTGAGATGCCACAACATTATGCAGTGGTTGCAAAGCACACGATCCCTTATGGAACATTTGAGAATAAGCAAAGATGTTCCCTGAAGCAAGGGCTATGGATGTGTATAAAGAACTTGTATTGTCTCCTTGCTGTCTGTATGAAGAATTGGAGGTGGGGAACTGGGACGGGAGTCACTGTACACAGCTGCTCGCATGGGAAAAGCAGCTTGCCCAAAAGACAAACTGCATCTCATCTCCACACAGCCTGAGGACCTTCATGCTTGGAGAAGTAGAAGTCGGTGTGAATATTCAAACTGAACAGGCTGTAATGTGAGCAGTGAAAGAAAGTGCTGCAGTCACACAGAGACTGAGGAATGTAGGTCCCTGGCATACTGGTTAGCAACTGTCTGTGTTTTCAGGCAAGATTCAATCCAAAGATAGATTGAAATAACAGACCGTCCGATTTGATTGTAGCAGGAGATGGAGAGACACAGAAAAGCAGACAAGGAGATCTATTACAACTCAGCCAGAACAAAAGGAAATGCTGAGGTGTCCTCCAACATGTGGGGTATGTTTTGTCCCAGATAGAAAGCCTCTACCTTTGGCATTAAACCTGAAAGACACAGAAACAACAAGCTGCTGAAGCCAAAGCAGCTAAGCCCAGGTTAAACAGCCAGCAGAAATGCCTAGTTGGAGCAGAGGTGGCAGCCAGGGTAGTAATACTCATTCACTTGGATAGATTTGTCTTTTCTTCCATTTAACCAGTGGCTCTGTCTGCTTTGCTTTATGTTCCTCAGCAGCTGTAGCATTCACTTTCCACACTGGGCAGCCAGGGAGAGGCTGAGGAGCAAGAAATAAAGTGGTCTCCTTCATGAATTAGCAAGGACTTGCTAAGGGCTTGCCCCATTTTGTGTTCCTTCCTCTCTGCCCTCTTCAACACACTTCTCTTTCTACCCTGTTGTACCATCTTCTTCTACCCTGCTCCTCCTTTATAGTCAGTCCCCACATTGAATGCATTTTGACTTTAAACTGCCCTTCTCCTCTCTCCAGAAACAGCTTTTCTCAGTCCCTTCATTTGTTGGCCAACAACTCCAAGGAGGACTCATGAGTATGAACTATTTGGTTGTTTCCCATGGCTCTTGTACAAGATACACACATATATGGTGCTCAGTGTAAAAAAAACCCACCTCTTTCACCAGTGAAAACACAACCCCTGTGTCTCCCAGGGCTGTTCAGTAGTTTTTATTGTGTGTCATTCTGGAGGGGGCACGACTGCAACAGGTAGGCGTGAAGGCAGGTTCAATGGATTTTCAGCTGTGAAAATGTATGAACGGTCCCCTCCTGGCTCAGGGAGACTGTATACAGCCACAGAGCAAGTTCTCTTCACATGGCTGAAACCCCTCAAGCTCCTGGGAGCTCAGCCTGACAATGCAGGACCACCCTAGGGGTAGGGGTTTCCTTTCACCTGGTCCACATCTACTTTTGCAGGCCCACTGCTGGTCTGAAGCTGGTGGCCCCAGCACAGCTGTGCTTCACAGAGCCCCACGTAGACTTTCTTGAAGGCTGTGTGTCGCCAGAAGGTGCCCACAGCCCCCTCCTAGGCAGGAGGAAAGGGTTACGTGCGTCATTAACGGGCCGTGTTTACACAGAAAAAAACAAAACTCTTCAAAGAACGTGACGTATGTGCACAGTGAGGCCAGTTGCCTTTTTTAAAACATAGTGACACACTTGAAAGCTGCCAGATTCTGCAGCTCTTACATGGTATGTGGACAGCGAATTTTTTCATATTATTCAACATTTGCCTGAGTCTGATTTTAATTAAAAACAGATTGAGAGGCTGGGGGGGGGGAATAATAATAATAATAAAAAAAAAAGAAACAAGAATTATGAATTACAAAAGCCAAACACAAACCTTCTGATGCTTGTCACTGCTTGGGGTTACAACATATGCAGAAGACAGCAAAACCGCTGTCAGTGAATCACCGCAGAACGCGCATTGATTTGTTTAACTCCTCAGGAGTCGTGACGTGACTCATTCCCAACCTGGAGACCAGAGAGGGGTTTTGAAGGGAAAAATGCTGGATAAAGCAGGCTCCTTGCAAAAGGAGGACAGTTTTAATTCTAGCCTTTGAGATTTGATTCATTAATGCCCCGCAACATGATTGCAAAACATGTCGGTCCCCATGTGGTAACACCGGGTGCTCACGTTGAGTGGCGCAGATTTGCTGCTGCACGTGGGACAGGCGGTGTTGGGCCGGACGTTGTCTCTGTCAATGACAAATGGTTCCTAATATTTTGATGTGTTTTTTCGCACAGTTTTGAAAACCTGGTTTTGAAATCGGTGTGACTAATTTGCAGGCAGTGTCCCACAGCAGTTAGGTGCTGTGAAAGATATTACTCAAAAGATGCCGTCCTTCTCTTTCAGCAGAGATTTGTCAAGTGTTGCATCTGATTCATATGGGAAAAGAAATTTTGACCGTATGAGTCACTTCAGCCTTTGGATACTTAACAGAATGTACGGTGTGATTTGATGCATGACTAATGCGTTTGTGTATTTAAGAGTCTGCGGATGCTAATGGAAGTTACAGAGCCCTATCTAGAAGAGAAGACGCTTCAGAGTATACCAGTTCATTAACTTTCATCTATACATAATCAGCTGCTGTTTTATAGATCTAAAAAATTCCTTAATGCTCTGTATGTTTTAGGACTGCGTTTTCAAAGTCCCCTACATTAAGTCTTTGTTTAAACATCCCACTCATCTACCATTAACCATCTCATCCTATTTTATTTCAGTTCATTTGCAAAGCCTGCGCTCTAATTAATACAATTTGTTGCTTGCTGGGAGTTGCCTTTCTCCAACCTGTCACTCCCTTATATGTTCATGAGAAATTTCAGCCTCCTTTTGTTAATAGCATTTGCAAAGTGACCTTTATTCTCTCTGGATACCTTCATTATTCACAGGTAGTTACTAAGTAACCCGTAGAAATGCTGCAGGTCATGCATCTCTTATTAAGAGTTGTGCTCCCTGGTTATTCAGCGCTGGCGTTGTGGGACTGAGGGTCCGAACCCTCTGGTATTGGCTCTATCCTCTGTTTGAAAAGGATGCTCACAAACCAAACTCCCTGAAACTTTCTAATTAACGGGGATTTTCTAATGACAAACTTGGCTTGCAATAGCAAGAAAAAGTGTAGAGAGAAGGCCTTTCTATTTGTCATTCTCTTCAACCAACATCTTGCGAGAAAGAAATGAAATATATTTCTTCATGAAGGTTTTTTTTCCTTTTTCTTTTCCCCAGTTAACATATTATTTGTTTTCCTAATGGTTTTTCTTTCTAATGGGTGAAAAGTAATAAAAATTATTCAGCAAAAGAGGTGAACTTAAAAAAACCTTCAGCTAAAACTGTAATTGAAGTTTTTGATAACTTAAACAAAATAATTAACAGCATTTTTAACTAATGCCACCATGAAAATTAGTATAAAATAGTTTCAATCCACCTTAATTGTGGATTTCTGTAGTGAGAACTCATACTGAGGATTGCTTATTTTAAACTTAGTGCAACTTTGTGAATATTTTCATTTACAACTGGTAACACATGGCTATACAATTTTCTCATTCTTTGAATCAGTTTTTATCACTACCATTTAGTGCATTTTTTACACACACATACTTTTGTTCAGTTATCTCCCTGATGTGCAACCTCTTGATTTACTTCCTTTCCTGCTTTTGGCCTGTTTCTCACAGGCACTATCATGATATTTGCATGCCTGTCGCATTGCTTTGGCACTGCACTGTAATGAGATATGTGGTACAGCATGGGCTAGAAATGAATTTTGGGCTCTGGGTCCAAGCCCATCTCAGTGACATAGGTAATGTTATCTTTGTCTCATCCTTCTGCTGTTAGTACTGAGCAGTCGTGGCAGCATGAAGGAGCCAGGAGAACCAAAAATACTTCCTGACTCTCTCTCAGGTCAAATATAGTGTCACCTCAGTCCTGTGCTGAATTTAAAGCAGTTCCAGTAGTGATGCCAGACAGTGATTCCAAGTGCCTAATTCTGCATCAAACAGAGAAGTGCTGCAACGGAAAAAGGAAACTTTCAGTTGCTTCACCCAAGGACAGTAGGATCAGCAAGAATTCCCAATGATCCCACCACTGGCTTTAGACTCAAAATAAAGGAATAAGGGGTCTCTGCCAAGTATGTCATGCAAAACTCCCTTCTCAGCCACTCCTTCCAGTGGTCAAGATTTACCCATTAGAAGAAGGATCTGCCAGCCATTATTACATGAGCCATGTAAAAACTTTTGCTTGCAGATCCATTTGCCTTCAAACAAGAGCAAAGGCCAAATGCACATAGCAAAGGGAACACTGAGCCCGTCCTCTCTAGAAAACACGTGCTATGAACACAGACCCCGTGTCAGCCCACAGTGCTGCCTTAGCACCAAACTATCCTTGTGACATTGCGAAGAACCTGTCCCTTTCACATTTTATTCATCATGCTAGTGTAATTGTTGCTGCATGGGGTAACACTAGAACATTACCCTTCCTTTCCCAGGAACAGCATGGGGCTGCAAATCGGTGTTGCAACTGCATCTGTCATAAATTGGCTGCTAAGTGTTATAAATGCCAGGTGTATTGTCGTATTTTTTGCCTACAAGGCAGTGCAATTCTCAAACGTGGATTCGGGAGTATTGTGTTTCCCCATGAGAGGTGACATGCGTGCTACTCCGCACTCGCTGGGATTTCGACATTAGCTTGGCTTTTGCTGGCAGCCATCCAGTGCCCAGCCTTGCGACGCCGCCGACTCCAGCGGGCTGCCGGTGGCTGCAGGCCCTGCTGGGATCAAGCTCTGTAACAGCGATGTCAACCTGCTGAACCTAATTGAAAGGGAAGATGTGTTGATTTAGAAACAGGGCAGGCAGTGTTGCATTTTTGAGAAGCTCTTAAGCGCTTAGTCCTTCGGGAGGCAGCTGTGGAGCTGTGGTCTGGATGCGGGCCCTGGCGTACTGCAGACATTGAATCACAGAATCACAGAATTGTAGGGGTTGGAAGGGACCTCGAGAGATCATCGGGTCCAACCCCCTGCCAAAGCAGCTTCCTAGCTCATATAAGGGATAGGTCTACGCCACGCTAGTGTCTGTTTACCCCCGGTAAAGAGTTCCAGCAGATCTTTGTTTCTTGTTTATTTTGTTACAAATGTCTTTTGGGAAAGCAAATTTATTCGTGTATCCGTGCTCTGGCTTTACTTGAAATCTTGACTGGTGGTTTTCATTTTCTTCAAGCTGTCCCCGCCTACCGTACTGTTTGAAACCAATGGAGGAAAAAAGGCAGAAGCTTGTGTCAAGGAAAGGGAAGAGAGACCATGGTTGGTTCAGTGAGGTGGCAAAGCCTGTCTGAGACACAGGGAAGCTCTTACTGCTGTGCCAGTTGTGCTGGAGAGATGCAATAGCATTTGAGATCGAGAAGCCTCATGCACATATTTGAGCTATCAGCCCACAGACTTTCTGGCAGCAGGGGTTTCTTTTTTTCCTGAAAGCAGTCTGGTGTCTGATATCTGCACAACTGTCTGGCAGTACTATGTCCTGTTTCTGATTTAAAAGTACACCACTTGCCTCTTCTCAGGAGTCTCCTCTCCTTGTGGACCAGGGGCAGGAGATGATGATGCCCACAGCACGTCTCGATAGCACACTAGACCTTCAGCCCAGGTGCTCAGGGAACACCCCAGGTGTTCTTTTTCCATGAGCATTCATTTCTTTATAGAGACTGGGACTGCCAGGTAGCAGGTCAGAGGGAATGTCATAATGGTGCATCTGTGCGATTTTCTGGGCTGTGCATCACCTTGGTTAAGAGAAGGCCAACCTTTTGTTAAAGGACACTTCATTTCACACCAGACATCTTAGTAACTACAGCAGGGTGACATGGTGGCCAGAGTTAAAAGCCCAGACAGGAGATCATAGTGAAGAGCTTTCTGTCTTGCAGCAGAAACCTTTTTGGTCTCTTCTGTCACCATAGGCTGACCAGTTGTCACCACAGCTCACTGCTGCTCAGGCAAAATATTTCAGAAAATCTTCTGTGGTCTGACATTGAAGCAGGAGTACTTCCCTTGCATGTAATCCTAAAGTGTGTCACTGTGTGATGCAGAGCCACCCCATTACTCACTTTGTGAACCTTGCAAAATTTTGGAATTTAGGAGTATGACTCTTTCATCATGCCTCGAAGTCTGTTCCAGCAGAGGCAGGCAGTATGTGAGAGGCCAATAGAAAACCAGAGCTTTCAATTGTCGAGGTTTAAAATGCAGAGTCAAAAGGTGCTGCCAAGGGTGAAAGACTGTATTTGTATCATCATGCCAGTATGCTGATCCATCAGCTCTGGAGCATGTGGGATATCTGTGTGACAGCTCTCACAAAGTCATACATCAAATTAAAGGCACACACGAATGCCTTTGCAAAAATGCTGTTTTGAAAAACACTTTTTCCCCTGGCTACACGTTCAGATTCTGTGAATGGGTCACTGTAGATAAAAAACAGGTAAGGAAAATAGGGTGGAGCAGTGTAAAACTGGAAACAGTGCTTCCCAGTATATTCAGGGTGATGGTTTTTAGTACAGCAGGTAGACAAACACCTTCCCCAATCTCTTCCTCTCCCAATCACCAATACAGTGCATGGTAAGAAGCTGTAAAAAACCAGTCATTGATAAAAGTTTTTCCAGAACAATACAACTGTACTTGTCAGGAAAAGCAAGTCAGTAAGAACTGAATTTTGTGAAAAGCAAGTGTTACTGTTTTGGGGGAAAAGGCAGGATTTGGCATTGGGTCGGGCTCTCGAGCCTCACGGGGACAGAATAGGCAGTGTTCATTTTTGCTTTCTTCCACTTTCAACCCAAAAGGATGCAAGGAGCACAGATAATTGTGCGGCCTGGGGCAGCCAACTCAGGGGGATCTCATTAGCTCCCATTCAACAGATGCAAATAGCCAAGGCAGAAGAACAGCCTATGAACAGCACTCCAGTGAAGTCCACAAGAACAGACAATGCCAGAAGGACTCAAAGTCATTCCAGCCAGCTGACATTTGCTTGCTTCCAGCTCCTATTTTAAATGATGCTACTGAGATTATGGATTTAAACTGCATTCCAAAACCAAATGAGATGAGCAGTAAAAAGCTGCATATAGAAAGTGCAAGATGAGAAGTCTGGTGACAAGTAGTGAAACTCTCACTGCAAACCCAGATCTAGCCACCAGAGCCTCCCTGGCCAAGTGTGAAAGGTTTCCCCAGCAGGCCCTGATACGGGTGTCTGGGCCACCAGGAGCGGCCAGGTGCGATGCTTTGGGAATATCAGTTGCTTACATATCATGAGCTATAAATACTGTTCCTTGACCATGAGCACCTGGAAAGCAGATAGGTGAGGGTGGACATTGTTTCTTACAGTGTGTGAAATATGTCTGCCTAAAGCTTACAGCCTCTATTTGTTCTCTTGCCATGAGATTTTGGGAGGTTTGGAGACCCCAGTTTGCATATGTGCTTCTGATACCATAAATCCCTACATGGATCTGCTTCTGATATAAATACAATGAGTGTAGAATCCATCATTATTCACACATCAAAGACTGCAAGTCAGTGTCTGTGACTGGGTCCATTTTCTTGCATATCCTATAGCAACAGCCAGAGTGCCTCAGTGACCCAGACTGATGGAAGAACATTAATTTGCACTTCCTGAGGATGCAGCCCACCAAACAATATGAATGTCATTAAAAGCAGAGTTTTTATAAATCCAATATGTATCAGAAATGGATAATTTTTGAGATAGATAGCTATAGGCTACAATAGTTGTGCACCTGACCTGTTACTTCACCGTATAGACTTTTTGTCATAATTTACATGTGTTGTAACCTTGAGTTGTCAACAACAAATGGTCTTCAGATCATGATAGTATTTGGCAAAGACTATGTATTGGTGATGGGCTTCTAAATTGCAGAATCGTAATTTCTCTCTCCATTCTTTTGGTTCTTCTCTACCATTTGCTAATCCATCACTACTCTTTACCTCCTGTTGCTACAAATGATCCCTGTCTAAATCTACAAGAGGCAAAGATAATGTTTTCCTTCATTTGATTGCTGCTCTTCCAAATGTGATTTTTCTCTCCCAGTGAGTGGTTCTGTAGCACCAAATTTATGCTGGTGGAATGTATATACACATAAGATCCTGAGCTCATCCATGGTGGTAGGACCCAGAGACCTAAGCAGGACTCAGGGCCATTCATATCTGGGTCACCAGTGTGCATATAAGTAGGTCAGTAAGGAGTGGAAGTAGGTTATCCAATTGTTATGTGGGGTGAGGGGTGCTGATCCACCTCTCGGATGCGTTTCCAAAGCAAAATAAAATAGCATCACAACTGACACTGACATTGACTGGTGTCCCCCCTGGCGATCTTCACGGAGATGCCATGAAATGAATGGACAAGGAAACAAAACTGTCCTGTCACATGGAAGAGGGCACTCCCGGGTCTCGGCGTAGGCATATTGGGAGAGCAGCACGGAGCCTGGCTGGTAAAGCTTTTGCTTTCCCATCCATTCTGTGCCTGATTAATGGACAGAAAAAGGACTTCACTTTCCAGGGCTTTATTCTGACACATTTCATCAGCGCTGTCACTTGAGAATACGTATAAGACAAATAGTTTTATCCTATTATGTCAGAACAAATTGCAGCCTGCAGGCCTGATTCTCTGCTCCATTATGCCAGTTTTACGCCAGTGCAATTTTACTGAGCACTGATGAGCTCCACCAGACTAAAACGAGCATGACAGCATGAAGATGCAGGGCCTTCATCTTCCAGAGGATGGAAGATGAAGCTCCAAGGCCCTGCTGCATTAATAACTGCTCTCCTTAGCACAGTCTCGATGAAAAGTAGAGCCAGATACTGCACTTTGAAGCTAGGTCATTTCTGCAGCAAGGAACAGAAAGACATGGTCATGGTACTTGTGCAGGAGGTGCATTGTAGCAGGTCCTGGTTTGGATCTTTCAGCTTTCTCCAGCATGGTCATGGGTGGGTGGTGCAGGTTACAAGAGGAACTGACGACTGGTTCCCACAGCTGGCCTGATGGCAATTCAGAGCAATGTGCCACCTCAGCTCTGCGGCTGCTTACCTCTTGGACCTGGATAAAAGCATTTCACCAAGTGTTGGGAAGAAGGTACTTCTGCAGTATACATGGGGAGAAGGTACTTCTGCAGCACCCGTTCTCTGGTTTCCTTGTAAAGGCACAGCTGCTCAGAGCGAGGTGGAGAGGAAGCTGGAGAATGTAAAGCAGATGCCATGTGGTGCATTGTTAAAAGCAAAGATTCTTGCAAACTACTAACAGTTGGTATTTTATTAGGGTCCTCAGAAGTACCTGAGGGTGGGGAATGTCTGGATTTGCAAAGCTGCTCCAGAAGTTTGTCCAGGCTTCCTAAGTTCCTCAAGGTTGGCCCGGTGCAGCCAGCAAGCTTGAAGGAGGAGGAAACAGTCAGACCCTTTCCCACCCACCTGGCTTATGTAGTTTCTTTGTTCCCCTCCTTCCAGTGTTTAATCTCCCCATTCAGGCTGATTTGGATATAAAATCAAATTGAAACATGGTGGGGGGAATGAAGCCATACGTGAACCCATATAAATCAGACAACTTATGTATGTGCCCTTTGCCTTTCTCTGGGGAAATAAAGTCTGTGTTTATATTCCAGCTTTTAACTGTATTATTTTTAAGTACAAATGCATGTGAGCTCTAAGCCTTTCAACACCTGCAGTGAGCCCCAGCTCGCCCACAAAGTCTTCTGTGACAGTGTGACAACATCAGTAACTGAGCAACACAAGCAGAAGCGGGGGGAGTGGCAGATGCCACGTTAAGTAAAGACCAAATATAAATGACTACAGTGATCTCAACTGGTTTAAAAAAATGCACTGGAAAGAAACTAGCGTGGTTTTAGACATTTTTGACAAGAATTTCTTTAGTATTCACCCCTGTAATATCTGATTGCTCCATTCAGTAGCCTTTCCCTTGCTCTCTCACCTTTGTCCTAGCCCTATCTTAGTGCTGCAGAGCCTTTACAGGCATCTGGAGTGCGACTATTATCTGCAGTTTCCTGGGTGCAGCATAACATGTGATCCAAGAACATCCTTCCTCTCCACTTCCCATCTTTCTAGATAACAGTGCTCTTCAGAATTCCCTTCTGTTACCACTCAGTGCTTCCAAAACCCCAGACTTTTCTGTTGTGGGGAGCTGGAGCCTGCTGCCATATGTTCCTGAGTGGGATTCCCTTCAATTGGTCTTGCACAGGTCTTGCATGGTAGGGAAACAAACTCATCCAAATGTAAGATAAGAGATAAACTGAGCATGCCTGCTGGGAAACGGCCTGACTTCTATGAGGGAAGTAAGCATTCTCTGAAACCTTAGTTAAGCAGCAAAATGTGTCAGTCCCTTTAAGGCTTCTCCTTAGGAATGGAAATTATATTGGATAATATATGTATATGAAAGAAATTTGAGGACAAATAGTTGCTATTTAGTTCCAGATAGAAAATTTCAGAGCACGTGAATAGATTATGGTCCCAAATTCACTGTAAGGTAGATAAGCAACATGAACCTCACTACCTTTTTATCTGCTGTGTGCTCACTGACTGCGAGGTATAAGCTACATCTACAGTAGTAAATTAATGCCCAGGACCACTCTCTGGACTGAAGCCAACATATCCCTATTCTCAAAGTCTCCTGCCCTCCAAACCAGGATGGCTGCACCCAAACTGCCCACAGGAAGGAGTACTTGGCATACCCCAACTATGCTCAGAGATAGTTTGGGAGGACAAACTATGCTGGGCATGGCTCAAACAATTGAACAGAGTCAAGCTCAAGTCCCAGCAATCAATCACAGTAAAGTGTTTCCTGCCAGCATTTAATTTTGCCATGTATAAATTCAGCCAGAGCTTGTGCCATGACACAGAACGCAGCTCCTGAACTCCAGCTCTTCTTTCCACGGCCTTAGACTTCAGGTCCATTGTAGATTTTAGGACATCATCGCTGTATACTGTAGATCTTGGTGTCTACTCAGAGCCAGGGAAGCGCATCTTCTAAAGAGACAGTGAACCAATCTATAGTGTCCCATAACCTAACAAAATGTTTGGATGTGGCTCTAGCTATAAGGCAGATTATTCTTGTGTTTAAGCAGCTGAGTTCACCATCACTAATGTATAAAAAGGGAATTGTGTTGGCACATTCACAGGAAAAGTCTTAAGTGTGACTGACTGTGAGTCACATTTTACTTACTTGCACTCACATCTCTGTATAGCCCTTTCACAGCGCTCCCGCTCTAGGCAGAACTTCCTATGATTAGTCATCCCATTCAACCCAATTAGCATGGCAAGAGATGTTGCAAAGAAAGCAAGGAGTTTTCATGGGCTGTTTGATCTCATGATATTTTAGGAGAGACGACAAAACATACAGAAAAGAGGGAGAAGGGACAGACCATCAGGAAACAAAACTAGCAAAATATTTTGATTGCAGAGGAAGCTGGCTAATCAAAGGATCCTTATCTGCATACAATACTGTTTATTTTCTGGTTAATTTTGGATATTGGATAGCAAAACTTTTGTGAAGAAGGCTTCCTAGCAGGTGGGACTGTTTTGTATGGCCCATTAAATTGTTGCAGAATAACCATAAAGAGTTTATTAAACCAGTACCTCCAGCAAAGCTCTGAAAGGCAGAGTTGCACCCTCATACGTTGGTATTTCACACACACCACACCCTTTTGAGGTAAAGGCATTTCTGCATGTGATTTCCTTGTACTGAAAAAGCAGTGTATATTTAGAACTCACTGAACTGTGGGAAGGACAGCAATATTGCAAGTTAGCACAGGGGAACCTCAGTAGGAAAGGGAGAATTTGGGACTCCAGATGCTATTTGAAGTCAGAATTATAAAATGAAAAAAATACTACTTTGGACGCCACTTACACGGTTTTATAAGGTGAAAGAATGAGCAAAGGATCTGATACATGCACAATCATACATACAGATTTCTCTACCACCAGGCAGTAACTAATTGGAAATCCATAGATTTTTATTTTTTTTTATTGTTGGTACCCTCATACAATCTGAATAATAAGAAATTACCAGGAATAACAGTATTACTGAACTAGCATGGGTCTACCAGGGCAACAGAAGAAATACTAGGTAAGCAAAGAAAAGTTTTAATTAGGTTTTCATTAAGGCCAGTTCTTTTCCATTCTTCTAGTGGGCTATATCACGTATTTCTTGGGAAAAAAAAAAAAAAAAAAAGGAACTGATTCCAACCCAGCAAGGTCAGTAATGCTCGATATCAGTTTCTCCTCACACCATTTTTGAGTTTCTTCCATCTCTGTCTATACAATTCTTAATATCAGTTGAGAGGGTAAATTATACATTTGGTAAGGACCTTCCCTGCTACTGATGTGGTAAAGCAACACTGTGTGATCACAACTTGCAACACAAATCTTGGAGGTCTTTATTTGTAGGTGGTCTGGGGCTTAGACAACACTGTGCAACACCATCTTCCCAAGGCTTGGAAAAATCCCAAGCACTTAAGTCTCAGTAACTGCATTTGTAAAGAAAGGTTGATTGTATTCACCTAGTAGCTTCAAGAGTGTCGTGACAACTTGTTATTCAGTGTTTGCAAGAGTATCTGATAATGAAATATGCTCCAGGCTGCTTGTGTCCTGTACATAAAGCATTAGATTATCTTAATACAGAATTAAAAGGCTGCCTGTCTCCGGGGACTGTTCCCCCTAGACACAATGCACACCCATAAAATGAACGCCCAGAAAGCACTGTTGGTTTCAGTGGATTTTATAACTGCCTTGAAAGCGTGTGGTCCCCCCACCAGTGAGAAAAAGCAGATGCTCTGAGTAGGCAGGAATAGGTGTCATGTATTTGTTCCGTTTGTGCTTTATCTCCTGCAATAGTCAGAGGCTGTGGCTGGGGCCTTCTGGAGGCAAAACCCAGCCTTTGCTGCTCTCAGACCAGGGGCCGTACCCTTGATGAGGCCGGTGCTGGCACACACACTTGGCGTTTCAGGCGTTGCTGCAGTCTGCCCCCTGTCAAACCAAACTTTGCACATGTGTGGAAACATGTTCAAACAACTTAGCTCCTCCTGAAACCATTCAAAGCCATGTGGAAGGGGCTGTTGAAAAAAAATAATCCAAACACATTTTAATATTTATATATTTATGTATCTTAGTATTTATATTTCTTTATATATTTTGATGTATATGTGTATGTAAGTAAGTAAGAAAACCCTAACTTTTATAATCGAATGAGTAACACAACCTCGGGGACACAGTTTCTTTTCACTATGGGAGTCTGTGAGAGCAGAGAGGGGAGAAGCAGAAAGCCCAAGGGACCTAAACTGCTCCTGGGTTTTGAACTTAAGTCCATGTATAATATGGACTTTTTCAAGAGCTCCCAAAGAACATACAAGATGGAAAATGAAACATGCAGTCAAATCTTGGCAGGTTTATTCAATAGATGCAGTTACTAACCGCAGTGATGAGGCTGTGCTCCATAGCAAGAAGGATTTAGCTGGAATTCTCCAGGGGAGTGAATCCGAAGGAGCTGCAGGAGAGTAATTCCCTGTCACAGTGGTTTATTTTCCGTCTCTCTGCTGTATCCTACTTTTTTAAACTTATGTTGCATTTTTCTACAACATCCCCACTTCCCAAAACAGATTTTGTTCCCATCACCTCCACACCACTGTATCACCAACCGGCCAGTTCTCACAATCTCTAGCTCCTTCCAGGGCCTTCTACCTTTCCTTACCCCAGCAGCTGAGCAGAAAGCAGTGTGCTTTGTGGCTTTTTCAGAAGCCATGCAGGAATTGCTGTTTAGGCAGCTACCTACTTTAGTGCTAATTGGCAACCCGTTTCTTCTAAATCCCTTCAGAGCAAACAACCCAAAGGGTGATACTGCCTTTCAATTGCTATCAGCGTTAATGTGGTCACTCCTCTGCCTCCTTAACACATTTACAGTAAATGTGGGCAGCTTTGAGACCTCTTTTGCTATATATGTTTGAAACCGATTGAAGTTCAAAAGTCATTGCAGGTAGCAGGATTGATGATGAGGAAAACTGATGAGCAGGCCGACAGACAGCAGTTCACATAAGTCTTGTTTCCTTAGGAACCAGGCTGAAAGCAAATTAGAAATGTTTTTTAAAAAAAACCAACCCTTCTCACTTGTGCTTTGTGATTAACAGATCTGGGTTTTATGCTGTTGTTGCTATGGGTTCATTGTTATTGTGTACTTCATAATATAATAGTACCAAAGAGGGTTGGTGCCAAGAGATAAGACGTAGATCTGTTGTCACATCAACTTCCATGCAGTCCAAGGAATATGATGATGTGCTCTAATTAATACTGACTTCAAACCCCTCAGTCTCAAATTAACCCGCTCAACTGACTTGTGGTTAAAAGAAAGACAAGCGATGTGTTCTGGTCAGCCCTGGCCCGTGAGAACCACCAGTAGGATCCAGTCCTGCCAAATCCAGAATCTTTTTTTTACTCAGCATCATCTTACCAAGCCTGTCCTCCCACCCTGCTCCCAAAAAGGGGCAAAAAGGAGGCCAAGTTCTTCTCTCACTCTCACAGTCCAAACTCATAGGTAAAACACACCCCAGGTTTGACTTGTCCTTGCTTTGTCCTCTGTCTCCAAAAGCCAGGTATGCTTGGTTTCAGCCATCCCTCTTTCTGTGTACTTATCTAATGTCCCTCTGGGTGTGCTTGGTGCTCACCAAGCCACGGGTGGAGCTCAGTGACCTGCCTTCTCACCCTCAAAATGGCCTGAAATGCTCATTCAGCCTTGGGGCAGCTCTGCTGGAATGTCAAAGAGGTGGTAGCAACGCTCATTTCTACCACATCAGGAGGACAAGCAAGCTGCGCCTTCATGGCAGTGTTGATCTTTTCAGGAAGGGGAGAAAAAATAACTTCTCCCAAAGCAAACTCTTTCAAATCCTTCTCTCTGAGGAGGGATATGTTGACTCTCTATAAATATGTGAGAAACAAAACACCAGAAGATAAATTTAATCTGCAATACAGTACCTAGCCCAGAAGAAATAAATATGAACTGATAATGAATGCCTGCAACCTGGTTAGTCAAAGATTTCTAATTGCGAGATGAATGAGGAAATGAATTATTAGAACAGCAAGGGAGACAAACCCCAGGTAAATTAAGTTCAGTAGGCATGAGGGGAAGAGAAAAGGCAGTTGCCTACCAGAGGTCTGGGTCTGACAACCTACCAGGACCTTCTCTCCTTAACTCTTGGGGTCTGCACTCATGTCAACTTCTCCACCTGACTCAGACATCAGAAGTGCAATTATCTGGTCAGTGTGGGTTGTGAGTCAGTCAGGGTAAAACTATACCTTTCAGAGGGAGACTGACGTGCAAAGAAGGATCACAATGTTACCTAACACAAGTGGTCAGTGTCGTGAAGCGTCATCCCTGCCATGGTCACAGGGCCTTCATTTGTGGTCATCAGTGATAGACCTGCTGCTGTTCAAGATGTGCTCTAATTACAGCATTGGCTCTAGCTTCCACCTTGCCCCTAGTTTCCTACCAAACACCCTTCTTTAAATGGACTGTCAGCTCTTGTCTCCCACCAGCTCCTTCCCCTAGGAAGTACTCGTGCTGGCAAGGACTCCATCAGACTTTCCACCTGAATTATCCAGATGTCCTCCTCTTCCTCTGGAAATCAAAAAGGAAATAGGTACTCAGATTTCATCATGATGAAAAACCCCTATAAAATACCTAAGAAAGAAGGGAAACAGCTAAACCAGCCAGTCTGACTTTTGCCAGCCCTCAAAAAGCCTAAAATGACATCTACAGCGTGAACCTAAAATGGAGGACCAGGAAGATTGGGTCTCTGCCTTAATTCTGGATTGTCTGGTGTAAATCAGTAAAAATCAGATCTGTGGGTCAGACACAACTAGACCCTTGTTGTTGTGTTGCATGATAGTCTGCTTTTCCAGCAAAGCAACAGCATAGACTAGCACAACCTTTTAAATGCTCTGTTCCTCATCAGGATTTAATTATAAAAAATCTGCCTGCTGCAGAAGCTTGTGGTCTGGGATTCAGTGGTACAGGCTTATTAAGTAAAGGAATACCAGTCTGCCTCTCAGACACATAATGCTGACCCTTTTTTGCCACTCAAGCACTCTTCTGGAGCAACTGCAGTCAGACTAAAGAAGTAACTCACTGCCGGGCAGCTCCGTGAGGCCAAACACTACAGTGCGTAGGAAAGAGCAATAGTAGAATTTTCCAATTCCAGGAAGAAGTTCAGTCATCTATCCTAGGTTAAGCTAGGACACGTGGCATGTCTAGAAGTCCTTTAATACGAGTCTTAATGTCTCTCAACCCATGTCTATATCTGGCCAGGCTGGATTTTCATTTGGGTTTTTTTCATGGTTTTTCTGAGTAAACATAAGGTTTTGAGATGCACACATCCTTCTGCCTTGCATGTAAAAGTGGACAGAGTTTGCACAACACTTTTCCTACGTTTCTCATTTCATGTGCTAATAGGATTCAGAGACAGTGCTGGGATAAGAGGCCCCCAATGAAACCCAGTGTGTGTGTGTGTGTGTGTGCGCACCACGGCTTAGGCTGGCTAGTTGAGGGCTTGAGTCTTGATGACAGCGTTGTTCAGGACAACACATAGGCACGTGCTTTGGTTAATTAAAATCTGGAAACTAATTGCAACATGCACTTTTTTTTTTTAGCCAGCCATGAATCAATGTACCAACCGAGTCACAACTGCCTGGCTATGCCATGACTGTGACTGCTGGCACAGACAGGAAGGGGGAGGATGAAAAACCATAGAAATTAGTGATGATATTATGTGTTTTTGCTGTGCCTCAAAGTTCATTCTCTGGGACAGAGAATGTTGATTGTAGGAAGAAGTGCGACCTTGTTCTAGTCAGTTTGCTATATGTCTTTATGAAGAAAGATATTTATAAAAAAACATTGATTATGCATTTAAAAATAATATGCTAAACTTGCTTTGGCATCTATTAAGGATTCAGGGGAAAGCTGCCACATCAGTCACATGACACTGCTTTTATGCTTTCTTTACAGATAATAAATACAGCTCTGAAATTGCAAGGAAGAAAGTACAAATGCAAAAGTTTCTTCAGACAGCATGCTTGGTTTAGAAAGTTAATGTATAAAAAAATATCTTCTTGATGTATGATAAATCTGCCCCCTTGTTCTATTTGGATTGATGTCTGCTGCTACCAAGGGTGAAAGGGGACATTATCCCCTTTTTTTTTCTTCACAGCAGTAAGGGACTAATGAATTTGCAGGAGACCTGGGTTTAAATAGTGTCCACTGTAACAACAGGAATGGATAGAAAGAGAAGGAGAAAAGACCAGAATGAGTACAAAAAGTAAATGCTGACACCTAAAATGCAGTGTCGGAGCTCACAGTCCCTTTTAGGAGCAGGCTGGTATGTGCTAATACAGTAAGGCAAGGGCAGAGTCTGTAAACACCCTGCCATGGAAGATAAGATATGTTGTGACTGCGGTATCTTTTGTTCCAGTGATGGTATCAGTGCCAGCAGAAGCCTTGGTCTCCTTTTTGTTAGGAGAGAGGGGTTGTGTCAGCAGTCCTGGCAGTTCTGCCACTTCTGACTTGAAAAATGATAATGTCCGAATGTGATAAAAGCTTGAGAAAGACTCTGATATGGAGTCCCACCACTCATCTCCCCATCAATCTTTTGAGAAACTGAGTACATGCTAAACCCCGAAGTTTTGTTATCTTGAAGTGAAATCGGTATCTCTAAGTGAAATTAGCATCTCGAAGGAGCTGAGGGGCCCTGGCTTTGCCACTCACACAGGGAGCTTTTAAGCAGAGCTTTTGGAAACGGTGAAAGTAGGCGTGACTGTTTTCCAGATGCTGCCACTTCCTTATCTTCCTCCTCCATTGGTGCTAACAGGGCAAACCAGCCTGCACCAGAGGATGCACTCCTGCAATGGCGGTTTTTGAAAATATTCCTCTCTGGTTATAAGACAAATCTGATTTAAGCCAATATAAAACTGGCTTCACAGGCTTGAGACAAGGGCTGCTGGGGATGATTTGATGTGCCAGAAAAATGCTAGCATCTCAGTTTGGCCTTGGAGCTCTGGTTTGTTGAAGACTTTGGCCATGGCATTTTTTGTGCAGGCGACGGGGGTTTGAGAAGAGGAGGACCTGACAGGCTTGGCGAGCCTCTCCTACCCAAGGGAAGGCGTGCCACCTTGGGGACCTCGTGCAGGGAGGTCCCTGAGAGGCTTCACACGCGCTTCACGGTGCGCTGCTCCCTCAGTGTCCTGCCCGCTGCAGTGGCTAAAGGACAGAGGAAAGGGTTTTCTTCTTGGTTTGTTCAAATGTGCGAACAGCCAGGGGCACTGAGGCGCGGGAATGGCGGTCAGCGAAACCACACACGCAGCGCGGGGAGCGCAGGGCTGGAGGGGTCCTGCTTGCAGGAGCAAGGGGAGATTTCTGCTGAAGTTCAGCAGACATTGGCCCACGTATTGATTATTTTAAAGAGCACAATGTCGGTGCTTTCACTTGCACTGTCAATACAAAGAAGTGGCTTTGTCTTGCAGTGATACAGTCACAGATACCTACTCACGTGGAAAATACTCAGAATAAAGCCATGGCAGTGAGCCTTGTCAGAGGTCAGTCTCACATAGTGGGCATGAACAGGAGGGGTTTAGGGAGCCTGGATCTTTGCTGTTCGTTTTCTTTTTGAGCCCATCAGCTTCCTCTTTCCATTCCAGCTTTTTTCTCCTTCTTTAAAAGCAGTAAAGCTGCAGAACAGCTCCTTATTTTTAAAGACAGATACTTTTAGTTCTTTACATGTGACATTTTTAATTAAATTTTACTTCAGTTATTTGAACAATCCATAGCTTTCTTTTGATAATTAATGAAAACTCCTTGATGAGGAGCACAATCTTTAGTTTGTTTTTTTTTCTCTCTCAACTTGTCCCAGCTCAACTTCTTATAGTAAATCTGCAGATGTTGCTCTTGAGGCTCCTCAATCCCACAGCTAGGTCAGCTCTGGTCCCTTTGCACATCTGCACTGGAACTGGTGGGTCCTCTGGGGTTTGGATGTGCTTTGAATGGCTTTTCATTGCTGCTGAAAGCTGCTAACTTGTAAAGCCCAGTCACACTGATGGCAATGACACCAGTGGAGGCTTCAATATAGGTCTCCCAGATGATGGATTTTTTTGTAATTTAGTTTTGAAATTGCATTTTGCCATAGAATTTTCATTGCATAAGCACAAAAGTAGACATGTGTGCATATTTATACATACATGGTATACAGAGATTGATAAACAAGGTTTCAGAATTTGTTTTTGATGGAGAAAAATACAAAAAAAGAGTACATTGACAGACTGGAAATCACAAAGGAGTTAATACTACTTCCCATCCACACATATTGCCTGTGTTTTAGAGATGCTTCTTCGCTTTGGAATTATTACATTGTGCTCTCATCTTGAGACATCTCATATCTTAGCATTTTAAAAATATTTTGAGTCTGAATATATGTTTGGAGCAAATAATTCCGAAATTATTTTCTGTGGGGTTGGTGAAGTTTCTTTCCCTTTGTAGTAGTTTTATTAGCATGGCTAATTCTGCTGTTGTGCCAGCATCATCAATAATTTCAACACTTTTTAAAGTATCTTTATTAATACAGATGCGTAAAGGCCAGCCAGTAGAGGGGGCACAGAAGCCAAAACGCAGGTTTGGATATATATCTGGGATAGGCATTTGTGTGCCTCTGCGTGTGTATGTGTGTGTAAAGAGTAGAAGAGAAATGTTTTCATCATTTAATTTACCTTTACTAATTTACCTTCAGTGAAAACATGTTCTGTCTTAATTACAGACAAATGCTGTTGGAGACTGTGTTTCGTAAATATGTTGAAAGTCTATTTGCAGAGGATATATGGCATTGGCCATCTGATGATTTGCATCATGTACATAATTTTCCAATAACAGAGCTAGAAATTGTCTGTACACCTCCATACTGTACTGATGAGAAGAGTAGGTGGTATAGAAGACATCCCAAATACCTAGGAATCCCAGGCTCCTGCCTTGCAGAATAGCATGAGTTTATAAGCTGAAATTTAGGGAACAACCAGCTCCGCAGTCTGTACCTCTTGTGCTGGGAATGTGGGTGTCCAAGAAGCCCCCATGGGAACAGGCAGAGATAGACCAAATGATGACCAGCTGCCACAGCCGGATGGGACAAGGACGGCTGCTGGAGAGCAAAAGAACAAAAGTAAGAAGCCAAACGTTCAGGGAGGTCAGAAGGGGACAGATAAAGGATTTCACTACTTAAAAGGAAAAGAGAGAGAAGGATGTGAAGAACAAGCAGGAACACCAACCACCGAGAGAAAATCCATGCAAGCACTGACTCAATCAGACACGCTGCTCCGCAGCAAGCCAAAGGGAGAAGGATTAAAGCAGTTAAGATCGAAGAAACATCTAATGCAACTGCTCCTTGAGAGGGAAAACCAAGGAATACAAGGGGCAAAGGGCGAACTGAATATTCTTACGAAAATAGCACTTCATTGTGTACTTGAGGAACCTGGTGTGCACGAGGAACCGCCACAGATGGCATTCGCTCAAGCCTGCTTAGCCAGGACACCGCCGGGTAAAGGCCCATGGGAAGTCCTGTGGTAATCTCGCATGAGAATTAAGGTCTGAACAACAAACCTTGAGTCCTCATAAAGAACCAAACTGCCTTGAGAGACCAGAGTGTTTCTACCCCTATTTTGATTTTGGCCCACCTCTAGCTTTTTTCCTGCTGAATTCCCATTCACTTCAATAGATGTATTGTTTGAGTGATTCACGTGGGAAGGACTAGGCTTGAGATTGCAAAATGTCCTAATATGTGAGTCTGCAAGGGTGATACTATTTTGTGATATTTTCAATAATTTTATCGGTGGTCTTAAGAGTAAGTTTACAGTATGTAGCATTTGATGTTGACATGAGCTTTAAATATTTCTCATAGCATATAAGAGTTCCTGTCTTTTTTGATAGACAACTGGTTCAGCACTTTGCAAATGTAAAGATTTTCCTCCCTGGAGCACACTACAAACTGGATTTACTATTAATATGAGTTTACTATAAACTCTATTACAGCGGAACAAAGGTGTAGGGCTTGGTGGGGCATTAATGCCTCAATCACAACTTTTGCAATGTTACCAACACCACAGATTTTTGTATTTTTTATGATATCTGGTTTGTTTTTTAATCCCTGGTTCCAGAGGTCCTTTGAATGTGAGACAACTGCAGACTTCCATTTCTCTTAGAAAACAAGTAGTTAGCACTCATCCCTATGAAAAATAACATGGAAACACAACCCTGGCGTAATCCTGACAGTTCAAGAGCCAGCTGTTAGAGGACATAGGGTTTTTAAGGGCTGCCATATGACTTTTTGTATGACTTTTTCGTATGCCATGTTAGCAGTGCTGCCACTGGTTGTTTCCAACAGCTCTCCATGGGTGTGTTCTGCTCCATCTCCTGCTCGGCTCATAGAGCCGACACCGTGGACGCCAGCTGAAAGCCTGTCCCTAGAACCTGTATTGAGGGTGCTGCACATAGGCAAAGCGATACCCTAATTACAGGCGTATAAAGGAGAAAAACCATTTCCATGAAGGAGAATTCGATCTGGAACAGGGTGAACTCCTCAATCCCAAATCAAATGCCCTAATTATGTAACAGAGAGCCCTGTCAACAGAGGCATTGGTTAAACCAGAAGATGGCTCCTCTGCATAACCTTCAGCCGAGTCTTTCCATCCTGTGTTGGGAAGTCTGCTCCTGAAAAGTACTTATGCTCTAATAGTTTTGCAATGTTCCTCTGCTTCCTTCCATCAGTAATGATGACTTCAAATATATTCCTACTTCTCTAGACTGTACCTCTCACTTAAATGCTCCCTGCAAGACCAGTAGGAGAAACCGAACTGGGAGAGATGCCACTCATTTTAGTCTTAAAAGTCTTTAGTGCTTTATATTTAAGGAGTTCATAGTCACTGCACAGATTTCTTCATTGAAATGTCATAATCACAATTGGCTAAGCTAGTCTGTAGGGCAGGAGTGCTGTCAGTATTCCTCACTGACAATACACTTACGTGTCCCACCACGCATGGGTATTTTTTTCTGACAGAAAGCACTTGTTGGCTGTAAGAGTCTCTTCTTTCCTGACAGACTATGATTCCGATGACTCCATCTCTCACTAGATTACAGAAATGCAATTGCAGGCATGAAGCCAAGAAAACTCCAACTAACATAGTATATTGTCTAAGAAGCCGAGCCTACCACAAACATATGTCCTCTGCTTCTCAACTCAGCCTCCCATAGAGATTCACTGCTATTCAGTTTTCCTGTTCTGATGCAACAGAGCTCTCTGCAGACAGGGTACAAACCCACTTGTGGAGGAGACAAAACTCTAAGGGCTGGCTGTGGCACAGATTAGCTGAGGTACAAAGGACCACCACAGCGTTCACCACACTGCTCTCCATTGCAAAGAACATTGTTTTATCTAGTCTTCTGATGAGAAATGACTCTTCCTTTATGCTTCTCCCATTACATGTGCTGAGTGAGCAACCTGGAGTGGGACAACTGCAGTCGAGTCTCATCTCAGGGTTAGAACTCAGAGGTGCGCAGCAGCAAGGATAAATATGGCTATTAGTAGGTATCTTTTAAACTGAAGATCAGTAAGCAAAACAAAATCAAACCCAACAGAAATTGTCAGGGGGTGAAAAAAACCCCACCCAGAATAAAGCCTTTCCCCTCAAGCTTACAACTGTCCTGGGTGGAGAATGACAAGGCTACCAACAGAACACAAGTTAATTATGTAATATAACCTGCAAGTGAACTGTGCTCGCACAGCGCAATGGCAGCAATAAATACATCAGAAGGACCGAAGGCAAGCGGTAATTGCAGCCGGTGTGCCGGCTCCCCGGTGCTCCTAGGGCCGGGCTGCCCCTGCCCCAGCTTTCCCCGGGAGCTGCAGGACCCGCAGCTGTGCTACCGGAGCCCTTCCCTTCGCGGTGCCTTCGGGAGGAGCTCTCCCAGGTGGTTTCCATTAAAGACCTGCGTGAGGGAAAAACCCGAGAGGTGCGAGCTTCCTCTTGGGTTTAATTTCTCCTACTGCTGTTTCGAGGTCCCGTCCAACCCCCCACGTTCTGTGTGATTAACCGAGTAGGTAACCTTTGCCTGTCCTTGCGGGGTCCCTGCTGGTACAGGTGAGCACCCCTAGCCCTTCCCAGGGCGGACGTATCTGCTAGCCCGGCAGCTTCGCTGCTTGCCGGACCGTACCCGCAGTCCCCGCCGTGCGGGCACTCCGGGGCTCGGCCCGGCTCGGTCGTAGCCCGGCGTTGCCGCGGGGCGGGGTCAGGCCGCGCTCCGGGCCGCCGCCCCCGACGGGAGGGAGGGACGGGCGGACAGAGGGGCGGGCGGGGGAAGCATCGCCGTCGGTGCGCGGAGCGAAGTAGAGGCAGAAACTTCTCCGCCGGGAGCTGACAGCGCTACGGAGTCCTCGGGACTGCGGCGCTCCGCACCCGCGGACAGGTAAGGCGGGGAGCAGCCGGGCGGCGGCTTGCCAGCTCCCGGTGGGGGCTGCCGCTTCTGTCTGTCTGCGATGAAACCTGGCCTCCGCTGTTCGTCTGCGCGCCCGGGAGTGGGAGGCTCCGCGGGCCCCTGGCGCCCCGTCCGGGGCTGAGCCGCGGCGTGCCCGGCTCCGCGGGGCGCGGCCGCTCCGGTCTCCGGCGCCGCCGAACAAAGAGCCGCGGCCGCGCACGGCTCCGCGCCCCGCGGGGGGAGCCTGCCCCGAGCCGCCGGAGTAGGCGCCCGGCAGCGAGCGGAGGGCTGGTGAGAGGCGGCAGCCGCCGGGGTCCCCGGGTCCGGATGCTGCCCCCGGGTGCCCATCAGCGACGCGCGGGATAGCTGGGCTCCTCCAGAGCCCCCGCGGCGAGTCTGGGGGCTGCCGCACGCGTGTGTGCCCGTGCCCGCTCTTGAGGGAGTGTTTACGGGGAGCCCTTGCTCCGTCAGCTGCAGTCGCTGCAACGTAAGGCTCGGCAGCCTGGGGAAACGCGCACCAAAACCTTGGCGGAATGAAGAGGTTTGCTGTTGCGAGTCTTGGCTTAAAGGTGATCGGAAAGTGAGCTCCCGAAGTAAGAGGTGAAAAGGGAAATTAAGTAGTAAAAAAACCGTAGTTTTAAGAGCCCGGGCTTGCAGGAGTAGTTTTAAGTCTGGTGAAAATGGTTCGGTGATGGTCACTTTTGTTCCGAGTTTCAGTAACACGGGATGGACCTTGCCTTTCCGTATGTCTGCGGGGCTCCTCTCGCTTCCCAAGAGAGCTGCGGGTATCAATCCAGGGGTGCCGGGCTGTGTTCCCTGCACACCCAGAACGCCCACTGAAATTAATTTAACGTTTTGTTTTAAGCTAACAGTAGGATTAATGGTAATTTTCTTTAATCAGCTTTCAGTAAAGCTATACAAGAAAATCCCACTGGAGCCGTTGGGATCTTTGTATATGCAAAGAATGTGAGAGGAAACCAGCACTTTGTATGACCTTTTTTTATCTAACTTAACTTCCAGTAATGTCCTTTTATGTGTTTGGCACGAGTGAAAGTTAAAATCCAACAACTATTTCTCTTTGTACTTGGGTTTAATTCTGTGAATGGTCCCTGTTGGAGGCATCGGCTGGTCCCTGAGTGGGTTGCCCTCTGTAGTTGGGGGAAATAGAGACGTCGTGGTCGAGATACTTTTGCATTGGCTGCTGTGGTCCGATCACATCCTCTCTCTTGCCCCACTTCATCTGACCCTGTGGAAAGACAGCTCCAGCAGCTAATGTAGCAAAAACCTTATCTGTCCCAAGCATTTTTTGTGGGAGGTTTTTTGTTTTTTGTTTTCCTCTGCTTAGGCTTCCTAGAAGAGGGTTTGGGAGAGCTGCTGAACCCCAGTGCCGTGGGGAGGAAGGGGAGGGTCACCCTTACTGCTTTGGTGTCAGTGACAGTCAAAATGTGTGTAGCAGGGCTGAAACTACAGCATTGGAGTATGCTGTGCTTTGGATGGTTCAAACTGGCATAACCTGGTGTTGCTTTGGCAGCCCCTGCCTACCTCTGCCTCTTCATTCATACCAGCATGAATGTTTATGCTGCCCTGTGGTGAACTGGGTCTGAGTGCTGAGCAAAACCCAGATTTAATTTAAACCTGGATCAGTTCCATGGTTTGGTTCACTGGGGGGTAAGAGAAGAGGAAAGAGGGTGTGGGGAAGGTAGGGCTGCTTTTTTATTTTTAAGCTGGCAAAACTTGATACTGCTGCCAAAACTGCTTGTAGAGCTGCACAGTGTGACTGTAGGTGCTCCCAGCTGTCTCTCACCCTCCCTGCCTCCCTTGGGAGCCTGTCCAGTGATTCTGTGTGTAGCCTCAGAAACCTTCCCTCCCTGGGTGTAAATGAGATTTGGCAAATTAATTCATTAAGTGTAATGGAGTAGTTAGTAATAGAAAAAATTAAGCAAGTACCCAAGTGTTTGTGTACCTGCTCACTGGACAATAGTAATCACCTAGGTGGCACAGTACTATGTGCAGGGGTTTACAAAGAGTTTGTAGATTCTTACAGGTGTTTCGCTGTTCTTTGAACAGGATACACAGGGTATGCCAGAAGTTTTACAGGCTGTCATGACACTTGTAATAAGTAATGTCACATAAGCTTGTGACAGCGATGGGTGCTGATCTGCCAGGTGAATTAAGCTGTGTGTGTTCTCAGTCCTAGAGCTGTTTGAAAAATAGAAATGGTGTGAGGCAGCAAAGTCCTTGTGCCAGCCAGAGATGGGGAGGCTGCCCTGTCCCCTCCCTGTTTATACCTTCACAGTGCATTGCTGCTTCTGGCACTAGTGAGTGTGAGTCAGATCACTGATCAGGCGGAGAAGTCTCACAAGTGGTAAAACCCACTGGTGTACTGGCTGAACTGCTCCTGTTTTGGCAGCTGTAGTAGTGGGGCCTTGAGACAGGAGATGGAGGGTGCTGTGAGACCTGGCCCCCTTTTTGGTGGCAGTGTGACTTAAGACAATAAGTGGAGAGTACAGTTGCTCCTTCTGTTCCCAGTATTGCAGTCCCTTGGAAACCTGGCAGAAGATACTTTGTGCTCAGGGCAGCACTTGCTGCCTCATGTTAGATCCCTGCTGTTAAGTATTCTATCTGGAAGCACTAACTGTTGCTGCTGGTGTTACTAATAATTAGTTGTTATTACTTGTTACCTGCAAAAGGGAGGTAGGCCATATGTTTGCATGCAGAGCTAGATAGTATTGATTAATGGTGTTTGGGTACTCTTCCCCTTGTGCCATGGTGCAACTCTTTTGTGGGGCTGAGCATGAGTTGGTTGAAGGACTGTGTGGTTTTGTTTGATTTTAACAGTAGATGTACTTCCAAAACCTACATTTGTTAGCCAGATCTGAGTTCTTCCATGCTCAGCTGACTGTTACCACCCAGTGCTGCTGAAGGCTTCGCCAAACCATCTTTGGTGAGATGCCTGAAGAGGGTGATGTGGGTTCCCTGCCCACTGACTGCACTAGTGAGCTCCTGATACTGTCTGTTCACATTTGCAGTGACAAATTCAACTCAGACTTTGTCTTTGGTTGTGCATAGGCACATCAGTAAGCACCTTCCATGCTGCGATGAAGCACCTCTATAGATTGACAGGGTTGACACGTCATTTAGAGCCAAGGTGAGATTCTGATGGTGCTGAAATGAAATGCATTATTTCTGAAAATGGAATAATATAATGGAATAGAGAAGTTGCAACTGTTTCTGCATGAGCTGTCAAATTTGCTATTGTTCCTTCCCTTCTCCCCCCAAACTGAAATGCGGCAACACAAGGTAATGCACTGGAAAAGTTTGAACAAATGCTACCAAGGAGATTATGTAATACAATAGCTGAGGTTATTATGAAGCCTGTTCTTGATTCAAAGATAAAAGTTTTTCCCTGGTGGATTGTGGATAGTTTATAGCTTTCTCTCCCCTCCCAAAAGTGTATGTATCGTATTGTGTAACAGCAGCAGTATATGCTTATTCCCCTTCAGCAAGTGGTTTGTGAGACCTTTAATAGCAGTTGTAAAGCTTGTAGTTCATTGCTTGGGATAGCATAGCTGAAAATAGGTTTTACTGTTGATGGCAATTAAAATATGAGAGCTTTTCTGGGCTTTGCTTCTATTTCTTGTGGGCCATGATTAACTGTTGGAGTGTCTGGATTTAGAACTGTTTCTGCCTGTAGACATTGGGATAACAATTCATAGGTGATCTCAATGCCTCCTTTCTCTCTTTAGGCTTGTCTGTTTCTTTTGTTTATTTTAAAATCAATTATTGGAAAAAGAGTAGTAAAGGAAGAGTAATAAATAGATTGCGTGTGGTTTGGTTTTATCACATTTGCCACCAAATCAAATGTGCTGTGATAAGCAGTTTGCAAAGCAAATAGGCAATATTGAGAAAGCTTTGAAAGTTTTAAGGTCATGGGTAAGATCATAGTGAAGGAAGAAATTTTGCTTTGCTGTAGATGTACTTCTTATCACTCATCTTTTATTTTTCATTCCTTTCATAGTTTGTCTAGTTTGGCTTTTCTTTCTTCTTTAGTATAGAGTTTCTTATTTCTAGGATATATATGCTTGTATCCCAAACATCAAGGAAGTATGTTTCTCTGCAGACACAAGTGGTATCATTCCAAGAGATGAAGGATGAGAACGAAACCCTCACCAGGTGCTTGCTTTCTGAGTAAACAGTGTCTTTTCTGTGGTGGATGTACTGACTGGAACAGTTTGCTTCTGGGTGCAGCATCCTGGCATAGCAGTCTGTCTCCTCTTTGCTCACCTGGCAGGTCATTTTCCCTGTGTGATGCTGTGACTGTGTCAGAGCGATGTGGGTTTACACAGTTGCCCACTCCTCACATGTCTGTCACCCGCCAAACTCAGCGATGATGAAGGAGCCCTGCCGCGACACGCCAGCATGCTGGTGAGCTTGAGGAGAGCCTTGATTTTTGAAGGTACCAGAAGGCTCCTTGGATGCCTTGTCACTGGGCTGTGCTGCCTCGTTCACTAATGTTCTTTTGTACTTGCTGCCCTGCATCTTAATGGAGTTCTTGAACCACGTTAACTGATTGTGATAACTTGTGCCTGTCTAGACAGGGCCTTACTGTGTCTGATTAGACCCCAGCCTTGTGGTGTACATCACTGCCTGTTTCTTATAAATGCGATGAAGGAGGAGGAAGAGTACATGTTAATAGTGCTTGGTCTGTGGGTTTTTTTTTGCTTTGCAGTGTTAGTATAAAATGTTTATAGATGTTTACTTTTTGCCTGGAGGAAAATAGTTTCAGTCAAACGTCTCTAGGATGCAATTTAGAAATGAACTTATCTCCAGTTAGGAAGGAGAAGACAAATACTCGCTTTGAAGCTATTAATTTGGGCTCCGCTGAAGTTGGTTGCGGAAGTTTGTTGGTCACTCAAGTCAGCAACTTTTTTTTCAGATGTGCAAAGAAATGAGTTCCTCTGAATCATTAATAAAAATTAAAGGCAGGAAAACTTATTGTTGTTTTTCTCACTTTCTGCTTTTTAGAAATGAAATAATTAAATTTAAGCTTTGTCACTCTCGGTATTTAAGCACCGTAGAGGAAAGGTGGTATAAAATAATTTTCTAGTGTGATTAGGTTTTTTAAAATTGGGATCTTGTTTTAGAGAAACCAATCTTCATGAGGTGTAGCATGCAATATAAATTTGCAGTGGCGCTAGGGTCTATCTTGTCTTTCTCTCCCATGCCTTCCCCAGAAAGAGGGATTCCTATTTTAAAGTTTCTTAATTAAAAAAGAAAAACTGTCTTGGGAGAAGATATGAACTTGTAGTTTTGGTTCAAAAAGTAAATCAGAAGGTAATACAGACATGCGTGCTTTTCAGTAGCTCTTATGATATGGATTTTAGAACCCTAATAACTGCTTCTGTTTTCCTTGTACTGTTTGGGTGGATTTAGACTTAGAGGAGAAAGGAAATATGTCAAAGAAACTACAGACCCTTCTGGTGTATTGCAGGAATGGGAAGTAAGGCTACATCTTTTTTGAGCTGGGAAAAGCAGTCGCAGCTTGGCTGGTGTGCAAGGCCTGCCCAGAGGAAATTCCTACTTTATAGTGAGAGAGTGGCCAAGGACTAGAGCATATTATTGTAATTAAATAATTTAGATTGCGTCATCATCATTCAAGAGGCTGTGTGCGCATCTTGTCTGAGTATACAAATGAGAGTTACAGATGTGTTCTACAGGGACACTGAAGAGTTTGGATCCCTACATGCCAGAATGTCGTCTTTGGTTGATGTTGTAAAGTCTCAACTGCTGATTTGTTTTGATAGTACTCACTTGAAAATGCTCTTAAAAACCCTATCTCTTCAGAGGTAGGAGGCATGTTTATGTGCGTTAACCATATGTAGAATGCTTCCTTTATGAAGCACCACAATGTTAATAAAGTAGCTTTTTAAAAGGAAACATTAAATGCAGCCCTATAAAAATAGGGTGTTCACCCCTCATACTAGTTGAAGAAACCAGTCTACTATGGAAAGGCTGAGTCCCAGATCTGGAGCTGATGCTGGTGTAGTCATGCTCCTACCACAGAGCGTTCCTTTAGGCCAGTTGGTGCAAATTTTACTTTGACCACCCATAGATGCTATCTGCCCATCAATACAGAAAGAGTGAGCTTTAACGTGATGGTGGTACCAATGATTAGTGTATAATTGTCATAATTTCTCATAGAACTTGATCACAATTTCAGTCTGTGATATTTGGCAGTGCAAACTCCCTATAATTAACTTGTATGATTGTTGTATATATGACAGCAGAAATAAGAGAAACTTGAGCCATTAAGATACCATTGTTTGGGATACAAAGCTTGTTAAGTAATTATAAGCTTTCAAGCTTTACCAACTTGACTGCAAGGCATCTTGTTTGAAAAAAGCAACAGTTAAAATAATTGTAGTTTTCTCCCGTGGTTTTAAACCAACAGGAATGTTTTATTTGAGCTAAAATATTTTGTATATAATCCCCTTTATCAGATCTCAAAGGGGAAAAATATTTGCTTGAAGATGTTCAAGTTTTCAGATAAGTAACATTGCTTGGTTTCAGGCATTTCAGTCTAAACTAAGTTGAAATCCTCGATGAATACATGCCTGTGTTGGGTTTTTGGTCTGAACGTGAGCTTTCCAAAATAGTTCTCATTGTGGTACACAGGGGGGTTATTAATTTGATCCTCACGCTTCTTCCATTCAAGATGAGTGCAAGCTAATATTTACTTCCATCCTGCTGCTCACCAGGAGGCATAATCAGATCCAGTTCGAAGGGATTTCACTGTCCACTAGCTGTTGTTTCCCATCACCGAGCAAATGTACTGGCTAACTCTGTAGTCCCATCTAGTTGTCTATTGTATTCAACTGGCTGATATAAGGGTGATGCCTGCTCCTACTTCTTATTCTCCATGTTATCTTCAACTTGGCATCGGCTTTTGAAGAAAGTGCCAGGAAAGGAAGGAAATTCCCCCCTGCTCTATTCATCCAAGCAATGGGACATGTCACTGGAAGTCCTTCAAGGTTTTCTAATGCTTTGAGTCTCAAAAGTGACAGCAGTTATTTCTCTAGAGAAATGTATAACTCGTCACACTTTTCACATAAAAACTTTGAAGTTTCAACTGTGATAGTACTGATGCTAAAGCCAGAAACTGATGGGGGAGCAGATACAGTGCAGCTTGTTTGTGATTCAGTTTCACTGACAAAATAAATCAGTGTCACCTGACAGCAGTGATTTCAGTTAAGCTATTTATCCACATAACTGTGGTCCTCTTTTGGCATACTATAAGTGTAAAATCCTTTGTATATGGAAAAATGTTAAATGGTGCAAAGTGCTATTAGGCTCTTTGATCATCACAATGTACAAATAGCACCTGGAAAGTGAAGTTGTTGTTATAAATAATTATACGGTGGTGGGTTTTTAAAAATAGTGTAATTATTCATGCTGATTTTTTTAAACTCCCTCTTTGTGTGGGTTTTTGTGACCTCATGTTCATGGCCTTGCTATGAATGCTTCCCCTCCCTTGAACTTTTTTTAATTGGTGAGAGTATCATTTTTGTGTCTGAAAGTAAAAAAAAAAAAACCCAACCAAAAAACCAGAAAACAAAACACCAAACCAAAACATAACCCTTTGCCTTAACTAAGCGTATTGAGCTCATGGAGTTCTGAATTAGGGGATGTTTTTAAAGTTGTATCACAATGCAGTAGTTAACAGCAATGAAGGCAGATACCTGCACAAGACTCACAATAGTCTGCCCTCTGTAAGGTTCATCTATTTTTGTAATGTCAGAAATGCATTGGACATTAAGTAAAAGAAGATGATGCTAGTAGGCAGATGAATCTATAAATATACCTCAAGGATACTATAGATTGCAACTGGCAATAGGGATTGAACAGGGTTTTAGCATGTCATATCATTTGCTGTGACTCTTATTTTTTGTAATTACTCTGTAGGCTTTTGGTTTTCTTTGCGTTTGTGATTTACTTGTCTCAAGCCAGGTCAAGGTCAACCCAACATTACTAAGATTATTAAGATTTGTCTTATGACTGGCAAAGTGATAAAACTATTATTTTTGAATTTGCAATTGAGTTGACATTTCAGCAATGTAAAATGATGTGAACTTCGATTCTCAGCCATTGCAAGGTAGGCTACTGATGTGTGTTGACACTCCTTTCTTGTTGGGCAGATTTTTTTGCAGTTGGTGTGTTACTGCTAATGGCTCTCAGATTCCTTGCAATAGTCCCATCCTACCTTGTGCTCTTGATACCAACAACCAGTTCCTAGGCTGGCAGCAGGCAGGGAAATTGTAGGGTAGTGGGCATCTAACTGTTACATCAGCCACTTAAAGCGTGCACTAGATAGCAGCAAGGCCTAATTAACAGCTACAATTGCACCATTGGGAAGTATCTAAACTTAACAGTGGAGTCTTGCAGTCTGCTCAGGGTTGCCTTGATTATTTCACTGGATATTGTGGACACCTGAACCCCTGTAAAAATACTGTGTATCTGATTACTTCCCCAGCATCAACCCCTTAATAGCCGTCACAAATACTTACATGCAATTTCCCAAGGATGATGTTTGAATTCAGGTAATGAAATTTGTGTCTGTATTTTTTTCTCTCTGGTCTAAAGAGAAGGAGGAAATAAGAGTGTTTATTTCTTCAGTAATTAAAGGTGGGTCTAAGTTTTTTCTTCTTTTCTGAGGTGATGAAATCTGCTTATTTTCTGAAGTAGCAGAAGGCCCTTAGAAGAGTTACCAGATACATGTATTGTTGCTTGCTCTTCTGTTGAAGCATGTGGCAGTATTCTTATCACTGCTACCTCATGAAGGAAAAGAAAGGGTTGGGTTTTATAGTAGCATAATTGATGCTTGGCATTTAATGACAGCATCCTTAAAGTGTTGTCCTCTTCCATAATGCTGACAAACTTGGGTCTTTGAGAACCATTTTCCTTTACCTTTTTTCTCTATTGGGAGACACCTTCTAGACATCATCTTTCTCTCCTGTATTTCTTTTGGATCTTGACAGCTTCTACATTTGGTCATGGAAAAGACATTTCCCATAGCGGGGAACTACATTAGAAAAACAAATCACTGAACAGTTGCGGTTCTCTTGTTTGACAGTTTATGGAGCAAGTGCTGGCTATGCACCATTTAGCATTCTCCAAGACAAAGTACCCACACAGTGCTGCCAATTTCATTAGAGAGCTGCACCAGCTACTTTTAAAATTTGGTGCTGTTTACATAGGAATTTCAGTTTTACTACCATACCCATCAAAAGGTTATTGTCTGCACACAGAGAGTCACTGTTTTTAGCAAATCTGCCTATAAATCTAAGTAACCAGTAATTAAATGGAAGTCTGAATACCAGGCAAGGAATAAAACTGAGGGTCTCCCTGCGGATTACAAAGTTATGCTTAGCATGGGCTGGTTTTAAGCACCAATCAGCCAAAAAATACTGCAGTTCGTCATTGGGACCTACCTTTCCAAGAACCCAAAAGTTAGATTTCAACAAAAGGTGAGATATGACTGAAGGAACGAAATGGTCACCATAAAATGATCATTTATTTTTCCTCTTGAAGAAAGATAGCTGGAATTGGTGTTGCTTTTCCAGTTCATGTTATGCCTGGGAATAAAAGCTGGGTGCGTGGGGATGGTGTTGGGAAAAATATATATCCACAAGCTTTTTTTTCTCAGTTACAGCATCAGCCTTGTGCTGCCCTTCCATGTCGCTTTGCTTTCCCCCTTCACTCCATTTCCATGGCCCAAGACCCACAACAGGACCTCAGCAAGTTGAGAAGCAGGGTACAGAGTTCACATACTATACACATGAATTATATGTCCACAGTGTATCAGGCTTTGCCAGAATCTGTCTACAGCCAAGACATAATGTATAGCAACACTTTTTTAATGAGGAACATGCATCTGTTACACGTTTAGCAGAGGATATTTCTGGAGCAGTGTTAAGAAAATATGCTTTGGTTTTATAGCCCCATACCACTCTGTTTGTCTGTAGAGATGTCATTCTTGAGTCAAAGACCAGACACAAGGGCTTTCAAAGGCCTTAAAGCTGGATAGAAGCCTGGCAGCTCTAACCACTGTAAACATGGTGCAAGTCTCATTGTCCCCTCTTTTGGTCCCCCACCCAACCCACTAAAAGGCACACTGTTCAGCAGCTTGAGGAAGTATTTCCGAAGAAACACTTAAATAAAATCTCTGTTTTGTTTAAGTAGTCTTACGCAAATGTGTAAATTCCTAATCCTCAATAGAAAAGCTGTAGCAAAGCAGTGTAATTCAAAGCCAAAGTCAAGTGTATTAGGTTAGCTAGGCTCTCATTTCACCACTTTTCAGTGCCTTTGGGTGAAAAACTTTGTTACTGTGTCAAAACATTGACCCTTAAGTCAAAAGCTGCCTAAAATGTTTTCTGATAGTTTGATAATGCAGGTAATGGGTATCCATGTCCCTGAGATTGAAGTCAAGGCCTGAAGACAAAAGTGTGAGGGTGAGGGCAGCTCCCTCTGTGTGGTGTTTGGAACAAACTCTATGTTTTGAGCCAGTGCAAAGCACTGTGAGCATTGCCAGCGTGTGTGGAGCCCACGGTAATGGCACAGAGCTAAAGGTGATGTTCCCGCAGCTCAGCAGAGTTTATTAACCTGGCACAGAGCCACGCTAAGTGTTCAAAAGGCTTTTGGTTATCTCCAAGTGTGGGCAGGGATTGCTTGTGTCTGTTCAGAACAAGTTTGATCCTGTTGGCATCATACCCTATAGACATATTCTGTGAATCTGCATCTTTGATGAAAGGAAACTGGCATCATTTTGTATCTTGCCTCTCTGAATACCTTTGAATTTGTTAATTGTTTTTTGTTATGTTTTGTTTTACCTTGCAAAGATTGCCTTCCTGTTCAGAAATATTAAATAGGAAGGAGCAATTAGTTCCTGATTTGATGGCCATTTAAGTCCAAAACACCAAGAGTTCTTTTCTGGACTGTGTTTTACCTTCATTGTACCACCTTTATTTGAGCCCCGTACCTTTAGACTTGGCAGACTTCGGTATAAAGCTACTTGGAAAGCAGTGTTTCCACATGGGAAAGTTAGGGGAGGTGAAGTTTTTGAGCCTGTGCAGCCACTTCCCTGTATGCAAGCAAGGGCTCCTTTGTTTCTCCTGTTATCTTGGTCTGGCTTGGAGAGAGCTTTTTGAGAAATATATGATAGTCTATTTTTCTGGTGTTCACATCTAACTCTTTTGCGCTGCAGGCTCTGTCTGCTTCAGCTGTGCTTGGATGGCATGCTGCAGGTTCCTCTGTGTCACTAGGTGACCTGAAGAAGAGATGCCCAGGAGTCTTCCTTAGCTGTTATAGTGGGAAGTTGCATTGAGGGAATGGTGGTCTAGAGGAAGTTACAGACGGAAGTATCATGCTCATCAGGAGCAGTAGTCAAGGACATTTTATTGAAACCAAGAATTAGATGATGCAGAATTCACATCTGCTCAGGATTTCCATGGTTCTGTCAACTAAAGAGAAGTATTTATCTGGGTTGGTGGTGTTGCCATGTGAGGAATGGGTCGTTCTTGTGCCTGTTGTGTTGGGGTAGAGAGGTGATGTAGGAGCTGGTGGTTCCTGTGCTCAACTGCCTAGTCTAGGAAAGACTGTTAGCCTTGCCCAGAGAATGCCAGCTTTCCCTGGTCTTCCCCATCCAGGTATGTGACTTGGGCTTCTCCTGTTGTCAGAGGAGCGTAACTTTGTCCCTCTGGAGTTGTAGTGATGGCCTGGTTTCTTCCCAAGCTTTGTATGTGACTTTGTGTGCTGGGACTGGGGAGCAGCCCAGCGCTGTGCCACATTGGCAGGGGGGTGTGATGCCAAACCTGGGAAGTACCCTCATGATGTTTGATGCTGTTGGGGTGGTCACGAGCCTGGGCCCCTGTCTAGCACTTAGGCAGCAGAGCTGTCACCCTTCCCTGATGCTGCAGGTCACTCTCAAGTATTGAGAGTTTCTCTGCCTGTCTCCCTCCTCCCGTGGCTTCTCTGCCTCCCAGTCTGGTTGTGCTCATCTCTGGCCGCGCCTGTCAGGTCTCATACCCCTCACCTCTAGCTGATGTGGGGGTAATCAAGCTCCAAGTGCTTTCTGTTTGATGACTTTAGCAGCAAAATAGGTCAAAGCATGTTCAGGATGCTGTTTCAGTATGTATCAAAATACCTTGCAGTATTTTGCTTTACTAAATATTTTAAGGCTTTTACACTTTGGCCTGTATCAGGATAAAAATAAGTGCAGGACTATCAGACTTTCCCCGCAGGACAAAAATTCCATTTTCCAACCACCTCTAATTATTTCCATTCTGCTGTCTGGAAAGGATCTGGAGACAATTTAGGAAGCCAATTTACAATTGACTTGGGAAAAAATTATTTATCCTCCTGAGCCTCCTTAGATGTCCAGCCAGTGGCATGTGATCAGTAGAAAATCTCATGCTCCATGATTTTGATGCTCATGGAAGGACCTTGAGACCATGAAACTCAGCCTTGGTCTGGCTTAGCAGTATGTGCAGTTTTTGTAGCTGTGGTGGACCAAACTGCCCACTTGAAGAGTTTTGTGCATCGAGAGGAGTGCTGAAGGACCGTTAAAAACACGAAAAGCGTGGCTGTCCCCTGCAGAAGGTTTTGTTGTGAGCTGCATGGTGTGCCATTACCTGCTCCCTTCCCAGGGGAGCTTGGGTGATCTCATGGCTCCTGGGCCCAGCAGCAGTATCTCTGGGTGGCAGTGTGGCACGGTCCCAGCTCCTGTGGTCCTGAGGTTGACAGTGAGTAACATCTGTAGCTCCAGCAGTGAAGGGAGGTACTGGGATGGGTTTGCATGAACCTCGAGTGCCGAGCTGCTGCTGCTCCCAGAGCTGTATGATTCCTGCTCTACAGATGGATCCAGGTTTTCTTCAGCTTTTTGTGCATACCAGAGCTGCATACATCATCCTGCATGCCTCTTTAATCCTATTAGGGCTGTGTTTAACTGGGGTTAGGGTTTGTCACTAATGAGTGTGCTGAGGTTAGTAATTTTCAATTACACTTTTCTAACTGTCAATTAAAAAGGTGGTTGACTTTTTATATGGTGAATTTAAAAATTCTTATTTTTCGTTTAGGCTGGCTGCAGACTGTAAAACCAGGGCTCATGGGTATACAGAATTAACATTCTTAAGAAATATTGTAAAAAGTGTTCTTCATGGTTAACATTTAGAAATTTTATTTTAAGGTTTTATGTGCTTTATGCTATGCTGGCAAATTGAAAAAATATTGGTTCCTTATATGGAGAACCAATAATTTCCCACAGCCCTGCTTTTACGGTACTGAACGCATTTCATTTTGTGTGTGATTTTCCCCAGTTGCCAACTGACTACATCATACAGCTTTTTTGGCTTATCCTTTCTGTCTTATGACCATCAGCAGATATTTTGAGTAGCGCATTATAAAGCCACAGATCCTTTTTGTTGCCTTGGATTTTGCCTGTTACCACTGGTAATGGAAAAGGTTTTATTCATTTTGCGGCGTCAGTAAGCGTTTTGGATGAGGCTGTGAGAGAGTCTTTGTGTGTGACCCCAGCACTCAGCACTGGTCACCCTCCACGTTGGCAACGGAGGTGGCATGTCTGACTGTCTCCAGTGCGTTCTTCAGAAGTAGTGCAAGATCCCTCTGGAGAGGGATAAGGATCAAGATTGGTACTTGTGAACAGTTCAAGATGCTCTGTAAATCCTCAGGGTGATCTAAGTGTTGAAGAGATGGAGCTGAATTTGAGGCATACTGCTGCAGTTGAGAATAACTGGCAGATCCCTGACATTTCTTCTCTAGAAGAGAGGGAGGAGATGGGACCTGGCACAGTGGGGATGCTGGTGGGTAGCAGTAGGGGTTGTAGAAAAGTGGAATGTTCGTAAATGGAAAGTTTTTTCTGGTCATAGACTGACCAGAAATTGAGTTACAAAAATTGTGGAGGGGATAATACTGCTGGTCCATTGAGGTTCTTTTAGGGTTGCATCATGGTCTAGGCACTGCAACAGTCTGAAAAACTATAGTGTTTAGGACACTGTGTGTATTTTGGAGAGAGCTGGAAAGAAACAAATGATCAAATGCTGAAGGCTGATTCAAGCGGAGTAAACAAAGATGGGAACACAGAATTGCTCCCTGTGATCACTAGGAGAGGGCTAACGCATTAATTGACATACCCAAAAGCTGTAAGCTTTGTGCAGAAAGGGGCTATTACTTAGGGTGCTGTGAGGGATCACAAATGGTAAAAATCGGTAGTTTTAGTAGGAAGTTTAATCTAAATAAAAGGAAGAACATCTTCACAGTCAAATCTCGTTATTGGTAGAGAATTCCTTTGGAGAAAGGATGAGCGTCCTGTCCCTGGAGATGTTTAAATTTAGGCTATGCAGGACATCAGAATATGTATTGCTGGGAGCCAGCCCTTCACTGGCAGGATGAGGATTGGCTGCAAAATTTGGCCGTCAGGGATGTTGTTATGAAATGTTTCCTGGAATGATACACAAGGGAGTTTAGTACCATAAAACATTTTGGGTTTTGTTGGTATAATGCTTGGGATGAAAATGTCTGTGATGAGCTGTCAGATCTCTGAGCCAACATTTTTATTACAGAACGTGTCCTGCGAGGTCTCCACGTGCACAATGATCTGTGTGGAGAGGGTGTTACCCAAGGCCGATGTCAATAGATCATTCACTAAACCTTGTATTGTAAGTGCCATGTGTCCTGTGGGCTGAAAAGGGTAGCGTTTATTGCTGCTTTCAAATTTGCCTTTCATCAGTTACTGTTGTCCTCTTGTACTCTGAGTATTGAATCCCAGTCGTGCAGGAGGGGAGGTATTAAATGCCAGTCATCAAATTCAGACAGAAACAATTCTTAATCAGTGGCTACTTCTTACTTGTTTAAAACTGGAATAGAAATTAAGACAATTCAGCCTGCCAGCTATGAAGAGTAACAAGTAGGGCTGAATGATCACAAAAAGTGTTTGGGTAATAATTAGTAAAATAGTTATCTTGTACTATTTTTTCCCCATCACAACATTCTAATACATTTTTTTTTCTAGTTCCTGAGCTGTGCTTGACCAATAAGCCCATCTAAACATTTTGCTGCTTTGAATACAGTTTTCTTCAGTTTGGAACAGCTTTTTATTTCCTCTGGTCCAAGTGCTCACATTGGTTTATTTCTTGCAGTAATTCACATTTTGCTGGGACTGCTGGGTTGTATAGGGAATATGGCCTCTCAAATAAAACATGTTTGGTAAATACTTGAAGCAGCTATGTTGAGCTAACTGATTTTTGGATCTCTGGACAGGAGCTTGACATTTTGTCCATTTCTATTCTCTTTAACCTCTTGAGATAGGACATTCTTACTGTGCAGTTATCTTCCTCAGCCAGGCCTTTTTATGGGGAAACTTTTATGTTTTTCTGGTGGCTTTTTCCATTCCTCTCTACGGATTTCTTTGTAGAATTGCTGTAGTTGAGATTTGCTTGTTGGTAATCCTTTCTACTAACATAATTTACCATATTGCACTGCCATTATGGTACAAAGTCTTAATGGTAGTATATTCATTATTGTGAGTACAGTAAGTTGGCTTTTTTCCCATTTATTATTGGCACTTCATTAGGAGTGGATATATTGTGCATATTATATGTATCATTGCTATACACACACTTAAAATACTTATAGCTGTACATAATATGTAAAATATTTTGCAGCAGAAAGAGGAGTGATTAAACGTCATCCTCTGGAGTTCACAGGGAAAGTTTATGGGGAAGCCTTATCAGTAAAGGTACAGCAAAAGTTCTCTCTACTGCATTTTACAGTGGTTCCCACTATGTTTTCTGGACTGGTTTTGGAGTAGGAGCCATAATATCCAAAGCTTTACATACTAAACCCTGAAAAGCTCAAAGTTCGTGGTTTAGCCATGTGAGTTCTTTGCTATCACGTGGATAATGGACATTCCCTGAGTAAAAAGTGAGTCAACTGGAAGCATGTTGTGCTTAGCCACATCAGAGTTATCTCCTGAATTCAGGATATATAATAGTTCCTTTAAGAGTAAATTTGTACAAAAAGGTCAGAATTTCTTGGGTTTTTTGTTTGTTTGGATATAGTTGACAAGTCTTGTTTCATCCCTATTAAATGTACTGCTTTATTTCATCTGCATGAATTGGAGTGTGGTTAATTTGTATGCATCTTCATATATCACTAAAAATTTCCGTATGGAATTTAGATTAGATAAGGTTCCAGGAAATGAGAATGAGCCTTAGATGTGAATGACTGTAAACATGCTTAAAGAGTCATTGTGTAAGAATTAAATAATGCTTAGAATTAAATCTCCTGATTTTTTTTTTCTTTTATAGAACACAGCAAGCAGTGCAACTTGAGTCCTAAAGTCCAGATGCACATCACTGATGTGCACTGCTACCTCACAGTAATTTTGTAGGCTGTATTTTACACAGCAAAACAATAGGTGCTATGCAAAAAAAAAAAGTCAACAAAACAGCCAGAAACCTCTGGAGATTGCTTTTAGTAGGTGAGGATTTTGTACCCCTAGCTGCTTTGTAATAGGAAACGATGCCTTTGACTCTAGGTCACTGCTCTGAAGGCAGGTTGCTAATTCCCCGCAGTTCTTACTGTGGTAAAGCCTTTTAGTCAGCCATTCTTCAGCAACTGAATATTGACACTTTTTGCCTGTCCACATGGTAAAACTGCTCTTTCCCATACATCCTTTTATATTTTCAGTTATAATAGTGGCTTTAGCAGAATGAAACGGTTGTTTCAGTGGCATCAGTGGATCCCTAGCATTAAAAATGCTGGTATTTCCAGTGATTTAGATGATAGCAGACTTGTACTTGGGATTATGTCCATGTTCACTAGCCACTCTGGTTTAACGCTCGTGAGACAGAAGAATATCAGCCTGTTATCTACTTTTGAGTCCCATTTAGTTTTATTCTTAAATTGCAGACAGAAATATGTTTCATCTCAAGAGTTTCATTGTTCTTGTTTATCAGGTTGTTTTGTAACTCTTTCAGGCAAGTAAGTGTTGTAATTAGAGTAGACCCTTTCTTTGTTGTTTCCCAGAAACGTTAGACATCCAACACAGTTCTTGTATTCCATCAAGCTTTTCTGATGCATCCTACTTTTTCATAGAAACACAGAACGTTAGGGGCTGGAAGGGACCTTGAAAGATCATCTAGTCCAACCTCCCCGCCAGAGCAAGATCACCTAGATCAGGTCACACAGGAGCACATCTAGGCAAGTTTTGAATGTCTCCAGAGAAGGAGACTCCACAACCTCCCTGGGCAGCCTGTTCTAGTGCTCTGTCACCCTCGTCCTGGTTCTGACCAGGGCAGAATTAGTCTCCCTGAGCAGCCAGTCCAGGTGGGATGAGTTAGCCTGGGCTGTTTCCACACCACCTGACATTTCCCCAGTGAAAAAGCTTATTCTTTTGTTTACATGAACCTCCAGTGCTCCAGCTTGCACCCATTGCCCCTCTTGATTGCGTATGTGTTAGTAGTTAAAGCTGCATGCAGTTTTGTGATTCTTTGAAGTCATTGAGATAGTGGTTCTCTTTATATGAAAGTCCATTTTGCAAATGGTTAGAATGGGGACTAGCACAAATCTCATTGTTTTTAACAGATTTAAATTATACTCTATATTTGCCTTTTTCTGAAATGCAAAACTGTAGAGGAGTCAAACTTCTGAATTATGAAGCACATTTTAAGTGCTTCATAAATAGTATTAAAGACAGGTGGTGAAGTGTATGTGGTGTGATGATGTCAATGAGGTTGGGCCTTTCTGTTTTGTTTCAGGGATTTTGGTGGATGCATTAGCTCTTCCTCAGGTGGAATTCTGCAAGTTACATACTAGAAATTAGCCTAAACTTGTTGAGTAACCAAGTAATGCCTTCAAAAGTAACTTGCCAATCAAGGTGTACTGTATTGAGTATTTTAATCATTAGAATTGCTTTAAAGCTGGAAGCATCCTAGGAATAGAGAGTCAATAACAGGATGCAAAATTTTGAAAATGTTTCTTAAATATAATCAATGAAGCAGGCCAGCATGGGTAGTGGTTAGCCAAGTGATGCATAATTACCTAGTAAATAGATTTAAATTATTTTCTTCAGTTTCAACCCCCTGAGTTCTAGAGTTCATGTGTGTCACACAGAGTATTGCCGTGGGGGGCAGGGGGGCGGGAAAGGATGGAGGCCTGTCTGGTCCATGAAGCTGGTCCTTCAGATAAGCCACAAATGTTTTAAAAGGAAAAGTGGAAGACAATTGATTTCTGTTTTTTAATAGATAGAGAACACACCCTGCCTCCCCGGGGAAGAAAACACTGTAGCCAGTCATGCCTGACTCCTGAATTTCTTAATACATGTGGTGTTGTGGCATGTTGTGCTCTCTCTTTGCAGACCAGTAACCTGAACTGCATGGGACTTGCAAGAAGTAATGCTGTGAAAAACTGATATAACTCTCACACTGATTTTGCTCTTAATCCATGTTGATTGGGACAATTAATGTACTCTTTATACCTATTTTGCCTTTCCTGGCCGTGTTCCTCCTTTTGGCTCTTAAGTGTTTTATATAACAGAATGAAACAGTCTGTGGTGTCTTTTCAGAAGGTCACGTTTTCTTTCCTTGGGAGTTTTACAAACTGACTGAATGTAGGTAAACGAGGAAGGTATTGGCAATCTGACACCAGCCACTAATCTATCTTTGATGTAAAGAAATTTCTGTGGCTAAAATAATTGAATCAAAATTCTTTCCATGCCATTTCATCAAGGTTAAGGATAATTAATTTTTTTCCCATACTGTCCCTGCTCACATTTTATATGTTTACATGCAGTGTGTGTGGAAGCTTCTCTCTGCCTCTTCTCTCATACAAGTTACTGACTTCTAGAGTACAGTTTCTGTAAAGTAGTTTGTGGGCTTCAGAATTTTTGTTTTAAAAAGTAGTTTTGTTTTATTAATCCTTTTATTTTTCCCCATTGCCAGCTAGATTTTAAGAAGTCTTCTGTCCCCTTTGAGTAGTTTCCAATAGAGTAATCTTTGAGTCACCCCTCTCTCACATCCTCTTGCTGTCATCCCTGTCTTACGGGCACAGGTGTGGACTTTTCATGAAGGCATTGTCCATTAACATTTGTTCCATACCACTAAATGCAGAAATGTGAGCAGTGCTTCCGGCGACATCAATGCTGTCATTTTTCATAGAATCTTTAGGGTTGGAAAAGACCTCAAAGATCATCAAGTCCATCCATTAATCCAACACCACCATTTCTATTCTACCATGTTCTGAAGTGTTACGTCTACATGTTTTTTGAACACCTCTGGGGATGGTGACTCCTCCACCTCTCTGGGCAGCTTTTTCCAATGCCTGACCACTTTTGATGAAGAAACTGTCCTAATATCCAATCTAAACCTCGCCTGGCAAAAACTGAGGTAATTTAATCTTCTCCTTTAGCTAATAACGTGGGAGAAGAGATCAATCCCCCCCTTCACTACAAAAATCTTTCAGGTAGTTGTAAGGAGTGATAAGGCCAGTCTCCTTTTCTCCCAGATAAACAACTCCAGTTCCCTCAGCTGATGCTTGTAAGACTTTGTGCTCTAGATCCTTCACCAGCTTCATTGCCTTTCTTTGGACCTGTTCCAGCATCTCCATGACCTTGTAGGGCCCAAAACTGAATGCACCACTTGAGGTGTCACCACACCAGAGCTGAGTACAGGGGGGTGATCACCACCTTTAGTCCTACTGGTCATGCTATTCCTGACACAAGCCAGGATGCTGTTGGCCTTCTTGGCCACCTGGGTACACTTCTGGCTCATATTCAGCTAGCTGTCCACCAGTACTTGCAGGTTTTTTTTCTGCTAGGCTGCTTTCCAGCCATTCTTCCCCAAGCCTTTAGCATTGCATGGATTCGTTGTGACCCAAGTGCAGGACCCAGCGCTTGGCTGCCTTAAACCTCATGCAGTTGACCTAGACAATCGACCTTCCTGACCATATGCAAAAGAAGCTGCCTTGGTAGGAGTCATGGCCTGCTACATCCCACCTATGAAAAAGCCAGCCACAAAGCCTGACAGGTAGCTAAGGATATTGGCCATTGCTATTTTGTTCCTCTTAAAAATTGCAACCCAAAATCCCATTGACATGTCAGCTGATTCATTAGGCAGTTTGTTAGACCATTAAGATAACTCAGTGTGTGTTGACACTGTTGTGTGAAAAACAGAGAAATGGGAAGTGGGGGAAACTGGGGCTTGGGCCGAACTTCAGAACAAGATGGTTTTCATTACCAGGTCTGATACATTTAAACAGGCTCTACACCAGGCTGCAACAGCAGGGAAAAAGTATTTTGAATGATCCCTTCCTCACAAAGCAAGACACAGCATCAACAAAAGATGTATTTCCATCGGTCTCATAGTAAGTGATGCCTGCAGTCTTCCTGTAATGCAGAGGCAGCTTCATAAATGCTGCTTATTTTTCTGTTTCTGTTCCATAGAGATTATTGAATGATCAGAGCTAAAAGTACTGAGCAGTCCTGTGCTGCTATCCTGGTACTTCCACCACTGATCAGCCCTGGGGTTGTGTAAAAGGAGTCACTGGTGTTTGTGTCAGGCTGATGGGCTTCACGCAGCCCTCAGCCCCCTCCTCACTCTTCCCCTGGCTGGTCTCCTGCTGTGCCGGATGCATTGCCGGCAGCAGGTTTATTAGTCAGGAGTTGGAATGTGTGGGATGACCAGGGAATGGTAAAATGTAAAGGGAATTTAGAAACTGAATGGGGCTGGAACCTCTCAGATTTGCGTTAATTTGTGCACTACTGTGATACGCATACCAAGTGTAAACGTACCCTGTGTTTAAGAGGGATTAAACGGTTAAGTTCAAAATTCCTCGTGTGCTGAGCATGGTCTGCATGGTTTATAGCTGTAAGAGAGCAAAAGGTTTACTTACTAAATTGATTTATATGTTCATTTATGTTCTTGAATATTGAGAACAGGCAAGGAATTAGCAGTGTTACATGAGCTGCACTAGCACATTTTTCACCTTATATGGAGAATTGCCTGCCACTTATCAAGCAGGGGCAGATTTGCTGTTATTGTCACATTCCTAAAAGTTGGAAGAAATCACATTTCCCTGACTGAGTCAACTCATAAGCTTATGATTTTGTAGTTTGAATACTATTTTTGCATCCAGGAATTGTTGGGATGGGCAACTCTTCTTCAGAAAACTAGCAGCATGCAAATTTTCACTGCTGTGTTGCAGAGTTCATTCCTCAACTCGGGCAGAGGAACTTAGATGCTTGCAAGGGAAAACATGTTTCTGTTTGGAGTCATCTGGAGTTCCTCCTGATTGGGCTATACTGCTACTGAAGAACTCAACACGAAGGAAGGCCTTGAAACAAAGGGAAAAACCTACAAATAATCTACCCATGGTATTTCAAGTGGGGGGAGGCCTCACTGCTTTGTGTTGACTTTATTGCTGCCAGGATGGCTGGTGTCTGAAGCAGTCTTCTCGTGGACTTGTTTAGACATTGATTGACAGCTGTTGGGTGTGAAGTCATCAACCCGCTGTGGAAATAGCGATGTCACAAATTCATTGCCCGAGTGTGAGGTTAAATAAGTGGAAAATATGGAAGTGGAAGTGGATTGCTTGTTCAGTCACTGATAGGTTGGAGTAGTTGGAGAAAAGACTGAAAAAATACTTGAAAAATTATGAAAGTGACAATTATAAAATTTCCTTTTGTGGTAGTGTAAAAGTAATGAAGTCTGCATTCACTGAGGTACTTGAATTTGGAAGGTGGGAAGTCAGCATCAGGTCTGACTTAGTCTTTCAAATTAAAATAAGAAATGCTTTCTGTCTGAGTTATTTCTGGGATTGTGGCATTCAGTAGGGCTGTAAGTCTTGCCTACTGCTGGCTCTTGTTTATTCAGTACATATACCATTATAAATCTTTAGATCATGTGCTCCACTGTTCTTGTGACTTGAGCTTGTATTGCAGTTGTAGAGATTTCTGTGGTACATGTTGGGAAATGAATACTTTAAAATGGTAATGATTAGGTGCAATGATTAGAAAACCTGGCCTGAAACTGCTGTTGCTGTTTTAACTTTCATGCAGATCCAGAAGAGTTAACTGGAAAATGATACTTGGGTTTTTCTTACTCCATAAAGGCAATGTTGGCTGTATTTTTTTGAATAATAAGACTTAAGGAAGAATTTGTGAGCCTAGGAACATTTGAACCCAACAGAAACAAAAGGTTAGTTTATATGGCTAAATACTTCGAAAAACCAACATTTGAAACATTTAGCCAAGTGGTTGCATTGAAGTATCCACGCAATTTTGAGGGGATAGGGCAAAAGATAGTGATTTTTGTTTTCTGTTTGCTTGTTGGTGGCTTTCCCATTCTCTCCCTTTATGACTCACCAGGAAAGAACCAGATTTCTTATCGTGTATGGATATAAAAGATCTTAAACTACATATACTTATTTTTGGGACTCCACCCTTGGGCTTTGGATTTTGTGAACAGCTATTTCAGTAAATTTACATCTATATGGGGAAACTGGCAAATTGAATACTGTGCAAATCCACGTTTTAAAAAAAGCAATTGCTATTATAGAAGGTAAATGATATCATAAGAAGGCCAAGTAAAAAAGATTGCATTTTTGTTTGCTACTAAGGGAATGATCAGTGCTTCCTGCTGGCTTTTGCACCCTGCAATTGGAGATTCTGGCATGCAAATGGCTTAAATAATGCTGGGGTTTGTGACTGGCTGGTGCTGTATAATACCGGGACTGGGGTGACTTAAATATACAGAGTGTGGGCCAATCCTGAAGTCCTTTCTCAAGCAGAACACCCACTGAAATCACATTTAAGTGTCGTCAGTAGAAGCTTTGCCAAAGAAATCACTATGGATTTGACCCCAAAGTTATTACTACTAAATTTTATATGTAAGCCTTTCATTATTGTGTTTTTAAGAATGGAGTACTCGAATGAATCCTGGAATTCATTATAACTTTCAGATTTTACCAGGGTATTGGCCTCTTCAACTACATTTCCATTGGAAAAAGTCTTCCTCTTCCTCCCCCCCACCCCCCCCCACCTTCTGTTTTCTTGTGCTCAAACAGACATAGAAGAGATATCCTGCATCTCAGATTTGTTTCACCTCAGGCAAGCAATCTACTGAGGTGCCTAAATTAGGAGCTTGGTCTTCCAGACTCTCCGTGTGCATAACAGAGAGGGTCATATCCAGAGGGGCTTTTGCTCAATGTTTTCTTCTGCTGTGACTCTTCCACCCAGTAGCTTCAGGGGTGGTGTGGGGTGCACTGATTTAGGAACCCAAAAGGATGTGACTGGTTGACAAAGGACCTGCTGTGATTCCTGGCATAAGCCCCTATGTAACTTGTTGCAAAATTTCTTTTCAGGAATTAACAGGTTGCTTTTTTTCCTTTCCTTTGTCCATGGATGATGGAGATTTGTGATAGAACTGTGTGCTTTAGTACATGGTCCCATGTTGCAGTAGGTCCTTTGTAAGGTCTCCAGTCTCTCTTGCTCTATTGTACAGCTTTGTGCCAGTGGCTTTGGTCCCTTGCTACAGGTTTCATGTTGGATCTTGTGTTTTGTGTGTCATGATGTGGACAGACATATTATATGATCCACAGGGCCTCCAGACCAGATGTCTGCAGTGCCTGGCTGTATGTGGCAATGCTGGCTCAACCAGGTGGTCCCTTTCTGGCCTTAAATTCCAAGAGAAAGGTTTTCAGCACAGAAATCTATATGTTTCATACTTTATATTGCTAAATCTGCAGTAATTTTGCCATCTCCTATTTAAAATACCGTAGCAACAGCAACAAAAATGGTGGGCCGGTAGTGGTTTAAAGTGGTTTTAATATGCCTTTACATTTCCAACTGCAGTATACAATATTATACATTAAATATTGTAGGTGGAGACCTTTAAGCACACCCCCTGTATTCTGTTATAACACCATATTTTCACCTGTGTTTAGTTCTTGCCAGCTTTCAGTCATTCACATGAAAAATTTCCACAGTGTTTTTTCTGCTTCAGGCTGAAACCTCTGGGAACGGTTTTCAACAGAACTCGTCCAACTGTTTTAAAAAGAATGCTTTATGGAAAATTAGAGAGGTTTGTCAACTTTATTTAGCCAGCCATTCCTTCAAAGAGTTGTTACACCTTCAGGGAGTGGAGGAGGGAGCTGGGGTGCTTTTTGCAGCCCTGTGGAAATTAACCCAGATTTATTAACCTACCAGAGCTGATGAAAATTTGTTATCTGCACGTGCTCACAAGAGCAGGCTAGAGGGTTACTGATAAAATCTTCAAATATTCCCACTTTCTAAAACATGCTTCCAGCCCACCAGCCTCTGTCTCTGCCTGCGGTGATGAATATGATGGGTGGTACAGAGCACCCAGCTGGGTGGCACCATGGCCTGCTGCCTCTGCTTTGTTGGAGAAAAAGGTATCTGGGCACTTAATAGCATTCCAAATTCAGTAAAGCTTTATGCCAGGCACAATTGAGACAATAACTGGAACATGATTGAAATCATTACTGTTAAACTAGTCCTTGTTCATGCAGTTAGTTTCTATGAAGCTGGGAGTAGAATTCATGCTCTGATCCATATACCGTTCTCAGGAGTGCCTAGGAAGACACATGCAAGGCCCAGAGTTTGCATCTTCTGTCTTACAGATTATAGGGATGTTCTAGTACTGCTGGGTTTTAGGATTGTACCGATAGTCTTTTGTTATTTTAAAGTCACAACTTTTAAGAGTCATGACTTCCATAGAGAGGGATCTATCTAATTTATTTAAAAATAGGTAAGACTGAAAATCCTGCTGGGATTGTGAAGGTTGAAATAAACCAATAAAAGTGAGGATCTGATGCATGTTATCTTTAAGCTATCAAAGAAATCAGGATAACACAGGTTGATGACTTCAGGCAGATGGCAGGACTAAGGTCAAGTCTGAGTCATTCTGCAGGGTGGGAATGAAGTTGCTGCTGATATGCCTGTGAAAGCTTTGTGTAGTTTGGGTTTTCTCCTCCCACATTCCTCTTGTTCTTTCACGTTTATAATGGCATTGATAATTCTCTTGCTTCTCCCTATCTTAAGCCCTCTTCAAATATTCAGCTTGCTTATAACGGACAAATTACTCTGTCTAGTGAGAAGTGCTTTGGATCTTTGCTTTCTCAGTCGGGAGCCTTGAAGGCACCAGGAGCTTTTCTAGAAGGGAGAGTTTGTATTTGGGCAGTTGAGGTGAAAAGGGAGAGAGAAGCATTTGCCAGCCTCTAGTGTTGGCTAGGTTATTGGGATGAGAAATAGAACTGCATAATAGATAATTGTCTGCCTGTGTGTTTTTACAGTCTGTCTGCTAATCTGTCATGCGAACCACGATGAAGAATGCTGTTTTATAGTCCTTCAGATTCACATCCACGTTTTACACCCAAAGGTGAATGTTGCCACGGACATCCTTAGCAACCTGCGGTAGTCATGATACGCTGTTTAGCATTTGCAGCCTATTCAGGCTATTAGGATGTTCTTTAAGGTTTGTTCCTTAGCACTAAGTCTGCCTATCTCAGTCATGCTCCCACCAACAAAAATGCCATTAATTAAAACTTGTGGGAGTGGAAATGTTATCTTCCACACCAACTTTATGCTCTTAATTTGGAAAAAGGTATTAGGGATGTAAAGAAAACTTAATAAAGCAGTTCAAGGCACCTGTGTTATAAAATATTAGATAAAACTTAGAGTGGCAAATTACAGGTTTGTCTGCCTGGAGTTTATGGTGGATGACTTATCAGGGATTTTGGATGCTGAGGTAAAGAAGGGCAACCCTCATGTTTCCCTTACATGTTTATCTCAGTGTGCTGGATTTTTCACAAACGTCTTCAGCAGAGAAGTTGGAAGTTTGGTTTGTCTTTCAGTTTAATATCTTAGGTCAGTTTTTCCCATAATTTCTGTTGCTTTTAATAAATTAGGAATGTCCTGATGAAAACAGTGTTAAAATAGGCTATTTTCTAGTGTATAACATATTCAACTTCTGTAAATTTTTAGTATACTATGTTAGAAAAGGGAAAATGAAGTACTTATACCGTATTATCCTATTTGTCTCAAACATTCTCCATAGCATGCTATCTGTAAAATGTAGATATTGAAGTCTATTAAACTTGGTAACTCCCATTAAATGCAAGCAATGACCTGTTGATAGTACTGCTAGTTTTATGGAAATCTGGGGCTCACCTTTCTACCTGCAATTTACATTGGCATATGTTAACATGAAGCTAACATAATTCTTCATGTTAGCTTCATGAAGAATTTAACTGGAACTAACTTCTAACTTTGTTACTTTTTTCTGCAAAAGGTTTTAACTTCTTTTGCAATTATGCTTAGAGATTAAGCGGGGGGGAGGGGCTTGGTTGGTGTTTGAGTATTTTTTTGGGTCCTGAACAGTAGCACCATTTGTGGGTGTCTCCTGGGGTATTCAGCCTGAGCTCTGACAGAGAATAACGCCACTGTTGCTTTAAGCCCACAGTGTTGCTTTATATAGATATGGCCTGGTTTATAGTGCTGCTTTAAATACACAATAAGAGAGTTCATCTCCATTTCAGAAAAAGTTTTATGACTGATCTCTGCCTGGCTAGGAATGTTTATGTTCTTAAGTTGCTTCACTGCAAAAATGTTTTGAAATTGAGTCCCAAACTGTTGACAGGGCCTGTGCTCATGCTTTCTGCAGACTTATTCCCTTCACCACTAGATAGCTGTGGTTTTGTGATGGACCTTGTATAGATCAGGCTCAGTTCTGTTATCACTGTGTCCCTTCCCCATCAGTCACCCTCTTTTTAAGTCTGCACCATGGAACTGATCTACAGGTGTTGGCAAAAGAAACCTGAGTAAGATTTAGCTATCAATCTCAGTCCTTTGCAATAATATAGGCTTATTTTATTTTCTTTGTAACATGTTGTGGTGGTGATGCTGAAATAACTTTGAAATAAAAGATTTTAGAAAAAAACCCTTTCTACCAGCAAGCATAAAGGCAACAGAAGCAATTCACAGAGGATTGATTCTGGACGCTCTTAAAATGGTATGTTGGTGTAGGTTTAACTTTCTCTTGACTTCTGCTGACGCCATGTATTGATTATATATTAAGTTGACAGAGGCCAATGGAAAAATCCTCTCTAACCATGTACCAAGAGTTCTGCTGGGCTGTGGTGTGTCCTGTGTGGTGACTTGTGCTTTGAAAGTGAATAAATAATGGTAAGTACGCAAAGAAGTGTGCACAGGAGAAGAGATGATACAGAGCATGTAATTTAGAACGTGGAACAAAAAGCCCTGCTTCTCCGCCCCTGCACTCTGTCCTGCCTAGTCTGGATGTCTGGTCTGACCCATTTATGCTTTCCTAATGTCACTTTCTGGTGACCAGGAGAAGGACTGGTCTGCCTCTGTACACAGGGCTGAGTCACCAACCCTACCTGTCACCTTGCAGGAGACCTTCCTGGACAAAGGCAGATGGAGCAGAAGGGTTATTTGCTCAAGACCCCACAGCCATTCTGTCCCTAGACCTGCAAGGAGGAGACAGCCTCCCCCTCGCTCATATGGCAGTGGGTGGGGAGAAGGTAATGTTGTGGGGATGCTTTCTATTCATGCATGTAGACTGTGGGGGGAAATTTGAGAGAGAAATGTTAGCCAATTCTCCTTGCTATTCAGAGCATCAGCAGGTAGAATTGTGATGCTAAGGCAAGGTGGAGGATAAGCTTTACCAGACTAAAGGTAGTGTGAGTTGTGGAGTACAGATATGGTTGAGGAAGGGTTACCTGTTTTTGCGGGGCAAAAAGGCTCATGATCATGCTGTAGACCAGCATGTGGTTGGAGAAATTTTGATGAGAGCTTAAAAATGGGTGAGGAAACCTTTCAGTAAGTTTTTCTATATGTCTGTTTTCCTAAGTGGGATGCTAAAACCACTTGCTAGATGTGAGTGTACCTGGTTTCAGCTGTGGTATGTAGGTAATGCTGCGTACATTCTTGTCAAGTATCAGTGTCATCCTTCGTTGCTTGTCCAAAGCAATTCATGACTGCAGTTCTTTGGCAGGACTTTGCAAAGGCATATCAAACCTCTAGCCTGAGATTTTTTATCGTGTTTTTACAAAAATAAACAAAAAATTAAGTAGATGACTCTGAAATCCAAGGCAAGAAACCATGAAACTTCCTAAAGAATAAAGTAAAATAAGAAATACCTCCAAAGTGTTTTGGTTTGGGTTTTTTGAAGTTAGAGGAAAGCAGTTTAGCACAGAACTAATTAATGCACATTTCTCTGGGGTGGAGTGATATCTGTTCAGTCACACCTTCTCTAGAGTAACTCAAGTGGATTAATCAATGATCATCTTTCTAATTAAACTGCTGAGTGGTGTGTTAGAGGCTTTAGATGGTGATCATTAGTTTTGTGTAGAATCAGTGTATCAAGGGTAAATAATGCTAACAAGATGTTCCTTTTTCTCATAGGATCATTCAAAGGTCAAGAAAAAGGTCAGCGCTTTTATTCATGTGCTGCCTCTGAAATGTAGATCATCAACAAGAATTAAAAAAACACTTTCAAGTGCTTTCAGAAATGTATTCTGAAAATAGCAAGGAAGGCAGGGAAAGAAATGCCTTGGATCGTCCCAGATTTACATACCTGCTTGGCTTAGTTCCGCAGCAAGCAGAGCAGTTAGGGTAGATCCTGAAACGCTGCTTGGGAATGTGAAGTTTCCCAAAAAAAACGTCAAGGCACAGAGGTCCAGCTTTTCTCATGCAGATGGGCTCTGCCTCCTGGGCAGAGCTGCACGCTGTGGCACAGCCTTGCCTTTGTAAGCAGGCCAAGCAGATCCTCTCTGTAAATGGGGATCTGAGAGTTTGCTGCCCGTGAGCAGAGCTGATGTTCAGCGTGTCAGTGGGCAGCCTGGCCTCCTGGGAATTGTGTTGCTCCTACTGAACACAAGCTGAATGCATGTGTCTGGTATATTGGTGTATATAGAGTGGTTTGATGGGGCTGAGGAAGCTGTGGGATTTTCCTTTTTCTTCTCTTCTGGATGCAGAAGCAACTTTCAATGGTACTACATCTGACCTGCAGACTGTTCCCAAGTTTCTCCAGGGGAAAGGGGGGAAGGAATCCAAGAAAACTGCATGCAGCAAACTGATGGACCATTGCAGAAAGCAGTTCAGTGTTTGTTGGTTTAACATAGATGACACAGAAGATGATAAAATCTCTCTCCTTTCTGATGATTGCAAGGCCAAGGTCTGGATGTATATATTGTACTCAACTATGCAGGACAGCTGTTGCACACTTTACAGGAGGGCACTGTGCTGCTCTTAGCTTGGCTGCAAGCGGCTGCTGCTCCACGAGAACCATATGAACAAATGTTACCTCTCTGCTTCCTTCTTGTCAGACCTGTTGAGATCTGGTAGCATTTCACACTTCCCTTTCAACATGGGTCTACTACAGCTGGAATGAAGGGAGGGGTTTTAGAACTGCATACCTGAATAGCTCAGCACCTTCTTATTGTATGCTGGCTGTAGTTTGTGCTGAAGATGTTGGAAACCCAACAAAAACCCTCAGTTGGTGTTTGTGTTCTACTCATGCAGGTAGCACCTACACTGTCTGTACAACCCTTCCCAGTGAGCAGCTGAGGAACTACATCTGTGACTTGAATGTTGCTGTTAAATACATAATGTAATTTGCTCTTACTTTACAATAGAGCTGGAAGGGCCCGTGGTACCTTTGTGCGAATGTCTTCACTGCCCTACCAGCTAGCCATTTGATGGTGTTTTGTTTTTGTGTACCCCCTTATTCAGCAGGAAAATAAGTGTGATTGTAAGATTAATGACAAAATCAAGTTCCAGTGCCATAGCATTTGCTGTCTAATCTGTTCTGTTAAGACATTCACAGCTATGCCATGTTTAGTGCGTGGGATTTTGGTATCATTAGTTGCGTTCTGGGATGTTTGAGGTTAATACGACTGCTACTTTAGTATAGAGGATCTGTATCTTCTTTCTGTTTTTTAACCTTCTCCTTGACCCCTGAAAGATTTTTTTTTTTCAGATGGATTCCTTTAGAAGTGCCTTGCCCTTGGTAGAGAAGTCTGATGAGCATCCTTGGTTAAAAAGCTTGTTTTAGGAAAGGGGAAGTGTTGTTAAGATCACCTGTGTAAAGTATGTTTTCTCCTAACCTGCTGTAAAAGAAATTACCAAATTATAAAGCTCCGTATGTATGCAAGAACATGCTATCCTTTATTTGGAGGCCTACAAGTTAATAATAAGGGTTTCACAAAGCTGGCAGAGCATTGCGGGGAAGTTTGTATTTACTATGGGAAACTTCCTTCAGCATTTGATGGCCTGTTTGTGGGAGGTCACCGTGACTTCCCTTAGAAGTATCTTGCTGGGAGTGCTGGAAGCACTTCAGAAACACTGGCCCTCTTCCCTGGCCAGTAAATTTTCTTCAAACGGAGCAGAATATCATCCTTAATAAGTCTCCAAATAAGACCTGACTGGCAGGGGAGTTCTTGTATTACTTCACCATAAACTGGTTATTTCATATCAGAAGTAGTACACCATCTGCCTGCTATAAATGTTGTGCTCTGTTTTCTGCCCATTCTTGCCCAGATTGAAATGTTTTAGCTGTACATCTACAAATCTGGGGTGGCTGAGTGTTAGTACCATGAGGTCACCACAGCTGTAATTAGCTAACAACCAGCTGCATTTCCCCTGTAGTTATGGGCCAGTAAAAATCCAGGGGAGTCAGGTTTGCATGTGAGGGCAGAGTTTAACTCTACATTGTTGAAATTACATGTATATACTGACACAGATCTTGCATTTAACATTATACTAGGTCTCACTCTGTTTATCAAAGCATTGGTAAAGAAGCCTTGCTTGTGAAGAGCTGGAAATGTGGTTCCAGCAGGAAAAGGAAAATGCCCAAGCAGCTCTCTGCAGTGAGCTGCAACACAGGAAGGGAAAGGGCACTTCTCAGTTCAGGGAGTTTGCAGTCACGGCAGTGAGAGCCAGCTCCTGTCCAAGTCTTCTGAGGCTTAGTTAGCCAGCATTCAGGAACTGTCTCTGAGGAGTGGATTCATGCTGTGCCATTGTGCGGGAAAAGTAAGAACGATGACAAAAATACATGTCAGGCACGGCAGCAGTGCTGAGAACTCTGTGACAGAACGTCACGACAGTATAAAATGAGCACAGTCATTGTGGAGCTGGCAGCCCTGCTGCAGTTATGTCTTCTATAGTGACCACGAGGAGAGTTGTGGTGGTCTGTGCTCTGTATGTGCTGTGCAGATAGACCCTTCCCAAAGCCAGTCTGGTTTGTATTTGGAACTTTACAAGTGGCTTTACGGTAACAAATAAGAAAAATACTACTTACACCTTCTTACTCATATTTCCTCTTGGGTGTGACTTGCAGCCTGATACCGCTCTGTACTATGCTGGACCATTGTTATTTTTTTCCCTTTTCTATGGTGGTTTTGCAGCTTGTATTACTTGCTATTTTTTCTGCATTTTATTTTAATGGGACAGCCTTTGTTTTTGGTGAAGTCAGTTTGGGACGTTGCTCTAATTCCGCTGAGTAATCCTAGAAAAAGAAAACTTCTAGTGCTCTGTTGTCCTCTTTGTATCCTTGTCACCTTTAGGTGGAGGAGTAACCATTTGTTTCTATTTTATGTGTTTTACATGCAACATTTTTATTGAGAATCCTTTTTGTTGTGTAGTGACCCCATAACCAGGCTTTTTGGCAAGATCTGCCTTTTGAAGCATGAGTAAAATTCTTGAGTTAGTTTTAATTCTGCTCTGGCATGTCAGTTTAACTGTTGCAGAAATAAGGATATTTTTGTGACAAGGTGCTGTGTGCCATGAAAAAGCTGTTAAAAATCATCCATGCCAATTTAAGCATCACAGGAAATATTGTCATACAGTCTGACACTTTGCAGCATGAAAATGACAGACTTTGTAGAGCATGAAGTTCTCCATGCCAGCTTTTGGGTGCTCAGTTAGACGTCACCTTCAGTGTGTTTGGACTGAAGAAGAGTGGCTGTGTCTTCTGTCTTGCTGTTTTCAAGTGGTGTGGGCAAAAGAGAAGCTGGTTACCCCTTATGAATTCTCTCAAAAGCAATGGCTGGCTGTTCAGAGCCTGGTTTGGCTGGTGCAAGAAAACTTCCACAGGAGATCGTTGTTGCTGACATGCGGCTTTTTTTCAGAGTTTGTGTCTGGGATTTGGTAGCCTGTCCAGTACTGGCATGTGAGAAAGTTTAAATAAGAACATATGGAAGCAGACCTGAAGGTGCTTTTCCATGGATTGCATTCGTCTTGTGGTCCCAGCACCATTCATAGTCGGTGCCACCACCGTAGAAAAGGGACTGTGATGGTGCCAGCTCATTTCAAGCTGCCTTTCCTGGTTGTGTGTTTCCCAGATGGAAATCTGGACAGCTTAAAAAAAAAACAAACCTCTGGAAGCACGTGTTTGTAATCTGTTTCATTACCAGTTTCTAACTTCCCTTTGTATATTTAGAGAGGTTTTAAGCTGCTGCGCATGAGCAGTCTGTGAAGAACATATAAGTGAAGTATGAATTGAATGGAGATGTTTCTAGCTGCTTTTTCAGCGTGTATGTTGGCTTTGTGTTGGAGAGGTTAATGATTTACTTGGCAGTGGTTCAGAACAAAACATTTCTAAGGTATCTAGGGATAGATGTGTTAACAAAACAGTTTTTGTTTTTCAGATTGCCAGTGCTACGAAAGTAGAGATTTCCAGCAACAGCGTCTTCAACACGTGAAGCAGCAAGGGCGGTGTTGAGAATACACCCCACCCTCTGCGTTTTCACCCCGGGATGCAGAGGGAAACAAGGCATGTGGAGAGCAAATAAATCATACAAGGTTTGTTTGTTTTCATTTTGTCCGTTTGTTTCTGAATGTATAAATTGGATTACGAAACAGTTATAGGCCAAGGTTCAGGTACAACCAGCTTAAAATTTGCCTTAGTCCCTGGGTCTTAACATTGTATGTTGGCTGCCTGCCTTTGAGTTTTGAGAGTCAACCAATAGTGAACACCAGCACTGGGTGAGAAACACCTATCTCAGTTGTTTCTCTCAAGGCATTCATCCAACTCTGAATACCTCTGACTTCAAAATAGGTTGTATTTACAAAACTTTAGTCCGGAGAAGCATCCAAATCTGTAAATAGTATAGATACAGCTTTCTGTACTTAAGGAGGGAGAGGGAGGGATTTAGGCTTTTTCCTGCTCAGCTATTAAGAGTGTTATGATGTGGTAGATGTCTGTCTATCAAAGGAGAGGGAGTAGATGAGCAGTTTCTGGTGTAGACGCATCATTCCAGAACTAGACAGAAAATTACCAGCGAAGAGATGCCATACTCCTCCTGATGTCTCACTGTCCCCAAGGACAGAGTGGCATTAAAGTTCAGTTCTGGTGATCATCAGATGTCTTTTTGCTGTAGTCACAAATTTGATGCATGGCGTATGAGAGAGATGCTTTGGCTGAGGGTTTGAAAGACTTGGTGCAACTGTGATTATGGGAGAGCAGGTTCTCTCCACCCCCTTTAGTTTTGTCCTGTGAAATAAAGGGGTTGTTTTAGAAATTTTGGAAGACTTAATCAGAACGTTTTATAAGAGGGTGCTGAGAGTGTTTATTCAGCTTTTAATTACTTTGGCGTTGTTTGCCATTATTAATTGAAGAAATCCCACATTGCTGTCAAGACTGTGCTACCTACTATACCATGTACACTACTAGGTAATAGTGCAGATGTGTTTGGCCTTTGTAGCAGGAATTCAATGTGTAACCTTGACAAAACCACCTTTTAGGAAGTTCAGGCCTATGGGCAGTTCTGCACATCACAAACTTCTAGGGAGCAGGGTTGGAACTGAACACATCCGGTTGATCCTCATTCCCCAGGAGTGTCTGACGCGATCTTAAAACACGTGCACTGTGAAAGGCCTGTAGTTTCAGAAGGATTTGGTCTCATTCTGTGCTAGGACAGGGTTGGTTTTCTTGCCTGACAAAATACTTCAGGACAGAATTGTGCCAAATAAATAAGGAAACTCTCCAAGTTGCAGGCTTTGTCCCAACTGGCACCAGGCAGGGGACTCTTAGAGCTGCTTGTTACATAATATTCAAAACAGTTAAAAAAATTAATATGCATGTATACTCATAGTTAATTTTGTTACCCACTCACCTCTCTCAAAATCAGTATATAATGGATTATGGCAAATGATTTTAGAGTTCTACCACTTGAAAGAAGCCTAGAGCACCAATGCAACAGAAGTAAATATGTGTGAGCTCTGCGTTTACTGCTCTTCAGTTAGTACAGTATCCAATCCATTCTTCTCTGAAACAGGCTACATTTAATACTAGCGTATACATTCAGGAGATATTATAAAATTAAAATGGTTTTGCAGGAGCGATCAGGCTTATGTTGAACATGTTTACAACAGTCTAGAAGCGTTTCTGAATTTGAGTTTTCCATCCTCAAAAAAATAAAGTAATAAAGGAAACAGCCCCCCAACAGTCAACTTCTAACTGATTTTGAGGGAAGGACAGACATGATGCTGTGTCATTGTGATTGATGCAACTAGGCTTACTGTTGCAGTGTGGTGTGCCATGCTCTGTTGCCTCAGGTTAAAAATGTTGCTGAGATTTTTATACACTCTAGCATTCATAAGAAGTCTTAATTTGTCATGTTGGTTGACCCACTGGGGGCTTGGTGGTTGGTTTGGGCGTTTGTTTGTTTGATTTTTATTGGTAAAAGGAAGTATTGGAACCGATTCTAAAATTTAATGAGACAAATGTCTGTTGGGACATTGGGTGCTGCAGCCATCAGAGCCTGCTGCTTGCCTTGTGAGTTCTTCAGCTTTTTAGCAGTGAGTATGTTTCATTAAATTTTGATTGAGATCACCTGCAGCTCCCCAAAAAGCAGTGGAAACCCGGAGTGAGTTTGTCAGTGGCAGAAGGGTAATTTGAGAACCATGTGAAGACTTGGAAGAGAATACTATGTCATACAGATTACTAATGATAAACATACTAAGAGCATCCTAAAATTATAAAGCAGTGTGTTGCATTGAAGCATCAATTTGCATTTTGGCTAAGGCGTAGCTGCATTTTTTGGGCTATCCCTTTAATTCTGCTCTGTTAATTACCGGCTGACCAGTTCCTGGGGCGGAAGCAGCAGGAGCTGTGCCTGCAGCAGTTCCCTGACGTAGTGGTTTCTATCAGACAGAGCAATGGGATTCCTAAGGTTACTTTGAAACCTGGAGTCTCCTGCTGTAGACCAGCAGACTGACTTGAAGAGGAATCTAATTAAAAAGCCCAAGGTACTGAATAAAGCTCACAAGTGCCATCTGTTCAGCTTTAAAACCTGAAACTACTCAGTGAATCGCAGTCGCGAGTTCCTGTGTTTATGCTGCAGCTGAGTTTTGTTGCAGTGGCCAGCCCATGCAGGCAGTTTCTGGGCTCTAAGTAACCCCTTGGACTTAATTAAGTGTTTCAGCAAAGTGTGTTCTGGAGACAGAAACAGTTTGAAACTTAATCTCACATGGAGGGCACTGATACCATGGCTTATCAGAGAGACAGTGTGAGACACGGATATGCTGAAGGAAGTATGAGTGAAATACCTCTTGGTATGTGTTTGTGCTGGGTCTTCAATGGTGATGTAGCCTGAGGAAGATGGACATGTGATTTTTGAGAAGAGCTTCTTTTGAAGCAAAGCTGATGTATAATTGAGATAAGTAGGTCACTGTGTGCTTACTTTAATAGCTGTTTAATTATGGCCCAGCATTGTTGGCATATGCAGTAAGACTATGAATTCAGATGTTCGATTAAGACGTGATCATAACTCCATCTGTAGGCTCTTGCAACAAATTGTTCCTAGGTTAAAGTAATTAAAACCAGTGCTCTGTTCTTTATCTCCTTTCCAAGTGAAAGTCTTACTCATGTGGCTGATTGGGTGAGAAAATGCCAAACAAAAGTTAGTAGACCCGGAGGGTGGGAGGAACCAGATTCTTTATAGCATGATGAGGAAGCTAATCAAATGCAAGGAGAATACATACCAGTGTCTTTGCATAAGCCATGGAACAGAGCAATCTTAAACACTTCCATCAATGTATAATATTGGTACCAACAGTGTGCACTCAAACTTTGTGTGAAACAACAATGTAAGGGCATGGTAGAAAGCAGCTTTGCAGCTGTTTAGACAAGTCCCCGTGGCTGACGTTCCAGTGAAGTGTACAAGAGGAAAAGTGCAATAAGTAGTTGAAGCAAAAGAAGACATTGGTCAACTGAAGGAAGGCTTGTGTGCTGCTGTTTAAACTCTATATTCAGGAAACTATTTCTTATTGACAGGCAACAGTGTATAAACTGAGTTAAAACTGAGTTACAGATTTCCTAAAAAAATCAATCTGGTATATGTGGTTTTTGCGGTGTAACTCTAGAAGAAATACAAGTCCCTAAAGACTCTGAGTTGAGATAATATTCCTGACCCAAAGCTGGCTAGCTGTAGCTACTGCCTGCTCTTACTTTGTAGTCATACCTTCAACTTCTCCACCGCCTCTCTGTCACAGCCTCATCCTCCACTGCTGCACAGCTTGACTGCACCAGCAGCAAGGAACATCAGCCTTACTAAAGATGACATTGAGAAGTTAGGCATGCCTGACAAAGTTTAATGATGCTACCCTCCAGCCACAGGGCAGCTCTCCCTTTTACACACATCCAGTTTGACACTTGTATAAGTTGGGACCGCTGGCAAGATGCTGTGGTGAAAGAGGCAAAGTAGCACCTTTCCCCCATGAAATGATTGGGATGTGATGTGGAGAGGGGAAAACAACTTTCCCTGGGGATACAGGGTGCCAAACTGCAGTCCTGCTGGGATAACTACTCGTATGTCTGCTCTTACTTAGTGGTCAGCAAGATGTAGCTTGTTTGTCATGCTGGAGAGCTCATCTGCCTTTGCTTTAATGCGATGTGGCAAGGTACTGGTACCTGTGTGTGGCACAGCTAATATGTGCTATGTATCACCTCCAGTTTTTCCTGGTCTGCACAGCCAGGCCTCGAGCAGAAATGGTGGTCTGTGCGTAACACTGGGAGCAGGAGGAGTGTTTGTGTTTATGTTTCTCTGAGAGGCATTTTAACTGAGTTCCCTATCAGTTGGGGCAGATCGTTGTGCTCCCACCTGAGCCTTACTGCTGTCATCAGCAGGCTACAGGAATAAATCCCTGCTCCAGGTTTTGACAGCTGCTGTTTTTTGTCTGCTATAGGGATCTACTCTCCTGCTGAGGATCAGCTCATGTTCTGCTCCCTCTTTACAGTGTCCTATGAAACATTACGCTATAATCTGTCTTCCCTGCTGAAGTAGTGTCTTCTGGCCTGATATCAGAGGTCTTTTTTTAAATTATGTACATCAAATAGTCCCTACAGAATTTGCATATGGAGCGAATATCTTAACAAACATAATACTGAAAAGTTATGTATTTCACAACCATTGACTATATAATAGAGTAACATATTGAATAGGGTAGAAAAATTATCTTGGAAATAGAAGGTCCAGAAAAGAAAATGGTGGATAGTGGGTATTGAGGATCCTCACTTCAAAACCAAATCAGTGCTGCATGTTAGCATGCTCATGCCTTGTACTATAAAAGCATTGTGGACAATATTAAAAAGAAATTTGTGGGTTTTTCCTTCTAAAATGTTGTCTCTCCACTTTCACTGCTATAAGCAAACCTAGTGCTTAGTCAGTTGCTATGTTGCTGACGTTTGCATGATTTTAATTTTTTCTTATTTTTCTGTTGGTATTTTAAAAGTGATTATTGATAGACCTGAACAAAACAGATGTTGCTAGATTTGGGATTTTTCTAAAGATAGTTTTAAATAGTTTTTAAAAGAAAACATGTAATTCAGTAGTTTTGTAGCTCAGTGCACTTCCTAGCAACACTAATCATAGAATCTCCTGAGTTGGAAGGGACCCACAAGGATGATCAGGTCCAACTCCTGGCTCTGCACAGGGACAGCCAGGTCAGAGCATGTGACTGAGTGCATCATCCAGGCACTTCTTGAACTCAGTCAAGCTCGGTGCTGTGACCACTTCCCTGGGGAGCCTGTTCCAGTGCCTGACTACCCTCTCAGTAAAGAGCCTCCTCCTAGTAGCCAACCTAAACCTCCTCTGTCGCAGCTTCATAATCTGGCAGAAATTCCTACAGTGCTGCAGAATTTACTGCTCAGGTGCCTGGGCCAGTAAATGCAACCTCAGCTCATTCATAAGGTCTTGTGTGAAAGCTTTTTTTTTTTTTTTTTCACACACTGGTAGAGTCGCTGTTTAGGTTGCCCAGAAGTGAGTAGTTTGTATATACGTAACAGCAGAGTACAGTATCTTATGAAAGACACTTGGCCTGCAGGTATATTTCTCCTTTTAGACCTACCAAGCCATTTGATTTTCAAAAATACTCTTACTTTGAAGTCTCTGCAGTGTATCTCCAGATGCAGCAGTACAGTTGCTAAACTCCTTTTCATTTAGCACTGGAGCAGAACTAGAATGGAAACCAAAGGGTGCCTCCTACTCCCTGCCTTGCTGATAAGGGATCTTGTACAGCCATCACTAAGGAACTTCCTTCTAACCCTAAAAAGTAAAATAGAAAAAACTAAATAGCCAGTTTGGGTTTTGGAAGTGGGGTGCTCTCCATTGAGTCACTGAGTTTTAATGGCACAGATCTTTTCCTCCACTGTTAAAATGTGACTGGTGTAAGAGCTGCTGCGCTCTCTTTTGCTGGGCATGAAGCAGTGGAAAGGGCATGGCACGCTCCAAATCTGTAGATCAGTCAGCCACGTAAGAGCTGAACCTTTGGCTTGCTGGTGTTTCGGAGGGAGGAGCAGAAGTGGCATGGAAGATTGAAGGCATCAGAAGTGGCGATTAAAGCAGTCTTATTGTTTTAGTCTTGTAAATCAAATGCGTTTAAATACCCTTTTCTGCTGTGTGAGCTGGTACAATGGATGAAATTCTGTTGCTATTGAAGTTGGTGGGAAGGTTGCCATCAGCTCTAATGGGACCAAGATTTCACCCACAGTATTTTAAGGTGGCTTGAGTGTTTATACAGTATGTTGTGTGTGGCTTATGGTTCCTTGGTTTCTAGGTGGTAATGAAAATGCTAGACATCTCTTTCAGCTACTTGAAGAAAATTATTTTTTCAGTGGGAAATTTCACCTAATTACAAGTTTTGTACTGATTTTCTCAAACTTTTGTTCTTTTTTTTGTCTTCAGGAAAGGGCATTACTGTGTATTGGCAGACTAATTTTTAAGTTCTACAGTAGTAAAGCTACTCTTATATTTCTTTGCTGCTTAGCTGGCATGTTTTAGGTATTTTGCCAGCTATGTAACCTCAATGTACTTAATAGTAAAATTGCACATGAGATTGAGGAGAGGACTTTAGTCCAAAAAAAAAATAATTTCCTGGAATGACATGAGTGTTCTCCTGATTGCTCTCTTGAAACAGTGCTATTGATTCCTCTAGTCGATAAGGGAGAAAATGCAAGAAGTAATCGGATTTCAAGTTTATGTTGGTGTAATGTGCTTGTGTAGACACCTGTGTATTCAAATCCATATAGAATACTCCTGCTCATTTTTCCTTGAAAACAATAATATAAAGGTGTCTTGTAATGATTCTTAGCCTAGGACACTGGTGTCAGTCATGTGGTTTGTAATAGCTGCATTATGTGTATATATAGCTGCATATAGAGCTTTCATATACTTTAATTTCTATTCAGAGGCTGTATGAAGGGTGGGTGGGAATAGTAGAATATTGAGCAGTAATGAGATAGTAGGCTGAAATAATTCTTAATTTTTCTTGCTATTTTTAACCAGTAAAGTTTGCTTAGGTGAAAAACAGTTCTGTATAGTGTGCATTCAGTTTAACCCTCATGAGCTATGTCCTAGCACTCTCTAATAAAATCCATATTAAAATGTTACTGAGTTCATTTGTCTCCCAGGACATGGTCTTCTGTGGCACACTGGCAGACTTCACTGAAACCTGTTTATGTCTTTGCATCCGTTGATATCTTGCTGTAACTTGGATTATGTGCTCTTGAGGGCAGGAACTGAATCTTTTTGCTTTGTCTGATACCTGACACAGTGAGAGCATGTGGGAAGGGAGTGGATGCTTTAGAGCAGAAGAACGCGTGCTATTGGCATGGTATTTGCATGGAACTGGGAGTAGTTCGTGATGAAGACAGAGGAGAAGATGAGAAAGCTCTGGCATGGGGATTACTGTGACTTTTTTCTGGTGGTCTTTTTTCCTCAGACATAACTGAAGCATTCACGACATATTAATCTACTTTGTTTTCACAGCCACTGCAGGTCTCCTGCTTCCGCCTGTAACCACTGTAGATAAACCATCACAGTACCAAATGGTTAATACCCAATGAAGCACATTTCCAGGTAGCAAATAACTAACCATTCCATAGCTCGCTGCTGTGATCATCCTTTCCTCCACTCAGGACCCAGAAACCATACTGGGAGAGGGAAGCCGTTTTGGTGCTTGTTCATTCCTTCTGTCAGCAGCATCTGGGTTGTTTCAGGAGCTCAGCAGATTGCTGCACTAGAACTTAGGAAATGGTTGTAAGATGTCTGTGTTCCTTTATTTCCTGTGTGTCATTTCCTGCGATATTTCTACAGAACAGCCCTTTCTGTTATACAGGCATAAATCACCTGTGCTGTAATGCTGCCACAGAAAAGGCAGCCGTACGCTGAACGCATACGTGGGCAATGAGGCCATAGTGCTCCCTATTAACGCTCTTAAATACATTTAATATAGTGGTAGATTTCTGGAAAATCAAGAATGAATTTTCTTGGGAGTATCAAAATAAGAAACTTAGATATTTGTTTCATTTTGTGACTAGTGTGAAATGTGTTTCTGTCTTAAATTCTTTTTGAACACGTTGCATTTTTAGCTAATGTATGTACCCTCTAGCCTTCTACAGGCAGTGATTTCTTTGCTGTTGTCTTTGCTTTCCCCAGAATATTTTTCATCTCTTATTAAAATAATGTGAATTTAGATCAAAGTATTAGCAAATAACACAGGATTGGCTGTATACCCAGAATCTCAAAATCAGTATTTATCCAGACTATATATAGCCGATTGATTAAAGTGGTTTCAGGTTTTGTGCAAGTCAAGAAGCTATTTATGTGTGCTGGAATAAAAGCCACAGTGTTGAACAAAGTTTTGATTATTCACAGAAGTTGGAAATGAAAAGATATTTGATTCCTAAGGCTTTTGTAGAATCAGTTAAGAGAGATTTATAGTAAAATCCAGGAGATGAAGGGTGGGTTTCCTAACACAGAGAATGCAGTTAACATTTGACAGGGTTTTTTTATTAACATATTGCAGGGCAAGAAGTGATCACGGTGATCATCTAGTTGGGTTTCCTGAATAAACAATTTGTGACTGATTTTTTTTTTTTCCTTTCTAAAGAATCATTTGTTCACATTTTTGTTTTAAATAAAGAAAATAGGCTACAAATGCTTGATAGACTGCTTTGATTACTCTATTTCTGCAATTTCCACGCACACACCCCGCTCCCCCCAGCCCAAACCTTGACTTCTGCTGCTGGTCACTACTGGAGACTGGTTCTCCTAAGTGGACCCATGAGCCTGACCCGCCACATCCACTTCCAGGTTCTTGCAATAAGCAATACATGTTGCTTTACCTGCTGCTGCTTTTCTGCCTATGTTTTGACAGACAACTAACAACATGAAACCCTTTCCTGCCGAATTAAGCATGCAACCTAGCAGAAAAGATGCAGTAATGGAGCTTGGAGTATCTAAGCCCCATCCATTCTCATTCTGCCTGGAGAAGCCCTCATGGCCATGCGCCCATCTCTCTTCCACCTATCTTTCACCTTCTTCCCCACTCCCCCAGCCCCTTGACTGGAGATAACAATACCACTTAATTTACTGGATTTGTAAATTAAAAGCCCCATTTATTACAATAATACACTGTGTGTACTTGTTTGTTTGCCAGGCAGTAGCAGGTAACATTAAGCAGTAAAAGGCATGATTTTTTTTTTTAACTAGTTATAATAGTAGAAAATTATAGTAATTTCCCTAGACAAAGTTTTGGCATCCCCAAACATCATGGGGATTTTACCATCAGTGAGATCTGGGTTGATATTAATCACTGCTGGACTTCTTTTTTTCTTTCTATCTCTGTCCTTGTCAGCTTTCAGGAAGATGTGCCCTACTGGGACAGTGATGGCAATTGGATCGTCGTGCTGAGCATTGCCTCCTACAACAAGCAGGCCTGGTCAGAACCATTTTGTTCAAATGTTGCAAAATTTTAAACCCAAGGTTTTATACCCTAAAGGATTTGGAAACCTTAGTCGCTGTTTCTGTCTAGGCTGTGGAAAGAAAAGAACGAGTGTTACACTGTCAAGTGATAGCTTAGTTTTTGACTAAGAAGTTACAAAATGTTCTGTAGTGATATGGAAAACTGACTTGGTCATGAAGAGTTTTTATTAGTGTGGGGGGGGAAAGTTCAGAAGTGTACTGTCAGCTAGGGGATGGGTTTTCTCCAAACAATTCTGTAAGGAGTGTGTGAAACTTATACTATGATTTTTCTCAAAGCGTAGTCTAAATCTGAAAAGGCTATTTTAAAGCAGATACAGTATTAAAAAGTTTCAAAGCCATTAGTTGCAAGCTGTTCGCTATTTATTTGAAAATGATTACTTTTGCCTATTTCCTGTAAAAATGGATCCAACCTGCTGACACTTCTAACAACCATTTTTTTTGTTTCATTTTGGCGCAGTCAGTTACTGGAGGCTGTTAGCAGCATTGTAAGGGAAAGGGGTAATATGTCATTTGCTTCCCACATTGCTTTTTATTTTCCTAGTTTGTCTGTATATGTAACCTTCCTAAAATATTTTGGTCTTAAATGTCCTTACACTTAGAAAGCTTTCTTCAACATCTATGCAAAAGTTTCCTCACCGAAAATCAAGATGATTTATTTCTCATCTATTCTTCATGAGGTTGGCCAACAGCTGATCCCAAATGTCTCTAACAGCCTTTGATATACTGAAAGAAGAGTTGCTTTCCTTTTTTTTTCTTTTCTGAAGAGGTTTGTCTTTTCTTCAAATTACATATGTCTTTCCTTTAGAAATCTCCTTTTTCAGTTATTTAAAAGTTCCAACGATATTGATGAAAGAATTATCTTTTATCATTGTAATAAATCAAAGAACATTTTAAGTTGCTGACTCATAGGTTTGTGCCTAGATCTTTTTAGTTAGTCATTCCTACTTTTCATACACACTTGAGAAAAAAAACCCATTAAAACCAAAATAAAATCACCAATAGAATAAATGATGATTTACATGAGAAGAAATTTAAATTTCTATTTATTTAAGGAAATTGTTTGAGCTACTCAAAGCTTGTAACTCTTTTACTCCCTGTTGTCATTGTGATGTTTTATTCTGTGACTGACTTGTAGGGCATCCTTTTCAGCCACAGGGAAAAACATGGAGAACTTCTTGGTTGTGTCACTAGGAAAGATACAGGGCGGAGCTGCTGTTTAGCTGGTAAAGAACAAGTCACATGCTAGGAGTAGTTTATCATCTAAATTCAGCAACATAATGTGGAACTGCCCAGTTGGGATATTGCTAGTTTGAAGGAAGATGGTAGATGGTTATAATAACAAAATGTTACAATGAGTGTGCCTGTTTAATTGGATGATGGGGTTTGAGTTTCTGTACCCCACTTCCACAGGTTAAATCTCCCTCGTTGCATTTTTGGGAAGGAGACGTCAGACCTTGTGCTGCTGTAGATTACCGATGTGAAAATGCAGTCAGATGTTTTAGGTAAGACAATAGAGCATTTGGAGATGGGCTGCACAGTATCCGGCGCTTCAGGGAGTGGCAGTGGTCTGGGGTGGGGTCCCTGTTGACAGCCGGTGCTGAGGTCTGCCTGGGTCCCCAGATAGCAGCTAGGAGCCGTTAGGGCAGCTGCAGGAAAGGGGTCCCTCCCAGGGTGTCCCCCTGTGATGCTGGCATCTGCTGGGGAAAGCCCATTGGAGGGGTTGTGGTGGTGGGAAGATAACCCGCCCTGGAAGGCAGGGTGCCAGAACACAGAGTTTTCTTTTGGATGAGTCATTATTAATGTTCTTGGGAAAGGGTCTGGCAATGGCCTTCTTGCAGGTTTGAGTCTTTGGAATGGCTGAGGAGAGGACTGTTGTGAGGGGCTGTGGGCAGAGCCAGGCAGGCAGTGCTTTGCTCCCCTCTCCTGCACGCTGTGGTTGTGTGATGGTTTACATCACCTCTGGAGTCCCACTGCTCCTCTCAGCTTGTGGTTAGGACACGTTTGTGCCTGTCCTATTTTCAGGGCAAGGAAAAGCCAACAGCTCGGGTGTCGTGGTGCATTTAGCCTGGGAGGCTTTCCAAAGGGAGGGAGGCAACTAGCTACAAATAACTTTATGTTGCAGGGGAAAACCGATCTTGATTTATTGTCTGATTTCAGAGCATCAGAGTGTAATGAATAGTTCACTTTGTTTTCTTTAATAAACTGTTACAGTGGACAAAAAAAAAAATGTTGAAAGATTATTCAAAGCTAGTTTTGATGCCATGGCACAGACCAAGCAAAGAAATGCACCAGAAGCTGATTCTCCTGCTAATCAGAATGGGCAGAGGAACTGGAAGTCCAAAGATGTGAGTGGGAGAAAGCCCACATAAACCCACAGGATGACAGCATGGCCATCTGGCTGTCTCACAGGCACCGGCTCAGACGTCCTCAGTTCTCCTTGTGTGTGAGATTTGTAGCAGGCAGCTGTAGCTGAAAATACTACCCATATCCTAAAGGCAAGGTCACAAAAGCACAGTGATGCAGTGAGATGAGGATGTGGGGAGAGCCAGGTGGGGGGGTGCGATGGCTGGAGCAGTGCAACAGAGGTTTCAAAGCAGCTGCCACAGCAAAGAGCAGCTCCAGGTGAACTGAGCAGGCACAACCCAACCTGCTATGTTACCTCGTGTAGGTAGCTGGTTGGGTTTGAGGGGCCTGCTCTTGGACTGGGGTTGAAATGGGAATCGGGGAGCAGAGGAGTTGGGTGAGTGGCTGGCAGAGGCTGAGGGAAGCAGCTGTGTATGGAAGAAGGGGGACTTCTGCGGGGGGCGGGGGGGGGGAGGGCTGTGTGTGTGTGAAGAATAGTTATTCAGTGAATGGCATTTGGGGTGCTGATGTGGGAGTAAGGGAAGATGGGAAGAGGAGGTAATAGGGAAGAATAGCCAGAAAAAGAATCTGGAAGCACAGGAAAGAAAATCAAATCACACTGTCATTTCTGTTCTATAATTACTTGCTGAGCAAAAAAGCAACTATGAGATTAGTCTTTGGATGAGAGACAAAGCTTTGCACATAATTTGGACAGCTCTACACTACCCCCTCCTTGCTCTGGTTGTAACATATCTGAATTGCTACACTGGGATGCATTCATGAGGACTCTTCTAGCTGTAGAAACTATCTGAATTTTCAATTAGGCTTTTCCTTAAAGAGAACTAAGTTTTGTGTAGTAATGCCCATACGTGCAGATGTTTCTTATCTTCTTGGAAAAGGAAGTAGGAGAGTTATTTCAAGGCAGACAGGATACCCTTATCTGGTACTCCTTTTTTCAATTACTGCAAGATGTACAGCTTGTCACAAAAGTAGGAAGGCTTATTTCCAGGAAAAGAAGCAGTTGAAAGTGTTGATGAGCATGTGATTCTGAAAAGAACTAATATTGAAACAACCTCTTAGAGTTGCTTCTGTCTTGTTTTCTTTCATAGCAAGGGAGGAGGCATGTGTGTGTTCTGGCTACAAGATTAATCAGAAGAGAACAGCTAGTATGAGCACCCAGCGATCTCCAGCACTTATTTAAAAGTGGATGAATTAGTCATTCCACTAACTGTATCAGGAATTTGGATTACTCGTTAGTTTACAAAGTTAGCTAAGATCTGAGAAGATGAATCCTCCCCCCCCATCTTTTCTTCTGGTCGCTGCTGGAGATGCCTGGTGCAGAAGAGCTGTTCAGTGGGTGTCCAGGCGGTGCTTTGGCAAGGTTTGGGCTGTGTGGCAGAGACATGTGCTGTCTCTGAGTAGGAGCAAATACCGACCGTCTCTCGTGCACCATTAGTTTGCTGCACAGATGGAGTGAAAACAGCATTTCAGGCTGCCTTCTACAGGGCTGTTTATGGCTTGTAGCAATTTCAGGAAATGCTGCAGCATTGATGTTGCTGGGATTCTTGGATGGTGACATTTCCGTCACTTCGGGACCCATTGTTTTGGTGTGTGAAGGGCTGCACAGGGATGGCACACAAATGTTTGTGCTAAGACATGGTGCTTTTTTTTTTCTTTTTTAAAAAAAAAAAAGCTTTAACTTTCATATGATCTTTTTTCTTTGTGATTGCTCACTCTCTATTTCATACAGGGCTTAACTAGTAGTTAAGTAGCAGAGTTTAATCAAAACCTTTGATTAGCACAGATTTTTTTTCCTTCATGTAAAAATGTTTGAAAATTTCTAAGGTGGTGTAAGGTGTTTTTACAGACCACAGCAGCATGTTGATGTTAGCAGCAAAGGTAAGCTGGCAGAAAGTGGTGAGAACCCAATGGTCAGAAACTGATCCAGGAGGGTAGTACCTTTGCCAGTGGAGTCAGGGAGAGATTTCCTCTTCTTTCTCAGATGCAGAGAACTCATCCGCTCTTACTGCACACTGCCTTTCTGTGAGTTAGTCTCAGTAGTAATGCAATTACCAATGTTCACAGTGACAGCAAAAACTTTCTACCAGCATTCCTGTGAAGTTGTGAATCACAGTTCTGCTGAGGTGCCTCTTGATAGACTCCATGAACAGCAGCAGAGGTATTTACGATGAATTATAATATGAATGTGAACACTGTGAATTATAATATGAATCATCTTTGATTTGCAAAGTGTTATGTCTGTTGAGCTAATGCTGCTGGTAGATGTGGGGTTAACTGCTGTATTTGTAAAGAAATGTTACAAAAAAATCAAAATAGATATTGTCCAGTTATGTGACTGGCCTTCTTAGACTTGCCTGTTAATCAGTCTTAACAAACTCTTCTAGATAAAGTCATATTATTTTTAATTTTCCATTGGAGAACCAATGTAACTAAAGGAGCAAACCACTGGTATTGAATCTGGTGTATGAAGCTGGGAGCTGGTCTCTGCATAGACCGACTTGAGCAAGATTGCATTGTTTCATGTCTGTGTTCCATTTTTGTAACTCTAGTTTCTCGAATTGTGATTCAATAAAGTGAAATTAATCTAAACCCAGTATGTAGGTAGTTGTTTTAGGGCACTGTGAGGTCTGATAATATCTCATTTGCTCATGCAGAAGTGTCTGTGTTGTCCTTGCTGCCCGTCGGGGCTGTGTACTTGAATGTGTATGTAGCAACAGGGTGTTTCTGGTGAATTGTCTTGAGACTTTGTTACAAGGACATCATGAGGCTGAATACATGCTGTTGCTTTATAGTTTTCTTCTGTGAAATAATGATCATAGCAATAGCTTTAACTGTTGTGGGGTGTACCTACATCTTTCTCCTTATCTCAGAAGATCCTAGTGCAGAGTTAAATGATGTGCTTCTGGTGCTTAGAGGCAGAATACACGGTTGGTATGGGCGGTGATCCCAGCTCTTGTTTTTCACTAGCTTGTTCCCAGGGTATTTTTGCAGCTTGGAGGGAGGGCAGGGTGGGCTCCTGGGTTGCTCCCCAGGGGCTTAGTGTGGTGCAGAGGAGCAGTCCTGGCTATTGAACAATCTTACAGACTTTGCATTTTGCTGCAGTCAGGAACTGGCTATCTGCTACTGTGCTTGCATTGCTTCTGGGCCTGGCTGTGTTGCAGTGACAGCTTCTGCTTTCCTTTCTGAAATCTGTCTCTTGGGTGTTGGTATAAAAGTGGACGTGGCTGTACCTGGCATCCAGCCAGTGGCCAGCCTTGGCTCTGAGGTTGCTGCCTGCATGAGGCTCTTTTGTGTAGTTGTCTGTGGAATTGGCCTGGGCTGGCTCCTGTATGTTGGGAACCACGTTCCTCCTGATCGGTGGCTGCTCAGAGTTAAACTGCAGAGGAACAGAGAGGAGGAAGGATGGGGAATGATGTGAAATGTGTTTGTTTTTGAGACGTCTAAGTTTTGATGAAAATTTAAATATTTGTACGCACTTAATTAAGGGAGGGTGAAGAATAGTTTTATTCTTACTGGCATAGCTTGTGATGATGCCATCCTAGACTGGTGAGTCATGAGAAGCAAACAGCACATAGCGGGAAGAGAGGGACCATGTGGTCCCTGTGTGGGCATGGACAGCAGGTGGGTGCTTTGTGACTTGCAGGGCTTGATGCCACCAAGGTTTTGAGGTGCAGCTGACCATCCTCTTGTGCAAAAGGCCCCTGATCCCTCTGAGTCCCCAGGGCCAGATTGTCACATTTTTCTCTCTTCTCTTACTCTGCCTTCTCTGGCTACTCCTCGGTCCTTCCTCTCTTTCTCATGTCACGTTGGCAAAGGTTTTGTTTTTAGCATGTGCTTTTGTTTGCAAGGGAAGGAGCCAAGGTGCAGTTACCTTGTCTGCGTACATACCCAAAAGTCAGCTTCAGGTAGTGTGTTCTTACCCCAGTTTATGGGGCAAAACTCTGAACTATCTGTTCTTAATGCCTTTTGATTAGAAAATGCTGACATCTTTCCTGCTCAGTACGAGGCTAGGTGGACCAGCAGTGTCCCACACTGGCCAGGGGAAACAGCAGTTTCCCACTCTGACACAGAATGTGCCATGTTCTTGCCTGTATTATTTGCCTTTCACAACTATTGCTCCTGCTTGACATCATGCAACACAATGCTGTTTTGTTTTCATGCGTTCTTCTCTCTTGGTCAAATGTTTGTGTTTAAGACTTGGTTAGTTAAAGCCTTTGGAAAAATTAACTGAAGTAGATCCTGCCTTTTTCAATGGCAAAACAAAACATGAGGCAGTTTGAGTGGAACCAGTGTTTGCCTTGCTCACAAATGAAGGCTCAGATAATACTCTGCACATTATTATCATTTTCTGTCTGTGCATTTGGGTCCATCAAATGCCTTTATATGTGGCAAGCATCATCAAAAGCTACCCTGAAAAGTAGCCTGAAACACTGCTTTCAGCAACGTTTGTTTGTTCTTAATGAGTTTTTAGTACGGGAGCGGGGTAATTTCAGCAGCCACTTTCCAGCAGATTGCAGATCACCCTTACACACCCTGTGTATGTATTTAAGAACCATCTTTCCTCTGCTTCACACCTGGTGACTGGAAATGTGTTTTGCCCCTGGTTAACTCTGCAATCTGGCATTTTAAAGGAGGACATCTGACACTAGTAATGTTACCTCTGTTACCGTTTCTAGCCATTAATTTCCTTAGCTCTAGTGGTTCTCTTAGAGCATGTTTGTGATGGGTAACATGACCTGTCAGCCCAAACCCCACCTTAGAGTAGCACACCCCAGTTGCTTCCCTCCAGAGGGCATCAGCAGGAGGGGAACCAAACCCCATCGATTGGAAGCAGAGGTCACCTCAGGGTAGGCATGAGGGGCTTTTGTCCTTGCAAAGACTATGACAGGGCTTTGAAGTGGAGGCTTTGTTGCCTTGTGCCTGTGTGTTCCCTCCCCTTCCTGGGCTGTTCCTTAGCCCACCATAACAGCCCCCAGGCCACTGGTTGATCAGAGGAGGATGCGTTGCCTCTGGTAGGAAAATGGTAATGTGTGGTGTTTAAAATAACAAAACAAGGGTTGCAATGGCACAAGTCAGCCTGGAAACTGTTTTGACTACGAATGTGGACCCTAGGTCTCTGTTGCCCACAAAATGTATGTTGTCCTTTTCCCTCCCTTTTGTTCTTGTCAAAGTCCCAGACTGCATTTTTGTCCTACCAATTTGTTTCAATCTGTGGAAAAACTGAGATATCTAGCTTTTTTTGGTTCACTTAGAGTTTAGCAGAACAGGGCTTTTGGTTAAACCAGTCATGAAAATACTGAACCAAGCTGTGTGGTTCAGTACCTGACAAACATCTGGCCCTGTTGCAGGGTAGGTAGCTTTGTCATAGTGAATCATATATAAATATGCTCAAGATGGAAGTTCGATTAGGGGGCCTGCAGAGACTGGTTGCCTTGGGCCCCTGCAAACTGCCGGGGCAGCGGCTGGCAGCGTTGGTGGCTCCCCAGCTGAAGCACCCATGCCCTCTGCCATTGCGGGGCTTTGCTCCTGGGATGAACCCTGAGAAAGGGCAAACCACCTGGGGTCAGTCAGGTCAGGCCCTTAAAAACTCAGGGGGCTGTAAAGTCTAGTTAATAAACACTCTGTGCAGAACAATGCATGAGACCTTTAAAAATCTTCTTTATTTGCCGTCCCAATTGTCGTGCCAGTCAGCGTCGCCTTCTTGATTTTTATTTTCTTCTTTTTCATCCTCAAATTATTCCTGCAAATGAAGAGGAAATAATTCTGACAATCATCTATTGAAGGTAGCTAATAAAACAATGGAAGGATGTAGGCTGAGGCATAAATGGGATATTGTGACAGATGTAGATGATTATTAACCAGCCGATGTTTCCGCAAAGGCTTCTAATCATAAACACAGCGTGGAGTGAATCTGGGTGTATTAATAGCAAAGGTTTTATGGAAAATCTGAGTGTGGGCTTTTTCTTTAACATCCCATTTCCTGCTTTAATTGATAGAGTGTGAAGCTTTCACACAAATAATTTGGAAAAGATTATTTTGCATCTCTGACATTAAGTGCATGGTACAGGCCAGGAACAACATGTTGCGGAAGGATTTCTTGAAAAGGGACTCCTACAGTGATGTTTTTTTAGAGATGTGACTAGTGACAAATGCTAAACTCGATGATGTAATAAAGCCAATTGGCTGTGGTAGAGGAATATCTATTTGTGTCTATGCAGCCTATGTTTTAACGTGACTTTGCAAGAAAGAGGAAGATATTATCAGAGAGAGATCATTATGCCGCAGAACTTGCGGGCTATGCTTCCAATTTTCCCCTGGCTTTCTATCAGATGTCCTCCTGCTTAGTTTTAGTCTCCTATTGTCCTGGATTATGTTTTTGGAAATATAATGCTAGGTTTGTACTGTAATGACTGGGTTAGAATTGAAATACTTTAAATGTGCACCTTTCTGTCTGAGGCTTTGCTACAGCTTTGGCCTGTCGCTCTCCTTTTCTGATTTTCTGGAGGGGGGGAGGAGTAAAAAGGTGAAACAGAAGTTGCTTGAATAGGGTGTCAAAAAGCTCTCTTTAACATCTTATAGCACAGGTCTACAAATATTGAGTCCTGATGCCATTTGCAAGCATATCAGTTCCTTTAATTTATAGCTGCTGGTATTTTTGCTGTGTATGATGGTGGCTTGCAGTGAGGATAAAACAGGGTAGAAAACATTGAGGAAAAGAAATACCATTGTACTGTTATAATACATTAAGAAGACAATATGAGTGCCAATGCATGTATTGTTTTAATGATAGTTTATATGCTGCCAGTATCAGCAAATATATTCCAGACTCTTCGTTACAGGAAGACCTCCATCTTAAAATTTGAAGCTAATGGAAAGTAGCATAAGTTTTATCAAAAGTTAGTGACAGGAGCAAGTTTCTCCACTGATCACCCTCCAGTGCTCCAGAAATGAGATGTATAAATTGGTAGGGCAGTAGCAGTATCAAACTAATGATGGTTCCTCTCACTGCAGCATGTGCTTCCTGCAGGAGCGCTGACGGGTCCACAGCAAAGCAGCTGCACTTTGTGCACGTGGTCTCTCTGAGCTTCTTAGCCTGTTCTCTGGTGGCTAATTAAAAAAACCCCACACTTTATTATTCTTGATCTTAATTGTTCTGTCTCTTTTTCCCCCCCCCTTAAGTTGTTGCTCTGCTAAAGAAATCTGCTTAAATAAAGCAGCCTGTGCCAAGTGAAATCATTCAATTATTGGTGCTTTTTGGTCTTTCCTTTGAGTAAACAGAGCCTTCCTGACGGCAGGGCAGTTCCTCAGGAATTCCTTTATGGTGAATTAAGCAGGGCAGTGATGAATAACCAGGGGCAAAGGATACTCTGAGCGGCGAACCAAATTGATTACCTAAGTTCACAGCTAACTGCTTTAGGAGAAATTTTGGGTAGGCCTGGTATCCTCTGAGGCACAGGTGGAGCCTAATCTCACCCCTGGGGCCTGCCTGCTCCTGTTAATCTGTCCTGCCATGCTTGCATGCAGCTTTAGAGGGCTGACACTGTGATGAACTGAAGATTTGTAAGAAAGCCTGGGAGCTGGAGTCTTTGCGCAGTCATTCTCATGGACACCTGTGGTGTGTGGGGTGGTAGGTAGTGTTAGGGCATTATGGTAGTGCTCTGGGTTCCCTATGTCCCTGCCCTCTGCTCCCTCATAGGAATGCTCCTGCCAGGCAGACACCAACCCTGCTGCTGGTTCACCATGGTGGTTCTCCTTCCCTCTCAGTACTTCTGGGGTAGTGCCAACAGGCGTGGGCTTTGCTGTGCAGATGTTACCTGTCTGGATGCTCAAGGGGTGCAGGAGATGCAAGGGTCCAGCCTGTCTGGGCCCCAGTATAGAGCACGTGTCTACCAGGGGAACACAGCAATGCAATTTCACAGTCCTGCTGTGATTCAGGAAGAGGTTAAAGTATCTGACAGGAAGCCTAGAAAGACATTTTGCCAATATGCTTAATATCAATTTCAATAAATATTGTAAAAATTTATCAATACTTGCACAAACATGTGATCTGCCACATCTTGTTATAGGAGGGAACAAACCGTCATTCCATAGACTGTGTCTAAGCGCACTTGATGCAGTAGCAGCCTAGTGTACTCGCTACCGTCGTGAGAGACTTGTCATTTCCAGCAGTCCTTTCATTTTTAGCTTTAACAAATTCTGGCTACTTAGGCTATCACTGCAGCAGCAGAACATCAAGCTGGTCTGTAGGGGTATGAAGCTTGATCCCCCATTGTACCCTGTACAAAACTAATATGCTTTCTGATCACTATCTCGAAAGGCTAACGTGAATCAAAGGTTGTTTATTACACACATTTTTTTCTTTTGCTGTCCTTTCATCTCCTCTGAATGGTCTTCTCAAGGTTCATTTAAAATATGACCCATCACTACCCATCTGGTTAGGTTTGAAGAGGCCCTGGATTTAATATTGAGTGCTGTTCCCTGGTGAACGTGATGGGGATGTGATTGAAGATAGAGTGAGGAAATGGGATGTGAGATTCAGGATGAGATGAGGAGGGGAGGGATGATTTCAGCTGTCTGTGTTTACACTCCCAGCTTGCTGTGCTGATAAGAAACTATTGCAGCATTGTCAGATATATTCAGAAATAGTTTGATGATGAAATTTGCAGCTGCTTATAGAAACTATACAGACTTACTGTGAAATAGGCGTCAAAGTGGATTTAGGAGCATCCCCACTGTTGCTTTTCAAAGAGCTCGGGCACACATGGGTCAGTCTTTGTCCCTGTGCAGCCCCTGTGCACTTGCTCCTTACCTTTTCTCTGAAAGAAGAATCTTCAAAGGATGCCAAGTCTTGAGCATTAACTTTTAAATTTAGCTCACAGGCTTTAATCAAACCTGCACCTCAGGTGCCCATATAGCACAGAAATTCAGTGCCTGCTGGAGAATCATTTTGATCTTTAATTTTTAAAAATTTTTATTTTCAATGGAGCATTTGGGGGGAGGGGGGAATAGGAGAAGCAGCAGATGGAAGATACATGGGACAGCAGTTAGTTTCCTACGCTCACGGCTGGCAGATTGGCATGCACAGTTTAGATTTGTTCTTTATTTCCAGCTTCTTGCAAACTATTGGTGCTTTCAGTGACAAGTTTCAAGATACCAGCAAACTCCTGAAAGACTGACTTCTTTATTGGAGGAAAGAGGAAGGGGAAGCTTTGTGGGAAGCTGTATTTCATTATCTTAGATATACAGAATGGAAGTGACTTCTCTCTGACATTGGCCTCTCCCTGCTTCTGGGATTAAGTTCTGATGCTCTGTGAAAAAATATTTTTGGGGCATTATGCTTCCCTCCAGTAAATATTTAACTGGCTGCATCTTTGTCAGTATTAAATGAGGAAGTATCCTGCTGGAGATGGCTTGTACTGGGATTTGTGCTTCTTGCTCATTCAAATTGAGTGGAAATGGTAGGGGGTGTGGGGAGAGACAGGGAAAGGCTGTGTGGGAAACAAAGTTCATAAACTGTCCAGGTGGGGTTTTTTTTCCCATGTAATGACCTTATGCACAAAGTCAGTCTGATGTGGATTCACAGGTTGCCTGGTACAGAGGTCACACATGGAAGAGTTTGTCACGTGCTAAATTTTGTGTTCAGGTTCTTTGCTGCTTCGTGCTATTTATTGGAGAAGCTTATAGAAGGAGCATGGGAAGCTAGGCTGGGCTCTGGCCAAGAAATTGCAGCTGGTCCCCTAATTACAAAAAAGGAGAATGATATACAGGTCTGCGGGGATCTCTCAGACACAGATTTATTGGACAGGATAGAGAGGGACATAAAGCTATTGCCTTGTCTCAGTCACTCCCTCCCCATACAGTGCACATGCACAGAGTTTCATAATACTTTTGCAGGTATGTGAAAGCCATCATCTGGAGCACCCTTATCGCCCTTCTCTCTGGTTTCGGCTCAGTTTGCAGCTGCTCCAAGTCCCAGTTAGTGGCCACATAACACAGGAAATAATATGCAAAATAGTTTTATCCATATCAAAAACGGGGATTCTGCAGTTTAGTTCAACCACTTTTTCTGCCTGCCTTCCCTCCTCGCACATCTGTAGGGAAAAAGCACATCAAGATTGCTACTGATGACAGTGAGAACCACCTGCATGTGTTGGCTGCTGGAGCACCAGGGAGTTAGAATGGTTAAAAAAACCCTAAACACTTTGTCAGAAATTAAATTTGCTGGCTTATACTGGTTTCTGCAAAACGTGAGTTCTGAAACAAATTCTTGGGGCAGTGCCAGGGGAGGAAGAGGGAGAGAGACCAGCTCATATCAGGAGTCTATGCCCTTCTTTTGAAGGACTTGCATGTAACTTCCCTCGTGTTTTTTGATTATGGGAAAAAGAAAGTACATGTGTGAGTTTATGAAAAATGTGGGCAAAAACTTCCTTGTTATTCCTTTGTGCAGTTCCAGGCTTTAGCTGATGTCCCTTGGACTTCCCACTGCCTTTATCCTCCCCCCACAGTCCAGTGCTCCCATGGGGATCACAAGTAGAGATGTGCAGTGATGGCACAGGTTTTGTACTATTTCTGTAACGCTCTCAGGGCTCTTAGGATGTGGTTTGTCCTGAGCCAATCTGAAGAAAATTCATAGCTGGGACTGAAATCCTGGGTCTGCAGTAAATGACCCTATGCTAATTTTGGCTGATCTGGGATTTCACCTTTAGGAATGTGGAAAAAAATTTGTCAGGAATAAAAAGTGCTTTTTAAAGGGAGCAAGCATCAGTTAAGCCTTAAGCGCTAGTTCAGGGTACCGGATCTCAGTAGGATAAAGATGTGTTAAACAAGTTAAACTTGTGCTTAAAATGCTTTTTTTAAGGTTTTTCACAAATGGAAACTCTGAGTGCTCCGGTTGTGTACTCTGGCTGCAGGATTCTGGAGTGTATGCGCCACCCTAACATATGTTTTCCAAAGCCAGGGGAACTATTGCATATTATGTCATTCTTCATTTCATGACACTGTTGATGCAAACCAGCACAGGAAGCTGGCTGGGATCACGATATATCACTTCTATTTCTTTTCTTTTTTTTTTTTTGTCTCTTCTCCTTGCACTCTGGAAAGAAAAAAAGCATCCAAGCAAAAAGGAAAGGACAGATTTTGACATCTAAGTGGATAAATGCTTCCCTTTTGAGAGAAACTGTGCACATTTTCTCTAATCTGTAAAACATTACTCTTGATAACAACAAAAAAATTTTCCAAATTAAAAGTAGCATTAAAAATTGTCTTACAATTACTCTTTTCTTTTTGACCTTGCTGCTTGAGGATGATTACAGAAGAATCTGATCAAGAGATCTCAGGAGTTGCAGCTTCCTGGGATTTTCTGTCATAGGGATGAAGAGCAAAAGAATAGATTTCCATCAGGAAGTATGTGCCAGTGTATTTTAAAGTGTCCTTAAAAGACTTTTCTTTGGCCATAATTGAGTGGATGCAAGGACTCCAGAGGCCAGACCAAGAAACACCTATCTGTCCTTAAGCTGTATTTTCTAAAGTGAAAGCCAGCAATTGATCTTGGTAATGTTTCCTGTGCAAAATACTGGCACAGCTTTTGGTGCTGGTTTGCTATCCGGATTGTTTACATTAGGAAGCAGAGTGACCTAAAGAATTAAGCATTTATTTGAGGAAGCATTGTTCCTTTATGGTGAAAATACAAAGTTCCCCCCCGCCACCCCCTTCCTCCTTTCAGCAAGCAGCTGGAATCAAGCAGTGGAAGGGAATAGGATTCATCTTCTGCTTTTCCTTAATGTCCTAGTCCTTTTTTTCAACTATCACTTTACTGAGACAGCACTGCCTTCATTTATTTCAGGGGGAGGACAATAGTGTTTTCCACGATGACCTTGAATTTCTGCAGCCTCCTCCATCTGCAGATTTGATGGTTCTGGTGAGATGTGCTCGTCTTCCCAGCAAGCACAGAGCCTGGCTTTTGACTGGCCTTCCTTGCAGTCTCTATGTCAGCCCCTACTGCTCAAACACTTTGCTTCTAAGGCTGATCACAGATGAAGGGCAGCTATTGTGTTCAGGAATTTTGATTAATTTTTATTTGGAATAGCAATATTCTAATTTTCTTGGACTCCAGTTTGATCACTGTCGTGTAAATGCTGGTGTACATGCTTCACTAAGTGAAATTGGTGCCCTGGGCATGAAGATGGAGCCCTTAAAGTTCTTTTCCCTGCCTCTGAGGTATCTCATCTCTAGTTGAGTAGTTATCTGTGTAATGGAAATGTTTGTTTTCATGTAGAAAGTGATTTGTGCAGTTAAATTACAAGTAGCAGTGCCCCAAATTAATCACTTCCCTGACTGTATGAATGGGTGTGAAGAGACTGTACCCTGCCCTCGGGGTGTTGCGTGCAACCTTTCTTCCTCTCTTCAAAACTGGGTTCTGTTCTGGAAAAATGGCAACAAGAAGCATTAGTCATCTTTTCAGATGGATATAAGATGCCTCAAACTTAAGTGCTGCTGCATCTAACTGCTGTCTAAAAGGAACAGCCTTGGAAGAAGAGGGTTTTGGGGTGGTTGCCTTCTGTAAGATGAGGCCCCCAGCTGAATGCAACTGTTGTACAACCATGAAGCAGTAAATGGCACTTCATCTGATTCTTATTATGCAGTTGTATTACCTTCATGTGTGGCCTGGGGAGGGAAGTGGGAAGGGAGGGCAGAGCGAACGAGCTCGCTTACCTCCCTGGTGGTAAACCAGAGTTTTAAATGCAAAATGATTTGGGGGAGAAAACCAGACCAGCGTCTGGTGACTCTGACTGCAGGCTTTTGGCATGCTCAAATCCTGTACGTGTGTGGAAACTGGGCTTTGCTGGTCTGGGAGGCTTTGGGGTGGCTTGTGCTGCCATGCTAAAGGTCACCTATGTTTGGTAGTGTGGTTGCTCAGCTGTTAAGAGATGCAGCAATGACCAGCATTTTTTGACATTTCCCTTTTAATTCCAATTCAGAAGTAAGCTTTATCACACTTTCTTCTCTTGTTATTTATTGCAGAAATTTTCCAAATAAAGTTCTGTAGAAGATGGAAAAATGTTACTTTTAGGATAGAATAATTTGGTAAAACCAGAGAGATCTGTTGGTCCAAGTGGCTATTTTGGTTATTGAGAAGATAATCCTGAATTGCAACATTTACTTGGCACTGGGCACTAGTTGTCTTCATAGAATGAGGTTGGTTGTCCTTGCTTATTTACCATTAAAAATTTAGATTTTCAGAACTTAGCTTTTTGCATATCAATAAGTCACACTATACCCAATCATTTTTATTTAAACACTTTTGTGTGATTGTACTTGACTTGAGCAAATTAATTTGGCACATTTTATGTGTACATTTGCACAGGAATTTTTTCATGACTTGTAATCTGTTGTGTCAAGTTCTGTTTTGTTGGAAATTTGAGTTGTATTTAAAAAGGATAAATAATATATTTTAGCTTGTTGACCAGAACACCTTAGATGTGGTGGTTATGAGACGAGAATGCAGAAGGCTTATCAAAATATACAGTTATTGAACTGAAGTAACCAAAGCTAGTTCAAAAGACCCATGAAAACATGACTCTGCTGCCCTCCTTCCCACCCTTTCCATGCCAGCCAGGTAGACTGCTGGTGGTGGGGAGAGGCTAGAAGTCAGCAGACCTCTTAACATTCCTGTACCACTATCAGGCATTGGAGATGTCCTAGTCTCCAGCCTCTTATGAAAAGAGGAAGTGATGGAGGCAACCAAGTGGCACCTGGGAGACATGTGATGTTGGCCAAAAAGGAGTTTATTGTGGAAGAAAAGGAGCAAGTAGGATGGTGGTATTTGAGAATAGAGTTGAGGAAAAGGATTAAAATTTGCCAGGTGGAAGATGTTTTTTAAAGCAAGCTAAAAGGAGTCATGTATGGTCTGAACACCAGTTTGCTTGGTTAGTTGCCCACACCCAAACAAAAAACCCCCCAAAAAATCCCAAACAGCCCCCAAATTCAAAGACGCATTCTCTTATGTCACAGCTTCAGATGAGTAAGCAAAATGGACAACTTCCCTCACAAAAGCTGAAGAAGGAAGAATATGCATGGCATGTACCCTATAGAGTAGTAACTTGTGACTATTAAGAACTACTTACCTTGAATTCCTAAAGCAGGGAAAAACAGAGTAGGTGCCACCTATTGAACCATCAGAGGAGGGAGAGAGGAGAGCTGTGCTAGCTATTTTAACTCTTGGTTAGGCAAATAGGATAAGCTATGGTGGATTAAAATGATCAGGTCTGAATTTTATTTTAATATAAGAACCAGCCGAGACCATATGTCTTTGGGGAACCCCATCTGGTTTCAAGCATTTTTAGTGGGAAAATGAGAAAATTTTGATACTTTTGTCATCTGTTGTGGGGTTTTTTGGGGCAAAGCAGGAGTTGCTACAGTTTCAATTTGTTCAGTTCATGAAGTTCCTGCTGGATTAATATCCTGTAAGTGGAATGTTTTGGTCTTGTTTTCCCATTTGTCAGCTTTACACTGTGTTTTCTAAAGGGGCAGAGACAGCTTGGAAACTGAGTGCTCTAGAAAAAAAAAACGAAAAAAGAAACCATAGAGTTCATCACTTCCCATAGCCTTTATTGTCTTCAGAAAAATCTGTTGTGACCATGTTTTTAGAAGGAAGTAGATATCCCACCCTGTTGCCTTACATAAGTCATTCAGAGCTTCCATGCTCTCTAGAAATGAGGCTCCTCAGTTCCAGGGTGCTCACAGGTTAAGTCCTCAGCCAGTGATATGGAAGAAGCAGAGAAACAGATGAAACTAGATGAGATCGATGAATTAAACACACTGAAACAGCCTGGTGGTTCTTTTATCCAGTATTTCTTTGTTTGCTTCTAATTGAACTGATTTCGTTGGAGTTATGTAAAGATGCTGGCTGGGCATCGTTATGGCGGTATTTGTTTTTCATGTGAGTGGTCTTGGAGTTGATACCAGCCAAGTTCCTTTACAATGCCACAAAACTGTGATTATTTTTTCTTTCTTTTTTTTTTTAAAAAAACCCCTCCTATCAACTTAAAGTAAAAATGAATTCACATTTCACTCTAAACTGTGAGGCTATGACTGACTTCACCTTCTTAGTTTTGCTGAGAAAGGTTTTATCACTTATCATCTTTCTACCTTAGCCTTGGGTTTTGCTATCAGCCTGCAGCCTGTGGAATAAAGTTACTGTTTCATTTGTCACCTCAATTGGATCCTAAATGGCTGCATGGCCTCATAGAGTTACAAAACAGCAATAGGAAACAGAAAAAAGAGTACTGAGCAAGACTTCTTTTACAAGGGAAAGTGAAAGGAACCGGTGCTTTTAGTCCCCAGGGAGGGGAGAGGAAAAGGCTGTACAATGGCTGAGTGGTACAAGCCAAGCGCAGGAAGAAGGTTGCAGTTTATGGGCTTCCTTGGAGTACCCACGTACAGCTCAGTGCAGTATGAGAAATGCAGTAAAAGAGAAAGAAATGAGAGATTGTTAGTTCTAAACATAAATTTGTGCATAGATCAAGAGCCACGCAACACTTTTCTCCGGAGATACTGTATTTCCTGGTTAGTAAATGGTACTTTGGGGGTCACCAGAAATTCTGTTTCCCAGATGAACAACACAATATGATTTTCTTAGTCCATGTTGTGCACATGCCAGGAATGCAGTGCATGGAGTCTGTGCTTTGAAGTCAGCTATTTATTTAACTGAGCTTCCAGTATTTTGAAAAGAGTGGCCTCCCACCCTACTCGCGCTTGTGACAGGCTTTATTATAACTGTTTCTTATATTCTCAACCCACAAGAATAAATGAGAGAAGGTGAGAGCAGACCTGCTGTTTCCACTCTATTCTTGAACAAAAAAGTGATTTAAACAGGGAACATCTCCCAGGAACCTTCTGTCTTATGCATTCGTTTTTGCTGGTGCAAAGCAGGAGGAAAGTATTGTTTGTTTGCTGTGATGGGTCAAAATTTGATGCCCAGCCTGCATTTGCAGAATAAGGGGCAGTCTTCTGTAGAGGGTGACTTTTTTTGAAGGGAACTGGATATTCTTCAGAGGAATGAAGTTTGAGTTGTAAACCTGTCTTTAAGAAATGCGCATGCATCCATTTGTGTTTATCCATAACTTGTTTTATTTAAAAATGAATCAAGGAGAGAAAGGCTTTTTGCCTGTTACTGCCAAATAATGTGCTACATGCAAATAGAGCAACTGCTTTATTTTGCCATCTGTAATTACCAGGTGTCCACCACAGAAACCTGTTGAAAGCAGGCATAAAAAAGGGCACCAAATATTGCCTAGCCAGTGACATGCATTTACCAACTTTGGTTTGTAATGATGCTGGGCTTCCCTCCATGCTGAGGCAGGGGGGCTTTGGCCTTGCAGGGAGCTTGAGAGCACAGCTGTTGGCCAGAAAGCTATAGTCAGACTTCTGCTGAGGGGGCTGGTTGGCACCTCTGTATTAACATCAGCCCATGGCTTGCAAATGGTGATCGGCATTTAGCTTAAGGGCTTCTCAACTCCTGCTGCCAGAAAACACAAAGATAAGTTTCTGTTACTGCTCTTCACTAAACATCTCAAACTCTGGCAACTATAGGTGTGGAGCTTTGACAAATTTCTTGTCCTCTTCGTTATATGTTCTTCTGTCAGAACTTCTAAATCTTCCTTCTGCTGCAGTAATAGTTTTCATAAGCAATAGTAGCAAAAAACCCCATAAACCAAACTGCAACCCCAAAACACACCAAACAAGCAGTCCTCTTGCTCTTCTGTCCCTGAACACTGGAGAGGTCAAACCTGGAGTACTGTGTCCATTTCTGGGCTCCTCAGTACAAAAGTGATAGATGTCATGGACAGAGTCTGTTGAAGTGCCATAGAGAGTGTGAAGAATCTGGTGCACCTCATGTGAGGAAAGTCTGAGAGAGCCAGAATTGTTCCTCCTGGAGAAGAGAAGGCTTGGGGAGGGAGACCTCATCAATGTGTGTAAATACCTGAAGGGAGGGTTCGAAGAGCATGGTGCCAGGCTCTTTGCTGTTATGCTCAGTGACAGGACAAAGGGGCAAAGGGCACAAAATAAAACATAGGAGGTTTCGTCTGAACATCAGCAAACAGGTTCTTACTGGGTGGGTGACTAAGCACTGGTACAGCTTGCCAAAAAAGAGTTTGTAGAGTCTCCATCCTTGGAGATAAACAGAACCAATCTGGACGTGGTCCTGGGCTACCAAATCTAGGTGTCTCTGTATGAGCATGGAGCAGATGACCCCAGTGATCCCTTCCAAGCTCAATCGTTCTGTAAAATCTGGCATGACCCTTGGTTACTCAGCCATTCTCATTTACTAGTAATGGAATTGCCCATAGTTAAGTCATTTATTTCTCTGTATCTTTAAAAAGTGACAAGGGACAAACTCAAAAATGTTTGTAAGATTTGCTATGGTTGCTGATGAGTTTTCACATTGGTTCATGTTGAAGTGTTAGCTTGACTGCTGTAATGGCTACAAACCATGTAACTGAGGTTAATCTGGTTTATTAAAAGCAGTATTCTGTGGCCACACTATCAGCATAGTTTCATTCATTTCTGCAGATGCTGGTGGGACTCACACATGTCCCTGCCAGATTGGACATACTGTCTGTCAGGGATGCTGAGTGCTGACAGTTTATCTTAACCTCGCTAATACAGACCACTGTAAAGAAAATGAGGTGCTCTGCATGGGTTTCTGTGTGTGTAGTTGTTCATTTATTAATTTCATAGTTATCAATCTAAAGGAGTTTGTAGCTGAAAAATGGTCAAGTAGCAGATTTTTACACAGGTTGGTTTTTATCAAAATTTTACATTTCAAGAAAAGCATTTAATTAAACACATTTTTGAAAGTTTCAAGCACCTCTAATTACTGAAAGTAGCAATTTGTCCAAGTTAAACTATTAGATCGGAACCACTTTGAAAGTGTGAATGTGAAAGCATAGATCTGAAATGCAAACTAGACTCTGGATTTGATTTATTCCAGACACAATTAAGGGAAGCTTTGAGACCCAGACATTCCTAGTTTTTTAATATAAGACATGAATCTTGTGTTGGAACGTTGACCAATTTATATATCACTAGGGGATATTTAACAAGGTTTGATTGGACCATGAAGGTAAATGAATGCCTAATATTTCTGATAAATAGAGAGGAGTAAAGGATTTCCTGGGGATGCCCCTGAGGTCATCTTGCATTTCACAGAAGCAGGCTGTAAGAAGAGGTTGCAGACTGTCATGTGCATTGCAAAACTAATGTCAGTGTTGATAAACTCAGCGTGCAATAAGCGTGTTAGGTGAACAGAGTGTTCCTTTTCTGTATTTAGCAGAGTTAAACAAGATGCTAGTTTGCTTTATATAAAGGTAATATTTTATTGATTTTTTTTTAACTTTATCTAAAATTTGCAGGGGAAATAAAGTTAATAATCTGAATCTGAGACAAGGAATATGTGTATACAATCATAGAATGCTTTGGGTTGGAAGGGACCTCAAAGATCATCTAGTTTCAACCCCCCTGCCATGTGCAGGGACACTTTCACCAGACCAGGTTCCTCAAAGCCCCATCCAACCTGGCCGTAAACACTTCCAGGTATATTGTCAGCCCAGCATAAAGTCAGGAATACAATAGAATACTTAAAGTTAAGTGTGCTTTTAAGGACCATGCTGACATGAAAAGCAGATCTGTGTGACTTCATCCTCTGTGTACTTTCACTGCTTTTGGCCTGATCCAAAGCCCACAGAAGTTAGCGGGAGCCTTTCCATTATCTGTGGTTGGCTTGGATTGGGCTCTTTCTTCAGTAATGCCATTATGTCAGCAATAATATTTTAGGAGGCTGAAAGGCAGCTTGATAAGGTGGGAAAGAGCAGGCAGAATTCAGAAATCCCTGCTTCAGAGTGGACTGTTCACACCAGCTTGCATGTTGTTTAGAAAGAGTAGAGCACTTCGGAAAAACAGATCTGCTGCTGCAAATTGCTTAGGGATACTGGAGTCAAAGAGCATCCAAACATTGCTTTGTGGGTTGCCTTTGCTGTAAATAGAGTTAATGTTTCATTATGTGTGGAAAAATGGTATAGAATTTCCCTCTGGGCCCCATGGAAAAAGTGAACCAACAGGAACGTTAATTGTAACCCCCTTCTCAGATGCCAGGAAAGAGGAAAGAGTCCTTGAGGCTGCCATACCCTAACAAGATATCCTGTTGAGGTCAGGAACATTCTTTTTTTTTCTTCCCTGATCTGAGCTTTCTACCTCAGGCAAGGAGAAAGGAACTCAAATTAGTTGAGAGAAAATAGGAAACAGAAAATGCCAATGCTCTGCTTGGTAGTTCACATAAAATTCTGGGAAATATGTGGGGAAAAACTTGCATCTTTTCTGTAGTCTTCATGGCTGCAGGGAAGAGCCCTGTGCCTCCATCCCTGGGAGACAGATGGATGGAAGCAGGGTGACTGGGCCTGGCCAGCTCTTCACCAGGGGGGAGTGCAGCCTATAGGAGGGGGTGCAAGCAGGGCTGGGCTGGGAGCAGGGTATACAGAATTTCACAATGACCCAGACATTATAAACTTCTGCACGTTGGGGAATTAAGGATTACATCTGTAAGTGGCTTAGCTTTGAAGGCAGGAAGTATGGGCAAAGAGGACCTCAAAACCCCCTGGTTCTTCATTCCCTTTAGTCCCTGAGCTGGGAGCTAAAGCCCAGCTCTGCGGCCCTCCCAGTGGCTCATACTGGAAGTGGGAAAAGATGCCTTGGACAGGGGAAGGGGAAGAGGAAATTCCTGGCCACATGACTTTGTGCAGATGGCCTTAGGCTTCTCACATAATCCACCGCTTTTGTTTCTTGGGAGGGACCCCACCGCTCCCTTGCCTGAGCATAAGCATGTGTAGGAGGCTCAGTGGGGAAAATCCTCCTGATTTAATTATTCCTTACATGTTGTTTGCCTGTGTATGGGACAATTGAGCCCATCATAATCAATCTTGCATGCTCTCGAACAGGAAAGTGCTACATATGATCTAAGCTGCATGCTGAAATGTGGTTATTGGAAATGAATTTTATGGCTGAATAGGCCAGTATTATATAGTCTCTTTGCTTTTTGGGGCTTTTAGTTATTTCTTCACAGTCACATGCTGGCAAAATATTTTATGTCTCCATTTAGCTTGCTGACTTAATCTTCTGCTTCTGGAAATGTTTATGTGCAGATGACAAAATATAGATTTTTCTGTGTAAACTGGTGGCTTACTTTTGGTCACGTTAATTGAAAGGATTATCTCTGGAGCATCTTTTTAAAGAATGGAAAAGGATTTTCCCAAAGTCCTATTATATGCATTAAGGTAATTTATTTTTACTACATTGTGGTTGCTTAGGAACAGAAGCAATAATATTAATTTTGAAGTCTTGTTCTTCCATTTGTCTTTCCATCAAACTTGCAATTCCCTATATCAGTTGTATTCCATATGGTAATCTACTAAATGTTTACATGGCTTCCTTTATGGCCTTTGAATGCATTTGTAAATCTCTCCTCACACATGGTCTTTGTTTTGGTAATAGAGGTCTATTGCAGGTATTCGGAACTACTACACTAACATTCCTTACAAAGGTTACGTGAGGAACTCTGTTCAGGTGTTAGAATTTTGAAGGGATTCCAAATTTTAGAGGTCGCCTGATACTGTGAAGAAAAGACAGTCCTACTGAGACTAAGACTGTTGTGTTTTTTCCCATGTTCAGAAAGGCTAGGATTGCATGAGATAATTACTGCTGCAGAGCATGTTTGATTACTGTTGAGATAAGCGACTGGGAAATAATCCATCATAAGTAAAGCTGCTGTTAGTCCTCTTTCTTACTAGTAGCGTTCCTTTCCTGTAGGCATTAGATGTGAGAATACCTTTGAGTAATCTGGCTCTTTAAGCATGAATGTCATTTGTCTGTAACTTCTGCTGCTGCTACATTAGTTTGTTTATACCTGTCATCTATCATATGGCAGATGAGAAGAAAAAATCAATAGCTATTTTGCCTCCCCCTCCCCATAACTTCCCATATGTTGAGATGCTTACTGTTGCTCACTTTGCACTCAGACTTGAAGCAGCGTGCTTCAAATTTCTCTTTAATGTAATTTGTTTACTTCATTTGGTAGGTACAGTGCTTATCAGCGCCATATGCCCTCTTTGTTTAAAGTGAGGTTTTTCAGAAATGTTGAGACACTATGCCATGGTGCGTATCCTTGCGGAAGCCGGCGCCCTCCGTCTTTCATTGTACGGGGGGATAATAGAAGCCTCTTGGCTACTTAACTCATGTGATTAAAACGGGACACATTGCGATGTTCTCCTCAATTAGCATTATCGGCTCCCGGGGAGCAAGGGAACCCTGGCTGCGGTGGTTCACATTTTCCCCTCTAATGAGTAGAAAGAGCCTTTTGAGAATTGCTAAATAATTCAGACCATTAGGAACCTGTCAACTTAAACAATGCCCCCTCTGACCAGAAAAAATGGTTGTGAGCAGTTGGACACGGCGGCAGATGTCGAACGTGTTCTCATTGTTTGGTTTGCTCTGCTGCAGGCAAATAGCTTTGCAGCCGCGTTACAGGGTTCGTGCGTCGCTCTGCTCGGGCAGTGCGTGCGGGTATAATCAACACATGCTAGCCAGACTTCTTCTAGCTTTTATACCCCGGTATTTCTTTTAGTTAACTTAATGATTTTGTAATAAGTTCCTAATATTGCCATTTACCACGTTTAGTAGGTTTGCCAGCCAACTATGAGAAACCACAGTCAAAGCTTAGGGGGAAAAAAAAAAGGAAAGAAACACCCCACTCCACCCAAAAATGAGAATTTGACTTCTTTTAATTAAGTTCGTTAAGTTAATTCCTTGTTTTGCATGTTGAAGTGCTTTTCCAGAAACAGAAGGATTAGAGGTATTGTAAAGCAGAATTTGCTGTATACTCACATAACCTTAGGATCTGAAACTTCAGGGGAAACTGCCTATGCACTCATACATATGCAAGACTAGTTAAAATTCATTATGCAACAGGATCTATTTTATATGCCTTTTGGTGCATGCTATTGAAGCAAACACTGATTTGACATAATTTTCTGAGAAACTTTGGCACACTTACCCTTCTGTAATGTTTGTTTATGTCTGCACGCTTTTCTAATTTCATCGATGAACCAATGATCAGTATTGTGATGAAAACATATTTAATACATGTAATTAGAAAACAACCATTTAAAGCTTCCCCACCCCCCCCTCCCAGCAACTGTTTGCGCTTTTGCCTTGAATGGGTGATAACAAATGGTCAATCTTGCACAAGCAATTAGCTGGTCTGTTGGATCAGTTAATGGAACAAGCTATGGTAGTAATGCAATGTGAAATAACATCTGTGCTTTATAAATATTTATGTTGTAAGATCTCCTAGTGTATTCTTGTGACAAATGACTCCACCTTCAAATATTTTTACATGTTTAATAGACATGCTTTTCTTTAACAGCATGTGTGAAGGCTTCAGTCCTCCTTATTTTAACCTAAGGCATTCAAAAACACTTTCCACTCCTATTTTTCTGAGATTTTTCCAAGTTTTAGATCTTTGTTCCTGCAAAGTAACAGTCCTAAATTGAGAGCATTTTTACACCTTTCTGTTGTAGTAAAAGAATTTTTAATCACTGCTTGGGAAATAGTTACCTAGTTAACTAAAGTTTGTGACTGCCCTTTGTGTATTGAAGAAGTTTATAGCTGGAGTACCCAGCTTGGCAAAAAAGATGCATCAGTTCTGCTCTAGTGATACAGAAAGTAGAGAATATTGCTCAAAAGGTTCCCATCTTGATTGGGTGTATCAGTATTTCTCTCTCTGTTTTTATAAAGTTAAGCTTTTAACGATAGTTCTGAAGAAAAATGAAAAATAACAAGTGTGAGCCTCTGGGGCTGTGCAGAGTGCCCCTGTACAGCATGTAGCTACCACTGCTTCTGAGGGCCAACTTGGTGTCAGAGGTTTTACTTTTGTGAGGGCCTCGTTGGTCTTGAATGTTGCAACAGCAACTCTGGTAAAACAATCCCCTCATTTTTATTACTGAGCACAACGTTTATACGGTGCAGGATATCTCTTCAGTCTGTTGGGGTCAGCAGTCCTGTGTGTGTTTCCCCCAAGGCTCTTGCCCAGCCAGCTTGCTGGTGGGGCAGAGTGAGAAATGGAAAAGGCTTGCTGCTGTGTCAGCACTGCTGTTCAGCAATAGCTAAAACAGCAGTGTGTTATCAACACTGTTTTGGTCACAAGTCCAAAACACAGCATCATAGGGGCTGCCTACTATAAAGAAAACTAACTGTGTCTCAGCCAGGCCCAGTGCAGGAGTACCGATACACCATTGTAGGCCAAGATTTTTGCATCCAGTACCCTCAGTCATCTAAATGGAGGGGACAGGTTTGCTGCATAGTTCATCTCTCTTTCCCTCCTAATTGATTTCCCATTTTTCAGTAATGCTTGTGCCACATGCCCTGCCAACATGTGATCAGGCTTTATCTTTCTTCATTTAATTATACTGCAATTAATAAGACAGTAACCAGAGGTCCTTTGATTCCCCAACTGTTCTCTATAACTCATTTCAAAATAGATCATAACCACAAATAGTAAGCCCATGCATACGGCGGTGCTAAAGAACCACATAGCATAAAAATAAATGAAAGATTTTGTCTTATTGCATGCCTTAAGTGTCAGTGGGTTCTCCTGTTTTGAATGCTGGAAAAAGACATTTGAGAGGAGCAAGATGTGTGTGTGTGATGCTCGAACAGCAGCCCCCTCCTCTGCTGAGCTGGGCAACAGCACGCTGGTTCCACAGGGAGATGGGGATGGCAAGCATCCCTTTGATGTATGACAGCATTTTATAAAGAGAATGGGTGCATCTGACAGAAGGTAGTAGCAGTTTGGGGCACTAAGTCCCTGTGATAGCTGAGGGTAGAAAATTGTGTTCATCTGCAGTGTTCTTCATTGCTTAACTTTTATTCTGACCTATAGCCAGAGCTGTTTGACCTGTGTTGATGCTGTTGTTCAGTAAGTGAAACGGCTTGTTGGGGTCTGTGAGCTCTGAAGAGAAGGAATGTGCTAACACATAGGCTCCTGCTCGGTCTTTCCCCAAGCTCCTCTTGAATCAGAAATAAGTAACAAATGACCTCAATTTCTTTTGCCCTCTTCCATCTCAGAAACTTTGAGTGACCAGGAAGTTGTGTGGGTGAGTGCTGGTGTGCAGAAAGGTGAAAAGTTCTCAGAAATTGATGTCTTCTGAAGGAATTTCATGTGGCGTAAGGCTTCCTTTCACCACTGACTGAATGGTAGACTGACACCTTTCTTGGGCAGTTCCCCCATTAGGATAAAAAACATCAAGGATGGACCTTGAGTACAGCTTAATCAGAGTATTTCTCTAGAAGTGCTGCATGATTCAGATGGTTTAGCTGTGAAATCAACAGGGCTTTGGAACTCATCTCTGGTTATTATCTTGTTGACAATGACATGTAACTTTATTTTTTTTTATCAGCTTAGTTACACTTAGCACAATTTCCCAGCTTTCTTGAGAGATCCATTAGAGGTTTCTGAATTGAGAAACCTGCATTTTCTACTTCAAAATTCTTTAGTTCCTACACATATTCTGGTTCTGGGAACGTGGGAGTATTTTGGATTTCATAGGAAGTCTCTGTACACATCTGCAAGTCTGTGGTTAAGGCATGATCAGCAAGATACTGATATCTGGGCACACATGCCCTTCCGGTGCCCATGTGTTGAGCATTGATCAAGGAACCTTGTGGACCGTGGGTTTCCCTGAAGCTTGGCTGTATTGCTCTCAGGTGAGTTGTGCAGGAGAGGGCAAGAGGCCAAGTGGAGAACTGGCCTTTCAGAAGCAGGCTGGACTGTGTTTAGAACAGCTGTCTTGTAGGGGCGGCACACATTTATAAAAATGGGCTGATTTTAGTTGAAGGAAGTGGATTCAGCTCTGTGCGTTTCCATTCCTTATAAAACAAATCAGGGGTGACAGTAGTACCTCTTGGCACTTTCAAAATAAAATCTAGGCATTTTTGTTGCGTAAAGCATGGGTTAAAATAGCTGTTAGTTTGATTTTGATAATTCATTTATCTCCACCCATGAAAAGAAGTTACTGGCTTTAAAACATTCTATAGGGCACATGTTTAAAAAGGTTAAGAAAACTGTATGTGAATCTAGAGTATTTATATAGCAAATCTCCTATACAAGGCCACAAATTTATTTTAAATTCCATTATGAACTTCTCTGTGCAAACTACTGTTTGTTTTTATTGCAAAACAGAGATTTTTAAGAGCCATTAACCTAGCAAAGACGTGTATTAACGCTTACTACTGAGCTTCCTTTCACTGTTTTGAAATACACTTTCATTTCCTATGTGACCTAGTAGTTCTCTAGAAAATTAGGATAACAGCACCCTTCTCCTTCCCAGCAGTGTTGTGATGATATGTTTCTGGAAGATTGTGAGGCACATAAATATTTCAGATAGTAATAAGAGATTAATCTTTTGTGTTCAGCATGGATCTTGCCTACTCCTTGTTGATCTTCAGAGGAAATTTCATTATCAGTTTGTCCCAAGTTGATAACGGGGAGGCAGCAGGTGAGAGATGGGGAACGAGATGGATGTGGAGACTCAGTTTTGGTGGTGTGATAAAGAAAGACTCCTAGCTAGACTATGCCAAACTCTGGTCAGCCTGTCCTGCCTTCTCCCCAAGGTGTAAGGCAGGAGGAGACCCCATGTGCAGAGGGAGGTACTTGCAGCAGCCCCAAGATGGAGGATGTTAAAGCTCCATGTAAGTCAAGTAGAAGTCGGAAAAGCATGCCTTCAACATGTAATATCAGTCTGCTGAAAGTAATCACTATTTTACTGCTGAAATTAATCACTATATTACTGAAAGTAATCAGTATTATCTGGAGTTCTGAGACCAAACTTAGTAGTGGTGGTCAGCTTGCCACAAAAAGTGGGAAATTGGTGATGAAACTGGCTGATAAAAAGTGGGAGACTTAGTTGGTACGCAGGTAGGTTAGGAATAATATGGTAAATAGCTGAAAGACCTCTAGGAGTGGATGATAAAATGCAGCGAGCTCGAAGGAGGAAATACAGGGTTGAGTGCTTTGCACTAATCCAAGAATGCCTGTTGACATTTGGGAGTCACCCCCTGAAAATAAAAGAGGAAGGGAATGGACAGTTTTATTACACACTGCTTGAAGACTGGGAGGCACTAAGGTGATTTGGCTGGTCCTAGGTTATGCCAGTCCAGGTAGTTTATGTTGAGGTAGGGAAAAATTACTATTATTGAACGGGGTGCTGGAGTGATGTTACTTGGAATAGTATTTATACATCCACCTTTAAAAAAGATAAATTCAGCAAAATAGCTGCTGATAGAAAATTGTTTCAGTACAATTAAAGAAGGGTTTGACCTTCACCATGATGAGGAGAGAGTATTCAGTCAGTGCTAATATTGTTACCCTGTGAAGTCTGATAAGAGATCCGAGTCATTGGTTTCCAACAATTGGGCTTTGAAGTTTAAGTAGGATTTTTTTCCACGTTATTTCAAAGTTGCTGGGTTTTGGAGCTTCCTCTGTAGCAAGAGAGGATAGTGGACTCAGTGAGAGGTCCACTTTTAAGTGGCGATTCCTATGTTACTGTGCAAATTATCTTGTTTTTGTGGACGAAAATATTGATTTGGGGCTTTTGCAGGCTACTAGTAATTTCTGCTACAGTGTTCATGTGTTTCTTTCTTTTCAATTGGACGTGTCATCTGCAGTGTAACTTGGCTGCGTTTTCAAGCTTGGCACTTGCATGTGACCCTGCAATTTTATTAGAATATTTGAATAAATGCCTTGGGTTTTGGCTGAGTTTGTTCACCAACTGTTGCTGCAATCAATGAAGTGTTATGCTTTTCTGATAATAAACCAATTGTTCATGCGACTAACTACAGCCTAGCTCTGTATATTGAATCATAGAGATGTCATTGCTGCCCAGGGAGGTGGTGGAGTCACCGTCCCTCGGGGTGTTCAAGGAAAGGTTGGATTGAGGTACTTAGGGACGTGGTTTAGTTAGTAATATAGGTGGTAGGAGTATGGTTGGACTAGATGATCTTGGAGGCCTTTTCCAACCTTAATGATTCTGTGTGATTCTGTGATTTGCATCCCGTTTTATCAGTTGTTAAAACCCAGCCAATCCTGTCTGTAGGGTAGTATGACAAAAGGAAGCAGCAAGGAAGAGAGCGCCAGTTTGTGGTTTCATACGTGATACAGTTGTGCGGAATTGTTAAATGTGACCAAGAAGCCACTCCCAAAAGTGGGTTTTCAGGACTACAACACTCCCGCTGTGGTTTGAGGAGTTACATTTTTGCCAGGGCATCTCATGTAAGGATGTTGGGAATACTTACTCCCTCCCAGCAAGTTAAAAAAAAAACAACCACCACCAACCAAAAACCAACTCTCCCCTCCCCTTCCTACTCCCCCCCCAACCTCAAAAAAAAAAAAAAAAAAAAAAAAGAGACCCCAGAGCTACCTTCAGGCGAGCCAACCCCTCTCCCTTGGGCAGCCTTCCCAGCAGCTTTCCTGTGGAAGCAGCCCGGCGGCTGAGGAATGTGGGGTCAGACAAGAGCCCAGTCACAGCTTATTCCCCGGCGGCTGCCCAGCGTCGTGGCAGGCTGGCCCGCGTAATCACTTCAGGCGGCCCGTGGAAAACCACCCTCTGGTTGAGCCTGCATCATGCTGTTCCACCAATGGAAAAAATTGAACGGGAGGGAGGGTGTGTAGTCTGCAGACAAAAATACATCCAGCCTCGCGCAGGGGCTGTTTTTAGTTCCTGAGCGTTTTGAAGGGTTCGGCAGAGTTTCCTGGCGTGGCCGCGGCAGGGAGAGGCCCCGTGTCTGCATGTCTGTGTCCCCGCAGCAGAGCTGGGGCGGCCGGGAGGCTGAAGCCGGGGAAGGTGAGTAGGAATGGAGAAGGGGTGCTTGAGCTGGGGAGGGAGCTGCTCAGGGAGCGAGGTCCTCCACTCGCTGGCTGCCGGCCAGACCTGGAGAACTGAAGGAAAAGTTGGGAAAGACTCGGGAAGCCTTTGGAAGTGGAGGGCAGAGCCAGTTGCTGCATCGCCAGGACTTTCAGCCCCTGCGCTGCCTCTGCTATCACCAGCTGCACCCAAGATGAATGGTTTTCCTCTAGAAAACAGTTCTTGGTGGTCATCTGTCAAACTCAATTGCCCGAATTGCTAAATAAACCACTGCTAGGATCATTTTACAGCTCTGCTCTGATGGGCTGGATTTTTTTTTTTCAAGGCAAAGTATGAGAATGTATGTTAGAGAGTGCTACAGTTTCTGCAACATTAAAGTGACTCTCCTAATACGGTATGATTAATAATTCCTCTGAATCTTTTCTTTTTTATTGTTCTGTCTAATCTCACTAATACTTAAAGTGCCTTGCAATAAATAGTGTCTCTGAAGCAAGGGGTTTGTGTTTATGAAGTGTTAGAGGGAAAAGTTTAGGTCAACACTACTGCTACCAAATTGGGACGGTATAGAAAGCCAGAGCTGCTGCATCTGGCAGAGGAGGTAGGTCCTGTGCAGGTTCTCATCTTTCTATGTAGATTTTTAATGCTATGTAGATTTTTAATACACAACTGTATGCAGATTGTGAAAATGCTATGTTCTGTTTGCCAGAAAAAGGAGCGGGGGGGGGGAAGGGAAATGCCCAGGAAATGGAGAAGATGTTGTGTGGTGTCCCTCTCCCCCCCCTTTTTTTTTATTTTAAGACAGGGTGATTAATTGCTTGTGCAATGTAACCAAAGTTTGCTCCTTTGTTTATGCTTGTTAGTGGTGTGGTCACAGAGTTAATTTTGTACACTGGTGACTTCATTCTGGAAATCATGCATTTCTTTCCCTTTCGGGTGGATGATTTGATAACATTATACAGTGTACAGCAAATTGCTAGTTAGAGGCAAGGGAGGGATTTTTTTTCATCTGATCGCCTTCAATGGGAAAGGGGCATCCACGTACCATGGAAAAAGAGGGCGCTCAGAATAGGGCGCGCGCTAGTTGTGAAACTACAAAGCAAGTGTTTTAGCAGGGAAACTCAATCTTCAGTGTACTTTTTGTATTCTTTTAATGTGTGAGTGGCATGATGGTACTACAAATGGACAGGAACGGAAGCCCTAAGATGTATTACTGCTGTAGGGCTCTTGGTGTGCAAAAATTCAAGCTCTGCTTATACTTCTCCAAGGGACTGTGTCTCAAGTTTACTTCTTCTGTCTAACTCCCAGATCCTCTGTCCTCTTCAGAAAGTCACAGAGCTGAAGGTGGGAAAGCATTTACTTTGGAATCAACACCTTCAGGTGTTTATTAATGTATGATCTGTGAAGTAGAAGTAGAAAAGACTATGCTAAATGCAGTGTGTTTTCCCCCACTTGCCTGTGGAGCAGGCTGTATAGTAGGTGGGAGACACTGTCCTGCCAGTTCCTACTAGCAGCTTTTCTCTGATGCCAGGAGTTAAGAGTTGATCCAATAGACTCGGCAGGTGATACACCAAAAAGTCTCTTTGGGGGTAGAATGGGTTAGTGTTTCTGTCTGGTATTGCTTGTCCTTGCCTCTGTTTGCTTCTCCTTTTGGGAGAGTCTATAGGGTTGCTTGGGTTATGGTGTTGTAAACTGTATCCTAGTCCAAAAATAAAATTTCTCCTACCCTCCCCAAAGCTGATGTTTGGGCACCTGCAGTTTTCTGTGGGTACCTGTGAGAGAATATCTTCATAGATGCCTACCAACTATGGTTGGATTTGACAGCATGAGCTGGTTGCTACTGAAGTGGACAAGAGAGGAGAAGAGTACATGAGGGGATCCAATTTGACCAGAAACACCCAGTTGTTACTTCCTGTTGTCATTATGAGTAAGGAGGGCTGAGGCAGAGACATCTTCAGAAGTTTGTGTAACTTCAGTCAGGAAGCCTGCAGACCTCAGCTCGGTGCCTGAAGTGTTAACCCCAGCCTAGGGTGGCCAGCAAGGCTGGAGCCAAGGTTTCCCTGCTTGGAGCATCTTGGCTTCTTTCAGGTGTATCATCCTCCCCAGTGGAGGCCCCGAGCCTTGAAATCCCTTGAAAGCACCACGTTAATCTGCGACAGAACCAACCAGAGTAGGTAGAGAAGAAAAGGCCTTTCAGATCACTGAGTTAATTTCCCCTTCAAGGTCAGGAAATAGACCCTTTGGCATATCAACTACTGCAACTACTACATTAAACCAAGACGATAGCTGGCGTTCCAGGATTGGGGGTGGTGGTTGGTGGGGTTTTTTTGTTGGTTTTGGGTTTGGTTTTTTTTTAATCTAACAGCTTAATGGATTTTATTTAAATGGATGTGCACTTTAGCCATTGTGTATAAATTCAATAACATTTACAAATGGTGAAATTTGTTTTTCCTGCCAAAGAAAAATAAGTCCCCAGAGACTTAGATTGTATCAGCACTGGTGTAATGTGATAAGGATCTTCAGACTTGAGTCAACCTTCCATGTTGTGCTAACTTGAAAGCTATAAAGTATAATTTAATTAAGCTGCCAATGTCTTGGACCCAGAAGAATGGGTTGACTAAAAGAAGGAATCATGTCCCATGTGCAGGATGTGCAATTCTGATGTGATGTATCTGTGATGCAGTGTAGACTTGTTTGGATTAATGTTATTTTAAGAGAATGAATCAGGATAAGAGATTGCCGCTTTCTTGCTTAAACTGTGATTTAGATATCTATATGCAATCTAGGTATGTTTCACAGCATGAGAAGTGTTTGGGGTCATAATGACTACATATGTTTAATGACAAAAATGATTGGTTTTAATCTGATCCGTGAGTTACCAAATAGTTACTAATACAGGAGCCTGTAACTCTGAAGAGCCTAATGAGCGACTGAGTAATTCTGGCTTCAAATTGGATTTTTAAGGGAAAATAGTCTTTTTTTTCTTCTTCTTCTTCTTCCAAAGAAAGTCATACTTGCGGTGTTTTGGTTATTCATTCTTTGAATACAGTAGTATATAATGCAAAGTATCCTGCCAAGAATACCATGGTATAATTATTATGGTATATTTTTGTAATAGGAATGTGATTGAGATGGCAGGAATAAGAAATCTGCTTCTGATTTGTGGAAGCATGTAACCAAAGTGCATAGTTCTAAAAAATACAGTAAATTATTTCCAGTAAGAAACTCCACATTTAATCCAGCTACAGTGTTGGGCTAACCTGCCTTCCTCATTAATTTCATGTATTTGTCCATACGCAGCCGTGCAGGAGGGGGAGGGCAGTTTCACATTCTAAATTCTGTATTACTTTCATATTAAAAACTAAAGTAGATTAAAAGTTAATTAAAACTTCATACCTGTAATTCCATATCCCTGTAAGACTTCACAAAGCACATAGATGCTTTGCAAAACTTAGGAATGTGTTACTATCTGAAAGATAAAGTCTTACAAATTGTATACAAGGCATTTAAAATGGGCAACGTTTTAACCATTAGCTGAAAGAGAATGTCAAAGTAGTTTGAACGAAATAAGGTTTCCCCGGTGTAAAAACCCACTAATGTAGTTGCTGTACATCAAAGCCTGCAACGTTTCTATCTGGATCTGCCATTAAAAGAAAACAAGTTGGTCATTTCATACAAATGAGGGGGTGTTTCTGTTTCCTCTTTTATTGCCCTGAAATACTTTCAGCTTCTCCATTATCCCAGCTCCACTAATCCTGATGACAGTCTCCCGTGGTGCATTGTGAAGCAGGCACTCAGAGACCCCAGCGCTGCCTCTTCCCTCCATGCCTCCCCACTCCTCCCTGCGCAGCCCAGGGGTGGCTGTCGCAGTCCCGCTCTGCAGCTGGGATTCCTTTACCGTAACTCGCTCCTCTTGTATCATTGCTAGAGAATAGTTGATGGATGTATTCTGCCCTTTGCATATATGGACAGATGTTTATGCCCATGTGGATGGCTGTGTGGGATGGACTGTGCCCAGTGGCGGGTCAAGAATTGGTCCCGTGACCTCTTGGAAGGTACTGCACTGGTACAGGTAACCATCTTCCTGTTGATGAAGAAAGCCTGAAGAGTTCGTGATGCATGGTTGCTGTGTAAGCTGCAAGTAGGAATAAAAGACTTCATTAGTTTATTTCTTTCTTGAATAATTTTCTGCCCTTTCCTCAAGGAAGGGTCTTCTGAAAAAGTTTAAACTGTGTCCTGGTGTGTCGTAAAGAATTGAAAAGATGGAGGCTCCTATCTTTTAGGGGGGAGGCAGCTAGCTGTAGCTCTTAGCTATTTTTTGGCTCTAGGTCTTCATTTAAAAGGTTTGGGTTTTTTTTTTTCTTAAAGACAGGAGGCTTTAAAATTAAGCTCTTCTGCTGTGCATAAAGAGTTCTCGTTCCTGGTAACTTTGAAAACTCATGAGTTCCTGCATTTCTCAATGAGTTGTCATTTGGTGCTAATTTGATGGGATGATGTTATCCTCATCAGGACCAATCCATACTGCTCTCTTCTTTTTTTCCCCACCCCCCCTCTTTTTTTGTCATTGCTTTTGCCATTTTTGCACTGATGCCATGTTTAGTGAAGTGAGAATCAACATCTCTGCACCTCATCTATAGATTTTTGGGTAAGCTTTGGCAGGAATTAAGTGGTTTGTAGATCACTTATGCATCTACCATTCAAGGTTCATTGTCGTTAGCCACGCTGAGCAATAAAGGCATTAAAATACATCAGAGAGACAGCTTTGGTGCATGTGCTTATGTCTCATATAGGAAACTTCTTGATGCAAGCTAAAGCTTAACATTTCTAGGGCTCACATTAGTCGAGCTCTTACAACATCCTGGGTCACAAGATTGTCAGTCCCAGTCAGGGAAATCTGCTGAACCTTGCCAGGAAGATGCTACCACAACGCCTTGCCTTTGTGCAATGCCTGACTGTGGTTGTAGAGCATTCAGTCTTACAGCTCTGTGCTCCTGTCAGCCTGGAGCTTGCTGATTTTTGACTTGTAGTTTTAGTCTCAGCCTGGTTACTGTGACTGTACTGAAGCAGATGGCTGGCAGTCTCAAAATGTTTGGTGTGTGTTCCCACTGTAGTGATGAGACCAGTACAGGAGCCAGTCTGCCTTGACTCAGATCTCCCACTAATTTTTCATATAATCATTCCTTGTGGTATGTCATAAGCAAACCTAGTACTGGAACATTGTTCATATTGTTCAGTTTTTCTTGCAATCAGGTTAGCAAGTCGAGCTTTGTAAGCCTTTATTTTGAGAGGTGAAGACTGTGGAGGAAAGCGCCCATATGATGGCAGAACACCACTTGTACATGCACTCGCCTTAGTCTTAAGAGGCATTTTCCCCTCTAGCCTTTATAAGACAGCCTGCGGTAGTATTAATGAGGGAATAAAGGTGGCAAGCCCTTCCCTGAAATGGCTCCTGAGCTTGTATGTTTATTTTTCAGAGCCAAAATAGTCTAGGGGATCTTTATGTGAAGAAGCCCCAAGGTGGGGAAATACGTTTTTAGCTCTGGGGTTATGATTTGCGTTAATTATTGGGTGTGGTGGGGATGGTGGGGTTCCCGGATTAGTATGTTTGCATAGCTGTGTTTTCCGAATGTGTCAGGGGGAACCAGGGTGAAGATTAGAAACTTCTTTTTTAGGGAATGTGGGTATAATTGAAAGCAAATAAACTCTTAATAATCATCTTCGGGCGCAGTGAACTGCTTTCTAAATATGCTGATTATAATTGCAGAAAATATTCATAGAAACTGGTTTTGCTCACAAGAAGCATTCATCCCGCTGCATAGGAAGGGAGAAAAGCACGCTGTCTTCTGCGGTGGTAGGTCACTGTGAGAAATACAGGGGAAGCTGAACTCTGTCCCTGGCACTGTAATTTGTGGTGCTTCCATAGTTCAAATAGTGTAAAATGTGTGTCTGGAGCGAGCCCAGCCAGAGCTTGTCCACGACCGCCCCCCTGCCCCGATGTCATGCTGCCTTTGGGCTCAAGCCTCCTCACCCCTCTCACTCTCCCTCCCTGTTGCAATCAGCAGCAAGAAAATTGCTCCACGCAAGTGTGAGGGAAGAGAAAGGCATCACAGCTGATTTTCAGGGTGATGATCTTTGTGCAGCCTCGCAGATGCCCCGATTGGTTATCGCAGCGTGCACAAATGTGTAGTGTGCCGGAGCTCTGTGGACGGCCGGGATGCTGAGAAAAATCCCTCAGGGCTATTTCTATGGGATTTATTGACTGCTCTGTTGTGCTGCCAACTGATTCCTGCACAGACCGAGATGCTGTTTTGTAGACATTGTACCTCGAGATGAACTTATTCGTTCACCCATTATGTGACCTGTGTATTAGATCAGACACGTACAATGGACCTTGGTAGCAGCAGCTCGAGCCTTGACGAATTGAATGTCTATCTTCTGAGGTTCATGACAGCAGCTTGCTCGCTACCCACTCTGTTAAAAGGATTACCTAACCATTGCACAATCACTATGGAGACCAGATGGTCTTTTTGCCTGTTTCTTTAGACAAATTGGGTTCAGTGTTCCCTTATGAATAGATATAAGCCCTTCAAAGCCCCCTTGTTGAATGTAGCTTCGGCTCCCAGATGAAGAACTCTGAATGTAAACTCACTGCTTGTTTGTGGGCTGTGCCTCCTGGGTCAAGCAAGGCAGCTTTGCTGGGGATTCACAATTTGTGCAGCAGCTTGGAGCCTGGCAAGTTTGTGTGTTGACTTCTGCTTAACTTGAATTGAAAGTCTTTTGTCCAATCCATGTTACAAGTGATGTTTTCAAAACTGTTTACACGAATGGGTGCTTTTAGCAGCACAAGCAAATCAAACCTGCAAGGTAAGAGTGTCCTGAATAGCAACCTTCCAAAACATTAAAGAGAATAAGCAAGTTAAACAGATTTTGGATGGTTTTTTTGAGGGTGAGATGACATTTTTTTCAGCCTATCTGTTCTATTTAATAGCTTCGTGATAACAACCATGAATTTTGTTTTTATAGGTCTGTAGCACCTCTATGCATGATTCAAAAGGATATATCTCTAAGTCATTTATTTGCTAACTTTTTTCTAGGTTTGCTGTTGAGACCGTTTTAGTTCTAATTTGCAGCCTTTGTCTTTGATAAGGTTAGCAAAATACCTAGGCTACCAGTGAATTCCTTTAAATATCTGCAAGGTTCTTCTACAGTAAAATGAGTCAAAAAAGTGCAAAACTCCACCTGTTCAAATCAGGTAGTGATTCAACTGAAAGTCATGAACTTCTGCTGAATTTATGCAAAAAAGAAATTTTTTTTGGTTAGTATATTAAGAACAGGTTCTAGTTAAAACATTTGATCTAAAACTGAGCACAAGATATTGTACAACTTACTATTGAGTGTCTCAATCCCTAAACTGCTGGTGTGTTTTGTGGTTCAGCTTCTGTCCTTTTGTTTTGAGTTGCAGCCTTTGTGTGCCACATGAAGAGCCAGAATGTTCAGATGAACTTGGGTCTTGCTGCCTTTGGGTGTGTGCAGTGCTTGCTGCTGCCGTTTTCTTGGTTTACTGGCAGATTAACTTAAAATCAGAACAGACCTAAAGGGGAAGGTTGTTGGGTAGTTGGCATGGTGGCCTTTCACTGCAAGGGTTATGGTTGGAATTCAGGCATGGGGAAGGATAAACAGATGCTGCGGGACATTGCTCTGGTGGGTTTTGGTCCAAATTGTAACGGATCACTGCACAGTGCTGCCTTATGTATCTGCTCTTCCAAAAAGCAGACTGGAGGGGGCTCAGGTTTTGCCCTAATTTTGGGGCAGAGGGGAGGAGGACAGAATTAGAAAATAAACTACTTATCCCTAAAGTGACAGTATTAATTCAATGTCAGTTGTTAAAGTATGTTCATGAAAAAGTATGTCTGAAGACCAGGAATCTCTGTAACCAGAGCTCTCATCTCGATTTGTAACTTCTGTCTAAGTCTTTTTGTATTCATTCTGCTTACAGCTGGAGCAAAGCATAATTTCTGTTTGACTGAGAGCCCTTTTTTCTTTTTGGTGTTTTCTAGGAAGGCTGTGTGCAACTCCATCCTGCTTTAGGCAAGTGTAACAGTTGGCCACGAAGACAATGCGGAGCATGCTAACTGCTACCTGTGTCTGTGTTTGAGATATCCTACAGGTAGGCTCTCTGTTTCATGCTATGTTTTTCATCTAAAAGTGCTAAGAGTTAGAAGTAGAGATAGTAAAATATCTACAAAGTTTAGAAGGTAAGATTCTGTTTTCACAATGGCTTATTTTGACAAAATGTTGATGAGGCCACAGCATATTCTCTTAAGAGTGATAGTCTGACATCCAACATACAAACAAGCACGATGGCAATGGAAAAAGCACTTTGATGTTGTTTCTGTAAATTGCAAAGAGTGGAGATTCACTCCAAGTTACAGAAAACCAGCTCGATCTTTTTTACTTTGGGGTACGCTTTATGTAAGTCTAAAATCTTCAATCGTCTCGCTGGGGCAATTTGACTGCTCCAGTGTGTGCTATTCCCTGTGAATTCAGTAAAAAGCTGAAGAGCATTTTACCAAGTGAGCTATCAAACTGTGCTGTGCCAAATGAACATAATGCAGTTTTGTGCTGTAATGGAAGATGAGGCTACAAACTCATTTTTCATCTGTGTTTTTGGTGTGGATTTGTGGGTTTGCTTTTTTTCCCCCCCTTTCTCCGGGATTGACTCCATTTAAACACAGAGTTGGGGTTTGCTGAGAGTTTATTGAGGCAACACTTGGTTGTGCAGAAACCAGTCAAGCTGGAACTGCAGTGGGCTTGTCTCCTAGCAGAAGGGATTTCTCTGAAAGTACAGTTCACTTTACATCTAACTTATGATTATCTTGCTGTCTCCCTTTCATTATGCCATTGTTCTTGGGAGCCAGAGATTTTGTAAGTTATAAGAAAAGGATGTTGCCAAGAGTGTGGGTGGAGAAAGGTGTTGACATGATTTCAATGGAGCTGGATTCCAGCTTAATAACAGAGGGGTAATGAACCATGCAGAGAATAGGCTTTCCTTGCCTGCCCCTAAAATAAGTTGTTATGAATTTTATGTTGCAAATGGCTATTTAATGGCTTTTTTTGAAGCAATTGTTTCATGTCATTTTTTAAAAAGGCCCTTTCCTGTGTAGAGGGTAAAAATGGACTGTTACTTTTCGCTCTGTCTCCTAGCCATTTTTTCTAACAAAACTTTTCTTAATTTAGTGGAAAATGGGGAACTCAGAAAGTCAATACAGTCTTCAGGGATCAAAAAACCATGCTGCTGCTACAGCTAGTGCCAAGCAGAAGCCTTGCTCTCTGAAAATTCGCAGCATTCATGCTAAAGATGACAAGTCTTGCTCTGTGCTTGGATGGGGACATACCAATAGTGGCTCTAACTACAAATCGAGGTCCCTCGCCAGAAGCTGCCTTTCGCACTTCAAGAGTAGTCAGCCTTATTCCTCTAGACTCGGCGACACTGTGGTGAAGGTCTCTAAAAGCAATGCCCACACCAAACACAGGACAAACGCTTCAGGGGACTACTGCCAAGGAAATAACGCAGTGTTTTTGCCCGAGAATGGTTTCCACTATATTGGCCTTCAAGCTGGAAGTAATCATGCTGCCTCTCGAGAATGCAATGGACACGTTTTAAATTGCTATGGAAAAAACGAGGGTCTTGCATCAACATCCCCATCACAGGACAGGAGGAGTCCAAAAGTTCTCATCAAAACTCTGGGGAAGCTGGATGGTTGCTTGAGGGTTGAGTTCCACAACAGCAGCAACAGCAAGATACCGACTGAGGAGTCCAGTGGACCGGTCCAGTTGCTGAGATATTCACCTACCTTGGAGTCTAAGCCGAATAACCTACTTGATGTCAGGAGGAACTCGAGTGCGGACTGTTCTTCAAGCCTTCGTCTGTCACCTACTGATTCAAGGCTTCGATCTAGTAAAGGAAGCTCCCTCAGCTCTGAGTCTTCATGGTATGACTCTCTCTGGGGAAATGCTGGGGATATCAATGAGTTGGATGGTCCATATTTGACCAGAAGCACTCCAGATACAAGCATTCATGCCAGTTTCCCAGCAAATGACAGCAAGAAATCTTTCAACCAAAGTTCATCTCTTTCCTCTCTCCGAGATCTCTATAAGGATACAAATTTGGAAAGCACCCCTCCACCTAGGATCAGGTTGTCTGATGAATATATTGACGCTCATGGTAGCCTAAGCAATCGTGTCTCATTTGCCTCAGACATTGATGTTCCCTCCAGGGTAGAGCAGGGAAGTCCTGCACATTACTCCTCCTACACACTCCCATGCAGAAAGTCCAAGCCTCTCAGTGAGGATGCATCCAAGAAGGATACATTAAAAAGCCGAATGCGACGCATCAGTGACTGGACGGGAAGTCTCTCGAGGAAGAAGAGGAAGCTGCAGGTTTGTACAAGCTCCATCCTGAGTCCTTAAATTGGTTTGGAGGTTCCTTTTATAAATATAGCAATTGTATCACATTTGTCTGTCTTGCAAGATAATGACTTGCTAATCTCATTTGGTAATTTGTGGAATTCTAAGAAGTATTGCATCTCTGGAGCTGCCTGAAATGTCAACAGCAAAAAAGATACGCATTTTGTGCCCAAATTTTCCCTTTCTATTTTGTCAGCTTCTTAGCTTACTCAGATCTCTGAAACCTAAACCTAAGTGAATTAGGTTTTGAAATCACTGCATTACTTACAAAGTGACTTGGAGTTTTTAAGCATTGTCTTCATCTCAACTATGAAAATATAACCCAGATATCATATATATGCTATGAATCAACATGCATTATCTAAAGAGTGTGGAAGGAGCAGTAGAAGGATGTTAAAATATCTTTGCAGGTATCCCCTATTTGTATTATTGGCTTTGTCACTCACTTTGGTTTCACTCTTGGTCCATCTCTAGAAATGTGAGTGAGTGACTGTAGAGTATTGACCAGTGCAGCTGGTTCTGTCTCCACCTCCCATGAAGGCATTACGTGGACTGTCCTCCTCTTTCCTGCCTGTCAGCTTAGTTCACCAGATGGAAAAGCTTGAGTTGCCATCTGGCTCGCTGGGAGATGGTGGCGTGAAGGAGATGGGAGGAGGGCAAGAGGGAGGGAAAGGATGTTTCCTTAGAAGAATTTAAGGCTAATCCCATTAATAGGAATTTAGGATGCCTGTGGTCAGGAATGAAATTCTTGTCTCTAGCTGTAGACCCCAGAATCAGCTCTTTAAATGCCAGACTGTGCCTGGACTTCCATGAGTGAGATTGCAAGCTGAGGTAGAGGGCAGAGACTGCTTTTTGTTTTGGCTTGGATTTTTTTTTTCTTCTTCTTCCCTAGTGTTTCTCATATAGGGACTCTTGCTGTGGATCTCTAAATGAAGGGGCTGCTCCCTTTCAGCATCAATGGCATGCTGGCTACTTCAGGAATGAGCAGAGTGGAGGGAACCCCATAACATGGACTTTCTGTGGCATGTAGAGCAAACACTGTTTCTCATGTTGGAAATTCAGACAGGTATCATGCTTAACAGTCATCTGTCATTGCGGTGTAAAACTCTGAAAAACCCTTAAGCTCAGAAACGAGGTCAGCATAAGGTTTGCCAGCATAAATCCTAGGTAAGGGCTATGGAAATGGGAAAATGAAAATGAAAGCTGTTTATCTCCATCACTTTTGTGAGTTGGTGCTTGTGTATTTTATCAGATGCTCTCTTCACATTCTTCATCAGCTGTAAAAGACAAGGCAGAAAAACTGGAATCAGGGAAGAGCCTCAGCGCCTTGTGCCAGGATTCTTCACTGGTTTTAAAATCCGTATCTAATCTGGACTTCACAGCCAGGCTTTACATAAGATCTATGCATCCCAGACCTTTGCCATGTATTACTTAGTTATGACATTTTCAGAATGGTATTTGTGGTGTACAGTTCATAGCTGTTTTGAATTCAGTGTGCAATGCACTGACTTCAGACACAGCAACAAATTTGGCTGGTGAGATTGCATCAAGCTTGAATCTGATTCTGGTAGAAGGATATCAGTCCTAGCTCCAAAAATGGTGATTTCTTAGAAAAAGGCATAGTAAATATTTAGTCTTTGATTTTTATCACACAAGTACCCAGCAACAGGAAGTAGTGAATGCTTTATGATTTTGCCTTACTTGTGAAGTCTGGTCAGCTCCTTTCTGCCTTGCGTGCTTTGCGTAGCCTGACATCTCTCCTGGGAGCTGCTGTGTTGTAGTTTGGTAACAGTTATACTCTCACTGGGTCCTGTGGATTAAAAATGCAGAAGTACCATGAGCAGTGATGATCTGTCAGATGGTTAGCCCCCATTTGTAGGACTGTTCATCACGGCGATTGTAGCCTCCGTGTTTTGCTCTGAACAGTGTGTCCCTTCCTCAGTACATTACTAATAACTGATTGTGAGTCACTTGCGCTGTGAACGTAGGTGAAAGCTGGAATATTTCCATCCTAAGCGCTGGTGCTGGCTGGGTTGATAGGTCCCTCCGGCTGCCCCAGTAGAAACAAGCCAGCCAAACCTCCTGCTTCATGGAACACAGGACAAGGAGGGACAGTCTTGGGGTGTTGAGCCCAGGCCCCTGTGACTAGAAAGGCAGTGGAGTTTAATCCCCTTTGTGAACAAATTGCAGCTTAAAAATCAGGTGGGCCCCAGCTTGAAGCCTCTTTCCAAACCCTTGCTAATTTGCACAGTAAATGTAGTCCTGGACAGTTTGTTCTGATGCCAAGATTGTCCCCTATGTTAGTCATCTCCCTATTATTTAATCTGCTATGATTTATTTAAAGGGTATCTTTTCTCAGCCCGCATTTATGGGACTATGCTGACTCTCTCTGGTCTCCTGCCTTAAGAAAGGAAGTCTGTTTCCTTTTCATTCTGGCACCCTTCCTCTGCACCTGTTTTAAATCATCCATAAACAGATTTGGATATAGGATATTCCAGAGGAGCCCCTGGCTGTGCCCACTCTGGTGACTTGGATGTTTCCTTATGTCTTAACTTGATCTGATATATCCTGTAATTGAGTTTGCCTTTCTAATAATGGTCTCATGTCAAGACTTGCAGTTGTTTTGTGCCATGACCCAGCTTTCATTGCTTGAGGGTGTCCTAATGCGCTCCCTTGATGCATCGCTGGTACTGTAGTGCATGGCATATCCTCATTTAGTTTAATTTGCTGAAATGGCACGAGGGAGATGCTGTATCATAATACACCGTGTGTGTGCAGCAAGGTATATGTAATGTGTGCGAGACCTTGGGACAGAATTTAGGCGGACTTGTTGCACAGTCAGCCACTGCTACAGGTGGTGGTGTGGTGGTGTAAAGCAGTATGCAACTGTATAACATGGCAAGAATGAGCAAACAGTGTGTAAAATGAAAATCTAGCCATCAGAAACAACTGCTGCAGATAGGTTCTTCAGTGGGAGTAATTTCTGAAATTACCTGACTTTTATAAGCCAGAGCCCCAAAGCATAAAGAGAATTTAAAAGAAAAGTACATTGAGACAACCTCTTTATTTGGCTTGAAAACTGGTATTAGGTTCAACTTTCAGCGTGGGTCTTAATGAATTTAGCAGGCTGCATTGTTTCCTGCACTGCTCTTCAGAGCTACTTTTTACATGCATCACTTTTTCTAATTGGTATCTTAGCCACTTTATCTTCTGCATTATCTATAACTAGTCCAGGGTATATCTCTGATACGGAGAGATGCGCTTGAATGTAGCCGAGCAAAAACTGGTAGTTTTATATTGTCAACAGATGCAACAGAGAAAACGAGCAGAGAGTTGCCTGGCAGAGAAACCACCACCAGCAGCTGTTTGGGTCAGAACTTTTCAATGGTGACAAGTATAGTGTCAGCCTCCCTGAGGACCAACAGAGTCTGTGTGACTGCTAGTTCTGCTCTTTAAAAAAAAACCCAAACCATACAAGTGATGCTGTCATGGTGAAGTGTATATATTAATTTTGGTTCCTGTGTCCATTTATGCTATTCTGGTACTTCCTCATTTCTACCCTTTGTGTGTGTGTGGAAAAAGTGTAGGATGTGGTTAGTGGCTAGACATGGGTTGCATCCCACCCTTTTCATTAATGCTTGTTCCAGTAATGTCCCTCAACAGGAGAAGCCTTCTTATGTATGTGTCTCTTGTTTTTCTTACTGCTTTGGGGCTGAAAAAAACCCATATTCTTAATAATCCATGTGTTGTTTTTTTTCTAGAGGACATTGGCAGTTCTGTGAGAACAGTCGAACAATTAAAATACAGGATTTTGGCTCACATCTACAGTGATTAGAAAGAGGGTGGAGAAAGTTTCCAGTTTCCCACTGCACTGTGGATGGTCAGCACAGTGGTATGATCCACGCTGTACAGTCACTTTATGGGCATAAATGCATTACGTACTTGGCCCCCGCTCTCTCCCTTTCCCTCCCTTTACCATACAAAAAGCAGAACTGTTGATATTTAGGGAGTTATTCTCAGGAACTCTGATTAACACTCTGCAGTAAGATTTTGAGGATGATGCTCCATTTCTAGGAGAACTGGATCCTTGCCGACAAAGCCAGTGATCTGAACTTTCACGTACCGTAAGAGAACATGGGTTTCTGCTGAAGCTGGCTTCTGTGAGGCTACGACCGGCAGTGTCCTGCTGCTTGAGAAGTGGCTTGTCTGGCGACACTTGGGAGGGCATGCAATCCCTCTGTTGCCCTTGGCTGTGTGCTGGAGGTCCTGATGCTATCAAAACACGGCACAGCTTTTCCGCTGCGGTTTTGAAGAGCATCAAGTAGGGAGGAAAGGAACAAAAAAGTAGTTGCTTTCAAAGCTGCTGGTGAGAGCAGCTCACAAGAGACCAAGGTTTATTTACTTTATTCATGTACAGAAGTCTGTGAGCAAAAAAATTATTTTAGAGAGGCAGTCTTAACTTGAAAGTGTAATTGTTTTATTATTACTGAGGGTAATAGCTTCACTTCTTGAATTGTTTATAGATATGTCTTTTTATCTCTTCCCTCACACTTCCAATGCAAAAGGTGGCAGGTTTTTTGTATGTTCTTAAATCTTGGTCTCTTTAAAAGTGTCAGTAATGCTTGCATTGGGAAGACCGTAAATGGCTTCTCACGATGGATGGTGTAGTTCTTGACTGTGAAGTTAGTCCAAAGAGCTCTGTCTTGGGTAGTACGAAAATCCCCATCCATCACTAGGGCTTGGGAAAGTTGTAAGCCTTCAGCACATTAGTGGGAAAGTCTGAAGAAAGAAAAGACCCAAACAGCCAAAAAGGTCTCACATTGACAAGCCGTAGCAAGAAATGGGCCTACGTTAACATCTATATCACGACACAAAGTTCAAATCATACCATCAGGCCTGAGTATTTCAAATGAAATTGGCCAGTCATCTCAATACAAGGGGTGTAGTTGCACAATGCAATTAGGAGCTTGATGAGATAGTCAAGCTCCCAGGAGGGTTCCAGCAAGTCAGAAAATACACACCTCTGCAGTCTGGAGACAGGATTCATGCCAGTCCGCAATTACATCTTTCTTTTTTTAAATCACATCTTCTCTTAGATTAGATTTTTGTCAATTGGTCAATACTAACAAGTTTAAAATATTCTCAACTTTTGACCTTTTTTGTGTTGGTTAAGCACAGTTTATATGACACATAAAAAGTGGAGGTAAAGTCAGGCTAGCTGTGCTGATGTTAAGTGTAGCTGCAATGCACAAATGGAGTGTCACCAAAGTACTGAAAACCCTGTAATAATAAAGAACCTTCTTGTGATGCTGATCCCACTTGTACTCAAATAGGCATGTAAGCGGTGGTCCTGGATTTCAGCTAGAGGATGTGGTTGTTTCCTGGAGTCGATCAGGTTTCAGCCGGCAGAAGCACTAGTTGTTACTAGCGAATTTGGAGGTTACTTTCAGGAGTCTGGGTTGCTGACGCCTGCAGATATCATGGTTGGGTTTTAATGGGGTTCTGTGAGAAAACTGAGAGTGGTGGTGTACTGGTGGTGACAGTGGCTGCTGAGGTAATGCCTGTGATGTAATGGTGAAAAGAGTGGCCCTTGATGAAGGAACTGATTGTGGCTAAACATTAAACATATTTAAATGCCAAGTGAGGTCTGTCTTTTCATCATAGCGCTGGTGACTGATCGCTGGCAATTTCCTTTTTTTGCACAGGAGCCAAAGTGTAAAGATGGGAATGAATACTTTGACAGCAGAATGGACAACTTCACCACGGACACGCTGGCACCATCACAGCTCTCCACTTTTCTGTGGTCACCTGGCTCCAGCCATGTCCTGTCCCAGCGAAGCGAGTCTACCAATGCTGTCAGCAGCGATGCCCTGAGGCAGAACATTTATGAAAACTTCATGCGGGAGCTGGAGATGAGCAGGACAAACCTGGAGAACACAGAGACCTCATCAGAAATGGAGGACTCCAGCGGCGAGTCCCTCAGTTCCTTGGAGCAGCTGGATTTGTTGTATGAGAAAGAGCAAGGAGTGGTGCGCAAGGCAGGGTGGCTGTTCTTCAAACCCCTGGTGACTCTGCAGAAGGAGAAGAAGCTGGAGCTGGTCACACGGCGGAAGTGGAAGCAGTACTGGGTCACGCTCAAAGGTAAATCATTGCATTGCTCCTTAGGCTTGGTGGCAGCAGTTGTTTCCATGGAGCCTCAGCAACTTTTCTCATGTGCTGGTTTCTGTTACAGGTATAGGGGATCTGAAATTCATCCCTAACTTTGTGCAGTCTGCCCACACACTTAAAGTGGAGCATGTGCCCAAGCAGCCCCATAAATTGCAGTGGTGCTCATGTGTTTGGCCTTGCATGTGCAGCCTTGCATCTCATACCATAGCAAGAATTTTTTTATCTGACTTCCCCAGACTCTGTTCTCACACAGAATTGGGAGTTTAGAAGATGCTTTAGGGTGTTCATAGATCAAAGACCAATTTGAACCAAAACTGAGAAAAAATACAGAAGCCTCATGTCCGTAGCAGGGGAATTGAAAACACAAGGATCAGTGCCCAGCTCCCTGTCACAGGCATGCGGTTCCTTGGGCTCTGCTGTGAGGTTTAGTTAAAGTTGGGGTAAGTTAATGTAAAAACATTCAGTTTGTTTCCAGAGCTTCATGCAGCAACATAACAGGGAGGTGACCTCCTCATACTAGAGCATTTACACAAAAAAGTGTGTGATCCAGGGCAGAGGAGGCCGAAGGTGCTGCAGGGGAAGCCCTGCAGTGCCCAAGGCTTAGCTGCTGCAGACAGCTCCCAGTGCTCACCAGTCTCCCTCTGTTCCCTGGATGGTCTTTCACCACCTCCTTTCCCACAATGCCAGCCCCACTCTGGTGTTTGGCACAGCTGCCTTCCCATCTGCTGAGAAGGAGCCCCGTGGGAAGGCAATCCAGTGAAAAGGGTCTGCTGCTGGCGGGGTGAGATGGGATTGCTGAGCTTGGTGCTGCGCTTGCAGTGCTTGTTGATGGTGTGGGGTGGGTAGGTATGCTGCAAGAAGTCTATGGGTGTCAGGAAGTGTGAGAAGGAAAATAACATCTATTGTGGGGAGGAAGGGGAGTGTAATGGGTGAGCTCATAGGCCTTTTTTCTTTCTTTTTTTTTTTTTGAATTGTATCCAAAGGATTTACCTTTCAGTAAATATAATGTTAAGTTAATGAGTAAGGAAATGATCAAACTTAATAATTTCCTAGCATATCTGGGACTGGAGGAGAGAAAATAACAACTTTCCCACATGTTGCCCTTTTCAAAATTCTGCATGGGTGTAGACCTGAAGAAAAATGAACAGCAAACAGCAAGTGCTGGGAATGTTGTCCTTGGTAGTGCTGATTTAAAAGAGGCAAACTCACAAGAATGTAGCAATTCTGCCTAATAATTCAGAGACCTGTTATCAAGGAATCACAATGTAGGCAGTCTTAACAGTTTAAATCACTTTTCCTGATCATCAGATAACATGATTCATGCTTACAAGCAGTGTATACAAAGAGGAAAAACAATATCTGAATGCCACCCTCTTATTGTATGTGTTTGTGTTATAGAGTGTGAATATGAGTTTGATCTGCCTCTCCTAAAATTCAAGTAGTTTCTAAACAATCTTATCAAAACTCTAAACTGAAGTACATTATATAGTAGTTGTTCGTGCATTTCTGAGATAATGAAGCTCCGCGAAGGAATTTAGATGCTTTGTGTTTGCTGTTTTGCTATAAAATTGGTTTATTGGTGACTTTGAAAAAGTCACATCTCTTCTTGCTACCTGAATTTCTCCAGCTATAAAAAAAGAATAACAAAATTATTTGTAAAAAGCTTTATTAGCTCCTGACATTGAGAAGTATTAGATACAGCGCTTTTTACTTCAGATGGGTGATATTGTTGTGTTCATGGTGCAGAATTTCTTCCGCTTTGTTAGCTGTTTTAAATATACATTCCTCATTTCCTTGATCTCTTACCTTTATTGTGCTGTGGAGACTTCTGATGCCAAAATAAACTCGCCTGTCTGGATATCAAGGCATAGTTCTGTTTTCACAATACACTATATCAAGATCAAGGCGCTTGCTTTGGTTCTCCTTATACAGGGTTTTGAATAAATCTGTATTTAATTTGTTCTTGAAGTTTAAATAGCCAAGATATTTTAAAATATGACTTAAAATAGCCACATATGCAAATGGAGAACAGCATGTTTCTTTGCACTCTGTTGAGATGTGTTTAATTATAAATATGCAGAAGGCTTATAACCATCTGGTTACCTGCCAGACTTCAAAGTATATATGTCCTGAGGCCTCTGCTCTGCTTTCAGGGCCACCAAGACCTGAGCTCAAATAGTAACCCTTTAACAAGAGGAACTCTCTTTTCCCTCTGTCCTGTCTAATTAGTTTATTTTAGCGAGGGAAATTGGTTTCCCATTGCGCCCCATCCTCCCCTTCAGTTCAAATTTTGATTGAAATACTTGGACGATAATCCATCCCAGTAGGTCTGTCAGAGTTTGTCTGTCAGAACTAGCGGCTTCCAAGGATCACCTGGCTTGAACCAAAATTGCTTGGGTTGGCAACCTGGGTTGCTGTACATCTAAACACACTTCCATGCCCTTCAAAGCTTTTTTTAATGTGTGTATATATAAGCTGTCAGCATAAAACCCCAATGTGTCTTTAGTTAGCTTTTTGATAACAAATAGGGGAAATATGGGATTTTAAAATAGAACTTAATTTGTACTTTGCTAAAATGTGGAAGCAGAAGTGGTTGTACAGTCACGCTGCTGCTGAATACAGGAGGTTTAGTTTGCCCTGTTAGGTTGAAATGATGGCGGAAGTGCCATGCCTGATGTGCAGAGTGTAACAAACCATATCCTTATTTTCCAGCTCCAGAGATCTCCAAGTGTTTCTGTGTCATAAAGAAAATCAAGCGCGAGCTGCTAAGGGGAAAGTATAGGGCCAACTCTGTAGGATTTGCTTTTACCCTAAATATTCTGACAGAGGCTCTGGACAGTAATACAAGAAGGTGCACTTCAGTACAGAGGCATTTCTATTTATTGGATTCCTTCCTTTGAAAACTTTTCACTCAGCAAATGATTTGTTCAGGAACTTCTGATACATATTTCCCTTTTTCTTGTAATCATTGTACATTCACTGGCACTAGAGAAAGTGACAAAATCCATCTGATTGATCTCATTTTTCATATACTTTAGATTTGGGCTGTATGAAGATCAGTGCATTCCACCACTTTTCACAGCAAATGCACCTCATAAACTGTAATAGGCCCATCCTTCCCCTTTACCAGAAAGAAGAATCCAAAAAACCTTGATTTTTGGTTTGAATCTCAGATTTGACCTTTGAGGAAGCTTACCACAAATTTATGACTTTGAATGATGTGTCTGGGACTTTTAATACAGTGTTAATATTAGATAAGTTTTAAAATAAGGTTGAACTCAGTTTTTACTTAACTATTTTAAAAGCATCTTCCAAGGAAACATTGCTGTTCTGATGGTTTTGCTACCCCCCCCCTCCCCCCCCCCCCTTGGTGTACATACTTCCCAGTCATATTTGCGTGTGCATATGTACACAGAACAACTGCCAGAAACACCAGCAGACTGGAAATCAGCAACTCAACCGAAAACTTCAGCTTTGGTGCTACCCTGTGTTGGTGTCTCTTTGATTTGAAGGAGAAAATGGACTATTGAGATAACAGTGGTGTAGTCCCAGCAAACTTAATCCTTATATTGGTTGAATTTCAAGTCCTCTACTGAATATGTATAGGGTCTACAGCAGTAATATATTCACGGATTACTAGGCCCTAAGTGACCACTGTGATCATTTAGTCTGATTCACTGTGTAATACAGCCATGGGTCTCTCTGATTTCTGAATGCATTTGAGCATGTTTTTTTGAGAAGACTCACCCTGCAGCAGAATCCACCACCAGCTTCAGATTTTTCTAACTGCTTAGGTTATTCTAAGTTTCCCAAATGTATTTATCATATCTGGTCTTAGTTCACCCAGGTTAAACATGTGACCACAGTATAGGATTAATTTGTCTTCTGATTTAAAACCAAAAAACAAGCAAGAAAACAGGCACCAAACATGCCATTACTTAACTGCCATTTCCCAGGGGGTGCATTTTTCTCTATCATTCTCTCGACGCACAACTAGTCTAAGAAATAATTGAGAAAGGATAAGATTTAGCTAGGGTCTGCGACCCTTTGTTTGGACAGGTGCATCTCAGAGGACAGTGGATTGTAATGTGGGGCAAGAGTGGTAGAGGTGGAGGGGACAGGCCCATCTTATGCCAGCTTTACTGCCCAAGGCAATATGGCAATGTAGTACTGTTGGGGACTGGAATCAAGTCTCTTCTGCCTCCTCCAGTGCAGATTTCCTCTGGGTCCACTCCTCTTTGTCATCATGAAGGATGAAGTTGGTTTTCTGGAAGCAAGTTTTGTACCTTTCATATTATGCTATTTATGAGATTGAACATTTTCAAACTCAATTGCTTCAAACTGTTTAAAATTATTCAGATTGTGTTCATTGTGCAAGGCCATAATTTGCAGATAGATTCAAGGAAATCCAGTTTAAACTTGAGAATTTGTTTGAAGACAAAGTTTCTGCAAAGCTTTTCAACAAATACAAAGATTGCTTTGGTGGCTGTTATGAGACAGTTTGTTCGCTTTATTAAAGAAACACAAAAGCTGATTTAACTACGCAGGAATAAATCTTTTCTACATGCTTTAACATTTGAATAGGCTGAGTTTATTCACAGAATCACAGAATGGTTTGGGTCCAGAGGTACCCTTTAAAGATCATCTAATCCAACCCCCTGCCATGGGCAGAGACACTTTCTCTAGATCAGGTTGCTTGCTCATCCAACCCGGTCTTGAACGCTTCTATATTGAGGTTCACTGTTCGGGGTTTTCTTTTGACTTCAGTCTACATTCAGGGTGTTTGTTGTCTTCCTATCAGATGTTTGTTCCAAGTTCCTGTTGGCGAATTTATCATTAACCTTGTCTGTTTTCCAGTTTAGAGTATCATCTTTTTTATTTTGTTTCAAAAGAGAGGCAGAGCTGATGTTCCCTGTCATTGAAGAGTATCTTAATCACAAAAGCGTTAATATAAGAGATCTTGAATGTGAGATCCAGAACTCAGTTTCTCCTTCTGTTTTTTATTCCTCTGAACTGCAAAGGTTGTACCCTGCTGTTTTATGAGACCTATGGAAGGAGCTCGATGGAACAGAGCAATTTGCCACGATACGCCCTCTTTGCAGAAGACAGTATAGTACAGTCTGTGCCAGAGCATCCCAAGAAAGAAAATGTGTTCTGTCTCAGCAATTCTTTTGGAGATGTCTACTTATTTCAGGTAAGAGTATGCATATGTAACATTGTGGTTGTTTCTGTTTTAGGATGCGCTTGTGAGTATGCACGTGCATGTATATGATTGTATATGCACACACATCATACTTGTGCCTTTGACTTAAAAATAATAATATAACTACATTATTCTACTATACTTACTAAGTGTGGGGTATGACTTCAAGTATTTGTTATTATACCAGTTGGCTCAGAAATAAAAAGAACAGATCTCAAATCTGTAAGACGCTTTTGGTATCTAGTGGTTACAAGCTTCTAGAAAATCAGCATTGTTACAATTTTTTTCCCCGCATGTCTGTTAGCATTTCACCCTTACAGAAGGATGGGATCAGCCCTGAATCTGGTGGCCTCAGAGTTTGCTTGAGTGAAACATTCAAAAAAGGCAGCTAAAAATAATCTAAAGATGGTTAACTGCATCACTGGAAACGTTAATGAAGAACAGTATTATGTGGAACTGCCTGCTTAAAAACATGTTGATTCATAGGCACACTTGTAAATATCTCCAGAGACACTTTGTGCAGATGTGTTCCTGCTACCTTGCTGTCTTCTATCCACTACTCCTATTTTAAGCAAGCACCTCTCCTCAGGCCTTACATGTAAAACCACCTCTGTTGCTGTGTTCCCTGCAGAAGAGAAGGTTTATCTTTGAAAACTGTTGGGTTTTACCTTAATTAATTGGAAGAATGAAGGATACAAGTAATCTTTCCCACAGCTCGTGGGGCTCTACTGTGATCATGGAGCTCTCAGAAGCTGGAGACCAGTCATGACAGAGAGTGCAGGAAAAGCTCACAGTTCCTTTATTTGCACAGCTTTAAATAGAAAACCTTATTTCACTGGTTTTAAGATAAAGTGCCTAAGATCTCAGTTAACCTATCAAGCTCTTCATGTCCTAGGGCTGCTGATTTTTAAATTTTTTTTTTTCCTCTTGTCTGCTCATAATGTTGCACCGTTGATTTGTTTCACAGGCGACAAGCCAGACAGATCTGGAAAACTGGGTTACTGCCATACATTCAGCCTGTGCTTCCCTCTTTGCGAAGAAGCTTGGGAAAGAGGACACTGTTAGGCTGCTGAAAACTCAAACCAAGAGTCTTTTCCAGAAGATTGATATGGATAGCAAGATGAAGAAGATGGCAGAGTTGCAGCTCTCAATTGTTAGCGATCCAAAAAACAGGAAGGCAATAGAGAATCAGGTACTGGAAACAGTATTTTTACAAGACCATATTTATCATTACTTCTTACTTTGGGCTCTAACTGTCAGTGTTTTCTAGGTCTGAGAGTAATAGTCTTGGGAATAGCTGGCATGGTAGTTGTAATTATTACCAGGTTTCTACAGCAATCCAGAGCAGTGCGGGAGGTAGGCTCCTCAAAGCTGAGGATCAGACCAGCCTGTTTTATGAGCACAAAGCTATTTCTTTTCTCTTCTGGAAAAACACAATTAATTTTCACTGTTTTTTGATATACTTAGTTGTTAATAATATCTAGCTGTTACATACCAGTATCTCAGTATAAGCCCAGGCCCATCGCAGCTTAGTTTGGGAGAGCTGATGTACTACAGGCAAGATCTTTGTCTTATTGGCTGTATCGTGGTGCATAGATACAAAGCCTTACTCTGCTTTCACTTCCAGCACGTGAACCAGGATTCATTCCAGTGATACCTTATGGAAGTACATCTTGAGGCGTTGACATCTGGTCTGTGTTCCGTTTAGCAGACAGCAACTGGCAAAAGAGGCTTTAATTAAACATACTTAGTGTTCAGGCAAACGCTTCAGTACCCAGAGCTTCTCATGCACTAAACTTGTGTAGTAGTTTAGCCTAATAGGTCTGTGCACTGAGATTGCTGTATCATTTATTATTAAGCCATTAACAGAAGACATCTGATTATTTGAATTCGTTTACTGGTATTTGAGAGCCCACCCCTACCTGCCTTTCCAGTCAGAGTAGCTATTACTCCGTCATTACTTTAGGCTGCACATTATGTCCTCTTGAGGAGCAACTGAACTTTATTTCCTTTGATCTGACACAGCATAATTATGTTTCTTTGCTTAGTGGAACACTTTTAGTTTGGTGAATTTTATGCTTATAATATTTAAAATTCTTACTATACTGGTTTAAACTTGAAGGGCAGACTGACTTCACTGTCAAGCTCCTGCAGTGCACTTCAGTTTGAAGCTGTGTGAGCAGAGTTCAGTAAGTATGAAGGTTTGTGTAGGGCTCTGTGCTGCAGATGTTCATGAGCCCTTTCAGTACTCACATGTTCATAATTTATTTAAAGGCCACTTTATTTCACAGTCCAGAGCCTAGTGAGGTGAATGGAGGAGGAAAGAGACTGAGCACCCTTTTATTGCAGTAGGTTTTGAGATCTAGAAGAATACACAGTTTTCTAGAGATGGCTAGTAGTTCTAATGTGATTCACTGAGGAAAAATCCTGATGTATATTAACTTAATTTACCCTTCCCCTCATTAGATACCGATGATAGTAGTTTATCTAGAGTCATCTGAAGAGTATTAATGATGCTACCTTAATATCTGATAATTAAATGTTCTGTCCTTAAACAACTGCCATTGTTTTCCAGCTCAGTCCCTGGAAGAAGCTGGCTTTCTTCTGTAAGAACTGAAATCTATCAGTAGGGCTGCAGAAGATTTATTTCTGCTAATCATCTGTCTGTGAATGTCTCAAAACATTGAATGAGGGCAAGCCAGTGAGACTAAGAGTGAGATGGATCATGTGCAAACATCCACTAGTTAGCAAACAATAAATTTATAATGAGCCTTTTCTCCAGCCTTGATCCCTTTGATCTCCATAAAATCTCCTTAGAACTGAAGGTTTGTTGGCAAAGTTGCATCAGAACCAAGTCAATAGATAACTGGGTTACCTAATCTTTTGATTTAGCGTTTCAGAGATGGGCTTTTGCTAAAGAGGAGAAAAAAATCTTGACACAATTAATAACCAAGGATTCTTAAGATACTTAGAAAACTAACAATTTTGAGAAAACATTTTTCCTGAGGGAGAAGCTTGCATGTATGTAGCTCAGTTGTTTAGTGACTGTGGTTGTTTAGCTGTCTTTTACCCATTTTGTGTAACAAGAAGAACAAAAATTCTGGGTTTGGCTTTGTGTAAATTTGGTGGTGTTTTCAATCATGTGGCACTTATGATTACTCCATGCAGAAGTATATTGTATTGCCAATACTGGAGTTTATAAGCATGTGCTGGAAAGATTGGTGATACATTTTGGGAAGTCAGCGGAAATAGTGTGATTAACTACAGAGGGACCTCAGTGGGGTTTTTTATGTAGAAGGATGAGGCAAAGTCTTAATTTCTTTCCACTGGGGAATTTTCTTGGAAACTGTGATTTTTAAATCCTTTCTCCTTTTCCTACCTCTTCTTCAGAAAAGCAGTCATGTAACCTCAACTTTCTATTTTATTTCACATTCTATATTGATTTAAAACCAGTACTTCCATGCTGAAGACTTAGTCTTTCACAGGGCTTTACAAGCAAGCAAAACCTTTTCTTCCAGTTACTATCACCTGAAAGGCAGTTGCAGTTAGGAAACCTGGACTTCTAAAACTGCCATAATGATTTCAATGTACAAGCGTGTTTCTTTTTGGTGTCCAGTAAATGCACTGGAGAAGCTCATCTGATACTGTCTTTAAATTTGGTGGATTTTCAGACTAGCAAATGAAAAAGCTAGTGCTAAACAGAAGTACAAACAAAAAAAAAAAGATAGGCAAAATGTTGGTTTTCTAGAGAAATAATTGTTTTAGAGAGTTGATGCTACCAAACTCATTGAGAAATATCTTCAGCCTTGTGGCCTATATCAGGGATCCTCTTTATCTTGATTTATTGGTCCAGTAACAATAATAGACTCAGTAAGTGTTCTAGACAAAATGGCAGCCCTTCAGATTGTTGTTGATTTCGTTGGGTGGTTTAGAGGAAAGATCAGTGAAGCATCTGCGAGAGCAGCATATATACAGCAACCGGTCCCAGTAGGTTACTGGCAGCATGGCTGGAAATCCCAGCTCTGCACATACTACCTACAGCCACGTGTGTTTGTATTTCTGTGTGCGATAAGTATATTGTGGGTGGTGGTATTCTCCCAGGGTGTAACTTTTCCCCTAAACCAAAGAAAGCTAGGAGAAAAAGTAGTAAGTTTGAAAATCGCCCAGTGCTGAGATGAATTCAATGCCTGCAGAGTCACAGTCTGTAAAAAGTGTTAGTTTTCCTAGCTGTTTAACCTGCTAGAGACATCACAGAGTGTGCTGTGAATATGGAGGCTGAAGTTAAAGAAATGGATTATTAGTGTTTATTTGGAGCTCTTTTAAACAAAATATTGCACATTAAGTCAAAAGCAAGGCTGTCTGTGCCTGTAGAACTGTTTTAATGAGATGGAAAATCTACCTCACAGTGAGGGCACCGCGGCTCTGGATGTACTTTTTATGTACTCGGTACATAAATCTATTGTGTTGTCTCATTTTAGAACGATAATATGAATAATAGTTTCTTGAAAGCATTCTCAGATTTTCAAGTTTTAATATATTGGTATAATCATGTTTTCCAAGCTATTCAGAGGTTTCTGATGTAATTCATATTTTCTGTACACATGATACTTAACTTATCAAATAGCTCATGAACGTAGGGTATGTACTTAAAGGCACTGAAATGATGAGGCATTAATGAGAAGAACAGGCAGATTCTTGGCGATGATTTTTATGGGAGTTTTCATGCATGTCCTCCAGTTAAAAGTAGTCTACCTGTTGCCATAAAAGTCAAAATGAGGGGATAAGTACGGTGATGTCCTGTTTATTCTGGGTAGTTATTAAATCTATTAGTACCTTCCTTCCTTTCCCTGTGGTGGTCTTTGGCTTTTTACAGAGTGTGACATCATAACTTTCTTTGTTTAAAATGTACCTGGCACTTTCTCTTCTCTCTTACTTTTTTAGGAAGGTGACTGGAGTAGTTTGGGGGGATTTTATTCTTCAGGCTCCCCAAAGCCCAAATTGCCTCTCTTTAGTTTCTTTAAACCATCTGATGAAATATTGTCTGCCATTCTGGTGAAAACTCCAATAACAACACTCAAAGATAATTTTTTCAAGGAACTTTGCAAGCACTAGCCGGTGTTGCTGCATACAATTAAATGTTAATCTCAAAACCCAGTTACTTTTCTTTCTTCCATAGTTTCCCAAGCTAGATAAAAATATCTAGACTTGTTAGAACAGATCTTCAGTATGGGTGGTCTTTGAGCTGGCTAGAGCAGAGCTCTGCTTCCTGAGAGATTCAGTAGAGGGTTGGTTGCTCCTCAAGAAGGAAATCTTGGCGGCACAAGAACAGGCTGTCCCAGTCTGTCAGAAGAGGAGTCGGTAAGGAAGGAAGCCACCTTGGCTGAGTAGGGAGATCCAGGAAGATCTTCGGGAAAAGAGGGGAAAAATATGAGCTTTGGAAGAAGGGGCAGGTGTCTTGAGCCGACTATAGGAATGTAGTGAGATCGTGTAGGGAGAAAGTCAGAAGGGCTAAAGCTGAACTGGAACTCAGACTGGCCAGTTCTGTAAAAGATAACAAAAAGTCCTTCTATAGGTACATTAACAGTAAGAAGAGGGTCAAGGAGAATCTCCAGCCCTTATTGGATGCTGGGGGAACATTAGTGACAAGGGATAAGGACAAGGCTGAGGTCCTTAATTCCTTCTTTACCTCAGTCCATAATAGTAAAGATGGGTATTCCCCGAGTACTCATCCTCAAGAACTGGCTGGCAGAGAGGGGAGGAATAGCAAAATTCCCATGGTTGAAGAGGAAATGATTAGCGACCTACTTGGCCAGTTAGATACTAACAAGTCAGTGGGGCCAGATGAGATTCACCCGAGGGTGCTGAGAGAACTGACAGACGTGCTAGCCAAACCCTTTTCCATCATCTACCAGAAATTCTGGCAGACTGGGGAAGTTCCACTCGACTGGAGGATGGCAGATGTGACACCCATGTATAAGAACGGCTGGAAGGAGGATGTAGTCTACCTGGACTTCAGTAACGCCTTTGACACAGTTTCTCACAGCATTCTGATTGAGAAACTGGCTGCCACTGGCCTTGACAGGTGGACCCTCAGCTGGATTAAAAACTGGCTGGATGGACGGGCCCAAAGGGCGGTGGTGAATGGAACCAAATCCAGCTGGAGGCCAGTCACGAGTGGCATCCCCCAGGGCTCAGTCCTGGGTCCAGTCTTGTTCAACATCTTTATCAATGACCTTGATGAAGAGATTCAATGCTCCCTCAGGAAGTTTACAGAGGAAACTAAACTAGGAGGAAGTGTTGATCTGCCTGAGGGTAGGGAGGCTCTTCAGAGGGATCTGAACAGACTGGACCGATGGGCTGAGAACAACGGGATGAAGTTTAACATGACCAAGTGTAGAGTGCTGCACATGGGACATAAAAACCCCATGCAACACTATAGACTTGGGGGAGGTTGGCTGGAGAGCTGTCAGGAAGAGAAGGACCTGGGGATGTTGGTTGACTGCAGGCTGAATATGAGCCAGCAGTGTGCCCAGACAGCCAGGAAGGCCAATGGCAACTTGGCTTGTATCAAAAACAGTGTGGCCAGTAGGTCTAGGGAGGTAATTGTGCCCCTGTACATTGGTGAGGCCACACCTTGAGTACTGTCTGCAGGTCTGGGCTCCCCACCATAAAAAGGACATTGAGGTCCTTGAGCAAGTGCTGAGAAGGGCAACCAGGCTGGGGAAGGGGCTGGAGGGCAAATACTGTGAGGAGTGGCTGAGGGAGCTGGGGATGTTTAGCCTGGAGAAGAGGAGGCTGAGGGGAGACCTTATCACCATCTACAACTATCTGAAGGGAGGTTGTAGAGAGGTGGGTGATGGTCTCTTCAGCCAGGTGACAGGAGATAGAACAAGGGGAAATGGCACAAAGCTGTGCCAGGGCAGGTTCAGATTGGATATTAGAAAAAATTTTTTACTGCAAGAGTTGTCAGGGCCTGGAACAGGCTGCCCAGGGAAGTGGTTGAGTCGCCTTCTCTGGACGTGTTTAAACAAAGGGTTGATGAGGTACTTAGGGATATGGTTTAGCACAGGATGGGAATGGTTGGACTTGATGATCTTCAAAGGTCTCTTCTAACCTTGTGATTCTGTATTTCTTTTAGTGTGTCACTTCTCAGTGTAGGATGGTCCTTGTCTACATCATTAGCAAAATCCTTCTATTTTGGTAGAAGGAGTAGGCAAGGTTTTCTCCATTCTCCTCCCAGCTGTAATTGCTGTTTTGCAGATGGGTGAATCTCCATCTTTGTTTCATAAAGATTTAGTACATAATAATGAATAAGCTGTTACTGAACGTGGAGTTGTGTAGCATTATCTCATACGATAAAGCTGGTATGGAAAGCCTGTGCAGTGAGGGCTGGTGTTCTGGCTTTTGGGGAGGGGCAGCTGGATAATAAGATTCAGTGGCTTTCTCTCAATTACATGCCTAGCTATAGACATACATGTGGTACTGACAATTTCAATCAGATTATTGACAGGAATGTAAATTAGGTACATGTGGTTGAATGTTCCTCTATCTGTTTTGCTTAGAAACGATGAATTCTGTCCTTCATAAACAAGCAGAGAGGTGGTATTTATTGTAAAAGAAGATGATGTCTTGCTATTTCAGGAAGTTTTCTTAACCATTTTTTAAAGTTACTAGGCAAAATGAAGAATAAAGGGTATTGCTAATTGCACATCATTGTTGTTGTGCTCTATTATGTTCCTTTTTTATTGCTTTGAGCTAAAAGTTATGACAGTATCTTTGTAGTGTCCTTTAAAGTAATGGAATTTTTGGGAGTGTGATGTTTTTTTGCTTGTTTGAGTTCTCTTTAGGAAGTAATGACAATAAAAATCTTTTCCTTGTCCCCAGAAACCGAGTGACTCATTTATCCAGATGGGTACAATATGAATTGTGTCTGAGAACCAGGGACTGGAATGCAAAGAGTTTGGTGTTGTTTGTAATGTGGTTGAAAAGCTGTTCATATAAAAGAGCAGCAGAAGGTTCTTTTAAATCCATAGAGTTCCTTACATCAGCTTGCTGAGACACTTTCCATCTGGGAAGATGATGTTTTGTGGGGGAAAATATCTGAATTTTTTACTGCTGTAGATAGTGAATTGTTTCAGCGAAGAGCTCGTGTTTCTGTACAGTATAAGAGCTGTTACTAAATCAAACCAGTTTTAGAGGCGTAAGCACTGAGAGAAACCCCCCTCCCTGTGCCTCTTTCCTTTTGTGCTACTTTATGTAAGTGCCAAATGGAAAACTGGTATTTTGTTATCATTTGAGCTGTCCAGGAAGTTTCTTCTGTTCTTCCTATAGGTCCTTGAAGTACTGCTTCTTCGAATTGATATGGTGTCATTTCTGGCACTGCTTTGCACCCTTCACGTACTGTTTTGGGGTGTACAGATGAGGTATTTGTAAATGAGATAATCCTTCCCCAGCACAGCCAGAGACACTGTACTGCGAGAATGATGTTAGGGTCTATCCCTTTTACAGTCTGCAAACCCTAGATGTGTTCTAGTGGAGGTGCCATTAGAAATGTCACCTGCAGAGAGGGACTGTACAGCATGTAGGAAGGATGGATCCCCATGTCACCCACTGGTCTGTACTGTCTGGTCTGACCGCATTTACCCCTTCCCTTTCCCACGCTCCCACTTGAGAGTTTACCTGTAGCAAACCTAGCAGGACTATTGAATTAAGAGGCCTGCTTTTGAGCATTTTCTTTTACCATCCTTTTGTGTGATTTTAAAATGCAATGAATTTACAATTTTTTTTCTTAGTGCCTGAACAGATTTTTTACTAACCTGGAGGAGAATTGGCTAGTGGCGTTTTGGAAATTATCATTACTGCTGAAGTACTGCTGAAAGCACCATGCTGATGTTCCCCTTGTATGTCAACTCTAAAAAAACTCATTCCTGAACTAAGTCTCTCATGCCAAAGCTCGTCCAGTCCCCCCCCACCCCTTGACATTCCTCACATAGCTACTGTCTTGTCCTTGCACCAGGCTTTCTTGCATGACTTCTGCTGGTGGCCCAAGATAATCCGTGGCCCGAATTTTAAGGCATCCCACCGTTTGCTGCTTTCTATCGCTCTGCCACAGCCTCCTTTTTCTCTCTGCCTTACAGGGGTTCTATTAGGCTGAGTACCTTTGTTTGGGTGGCCCCTCCTTGTCTTATACCACTCAGCCTGGAAATCCTTGCCTAACATTTGCCTGTGCTGAGAATGACATCCTCTCTTTCCTCTAGGAAAAGCCTTTAATGCTTTTCCTGGAAATTCACATGGGGATTTGAAGCAGTGACTGAGAGGATGGTTTTGGATGAGCTGGGTGCTATAGCTGGCAGTGCAGGCAAGTGCAACAGCTGAGCAAGTCACATGAGGAGCATTTCCCATGTGCTCAATTGTTTTGGCATGCTTCACATCAGACCATATCTCTTAGCACTTTGTGGACTTGCTTCATGCTGCTGTTGGCCTTTGTCACCCATTCCCGTTCTCAAGGCTGCCTGGTGCATCCACTTTTTCCACTTTGCTTTTGAGCAGATTTCAGAAGGGCCATTTTTTCTGTGCACGATGAAGTTAAGTCCTTGAGCCATCTTTTGGGCAGTCCTCCCACGTGGGGCAGAGATTGCCTGACACAATAGCAGAATAAGGATCACAGCAGCTAGTCTGCAGGCTGTAAATTAACTTCATGGACCAGGTCATACTGTGCTTTGAAGTAGTTGCTTTTTTATTTGTGTGCTTCCCCCATTTAGTCTTCAAGAATATAAATCTTTAGGAAGAATTATCATAGTTTAAAAGGCTTAGACAAATAGCAGCTGGTATTGGTTCGTGGTCTCCAATTGGTTCCAGACATCCCTGGTTTTGATAAGATTACAAGACAATTCCAGAAATTCCCTGCCTACAGCTTTTGCTAATGCCATTAAATGTAACGTCGTGATTACCGATGCTTTTGGAGCTGATTAGCCAGCATCCTGCGTGACTGATAAACACCCTAATTTAATTATTTCTTCAGAATGTCCTTGTGTTGTACCCCACTCCCCCTTTTTAGGTTATCTTTATTTTAAAATACAACTTAGTAGAAATTTTTGATGGGGATTTTGAAGAAGGCCTCAAACACAAGGATGCCTCTGTTCAAGCTCATGCTCAAGGGAGACAGGATGCTCTGCTTCAGCAGTGGCCAGAACAAGCCTTGTTCAGTTTCCTAGCTATTCAAAGTTGGCTTGGCTCCATACCCATGGAGGTGTCATCCCAAGGGGAACACTTCACCTGAAGCATGGCTTTTTGGCTTTGTGGAAAGCTGACATTCATGTATTCATTCTGTTTGGGTGTTGACACAGAGAAAGAGCTCATCACGAAACCTCCTGTTGGAGTTATCCCATGTGTAAAGTACTGACAAGCAGAAAAATGTTCTGTGAGGAGTGTCTGAGAGCACAAAAAAGGGCAATGATCGAATAAACTCCAGAAAAAAAAGATTATTTTTTCTGGGACACAAGGGATACATGTTTTGAATGTCTGTGGTGAGAGATTAGATGAGTTGCCTTAGTTATGTGTACATTTCTGTCCTTTTCCTCTGGACTGTTGTGAATTTCTCTCATGATAAGCATTTGTAAATTATGTCTTTCTTTTAATAGCCATTCAGTGAAATATTTTTTTTGAAGTTACTGTCAATTATAATTTTGCATTTTCATATGTACATGATGGTCTTTCCTTTATTCACCCTCCCTGCCAAATAAGATTATCCCTTACTTCCAAAAGCATGCCCATAACTGATGCTGCGGTTTGTGAGCACATGTGTAAGGAAGGCAGAACAGGTAATGTCTCAGTTACAGTCCAGGCCTCAGCATTGTTTTGTTAACAGGGCATTGTTCACACTTTCATTACTCACGTCTTCATTGCTGAAAGTGAGAGGCCAAGATTCTTGTTTGGTTCTACTTGGCAGCATTATAAGGAAACTGAACTGATTTTGCTTGTAGATGAGCCTGCAGGCCATAGTTCACCTGAGATTTTTATTGCATTCATCAGCCTGTTTTACGAGTCACGAAGGTGTTTGTCCCAACCTTGGCTAATCTCAATGTGAGGCGATAACGTCCTGTATGCACAGGGCCAGGCAGAGCGTGAGGGTGAAATGTATGAGGTCAATGCACGTTAAAGAAAACGTGATGAACTTTCTCTGCAGCCTTGAACCACCTGTTTGAACAACCAACTTGTAGTGATTGGAGCTGACATGGGGAGATCAGCACTGTCAGGGGATTTTAACAATCTTTAGCACGTGAATTTAGTGTACATTAACCTAATGGGCATGCCTTTTCTTTTTTTCTCATGTGTGAATGTGCCTACTCTATCAAACATAGCTGATTTTAATTTGTACTATTTATTGGTATGAGTGTATGTTGTACGTGGTGGGGCAGATTTTAACCGCAACTCCCAGTCTGTAAATTGGGGAAAAGACAAGCAAAATTTGATTTTGTGCAGTGTATAAGAAAGGTACTTGTGTAGATGGGTGTACAGGTACTGAAAATCTGTCGCATGAGTCTTGATTCAGAACTTCATCTAGTAAATACTTGAATCTCTCCACTTTCCTAATTTCACATTAAAACTGGATTAAGATGTCTGTTACATCTGTATGTACCTGTGTTAGGTATGTTTAAAAATTGCATGAAGGGTATGTGTATGGTCTTGCTTTTGGTCCAGTGATTTGTATTGGGCGTATATACTTCATTTGTGCAGTTTGCCTCAGCGTATGCACGTCTCAACCTATGAGTCAGATAACCAAATATGCTTGTGTTGCCAATATTGTCTCCTGTTTATATATAGCGAGGCCATAAAATGATAGTAAAGAATGAGCAGGACCTATCAGTGTAGCTACTTCAATGTGCGAAGTGCATTACTGTAGCTATGTGGCTTTACTTTCAGCCAGCCAGCTATACAATCTAAGCTCATTAAAAATGAAGGAAACAAAACTTATCTCCAAAAAAATGAGAGAAGAGGAGAGTGGGGTGGGGAGGAGGTGCCTTCATGAACCACAGGGTTATGTTTTTATGTAACTGCTTTTGTGGCTATCAAACTACCCGAAGTTCATGGTATGTTCATCTTGTCAGTATGTATTTAAGACCACCAGCTTTGTTTTATTTCAAGCCATCTTTTGGGTTGATGTAACACAATATGACTGAATGTCTTTTGGCAGGGAATAACTAATCTAATCCATATACCACCAGATGAAAGTAATTTACTATGGGTTTGTGGAAGAGCTTGAATTTTCAGTGCAGCCCACAAAGACATTTTCCCCTTTTAATTGTCTCTTTTTTTATATCTAAACAGATCCAGCAATGGGAACAGAACCTGGAAAAATTTAACATGGATCTTTTCCGAATGCGATGTTACCTAGCGAGTTTGCAAGGTGGGGAGCTCCCAAACCCAAAGAGCCTTTTGGCTGCTGCCAGTCGTCCTTCAAAATTGGCTCTGGGCCGGCTCGGCATTTTCTCCGTCTCATCCTTCCATGCACTGGTAAGTCTGAATGTACTTTTCACGGGTGCGTTACACAAAGCCATCATATTTTACTTAGATGTGGAGTTGTGTTGGGATAATACATGACTGGACCCACATGCCTTGGTTCAGACAGCCCTGTTTGCTTCTCACACTTTCTGCCTGTTCTTTGACTAAAAAAAAAGAAAAGAAAAATTATCTTCCACAGACACAGACTTTGAAAGCATAAGGATATGGTCATGACTTTTTTTTTTTTTGGCCCTTGAGGACTCTGAAATTGGGTACTTCTGACCTATATCTAAAAAAGAAACAAACCAAGTATTCGTCAGGTGTAGATGAGTCATGTTGAAATTTTATCACCGCAATTTCACCTCCACTGTGTTCAGGGTTTAAAGTGTTTAAGAACTAAATCACTTAGAGTGAAAAGACCCTAACACTGAAATTTCAAAAGGTGATTCAGGTCCCTCTGGACTGAGCTGATCTTTTTTTGGAGGTCCAAGATAGCTCCATTTATCAGAAACAGTTTGATTCCTGAAGATGAAGTATTTTACTACAGAGAATTCAAAATTATGTCACTTTGTAAGAACGGTGGCCTGTGCTTGCAAAGAAGTATGAGGGAGATCCTCAGCTGATGTAAGCTGTTGTCATGGTATCAGCTTTAAGTGAAGTACGGCAGTAGCAGGTTTGCCTCTACTCTTTAACCTTGGCTGTGAGTCTGGTCTTGGCAAAGAGGTGTGGACCACATTTGCTGCATGAGAAGTCAGTCTGAATAGTAGTCCTGAAAGTCCTGTCAGGAAATGTGGTTCTCTCTGCCACTGTTTTTATCTGTGTGGTTTATGTCATTGCTTGCTAATCACTGAGTGCCATAGCAGGTTTATCTCCTGTGTTTGGCAATTTTGAGTCTGTCTTCTTCTAGTAATTTCATATCTGACTGATAGGTTATCATTCTTTTTTGTAGTCTTGTCAATAATTTCTTTACCTGTAGAGAGAAATATTTTCTCAGTTCCTCCCTTCCTATGACCTTCTAATTTTGCCTCATAAAAACACCCAAACTTACACTGCCACACAACTGGAATACCAAAATGAACATCACTGCTGAAAGTTTAAAACACTGTTCTTGCACCTTGGTGTATTACGCTGAGGTGAACTGAAGTAACTCTCATTTGATGCCTCAAGTTGAAATAATGGTCAATATTTTGCTCTTATGAAAGTGATAGATGAAGACCTGTTTCTGTGTTTAAATAGATCTGCTCCAGGGATGAAACTGCTCTCAGGAAACGTACCCTGTCTCTGTCACAAAGAGTCCGAAATAAGAAGGGTTTATTTTCTTCGCTGAAAGGACTGGACACATTGGCAAGAAAAGGAAAAGAAAAGCGGCCTTCCATAACTCAGGTAGATCTTGGGAGTAGCATGAAAGGGCTTTTTCCTCCTTGGGGCTCATCCTGCAAAGTGCTGTTGGTGAATGGGGTAGATATCTGTTCAGCAGATTTACATTCACGGATTCAGTAGATGTGTCAGACTTGGAATGAGAGCATCACATCTGAAGAGTATGTATCTAATTCTGGGTTGGAATAGCTAAGACTAGTGAATGAGAGGTTTTGACCCAATTTTTATCAGCAGCATGAGGCCATTGGGTTTGAATTTACAAGAAGACTTGCTTTCTTATTTGAAAGAGTTTCTTTGGCGATAGCTTGTACACGCAGTCCTTGGCACAGTGTTTTGCTGGCTTGCGACTTAGACCCTGACCTATTACAGCAGTTTAATATAGAATGGCACAGGTGAGGCCTCAAGGAAAAAAGAGACTGCTGCAAAGACAGCTGTCTTTGGCATGACCTCTCAAAGCAACACATCCTGCTTGGAAGTACGTCTTAGCCAACAGGAGAAGACCACGGTCATGCAGGAGGCCAGCTGCAGCTGTGTAATAAAGCTCTGCCATTCTACACCAGCTGAAGACTCGGGTCAGGTTTGCTGTTCTGGGGCAGGCTGGCACCAGGGAGAGAGGCTGTGCTGATATGAGTCCCCACTGAAGGGCTGCGTGACAACTAGTGAATGTACAGCATCTCACAGGGTCATTTTCTCTTTCTGAAAGTAATGGCCTGTGCATGCCATTAGTGTAAACCCACACTTCAGGAGTCTGTATTTTCTCAATGCAAATGCAATCAAATGTGAAACAAAAGTTTGCTGCCTTCTTTCTGACAAAAAGGTAAATAACAGCAGAGACACATCCTTGATGGTGAGGCAGAAAGAGGTAGAGGCACACCCGTGCTCAGATTACTATTTTCACTAGCCTTTGCTGTGTCTGCAGTTCCTCCTGCAAAGCAGTATTTTGTTCATTGTTCATTAGGTGACTTTGCTCCTGCTCCCTGGCCCTTGTATTTTGATTTTATTACTCAAAAAATCTATGATCAGCACTTGAAAACTGTCTGTGCTTGCATGTCTGGTAATCTGCCTGTGGAATATTTAAACAAGGCTATCAGTACACGTGCTGCAGTAGTCCCAGAGCTGATGCAACAGATTTAATGTTGCAAAATGGCATGTCAGGATTTTCTGGTCTAGTCGTTTGTATTTTTAATAGATAAATATTTATCTATGTGTTACACTGGGATTAAGCTTCTTTGGGTGACTGTTACGCATTTTAGCATATGGATGGAGCTATGTTTACATGATGTAATTGACTAAGAATAAAACTCAAGTGTGTCTTAAAAAAAGAGGGAACTGAAGGATAAATTTTCCTCTGGTCATCCTTTTTCCATAATTTCCCGTGTTCCCCAGTAGGTGAGGCTGGTCTGTGAGTTCTGCACCTCTATTTCTTTAATGATAAGAGCCCTGAGGGAAGGGAAGTTCATGCTCCTTAGCTCCGTTCCCAGTGGAGCTGATACCTCGCGCTGTCTTAGCTGGGTAATACATCCTCCCCTATGCTTTATCGCCCGTGAAGGGGATTCTGCAGAGCTTGGAGATGGGGAATCTTATTTCTGTAGCAAGGAGAGGAGACTCCTGCTGCCCTCCCAGAGCTTTTCTGAGCGCAGAAGTGCCCCTGGCATGTCTTCACACTGCTTATTCCAAGCCTCACAACCAGCCATCCCCAAAAGTGCTCATTTTCATCCACAAGCAGAGGTTCTTGATTTATTTATTTTATTTCTTATTTTTTATTTAAACATCCTACAATAAAATTAAGGAAATGTAAATGCTGAGTGTTGCCTATGAATAATGCCAGGCTGTGACTCATAACCATAAAACTGAGGAATCTTTAAGGGCATGGCTTGAAAACTGACCCATGAACCGAGAAGGTGGCTGAAAAGGGATCCATGCCCTTGCTCATACTTGTGTGTGTGCACGCATAATTGTATATCAAAACCAGAATAGGCCTGAGGGTGCCTTTCTTGCTGTCTCTTTGAGCCCAATGGGAAACTGGATTAAACAGAGCAGAGGAGCTCACTTCTCTGCTCATTGTGTTGCGATGTCTGTGTCAAACAATAAGTTAAAAATGTCTTGCTTCCTTGGATTTAATTAAAGTTCATTTGACTGGAGCTGGTATGTTTTAGTCTGCTGTGCCCTAGCTGCAAAATAAGACGGTATATTCCTGAACATCATTGTGACAGAGAAGTTTTTAATTTTCTTAAGTTTAATTTTACGGTATTAATAAAAAAATGATTCAGAGTTTCTATGCTGGGAGGCTTTCATAAACATTAGTGAAATGGCTCAGTGTTTTACAAATCAGTTAATAAAACTTCACTGTAGCAGATGGGGGATGTCTAGGCTCACATTATCCTCAGTTTCTTAAATGCTTATCTGCTTTCTTGTGTCTAAATGATAAACTGTTTTGAGAAATCATAAACAGTAAAATACTTCGATTACATCTGTGGGTGAGACAAGGAAGAGGAAGTTCAGAAGCGGTGCCCTTTATTTGCGTTGGCAGAAACTGGATTTTGTGTGAAATTTTAAGAGAGTTTGTTGTTTTGGATTATCCAAAAGGCTTTTGCTAGAAAAAAACGAAACCAAAGAAAAGAAAAACCAAACTGAGATATAAATTTGATATTGTCCTGATTTGTAGACTGCAGGAGATGTTAAAAACACTATTTATTTGCCTTTGTGATATACTAGTAGTTAAGCTTTCAAAACAGATGGGGAACGTACGTCTCAGTTTCTTCTTTCATCACTTCCAAAGCAGACACAGTAGTCAGCTATTTTCATTACTTAATAGTGCAGGGTTTGGGTCAAGTATGCCTTTAAAGCTAAGCTAAAAGTTTCCATTGATATAGCGTCAAGCTAACTGCTCAGTTAGAAGAGATGAAGAACTGTAGGGTAAGAAGTTTTAGAAAGCAACAGTAATAATTTCAAATAGTTCCTTTAAATCGTTACGAGATTTGTATCTATACCTAACGGTATCCCAAAGGGTGAAACTTTAACTTTGAGCATAGCGCATGATTTGAAGGTAAATTACTTTAATCTTACTGCTAAACAGTTGATAGGAAAAACCAAGGACGTGAATGCTTTTAAGTGTGTTTTGATGTGAATGTGCATGCATTCTGAAAGAGAAAACTTGCTTAAATTTTCTTTATAGAGGGAGATTTGTATTTCTTTAATACTTCTAGTCAGAACAAAGTGATAAAAAGTACAAAAAGATCCCTGGGGTTTTCCAGGCTGAAGTATATTCATTTAGTTTTCATTTTTATTTTTCCAAAGAATTTACCTAACACAGATAAGGAACAAAGGGGTTTATTGTTTTAACTGATTTTGCTTTTTTTCAATCTGTAATATTTTCATAGATTTTTGATTCAGCTGGAGGACATGGATTTGCTGGTGTCCAGAATTCAGCCAGCTCCGCTGAGGTAAGATACGCCTGTCCTCATTGTGCACTGTCTCATTTTTCCTGAATGTATTTCATGAAGTGTGTGATGAGGCTGTTTCAGAAACCCTACAGAGGTTCATAAAATGCAGTTAGTGTTAGATGGCAGGATTATAATTCTGCTAATGAAACTACTTTAACATAAGCTTCTGAACACGCATGGTAGCCTTAAAAAGAAAAAAAGAAATCCCTAGAAGCTTCTTCACAGCACTAATCCTTAGAGTATGTACACTGTCTGACACACTTGAAACTGATCTTGTTTAAAATCACCCTTCATGGTTATGCCAAAACCCAAGGTGTGTTTTTTCCCCTTTGCCCACTTTAACAGAACCTGTATATTTTTAGTATAAAGGTAAACAGAGCCTAACTGAAGTCTGTGGAGCATACCAGCAGAGAAGTGCAAGCTAATACATAGCTGGAGATTTCCCAAGTAAAGGAAGGGGAAGTGGCATCCTCTCAACTGCTTTATTCAGTAAATAGCTGCAGGAGATATTCTCTGGTGCCCAGGAGGAGGAGAGCTGCTGCCTGGCACGAGTCACAATCGCTCTTAGCTCCTGCACCTTCCCCAGGGATAAGTCCCTGTCCCTTGGTCTGGAAGCAAAGCTCCAAAATCCATGATCATATGCATGTAGAACCACTGGGTGATGTCTGTGTACTGCAAGGCTTACACAGGCCGACTCCTCCTGCCTCGGTAGGCTTGTGCAGCCTCTAAATAAAAATTTCAAATTAGGTCTTGGGCACAGACTTTGTTTTCAGTATGGTATAGCTGGCTTTCTTCAATGGCAACATGTGCCGGACCCAAAGTGGTACTTGTCTTCTCATCTACCCCTTGTTCCTTTTCCTCCTTTGTTGCCTGCTATACCCCAATGTAGTTTAGAACTTGAAAGACTTAAAAATAATTGTAATACAGTAGAGGTCCCCAAAAGCTGAGTTTGTTTACCAGGTATTAGACAAAAAGTCAAAATCTGCTTTTAAAATGAAATATTGCTCTTGAAAGTGATCAACTGTAATGAAGAGCTATAATGAGTCTCATGAGGAAGGTTTGGACAAATTTCATCATTTCTCATAGGTTTTTGTGTCGGGTTTTTATATCATTATGTGCTACATGGTTTGTTTTCTCATCAAGTGCATTCATTTAATGGCTAAGTAAAAAAGAAATATATAATGATGCAGAAGTTATGCCACTGAGAGAGGCATCTCCCACCGACAGCAACTAATCCTATATAATGGTGCATTGCCTCCTGAAAGTATCCTCACATTTTGTCTGTTCTTTGAAGAATTATTTTGAAATACTTGAATTCCCTTGGTTACTTGACCACTTGCTTGTTATGTCCTGGGTTGGGAAAGTATTTAAACCAAATCACTCCTCTCTTTTCAAAATATAATTTGGAGGGATTTCTGGGTGAAATGATCTCAGATGTCCTGTAGAGAACACTTAAAAATTCCTCCAGAATGTACCACTGGGTGTGGTGAGAGATGGCATCCACTTCCCACCTCAGAGACAGTAAACAGTTTGTTCCTGTCTGATCCCTGTCAAAAAAGTGTAAAGGTTTGGTCCCTCTTGTACCTGAGAAGAGGCAAAATCTCCGGGTGTATCCCCTGAAGGTTTCTCCCAAAGGTCTGCAATGCCAGTCCCTGAGTTTAGCACCAACCTCATCAGGGCTGGGAGGTTGATGGTGGTGTCTGCTGTGAGTCTCCTGTCCTCTGGTGCAGTAAATGCATTTGCTTTTCCTGAACCTTTTTGAGGAGGCAGAGAAAGGTTTTGAGGGTATAAGGGAGCAGGCAGAAGGAAATCCTCTCCCTTTGGTGCCATGTTGGGGAAGGGACATAGTCTGGCTTCTTGCAACAGGACTTTATGTGTTCCTCTGTAGAAGCAGCCTGCTCCAAATTCAGACAGATGCTCACAGCCCTGCTCCCTGGGTAAAGGGGGATGGTGTGGGGGCGAAGTCCTTGCAGATTTTGGGCCAAGCTTTCACAAAGTTTAGCAGGGTTGTGTTTCAAGACTGTAAAAAAGAAAACCCAACCAAAAAAAACCCCACCCCAATTTAGGTGCTGAAGCAGAGCTCTGGAGCTCAACCTTACTTCTAGAAAAACATTATCATTATTATTTTTATTGCAACCTTGTTTCTAAAACCATTTTTTAAATGGGAATTAAATATAGCGTGGGCATTTTTAAGATCCTGACATTTTGATGAATCATACGACAACTCAGAAATGATTCATCACAACGCTGAAAACCGTTACTTTGGCATCAGCCTGGTTTCATTGGCTGATTTCAAATGAAAACAAAAAAACAACACAAAACAAATCCAGCATCAAAACTTTTATAAAATGCTACCTTAGAAGTGCAGTAAATGACGAATAGTGAAGTCTGCCAGAGAAGCTGTATTTTCCCTGAAAAGGATGATAAAAACAGAGGCAGATAGAGGGGGGGAAATTATGAAGTAACCTGTTGGTCCTGAAGCAGCCCTGTGGCACAAAGTGTGACAGTTTGCAAATCCTGGCGCCTATTTCTGGAAAATTGGATGGGTTGTTATAACTTTATGTGGCAATGAATGAATGAACTATTGTAGAATTAGTCACTGCAGGCATAACAGGAAAAAAAATTTCTTCATGTCAGATTTTCTGAGATGGAAAATGTGGATGAAGCAGCGGTACCTTGACAGCAGTTAAGGAACACAGTCATGTTGAATAACAGAGGCAAATTTATCTCAAGGCGTATGCTTGAGCACCAGTGTACTTGGCAAGGCAAGGAAAGCATCTTATACTTGATGCCCAACTTTATGTCCTGTCTTAAAAGCTTCTGCAAGAAGGCGGCCTTAAACCTATTTCTCATCACCTTCATCCTCTGCTTTTGGTTAGTTTTGTTTTTATCTTTGGCAATAGTGAGATTTATTTCTGCGGGACAGGTTTGAAGAACTACGGTGATAGTGCAGTAAACCACTGAGGTAGTTACAAACCTCTGAGCTGCTGGGAGCATCTCCCTAGCTGAGGATATGTAGCTTTGGTTTTCCTTGGAGGAAGTCACTAGAGAATTCAGTCTGACTTGTTCCTGCTCAACTCTTGCAGCCTGTCTGCCTTGCCTTTTCTCCTTTCTGTTATTTACACTGCAGAAGGAGGTCGGCTTTTGTTTCCAGGCATTTGATTTAGCACTTTCTGAGAGGACCACGCTTCTGTGGGAATGATCTTCTTCAACACCCACCGGTGTTATGAGCAGTCTGGAACCACGGCCAACCAGGTGAAACTTCACCTGGTGCAGATTTCATCACTCCATTAATTGCAGCAGCATAACAGGATTTCTCTAATGTATAGTTACAGTAGAGTTTCCATGGACATCTGTTAATTGAGTTTTCATTTTCAACTGGCTACAAGGGACAGTTGAGCAAGATAGTTAAGATTTGTGAATGCTATAAGTTCATTAATATTATTCTGCCAAACCCAGCATTACTCTGACATCAATAAACAAATTATTACTGTGCCATAGTCTGGGATGGCTGCAACCTGAATTTCTGCATTGTTTAGTAATTACCTGAATAGGATTGCTTGCTACTTCATTTTCACAGCCATGGTTGTTATTTGTAAAAGCAAAATAATATTGGTCTCTGTTGCTACTGGTAGATTGTTGTCAATAACTTTGCAGCCTGCAGCAAGGGAGGCAGTCCCTGTGCAGTGATTTTACTGCAGCTTTTAATTGCAGTGCCCCCCTCTCCCCAGCACAGCTTGTGTCCCTGCAGAGCCAGGAGGAAGAATTGCATAATCAAGGGGCTCTATGTAGGCAACAACCCCCCACCACTAATCCAAACAAGGCTACAAAAAACCCCACATTAAGTAGGGAGGTAGGCACTCCTGAGAAGAGCTCAGGGTATCTTAAGATACGTCTTCGGTGGTAGTTCTGTCACTTTACAGGGTTATTGTCCCCTTGCATTGGCCGTAAGGAGAATTAAGCGACCCTCTCTGCATAAACTTAAATGCCTTGATGTGGGTTTTTAAGCGACGTGCTGAATAGGCAGACCCAAATATATAGGTGAAACACCACATTCTGAACAGCTCAGTGTTTTTCTTCTTGTGTGGCTCCCTTTGAAATGTGTAGACCGAAGTGCAGTACGGGAGAAAGTGTGAAAAGGAAGGGTGAGAAAACAACAGGGAATTTATTCAGGGTGGATGTTATTATTTGATCAAGCCCAGTGGCTTTGGAACAAGGGTGGATGTGAAGCAAAATGGTAAACAGGCAAATACCCTGTGCTACCTAAGAAACAGAATGTTCTTCAACTGTAAATAGAATAGGAACACTTCATTCCCGCTTTAGTCCTTCATTATGTCATGGCAAGCCTTGCTGCACAGTGCTCTCTGCTGGAAGTTTACTATATCATCATTTTCTGTCAAAATTACAGTAATTATGGTTTTTTTTACATGCATTCAGTAAAATTGTAGAAGTTAGTTCTTGAGAATTTATTCCCATTGCACTGTAATATCAGGTAGCTGCATCTTTTCACTTAGAGTTAAATCAACAATTAATATGAGATAGAGGCGTGAAGTCTGTAATGGGAATGCAGAGGAAGTACAAACCGATCTCAAAACAATCAAGTCTTTGACAGTGAATGAGAGCAGGTAACAATACTTTGTCCCTGTCTTACCATGGGGCAATACACTGTACTGTATCTGAAGACATATCCACTGCAAATTGCCGATGTGATTGTGCTTTTGGGTGTTTTGTCATTTTTGATTTTGCAACATCCACATACATTTTACATTTCTCCCTTGTTTCCAGCAGCAAGTTGATGACTTTTTCAATGTCTACTGCTCGGTGCCAGAGAGCATCCAGAAGGAGAGTGCTTGGGAAACACAGACGTATGTTCACTTCGGTGACGGCCAAGGAGTGGCATTGACCCTCAAGCCAGAGCACAGGGTGGAAGATGTTTTGTCTTTGGCGTGCAAGGTACTAACTTTTCACATGTGATTGCACCTTGTTAATAGCTGTGGACTTGAGAATATATCAAAGGATGCCTAAATAGTGAAAACATAGCAGCATCTTCCTGCCTGTGTACTGAGGCACATGGCTATGTTTCCTTTACTTGTGTTATTTATGTATTGTACCCAATGTAGTGGGGTTGTGGAAAGGTATTTGAGAAATGTTGCTTGAGACAGGGCACAGTGAACAACCTAAAAAGCGGTGACAGTTTGCCAGGGTAGTCAACCTGTAAGAAACCTCAGCATGTGTCACTCTACATTGTCATTGCAGCAAACACTGTTTTTTTTCTGTGCAAATTAATCAGAAGAAAGTGGGGAATGGTTGGGGTAATGCCAGGAGATTAAGATACTTAAGACTGCTGTGACAAAGGCTATCATGTATGTTTGCTTCTTAAAGAAACCTTTCCAAGCTTTTAGTTAAATAGCAGCTCTCCTGAATTTCAAAGAGAGTGTTCCCTTTTGAAAATGACCGCCAGCAGTTTGAGAGGGTTTGCTATAGAACTCAGGACAGAAGACTGAGTGACAGGGTGAAGGTAAAGCAGGAATACCAATTTTGTCTACAGTTGAAAGACCAGCACCTCTAGAACATCACAACATACCTAGCACCTTTGCCTCCATGTGTCAGTGCTTGAATTTAGTGCTAACTTCCTGATACAAGTCACTTAAATTATGCAAGCAAGGATTTTGGAAAAACTAACTTTTTACTCCAAAGTTCTGTTTTCTGACAACAAGTAAATATAGAGTATTTACTTCAGAAGTAAATGGAAAACAGGAGGAAAAGGAGAAAAAAAAAAAAAAGGAGTTATGCTCTGTACAAAATCCAGCTGTGGCTTTTAGCATTGGTTAGTGTGAACTTTCAGGTAAGCCCATTCATCTGGCTTGAGGTTAATCGATTTTTAGGCTTCTGATGAAAAGACAGACCCAATTTAATGGCTCTTCCTACCTGGTGATGTTGTTAAAAAAAGAAAAACTTATTAAAGTTTTTAAAATTTTAGGGGTAAACCTAGTTTTTAAGATCAAAACAGGCAGACAGCTTTAGCCAAGTCACAGTTCGTCTCCATGGCATCACTGAGAAGAAATTATCTTCTCGTAGCTTTTGCTGTTGCAAAGCGAATCCTGGAGCAGCAGTTCATTGCCTGGCTCTCCTTTATAAAACCCGCTTCCCTCGGCGGAGGGGCTGCCTGAGACCCTGCGTGCCCACCAGGTGGCACGGCAGAGCCGGCGCTGGCGGGAGTAGTGACGGGGACACGCACGAGACCTGAAAGAGAAAAGAACATGAGTAACCATAAAATTCAGTTGAAAAGGAAATTCTTTACCTCTCCTACTCCGTCTTTGCAAAACATTTTTAAAGCTGTCTTTTAATTTTTCAAAGTCTGTATCACATGAAAATTTAGTCTTGAATAATTCGGGGTTTTTTCTTGAACATTTTTCTGGTTTATTTTTTTTCTTTCTATTGTGTGTGTAAAGCTTTTCATAAGCATTCTCTAATGCTGAATACTTTCTCCTCATCTATCCTGGTTCTTTTCCTTGTTACATTTTCATTCTGCTCTGGTGAGTGTAAGGAATCTTCTTAACAGAACATGTTTGAATGTTATGCGTATAAGGATAAAGTTCAAAGGGGTTGTTGTTTTGGGGTTTTTTTTAATCCCCATCATTCATGTTTTATGGGGTTTGTGCCCTTCTGATTTCTGTTGTCCAGCTGAGGCTTTTGGATAGCACATACAGAAGAAATTGTGCATTTGGACATGATTGTACAGAACACACATAACTTGTAAACTGCTACATATAATAAAATGTAAGGTAATTACTAGTTACTGAGTAGACTCAGATTGTGTAAACTGAGATGCATTAAAGCGATTAATTAACCCTAAGGATGCAGTCATTCCTCCTCTTTTAGAAACGCTGCTTCCTCCTGTTCTAGAAATGTTGCTCTATTAATATGCTAAAATGAAATGTTTTGTGCAGTGGTCTCACCAGCATCCTGATTTTCAGAAAGACTCCCATCAGGGGCTCGACACTTTCAGGCTAATATCCTTTGGGAATATTCCTATTTCCCTTTGACTTCCTGTTGAGACAGGATTTTTGCTTTGACCTCACGTGGTGAAGAAAAATAGGTGAAACTCTCTGATCGTAGATGAAACCCAGCAATAAAAATAAAATCCAATAAAGGCAAACCCCTAGGGAACCTGCTTCCCATCCCATCTCCTCTCCTAACAGCCCATACATGCATATACATTTTCTACATCAGAAGAAAATGTTGCTGAGCAGAACTGAGTCATTAAAAGTAGTAAAAGAAAAAGCTGGTTGTGAGTGTAAGTTCAAAAGAACAGAAAATAGGTGTGATATCTTTGGAAACATAGTGGTGCTTGGTTAATCTAGTAACCAAGACATTGTGTTTGTGAAAGGATTTGGGAGGATTGTAAGGGGAAAAATGGAAATTTCACTTGAATCTTATCTTTTAAGCAGTGCAGCTAGTTTTGTTTATACCACAAAAATAGTGAGAAAACTACTTGTTGAGCATTGCTTTGGCATGATTTCTAAAGAGCTTTTTGTACATGTGTGTCACTTCTTTGTCTTCTGGGATTCTGGAAATAAATAACAACTTCCAAACCCCATTCTCTTTATTCCTTAGATGAAGCAGCTGGAGCCAAGACACTACGGCCTACAGCTCAGAAGACTGGTTGATGAAAACACTGAGTATTGTGCTCCTGAACCATATGAATACATAGTAGACCAGGAAAGTGTGACTCCTTTTAGATAAAACCTCATGATGTCTGTAGCTACAGTTGAATTATCACCTATGAGTATGTGTGATTTAGATCTAAAATAAGGATTTAAAGCTGTTCCTGGATTGCATTCTGCCGTCCTCATACACACAGTCATTTGGCTGGCTAGGCACTACAAATGCTCTCTTCAAAAACAGAAGATTTAAGTGGGGCTTCTGGTACAAAAGCAAAGTGTCAGTCTCTACTCCAGGCTGGGTTTTCTATCTTTAGTTTATTCTGCATTTAGTCCCCCTGATACCATTGAGCCTTGCATGGCAACAGAGTTCTCTCTGTAAAGCCAGCAAGTGTTGGCTCTTTACTGATGCACAGACTGCTGTGCTTATTTCCCATGCTTGACCTTTGGGGTTTGTTGCTTGCAAATTCACGATTTGATGACTTCTGGTACTGATTTTTTTCCAACAGGTGTATGATGAAATAGAAATTTGTCCGTTAAATGTTTATCACATTCATCTTACAAAGACTGAAAACATAAGTGATTTTGGTGAGTTTAACCAAAACAGTTCTCAGGAATTTCTCTCTTCTTTCTCATTGCTCACTTTCTCTCTTCAGCACTGTTCTGTACCTGAGAGCAGGTAGAGCCATCCTTGATAGTTCAAAATCTGAGTCTGCAGAGGACTCGAGGTATAATATCAAAGACCAGAACTGATTGCTTTATACTGGCAAGCACATTTCTTATGTCTCCATTTGGGAAAGGTTTACTTTCTGATTTTGTTGCACTGGCCAATTAATTCAAGTGAGGAATTGTCAGAAGACAAGTCTCCTTTGATGTCCTTTGCCATGATGCAAACGGTCTCAGTCAAGGCCATGGTCAAGGTCTACCCTTTCTTTTCTGGTTTCGGTTTTTGGGAGTTTTTCAGTTGCTGGAGGTTTTTTTGTAGTTGGATCCTCCATTGGCACAGTATCAACAGAGTGTCGTTTGGTACAAATTTTGACAGACTTTTTATCTGTGGGAGGCGGTTATGCCTAGAAATAATTATATACCTTGCAAGGACACCTTTGTAATGCAGCTCTGTGCTGTTCTTTAGCTGCAATCCTGCCAGTGTAAGTACTTTTTTTTGGGCTGTCTCAGTCACTGGTCTTTATAGATTTGCTGCTTTATAGTTTGGCTTTCCAGTTTCTGGATCTGTTTAAGACAACTCTTTGTCTGATGGATGCACTGCAGAACTCTTACTATAAGGATGAGGTCTGCTATTGAAATGTCACATGGGGCTGAAGTAGAAAATGTTTTTTTGAAATGTAATTTGTTTTCTTGACAGCACAGCATGACATTTCCTGGAAATTGAAAAGACCTATTAACTTTAACAGGCCTTAGAATGACTGAGAAACACTGTGATAACTTCTCTGTGCTCTGTGGGTGTGTTCTCGTAAGAAATGTGGAGTCTACCAAATACACAAAATAAGAGAGAAATGTTTCCAAAAAGTTTATTTGATTTAAACCTCTTTTACTTCAGGTTTTGCTGTCACAGCACAAGTCGATGAAAATCAGCATCTTTCCCGTATATTTATAAGCGATGTTCTCCCTGATGGACTGGCATACAAGGAAGGTATTGTATTGTATTTATGTTTAATACTGTACTTCATTATCTTTTTAAAGTCCCAAAACATGAAGGAGCTTTAGTACTGCTGTCTGAAATGGTTCTTGGCTTTTATTATGCATAGTTTTCCTTTCTGGACACCATGGAAAGTATGTGATATTAGGAAAGATAATGTGCACAGACTAACTGAATTATCCTTCCAGTATAGCAGGGAGAGTTCTTGTTCACCCTGGGAGACAAAGTCTCCATCTGACCAAGTGTTTTTGTAGGGAGGAACAGGCTGGAGAAAGAGTTCAGCTCACACTGGGGGAACCTCATGGGCTTGGTCAGTCTCCAAGACCCATCACTTCCACTTTTGCTGGCAATGAAAAGTAGCCTCCCTCCTCAAAACAGTTTTCTGCATATGTTTCTGCGAGCACCTTCTCTGTTGCATGGCTCAGAAAGAGGGCTTCTCTTCATCAGCACAGCATGATCACAGCAGTTCTGCTCTCTGAAAAAGAGCCACAAACCCAGAATAACAGAGACAATTACATTTGTGACCTGAGGGTAATGACAGCTTAGTTCTTGCTGACATTGAAAGGCAGCAGTTGTCACTGCTAACTGTTTAGGTTAAGTTATGTAGCATCTTTAAAAAGAAACAACTCAATTCCTGTACTATGTGTAACACCTCTCAAAGTAGGTGTAAGATCTGTCTGTGTAACTACAGCACAAATGAAGCTCCCATCTCTTCTAATAGATTTGTGGCAGGATTAGGCTATTTGAGTTGAACCCACAAAAATAAAAGGTGCATCACCTGAAACTTGTTTTGTGACTTTGTTTGTGTTCCCTCTTTTTAAAAATTTTCATCTTCTTTCCTTCCACATGCTCTCAGGGCTCCGAGTGGGCAATGAAATCCTGAGCATAAATGGAGAAGCTGTGTCTGATCTTGAACTCAGACAGATGGAATTACTGTTTTCAGAGAGAAGCGTCATGCTCACTCTGAGAATGAACCATTACGGGACCCAGCAACCCTTATGTGCATCCTGGTCAGATGGCGACATTTCCAGGGACCCAAAGAGTTTGTTGCCCCCTCCAAACCAATCACAGCTCCTGGAAGAGTTTCTAGATAACTTCAGAAAGAACACAGCAAATGGTAAGAGGTTGACAACAATTTCATTGGTTTTATCTCACTGTCAATATCACTATTTTTTAAAAACTCGATTATGCTTAAAATTCTGTGCTTGACTCAGTGAAAAACCTGAGTACATATTGTTTAAGTTCTATTTATATTCCATATCCTTTTCAACTGGAAATAGGAGGTGGCATGTAGAGAGGTAATGCCATGCTGGGGGAGGAGAGTCATGGCCACCCTTCCCTTCACAGAGCCGTTGTGTTGGAAAAGACCTTTGAGATCATCAAGTCCAACTGTACCTGTCCTCTACTAAACCATATTCCTACCTGTCTCAAATACATCTGGGGTTGGTGCCTCAACCACCTCCCTGGGGAGCATGTTCCAGTGCCTGATAACCCTTTCAGTGAAGCATTTTTTCCTAATGTCTAATCTGAACCTGTCCTGGTGCAGCTTGAGGCCCTTCCCCCCCTCATCCTATCACCTGTCACTTGGGCGAAGAGACCAACACCCATCTGCCTAAAACCTCCTTTCAAGTAATTGTAGGCAGCAATAAGGTCTCCTCTCAGCCTCCTCTTCTCCAAGCTAAACAGCCCCAATTCCCTCAGCTGCTCCTTGTAAGGTTGGCTCTCCAGCCCCTTCAGCAGCCTGGTTGCCCTTCTCTTGGCACGCTTTAGGACCTCCATGTCTTTCTTGTAGTGAGTGAGGGGCCCAAAACTGAACACAGTACTCAAGGTGTGGTCTCACCCAATGCTGAGCTGAGTACAGGGTCACAGTCATTTCCCTGGACCTGCTGGCCATGCTGTTTCTGATGGAAGCCAAGATGTCATTGGCCTTCTTGGCCACCTGGGCACACTGCTGGCCCATATTCAGTTGGCAGTCAACCAACACCCCCAGGTCCTTCTCCGCCAGTCTCCCCCAAGCCTGTAGTGCTGCATGGGGTCATTATGTCCCAAGTGCGGGACTCTGCACTTGGCCTTGTTGAACTTCATCCCGTTGGTCTCAGCCCATTGGTCCAGTCTGTTCAGGTTGCTTTGAGGAGCACCCCTACCCTTGAGCAGATCAACACTTCCTCCCAGCTTAGGGTCATCTGCAAACTTACTGAGGGAGCATTCGATCATTTCATCCAGGTCATTGATAAAGATATTGAACAGGACTGGACCCAGTACTGAGCCCTGGGGCTTGTGACTGGCCTCCAGCTGGATTTAGCTCCATTTACCACCATCCTTTGGACCTGGCCATCCAGCCATTTTTTTACCCAGCAGAGGGTGCACCTGTCCAGGCCAGTGGCTGCCAGTTTCTCAATCAGAATGTTGTGAGAAAAAGTGTCAAAGACTTTGCTGAAGTTGAGGTACACTACACCCACAGCCCTTCCCTCATCCACTAAGCCAGTCACCTTGTCATAGAAGGCAATGAGGTTTGTTTGGCAGGACCTGCTTTTCATAAACCCATGTTGACTGGGCCCAATCACCTGGTTGTCATGTGTGTGCTGCGTCACAGCACTCAAGATGACCTGTTCCATGATCTTCCCTGGCAATGAGGTCAGACTGACAGGCCTGTAGTTTCCCAGATCCTCCCTCTGACCCTTCTTGTAAATGGGCGTAACTTCTGCCAGCCTCCAGTCAAGTGGAACTTCCCCAGTCAGCCAGGCTGCTGGTAGGTGATGGAAAGGGGGCTGGTAGATGATGGCTGATCTTACTTCACGTCCGAAATACATCTTATGAAACCAGAATATACTTTGCAAAAGGCTGTCTGAAATAGAAAGCGTGTGGGGAATTTGCTCCCCTGCCTTCCTACGCCGAGACTGTTTTTCAAACGAGAACAGGAGCGAATTTGGCCTTAGCTTCCCGAGTGTGAGAGGTGCCGTTCCCTTGCTGCGCCTCTGGGGGATGCTAGTGAAGCTCCGCAGCAAAGCTCGCCGGGGTGCCCTGCTGTGCCAGGGGAGCGGCAAGAGGTACGGGAAGGGAAATCGGGTTCTTGCATAAAATTACGGTGGCAAGTGTTTTCTGATTAGAACTTTTTTTTTTCATAATTAAAAGTGGGAGAAGAAAAAGAATCACATAGGAGAAGCCGTTGGAATTGATTTAATTATAAAGCAATTCTATTAGGTCATCTTTTTGAAAAGATTCAGATTAAAAGAAATCTGAATACAAGATTTGTGGTACAGTAAATGGCATCTCTCTCAGGGGCCTTAGTTCAATTTAAAATGCCATTAAATTGACTAGTGGCACATAAAAGTTAGTGTCATAAACCAAAAATTATGATAGAGCTAATTAATTACATAATTATGCTGGGGCTATCATTCAGCTTGCTGGCTTGATATCATAGTCCAGTATTACCTGGAGTATTCACTATCATAAATGTATGTGTCCATTCACTAGATTCCTCATTCCTCTGGGATAAATTTCCAACCTGTGCAAATATTCCATTATGTTAGGAAATTACTGGAGGATGTATTATGCTGTAACCACTAACAGATAAAGGGACATAGTATATTTTCTTTTCTGCTTAAAAAGCAACCGAGGAAGATTTCTTTTACTCTGAAAGGGAACAAACAGTTCTAAATTAAGCATTATGAGAAAGACTTTTGATGTTTGTTGAATTTGGTGCTTAGGGTCTGATCACCTGATTGGATTCAAATGGAAACAGAAGCAAATGGCATAACTTTGAATTAATAGATAATCATAAAGGATTTAACTGTTCTATGCCCTGTTACTTGGGAATTGAATAAGATTGTAGATAAGAAGAGGGGGCATTTAATGTTCTGAGCGGGGATTTGGAGGCCAGAGACTCCTAAATTCACATCCAGTGTTTAATACTGGTCTGTCTCCTTTGGTAGAGTTGAGTGATTCATGCTTAAGACCACAGTTTTCAAAAATAACTTCAGACGTTTGCTTGTCCATCTTAGGCCTGTTCTTCCAAATCAGTGCCTTTGAAAGTCAGTGCCAGCGCAGGGGGGGGACTTCTTCCAAAAATCAAGCACAATTTGGCCTGAGGTACATACCTGCAGTTAAAAACCTTAATGTTTCTTCTGTCACCTTCCTGTTTTTAAAAATTAACTAACTCTGTTGACCTGTCTAGAGTACCATGAGGATTAATGAGCTAAAATTTGTAGAAAGTGCTTCAAAGATGGAAATTTTCAGCACTGAGTCACGTGGTAATACCCTGTGTGGTGCTTAGTGACAGCCACCAAGCAAAAGCAAAACAGAACTGACTTTAAATCACTGGCTTTGTAACCTGAGTGGTAATAGTTTGTCCACACTTGTTTACAGTTTCATAACTGCTTGGTGTAGCTCCGATGAATGGATGTCTTTTCTTACAGATCATGCTACAATGAGGATACCAAATTATATCTTGTGGAAAACTTTGGTAGCCTTTGCTGTAGAGAGGGGAAGTGATTGACTTTCTCCAAAGCCACTGACACCGCCACTCCTAAAAATCATTCTGAGGGAGTTTTCTATGGGAGTGATTCATTTTTTCCAAGAGGTTGCTGTACCCTCATAGCTGTATTTTGGACCTGCTGTGGTCATATCATCTGATCTCCCATGTGGCAACGTGATGTGCTTGCTGTTTAGCTAGTAATAAGCTTATTCTGGAAAAGAAATGAAATGAAATACTTTTTAAAAATGCACTCATAAATGTGGAAAGCCAAATAACAGAGCAACTAAATTTGCTCTGAGCTCCAATGCTAAGGAAATTAAACAAATATTTGTGTAGAATTAAAAAATGAGGGAACTGGGCTGGAATTCTTACAACTGTGGAGGATAAAAATGCCTTATTTTAAGGTGACGCAGATATTTGAGGGATAAATAGCAGAAAAGGCATGAAAATTGAAACCTGCATATCTAGGACAACTCCCGTGCAGCCCGATGATACATCTATAGAGTTTTCAAACAGTAGCAAAAAGTACTAGTAGGTGTGAAAACCCAGTGCAATATATGAGTAGCTGTCAAAGTCGAGCATTTTTTTTCTCCCCAGCAAGTGGGTTTTTGCCAAAAAAGCTGTCATTTCTGGTTAGCTGACACTGTTGAAATCAACCCTAATTTGTAAATAGATCTCTGTGATTAAAAGAAAAAAAGGAAAAAGTGGGGGATGGCAGTTTGGATATGCTTTAACAAGTTTCCATGAAGAAACACATTTATCTGGGTGCATTAGAGAGCTAAATGGGAAATAAACTATTAAATAAATAAAAGGGAGATACTGTTCCTTTGCTGCCTGTTGTACTCCTCATCTTTGGGCCAGGGCACTTCCCTTCTGTATGGGGTCTGGGTTTTCATCTGACCCATCTGGCTACAGGTATGGTCCAAGGGGTGGTGAAGAAGGCTTGAGTGTTGCTGACAAGGGGGATGCTTGCTCCTCCTCCTCCCCTGCACCGCCTTAGCCTTCCTTTCCAGCCCCATAGCTCTTGTCCCGCCCTTGTGCAGGCAGCGGCACTTGCTGGAGCACTTGATGAAGCTAATTAAGAAGAAAACTTCTTTCCCGTCCGCCCCCCTGCAAACTCAGTTTGTTGAACCAGTGGGTGCAGAGGTCTGGCAAGAGCCAGGTAAGCAGGAGGAGGAGGAGTGAGGAGCACCAGGTGCCCGGGGAGAGCTGGTTGCAAGGTGAGTTACCATCAGAGGTGGTGAGCTCTCTTTCAGCCAACCTTCCCACAGAGCACCTCTCTAGCCATTTTGGAGCATGGGTTTTGCCCTCACCTCTTGTGCTGATCCCCATGTAGCAGCATAGTCTGGGGCATGCTGGTTCAAGTCATTTCAGACAAAGTAATTTCATGTTGTATAAAGCACAGCTGGAATCTGAGTGAGTGAGTCTGGCTTTGTGCTGTTTGACAAGCAGCTGGGGTTGTAGAGAAGCAATGGCATTTCAGGTCCTGATCTTCTCAACATTGAGATATTTTTGCAAAATGTAACTGTTTCAGGAGGAGGATTAGTGGTTTGAACCCTGATGTGGGAAGTGTCTCTTCAGTTTCCCAAGACATGAGCTGCTTCTGATTTTAATCTTAGTAAGCGTGTGTAGAAGCACAGCCCATCAGCCGGCCACAAGTTTAATTTTGGTCTGACTAAATTCTTTCTTAAAATGTGGTCATAATTATAAATGGTTTGGATTCAAATCCATCGTACTTTCTGTTTCAAATACCCTTTGCTAGATGGCTTAGGCGCCTTGGTGAGGTGTAATTGCAATTCACAGCTTCTTCAGAAAACCTTGCTCCATTCAGCGTCATCAGATACCACCAAGCTGAGGGAGGGAGATGGAGACAGAGGTTGGATCTGCAGAGGGCTGTATGCAGTTGCTGGGCACGCCTCTCCAGGTAGCACGCCTCTCCAGGTAGCACTCCCTGCATCCACTTCCAGCCCCAACCCCACCTCAATATCTGAAAGACCTGGGTGTGCCTCTTAAGAGGTAGTCAGGAGGATGCGAAGCTGCCTGGTCTGCAGCCTCCAGCAGCTCAGCGCTGTGCCTGGAGCACTGGCTCAGACCACTCTGCTTGTTGCTGTTTGCCCATAGCTTCTAAAGCATTTCGTAGCAGTTCTAGTGTAACCTTCAAAGCATTTAATAAACAAAAGTAAAACTAAAACAACTGAAAAACACTTCTAACACAGCTTCTACTTCTAATTATTCCCAAATCAGGGCCTGTTTGTTTGCCTAGCTGTTCTTTTGACGTTTAAATTGTCTTCATCGTGCTGTGGGGCACGGCCTTCATTGTGCTGTGTGTGAGGAATCAAATAAATTTATTTTAATTCTTTCACAGGAAACTTTTGAGCTCAGAAGAGGGGAATATGACTTCTTAGCTTCCCGAGTCCTGAAGACACCCACAGTCCTGTTAACTGTGGGCCCTAATCTTTGTTAGTTGTACACGTCTGCGCTGGTCTCCTCCTTGTTTGGTGGATCTAATACCAGATATCCGGTGTTTTTTGTGTGGTGTGAGGCAATGCACTAGAAAAGCAGCGTAGTTATCTACGCAGCGTGACTGCTTATCTGCCTGAAGATCGATGACTCTGCTAGGTTTGCTTTTTTTCTTTTTTTAACTCATTGCTTAATTTACTTCATCAGGAAGCCACGTAGATGTGATAGGACACACAGCGGCTGTTCATAAGAGCAAGCTCAGAGATGAGGTGTGTGTTTATAGTAGTTTTGGACAAACATGGTAGGTCGGCTTCTGCTCCAGCTGTTAACGTGCCTTTGTCCTGCACTCCTGTGAATCACTGGGAAGACTAGGTCTGGCCTGTAATGACACCTGAGAGTGTTGCAGTGTATTTAGTTCAAAGAAAGCGTTTGCCTCTTCAGAAGCTGGATCCATGGGAGCTCTCGTTGCCTACTGCATGTTTTGCAATGCAGAGTTTCCTAAGAGTGGTGGTTTAATGAGCTCTTGCTGGCACTTGACAAACGGTCCTGTTGGCTTCCTGCTAGATGGGTATGCTGCAAATTAAAAGATTGTTTATGCTATAAAATGAGACAACCTTAAAATGCTCTTCATTGTGCTTTTCTACTGAAAGAGTGGTCTGTTCTGCTTTGCTAAATGCTGCTATGATTTAATCCCTGTGAAGACAGTGGGCCAAATTGATTTTTCCTGGTGTAAACTCCATCAAACCCTGTGAAGCAGCACCTTCTGGCTTAGTGACAACGTGTAGGCATAAATCATGACGTTGCCCATCCTACTGAATTCTGTAAGGTGACAACAGCAATGAGATTTATTAATGATTATAAAGTTGGAGACATTCACATACAAAGCTGTGCCTTAGGCATAATTCAAACAGCAGATGTTCCGTGTTTCACAGAGGTAAGGTAGGTTGAGTAATTCTAAAAACTGTCTAAGCTGGCCACAAATGCTTGCTAAACTTAATTTTTCCCCCTTTCCCTTGCTATGTTTTTTACTTCTGTGCATATAAATCTGAGATGGAGGAGAAAATGTACCACTGAGGTGGTACACTAGGTACCTGGGCAGGGCCAGCTCTATTTGCTTCCAACTCTTCTTGGTGCAAATGACCTCTGAGAATGGCTAAAGCCATCCTACATAAGCAAGCCCAAAGTAGTGTCAGAATCCAGTAGAGGAGCCACTGACATGCATGTTCAGCAACCCCAGCCCAGAAGACCTAAAGGTAGCAGTGGGCTGCAGCGTTTTTGCTGACATCTGTAGAGGATGGTGGCCACCCAACATGGGCTTTGCTGTGTCTTCCTCCTCTGTTCTGGGGGCTTCCATCTCCAGTTGTTGAGCTGGAATAGAAGGGTGAGGTTACAAGCTACAGTTAGCACTGGCCTCCAGTGATGCTGCATCTAAGGCGGCATTTCTTATGCACTTAAGAAATGAATGTGTTTAGGTAACAATTTGAGAAGCCAGTGTGAAGTGTTAAGCTTAAAACTGAAAAGCCTGAACAGTTTTCTGAAAGGCAGATGCTTGGACAGTGAGTTTAGTAAGTTAAATAACCCTGCAAAAGCATGCAATTGACGTGCAGGGGCTAAGCAGGTGTCGCTGCAGAAGTGCAGGCAGCTATTTCCTATTACATCTCTAATTTGTATTTCATATTGATTACTGAATTAGCAAATGAGTCAAATTACTTTGCTTCACGATTAACAGTTAACTGACAAAGGGACTCCCAAGGGATCTAAAGGACTCTGCTCCAGCTTTGAAACGGATGTTTCTGCAGATAGTTGGGGGGGGGGGGGGGGGAAAGAGAGAGAAAGAGTATAAGGCAGCCTAGAGAAAGTCACACTTGCAGAAGTAGGTGGCTGATTGGAGGTAACCACACTGTTCAGCATGTGGCCCAACATATCTTAAGCAAGCTGTATGATGCAAGAATATTGGCAAGAACATACGAGATTTTTCTAAACATGAAAGTGTGGAGTGTTTAAAGATAAAGCTTCATATTCCTCAATGAAGGCTGAAAACAAAGGACAGAGATACAGGCCAGAAGTATGAGTTTGCATTTGGCTAGACTGGGGAACCACATCTGCAAAAGAAACAGCTGGGTTGCATTGTCTTGGGGATGCACATAGAGACCCTTCAGGTGTTTCATTCGTACTCCCTGAAGTCAGAAGATGTGGATGAGGAGACATGAAAGGAACCTTGTTGACTGACCTGTAATTATGTATCTTGTTTGGTAACACTCCATCTTGGCAGTGACTGTCATCTGTTAGTTCTGTGTTTGAGCCCTGGCTAGAAAGTCTGATACTGTGACAGCTGTGTGCTAATTTTCTTTCCAGATTTAACATCTTGAATGAATTCCTGAACAAAGTTTTTAGTAATGCCAGAGTCAGTTGTTGCAGCCTTGATGCTAAGCTGAGAACAAACCTTCCAGCCAGTCCCAAAACAGGTTATGGAATACAGCAAGTGATAAAAGCCAAAATATCTTGCAGAGATAAACAAAAATTCTGAATTATTAAAATCCAGTGCATTTCATCTGTGCTTCTCTTACATGTTTAGTTTTCTAGAAAGTGAAGTTACTTGTATTAGTAGACTCGAGTCATGGTAATTTAGCAACGAGAATTTGAGCTGGTTGATATCTGAACTTAGGTCAAAGGCTTTCAGAAGAACTTGAAAATTTTCTAGAAAAAAAAGAAGAGACATTATTTAATTGGCAATAAATTTGGCATTTAACTACCTTTTGAACATTTTGTTAAAGCAGCATAAAAACTGGAGACCGCTATACAGTTAATAACCACAGTTACTGCCTGTGGATTGTTTTGAATTTACTCCAGCAGTGTAGTGTGAGTGCTTAAGCAGTAATACTTGCCCGTGAGTACTGACTGTGGCGAAATAACCGAACTGGCACTGTGCAATAGTTAAAAACTTTGCCATAGTCCAGATAAAATTACTGAATTTGATCTAACATGAACGCTCCCATGATTCTGACAAAATTAAGATTAATAAGAATCTGCACTTAAGGTCTATGGTACTCGTCATTCGCCCAAATTCATAGAGAACCCCAAGGAAGGTGGAAGCTGAATCAACTTGCTTTGGCTTTCAGCTTGAAGTGGTGGAGATTGTGATGTGTTTCGATGGATAATTTCTCATCAGTGGCTCCAACTGGGTTGCTTGCCTACCTGCTTTCTCTGAGATCTGTTTCCTTAGTGCAGAAGCTACCTGGAGGTAGCTTTTGGTCTAGAAATCACATATGGCTGTCAGAACCTCTTTATGAATAAGCTCAGTCTGTAGGAACCTATTTATCATGTTGAGGCTTGTACTGGTAGGATGTAAGACTGGAAAAAAAAGTTTATGTATTTATCTATTTATTTGCTGCTGTGACATGCAGAAGAAATAGGTCAACAGCTTGAGGTAAAGAAGGACCCTTCAGTCCCACTTTTCATAGGTGGAAGTTAGCTCTCCACATGTTACTTGATCCGGACGATTCTTGTGTTATGGGCTCTGAATTTTTTTCGTCTGACTTATCACCAAATTTATCCTCCTCTGGACAAAGAGGGTTTAGAGAGGGAAAACAAAACAAAACAAAAGCTTTTGTATGAAGTCCTTCATTTATGACTTGCATGCCTCCAAACTCTTCCTGATGCTTCCAGACCTGAGCCTCCATTATGGAAACTCTAGAGTAGCTCAAGTGTTCTCTTGTGTCACAGGTCTATTAAACCTTCCTACCTAGATTTGTCCACAAAGCTCATCTTCTAGACTGTCCTTTTTTTTAGCAATTTATCCAGTGCAAATGGCTGTCACAGAACAGTTAATGAATCTTTTGTATGGGACAGTTAAAGAATCTTTTGTTGGAGTTTGTCTTCTCCCAGAACTCTCTCACTTTTCTCATTCCTGATCACAGTCAATGTGTTGTTTGCAGCCTAGACAGAAATTTAAAGGGCTGCAGAGATAGCAGGGGCCCTGTCCTGGATGCCAGCCCCTGGATGCCCCATCCATGCTGATCCTAAGGGATAACAGGAGCCGAAGAACTGGATGGTCTGATCCTCACATAAACAAGATGTACGTGTTATTCATAACTGAACTAGTGAACCTAGAACTCTTCATATCTCTCTGGGGAAACTTGGATGCCGCCTTTAACAAAGCTTCTGGGAATGTCTCTTGAAAACCATTCTATAAATTCCTGATCAACTGTTAATTTTAAAAAAACATTTATTCAAGTCTTTCAGAAAGGAAAAGGATACATAAAGAAATGCTTACATAGCTAATTTTAACTCCATTACAGAAGAGTAAATATATTGCTGAAAACCTGAAATGTGTTTACTTGTATCAGATGAAACCCACCCCCCCCCCAAGTGCATGCGTGCTACCGGCCAGGCTGAACCATTTAACTGAAGTTACAAGTACTAGTCTCCAAGGGAGCATTTTTAGAGTTCATTACATTGATATTTCTGTTGTCCAGGCAATGCTGGAATGCATCACCTGCCCCTCCCTGGTTTTCAGTAAGTCTGAAGTAATTAAGACCACCACGGCTTTGTACCTTTTTGAGAGCTGGCTCAGACTTTAGTATTATTTGCTCCAGGGATTTTGGAAATATTTGTTATCTTCTCTTGGAAGCTTACTTTTCTCTTGATAGTATTGTTGGGTAGAAAAATATGGGAACTGGAAGCTTATCATAGTTAACTGATCGGTCTGGAGAATTCCCATAACAATGAAAAATGCAGCTTTCCATACACCTGGCTTAACCTTATTACCCAAATTTAATATCTCATTTCCTTCTAAGCCGTGCAGCCGTGTTGTGGAAACTCTCTGTAACGGAGAGAAGGAGAATGCCCTACGTACTGAATATTGGCTGTGTTGTGTTATATTGGCAGTTTCTAGAGCACTTGGGAATTAGGGGAAATATTGAATACATTATTTCCTAATGGATAGACTAGACCTCCTGTAATTCCCTATAATTATGGATCCTAATTTTTTCAAGCTAAAATTTGTATTAGTATTCTCAGAAATAGGTTCATGTCCTGATTATTGCTTTTTGCAACATCTGCCTGAAACCACTGTGCAATGCCAGTGTGTAAAAACACTGTCAACTGCTCTGATCAGAGACCTGGGTATCTTTTCTTTTTCAGACTAGACCGAGGCCATTGTGATTGTTTGAAGCTCTTTGTGTGTGTGTGTGTGTGTTTTGCCGTATTTGAATTGTCTAACTACTGCAGATTAAAAACTGCAGCTGAGAGGATGGGAAATGAGAGCCCTGTTTCCCTCTCAGGTGCCAGAGATCTACAAACAAGAGAAAGATCAGTTTGCAGAAGAGACCCCACTGGAGTTAATAATGAACAGCCGAGCTGGAATTAGGGTATAACTGGGATATAGGACAACCATCAGGGGCTTTTTCCCCTATATATGTGCTTGTGATATAAGCGTTCTCTTGGTCATACACACTTGCTGCTAAGACCTTTACACACCAGCAGTAGTGAAACTTAGCATGCTGCTTGTGCTTTGCTGGACAGGCAGATGTCTTCTGGCAACCTGTTTGTTTGTGCAGCTGTATCTGGGCATCTATGTAATATTTGTGCTGCGTTGGTGACAAAGGAACCTGGGATGGGAAGGAATTTCTAGGTTCAGTAAGTCCAGTCCTCTGCTAGTTGAGGCTTTCAACAACCCTATTTGATACATGTATCCTATCCTATTTTAAAGTAGGCTAGACTGTTTGCGTCCTTTGCTCCTTGGTAAGCCTGTTTCAGAAATTAATTCATGTGATGGTTAAAAAACCAGTCTTATAATTGCCTGCATAGACATTCCTGGCCAGTGTCATAACTGATCTGTCTCTGACAACCTTGACCGTAGCAGTAGCTCACAACTTCATGTTGTTAGCCTGTCTCCAAACTTCCTTTCATGGTTCCAATTTATGAGCCACAGTTTATAGAAGGAATTGTTCTTCTTACTTGTTCCTGAAACTTTGTTCTGTATGATTCCATTCTGGGACGGTGCCTTCATCTTCAATGTCATTCTGTCATGTATGCTGTGGATTAACTTTGAATTATTAGAGTATTTAATTTTGGAGAAAATCCTCCACTGGCCTCTCCCTGGCCTTAGAAGTTAATTTGGACCAATCTATTGTTAACTCACCTGCTAGGCAGTTCTGCGTTGCTTACAAAATCACAGAATCATAGGGGTTGGAAGGGACCTCGAGAGATCATCGAGTCCAACCCCCCTGCCAAAGCAGCTCCCTCACTCATATTGCACAGACAGGCGTCCAGACGAGTCTTGAATATCTCCAGAGATGGAGATTCCACCACCTGCTGGGCAGCCTGTCCCAGGGCTCTGTCACCCTCACTGTGAAAAAGTTCTTCCACATGTTGGTGCGGAACTTCCTGTGCTCCAACTTGCAGCCATTGCCCCTTGTCCTGTCTCCACAGACCACTGAAAAGGGGCTGGCCATTTCCCCCTGCATCCCAGTGTTCCTGCATGTCAACCACTCCTCCCAGCTTTGAATCATCGGGTACTTGCTGAGGGTGGATGCTATTCCCTCATCAAGGTCATCAATGAAGATATTAAACAGGACTGGACCCAACAATGAGCCCTGGGGAACACCGCTAGTCACAGGTCTCCAGTCAGATTCTGCTCCACTGATCACCACCCTCTGAGCTCAGTCCAACAGCCAGTTCTCAGCCCACCTCACTGTCCACTCCTCTATCCCATGCTCTCTCAGCTTTGCTATCAGGATGTCATGGGAGACAGTATTGAAAGCCTTGCTGAAGTCAAGGTAGATGACCTCCACTGCTCTCCCTCCATCTACCCAGACGGTGATGAGATCAGAGAAGGCTATGAGATTGGTCGAGCACAATCTTCCCTTGGTGAATCCATGCTGACTACTCCTCATGACTGTCTTCTCTTCCAGTTGCTTGGAAATGGCATCCAGAACAAGCTGTTCCATAACTTTTCCAGGGATAGAAGTGAGGCTGACTGGCCTATAGTTGCTAGGATCCTCCTTCTTGCCCCTTTTAAAGACTGGAGTGATACTGGCTATCATCCAATCCTTAGGTACTTCTCCTGTTCTCCAAGACCTGTCGAAGATGATAGAGAGCGGCTCAGCAATCACTTCTGCCATCTCCTTCAGCACATGTGGATGTATCCCATCCGGTCCCATGGATTTGTGTGCATTAATCCCTTTGAGCCGCTCCTGGACCTATCCTACTTCAGCTAGAGGGAAGCTCTTCATTCCCCAAACACTCCTACTTTCATCCAGGATCTGTGGGTCCCAAGGTGCCTTTGAAGTGAAGACCGAAGCAAAGGTGGCATTCAGTATCTCCACCTTCTCAGCATCACCCGTTACCAGGACACCCTCCTCGTTCAGCAAGGGACCTACATTATCCCTGGTCATCCTCTTACTATTCACATATCTGAAAAAAACTCTTTTTATTATCCTTTATGTCCCTTGCCAGCTTCATTTCCAAGCAGGCTTTAGCCCTCCTAGTTGCGTCCCTACAGGCCCTGACAACATTCCTATATTCTTCCCAGGTGCTCAGACCCTGTTTCCACAGTTCATAAACCTTCTGCTTCCCTTTGAGTTTACTCAAATTCTTAGCCTTTCCAGTTCTGCTAATAATTTCCCATAGGATATTATAAAGGTTTCTTTTTTCTATTTTTAAAATAAGTTTCTGGAAAACTGGATTTATCCCATGGTATTTGTCTTAAAAAAAAAATCAAAGGCAGATGTCAGGTTATTTTGATGCAGCCCGTTTATCCATACTGTATGTAATTTTCCACTTATATTTTTATTTTTTCTTTCCTTGACTTGACTGTGAAAGCCTTAGGTTACTACATAGGTCACAAATCTATATTAGATTCCCCCAACATTCTCATGCCTTCCTCTAAGCATAGCTGCTGCTTGCTCTTCACCAGCTGCATACATTCACATCATCCTCTTTTCTCCACCACTACTTGAATCATTTATGAAAATACTTGTTCTTGAGTTGCAATTTCATATGCCAGGTTTTAAATGTTGAGCACTAAAGGAAGTGTAATCCTCTGCTGAGTTTAACTAAGTTTGCACCCACCTCAGACCTTGTTGTTTTCTAGTGATTGATTTCTGTCCTGCCTCACTCTTCCCTTGTTGAAGGCAGACAGATTTTAATCCAGGTCAGTGATGTCCTATGGGACTAGCTTTACTGTAAGATTTAGAGTCTGAATCTATTTGCTGTGATGAATATTTGGTGGTAAGTGCTTCAGGTGGAGTTGGGGATCCCAGGAAAGACTCACATCTACTAGCTGTTAATCAAGCATCTTACCTTAGCTGAGACAGGCTGAGGTTGTGTTTCCTCCCCCGAATTTGACAAAGCAGGAGACTTCATCTCTCCTACATTATGGATGAATATCCTGGTGGCAAGCTGCTACTTTTTGATCTGCAGTGTCCCTTTCACAGCACTTCATCAAAAATAAAATAACATTTTGATACAAAGGAAACCAGGTTTGCAGTCTCAGAAATGCTGCAGAATTGAAACCCTGTTTTCCGTATTGGTGTACTCGCTCAGCTACGAACCTCAGGATTGCCTTTGCCTGTCAGAGTGCCTCTTGACTTGCTGAGGATAGTCATCAGGTAATGCACAGAACTGCTTTTCTTGCTAAAGCTGAAAATGATGCCCTGCAGTGGTCTTAGTTTGTTCTTGGAATGAGAGACTGGGTACATTTAATTTTGCTGTGTTGTCTTCCCATGTAGAGCTAGAGGGAATTTTTTCTTCAATTCATCTTTGTCAGTAGAGTAGCAGGTGGAAACACACCCCCGTGCTGTAGTTTGGAAAAGGAGGTGGTTACACAGCCTACGTAGAGCTTGACATTTGATAACACTTGACATGCTTGTGATGATTATTTGCATTTTATTAAACTGGTGTGAAAAATCTAAACCAGAACAGGTTCTGAAGTATTATGAAAAAAAAAAATTCTAAAAGAAACAGGATTCTCAGTTCCCACTTTCTCGTCGTGATAATCTTGCCTCTGCAGTGAGAGGCTAAAGTGGTAAGAGCAGCGCTGGCTAGAAAATAATTAAGGCTTCTTTGTTAATGAAACAGAGTAAGAGAGATAAGTGATATTTGCATTTGTTGATGGCTTCTTTATGGTAAATGAATTGCCGGATGGTCGATGTTGATGTTTTCCACTTGCTTTCCTTTGGTTTCTTGGCTGGGACTGTAGCACAGATTATTATTGTCTCACACATCTGCTAGAGGATGTGTTTCCATTGTACCTCACCACTCACAAGCATGTGAATAACTTCCATATTGACCACTTGTACGTGTATCATCGCAGCGACGTGGGAAGAGACATTCCTGTAGGCGTGCAGAGCTCTTTGATATGCTGTATGTGTTTGTTTTTCTCACCAACCGTCCCATCTGTGTGCTCTGTGCCCACTTTTGATTGAATGATGAGTAGTGAGGAGCATGACTTAGGAAGTGCGCTTTTTCAGTGTTTAGTGGTTACATTAAAATTTCTCTTGAATGATTGTGAGTCACGTATCTGCCTGCCAGCAAGGCACAACATTGCAGGAGTAATGGCGTTCTTTGGTGATGATGTTGGTAGCTGAAGGTGCTGAGCGGGTTCTTAGTACTTGGTCATTTATTGCTAGAAACCAAGGAAAAAGTTTGGTGTGCATTTCATATGATGTTGTAAGGTTTGGTGTGCATTTCATATGGTGTCCTTCTTCACATAATGGCGTTTTCGCCCCCTGTGCCTTTCTGAGAATTTTAGCATTTAACTGAGCTTGGCACTATTCTTGTTTGTGACAAGCTGACTTTGTATTTGCATGTCTGGAGACACTCCTGTTTGTTAGATCAGAAGCTATCTGCTTAAGAGGTTCCCACCCTTCCTGGATGGAAGTGATGCACACCTCAACTCACCGTGAGAGTGTGTGTGTGAGTGAATGGGACAGAGGTGTGCTACAGTAGAGAAAAATGTAGGTAAAAGTTTCAAACCAAGGGTTTTTTTTTAACCCAATATTATTAGTCCTTTTTTTCCTTCCAGACTAGTTTATCACAAGTGTGTCAATAGAATAAATCAAATCTACTACTGTATGGGCAGACTTAGTCATGACGTACTCACCATTACGCTGATGGGAAGCCTGTCACGCAATGCTTCTAGCAAAACATTCCATGTTTTCTTTAACTAGTTAGTAATGTAACTGTAGTGAGATAAGTAACACATGAGATAGGTTTGGTAACAACAACAACAATGATATAATTAGAAGAAGGAGCCAGGAAGTGTTGAATTGACCTTGCATTTGGGTGTTTTTTGGGAATATATACTTGCATATTGTCCTCAATCCCAGAAAAGATCACAAATGTTATACACTGGAATGATTTTGAACTCACACAGCTGTAATGTTTCTCTGTTCATACTCTCTGCATTTCTCTGTGCATACTCTCCTAAGTTTTATTGCTTCTTTTGCCTGAAAGGATAGTGGTTACCCATCCTGTAAGATAAGTTTTACATTGCTACTTTTGAACATCTCTGTTACTACTGAATCCCATTGCAGAGCTAAAACCAAATATGAATGTTTAAAGAAAATACATTTTGTATCATTTGGCTTGTTACTGCCCTTCCATTTAGTACTAGAAGCAGAGAGAATGTCAATATTAAACTTGCTGCTGTGTTTATGTTGTCAGGCTTTGCATTTGAAATTACCCATCCTCTAAGGTAATACTGATTTTCTTCGCCCCTTGGTTTTCTTTTTTAGCTATGCAGCTGACATTGATGCTTCTGTGCTCTTTGTGAATAGCTTGATGGCTTGCAGGAGCAAAGGAAGTCGGCTTCCTCAGTAAAAGAAGGAAAGGGAGACAGGATATGGATGCTAAACTGATCAACAAGCCATATGTCCGTCCTTCCTTCCCACCCTGTCAGTTTGGCATACAACACGCAGTAGGATGTCCTTTTTCATCTTGGATCCTTTCCGTCTAACTTTTTTTTTTTCCATTTAAAATAACATTTACTGTTGCTTACCCTAACTGCCATCTGCAACCCATTCTGTGGAAATGGACAAGACTACAGAGACCTACCTCTGACTGTCCTAAGGGCTACAAAGGAAAAACAAAGATGAGGGTGAAAGTAGGAAAAAGCAGATCATCTGGACAAAGTGATATGATAATTCTGTTTGCCTGCTTTGGATGTTATCTTGCTTTCTTCTGTTCATGTTGTCTGCTGATTGTTTTACCTTATTTTTCCGCTTCCTACATTCATGCTCTCTCTTCTTTGCTTACGTAGGTTAATTTTGCTTCCTGTTTGTAATGGACAAATGTGTGTAATGGTCACTTTGTAAAATCAGGGAAAGAACATGGGGTTTTTTTTTCTTATTAGATAGCTAGCTGGGATCAAACTCTAGGTCCTTTATACCACTGCAAAATTGATCTCAGGTGCGTGTTGTTTGGAACTGTGGGGAAGAAGCACACTGAAAGCCAGAGATAAAACGAGCACTAAAAATAAAAATTTAACTTGGCATCACCTCACCCATAAGAAAATACGTTATTTAGAAGTCATTTAATGTTTCAGCAGCTGGCTTTCCTTTTGTCAACCCAGGAGCTGACAGTGGTGAAGGTGAATAGGCATTCCCGCATACCCATATCCAGAAGGACCCAAAATTACAAGTCCAGAGGGCAGGAGAAAATTACTTAGGCATAGTGGAGAAAGAGGAGGTAAAAGCAGAATGAAATAGACATGGCAGACTTCGTGTTATGTTCGTAAAGTGTGACTGATTGGTGGAATTGTGTAAGGGGCAGTTTTTCTGCAAAGGTGGGAACTCCTTGGTAATGCATGTTATCTAGGCTCTGAGCTATCAGGAGCCACACCTGATTCCAGGAGGAAAAGGTAAAAAAGCTTGAGGGGAGAAAATTGATGTGACATTGGTTCTGGAAGGATGGGGAAATGGCAGAGCAGTCAAGTCTTTAGCATCCGGATGGAAAGTATCAGCCTCAATGCAAAGCTTGGCATAGGCACCTTAATATCATATGGAAAAAGAAAGTATCAAGATGACATTGTGCTGGGTTATTTGCCTCTTCCTCTCTGGTTTTCCTGTGAAGTCTGTGTGCCATGTTTTTCTTCGGAGGAAGGTTCTTCATGGGCTATGAGGTGCTCTTTTGGCCCTAAAATTCCCATTTCCCTCCATGCTTGTCAATTCTTGCTGAGAGGAGCTGGTCCTACTCTGCAGTGATAGGACAGCGCCTGGGCAGAGAGATACTTTTTGGCCTTCACTATTTCATTATTGCCAATACTCATGATTTTACTGCAAGATGGGTATTATTTGTTTTAATTACCACCTCAGTTGCTGGAGTCAGTGATTAAATAAGAATCTCAGCTTTCACTTAAAAATAAATCTACAGCATTTGTAGGTGTTGAGAAAGAGTTTGAAAATGTGGTAATGTGGTGTGAATTATACCCTAGAGGCTTAGAGGCTAGAAAACAAGACCGCAAATTAAAACCCCCTTCATTTTATTACTATTTTATCATCTGAGGATGCTAAAAGTCCCCATTATTTCTTGGTGGCTGCTTGATGATTTTCAGCCACTTGGATTGATAATACTGCACCTCAAAAATCAGAGAAATTTGCTTCACTTCTAAGAGTTTTAATTAGAACTTCCATGTAAACGTCTCTGCAGATTTTAAGCAGCCAATTGAGGAAATGTAGAGAGAAAACTGTTGGATAGATCTGGAGTTTACATGCAAACGTTACTGAAAGCTACGGTCCGTCAATAGGTAGAGCAGGGCAAGGCCTCCTCTGGTGTCTGCATTGTGCCAGCTACCATGGACATGGATGCCAAACTTAGCAGAACTGGTAAACTGTTAGTAACAAGAACGGCTTTTGCCCGTATTATGGACTGTGGTGTTTGTTCCAAGGCAAAATTCTCTTTTCTTCTTAAATCTGTAAGGGATTCAGGACTAAGTTGTGTCGAACAATAGCATGCTCATCCAAGGAGAACTACTGAGTGCATTTAATTATCCTCACTGGTTGTCTCAGCACAGAGTGTGCTGATTATAGATAATGCTGCCTTCCAAAGCTCGCCGTTAACAGTAGTTTTAAGTTTATTTTTGTAGATCAAATATGTGTGGTGCTTCAGATGATCCTAGATGTCCAGCTGCTGTTTTGAAAGCAGTTTCCAGGCATAGCTGCTCCTTGCTTTGACCTTCTGGTATTATTTTCTGGGGGGTGGGGAAGGTAACAAATTTTGTATTCCTCCTCTCTCCCTACAATAATTCTACTAGGCATTGAAAGTACTTGCAGATGAAAGCAAATACTTTTTTCTGTTCCTGACCTATGACCCTCTAATTTATTTGTTTTCTTTTGAATACAGATTTTAGTAATGTGCCTGACGTCACATCCAGCTTGAAAAGGAGCAGTACTGATGGCACTCTGGACCAAGTGCCGCACAGGGAGAAGACTGATCCACCTTTCAGGGTAAGAACATGCTGGACATAACAGTCCTTATGAATGAAAAGACAGTGTTGCGATATTAATGCTCTGTATTTTGTGGGAAAGAATTATTTACTGTATGGCACTAGTTTGGAAATTGTTTAATGCATATTAGCTGTACTTGGTGTTTTGTTATCTTGAGGCCACGCTGACAGGTCAGCATCTACGGTGCCAATGCTGTGTCTCCCAAAGTAGTGTGGTGGGGGCAAATAGCAAACAAGTGAAAACTTCTCAAATTCATCTTTCTGTGCTGTTTGAGCCCAGTTCTTCAGAGAACAGTAAAGCTGCTGCAGCTTTTGAACTGATTCACTTTGGTTCACGTTTTCTTTTTGCTGATACTTCTAAGGCTTGTTGTTAAGATTACAGTGACCATAGCAACACTCACTTAACGTCAGGAGGTTTAGACTGGACTGCAGACTTGGAGAGGTGCAGTGTTTGAGAGCTGGTGATTCCCAGTCTCTGACTTGGAGAACCTTTGTGTGTTGGCAGTTACTGTTTGACTTCAGCTGGAGTCGTGACATGGATGCTCATCCATGACCTTCTGTCAGCCATGACTTTGAAGGTGAGGTGGAGACTTGCAGAATTAGTGTCCACCTTTAAATGCATTGGTCTTTGAAGAGCAATTTTTCATCTGTTTTTCTCCAAGTCAGCCAAATTGCAGCATGTGTCCAACTCAAGTACTATTTGTTTTGAACCCCACAACTGCTAGCATGGGTAGTGTTTTCATGCTGGTGTCCTTGATCTGACTGGGCATTGCCGTTCTGACAACAGAAATGTGGTCTAGTGGAGGGTGTCCTTGCCCATGGCATGAAGGTTGGAAGTAGCTGATCTTTGAGGTCCCTTCCAACCCAAATCACTTAATGATTCAGTGATTGGTTTTGTTACTTCTGTTCATGAGTTGGTTGTATCTCCAGGCAAATTTACGGTAGCACTTGTGTTACAGAAATGAAGTTAGAGTTTTGTGGTCCTGGAATATGTCACTGTCTTGTACTAGATTGTATGAAAAATTGGTAGAGATGAAGCAGAATTTCAAACTCAGAAGACCAGAACAGGAAAAATACATTGTGCATCTACCCATACCTACCCAGGGGACCTTGACCCTCTTTTACTTTCTGCATTACTTTCTGGTTTACTTCAGTTTGTTATGGGTGACTATATGCAGTTTCCTCTGGGAGTAAGAAATAGCCCAGTGATTCTGGGTCTTTAGCTCACCTCCTGCTGCACAGGGAACTCCCACAGAGATCATGTATAACCCGTGTAACATGTTGCTTACGCCCCCAAAAGGTTTTTGAAGCCAGACAGGAATAAATTGGATTTTTCTCTTTCTAGGGAATATTGTTCCTTTGGTAAGCTGGATTTCTCTACTCTCCTGTTTTAGGGCTTGTGCAGTGTTCTGGGGGAGGGGGTCTTTGCACAGAGGAGGTGACTCCAAGGCCTATTAGGATGTCTCAGTGGCTGGTTGCACCAGCAGTCTGGTGCTTTGGTGCTTTGCCAGGTTCCCCTGAGTGCCTCAGTATGCCCTTGCTCATGTTGGGGTATGTGTTTCCCCCCATGCAGTCTCTGGACATACGTGACTGAGCTCCTATCCCACTTGAGGGGAGGAGATTCGGGTCTGTCAGCTTTGCATTAGTGAAAAACAAAGCCAGTCCTGACTGTATGTGTCAAATGTACCAGATGACAGAAAATTAGGGAGAGTTCAGGAGGGTTTAAGTACACTGAGAACAATTCATGTACGCTCGTTGCTGCTCTGAATGCACTGAATTTGCTCCAGTGCTCTAAATTACATGCTGCAATTAAACCTCAAAAAAAAAAAAAAAAAAGGAAGAAAAAAAAAAGAAAAAAAAGAAAGGGTAAGCAGACAGGTCTGCCCTCTCTCCAGCCTCAAATCTGTCACATCTCATGGTATTAATGGTTTCTGCACAATTTGCTGAAGTAACTGCCCTTGCCATATTGCAGTTAATTTCTTGGGTTGGCATGCAGGTCTGCTAGTGTCATTTTAAAAATCGGGAGGGAAATGGTTTGGCACTCAGAGGCAGTCTGACATGAACTGCAGCTGTAAATGAGTCTGTGACAGCTCTACAATTTCTGCAAATGGTTTGTAATTGATTGCTGTCTTTCTGTTGGAGGGCGCCTATTACTGTCAGAGCTTTTTGTCTGACCCTTTTGATTTCTGCAATAGATGTAGAATTTAAAGAAAAAAAAAACCCAACCCTAAACTCAAAACCTCACAGTAAATTTAGGTAGTACATATTGTATGTGTTTTTGTGACCGGGTATAAAAGGAATTAAAATGATTTCTGTTTTTTATAGCTGTGATTTGGGACTGCTCGCCAGATGAACAATAGCAATTGCTAATAAAAGCTAGTTTGAGGAAATTGTAAAGTCTCGAAAAGCATAGCACCTGGATTTGGGTTTGTTTTCCCCCCTTTGCCTTCTGTTTCCTGCGTATGCTAACCAACCTGACCCACGCTGGTGGGAGAGGGGTAGTGCAGACACCTCAGCATTAGGCGATGTGGCAGAAGTATGGGGGAGAAGAGATCTGTAAGCACAGCTCTGTGGAGGAGACGTTGGTGGCGCTAAGAGGTTCTGAGCACAGCCTGGATCACCAGGCTGTTTGGGATTATTTCAGGGGAGAGGCAGCTAGAGATGCTCACTTCCCAGTTGAGAGCAACTGTAGATGCAGTTATTTGGCTCTGAGGGAGCAGACTCCTTTGAAGTTTGGTTGATTTTTGTCCCGTAACATGTAAGTAAATTAAAAAAAAACAGCCTTAAAGCTTTGGATTTAATGGTTGCATGTATGATTTCTAGACTTTATGTTTCTCATTTGGAGCATTTTTATTTGTCTTTCACTGTTATTTTCTTCATCTCATACCAAGCTAAGGTTAAGCATCACCTTAACCGAAAGAACTGCAAGACATTTCAGAAGTGCCTTGTACGCTCACAGGAAGAAGGCTTTTATTGCACATGTACTATGTTCATTCAGTCAGTCGTGTTTTGTGGTCTGACGAGTGAATTTAGAATAGTTGTATGTTTGTCTTTCATCTGAGAGCTGACAAATGAATTACAAAGGTGATAGAGGATTGTTTCATTACAGAAACGGAAGCTGTTCCTTAGGTTGTACAGTAATATTAAAAACATATGGACATCATGATCCATCCATTCCAGATACTCTTTAGTTTTGTCAGCTCTGTATTCTCTGGCTTGCCCTGTTTATACCTCTAATACTATTTTCTATTTTATTTATCAAGGATGGATGTTATACTTCTAACACATTCTGCTGCAGTGCATTTTTTCAAACTGTGTTAAAATACTGTTTATGTGGCAGTGGTGTGTCGTCTCTGCGATTGCTGGTTCTGGAGTATGTAGGCGTGCTGTTGACAGAAGAATAGAGGACCTCAGAAAATCTGGGGATTGAGCATGCCTGTCAGCACAATTAGGTTTAGTTGTGTTTAATCATTTTGAGAAATAATTGTCTGTGCTCCTGGTGCTCAGTTAAATCCTGGTATGTTGACAGTTGCCAAGAATCAAGCTCTCCATACATCAAAGTAGCACAAAGCCGAACAAATAAAAAAATACAACTTTTCCTTAAGCTACTCATGATTTTTAATTGTATTGTGAACTGTATTGGAGTCAAATGTTTTCTCTAGCCCATGGTTTCCTTTTAAGATGAAGTTTAGTAGTCTGTTACTAACTTGCTTATTTTTACTTTGTATTTTCAATATATTGAAAATATCCTTTTATGAAAGACAAGCATCACTAAGAGAAGAACTTCTACCATGTAAATGACTACTGTTCTAAAGTCTCTTGTAAGATTGCTGTGATCTGACTTTCGGTTGCTCTGAATCTTTTGAGCGTCATCAGAGATAAGTATTTCCGAAATCATGGTAGATTTTAACAGAAGATGAAACTTCATATAAATGCGTGTGTGAGAGGGGAAGTTGTATCTTCACTTTAAGTGTTTTACAGATATAACTACATTATATTCTCAGCTGTATCTTGGAATTCTTTAAGAAACCCAGTAAAAATAGCTAGTCTGATGCTTTGTAATCATGGTAAAAATAGTCAATGAATGCAGAATGCTTTTGTGCTGACATCTCCAAAAATTAACATTGCAGATGCAGAAACGGAAGCTAGTGTGATGAGAAACTTTGCATGTTAAGAATCTGCTTTCTAAAGAATGGCCAACTGGTTTGCTTTTGTAGTGCTTTGGAAGTGATGCTATATTTCCTTCATAGAATGAAGTAACATTGATTCTGGGAATAATTTGGGTATAGAGACTTATGGAAATTTCCTTTGCTATTGACTCTTAAAACAGTCAATCTACTCCTCAGAAGGGGTTATTGATCATGTATCAGTATGTGCATATGAGGACGAGTCTATCCCCATCGCCTCTTAGAGAAAAATCAATGAAAATACTGCAACCTGCAGAGGGAGAAAGCTAACTTCTTTTCTTGGGAATACAATTTTTAACCATTATTTCTGTTCGCTGCGTTAAAATTCACTCACCATCTTTCCCTAGATGCTTTAGATTAGCTCAACCCACTCCTCCACTCCTCTTTGACAAGTGTGTTCACCTTCCCTACATCTGGTGAGGAAGAGAACTTGCAACAGGTCTGGTCAGCAGAGTACGTGGCACCTTTGGCAAACACAAATCTACATCTCCAGCAGGGTGGAGCATTTTCATCAAATGCTTTCAGCTTTTTATGGGGATGAAGTGCAGGTTGCTACAGTGAGACTGTAGTATAGGGGTGAGGTGCAACTCACTACTCGAAATGCCCATATTTATAGATATGGGGGGGGGGAAAGATGCACGTTTCAGAAGTCTGCTTTTGGATGCTGGGGTTTCCTATGTAATGTCAAATCAGCCTTCCAGTGCTTCTGAGGCTTGCATATTCTGTTCTTGCGATGCCAGTTGCAGACAGTCCTCCTTTAGCCAGAGAGGAGCTTTTGCCAGTGTGGTGAGAAGTAAATGTTTCCATGAATTCTCCATGTCTGGGACCATGGTGAGAAATCAGGTTTTTTTGACTCCTTGCATACAGTCCAGCTTCTCATGCTCAAGGACCCAACGTGCAAACATGCTTAACTTTGATGACTGATGTGGCTTTTCACCCAGCCCACTTAATGTGGATGGGCAATTGAGCAGCCACTTTGCATGTCAGATGGTGTTCAGGGGGTATGAATCATAGAATGAGTAGGGTTGGAAGGGACCTTTAGAGGTCATCTAGTCCAACCTCCCTACAGGAAGCAGGATCATCTCCACCAGATCAGGTCACTCAGAGCCCCATCAAGCCTGACCTTGAATAAATCCAGGGATGGGGCCTCCACTACCTCTCTGGGCAACCTGTTCCAGTGATCCACCACCCCTCATATTGAATGTGGAGACTGACACTGGGTCAGAAAGCAAATCCACCTTCCCAGTTCTGTCATTCAGCTACCACAAGAAGCTTCTCAAAACAGTGCTTTCAACAGATGTAGAGTAAGTGTGTCATGATTTCAAAATGGAAATCCTTGTATTACCTATTAGTTGATTTCACACGGCTATGTCTGTAATGGGAATCAGCAGTATTGTAAAGAGTTTGCTACATTTATGTGTAGACATGTACTGGAGGGATGGGTTTTATGAGTTGGAGAGATTAATAGTTTGCCTTCCACCTGTCTAAAACTGATTTTGAAAACCTTTTTTTTAGAAGTTGCGCTAAAGCCACCTTCTCCTCATGCAGATAGAGTAATAAAAGGGTAAAAATCCTGAGGTACAATATACATTCTGGTCTGGGTTCCAACCTGAATAAAAGAATGCGCATCCCATTGCTAGTCTGTCTGGATGCTCAGTTGCTAAAGAAGAAAGTGTAGTTTGATTTTTGGAGAGAGGAAGGCAGCTGCAGCAGTTGCCATTCAGCAGTAGAGGTGAAAGCAGTTAGTAATCATTACTCATAAAGTCTAGTCCCAGCAGAAAATTCATGCAATCATTCAATGGTTATGGAAGATTTGAATGGTATTTTACCTTACAGAATAAAGCAAGTGGATGCTGCTAGGAACGAAGTATTCCTCTGATCTGTTACCTAGAAAACATTGTAGGAGCGTGTGATCTGTAACATATGTGCTGTGGATAGTTCAGGGCACCATTATTCAAAACATACCCAACAGCCTTCTACTGGGGCTGTCAGTGAATGTAATCCTATATATTGAGCTGCTGTGGTTTATTTATTTTGATCTGGTGATGCCACTCTTTCTCTCTGAGAGATGAGATAGGGATCATCAGTGCAAACATGTCTATATAAGCAATGGATGATTTCTTTTCATGGGTAGAAGTTAGGAAATGTTTATTCCTTCCTCCCAAAGTTAAACAGTTTCCTAGTATGACTTTACAGTGAGAAAGTTTAAAATTTACCAAAATATACTGAAGTAGAAGTAAGATTTGCAATGATATGGTACGTAAAACATAAAAATTGACAAGTACAAGTTGTGTTTTGATTACACTTAGGACGGTGAGGCAGTATATGTATGTACATTAGCTTGTGTCTGATAGATTTCAGAACCATATTTCATTCCTTTTGGTATAATTGGCATCCTTTTTGCCAGTCAGTGACCCCTACTCCCAAAACATCCCCAAAAGAAACATTGAAATAGAACTGTGGGAAATCTGAAAGAAAAAAAAAAAAGAAGAAAGTATGTGTGTATGTGTGGAGTGATTTTGTTAGGCAAAGACAAGGGAAAAAAGTATTGGAAGGTGAATGGTGTTACTAATCAAATAAACACCAGTTGTTGAGGTACGCTGAAAGTATGTTGAGCAGAAATGACCAGACATTCAACAGAGGTTCATCAGGGAGAAGTAAAATAAGAGGAAGAAGAAAATACTGGTATGCCCCTATGGGCCCAAACCTATTTCTTGTGTGGAGGCAATTCCAGTCAAATGATGTTCCTAGTGATAGCTTCTCATTAGCTCTACTTTTCATTGCCCAGGCAGTTCCCACTTGCACAGCATGTCATTAATTGCAGGAGAGCTGCCTGCCTGAAGGTTTACTCAGCATCCATAGGACATTAAGGGTCTTTCCTTAATTTTAATCGAGAGAACTCCTCTTTAGCAGTTGATGATAACCAAAAGCTTGGGGAGTAGCCTGCAATTAACATCCTGTATTTTCCTGTTCTTTGTAGGAAGGGGATTAACAACATAATACTCTTCAAAAATCGTGTACACTCCTCTGCAACCCAAGTGTCATTTCCTTCCAGATGTGAGATGCATTTAGGGAGTCTAAGAGCTAATGTGGGAAAATAGCATGTTCCTCTGCAGTGATTTTCTCCGATTCAGTTGTGCCTGGAGGGGACAGTTCTGCACCGAAAGTACGACGGAAGCCTGTGGGGAGCTCTGCTAATTATTGTGCTTCCCTTGCAGACAGCCCAGCCTGTGGTGACCCCAACCGGAGTTGCTGGCTCCAGCACTGTGGAGCCATGGCCAGACCCCTGCTGTCACCATGCACCTATTGAGAAAGGGTATCAGTGATATGAGTGAAATTGCAGCCAGTTAGAAGTCTGTAAGAGTTTTGCTCATGAATTTAGGTTTCAGTATTTTATGCCATCCCTCGGAGAAGGCACCAAAACTGATGGACCTTAGGTCACATAAGGCTTGCTGTAAACCTACCAGTGAGTGCTTGCTACTGACCCCAATCTTGGATTTTGCTTTGTTGCATCGATCCTGCAGCAGATTTAAATGCAGCAGAGCCCCACTGTAGATGGCCCAAAATTCAAATACAGTAGTTGTCTGCCTTGGCTAACAGTGAAGAGCGTTGAAACCATAAAGCTTAAAGTTTGAAAGGTGCTATATCTAGAATGAGCCTACAACTTTAGGTTTTAATGTTAGATCAAGCACTAGATGGAGACCTGTCCTGGTTTGTCTGGAACAGAGTTAATTCTCTTCGTGGTAGCTAGTGTGGGGCTCTGTTTTGGATTTGCACTGAAAGCAGTGTTGCTAACACAGGGATATTTTCATTACTGCTGAGCAGTGCTGACATGTTCACCCCACCAGTGAGGAGGCTGGGGGTGCATGGGGAGTTGAGAGGGGACACAGCTAGGACAGCTGACCCCAACTGACCAGAGGGATATCCCATACCACATGACATCATGCTCAGTACATAAAGCTGGGAAAAGAAAGAGGAAGAGTGGATGTTTGAGTGATAGTGTTTGTCTTCCCAAGTCACCATTAGATGTGATGGAGCCCTGCTTTCCTGGGGGAAGCTGAACACCTGCCTGCCAGTGGGAAGTGGGGAATGAATCCCTTGTTTGGCTTTGCTTGAGTGCTCGGCCTTTGCTTTACCTGTTAAACTGCCTTTATCGCAGTCCACAAAAGTTTTTGCTTTTGCTCATCTGATTAACACCCCCCATCCCACCGGGGAAGAGCAAGCAAGCAGCTGTGTGGGGCTCAGTTGCTGGCTGGGGTTAAACCACAAGACCGGTGTGCTTAGTTACTGGCAGGTAGTCACAAGAATGGCAAAGAACAATAGCAAGGGGAGACTGTGCAGTTCTTGCATGCAGAAGTGTGAACTTGCTTTGCTCTGTTTTGTGCTGTTGCACCAGGTCGCTGGGGTTTGGGGAGGAGGTGGTATTTATTGTCTTACCTCTAAAGGAAGGAAACATCCTCTCAAAAGTACAATGACAACTGTCTGTGTAAAACATGCAGGTGGGTTTGATCAGGAGAAAATCTTGTGTAGTGCTGATGCTCGAAAACGAAAGGAGCTGATGGGAGATGACCGCCAGTGCAGCTGTCTGTGCAGTCTCCTCAGGAAAATCCACAGGCTAACCTGCAGGTGAAGATAAGAACACATGGCAGCAGTCCTGATTCATTGCAACAAGACGTGGTTAGCCATGTCTCTGGATGGACGCGCTTGTAACTTCACCGGTGAAGGGCAGGAAGCAGCACAGGAGTCTGCCACCCTGGGCCTCCAAAGGCAAGCCCAGTCCCCTGCAGTGCAGGATATGACAGCAGTGTTTCACTTTGAAATTAGAGGCAGAGATACCGCATTTCTGACAGACCCCGGGATCTGGGTAATTTCTTTGCCAGCTATAGATTATTTTCTTTTGCTGGATTTTGTTCTATTTTTTTTAAGATGGAGATGCTGTTCAGTTACAGTGCTGACAATTGCACACATTTTTTTTTCCTTGCAATGCAGAAACATCTAAGCATGCTTTTAGCGTGTGCTGAGGTATGTGATGTGCCAGAGGTTTCCCACAGTAAAGTCACTTCAAAGTTGCACAAAGTTGCAGTACAGGATTTCAGGAAAATTCTGCATCCTGGATACCCTCAGGGAGACCTGAAATATCAGAACTGAAAAAACCTGCTACCTGCAGCAGATTTCACATAATCAAAAATACCAAAAAGATACCTGAAAGGAAGGAAAAGGAAGGAGAATTAAAAACTTTAGGATCAATTAAGTGAGATGCAGGGAGAAGTTCCAACAGATTTCCATGTTCTGTTACATGTTGTCCACAGCACTCTGTCTCTACCTGTTCATAATGCTGTGGGCAGCCATAGACCATCACTCACATGGTGATTATTTCTTTATGAGACAGCAGAATCCTTTTGCAGTGCCTAAACAACCCCCCGTTGAAACCAGGGCGGGGGGGGGGGGAGAGGTTGATGGGGAGTTCAGGGGGCTTGCTGCTGTCTTTACAGGGGGATTATGGCCTCTTTTAACGTTTGAAATGCAATGTGCCTGCTACTAACAAGAAGAGATAAGGCTCTCCCTGTCCTCTGTCTCTAAAGAAGGCACAGTGCAAAAATATATTGTGAAAGATGAATGCAACTGCAAAGATAATGCCTCAGCGGTTGCCATAGTTTCTGATTCAGCACTTGAGAAAAGTTTTTGCATTCAGCACAAACCACTTTGGGTGAGAATGTTGCAAACAACATTTAGGATGCTTGAAATTAAAAAATTACCAAGAATTAATTTTAAACATCAGGAATGGTAACTAATTTTTTTTTATAGCACTGGAATTGCAGCAAATGTCTCCACTGTGGTCGATTTATGCTTTGAAAATACATTTTGAAGACGTTTAAAAACATGTCATTAGTATAATAAGTATGATGGAAAAATACTCAGGAAAAACACCCACCCACATTTATAAGAACTAAAAACCAGAGTGTCTCTAGTTCACTGTGGTGATCTGGAAACCATCTGAATTAAGCATGAGCTTGCAATGCTTAGAGACCGTTAGTATCACAGAGCTCCTCTTCAGTCCAGGGGGTGTGCGTATTGTCTGTTTCTTAATAAATATATGTATATAGTGTGTTTGTGTACATGCATATATACACATATATGTATGCACACACACGAAACATCTAGAAACTACATGTTGTATATACAAATTCTGCTTCTGCCCCACTGGTGGCCCAGACTGATGCCGTAAAGTAGCCCACAGGTGCTTGGAATTGCCCTGGAGGCAGGCTGCTGTTTCCTTTCATTCAAAGTCTCTACAGGCAGAGCAAAATTAACCTTTTACTGTCATGCGTTAGGGGCAAAAGCAGGATGGGAAACGAACCCAGTGCAGATAAGCACACCTAGATGTGCCGGACAATAGCGGGAAGCCCGTGTTGTGGAGGATGTTGCTGTTACGGTAACCATCGAGCCTGGTGCCACTGAAATGGAAAGATGAAAAGCAGATGTCTGTGAAGGGAACGTGTGTTACTCAAAGCGCACAGGAACAAACAGCAAGGCCATGCTGGGTTTTTTTCAGCCATCTTAAAAGTATTTCAAGGGGATTGATTATTTTACATGTAAATTTTACGTAGGAAACTTACTCTTGAAGAGGGTTTGAGTGTTTGTTGTGTGCTTCTAGAGAAGAAGAAAGGCTAAAGAAAATGCTTTCATTCATTTAGTTTATTTTAGTTTGTGTTTTACACTTTTTTGATTTATCCCAGTCCCTCAATAGGAGTTGGAAGTATTGCTAAGACATAGTTGGTTTTTTCCTAATGAATACACATTTAAAAAATCCCTACTAATTGGTAACATCTTTTAGCTGGCATATGGCTAGCTAATAACTCAGGCTTAATTAGCCAATCTGGGGAAGAACAACTCCCTAATATGGAATTTAAAAGCCCTGTCATTGTTTTTCATCAAGATTTCTTGGACCTGAAATTTAGCAGCCTTCTCCCACCCCCCACCCTCCCCCCCCAGTCCCAGTGGATGAGCCGTGCTTTCACACATACCTGTTACAAAACCAGAGCTTGAAGTTGCCACAACTCATGCTGACAGAAAATGGAGAAACAGTACCTTTCTCCAAAGTACTGGGATACCCCTAATAAATGGGACTCCGGTGACCTGACCCATGTACTTCTTGCAGTGCCATATGCAGTACCATAAACATGTGATTTCCACAGGCAAGTGATTTTATTTATTTTTTTCCTCTTCACGCTTGCTCTGTGGACCCTAAGGTCTGTGGACTATCGCAAAGGCAACCGTTAATGGGGATTGAGAGGAGGATCCTTGGGCATGCTACACACTAGTCCATACAATTGGATTTTTAAACCAGGCTGTGCATCCATGGAAAAATGAAACGCTAGGAAGCAGGCAAAATCTCTCTCGCTCCTTCAAGACCATCCCCTCATTTCTGTTACAAAGTCTTCTCACCCAGTGAGCCCGATATCTGTCTCCAAAGAGGTCAGTCCATCAGCTAAACAAGAGGTTCCTACTGCCGCGATGCATTCTGTGAGCCTTATCAGCTGCATGTTGTTTCAGGGCTCCAGCATCACTGCTGTTGTGATAGGCAGCCGCTCGGCAACTGAGCGTCATGGTTTGGCAAATGCCAAGTTGTCAAGTTACGCTAATGATTTGGAAAGAGATGGATATAAATTTAATTGCAGTAATTAAAGGAGAGGGCTGCATTATTCCCTTGCTTGTATGAAGGCGAATATCCTTGAAACCTTTGAAGCAGCACATTCATACCTGAGGGTACAGATACCAAGCCTTGGTGTATCATTTGGGTTCAAGAAAAGGGTTTCCTGGTGAGCAAGGGTGGTGTTGAATGAATCCTTATACCTCAGCATCCTTGCTTTCTTAACAGTGCTGTGATAGAGCGAACGTGGGAATTGTTGTCATATTATGCCACTGGTAGAGTTCTCATTAATGAATTGCTTGTCAGTCCTGTAACTCTTCAGCCCAGTGGTGTCATGTCCTGTAATTTTTTATTTAAAGTGACTTTGTTTTGAGAATAATCTAGCTGTAGACCTGATTGGTTTGGTGTAAATATGTCATCATGGGGACTTTTAATTTCAAGCCTGAATTTATTACCAAGCACAGTTTAAATTTCTCTATATTGATGTAATTGCAGCTAAAAAGTTCAAACAAAGGACAAGCACAATTATGTGAAGAAACCATCCAGAAAACTGCCTATTTGTATTTGGCTTTATCATTGTAAGAGCATTTGTATGCCACACCATTTAGCAGCATATACCCTTGACAGAGCAATACCATTGATAATTCATGCTGACCTTCAGGGCAGTCAGCACCCTCAGGATATTTTTAGGTATTTGGCTAATTTTGTTTTGTTTATGCAGTAAATTTCATGGGCACAGAGGCAGGTACATTTCTGGGGAGATAAAACCCACCTTCCCTTGCCATAACTCTGCTTTGTCCTGCGTGCACTACATCAAGCTATTTATAAAATAAAACCTCCTCATCTGGTGTGTTTTCCCTGCATTTGTAGGAACAGGGGGAAGGGTGGCAGGTCTGTCTCTGCACTCTCATACGCTGCTTAGCCCCGTGAACACCGGGGTGTTGACAGCATCTCCAATTTTTGTTAATCGGGCACGAAAGAGAAACTTGCGCGGCTGAGCACAGAGAGAAGGTGCGCTCGCCGGAGATCGCGACGTCGGTGGCTTCCTTCCCAGGGGCCTTTTCCTTTGGCAAAGTTTGCATTCCCAAGCCACAATGCCCGCCTTCAGGAGGAGTAAAACCAGAGCTAAGAGTTTAGCCTTGGCTCGCAAAACCCAGCAGCAGGCAGCAGCAGCTTACGGCTCCCTGCACAGGATGTTTTCTGTGGTGAGTTCTGCAGCGGCGGGGGGTTAAGCCTTGGGGGGTGCTGCTTAATTACGGTAATGTAGGTGAGCTGGAGCATGCCAGGCTGCCTGTGCTCAATAAATAGCGACTGTCATCCCAGCTTATAATAATCAAAGAAAGAATTCTGGTAACGTGTAGAGGGTGGGTGAGTTGATACTGGTACACTGTATGGGAAAAGGTTTGGGCTTTTTAAAGTTTGGAGGAGGGAAGGGTGGGTTGGTTGTCTGCACTGGTTGCTGCTGGGCTCGAGCAAATGGTTATTTCTTGCATCAGTCAGAGAAAGGACTAAGTCATGATCCAGATATTGACAAGAAGTGGGATGTTAAAGCAAGGTTCTTCAGGGGAATTTGGTAATAACTGTGGCATTAATGATTTAACTGTTTCTTTGGGTTCTGACTGATAATTTAGAACAGTGGAAACAGAGGAGAAAAGCTTACACAGTCCAGGTACAGCTAGGAGCTGTAGAAGGTGGCTGTAAATTTATTACACAGGTGATAGAAAAATACTTGAGCCTTCTGCATTGCAGAGTGACAGCATCAGGATAAGGGCACAGGGAAAGAGAGACTGAGAATATTTTCACAAGATAAAGGGCTTTGCATTGTGCACTTCAGTATTGCCGGCCAACAGTCTCCTTTCTGTGACCTGTACTGTAAGGGTTCCCCTTTCTTTGTTTGCCTGATGCTCTCATCTTTACATTTCATATGGTCCATGATGGAAATGGTTTCTGTTTTGCCTTTGATTTTGATATGCACTGAGTCAGATGACTTTGATTTTAGAGGTGCTGAGCACAGCATCTATGAACTCAGCGGGAGCTGCTGGTCTTTGGGACCTGGTCAGTGGAAGCTTTTGGGCCCAGATACCTGCAGTGTAACTTGTTCTGTAAGTAGCTTTCCAGCCACATACTCAAGTCACCAGCGGTTCTTCCTTGGCCCCCAGGTAGAAAGAAGGGCATCTCTCTGCCCTTCTGTACAGTGGCAGCTGAGTGGGAAGATTTGCTACCATGCATTTCATAGCCATAGCTCAGGCACCATGTCAGGTGAGGTGTTTTACACAGGCATGTGTTCAGCCTTATTTCAGGCCTTGACTTGTGCTGTCAGGAAGGAGTTACTAGATCATCAACCCCTCTTACTGTACTTGTGATTTCTAAATAAGGTTGGTGACACCTACTTGTGTTACTGGAGCAGGCTGACTTTGCTAACATTAAATGTCCCTGAAAGTGGGAAATTCAGACTCAAAGACAAATGTTCATCTTTAACTCTTGCCCTGTTGTCCGGTCTGGTAGTATGGGGGACTATGGCGGGCCCGTTGACTCCTTGGTTGAGAATATAGAGCTAGGCCTTGAAGATATTAAAGTGTACCCATGAGGAAGAGAAAGTGTAGAACATCTGGAGAAGTAAAACAATATTAAGGAATTTGCTGACTGCAGATGAAGGAACCTGGGAAAAGATAAATCTTGTTAGCGAAGTTAAAAATGTCAACCTATTGTATATTGGCATATACCTGAGAGGCCAATAGTAAAAAGACACACGTGTAGTAGAAGTGCATAAAAATGAGGATATAGAAATAAATCACATTCTTCTTTTTGCTTGTGCACTGGACCTCTTGTACGTGTTGTTTGTCCGTCTCAACAGCGACATGGTAGGGCAGCTTTTCAAAGTGCAGCATAGAGGGGTTGTTTCTCTGTTCCTAAATCATCCTCTAACAGAGCTTGGCCTATTGCTACAAAAGATCTGAGGAGGCACTTAAACTGCGCCCCCCCAAAAAACCCCAACAAACATCTTTCGTTTAGCAATGTTTTAAAAATTTTATTTAAAAGACATGTAAGAGACATGGTGAAACAGAACAGACCCCCAAAATTTCAACAGTGTCAGTCAGGAACAGTTTCATGTTCTGAGAGACCTTGAAGTTGGGAAAAAGAGGAGGATCAGAACATAAGTGATGACTGAGGCTACTACCTTGTTTTAGCTTCTGTTGGCTGAAGCTGAGTGTGAGTCTTGCCCAGATACCTGTGGTGAAAATCCCACAGGGTGTTTTCAGTAAACTTCTGACATTTTTCAGTCTTACTAAACACTTTAGAGGAGTGCGCATACTGTATTGGTGTGTAACATAAGGTGACTTTTTTTTATTGGTCTTTAAGGAAGCTAAAGCCTGCAACTCTCTGTTGTTTTGTACTGCTTGGTTACAAAGCACTTCCCAGTGCAAGGATGACGGAGAAGTCTGTAGAGTGGTTGACCCACAAAAACCCAACAGCTGCTAGGGCTGCCTTTGTTCTGGAGAGAAGCATCCTCTGTCACAAAGGGAAAAGTGACAGACATCTCCAGTAGCTTTGCTTTTTCAGGTCTCTGGACAGTGGTTCATCTCTCATAATCCTGTGTAATTGTATTTCCTCTGCTGACCAGTGCACTCAGTCTGACTGGAAATACATCAGGCAGGGCTGTGCTGTTAGCTCTTCATTTTTGGAAGGTAAGAGGCCAGTGCTGCAGGGTACAAAACTAACCTGCAGGATGCTTTCTGAGCGTGCTTCCTCTTTGGATAGGAACTCAAAGGACTGACCATCCCCTAGATGTGATCAGCATCCTACACAAGGGTACAGGAATCTGAAAAATCATGAAAAGGACATGCATGGTCTTAACCCTCCCGAGGAGCCTTTCTTAGGCTATAGATTTCTCTAAGCCTACTCAAAATATTCCTTTCTATCGCTTCTTCAAACAAACTCTGACTGACTGATGGGGTACATGAGGTGTATAAATGAAGGTAAAATAAACAGCAGTGACACCGTTAACACTAATTGACCTTGTGCAGCATTTATGCTCAATCAGGATCATTCAGTAGAAAGTTGCAGGGTTGCCATGAAATTGTTGTGCTAATGCTTAACCACTGCTGATTAATGTCTTCTGCTCTCTCACCAATTAATTTTATGGAGATTTTTAACTCTGATGGGGATATCACAGCCTCAAATGATGATACGCTTGTCTGCAAGGAGCAAAGAAAATCTGTAAGAGGTTCCTTGTAAGAGTACCCTTTTGTTCAGTTCAAAGGAATAATCTCAAATATTTCTTATTGAGAGTGGTGGTGTTGAAAATGGGATGTGCTTCATCTCCATCTGACAAGCTGAGCACCACTGTGGTGGTTGACTGCTATGGGTCAAGCTGAGAATTCTCTGGGCTGGAACTTTCCCTTCTAGGCTTCTGTGAGCAATCCTCACTCACATCCCTGCCAAAGGGTGTTGGGCCTAACCATGAGTTGCAAACATGCAGGGACGAAAAAAAGGTTCCTCAAGGCTGCTTCCACACATCCTTCAGGTTTTTTTAGAGGCCAAGAGTATGGGGCAGGAGGCTGCTTCCCCTGACTGTTAGGTCTGTAGAAGGGTTTCTACGGCTGTGTCCAAAAATCTGTGAGAAAGGCCAATCAAACTGTAGAGTGCTGCTTAACTTTTCTCCCTGGAATGCAAGTATTTGGGTTTTCTTCTATAAACCCTTCGTAAGTGCCAGTTGTTTTTTCCGACTCTGACATTCAAATCTAGCGCCGTTAGTCTAAGATTTTGGAATTTTTAGCCTTGTCTGTTCAGTGGCAAAGGTCAGCTGAGGCTGCTTGAAATCTCCTTTAAATGTTGCTGAAAGTGGCATGTGTAAGCTCAAGTGATGGATTTTGGAGAAAATTCATTGCTTCTGCTTTATGCACCCCTTAGCTTTTCTCTGCAGCCAGCTACCTTGCAGCCTTGCCCACAGTCAGTCACGTGGGCTTTTAATTTCACCAACTTAAATGTATTAATTCTGATGAGCCGCAGACTATAAAGGTTGTTATATTTATTTAAATTTTCTTTACAATTAGCTAAATGCAGTCTTGACCTTGGCAAATAAAAGTCTGTGTGTTTAAGGAGTTTACTGGATTTATCTGAGAGCCAAATCTGCCTGTGTTGGCTGTTCCAATGTCATTGTCCAAGCAAAATTCAGGGTTAATTCCCACCTTAATTCAAGGTTGTGGTGGGTGTGTGTGGTGTCAACTTCGAGCTCCTTTTGAGACTTCTTGATTTAAGGGACTAGACTGCCAAACTCAGCTTTGACATCCGGAATGCTTGAGTGGCCTTAAAATCCCAGCTGCTGTCAGTAGTAGGGCAGAGGCCAGGCCTCTTCTGCCCACACATAAAAGATAGAAAAGGCATGGTCTCGGGGGTTGTCACGAGAGCCTTTCTAGAAAAGATCTATTTTACACAACAAAAATAATAAAGAGTGGGACATCGTTTAGTGTGGGAAGCAGAAAGTAGCACCCAGTGCAGTGTGGGGAAAAGACAGGGATGCTGACCTGGGTGGCGAGGGAGTTTTGGGGAGAAACATGAAACAAGAATAGCTTTTAGTGCTCTTTATTTATTCATTATGAAGTTTCTCATGAGTATTGGGCTCCTGGTCTAGAGCCTAGCATACAGTTCGTGGTTTCACTGGCAAAATGTGTTCCTACCTCTGTGGTGGTTCATGCAATGTGCAAGAGGGAATGTGAAATACTTCTGTCCTGTGACCAAGTAGCATTTCATGCTTGCTGTGACCCAACTGTAAATACCGGTCTGGATATTGCATAGTCTGAAAGTCTCCTGTGAAGGGAAGGAGAGAGAGCAGCAAAGCTGTGGGAAAGGACCAGAGCCTACAAGGAGCACTCCAAGACAAGGGCACTATTATTAATGCCGGACTTGCAAACACGAAGTGTTTACATGTTCAGGAAAGTACAGAAGTTTATAAACATTGCTGTCAGTAGAATGGCTGAGACATACCCTGTGGTAACCCTGTGCCCTGGGCTTGGGCCGGTTATGCGGATCAATTTCTTACATCAAAATTATGTTGCTTAGGTGCTCACAGAGTGTTTATGTTGAAGACTATAATCTCTTTCCATATGCTTTCTTATTCAGTGTTTCTTGGTGGCAGATGCAGCTCTAGCCCTCAAACTGAAGGGGATGGAGAACATAGCATGTTCTCCTATCTCTGCCTGGCATGCATAGAAAGGTGGTTGAGGAGGATTAGAGGACTTTGAACTCCTCCTTGTAAAATGGTGCATCATGATGCTGTTTATGAATCACTTTCAATAGGCTTCCTCATATCCTTGATCTAGTGTCCTTGATCAGGCATCAGGTTGATGTAAATTAAGCTGCCCACGTGCACCTTGAGCTGTAGAGAGCATAAAATCTGAGTCATTCTGATAAAAATACAAAGCTTTCTGACATCAGAAACAAAACAAAAGTCAATTTCTTGGGCATTCAGCTATTTAGAAGTTGCTTTAAAATATGCCCTCCCCCCATTTCCTAAATTAAGTTGTGATTTATTTCCAACACGCTAATTGATTCTAGTGGTACAGAGTGACTGTGACTTTTAAATGTGCAGCTGTAATTCCAACAAACACCATTCACTTTACATTGCATTTTGCCAGGTTCTAATAAATGTGGCAAATATACAATTATCTAAATTTCATAGGTCCTGCAAGCTGTCATTATACAGGATGGATATTTAGGTGGAAGATAGTTGCACATATTAATGAGGAAAGTGATAGTTTGAGAGTGGTGGCATTGTTCAAAACTGAGGGCTGAGAAGCTACAGAGTAGTACAGGCTACAGGGCAACTATCTGACATTTCAACGTTTATTTCCATCATACTGGTGTGAGGGATGTACCTGTTTTGCTCCATGAATGGTTGAGATTTAATAGTGCTAGTGCATTCAGCCTCCACTTTTACAGAAGGCTGTGTGTAACTCTGTTCAGTTTCAGAACAACTTTTGCATTTGCTCATTTGATGACCAAGTACCTGGGTGAATTTAGCTACATGGATACTCAGTGGTGAATCAGGAGATCCAAAAATGACCGCCTTCATTCTGTGTGTGGAATAAATCTCTACGGATTAAGACAGTTCTGAAATACAGCCACATCATTCCAATATCTTCCATGAAACAAGATCACTGAAAGAAGACTTCCACTTGAATTAATATATATATATTAAGCTTCTATTTACTGAATGGATTCAAATGAAGACTACATGAATGCTGCTTTATTTGAAGTGGAAGTCTTCTTTCAGTGTATATATATATATATATATATATATACTGAAAGGAGAGATATATATATGGCACAGCATATGCAGCTGCCCGGAGACTGTTTTAGAGAGTGCCTGAAAAGCAGAAGCACTGCAGAAGAATTGTTTCATGTAGTGTAAAGAGGTGGATACTGACAACTGCTAAGGTAGAATTGGGTAACGATAGTGATAGTCTAGCTTTCAGGAAAACGTCACATAAGGAGGAGAACATTGGGATAGTTTTCACATTAGGCATTAAAGACTATTGCCTTCAAAAGTTGCTTTTGGATATTAGTGATGAGGAAACTGCATACCCATTTTTATAGTGTCAAAAAAATCTTTCCCTTCCATCATTGTGTTGTAAGATGAACTGTTATTGTTCCATCTGTAGTTCCTGCCTTGCCTGAAAATTTTCTTTTTTTTTTTTTTAATGTTTATCATTCTTTTAAAGAATCCCTGAGATTTCAGTTTCCATTCACTGTTTTTGAAAGGAAATAATAATCTTTATATGTAGTTGTCTCCCTGGAGAAAAAGCATCTAAACATCTTTTGACAAGCCAGGATATTGGAATCTGAACCCTCAGCCCCAAGTCTCATTGTTTGAAAAAATCGGACAACACAGTATAGGCAGTAGATGACAAATAGAACAGTTATTCTGGATGCTTAAAGGATCTTAATCTACAGATTATTTCTACTTCGATGAAGCAAGTGTTGCAAAATAGGAAGGAAGACAGTAGCATCACACTTTTTCCCATAAGACTAAAAATATATAATAATCTGAGTGCTCTCTCCTCTTTTGCATCCCACGAGCTTGTATCTGAAGACTGAAAATAATTTGCTGTGGAAAATCACTAGAAAATTTTAATTGCATTTTACTGCTGTGATCTGTGTCTGCTATACATTGAAGCTGTTCAAAGCTATTAGGATAGATATTTGGCAAGAATCAATGGCACGCTCTGGCCCCCAAATTTGGAAGAAGAGCAACATTTGAGGAATTTAAAAATAATTGTAGTACAGCTTGTATTCTAAAACCTTGCTGCTTGTCTCTCTTCTCATTTAACAGAGTGCAGAACAGATCAGTGCATTGTGCCGAAACTTCCAAGAAGTCCAGGCAAGCGATATGGAAGGACAGAAGGACAACCAGGATCCACCTCCACGGCCACTGGCTCGCCACCTTTCTGATGCAGATAGATTGAGGAAAGTCATCCAAGAGCTTATGGACACTGAGAAATCCTACGTCAAGGTAAGAACCAAGGAAAATGTCTCCCTTACAGCCTTGGTTTTGAGGATGGCTGTGATTTTGTGGATGGTCTTGACATATTTCATGTTTCACTTTTCATCACCAACCCTCTGCAAGGGCCATAATGTAGAAAGTCTGCTTATCTAATTGTTCCTGCTGTTTTCAGCAGGCTTGCTCCTGCAGTGGGGGCTGTAGGATTTGATCTAGTAGCTTTAGTTCTTACCAATTCATATTTATACTGGAGAGTGGTAATATGTGGGGAGCAGGTAACTGCAATATGTTAACAGAGGGGTTTTCCAGGGAATGTTTCTACAGTTTTCAAGATGAAAATAAATCTGTTAGAATAACAGAATACAGTCTCCTACAAATTAAAAAAAAAAAAAAAGGTTAGTTGTGGAAAATAGTGCGTAATTATTTTTGAATCAGCAAAGCTAAAAGGCACAGCTCCAGTTGGTTGTAGCACCACACATATGTTATTTCTCCTCTGACTGAAAAGTCCATAATTTGTTAGATGTATGTCTCTTCTTTTTAAAAAACCCAAATTCCTGTGACTGGATGCCAAAAGAAACATGGAAACAGTGATTTCATTGACCTTTACAAGGAGGAATCATCGACTTTACTGGATCTCGCATAATATGCTTAAAGATACCGGTACTTCCTGCAGTAATGTATGTGGAAAAGGGGAGAGAAGGCTTCCAGCCTGCTGTCAGTACACCTGCCAGTACACTAGCACAGACCTACACTCTAAAGTCTGAGGAAGCTGTACAGAAACATGGATCCCATGTGCGTCCAGCTGATGTTTTTATAGAGGGATCACTAGAACAAAGCTGTGGTCATGGAGGTCACTAATGTGTGAACTTTTGCATCAAGAAAAGTCCTGGCAGGTCGCACGTGCTTGCTAATGGTGCTCTTGGGCAGACGTTCATTATTCCTACTCTTTAAGAATTTTAGCAGTTTCTCTTGTCAGGGTTGAAGAGCTCTGCAGTGGGCCGCAGCCTTGATGTCATGCTCTGGCCTGGGATAGTCGCTCTTCAAAACTGGCACCAATTCTTCGAAGGAGGGACTGAAAAAGCCCCTAATCCCACCCCTCCCCCCTCCCTAAATAACAGAACTGAACACATTAATACCTAATATGATTTTAAACTGTTACGTGTCCTTCTGAGTATTACTACAGATGTTTAAATGAGTGGTTATTTATGTGGCTATCTAATATGCATAATTAGAACATTTGATGCTGTTCATATACATGGACTCTTTAGAAAACTGTTATTTGTAGCATTTTCTCCTCATGTTCCCCCAAAATATAACTTATTCTAATCAAGCAGCAAAGCCTTAGATGAAACAGAAACATTACACTGAAATCAATTTGCATCTAATTTAGCAATCACTTTAGTGCTAAGAACATGCAGGTGATTTTGTTCCAGAACAGGGATTGTATCTCTAGTTCATTCCCCAAAATTACCCTATTCCGCAGGTGTCGTATAAAGAACAGTTTCAAACCCGTGCATAAAAAGTGAAGGAGTTCTGTTTCTTGCAGGACTTGAGCTGCCTCTTCGAGCTATACTTGGAGCCCCTTCAGAATGAAACCTTCCTTACCCAGGATGAGGTGAGGCAATAATTGAATTACATGCTTGTCATTCTCCTGTGGGTTAAGGTCTTGGCATTTGGGCTTTTCATTGCTGAGAACACGACAGAGAAAGAAAAAACGAACATGACAATAGGAATCACACCAGTCAGTGCCATTCTGTCTGGTGCATGCATCACTTTTTTATTCTTTTTAACTGTAATTGTTCTTCTGACTTAACTCTTAAGGAATCTCTGCCTTTTTTGTGTTTTTCCTTTAAAATGAAACCCATTTGAAAATCACTAATGAAGACGTTATTGATCTTTGAAACCTCTTTATGTGCTATGTCTCCTTAGTGGGCTGCTTTAGTAAGGCTACTGTTAGGTGTATGGGGTGCTGAACCTCATAGCCTACTGCTTTTCACAGATGGAGTCCCTGTTTGGCAGCCTGCCAGAAATGCTGGATTTCCAGAAGGTGTTTTTGGAGACCCTTGAAGATGGAATATCTTCTTCCTCAGATTTTAATACACTGGAAACGCCATCCCAGTTCCGGGTAAATACTCTTGTCACTTAACACTTAATACAGTGTGTGTGCAAATGTTTGTGAAAATCTGGCTTTAAGAACTCTTGGGTTTTATGTGTGAAGCTTTACTTTGGATTACAGACATCTATTCAGCAGTGAAAGATACAGGCTGTTGGCTTTATCTTCCTCTTTCCCATGGCAGAAGATGCAACATGGAAGATGCAGAGTAGACTTTGAGTGTGCTATAAACTAGCAGTGCTTGTGATGCAGAACTTCTTTGTAGAAAGGTTATTGTCACTGGCCTGAATTCTGCCCTGCCCAGTGCTTCTTGCCATCATGCCCAGTTCACCCGCTGCAGACTGGGAGCTTTTCCTGTTCAATGCCACATGAGTTGCTCATGTTGTGGGGTCAAAGAAAGGTGCCTATAAAGTGTAAGCAGCAGTAGACTGTGCCCTTGCTGTGCTGTCTCACTCATGGTGGCACCACTACCCTAACTGGCAGAAGTAGATTCCCTGGAGGTAACTATCAGGACTGGGAGAGACTGCTGGCAGGGCTCCTGGACATTCGCTGCTGTTTGTGGAGCAAACATTGATTAAAAAGAGGGGAGAGGGCTCCTCTCCTCCTCCTCCTCCCTCACTACTCCTCTTTCTTATCTTTGCTTTGGGAAGTGTTTTTCTAAAAACATCTCCCTTGTGACTCAGTGCCTCCCACACCTTCCCAACCGCCCCTTCATCCAAGAACATCAGAGGTGCCCTGTAATTGCCGCCTGCCAGAGAGAAGGAAAACAGTTGGAAAGCGATCCTCTGTTTTACACCGTCCCTTTTGGCTTTGGCACTTCTGTGCCTTGCTTCCTGTTGCTCATGTTTTTTCCCTGCTACGTGTCTGTTGATTTTTATTCCAGCACTGCCTGAAAGAGTGAGTAAGACCGAGTGTCTGCAGTGGCATACCTGCTCAGGGAGAACGGGGCCAGGGGTATCTGCAGCTTTGCCTGAACAGCATGAGCTGTATGCCCAGAGAAATTCAGAAACATTCTGGAGCTACCAGTTTGTGATTGTTGAGCCTCTGTTGCGTGCCTGAACATTTATGGAGGAGTCTAGTAATGAATTAATATTTTGTGTTGATTTCAGAAACTGCTGTTCTCCCTCGGAGGCTCCTTTCTGTATTATGCTGACCACTTTAAACTGTACAGTGGCTTCTGCGCAAACCACATCAAAGTCCAGAAAGTTCTGGAGAGAGGTAATTTGTCATCTCCATTGTTGTAGTTCAGTTGCATGAACTTAAACGGCAGTCAGCTGCCATAACAACTCTCAAGTGGCAGAGAACGCTGGTACAGAGGAAGGGGTGGTTGGGTAACTTTCCATAGGAAAGGTCTGTGGTTCTCCTGACGTATGGTACAGAACTGAAGGGGTTGGAGTCGTTTTGTAACATGCAGGCCTCAATAGCTAGGGAAACATTGTCCAGAAGTTGGTGCTGTTGCCTGCAGATCCAGGACATACTCCAAAAAGCAGCAACAAATAGTAGAAAAAGTTAGGAATTATTTCCTCTGCCATCCACTGCAGTGCAGTGGAAAAAGTACATTGGGGCATCATCTCACCTTGATCTAATTGGTCGTTTAGCCCTTATACACATTATTTAATGGAGGAAATTATTATGAAATTAATAGTGTAAACTACTTTGTAAACCATCTACTGAAAAAAGGTGAGGCTTTTGGTGCAGGTTAGAAATTCTATGCTTTCAATATATTATAGCTTCTTTGACTTCCATGTTCAACTGACCAACTCTTATCTACACCCAGCCAAAACAGACAGTGCCTTTAAGACCTTCCTGGATGCTCGAAATCCCACAAAGCAACACTCTTCTACACTGGAGTCGTATCTCATAAAGCCTGTTCAGAGAGTGCTGAAATATCCCTTGCTTTTAAAAGAGCTGGTGTCTCTGACAGACAATGAGAGTGAGGAGCACTATCATTTGACAGGTAACTTCTTCCTTTCTTCTACAGGATTGACTATGAGTAAAGTTTCATTTCCAGCCCTTTCTGAAGATGCAGGCAGCCGTTCTCTTAGATAGCACAGAAGTCATCAAAACATAGAGAAAACTCCCTCAGTCTCCTTAAAAATAAGAAGTAGCTTTTTTGTGCTTCTAGCAAAAAGTCCTTGGTATGTCTCAGTCCCCTTGAAAAGTAGATACGCCCAGGATTTGTCATAACAAATAGAATCATAGAATGGCATGGGTTGGAAGGGACCCCAAGGATCATAGAGCTCCAACCCCCCTGCCACAGGCAGGGACACCAACCTCCAGCCTGGATCTACACAAGGTTGCCCAGGGCCCCATCCAACCTGGCCTTGAACACCTCCAGGGATGGGGCATCCACCACCTCTCTGAGCAGCCTGTTCCAGCACCTCACCACTCTCTCTGTAAAAAACTTCCCCCTAAGATCTAATCTAAACCTTCCTTCCTTTAGTTTTAATCCATTCCTCCTTGTCCTGCCATTGTCTACCCTTTTAAAAAGTTGATTCCTCTCCTGTTTGTATGTTCCCTTCAGGTACTGGAAGGCTGCAATGAGGTCCCCCTGCAGCCTTCTCTTCTCCAGGCTGAACAAGCCCAGTTCCCCCAGCCTCTCTTCGTAGGGGAGGTGCTCCAGCCCTCTAATCATTTTTGTGGCTCCTCTGAACCCTCTCCAACAGTTGTACGTCTTTCTTTTATTGGGGGTCCCAGACCTGGACACAGTACTCCCGATGGGGCCTCATGAGGGCAGGTTAGAGAGGGACAATCCCCTCCCTGTCCCTGCTGGCCACCCCTCTCCTGATGGAGCCCAGGATACCATTGGAAATATTAAAGAATTATAGGGCTGGGGCCTTTCTCCTCTGTTTTTGCTCAGGAGCCTGCCAGGCCGTAGTGTTGCTTGGGAGACACTGACCAAAGCTCCACCTTGTGGTTACTTCTCAGTTCTTGAAACGTGTCCAAGTTGAACGTCTCCACACATGGAAATTTCAGTTGTTTGAGGTTTGGCTGTAACTCTTGCGCAGAAGAGATCCATGTCAAAGCTCTGCAGTCTTGTGCATAGAAAGACTCATCTGTCTCCTGTATACTGCAGTCAATGGCTTTTCTAGGCTCAGATGCTTGGTAAATTCCAGTTCAGGTCTGTCACGAGATTGATGTTGCGGGCTGATTGTCATTTTAACAAATAGATTCCAGCAAAACAGACTGCCTGCAAAACGTCACAAGGCTGCCACTGCCTTCAGAGGGAGTTTCTAATGCAGTTCGCTTGCCCTTACAGCCAAACTGGGGGTGACTTACTTGCAGGTCAGGATGAAATGCCAAACTTCCAAAAGGCTGCCCTGTTAAGAGCTGGCAGGAGTGGAGAAACAAAGTGCCTTTCTCCAACCCCTTTGTGAATTGACACAGAAGCCTAATGAAATCTAGTGTCATTCCTGCTTAGAAAACAAAATTTAAACAAAACCTGACCCACCAGCATTTAATTTCATGGATGCAATCGGTGAGGAACTTGGACAGCCTAACACTGTATTTCTTTCTCCTGTGGTGAGCCAAATGCAATCTGTTTTTATTAAAGTTCGTCAGATCACTTACTCTAGTTTGGGTGTAGATTACTCCAGAGATCTGAGGGACCCTGTGTATCCCATGTGCAAATCCTAACCGTGGTGACTGTCATGTTGATAGGAATATTCATACATTTGGAGGCACCTCACTGGGATAGTTATTGCAGCCTCTCCAGGCCCCTCAGACACCAGAGGAGCATTTTCCTCTCACTCTGATCAGAAAGCATACCTTCTACTGTTGTTATGAGGAAGCACTCGCATAAAGCTAGAATTCCATTCACCAAACCTCGGGAACACTGCATCATTTGGCCTGCCCCAAGTGGAATTCAATAAGAAAAGGCCATGTTTGGAAAATAGAATTGAATTACATAGCTGTCTGTGACATTTTAAACCGTTACAGAAGCGCTGAAGGCCATGGAAAAAGTAGCGAGTCACATCAACGAGATGCAGAAGATCTATGAAGATTACGGCACCGTGTTTGACCAACTGGTTGCGGATCAAAGTGGAACAGAGAAGGAGGTAACAGAAGGGACAAAAGGTTTTATTCACTCCTGAAGTGTTATCCTGCTTGCAACTGGGCGTTTTATCTCTTCCTGAGGCAATTTTGGGAACTTATTTGTGCTGGGCGTCCTCCATTCTCCTTTAATATTTTGACTTCCATTTCACATCTGCCTGTCAAGTTTCTTTTTGTCAGTAGGTTACGGTAAAATTTTCAGACAGCTGCCAGGGCCGCCTTCTGGAATGACAAGAACTGCAAGCAGGAGTAGACATAATTCTCATTGGGAAAAATCCTCCTCAAATGCTGCAGAGCTTATCCGTGCCCCAAGTCATTCAGATTTTATGCTGCAGAGTTCTTAAATTTCTTAAGATTTTTCTTTCACCCGTATAAATGAGAATGGCAATTTGAGGCATTTCACATTAAGGCCTGTGAGTCTCATACTCCATGCTTCCAGCACGGAGGCATCCATGGGTATTTGTCAGAGCAAACCCCATTAGTTAAACAGACCATGTGCATCTGTCTCCCAGCACTGGGGCAGCAAGGTCTCAGCTTGGTTATTTACATCAACTACTGAGCAGATCAAGCCTGTAGAGGTGGAGATCAGACAGGAGAGGTGCTGCCTCGTTTCTTTCATTTCCTCCTAGTAAAAGCTAAATCTTGCCCATTGGTTACCTGTTTACCCACCATTTTTTAACAGCATGGGAGATTCTTGGCAGTGTTGCATCCCACAGAAGAAAGCAGCCTCGGAATACAAGACGTCCATTAATTCTGCCATCAGCAGTGTCATTAATAGTAATTACTCCATAAAGATACTTGCAGCTAATAAATCGGCCGGTTCACAACTGGCTGTATGTGTGCAACACATCATCAGATAACTGAATACTCTTCTGAGTTATTGATAGTAAGAACTTCAATCCAGGTTCCATAACTCAGGGGCATTACTTTTTATGGTTGTTGTCTAGTTTAAAAAGGGGGTTATGTACACTTCACCTGCCGTAGTGTGAATCCCTCTGCCTGCCTTTCTCTCTGTACGTACAGTAAATACACCAAACGTTGATCCTTAAAGTTATTGATGTGTAACTCATTAAAGTTTTCTCACATACATGGATTGCAGCACTGAGATATATATATAAATACTATTTATTTATATTATCTGCTGTTATAATCTACTACAGGTGACAGAGCTGTCAATGGGAGAACTTCTGATGCACTCTACAGTTTCCTGGCTGAATCCTTTCCCATCGCTGGGCAAAGCAAGAAAAGACCTTGAACTTACGGTGTTTGGTAAGTGTTTTCCATGACTCCCTGCCCCATCAACTCTAAAGTTTTATCACATTACACTTTCTCACAAGATGAAAGCCACCGTCTCCTTTCCCTGTAGCGATGTGATCATTTAGGGCAGACGTAGATCAAAAAATACAGAGCTGTACTTCCTGTATGAGTAAAGTTTCCATCCCTCTGTTTGCTATTGCACTTTGCAAGCCAACATCAGCTGCTCTCTGGCCTGTACGTTACCTGGGGGAGATAGTGGTTTTCCCTTTAGAACAACCTGCTAAACCAAGCTTTCAGAAGAGGCTGGTAGGCAAACAGGGATTTTTTTCTACCTCTGTGAATTCAGGGTGGCCTCCTCTTTACAGCGGCTGCATCACAATCCCCATCCAGGTTATTTTAACCTGAAGAATGGATGTGGAGAAGAGAGCACACAAACAGGAGTTTTAATAGTACATATCCAATCAATCATTTAATAATTAAATAATTAAACCTTCTAGTGAAACATCTTTGGCATTGTCCATTTCTTAAAAAAAAAAAAAATTATTAAAAAGATATTTAAAATGTCATTTGAGAAATACCTACAGAACAGCTACAGGTTGGTGAGAGCCAAGTTTAATTCTCTCGGCGCACTCCTTCTCAGGGAAGCGTGGCAGTTTAGGGAAGGGAATGCTTCTAATGGAATAACAAACAGGAGCTAATGTCCCCAGTTCCCATATGCCAGACGCTTCCCAGCGGGACACGTATGAATGACTGGCAGACCACTCCTACGCTGCTTGGGAAACTGAGCTTTATTCTCACTTCAAACCCTACACAGGCAGCTTAAAAAATGCACCTACTATGTCAAACTGAGAGGAACTGCCCAGATGCGAGGTAAATGCTGTGCTTGCTATGGCTGCATCCTGGCTTTGTGTGGGGTTGAGACCCTGCTGCCTCTCTCTCCTCTTCCACTGGAAGGAAGCATGGATGTGTGAGCAGGGATGGAGTTCTACTGCCCTGAAGTCTGATCTGGGATCCAGGATTGCTGTGCAGAGCCAGCCAGCCCCCAGTTCAGCTGTGGCTTCAATGGCCCCACATTTCTGTTCCTCCTTACAGACGAGGGAGAACGTGTCCCTGCCTCCCTGGAGTCTGAGAGATTAGGTAACATTAGGGAGCAACTCCAGTCGGATCTTGTGGAAGACAGAGAATTCCTGCAGGTGGAAAAGTAGGAACTGAGATGAATGTTGACGTTTCCAGCTAAACAAATGTAGAGCTGCAGGAGGAACAGACTTGGCGCTCTTGCCCATAGCCCTCACTTGCTACAGACCCTTACTCAATGTGAGGACATCCGCTGGCTACAAAAAGAAAGCCTGAACCTTTTCATCTAACCTACACCTTCTGTATTTGTTTACATGAAGACTTATAGAAGGGAAACTGCTGGTAGTTTCCGAATAAATGTGCAGAACAGCTTCACCCTAAAAGTTCAGATGAAAATCTGGGAAAAAAATACTCCCACTGTGTGAACCAAGTGTAGGATGAGAAGCTCAGCTGCCATCTTAATACAGAGCAGGTGCTTTTCAGTCTGCTTAACTCATCCTTTGCGTTCCCATTACTACAGTAATTAACTTGCAAAGGTAGTATTTTCAGTGAATAATACACCTGTAATTAACAGTTTTCCCTTTTTTTCCTTTCTTTTTTAGTTTTTAAGAGGGCTGTAATACTGGTCTATAAGGAGAACTACAAACTAAAAAAGAAAATGGTAAGTCTGGTATCAGTGCAAGTGGTGGGTGTTTGTGCACAGGATCCTGCTGTGGTGAGACAGGCCATGCTAGTGTCAGGGGAGTGGCTGTGCTGAAATGTCACCTGCCCTTCCTAGGCTGAGATTCTGGCTGTCACAGCTAAGACAAGCGCTTGGTATCTATGTAGCAATAAATACTGTTGTTATTTGGTATGCAGCAGCATCTTCTCCTTGTGAGTCCCATGTTAGCTCCATCAAGTAGAACAGGAAATGGTGACATGCAGGAATCCTTCATTCTAACAGATGACATGTATGATGCCTTCCTTAACATAGTGCGTAGGTTAAAGACAACTTCTTATAGACCCTTGATCACCATGGAAGGAAAATAAAGGGGGCACTGTCACTACAACCTCCTCTGTCCCCATTTGAAATACCAGAATGCTGAAGTTCAGCAGCAAGTTGTATATCCTGAGTCTAGCGGTGAAGCACGGCACCACGCTTCTCGTAATGGACAGAGGGGCTCTACAAGTAGCAGCAGCAGCTACACAATAAATATATTCCACTAATCAACAGTCTGTGGGTTCCTTCATGGGAAATGTGTTCCCTAGTGGTACTTACATGCAAAGTATTATTTTTATCCATTAAAAAGAATGCTTTTAAAAGTTGAAGCAATTACAAATTCCAAAGGTTGTGTCTATCACGATTTCAGCTGCATTTACAAGCACATATTAGGGTACTGGAGGAAAAAGTCTAATGGTTTTAGTTTCTCTTCAGAGGCAGGTCTTTTAAGAGTAACACACCCCCCCCCCCCACTTTTTTTACTTCATAGCAATATCCTTCTTGTTTTTCTTTTTGCAGCCTACTAATGTTCGTGCCACACATAATTATGGTGACTTGGATCCATTCAAATTTCGTTGGCTGATTCCTGTATCGGCTCTTCAAGTTCGACTGGGGAATACAGCAGGTAATTCCCTTGCTCTGAATGCTTTGGGACTGAATGCTTCTCTGGGATTCTGCCTCTTCTGTATGTCCTCCTGGAGCCTCTGGAAACAGGCATGTGTAGGGGGCACACTCGGGGGCACAGGCTTGCTACATTAGTGGGCTTTATTTCATGTGGTATGTTAGCTGCTTCTGTAAGTTCAGTAAGATGCAGCATGATGTGAAGGAATGACGACCCCCAGTGAAAAGACCCCATGACCAGGAAGGTGATTTACCATGGTTCATGTCCTGGTGACACTCTTGTATCTTCTCCATTGTGGGAAAGTCGACTGTGTGATTTTTGTGTAGGCAGCAGGTTGTGTTTCCACTGCGGGTGAGAATTTCTATGGACCCACCCACAGCTGTGTGAACACTGTCTTCAGGAGCAGAGGAGCTCTGCAGTGATCTTGCTAATTCCAGTGGTGTTTCTAATCCTGAAGGTTTTGTGGAGCATATACAAAAAATAACATTTCCTTTGATGCACAGGAACAGAGAACAGCTCTATCTGGGAACTGATTCACACAAAGTCAGAACTAGAAGGTCGGCCAGAAACAATTTTTCAGTTGTGCAGCAGGTAAGCTTTACATGGAGGTTGTATCTGACAAATTGCATTAATGGAAGTAGAAAAAGGAAAGATTTTCCCCTGCATGACCTTTGCATCAGAGTTTGTAATGTGGCTCTCACTCTGAATCCAGGCACTATGCCAGTGTTTAACTGCCTAAAGTGTAGCAGTGTGAAATGGGAGTGAATTTGGTGCAGTGATCCGCCATCAGAAATCTGCACGGACCTATGATCCTAAGTTCCAGCACAATGTGGGCAGAGTATCTGGCTCTGGCAGGCCCTCAGCTGGTTAGCAAAGATTACTGTGTGACAGAGGGCACTTAAGGGGCGATGCCTTGGTACAGAAGTTACCTTTCAGACCATTTTTCTAAGGACAAGTAACCAAGATGTGAAATGCCTAACAACACTGAAGTTGCAAAACCACTACTAGAGCAACCTGCTGAAAACAATGCAACTGCTTAAAGCGCATCAGTAGAAAGGAGCAGGCCAGATGTTATCCCAATACTGTTTTGCTTCAGAGGGGAAGATGAGGTTATCTGCTTTCTTACACTTGCAGTGACTGTGAGAACAAGACGAACATCGTGAAGGTGATCCGTTCTATTCTGCGGGAGAATTTCAGACGTCACATAAAATGTGAGCTGCCACTGGAGAAAACATGCAAGGACCGCCTTGTCCCGCTCAAGAACCGTGTGCCTGCAACAGCCAAACTGGGTAAGAAACATGTTCTCGAAGTGAAGAAGGGAGTCTGGACTCCAGTGCTGGCAGGTGGTTTGCCGTTACTACCGTGTCTGTAGTGTGTCCTGTGCCTGACCCACAAATCCCACTGCTTTTTTGGGCTGTGGAGGTGGTGGGGTTTCTCCACAAGTCAGTGCATGTCAAGGCCTAGAGCAGGAAGCAAGCTTGCTGTCCCCCCACACCGTATTCTCACATTTGCTGTGTCATTAGCTGTCTTAAGGGAAGACTTAATAAGACCCTAATTTATTTTGTTGGGAAGAAACGTCCCTTTGGCAAGCAGCATGAGTGTTCTTTCCTCTGGGCTCCCTTCAGTAACTCAGCCCTGGTAACATTTAAAGCTAAAACAACTGGTAAAAGGCAGCGGGCTCACTGCTTTTGATGCACTAGGTCTGCATCTGAGCAGATACCCTAATTAAGCACAGGCTTTGGATATTGTAGTTAAACGAGCAGCTACTTAGTATTTCAAGTTCTGCATCTGATGTAAATTCCCCTTACTGTCATAGGAACCAGCTCAACTGATACCTCCATCCTGGCCCTCCAGTGCTTGAGGTGCCTGCATCAGCCTTGCTTTCCTGTGGGTGTGTGTACCAGTTTCTGGGGAATTCTGTATATATTACACATGAGGGCAAGCAAACAGCCCCAGGGGAGGTGGAATGAAAAGCCTGACATGGGATTGTGGTGGTGGGATCAGAATGTAACACACCTGACCTGGGCTGATTAACAAATGACACAATGGACACTGTAATTCTAATTGAGATGGACAAGGTAACAGGCTCATGCTTTGCTAAAAAACCCCAGACCAACCTGTCTTTTTCCTCTGCACAGCTTCCACGAGGTCCTTGAAAGTACTGAAGAATTCATCCAGCAGCGAGTGGAACAGTGACCCTGGGAAAGGCACCTTCCAGGACTCTGATGAGTGTAGCCTGAGCAGCAGCACTCAGAGCAGCAGCTGCCACACTGCCGAGAGCATACAGGAGCCCAAAAATTCATCTCCCGATAAGCACGTGGAGACCTGCACATCCGACTTCTCTAATGTTCTTGTCAAAGAGTCTGATATTCTCAGTGATGATGACGATGAGAATGATGACTATCAGAGCCTAAAGAAGGACAGCCCTACGAAAGACATTGAAATACAGTTCCAAAGGCTGAAGATTTCTGAGGAACCAAGTACTAACTCTGATCGGGATCAGGCTGCTGAAAATGAAGAAGGAGATAGCTTCGACACAGGAGGAGAGCATCCAAAGCTGGTGCGTGGCCATTTCTGCCCAGTGAAGAGAAAAGGAACCAGCACAAAGCGTAACAGAGGAACTTTAATGGCAATGCAGGAGCGTCACCAGTCCCTTGACAGTCACTCTGATGCTGCGAACCTGGATCTGAACTCGATTTTAGAGAGAGAATTTAGTGTCCAGAGTTTAACATCTGTGGTTAACGAGGACTGTTTTTATGAAGCTGTGGAGAGGCATGGGAAGTCCTAGCTTTCTCAGCAATATATTTAAAATATTCATTTGAAGTCCACATCAAATTCAACAAACTTATTTTGCTTTAAAACTAGAAAATTCACGGAAGCTGCAGGAAAACTACTATCTGATTTTGTGCACTAATGCATTTTTTTTCCATAAAACCAGCTGTAAAGGATTCTTAAGTTATTTTAATTTATTGTGGATCAAAAATAGATTAAGTTGGCCAAGGTCTGTAAATTAGTTCATCCCTTTCATGCAGTTACTAAGACGATGTGGTGTTTTTGGGGAGGGGCAGGGCAGGATGGTCTCATTGGTATTTTAAGTAATGTGGCAGAGGTGCTGGTGAGTGGCAGAGGGGATTACAGATGGAAAGTAGGATTGCAAAATTAATTTTTCAATACCTTGGGCATTTTTTCTTTGGTTTCCATTTTTGCTTTATTTAAAGCAGAATTAAGTTATTTTAATGTGTTTTAGTGCACAATAGTGCAGAAATTTCATTTTTGTATGTTTCAAGATGCTGTCTATACTTTATACATATGTGTAAATACAAAGCTTGGCCTGTAATCTTTTATTTGACTGTATTTTTTATTTTCTCTACCAGCCTGTACAGTAAAAGACAAATAAGGATTGTACTTAGCCATGTTTTCTACTCTTTATCATGCTCCTTTTCTCTAGTTGGAGCTTTAAATCCCAAATTCTTTGATTTTGCATAAATGAGAACAGTATTAGCAGACCTTGAGGCAATCTGTGCACTTTATCCCCCTTTAAGCTAGTCACTTGAGTATATTTATACAAAGAGTTTTGGCTTCTGTTTTTTAAGTTGCTCTGCAGTGTAGAGTGGGGGTTCCAGGATAAAAAGAGCACAATCCCCCAGTTACTGCCTTACATGCTCAAGTATGGAAAGTTATTTTTTCTTACGCTTCAGTAATGCACTCTAAATTCAGACAAAATTCATTTCACAAGTATCCCAACCAAATTACATGTCTCACAACATACCTTGTTCTTGGTGTTCTAAACGTTTCCCAAGAACCTGTAGGAACCCTGTAACTGGATTGTCAGTATCATGTTTGTCTACAGTTGAATGGAATGGATAAATAAAACGAGACAGCCCTCTACACCACTTCCTCAAAAACATTTCTTCCACAGTTGCACAGACGTAGGAATATCCATCTTCACTTTAATGAATCAACATCAGGAGTTTTAAACAAATAAAAAAAAACAACCAGTCTGCTGGAGTTACAGCTGATTTTCCTCTTCAATCTGTTTGGGCTGACTGGTACCTTCAAGTGAATTCCTCCTCATCTTCTTCAGCCTTAGTTCCTCTCTGTAATTGTACACAAAAAGGCTCGGGTCTTCATCGCACATTTTCCTGTATACGTTGCACAGATTTCTAAACTGGGACATGGAGAGCTGAAAAGGACGCAGAGTTGGATCAACATCTGCTGTCATCATCAGCTGTTCTGTTCTTTTCAAACGCCCTGCTTCGGGAAACAAGGTCCTAAAAGGTATAGGGAGAAAAAAAACAAGTCAGACAATTCAATTTCCCCTAAGAGTAATAGGGTCCTCTTGGTTATTTACTTAATACAAGTTTACTGTTAAGGATATTATACCATTACTTTAGCTCTGGCACTCTGACTATAGCTCATTACCTAGCAAACCATTACACATAGGGGACCTTTTTCTGCAGGAAAAAAAATGATAATGACCTAAGAAAGCATATACACACATACACTCACTGTATGTTAAATCTGCTAACATTAAAAAGATATTTGGGTACAGATACAGTCAGACAGGCTTCTTAGAATTAGCCTTGTATTTAGAGAGCAACAACAGATTAAACTGCAAAACAGATCAGATCCAAACCATATGCCTCTGTCTCAGGCTGCTTCACTCCCATGGGAAAGATACTGTTATCACTTGTTATTAAAAGTGTAATTCCAATGCCCGAAAGAAGCCAAGGAGCAGGAAAGAAATATTTAATATCATTTTTAATATTTAGAATTTGGAGAACATGCCAGATATCCTTGATTTTGTTTTCTGCTCTGTCACTATTCATAGACAGTCAAACCAGGTCATTTACTGCATGGCCAGTGTTCCCCAAGTTTTAATGAATTCAAGTAACTTCTAAGGCCTTGCAATAACGCATAGTATGAAAGTGCAAACTGTTGAAAGGACTAGCTCATATTAGCAGGCATTCTCAGCCTACAACAGGTCAGGAAGGCAGAAAATTTGCACAGTTGATGTGTGTCTCAGTTTTCAAATTATCTGCCTCTATCATCCAAAGGTAAGACCTAAAAAAAGCAGTGCATCTGATGGAGTAACACCCCCCCAGCTGTGTTTTGGAGGTTGGTTGGAAAAGCCAGTCCAAAGAATTTGTGTGACAGCTGTCTCTTGGTGGGCAGATGGAACGCTAAGTTAAGACAGTTTGAAATGACAACAGCAGGATGAAAGTTCTGGGAACAGCATGGTTTAAAGTATGTGCTACTCCAGGCCTTGGTCAAGTGTGTCCCTGTTAATTCAGCATGTAGGTCAGCAAGGTTAAAATGGATCAATCCTTATTTTGATAGCCCTCCTGAGGTTATTCTCACCTCTGACTTGGTATTTAAAGACAGACCTGGACCTAAAAATGTTTAATCCCCTTCTATATGCAAACTATAAACCATCTTATAATGTCCATGAACATTAATTCAAACTACAGTATTTTCTTCACAGACTTAATATCTTCTATGCCATGCCTCTCTCAGATCCCAGAATTTACACACAAATGGAAACTGACTCGATTACCTTGTTTTCATACAGTAGGTGCTATAAATAGATGGACACCTTATAACCACCTAACAGTCCTCTTATACACCAAAATTTGCTATTTTTTTCTTTTTTGATCAGCTGAAGAATAAGAGGATTGTGTTTCTTGGCTGCACAGTAGGGCTGAAGTATGATAAGCTGCTAGGGAATACGTGACGTCCAAAAGTTCAGATCCCCCCTCCTTGCCTCAAAAGAATGTAGCTATTAGCCACTTGAGATTACACAATAGTTGAGGGTTGTTTTGGTTTTTTTTAAACTCTGGCAAAAATGTTCTACATAACACAGACATGCTGATTGCATACACCTTCTACTTGCACTGTCAACAAAACTCTACACAAAAACACCCCAAGCCAATGAATCAAGCACAAACCTCTCTGGAGTTTGGATACCTCCTTTTTCTAAACACCTCCAAATGCATAGGCAAACCTTAATTTTAGGTCACATATCTGCATCACAGACATCAATGCCATTTACTGCCTCAAGAAAAATAAAAAAGAAACAACAGAAACCACCAACCCAAACCCAGAGGCAACATTCTGTGGTGGTCTTTAAAATCCTGACACACAAGGCTTGTGGTTCCACAAGGTAGCATCCACCCTAATCCTGGATTGCATCCGGGCCAAAACTACATCCAGCAAAATTCAGCTGGTCCAAGCTGCAGCAGCATGCCCCTCCCCCACCTCCTAAGAGCAGCTCTGACACAGGCTCTGCAACACTGGATGCTGGGTTTCCCCCACACCAAGTCAGACATTTGCTGATGCAGGAGTTTTAACAGGACCTCTGGCAAACAGACTGCAGGTTTCTCACATCAGTTAGAGAACCTAATAAATTCCCTCAGTAAGACATGGGGATTTTTAAAGAGTTGGTAAGAACTCCATAAAAGGACAAGCACAGAAACAAGAATTTGACCTTATCACATTATCCCCAAATAAGTGAAATTTCCCAGAGATTATGCTCTCCCTCCTCTCGCTGCCATCTTTGGTTCTGAATTTTCAGACTCAAACAACAAATGCAGTAGTTTTTGTGGTTGGTGGGAATTTTGTTTGTTTCAGAGAGACAAAATACTGCAAAGATCACCAATTTATCTTAGTAATTTCAGCAGCTTCAACTGCTGTGACAAAAAAAACCCCAACAACCCAACCCACAATAATTATTATATAATTCCATCAGAAAAGAGATTCAGTTCATAGTTTTGCCTCCAGAAACCATCTGATGGAAACATCTGATAAAGTATGACAACTTATTTTAAAAAGGAGGAATAAAATCACATGCATAGCTACAATTGTTTCTCAAATGATGTTGCAGCTTACAACTCTATAAAAAGCAGTATTTGAGAATTTTTTCATTACAGATCCTTACTCGAGTCCGCGGAAACAGTATTTTCTTCTGAACTGGAAAACGCTTCGAACTACTTTTTCTACGAGCTCAAACGGCTGCTGTATCTTGGGTTGCACCAGTGGAGTGAAATGCACCACACCCACATCCACCTGTAAGGAAAAGAGAGATAAAGCTGAGTATATATGTCTCTCTGAGACACCTTATTTCTAAGTTAACTGGTTAGACAGCAGGAACCAGGCAGAACACTGGCAGACATTATTGTGACAGGTAACAGAGCTGTGCAGTGACTCATGTCACAGTGTTTGAAGATGGATTTTTTTTTCTTTTAAACTTGCAAGGCCCTGCAGAATTTTAGTCTGTCTTAGTTATCTACATATTTCCAATTAGTTTGCACGCCATTAGTACTTAGCACTTTTTTCCCCATGGCACTTCATCCATCTAGAGCAACTTCCATGTAATCTGTGAAGTAATTAGCACTTCTTTCTTCAGATCCTTCCACAAGACAATTCTGACATGATACACAAATTAGACAATATTCAATGCACAGGCTGAAGGGCAGCTGGAGAAAATTGGTATTATAATTAGAAATCAAACCCATTCCCTGTATGTTTTCCATTGCTCTAGGGCTTTTCTAGAATGTAAGCCAAGGATTTTTTTTTCAACATACTAAGATTTTAAAAGTCTATTTAAAGGCATAGAAAGTAGAAATAAGTATGCATTCAGTTCAAGTGACCATACAATTCTGTGTTTACACTGTGTGTCATACTGCATCCAAACTTCTGTTTGAATGCTTCTACATAGCTCGCTTTCAAGCTTGCTTTATTCTTTCTTTTATAGTTCTAAGAGCAGCTTGATTTACAGAATGGTCACTTTCCCTGTGTCTGAAAACAGAACAGAGGAACATCATTCCTTTGACCTACATATATAAACATAAAGCACATGAAATGTGTTCTGCAATTACAGACACGCTGTATCATACAGAAATGCCCTGAATTCTGTATTACAAAACACAGGCTGGGCTAAACTTCCAGTTCTGCACCACATCAAGCAAAGCAGTTCATCTTCCAAACTAGACATAAAGAATAAAAAAAAAACATTTCTGTGGAGAAACACACTGAAAATTTGTACAATTTGTACAAGTTCTGGTACTGAATGACTAAAAAGAAACAAAGAACCAGACTTAAACACCTTCCATCTCTTATTAAAAAATCTGCTAATACAACAGACAATCAATCATCAATCTTTTTTAAGAGGTCTGAGAGTCAATATTGATACTCGTAGAACAGATGCTGTGACATTAAACTGAAAATGTGCTAGTTTAGACTAAGTTAAAAGATAATCACGCAGGCCAAAGAACAGCTTCTGTTCTAAGCACACTCTCAGTGTACCAATTGTTAGAGAAAACAAACAAAAAAACCCCACCAAACTTTCAGAAAAAGAGAGGGTTTTTTTCTACTGCTCTAAACAAACCTGCTTCAAGTTTGTGGGTTTTTTTGGTTTGGGTTTTTTTATTCAGTCGAGTACGCTGTAGTAACCACTGATGTGGACATACACTTCTGGCATAAAGGTGCCAGCCAACCATGCTGAACTTTCAGTGGGAACAGCTCAGCTGTCCGGTGCATCTATCCAGTACAACTGCTTCAACAGCAGAGGCACTGTAATTGCTTTCCACAGAAAGAAATGGTGAAATTCAAACCACAAAGGTTTTTCAATGTAGACAGAACTTTTAGAAAACAATGAAAAAGCTGTCTAGAGAAAGGGAAGAAAATGCTGATTAACAGTACTGATGAAAAAACCCCAACCCACGGCAAGATTCCAGCATTAGCACTGCTGATCTCAAGTGTGCGTTACACAGATAGTGTTTGTTGTCTGGTTTTACACCTTCTCTGAAAGCTAGAAAGACAGAAAAAAATACTAAAAATTACTAAAAGATACAAGAACTTATTTAAAAATGAGATGACAAAGAAGCCCCAACATATGGAATCCACAGTGAAATGCACAAAAATGCATTTTCTGAAGCAGTTTCGGAGTTTCTCCCCTTGCCACGGGCTGCTGCTCCCTGTCAGGGAGACCACAGGAACGCAGCGCAAACTTGCGCTCACATCGAGTGTCGGTTTACCTTTTTGAACATGGCAAATACATACTTCACACGACCAACCAACTCCTTACACAGAAATACTGAGGGCTTATTTACACACAGACACGTTTATCTCCGTTTTTTATCGAGAAATAAAACACAGTATTATTTCCCCCACAAAATTAGGTGTAAGAAAACCACCAGAGACCATTTGGGATCTCACAGTCGCCTCAGTTTTGCAGAACTGCAAGACATGAGGGCTCCTGGGGAGCAGGAGCTCTATCTTTAACAAAAATTTCTAAAGGAAAAGTGAAAAAAAGAATACAGTTTAGATGCAGTGTAGTTTACAAGAAAAACAGCTCAATTTGCAATCTCAAGGCCAGTGGGCAATAATTTCTGCTTCTGAAACAAAACACAGCGCTTCTCAGCATTTGTTCCATTATAGACACTGTTTTCTTTGGACCCCAGGAAAGCTGCCTGGTTACTATAGCAACAGATACAGGGGAAAGCTTTTCACTGTAATTGGCCACTCCTTTAAAATTATACATGTTATCTTACCCTAGCCTTTTTAATATGCATAAAATAGAGAGTAGAATTATGAAAGCCATTACAGAGTACACAACATCACTTGCAATACACAAGTTAAATTGTGCATAATTTTATTAGTAACACTTTTTCCCCCCACCAAGCACATAAGAAATATTTACAAAATACTCAATTCTTACAAAATAATGCATATGGAAATTATTCAACTGATATACCCTGAACTGTCAATAGCACAGCAATTATTCACCCCTTGCTGTTTAGTGTATCAGTACAATGAAGGTTTATGTTCTAGTAGGGTAGGAGGAACACATGACAGAGTACAATTTAATTCAGAGAAGTCCGCTGCCTTGCTGATGAAATCAACACACTAAATCAGAACAAGCTTAAATGAGACAATTTTTACTAATTGTTGACAATAAAGGTCTCACGATGGGCAACGCATGTTATCTTCCAACAGGGCTGTTATTAAAGCAAACCCACATACCCTTTTTTCAAGCTGTAATTTACTTGCAGGGAACTGAAACCCAAGCAGAACATACTACAACTTCATTACAATAGCCTGCTTGAGAGCCGACCAAGCTAGTTCTAAGCCAGCATGTTCATCAACCCCATGTTCAGTACCAGTGTTTTGTCCATCTGCTAGAGACAGAGACACCAGATATCACAGAATGTTAGGAGATACGGGCACCTCACAGTCATCTTGCTGATGTGAAGGTCTCAGTTTGGTTCACTTCCAGCAAAAAGTAACTGTGCCACTGCACCACCAGCAACAATCTGATTCCTGTTGCTTAACGCCACTCACATTACACTCCCACACAGGGTCACAAGGAACCAGAAGTCAGAACCTATGGGTACACCGCTGCTGAAATGAGCAGGACAGTTCTCCTAACTTCTTGATTTCACACACCAACTTCTTGAGGCCATAGCACGGCTGTGCTGCAGCTCCTGTATAAGCCTGATTAGTAGCTTTTTGCTCCATTCGTTCATATAGAGTCACATAAAGGCAGCAAGGTATAGGATGACCTACAGAAAGTGAAGGCTATCAAGAAGACATAAGCAAAACCTGTAGTTAAACAGAATTATCCTGCTGTACCAATTATAAATTAAACTGTGTAGTTCTTTCCTAGGAAATTTAAACTCTTAATAAGATTATCTGTGATGAAAAAAAACCAACCCAACAACCTACAAACAAAACCCTTCGGCTCTCACTTCAACTTAAATGAATCCTACCCTCCCCCCATTCTTTAAGTCTACAGAGTTTCTAGACTCTCAAGATTTTACTTCTTTTAATCACCATTCAGCGTTTCCCATCATAGAACCTGGGTATCGTTATGTATTTAGGACTAAGGGCCTCCATGTGTTTTTCTCCATAATCTCTTTGCTTTCCCTTACTGAGTGTTTGTCAGACAAAACTCATTAAACAAAGTACTCCTTTATTCTCGGGTGGATGGAACTAAGAGAGCGAACAAACAGCAGTAATGCACTTGCTGCAGAGAAGAGGAAAAAAACAACATTCCAAGAAATTTTGTTAATACATGCCAATGCAGTTTTTTATGAGAAGGGATAGTTCCATTCAAGATAAACTGCATTTTTCCAGGACATCTACAGTGAAGAAAACATCTCAGACCTGACATCCAGCAGTAAGTGTTACACAAACAGGAATGAAACATAACTGTATTTTTTATTACACATGCAGTGCTTATACTTGAATTTATCATGCCTTTAATTTGGTTCATCTCATTAAATGTAATGTATGACTACCATTTGCAGTGGTTTGCATTTATGTTTGCACATTTGTATATGCTGAAGTTTTAAAAAGGCAGCAATGAAAAAGGCTAACTCAAGATCCTAATGAGCTGTTCCAGAATATGCTTTTGAATGAGTTTTGAGCTATCCAGTCATGCTGGTTCCCTCTGCAAAAGGAAGTTAAGACAACTTTCCCATGGGCCCAAAACAGCGACAGGCATTTGCCAAAGCAACTCTCCACAGTCTGAACAAACTGAAGGGATTTGGAAATAGGCAGATATTTGAAATAAAGTTTGAAAAGTGAGTAACTGTTAACAGTCTCACTTTAGCTATCCTTTTTTTTTTTTTTTTGAGAGAGAGAGAGAGGTTGGATACATCTTTGAAAAGTTACCTGAACAAAGTACTATATATAAATTAGAGGATTGCTTGTTTTGTAATGCCAGCAAAGACTGATAGTATATATATTGATCAAAAACCTTGTCATCCTATGTGTAATGAGTCAGGAGTACAAAGCTGCAGATATTTCGTGTTCAATTTACTGCAACTTTATCTATTATGGCTTTTCAAGCAAATTCTCAGGCTGAAGTCCAATTTTAATTTTATTGTTCCTATTGAGATGGAAAGCATAATCCAGACATGACTGCCCTTTCTCTAGTGCTTGGATAAAAGACAAGATCTGCCACTTGTACAGCCCCACTCAAAAAGGCAAGACACCATTTCTAATCCATCCACTATCCCAACAATCCAGCTGATGTAACAGCAACAGTTCTGTCTTCCCAGGTGCACTGTTACCAAACTGCCTAAAATATTCTCAACTGTCAACTGAAATTGAAAATGAATAGCAGGGAGGTTTTTAATGAATTTTTAAAGCTACCACTTCATGGCAAATTTGCAAGTGTTTTTAGAAAGGTGACTGATTAAAATGATGCACTTATACAACAGAGTTCTTCTATATCTGTTATTTTACCATATTCACTTTTATGACTGGCTCAAAACTGCTGTTTTAAGTCAAGGGCTGAGAATCACTGACAGAAAGTAGGATATTCATTTAGAGAAGTCACATGTAACTTAATTCTGGAAATACCACATAAACTAATTACCATCTTACACTCCTCCAAGATAGATATTTAGTAACAGTCATGAAGCAAAAGAACAGACAATATTTAAGTACCTGACATAAATGGTTTCTGTTAACCCTGCTTTAAACAAAAGACAGTATTATCAGTCATCTTCATGGTTATAAAATAGCCAACAGGAGCGACTGCAGCCATCAATACTTTTAAGGAAGGTATCTGAAGGGCACAATATATTTTCCCCAATGACTTCTAACCTGCAGGTTTCTAATGTTCCATTTACAATGTGTATTTGTCTAGTAAGCCTGCAATCTGTATATTATTACCAAAAAGAACTCTAGTAAAATAAGTTTTGCTTGATGGCTTGCAATCATTTCTGAAAGGGCAGCAGCTCCTTCTTACAAGCAATTCTAAAACACTGTCCATTTGCCGTCACTTGTTCAAGTACCTTGTGTACAGCTGCTCAGCTGCTCTCCTCTACTGCAGGGTCATGTTCAGATATTCATTCAGATAGCTCTAATTTTAAATGCAAGCTTTTTTGTTTGCTGATTTCTTTCTCTTTCCCCCTCGCACTTCTCCCTCCCTCCCTTTCCTCCCAATTACACAGAAAGCTACAGCCTCAGCTACGAAGCTACCGACCAGTTACCCTCATTTACAGGAGAGAAACGGGCAGACAAAAGGTGACAGCCGATAATCATCATGGCATCAGCGAGTCTCCAGTTCTTTGCTTTTATCCTGGCTTTGTTTGGTGTTTTTGGAGATATCACTGCCACCCTGCTACCAAACTGGAAGGTGAATGCAGACGTTGGTTCGAATATCATAACGGCTATAACGCAGATGCAAGGACTCTGGATGGACTGCACCTGGTACAGCACTGGGATGTTTAGCTGCACCCTGAAATACTCCGTCCTCTCTCTCCCCGTCTACATCCAGGCTGCACGGACCACCATGGTACTGTCCTGTATCCTATCAGCCTTTGGGATCTGCATCACTACAGTTGGAATGAAATGCACAAAGTTGGGAGGGGACACTGACAGCAAAAGTCACGCTTGTTTTGCTGGAGGAGTCTGCTTCATTCTTGCAGGAATCTTTGGCTTAATACCAACATCCTGGTACACGAGAGAAATAATTTCAAATTTCCTGGACCAGACCATTCCAGAGAGCAGTAAGAATGAACCAGGAGGAGCAGTTTACATAGGATTCATTTCAGCAGGGTTTCTGCTTGTTGCAGGTGTGATCTTCTGCACTTCCTGTTTTAAAAAGCCGCAAGGAGCATGGATTTACCCCCCAAACGAGCACCATTTTGCATCCACAGAGCAGGAGAGCAACGCAGGTTACAACCTGAAGGACTATGTGTAAATACAGTTATTTCTATCCATTAAGGCTTTTTCTGTGCTATGTGTAGTTTGAGTATTTCAAAGAATGTGTAACATAACACTTAACTTGTCTTACATTTGGGTTGCAATTATGTTTAAACAAGGCATTTCATTTATAGCTGCATCTACAAAAATATGAAGTAGGAAACAAAGCTTGCATCTGCTACAAGAGCACTTTTTGTTGATTCTTCAAACCATTCTTTTTGACTTTCTCGTAACATTTATTGAAGAAAAAGCAACTATTTTAAAACACAACTGACAGTACAATTAAAGTACTGATGGCTTGTTACAGGAAAGATGCTTAAAAACTAATGGCTTTCTATTTAGCAAATCAGGCTATCAATAACATGTAACGTTTGTAGTGTATTTTACATTTTAAACTTTAATTATGATGCAAAGGAAAAAAATAACCAACCCCCAAACCAGTCTCTATCCAAGAAGCTCAATTCGATGCTTTTTAAGTAGCAGGCACATCTGCCTTTCATTTTCAGCTCTAAATTGCTTTGAAATTTCTTTTAAAACCACAGCCCCCCAATGAACCAAACCAAACACAAACAACAAAACCCCACAGACCCAAACCGTAGCTGCATTGTATATTCCTCATGCCAGGCTGAAGAATCAGCAGTACCATTCACATCTTGCCAAAACTCTCTCTCTCGCTCCAAACTGCCACCTGCTGTGAGTTTCATTCATTATTGTTAAAGAAATTTCTGCTGGGCATTCTCGAATTGTTACTGAACTATCACTGCAAAAAGTATGTTGGATGCGAGAAACAATACAACAGCAGAAACTAGGAAAACACCTGCAAACTGTATCTATGTTCTGGGAAATCTCACAGCATTCTGATTTACACTCACTCCAAGTAGTGTTTTTAACAGCTCAAGTAATACAGTCACCATTTATTACCTTCGATGTTCACTTTGTAAATAATTTAAATTATTCCAGTGGGGTTTCATCCAGACCCACTCCCATGTATTCTATTACTGTAAAATATAACATAAAATGCTGATACAGAGGTAACTTCTTCACTTAAATTTATTTTCTTACCCCCTTTACTTTGATTAATAATCTTAATCTTCTTCTATTGGTCATTAGCAGAGTATGTTCTAGCAAAATGCTTCTCTAAAGAATCAAACTGATGTTAATTTGGGAATGAAAAGGGGTGAGATACAAGCCTTTAAATTTAGGTATATGTAATTCTGGAAAAGTCAACAAAGCCAACTGCTATTTATTCTGCATCTTTATATACAACTTTAATTTCCCTTATTATTAGCCTGAAATTCACTACAACAGTATGAAGGGGCCTTGACATCTAACCCAGGGCAACATTCTATGTATAGCTTGCTGAATAATGCAACATCTTCTGTTAGAGCATTCAAGGAAGTTAAATGTTTTATTCACCTAATATATAAAGAGTCTTTAATCTAATATACATAGAATGAAATCATGTCTTGCTTGTATTGCTTCTGTCATGTAGCCCTTTTGAGTTTCTCGTGTATCCATCAAGCAGCTTGCTTTGTACTTTTCCTAACACTAATATCAGTAGATAGTTGGTACTGCAGAGACGTAACTATGACCAAAAAGCCAATTTTCCTTTGCTTAGACACAATTCTGTGGAGCACTGTTCCACTCCATTCCATAAACCAAGAGTCTTCTGTGTCTCAACTTTCATAGTTATTGTTGAAGTAGCTTTAATTAATTGGGCAAACAAGGTAAATAACTAATTCCTCAAAACATGCATCTCCACCTTTACTAAGGGGCTTAACATGACACTAAGCTGTGATCAGTGTAATGTATGTGAATTAAAACTAACATGTAAAATAAGAAGCAAAGGCACTTTACAGAAGGGTGTAAGAAGAAGGTAGTAATTGCACACTAGGAGCAAATGAAAGCATTCATCAGTTACATAAGCAGCAAATTCCTCCTAAAACTTCTCACACAAGTACTTGAACTTCTTTGTATACCTATGAAATAAAAATCAAGCACTGAGCCACTTCATTTCATGAGCAAAAGCTTCCCAAGAAAACAAAGACTCTGTCAGTAACTAATATCTAAACCCACGTCAGTCTACAGCTAAAAGCACATGGACAAATCAGAAGATCAATCTACAACAGCAGTTTGAAGGAAACACAGTGAAACAGGTACCAGGTTGGGCTGAAAAATTTGTACTTTCTAGTTTTGCAATATAAGCAATGTTTGTTTTAACTCAGAGAAATACATTAAACAAATACATGCTTGCTGTTAAAGGTACTGCCTTTTGTTATTCAGCAAAGCACCAACTGACTGTAGCATTTCACAGAATCACAGAATGATATGGGTTTGAAGGGACTTTGAAAAATCACCTAGTCCAACCCCCCTGCCAGAGCAGGATCATCTAGATTAGGTCGCACAGGAACACATCCAGGCAGGTTTTGAATGTCTCCTGAGAAGGAGACTCCAAAGCCTCTCTGGGCAGCCTGTGCCAGTGCTCTGTCACAGGTAGCGAAAAAGTTTTTCCTTATGTTCACATGGAAATTCCTGTGCTCCAGCTTGCACCCACTGCCCCTTGTCCTGTCATTGGCCATCACTGAGAAAAGCCTGGCTTCATTCTCCTGATTCTCACCCTTTACATATTTATAGACATTGATAAGGTCATCCCCCAGTCTCCTCTTCCCCAGATTAAAGAGACCAAGCTCACTCTGCCTGTTCTCATAAGGAAGATGTTCTACTCCCTTAATCATCATAGTGTCCCTGCATGGAACTCTTTCAAGGAGTTCTATGTCTTTCTTGAACTGAGGGGCCCAGAACTGGACACTGTATTCCAGAGGCAGTCTCATCAGGGCAGAGCAGAGGGGGAGGAAAACCTCTACTAACCACACCCCCTCTAATTACCACAGGATGCCACTGGACTTCTTGGCCACAAGGACACATTGCTGGTTCATGGTCATGCTGCTGTCCACCAGGATCCCCAGGTCCTTTTCCCCTATGCTGCTCTCCAACAGATCCATCCCCAACCTATGCTGGTACATGGGGCTGTTCTTCCCCAAATGCAAGACTCTACGCTTGCCCTTGTTGTATTTCATTAAGTTTCTCCCCACCCAACTCTCCCACCTGTCCACATGTCACTGGATGGCAGCACAGCCCTTTGGTGTGTCAAATTTGTTTATACTAAGTAAGATTCTGTCAACCCTGAGTTACCTCTCTCTGTCCATGATGGCCTTTCCTGGTGGCTATAAGAGCCAACGGGATCCTGGGATGCATCGGGAGTGTGGCCAGCAGGTTTAAGGAGGTGATCCTCCCCATTTACTCTGCCCTGCTCAGGCCCCAACTAGAGTATTGTGTCCAGTTCTGGGATCCCTGGTATAAAAAAAGACAGGGATCTCCTGGAGAGTCCAGAGAAGGGCTACAAAGATGATTAAGGGCCTGGAGCATCTCCCCTATGAGGAAAGGCTGAGTAACTTGGTGTCGTGGTTTTACCCCGGCTGAGAGCCAAGATCCGTGCAGCTGCCTGCTCCTCAAAGGAAAAGATCAGGGGAAGAGGGAAAGGGGGCAGGGAGGGGGGAGAGAGGCAAGGGAAGGGAAAAGGAAGGGGCAAATAACCCCAAAACCAAGAAACCAAAAGCCCATGGGTTGGGATAAGGATAGTTTATTAAGATAAAAGAAAGATAAAATATAACAATTCTAACAGGACTTTAGAGCAAAAATATATGAAGCTGTTGATACACGATGCAGTTTCTCACCGAATCCACAACTCAGGCCGTGCCACCCAGAGCCATCCCGGAACCCGACCGTCCCCCAAGAACCGCGCGTCCTGGAGCCGCCCCTGCTCTTCCTCCCATCAGCCCCCCGATATCCTGGGCAGGACGTAATTGGCATGGAATACTCTCTTTGGCCAGTTTGGGTCACCTGTCCTGGCTTCGCCCCTCCTTTCTCATGAAGAGCTGAGAAAGTCCTTGACTGTCTGACAGCAACTAAAAACATCAGGGTGTCATCAGCACTGCGTTCATTTTAACTCTCGAACAAAGCATTTCATCTGCTGCTACAAATGAAGTTAACTCCATCCTGACCAAAACCAGGACACCTGGGACTGTTCAGCCTTGAGAAAAGAAGACTAAAGGGGGACCTTATTAACATTTATAAATATCTTAAGTATGGGATGCAAGGAGAAATGGCCAGCCTCTTTTCAGTGGTCTGTGGAGACAGGACAAGGGGCAATGGCTGCAAGTTGGAAGTTCCGCACCAACATGCTTTCACAGTGAGGGTGACAGAGCCCTGGGACAGGCTGCCCAGGGAGGTGGTGGAGTCTTCTCCTCTGGAGATGTTCAAGACCTGTCTGGATGCCTATCTATGCAATATGAGCTAGGGAGCTGCTCTAGCAGGGGGGTTGGACCCGATGATCTCTCGAGGTCCCTTCCAACCCCTATGATTCTATGATCCCAGTTCAGGAAAAGGGAAATATCAGTTGTAGCTTTCCAATTCTGAGACACAGCCTGCACAAGACTTTTCACTACATTAGCTCTACTATGCCCTCAAATTGTATCCACCACTGAGAAACAACCACCACAAATCTGGAATTTTGGCCTAAGTACTATTTCTGATATTTACTGGGAAGATGAAATCCTGAAAATATTTTTCAATCAGCAAGGTGTTGGGCAGGGCGGGGGGGGGGGGGGGAGGGGGGACCAAAAAGAAAGTAAGATGGCATAAGCACAGTTATTTTTCTTCAGAACAGACTGCAGTCTCAACTAGTAATTTAACATGCTTGAATAGGTACTTGGTCAAAAAATACTAACACAATTTTAAATCTTCATCAGAACATGCCCAGATAGAGGTTTTAAGATTCATTGTGATAAAAGAGAGAAAGAATGACCCTTCAAAGACTCCAAAGAGATAAGCCTGAAGAGTAAAAGGACCAGACCAAGAGCTAGACTGTCATAAAGGGGAAGCCAATATCAGTTTAAGAGAACCTTCCAGAAGTTACAAGTTCATTTCTGAAATGGAACAGTAGATTTCTATGGGCATTCAGGGGAAACAGACCCCACTTAGTGTCATGCACACATATTAAAAAAGAAAAAAAATATTCTTGTCAAAGACACAGTTTATTAAGTCTTGATTCCTGTAATTATAATGACTATAAATCAGCAGCAGTAGATAAAAGCACTGCAAAGAGACTGTTCGCCTCTATGTACTTAAGAGCAGATAGGAGGGAGAAAAGATGGTTACTTTTTTAAACAAACAGTGGGATGTAGGTGATAAAATGCTACAGCAAATAGGAGGCAGCTGAATATGAACGAAGTGAAACAAAGATTACAGAAATGGTAAAATTAGAGGTCTTTGACAAAGATGACAAATGAAAAGCTTTTACTTAGCAGGATCTTTCAGAAGACCAATCAACTTTTCTATGCATAATTCCCAAAGTTTATCAATACAAACTGTAAAACAGCAGGCTTTTCAAAGATGCTACAATTCTGGCAGGCTATCCTGTCATTAAACCCCACATCTCTCTCTTTGGAAACACCCAAAGAACACTGATCTTGAAGACGGATGTAAAAGTCAAAGACAAGTTCTGAGAAACCAACAAGAAATACATTTTCTTGAAGCAAGTGTGTTTTGTTTACAGGAGTATCATATCACTACAATCTGTAGTATGGAGATGTTGAACCAGCACCCATCTCAACATCACACATATTGCTTGACTGACAAACAAACAAAAACCCCAAAGAAATACCTCCAAACTTACCTCTGGCTTTGGAACAAAGGCTTGACCTGGAATTATGAAACAGTTTTCAACAGTGCAGAGATGCTGGGACATGATGGACAGTCTGCTTCGTTGCTTACTCCCTGGATTAGCTGTAAGCCTCTGTTGAAGAATCAAAACATGAATCAGTGAAACTGAACTGACCAAGTGGTTGGTTACATTACAGCTTGATTGTCAGTGTAACAGAAGGCAATGACAAATGAAAAAAAGAAATGCACTTAATAGAAAAGAACCCACATCACAGTTTATGCCCAATTCATAAAGAATTACTTTCTTCTATGTAGCAGCATTTGACTAAGATACCACAGTAATTTACAGCTTTGGTTCTGCAATCAAAGGCACATGAAAAACAGCTCCTTCAACTTCTGCAGAAGTTAATGAATATCAAAAGAATTCTGTGTGCACACAAGAATAAAACTCTTCTCACTGCAGGATTCAAAACAAACATAACACCACCTGACAGTATTGCCATATCCCTTCCTCTCACTGTATCAAGGATTTTTTTTTTCTCCTTTAAGATGAAACAGAGCTCCATAGAAATGAAATCAGAAAACATTTTTTTCTCATTATTATATTATTATAAGTCTGTACTTAACATTATATGCAAGGAAGATGCATCTACTTTATACAAATTTAGAATACCTAACAGTAAGAGCATTTCATACTTAAAGCATAATTTAGTAATTCTCTGATTTTCTCAAGAAATGTCTTACAAAGAATATAAAAAAACTGTCTGGGAAGAGGTTTTCTACACTTTCATGATTTGGCAAGAAACACTTTCTGTGTGTTTCACTAGCACAAACAAAATTTAGACATAAAAAGCACCCAGTAAAACAAGTTTCAAATGGTAAAAAAAAAAAAAAGCACTAAAGCAGAAACAGAATCTCTTCTTTACCACTACTTTAATAAAAATATAAAAGGCTAAAAGAAATTCGTGTATCTTGCAACATGTGTCCACCATGCAGCTTCAGATGAAAAGCCTACTCATGAAATTCTGCCACGCTTACTGAAACTATTCCTGGATAGTAAAATTAAAGCTGTTGAAGTTTTACAGGATTTTTTTAAAGAACTCTCCCAAAAGGCTGTTTGAGTATAAGCACAGAGCAAATAAGGTACTTTTCAATGACTTTTCAGAAAGAAAACTCCGTGATTTTCTTTCCTTACATCAGCATTTAAAACCACCTTTGTTATTGTCTCAGAGGAAACCTTTTAAAAAAAATAATTGTTTGCCACCCTTATTATACTCTGAAAATAAAAAGGGCTGGGACGTCTAACAATGCAATCAGAGATGCACTTCCTTAGCATCTGCAGTGGAAATGAAACAGACAATGACAAGGCTTGTAGTCCTTCCAATGCCAATTCAAACAAGCCAACCTTACTTCCCAGGAAAATAACCTAACAAGTCCCAGGCGGTTAGTTCCTGTGTCTCAGCTACAGAAGGGATAAGTTAATAGCGTCTACCTCTGGGCAGTAACATCTTAAACCACTTTAAACACATCCACAGAAACATCCCTGGCACTGCTCAAAGATATACTTCTGTAACATGACCTATTTTTGTAGGTTTTTGTCCCTCAATTGTAAAAATTTTTTTTCTTCCCACTTTTAAAATATAGATAGCAACTGAAACTGCACTAAGTACACTATGCTGCAGTTCAACTAACATTTTTGTATCTTCTATTAAAATTTTAGCAAGGCATGAAGCTAAACAGAGATTCTGAAGCTTCACCTGGAATACGTCAAGGTGGTACTTGACATCTCTTCTAATGCTGCCCACTACCTGTGGAACAACTGTAAATTCTGTCCTTCAGTAAGCTAGACCAAAAATGAGGATTAAAATCCCATTATCAATAAATCTGCAAAATCTTCCACAGGTATTAACCTAGATGAAGGATTACATTAGCAAAGTTTATCTTATAAAGGAGTATTAAACACGTGTTAGTACACAAGTCACTTTCTGCAGAACAACTTTTTTTAAAAGAACATATGTATTTATATTTAACATCTATCAGTTATGAAAACATAATGGTAATTTCTCTTCTGTTTGATGCTCAAAAAATCTGAATTATTTTTCACTTTATTAGCACCTTTTGCCTAGTGTTCTAAATAGACAGCAGTGTTAGATATAAAATGATTAAGTATTCCTCTCTCCTAACACGCCTGTCTTCTAGATATCTTAACAGTTTAGCACCCCACCTCCCAGCCTACGGATCATATTGGCATAACAGTTCAGGCGAACTACCCTGCCCAGTTTTGCTCAAAAGCAGAGACTGACAAGATCTTCTATTTAAACTGAAATATGACTCATTTTAATGGAAGTGGGCCAGAAAGTACCTGGCCCAAGAGGCAGATTTGAGATGAAGCAACAAGGAATTTAGGGCAAGTTGAAGATTCTTATCCACAAAGTAAGTAATACTTTTAAGAATTTGAATTAAAGAGAGATGAAATTATCTGCTTGACACTTACTAGAGTCTCTTCTAATGCCATGGCTATCTGGCCTTATCCTCCCTCCTTAATAGGCCTCAGAATTCAGTATATAACTGCTGGATCTTGTCAAGAGTTTTAATAAATTTAAACATATCATCTAATCGCAGAACAGAGTGGTCTGTAATAACAGGTCCATACTGACATTACATACGCCAATGCAACTGTGATACAAGGAAACAGAAAAGCAGGAAACTACCACCAGCAAGAAAGGGAAAGGTATTTTCTACCAGTTGTACTAGTAAAAATGAGCTTGACCACAAACAGCTTCATTTTCTTACTGTTAAGTTTTCCTAATTGATTATAAAGCACTTGATTCCATTCCAGGATAGCATCTTTTCACAGAATATCCTGAGTTGGAAGGAACCCCTAAGCATCATCAAGCCCAACTCTTGAACAGCCATATTAGACCTGTTCCAGTGCCCCGACCACCCAACCACCTCTTCCTTAATATCCAACGCTGTCAATGGTCACCAAAGAGAGGAGGAGATTGGCGCAGCACCCAAAACACTGTGTGAAAAGTCAACTTGCCGAAACCCGGGATTGAACCAGGGACCTTTAGATCTTCAGTCTAACGCTCTCCCAACTGAGCTATTTCGGCTCCTCTTGAGCTATTTTGGCTCCTCTATTGCTGATCATATGGCATATAGAGTGAGGCTTTGCTCTTTAGGCTCTTAGCTTAGAAACGTCCAGTGAGGACGTCAAACTTTTAAGCATTAGACATTCCCCTTTCAGGAATATAATTTAACAAATAATATGTAAGTAGCAATTTATTTATTTATCCACATTCCACTGTTCTCTCTTTGCTGGTAATGAATATGCCAAATTACGAAGGCTAATTTAAGAAACTTTAGAGGGCCTGAAAGAAGACCCAGGGTTTGATTATTGTCCTTTTTCTTAATCACAGAACAAACCAGCCTCTGTCAAAGCTTTTACTGATGTCAAATCAATTACAGAAACACAAGCCTGAAACTATGAACAATGTTGTCTCCAGTGAAAGATCAGTGTTTAAATAGATGTAAGAACATGAGTCAAGAGATCCCAGAATGTAAACTCAACAGCAATTAACACTGATTCACTGCATGCCCTTGAACAACAAATCATTCCATTTCCTAGTGTTTCTAAGTTCACAGTTCACTAAGTACACGGAACTTAAGAGCGCAGGGTATTTTGCATCTCATTGAGCTGCACTGCGTGCAGAAGCACTATAATCTGTGTGTCACCAACAGAGTGTGCAGCTGGTTGCCGCTATATAAAGTACAGAGCACATTTATGCTCTTACTCAGTGCTAGGCCAATTTTTTCTCTGTTGTCCCAAAACTCCGCATCTTACCCATCACTTTCCATTTTACACCACAGTCCATCAACTCTATTTTGCAGTGAGGTATAATCTCAAGTGACATGAAGCCCTTGCGGAAAACAAGGTCTTGATTTTTTGATGCACGAAACACATGAGCTCAGAATGAAATTAAGAAATCTAGCTTATTTCACACTACATCCCTGTCCCTAGTGTTCTCTAGTGCCACCTATTTGGAATACTCCAGTATCCTGTTGAATCTTGACTGTAGGGTTAAAGTAATGCCAGCAAAATCTGGGTTTCTATGATCCCAAGACAACAGCAGACATGTCATTTACATATATAACTATTACTAATTTATATACTGAAAAAAGACAGCAGAATTTTTCTATCAGAATTTTTTACTTTGAAAGTTTTACATTTACACACCACACCCATTTCGGTTGCACACAGAAAACCCAAGATGTACAAATCAGACAGACTTTCAGTTTTCAGATTGATGTGCAATTACTTGCTTTAAGAAAAAAAAAAAGGTGCTGGTAAGAAGCCACACTGCTTTTCATAAATATAAAGCAAAAATCTTCTGGCTCTATGGTATCACAGAACTGTTTTAGTTGGAAAAGACCTTTGAGATCATCAAGTCCAACTGTTAACCTAGGACTGCCATGTCATATGTTGCATGCAGTGGCAACAGAAATAAACTGTCAAGTCTGAAAGGACTGTGGAGTATGTCAACCTATTATCAATGAACAAACACTAACAGAATGTACATAAATACACAACAGACCAGTCTGACCTTATTTAAGAATCTAACTACTGAGAGTGAAATCTCAGTTTTCTCTTGGACTTGCAGTGACAGAACTCAAATGACACCTAAGTCTGGCAGCAATCCATTCATAATTCTGATATCAAGTCTCGTTCAATGAAGCCAGAGTCAGTTTCCATGATCTTGACTGAACACTCACTCCCTGTTTCTTAAGTGTTTAATCACAACTGGAAATAATACTAACCTTCCATTTTCTCTTATTTTGAGGAAGGTATCTTTTTAAAGATTACTTTTAATTAAGAGTGCAAAGGAAATAACTACGAGACAAGATACTTAAAAAGTGAAGAGTGCTGTGGAATTTATTGGTATTGAAGAAATCAGACTTCAGAAAAGCACTGATTAAACACTTTAAGGAAATATAACCCTCTCTAAGAATTTTTTTTTAAACATTTGTGCCGTGAAATGGTCAGAGCATCAACATTAAAATTCATAATGTACAGCCACACAAACTAAAGATTGAACCAACTGTCATTTTAAATCCGACTAAAATGGTTTTGTACTTTTAAACAAAGGGTTGCAAGTAACCAATTCTGTGTTCAATTTAGCATCTTTGAAATACTGGGAGAACAGTAACGTCTTACCTCTGCAACTTCCTTCTGAAAAGTCAATGTCATTTGTGTCCTGCCATAAATAAAAGGTCCGTCCTTTTTGGAAACATTTTCAAGCCATCTGATGATTAGAGGAGTTGAAACATTGAAGGGCAGGTTGCCAATGATATGTATATCCGGTGGGTCTGTTCACATTTGATGGAAGAAAGAAAAAAGTGTTAAAAGGTTTTGGGTAAGATTGTGCCATGAAAGAACACCTAAGACAGACACATGTATATCAACCTATACTTAAAGTATGAAAACAATTTTTATCATGCCCCACCAAAATTACGCCTTTCCATTTATTCTTGTCTTACACTGACAAAACTGTTACTATTCTCAGTAATTAGTTTGAAAAAAGTGGTTAGGTTTGGTTCTCATTTACATTTGAATAAATCAGTAGCTTTTAGCTGATTTTCAGCTGATCAACCCTTGAATAGCAAAAACAACAGCAAATCTACAAGTGTTTTCATAATTTTAAACTAGGACTATTAGGTGACTGTCCCACTCTACACTGTGCTGGTGCAGCCCCACCTTGAGTAGCATGTGCAGTTTTGGGTGCAACAGTACAGAGGGGACACAAAGCTATTGGAAAGTGTCCAGAGGAGGGCAACAAGGATGTCTCCAAGGGTCCTGAAGGGAAGACTTATGAGGAGAGGTTGAAAACCGTCAGTTTGTTCAGCGAGAAACCCTCAGTTTGTTTCAGTGTAGAAAAGGAGACTGAGGGGAGACCTCATCGCGATCTACAGATTCCTGGCAAGGGGGAGTTGAAGGGCCAGGCACCAATCTCCTCTCTTTGTTGACCAGTGATAGAATGCCAGGGAATGGCATGAAGCTGTGACAGGAGAGATTTAGGTTGGATATTAGGAAGAGGTTCTTTACTGAGAGTGTGGTTGAGCGCTGGAACAGGGTCCCCAGGAAAGTGGTCACAGCACCAAGCTTGGCTGGGTTCAAGAAGCATCTGGACGATGCACTCAGTCACTTGCTCTGACTTGGTTGGCCCAGTGTAGAGCAAATGATCCTTAGGGGTCCCTTCTAACTCAGGATATTCTACCATTCTATCATTCATCCTTCTGTCCAACACATTATCTCCAGGGGCAGTAAAGCTCAGTAAAACCAAGTCATCATAATCCCCAAAAAAACCACCTAGCTCAAACTGGACAGAGCTCTCCTTCTGTATAGGTAGAAGTACTTGGAATCAAAAGGTCTTGGAGCAAACAGAAGACTTAGCAGCCATAAGAAGTGATACGTATTGTTCAAGCATGGATTGTATCAGTATATACTTTGTATTGTAGAACACAAAGCAGGCATTTTATTAGTGGGGATCCTTACGCCTAAGCAAGAGTGCAGTAAAAGGGCACAAAAGTGTGTCATTGTTTCTTAGATACTACACCATTTAATAACAGGAATAAACCATGATAGTATCAAATTCAAGTTGGTTTTCTGGTAAACTTGTTACACAATTTTTAGGCTGTAACATTTCTAGCATAGCTGTGATATTACTTATAGATCAGAGATGGCCAAATATTTTTCTTAAAGCCTTTCAGACTTTCATGTGGCAATAATGCAGGAAAAGTGTATCTTACCTCAGTTAGCTTCTAAGACAACAACAACTTGCATGTATGCTCAAGAAAGCTAGATTTTTAAAAACTGCTCTAAGCCTTTATACTTGCATTTGTTCATAGTTTTGTTTTGTGAAGCCCTTACCTCTTGCAAGGACACAAATATGGCATGGTCTTTTACATCCTATGTCAGAAAGCAGTTTACTGTTCTTCAGGCACTACAAACAAGAACTCTGCCTTAAATTAAGAAATTTGGAAATGAGGCCTGGGAAGTTGCCTCTGATTTTTCTAATATTATTACATGTTTTCAAAAGGAGGTGCAATTGAGGCAAAGATAACCAGCTGAAGCCAATGCAACAAGAAAAATTAAATTTTGAGGACAAATTCCACTGTTTCGCCTTAGAAGGTGATTCTCTGTTTCCTTCTAGAAATGAAGAAATGTAACTTGTCTCTCTCTCCTTACCTTCAAAATGTACCAGAAAAGAGTAGCACCTGCACTGAGCGAATTCCAACTACATCACCACACTTCGGACTAACTCGGAAGCCTTGAACATGAAATAAAGCAAATGAAAATACTAACCGTCCTCCCAGTCCTTTTGTAAGTACTTTGGAAAAGCTTTGTCCATCTTGTAGGTCAGAATATCTCCATGAACAATGTGCACTTTCCCTGGAGCCGCTTCAGATAGCAGCTGTTTGTAAGGAAGCAAGCAGAAATCACAGTGAGTAGTAACCAAACTGATTTCCAGCCTCAGAAGGAATTGCTATAAATTTATCTTCAATATGCAACCCCCCCCCCCCAACAGCAGTTAAAACTTAGCACACTATTTAGTAAGCATCTACCTTCAAAAAGCAAACTCTATTAATGTGTGATTCTGCAAATGCCTACCATTCACAGAAGTAGAATTCTTAATAAGGAATTTAAACTTGAAAAGACTGCTAGGAGTCTCTTCAACACAGACATTTAACAAAACCCAGGCCACTAACAGGGCCCATCCTAATCTAGGCAATAAAGCAATCAGGGTTTTGAAAAGGTTTTAGATCCATTACCTATGGAAATAAGGCTTATGTTGTTTATTCTGTCTCCCCCTAGCTGTAGGATCTAATTTTAGCCATTATCTGACAAGGCTGCAGAAAGTAATTTTTTTACTTATAAAAAGGGGGAAAAGATTCCCTTAATACTCCCTGTTGTAGTCTGAACTCACCCCATTCGAAACAAAGGAGTTTCCCAAAGTGAGGGAATGAATACCTAGCAGTAGAGAAAAATCCTAAGACTTCCTACTATTTAGACGTTACAAAATCCACTCTATTGTCAAGTCCTCTATCCTACTTCTGCGGCTTATCTGGTATTTAATAAAGGCTGATGTGCAAACTCAGAACCAGCTGCACCCTGATGACCTATTATTTCATTTCTGCTGTCTGTTTACACAAGCAAAATTAGTTGTGTTTTTTACTATTTATTTTTCCTCTTACAGTGTAAAACTATGCACAAACAGTATAATTCAAAAACAAAGTCCAAGTTTACAAAGATGCCATTTGGGGATATTTATTGTTCCCAAGTCAGAATAATAAATAATCCATAAATTGTGAAGTACTAGAGGCTTAACTGCTGAAATAACCTGCTTGTCATTGCTTCATCTTCAATCTGATTCATGTGTTTGGGACCAGTCAGCTTTCACAGGTCTCTGAATCAAAGGGAAGTGCTGCTTTCTCAGAGTGTTCACAAAATATTTGCATGGAATTTTATATTTGAGTAAAGGTTTATTTTACTGTCAAAACAGCTAAATTTTGTGGAGAGTACTAAAAAAAAAAAAAGGCTTAACTAAACCCAAGTGTTGCTATGTGCTTTAAGTGCAATTACTTCCAAATTAAAAAAAAAATCTAACCTCAACCACAAACCACTTAACAGATTTTTTTCAGTATTACACTTAGTAATAACATTGCATACAAATTCACTAATCCGCCATGATTTGCCAAATCCTTCTCCGAAGCTGTTACAAATGCTGTAACAGGATGAAAGATAATCTAAGATAAATATAGTATACAAGGAAGCAGCTGCTACACAATAATGGATTATTAACATAAATTATATTGCTTTTTAATAAAGGTTTTTGTGGCAAGAGGTGTTCAGGGTTTTTCTGCGTATCACACTTAACTGAGAATTACATTTAATTTGTGAACAGAAAATCTCAGTTGCGTATTTCTAATTTGAAATAAAGACTCAGAAACCCACTCAAACTTTCTCCATTTTAAAGGCCAATGGGTGCAGCTAATACAATTCCAGGAGCTCTTATGTTCCAAGAACACAAACCAACTGTGTCCATCATCCAGATCCTCTTGTTCCTCACACACTACCAAAAGGGCACAAAGAAAATATTAAAGGGTGGAATTTTAAAAAGCAAAATAGTTTTCCTGGAAGAATTCTGTATTAAATCCACTCTCTGGGTGAGAGCACCCTTTCTTTCCTCACAGCCTAACAACTATTAGGGCACATGGCATAGGGAGGTGGTGATTCTTTAAGAGCGAGACAGACCCAATGTACCCTGAGCTCGTGTAACCTGTTACTCTGCACACGTATGTCCTTAACTGTATTTCAGTTTTGCAGTAAAAAAGCTCCCAACTTCAGTTTTGTGACTGAGACCACAGCCTGAACAAACAGGTAATGAAAAATGCTGTATGCTTCACACCAATGATTTTATAAGTATCTATAGAGACATTTATATGGAATAGTCACTGATTGTTAATCTCAGTTTTTGTTATTCAGATCTCAATGCTTTTAGAAGCATTTGGTTTTGATACAGCTTTTAATGCGAAACCAGGAAAAACAGGTATTATAACCCACATTATTGCAAAAGAAAGATTCATTCTGTTTTATATCATCTTATTTGGAGGAAAAAATTGCAAAATTTAATACTAATGGATTCAACATATCTTTCTCATTCACATCCACTGTTACTGAGTTATAGCATCTTTATATTCAATAACCTCATTCAGACATATTAATTTCTACTGTGAGGAGGTTGCTAATTAAAAATAATGACTAACGTTAATTCACTTAAACAGTGGAGAATTATATACCAAAAGCTCATTATAGACCCTGAAAAGTATACTATTATTCAGACAAATGTGTTGTGGTGGCTGCTTTTTGGAAGACCAGAAAAACCTGCAAAAGCTGTTAAACAAAACAAGCATTGCTTAATCTTAGATTCTCTCCAATAATTCTCTGTTAAAATCTAAACAGAAAAAGAGCAATTTTCCCCCACTCAAGAAAAAAGGAAACATGAATTTTTCATACTTCGTAAGATAAAGATGACATACTCTATCAATGGCCAACCCTACAAAGACATTGTTGCACATATATTCAAGCGTAGGGATACGAGCAGTTTCATTCATACCCTGTATTGTTGAAGAGATGGTAACACTTCAAGTGATCTACCTATTTATTTTTTCATTGCTGATTTACTACAGTGTGATCCCGCTTTAGCAGAGGGCTCGGACCAGATGATCTCTCTACAAGTCTCTTCCCAGACTGACCGTTCTGTGAGTCGGTGAAAGCCCTTTGAATTGTTGTAACTTGAGAATGTAGAGGCACAAGAAAAGTCATATCCAAAAACACTTTTAGACTCCTATTCTTGCTGGATTTATACAACCAAATTCCAAAACCATGAAACTTAATAGCAACACACGTAGATGGTTTTTAAAAGATGCCATGATGACTTGAAAACTTCAACTTTTCTCCCTTTCTTTTAAAGCTGGTATAAGAGTATTTTTTTTGTAATGTAAAATAAATGCTTTCTTCTTCTGTATCTAGATGTTAAACCCTGTTGAACTGGATTAACTGGAGATACGCTTTCACAATTCTATGAAGTATAATTATTAGGATTAAAATGAAAAGTAAGACCTAAGGACATCACCTTCAGCTTTCAAACTACTATTTTACCTAATGGAGAGACCTTTAAAAAAACTAGACAGGCCTCAGCCTTAATTCAGTTGCAGGATCAGGTCCTGAAGAGATAATAGGTATTTAAATGAAAGGGCATATAAGAGAAAGGAGTAATTAATTGCTATAATGTGTATTTTGTTGTTCACACAAATAATAGCTCAGATTCAAGCCAAAGCGGCAAACTTGTTTTCAATACTGAGATCTCAACAAGACAACTTGAAACCTTTCCATGTTCTGAAAATGTTCTTATTCAACATCGTGGACACATTTATATAAATTATTCCTGAGTCAGTACCTGCAATCCCGGAATAAATCGAGGATCTTTTTCAATTAAAAGGAGTTTTTCAACACCAGCACTGAGAATAGATCTGGTAATTCCTCCTGGCCCAGGCCCCACTTCACAAACATGCGCCTTTTTCAGCTTGCCAGCCTGTTTCACTATCTTGTCTGCAAGACACAATGAACATACTAAGCCTTTATTCTCCAAAAGATCCAGCTCACCAAGATAAACCCATTCTTTATTGTTAAAGCACAAGCGTGCTTATCTGAAAAGAGACATAAACAGTGACACATCCCAGTTAAATAATCACATGCCTGCCAGACTGCAAAGAATTCAGATGTTTCATACTACAAGATACACTCAACTATTTTAAAAATACTGTTTTCAGTTTAATGTATTTAATATATCTTCTCTTTACAGAATCAAATGAGAATATTACTTCTCATATGTAAACTAGCACTAGTATACTCTTGTGAGTAAGCACTAGATTTTTACATCCTAAGGTCTCATTACTTATCCATATAAAGGGATTTCACTACAGTAGTTCTGTTTCAGTAAAATTTAAAAAGCAAAGAATAGACAGTGAAGCTCTACCAAGATTGCAGTATGTACAGAGCAATTTTATGAGGGAGGAGTTGGAGTAAAGTAAAAGTTGAAATATAGGCAACTGGTAGAGAAAAGTGGGGCAATTGAAAAATGAGAACACCTGTACTTAAGTGGAAGGATAAAACATCGGAAGGCATTACAGCCAGGCAAGAAAACAGGTGAAAGATTGAAAAAGGATTAAAGACATAGCTAATGAAACTAAGAGATCCTTTATGGAAATAGGATGCTGAGAGAAATGATGCTGCTTACTCCATAGCTTCTCAAGTATGCAATAAGAAATAACTTAAGACTTGTCTGCATGTGTTTAGTAACACCTTACAAGTAGACAGTTTTATTCCAGGGCAATTCCATTTCATTCCAGATGTCATTACGCAGACATCACCTCCTTAGTTAGAACCTGGATTCTGAAGAAAACCATGATACGTGTTTGATAGTAGCTAAAAATATCAGAATGAAGTATTTTAACCTGTCAAACGCAAATCCAGTAGAAAGTTCTGGGAAAGCTGTTTCTGGGCCTTAAGGTTGAAGAGTTTAATAATCTCTCCAATAGTTGGCAGGGGAGGCAGGTGGAAAGCTGCCACCTTTCCTGGAGCAGCCATAAGGCAGAACTCTTGTTCCTTCCTCCTAGACAAAAATATTTAAAAAGATGATTCTAGTATACGCAATAAATTCCAAAATACTTAATATTTTAAAAGCTAGTTTACAAACCAACACATGATTTACAAATCATTATTCACGTGCTAAATTTTAAGTATCATTATTTTGACTACTGCGTGCAGTGCTTATTTTAGGTGTGCGTTTGTGGGATTGGACCAGTCTTGTTTTGTAGCTCTGCCAAAACATCAGGTAAACCAAAATCCCCTCAAAATTTTTCAGTGTTAATCTTTCATTATTTTAGAAAAGTATCATTAAAACACTTGACTTCAAGGCATCATATGGAGACAGAAATGTTTCATTAAAATATCCTTTAAAGATAATTAAAAGGCGGTTTTGCTACTCAGCACCTGCTTTTCTGAGCATATGTTGTCCTGGCTCTGGCCAGGACAACCACCCCAAGCAGCCAGTGCATACTGTGAGTTTGCCCGGGTTGTTTTCCGCACCACCTGACATCACTCTCCCACCCAAGGGGAAAGACAGGACTCCCACGTGCAAAGAACTGCATGAACAAATTTTAAAAAAAGTAAAATAAAAAAAACCCGCGTTCCTCGTGACAGGACAAAACGTTCCTGCTCTCTCTGCCCGGCCGCCAGCCCCACCTCACCATTACAGACCTCGGGGCCGAGGCTGAGCGCGAAACGCTCGCTGCTGCATAGCAGGGCCTGCGCACCACGCCGCTGCCCCCGGAGGGCTCTCAGAAGAGGCCGCCTTCCACGCGTTATGCCTCGGAGGCCTCATGACAGGGACTGATGGGGCCACAGCTGCGCAACGGCGAGACCAGCGGGCACCAGGCGCAGGCGAGCGCTCAGCGCAGCCGCCACCTGACAGGTGGTGACGGGCCGGGGGGAGTGCACGGTGCCTGCCTCGGGGAACAGCACGACAAGCGGCGCTCAGGCCGGACCGAGCAGTGCACGAACCGTTCCCCCCACCCAGGTGGCCGCAGCGGCCACCCCGACACAGGTGTGTGCCGCCAGCTCTCACGGAGCGGATTCCACTCTCCGCCCAACGGCTGCCGCCCTGTGCCCATCCCGGCCGCAGCAGCGTGCGACCTCCTGGCGGCACCGCCCCCCGCTCCTCCCCTCGGGCTGCCCGTGTCCCCTCCATCCTAAGACCGACGCCGCAACGCGCATGCTCGCAGTGACAGCACCCATGGGAGCGGGTGGCAAAGCGGCGGGCTGCGCAGGCGCAGAAGCCGTCAGCGTGGCTGGGGTAGCGAAGTAGCGACATGCCCGGGGGGGGCAGGGCAGGAGCGGGGCGCTGCGCGGGGCCGCGAGGCGACGGCACGCGCCTCTCTACTCTCTGCTTTTTTGCGGAAAGGAAACCTGATAGTAGCGCCCCGGCGGGTCCTCACGGCTACAGTGGGAGCTAACCCGGAACAGGAAGTGCCTCTCTTCTGCCTGGACTGGCTCCTTAAAGGCGCATGCGCCCGGTCAGCACTTTGAGTGGCTCCGTGTCCTGAGGAGGGAAGATTGCGCATGCGCCTTGGGGTGGGCAAGAGTAGCGGCCGCTGTATCCACGCATGAGCGGGTGGCGGCTGGCAGCTGCGGGGGGAGGGATGCTGCCGCCGCCGCCGCTGAGCCGTGTGTCGCCCATTGGGTTTCCGTGGCTTAGTGGGGTGGCTCTCCGAGCTCGGGGCGGCCTCAGAGGTCTTCCGTGCGGGCGGTGTAAGCCTGTCAGAAAGCATGGGGAACAAACAAGAATCTTTGAGATCTTGAGAGATCTTGGTGCGGTCGCAGGGCCACGATCTCATTGCAATCACAGAGACGTGGTGGGACAGCCTGGACAACTGGCACGCTGTCATGGATGGCTACGTGCTTTTTAGGAAAGACAGTCTAGGGAGGTGAGGTGGGGGAGTTGCTCTTTATGTGAGAGAGCACCTAGAATGTATTGAGCTCCACCTGGGGAAGGATGAACCATCCGTCGAGTGCTTGTGGGTTAAAATCAAGGGGCAAACTGGTATGGGTGACATTGTTGTGGGAGTGTGCTATAGGCCCCCTGATCAAGAGGAGCAGGTTGATAGCGCATTCTATAAGCAGTTAGAAACAGCCTCAAGATCCCAGGCACTGATACTTATGGGGGACTTCAACTATCCAGATATTTGTTAAGGGGGGACCTAATTAAAGTTTATAATTATCTGAAGCAGGGGATGCAGGGGGAATCAGCCAGCCCCTTTTCAGTGGTCTGTGGGGACAGGACAAGGGGCAATGGCTGCAAGTTGGAGCATAGGAAGTTCTGCACCAACATGGGGAAGAACTTTTTCACAGTGAGGGTGACAGAGCCCTGGGACAGGCTGCCCAGGGAGGTGGTGGAATCTCCTTCACTGAAGATATTCCAGCCCCGTCTGGCCGCCTATCTCTGCAATATGAGCTAGGGAGCTGCTTTGGCAGGGGGGTTGGACCTGATGATCTCTCGAAGTCCCTTCCAACCCCTATGATTCTGTGATTCTATGATTCTTTCTTTTGTCCCGCTTCTTCTTTGGCAGCCAGGGAGGGTTCCTGCTGCGGCCACGCAGGAGGCCCGGCAGCAGGGCCCCGTTGGAGCTGTAGGCCGCTCGGCTGGCGCGATGGGCCGCAGTGCTGGGCCTGAAGTGGCAGCGGTGCTGGGTGTGCGTTACTGCTGCAAAGGTTATGATGGCAGTAAATAGAACCCAATCCAAACCCAACTCAGAAATGGTAGTCGTTACTGTGAGTTAAGTGCCGTTTATCCATTTCTGTGTAACCTGATTTGGCAGCCTTTCAGGTAGGTAAAACTTGGAGGCTCCAGGAACAGGCATGTGGGTGTTGATGGCACCTCTTCAAAAGACATAGAAGTCGCATGGGAATGAGGACTGGCAGATCTCTGGTATTGAATTGGATTTAACATACTGGCAATGGAGGTTTGTTTCTTTTTTAATTTGAGCAAACTAGTTACCAGGCCCTATTTCAGCTAGTCTGGATGCTGCATCTACGATTGGCTGTGCTTATTTCTGTATATCTAGAAATCTTAGAGTAATCATAGAGTTATAGGGGTTGGAAGGGACCTCAAGAGATCATCAGGTCCAACCCCCCCACCCCCCTCCAAAGCAGCTCCCTAGCTCATCTTGCACAGATAGGCGTCCAGGCAGGTCTTGAATATCTCCAGAGGTAGAGACTCCACCACCTCCCTGGGCAGCCTGTTCCAGTGCTCTGTCACCCTCATTGTGTAAAAGCTCTTCCACATGTTTACGTGGAACTTCCTGTGCTCCAACTTGCAGCAGTTGCCCCGTGTCCTGTCTCCACAGACCACTGAAAAGGGGCCGGCCATTTCCCCACATATCCCATACTTAAGATATTTATAAACATTAATAAGGTCCCCCCTTAGTCTCCTTTTCTCTAGGCTGAACAGTCCCAGCTCACTCAGCCTTTCCTCATAGGGGAGATGCTCCAGGCCCTTAATCATCTTCGTAGCCTCCTCTGGACTCTCTCCAGGAGATCCCTGTCCTTTTTATACCAAGGAGCCCAGAACTGGACACAATACTCCAGGTGGGGCCTGACCAGGGCAGAGTAGAGGGGGAGGATCACCTCCTTTGACCTGCTGACCACACTCCTCCTGATGCATCCCAGGATCCCATTGGCTCTCTTAGCCACCAGGGCACACTGCTGGCTCATGGCCAACCTGTCATCAACCAGGACACCCAGGTCCTTCTCCACAGAGCTCTTCTCCAGCAGGTCATCCCCCAGCCTGTACTGATACAAGTGGTTATTCCTTCCCAGGCATGTCAGCCACTCCTCCCAGCTTTGTATCATTGGGTACTTGCTGAGGGTGGATGCTATTCCCTCATCAAGGTTGTCAATGAAGATGTTAAACAGGACTGGACCCAACACTGAGCCCTGGGGAACACCGCTAGTCACGGGTCTCCAGTCAGACTCTGCTCCACTGATCACGACCCTCTGAACTCGGTCCAACAGCCAGTTCTCAACCCACCTCACTGTCCACTCATCTATCCCATGCTTTCTCAGCTTTGCTATCAGGATGTCATGGGAGACAGTATCGAAAGCCTTGCTGAAGTCAAAGTAGATGACATCCACTCCTCTCCCTCCATCTACCCAGCCAGTGATGACATCATAGAAGGCTAGGAGATTGGTCGAGCAAGATCTCCCCTTGGTGAATCCACGCTGTAGTTCATTTCCTTTAAAAATAGGAATGCTTACATGTTTCTCTGCATCTGAGTTGTTCCTCCCTGTGAAGCCACGCAGCACACATCCTTTGTTTTGACTCAGAAATTATTGAAGCAACAAATGTAATAATGGTGTTCTTTTGAGTAATTACATTATATAAACTGAACACCTGTATATTGCAACAGAATTTTAGCAATGTTATACGGTACCAAAATATAAGTATGTGGGTTCACATATATGTGTCATTCTTAAAATGTCCGGTTTTGCGTATGGCAAAATTCACTGGTGTCATCAGAATCCATTTTGGCAGGGTATTTCTGTAATATCATCTGTCATAGAGGATTAAGAAAGTTCCCTTCACAGCACTTTTGAACAACTGCTGGATTTTAAAGTTCTTTTTCCATATTGCTTTATAATTGCATGCTTTGTGATTATTATGATAGGGCAAGTAAATGGCAGTAAGATGCTTCCAGAAAGCGGAGGAGGTAAGAGAAACCACAAATGATCAAGGATATTGTTAGGTAGATGTTAAGAAAATGAAGATATTAAAGGATTTTCAAAAAGTAATTCCTCACTCAGAATAAATCATGGGTATGATCCTAAATGATGAATTAGACATAGCTTCTGACATCAATAGCCTGGTCTAATAAAATGGTAAGAGCAGATATTGTGGTGTATCTTAGTGTTGTTCTGTGAGGAATCAATTGAAAGAAGATTGGTACTCAGTATCTGCATCGGTGTCGTTTTACAGATGTGGGTTCAGTTGTGTTCTGAGATCAGTGAAGTTTATAGCAGATGAAAGCTATGTGTGTGAGATAACACAGGTGTGAACATCAGTGGAGTCCACAGGAAAGGGAGTGTTATGTGAAGGGACAAACATTTAAAGCAAAAGTAAAATTCAGTTACGCAGTCATTAAAACCAGCAAACTTTGCAATTAGTGTCAGTAAGAAAATGAGCTGGCCTAGTGTTTATTGTTTGCACACAGTGGGATGTTGGACCAAAATATCACATCCCAGTCTTACCTGAAACGCTGGAATTTTTATTTTATGAGGTATAAAGTACTTGTCTTGACACATACATTTGAATTTAATTATAAATGAAACTTAAAATGTAAGCTCCACCTGTTGGTGAGAATGTGCAGTATAAAATTGTATTTGTTACTTTGCCCAATTCCAAATGGGTTTTATGGGGAAAATACTATAATGGTGAAGAAATGTGAAGGAATATGGACTGGGTCTTAGGTGGAGCAAGTGCAAAAATAGCATAGGATGAATCAGCTTTATGACCAGCTGAGGTATGCAGACTGTGTTAACTGTGAAGCAAAAAATATGCCAGTTCAATAGTTTTTCTCAGTATATGAAAAAAATTATGACAGAGAATAATGAATTTTGCACTTGACCATCACCAAGGCTGAGCTTTTTCATCTCACAACCTCAAGTCTGCTCAGTATCTGTATACAAATGTGGTTCTGTGGTAGTACAGGCTTGCTCTTGATTAGGTGCACATACGGAAGTTCCAGTTATTTTGTTTGGCCATAACTCTTACTGTAATAAGTGTATAATTGCGTTACACTTCAGTACTTGAAAGAAATACAGCAACCTGCTCTTAGGTCTACTTAGAGAAAATTTCTGGTAGAAAGATCACTTGCTAAAGTAATAATTCCAGTTTATAGTTGAATTGTTTTATGGAGTCCTAAAGCTGCTATAGGAGTAGTGGTATATGGGTTGGAGAGTTGAGGTGGCCCCTAGAACCCTTGAAGGGGAAATGGATGAGTTAGGCTGGTCATTTCTAGTAGATGTCTCCAACATTCTGCCAGAGGAAAAGTGAGCCTTCCCAGCTTTCATCTGTTCATTCTTATTATTACAGCCCTTGCATTCCTTTGCAAGTTAGGTAGGACCTGCAGAGAGAGCACTTCCTTCTTGTGGTCCAAACAGAGCTCAGAAGAAATGTGAGAAAAAAAAACTGGAAGGAATTTTTCTGTTCCTGTGAATGCCTGATACCTTCTCTGACTCTCCAGCATCTTTCTTGAAAATGATTCCTTCTGTGATGTGTTGGAACTGTCACCAGAAAAGGGATTTTTGATTACATGCCTCAAGGTCTGCAAGAAGAAGCAGCAGCTGCTTGAAGATCATCTGCATTACTGGAGCAGTGATGTGGCTCTGCCACTGTTAATAAGTTGTCCTTCTAATGGCCTGCACACTTTATATGAAAGGTTTATTTTCTAGAGTTCGCTGGTCAGAGAAGAACCTTCCAGAGTCACTGTGCTGCCACGGTCAAGGCAGTCACCCGTAAGTGGGGAGACCAAGAAGTTGTTCCCAGCCATCACAAGTGATCTGCTGTGTGATTGCTTGAACATTAGGCCTTTGGTGACACGACTGACTTCTGGTGTTTGTGTAACAGAGGGTTCTGAGTTCCAGGGTCAGTGGTTAACTGTGTAGTTAGAAGTGGCTGGAATAGGGAGAGGACTACCACGGACAGCAATAATAAAGCTTCAGTGACCCCTCAAGTTAGACTTCACGCAACTACTTTTTGATGCTGGAATCTATTTCGGAAGTTTTTAAATCTATTTTTGATCTATTTTCTTTCTGTCCTCCAGAGATAGAGTAGTTGATCAAACCCCTCCTGCCCCCCCAGAAAACCAGAATTTTTGAATGCTGGTGAAATACTTGATTTTGACAATGACAGGAATCCACCATCTGACATGTTTCATTGTTCAGTTGTGTCTTGACCTTACCAAGCAAGCCTGCTAATTTTAAAATGAATGAAATACCCAGCATGTTTCTGCAGATTGTAGAGATGCCAGGGAAAGATAAAGTGAGTTTGAAACAGCTCAGATTCAGGCCCTGAGCTCAGTTGTGCAGACACACCTTTGTGGGATAACGTGGACTTCTTTTCTTGGCTGCAGCTTGGGTTCTGGCTTATTTGCCAGTGATGCAAGGGTTGAGACCAAAGTTGTGGCCATAATTATGAAAAAGCATATGCACCAGTGAAAAGTTTCCACAGTAATTAAGGAATTTCAGTGCAGTTTCAGGTCTGAATTTTGCACAGTTGCTGAGCTCACCCATAGATGCCAGCTATCTACTGATAATTGTTACTAGCTGTACACAAATGGCATTTTGTTGTAAACCATGCTCTTGAAATGTCCACTCCATTCAAATTCTGAGAAAAATCTATTTGGCTTATTTTGCATCAACTTAAGGTAAGATGACAAGTTGTAAGTGGCTAGAGTGCATTGAAAAATGATAAAGAAATAGAACACAGAAAAATCTTCCTTCTTTTAGCCCTGCTTGAAGTATTTTCATACCACAAGGCCTCGATTCTTCAGCTTGTTCTCAAAGACACCATTTTCTATTGCTTGTTAAAATAAAATGTTTATTACTTATATTGCACTACCTGGTATGGATCTGAAATGGAATTTTGGAGCCTGTTGCACCAAGCACTGTACAAACACAGAGTGACTGCCCTCCCTCAGGAAATCTCCTGTGACCAGATAAGATGCTGAAGAATATAAATTAGCAAATGGGGAAAAGTTCAGGTAAGTTAACAGCAGAGATAGGCACATTTGCATAGTCACAGTAATTTTTGCAAGCTACAGGCTACAAAAAAGTGTAAAATGGTCATGAAACATCTTCAGTGTTAACTCAGTAGAGGATCTGTGAGATGGTTTCTTGCTTTTTGGTGGCAGAGACAATGCATTTTAGAATACCTGCCTTTCTGTGAACTAACGTTCTGCCCAGTGCAACGGTTACATTCATTGTGCAATAAACCAGAGTATTACTACATCTGTTTCTCCCCCTGGAGCAAAACAGTCCAGTTATGGAGAAGATCCTCCCACTTTTGTCAGTCTACCGCTGTGGGTTCATCAGGCCTCACTGTGGTCCAGAACAGTATTTTCCTTGTTACCAGTTCAGTAATGTTGTGTAGCACAAGTGAAACACTCCGGGAACAAAGACTTCCCATTAGGGGAGTCTCTGGCAGAAATTTCTGTCCAGACTGACGAGTTCTTTCCTGACACAACTCAGGAAGTACAAAGATCCATGGCTTTCAATATTGCCACAGCAGATGTCTAAAAATCCTTATTTTACAACAGAAGAAATTCTTCTAACACTTGATTCTTCTGATGTGCCATTTGAGTTGTGAGCCATTTAAGCTATTTGGGTCACATTGTCTAGGTCTAGCCATAGCCATCCCCACTAGAAAGTTTTATTTTTAATTGACAGTTTTGATTTCCACTTGATCATACTGTTCTCTTTGTTACAGCATTTAGAAAGAGTATCTATTAAAGTCTGAAGCAAGATTTTAGGAATGCTGGGAATTACAGGAATCAAAACTACTCTCACTTACTTTATCTGCTGGCCTCCATACCAATGGGGATTGTCACACTGCATGTTGGTCCCAGACTCAGGACTGCAAGCCACTGCACCATTGCTACCCATTTGTTGTAGGGAATTTTATCGCACTGGGAAACACTGATGTTTTAGTGAGCTTGGTCTTGCTCACCCAGCACCCAAGTCTCCATCCTGGAGCATGTTCCCATGAGGGTAATAGTTGTTTGCATCTTAATTAGGCTCTCTGACAGAGTGGTTTTAAAATTGATGTTCCTTTTTTTAAAGCATTAAATATCTTTATGTTAAAGGAAAAAAAAAGAGTAAAAGCTTTCTCACTACTTGCAACAGCTCCCACGAAGCATTTCATTAAAAATACAGCATACCATATCAACTGAAACCCAGACTTTTATACCCTGGTTGTGTATCATGAACAATGAACACCTGAAAATTACGTGAACCTCTGAGAAGCACATGAAATGTGTACTGTCACACAGGTGACAGTGGTTGTTGCCACACTGTGCCAGCACCTATGCCTTTTTTTGCAACAATATAAATTTATGATCTTAAAAAGCCTCATTGCAGGCTGGGAGCAGCACAGAGCCTGTACATTCCCTGTGGGAGGGAGATCACCAGAGGGGCTCTGTCCTTGGGTTTTTCTTTCCTGTTGCAGTGATGTCTTTGAGCTGTCTTACAGGCCAGTTAGGAATGCATGCTTACCTTACCTCCTGTCCTTCCTGGGCAATGTGTTAGAGTTAGATGAGGTCCTTGAACTCCTTCTGTGCTTATGTCAGGCAAGTCAGTCACTGCCTGATCCCTCATAAAAATGCGGCACCCTGTTGTAAGTCCTTAGTACCTGTGGTGGGTTATTGATGCGCTCAGAAAAAAGTGATATTCAAGCAGAGTACAGTGAGGAAACCTTTTAGCTTCAGTTGTCTGGCTTCTGTCTTTCAAGTACAGAGGTGGAAGAAGTGCCTGTGAGCCTGAGCACAGAGTTTCTGTCTTCAACATGCTGGAAGAGGACGTAGAAAACGCAGAAGGCAGAAACTCCAGGGCTTAAGCGTTTGGACCAATCTCTGTGGCCACTGGGTGCCAGTCTTGTTCCACGGCGAGTCAACTGCGCAGTCCTCAGCGAGGAACAAAAAGTTTACGGACTCCACTCTACGTCCTTATCTGGAGCCCGGCTGCCAGAGCACGAATGCCGTATATTCTGCGTAGCAGAAGTACAAAGCAGAAGGTCAATGATAGACGACTGCTGTAAACAAGGAAGGAAGATTTAGCAAGCAAAACTCAAGGCGCAAAATGTGGCGGTTCAGGTTTATTGAATACGCCACGTGAAAGGGTAGGATGTGTCATAGTTGCTCTGCTTTTTGGGAGCAGCTCCTAAGTAGGCCAGGTCAGAATTTGCTTTGTATTAAAGAAACGGTAAGAAGACCAATTCAAAAATCTATTTTGAAAAGAAAACATTTCATTAGCTGTTAGAATTTAAGGCAGGTTTTTTCCATCTAAAGTAGCTGATAAAATGAAACGTAGCAGCTCTGTTTGAACCTTGACTTATTTGTATAATTTCTGCTACTACCACAGCATTCTGACCAGGCATTTCTGAGGTGGCAACCGCCCACCACTGCTGCAGCAATGAGAATAGGAGAGTAAAGCTAACTGGAATGATTTCTCTGCTCAGACTAAGGAAGGAGGTAAACTGAAATTAAAAATCTCCAGCAGGAAATTGTTCCCCTAATCAACAGTCGGAGGTTTTTTCCTAAATATGCTGTCCTTAGGCTTTATCTGCCATAAATTCCCACAGAGCTGTTAAAGTTGCAGTGACTGTACTGTTCTGATGGGTGGAAGTACTTTTTAATTTTTTTATGTCTTGTTAGTCTGATTTAGTTTTAAACCAAAATACTCTAACATCTTTGAAAATACAGCAGCAATCTGCTCACTTCCAGATATATCATGTCATAAAGTGATCTGAAAATGGGGGTAGGTAGAGGGGTCAAGCTGATTTCTTTCTCTCTCTTCACTTGCAAAACTCTTGTTTGAAGTCAATTTGGAGCCACAGCTCTGCTCAGACTGCTAATGAAAGTGTCTGTTAGCCCTCTGTATTAGACTCTGTTCAATGTTGTATTCAAAGCTTAGGATGTTTGGGTGTTTTTTTATTATGGTTACACCCAGCATCCCCAACAGAGCTTCAGCATGTCAGAAATTTTACTAACACAGCAGAAGATATGACCTCTGTCAGAAAAACCTTGCCATGTGAGCCTGAAAGAGTAGGGAAAAGTAGGTAATGACAGATGAAGAGAACAAGGAGACACTGAGTTAGTACTGGTCAGCATGACAAGCTGTGGTCTCAGCAAGACAGCATTTTTCCTATAGCATCACAAAAGAAGGATCTGAAGGGTACAGTAGGGGAACTTTGCTGATGTTTACAGGGAGGCCAGAGGGGAGAAAGCAACAAGTTACTTCAAAATGCAGGCTGCTCTCATGAACCAGCTGGCCTCTCAACAGTGCATGTTTCCAGGAAGGAGACACAGAAATCTTTGTGTTGGGACAAGTGAATGTGGGGGTTTGTGGCACATGTTGCAATATCAAAGGTGAAGCAGGGAAAGATGTAAAGAGAGAAGGGATCTGGCCAAAGTTCTAAATACATGATGAAGGGTGAATATGTCAGGTGGGGCAAGGAACTATCTATGAAGGCCATAGAGAAGGTGGTTTCAGTATGCAAGGTATCAAGAGTTGAGAACTGGATGAGAATTTTAACTGCATGAGTGAAAAAGGACCTTACAGAGGTGGCGCAGAAAGATCTTCGGGACAAACATTGGGACTGAGGCCCAATTAGATGTCCAAGGTGACAATGGTATTCTGATTATATGAGTAGATGGGAGCACAGTGGTGATACTGTTGACAGTGATTAGAAAAAGTACTGCTATAAATATGCAGGAAGAACATTTTAGGTTTGGTTTTTTTTTTTTTTTCTTTTTGAGTCTTTCTCCTGTTCAGATGATGTCATCCCAGGCCTCAATCTGGGCACACAGGTATGTGCTGGAGGCTTTAGCTTTTGCTCCCTAAGCTCACCATACACTAAGAGTGAAGTGAGAAGATCAAGATCAGAAGGCATTTGTGAAAGACTACATATACTTGATAACAGGAAGAATTTAGGAAAGTATTTGAAGGATTCTAAGTGTCTACTAGGACTGAAGCTGTAAATGAGAAGGATAAAAAAGCTTGGATCTGGCTGTGACCTAGGACATCTGAGTCTTAGAGAAGGAGAGCTCATCAAGAACCTGAAGGTTTGTTGCTTCAAATACTTAAGAATCTTTGTCACTCTGTTAATCAGGAATTAAATTCAGCAGGAATCCAAGCTCTGGCTTCACTGACTTGTAGTGTCACACTAGCAAACAAGAGATCATGCGAGACCAAACAGGGCACTGGGGGACTTGAGGGTGAAGATAAGTGACTTATATTTAATATGAGAGAAATGGAGAGTTCCTTTGATTAAACCCAACAGCAACTAGAGTGCACAGGGTCTAAATACCTCATTAGATATTACTAAAACCTGCAGCCAATTATATGACACTGTTGGAGAAAGACCTTAGAGACTTGTGAAGCAATTTGCACAAGGACTTAGTTCGCAAGGTGGTGTATCAAGACATGTCTGAATATCCATCGTATCAAAGTATCTCATACGCCAGTTATCAAACCATTCCATCTAGACCTTAGCAGGAGGATGTAGAACAGGTACAGTTTATATAGGGATTGGAAAGGCAGTTAATGTAACTCTTTGTTTTCAGGAATAACAGAGCTTGCCAACATCCATTCATTAACTCAGGATTGTTTTTTCAATGGCTGTTCCCCATGTCTCTTGCATTTCATCAGTTCAAAGCATCAGATTGGCTCAAATTCTTTGTTTTTTTAGTACCCTTCTAGAAATCAATACACAATGCAGACACTACAAGCTAAAACAATTGGGACTTCTCAAAGATGCTTAAATCAACTATTTTCTGCAACTATTTCTTGCTTATCTTTGATAACCACCTCGCAAAGTGTTTTCTTACACTTAGGCAGCGATTCTGTATCATTAGAAAGGTGCTCAGATGACCTGGTTATCAAAACACTTGACAACTTCTTAACCAGCAATGTAGCTTCCTCTTTGAGCCATCATTCAGGACCTCTGCAAAGGCACATATTTCAATTGTTATAGATAGTTTTGATAGAGGAACCTTAAATTTAACATATCTTCCCTGTTTTCCAAAATTGCAGTACACTATCATAGCCACATTTCCCTACTAAATAAATAACAATTTTTAGCTTCCCAGCTCACCTTGGTATCTTAAATGAGATACTTAGTGCCAATTTGGTGGTGTTTTTCATCAGAAAGCAAAACCTGATCAGTTTTTTGATAAGTAACACTCAACACTGAATTACATTACTAGTGAGACTACTGTGTAGCATGTAGTTTCTTGGCAAACGATCCAACTCTATGCAACCTCTCCTCCAGATTGAAGAAATACTAAATCCCATTTTTACTTCTGGTCCCTGTTGTTTGCCTGCAGATTCAATATTACCTGATGCTACCTTATATATAATAATGGAAAGAGAGATAAGTTCACAGATAACCCTGAGACTTGTTAAGAAATACAGCAATGTCTTTAAAGAATCAGAGAAATTACCTTTCTGGTAAGGCCTCATGGATCACTCTGAAATATCTATAAGGAGCTGCTGCCATATTAGCATTCCCTCTTCTTGTGTAAACTTGTGTGGTATATCTGAGCTCAGGCCCAGTGGCCTGGGCTTCCATGTGCTTTGCAGCCTCCTGCAGCTCTGTCTGCCCATTCTGCCACTAACTGTGGCCTCATTGTCCATGTTTGCCCCACTGTGGGACTGGTCTTCCTGTCTTATGGTCAAGGCAACAGATTGCTGAAGCCATGTTCTGCCATGATAGTTTAAAGTCAATCTTCACTTTCCATTCCATTAGACATTATGGGATTGTTAAAGGGTGATCAAGCCTTGCTGATGACTTCTTGACTCTGCAGTTGATGAATCAACGTATGGATGGGAATCTGGAAGTGTCTTTTGGTCCGATATTGCCACCAGTGCATCATTGTGGTAGTGATTGGCACCAGTTGTTCTTTGACCCTGAGCAACTTCACAATAGAAGGATCCTCCAGGAGAATAGGCGTAGGCAACTATCCAGTTTCCTCCTACTCCAAGGTAGCTATGCCAAAAGCCCACCAGTGCATTTTGGGTTCTTAAAGTAACCTCTTCTGAGGTAGTCTGTGCTAAGGATACAAAAAGCCTCTGGGCCAGTCACAATAGGGTGTTTTTCCCAGTCATTCCCATTTAGGCTCACTTTGGCCTCCAGTAGAGTCAACTGTTGGGATCCCCATGTCACTCCAGAAATGCAGATGGGTTCTGCCCTTTCATGGCTTGATGGCATTAGGATACAGTGCACCAGTGTCCACTAGAGCCTTGTACTTTTGTGGGTCTGATGTGCCAGGCTCTGACTCCACACAGTTCAATAAACCTGGTTGTCCCTGTTCTCCAGCTGGCTGGATTCTGGGTCTTTCTAGTTCTGGTAATAGTGTTGGTTACTTATGTGTTATAAACAGAAATCAGAAGTCCCTTTGTTAAGGGCCTAAGATCAGCCCTTCTACTCTGGGGAACTGCCCAGTGGAAACTGGAGCAGAAGTTTTCCTGAAAGAACCCCCTTCTGAGCTTGTTCCTCCTTGCAACTCCTGTGCCTGTGTCTCTAGGGTAGAAGGGGAAGTTGAGGTAGGGGAAAGTGTGTCCTGTTTGTCTCCCCCATAGATTGGCACTCCAAGGAAAAAAGGTAATGGGTGTAATTGTTAATAGTTTCTGAGAGATGGCTCTCAAAGTACAGAGATGGCAGCAATGCTGAATACAAATATGAGATTAGTCTCACAACTAGTAATTTTATCATATCATAATCCAGTGTTACACAGCACAACAAAATGATAACTTTAATCCAGCCCTCAGAGATTATAAACAGCACCACAGGGAATATCTACTGCAAGTAAGGTGTTACATAACACAACCCTGAGACCCACAACCCCAACTCTGAGAGCAAATAAGTCAACATTGTGACCAGTGACTATTAAACTAATATAATGAATTATTATAACACATTTGTTTTAACACATTCCAATCAGATCTTTTATCTCAATCTTTTGTGCCCCAAGTTGAGCACCAAAATGACTGTTGTGGTTTAACCTGTCAGGCAGCTAAATGCCACACAGCTGTTTGCTTAACACACCACCGCCCCCCAAGTGGGATGGGGGAGACAATCAGTAAACTTCACGGGTTGAGATAAAGTCAATTTAGTATGATTGAAAATGAAGGGAAAATAATAGAACCGTTACTACTAATAGTAGTATATATATATAGTAGTATGTAATACTGTGTATAGATAATAGTAGTAGCAGTTCTATTATATATATGCATACTATTCTATACTACTATACTACTACTACTATTAATATTACTACTACTGGAATATACAAAACAAGTGAAGAACAGGTAAAAAGTTCTTGACTTAGTGTAAGCACTGCCTAGCAACAACTAAACCATCAGTGTCTTATCAACATGATTCTAATTGTAAATCCAAACCACAGCACTGTACCAGCTACAAGTAAGAAAATGAACTCTTCCAGGATAAATGGTTGCTACAAATACTTTGCACCCTGTTATACTTCCTCTGCCCCTTGTTTGTTAAGGCCTTTGGCTTCTTCTCAGTTCCGATGTGCTGTTTCCCAACTCAGCAAAAGGCCTCATACCTCTGATGGGTCAGTATTACAAATACCGATCTATATATGTCACATATTTATGTCACGTAAATGCCTGCATTGTGTTGAAAGTCAATGTGATTTAGCCTCCTAACTCAATTCCTTTTGAAATGTTACCTTTGATAATCTCATGTATTTGATGAAAAATCAAGTTGTAAATATAATTTTGATTTAGTTGATAACCTAGACAAGTAAATGTTATGATTTTCAGCAGCTGTAGCATCGTTTAGAGACATTAGCAGATGTGGTTTTATAGCCATATACATCTGATCATTCTCTCCTAGCCTAAACACACACTGAAATCTCATTCTTCTCTATTTCAGAAAGCAAGATATCCAAACAAGAGCAGCTAGGAATGCAAATAAACTGGAAGGGCTTGAAAGCACATCATGGACAGTGTCTCAAGTTAAAGTCATTCTGCAAAACGTAAAAGTAACTTGCAAATATTCCAGATTCATACCCTTTGTAAGAATGATATGTGCTGTTTCCCATTCTTGAGGTAAAGGGGCCTGCTTGATATACCTTTGGATTTATTTTCACATTCTTCCAGATATCTGCATGGACAAATTATTCTGGTTAAAAAAATTGCATAGTTCACACTGTCAGTGTGATTATCATGTTTTGGTATTAGGATATTCCATTTTTTTACTGAAGCAGCTATGTAAGACTGAGATGGCAAAGGTACCTTTTCCTGGGCAGATAATTAAAAGATGCTTTTTGAAGAAATCCTTTTTGCAAAATAAAGTCATTCTATATTTAAGTATCTTAGGTCATCTTTGGTTTTTAGGAGGTTTTCACTTTCTTTGTTCATCTTTTCCCCTCCTGTATCTTCCCTTCCCTTCATGTGTTCCATCCTTTTAAAGCAACTGGGTGGAATTTTAAGTGACAGCATACTAAAAAAGTAATTCAGCTGTGGATCTGCTATCATTCTGCTAGGGTTTGGGTTCAACCTAACGTGAGAGCATTAATTAGCTTCAGTTCATGAAGCAAGCTCTCAATGACTGAATTTCTAGATTGATATTGTCTTTTAGAGCAGTTTTCATTCCTCTACTTAACAGTAAGTCCCAGTGCTTTGTGGTGTTGGCAGCTAGTGGAGTTGAACTTAGAGAGTAAGGTACGAATTACTCTTTCCCCCCATATATTTATTTTATTGACAGGGAATTTTGAAAATTCATAGATCCATTTTCTCCCATGAGCTTTGGATTTTTGTATACTAGCTAACACCATTCAAAACAAAGGATAAAACCAACATAATAAAATGCCTTCTGTTCTATTCCTCCCATCACAACTGCAAGCGTTCATAAATGTTTTCTGATTACTTCTGCAGGAGGTGAAGTGTACTAAATCCTTCCTCCCCTAGCATTAATTTAATAGAAAATATTAGTGAATGGAATGAGAAAGAATGAATTTACTCTTGTAAATAGTATTATTGCAGACACAGCTTTAATGTACTTTTAAGCAGGGCAATAACCAAATACCATTAGTTTAGATTACTATGGAGCCAATAACAGAGGTGATAAAGAGTTGGGATGAAGACTTCATATCTGGTTCTCTTAGAATTTATTTTAAGCTGTTAATGGAGGATAGACATAATAAAGAACTGGATCTGCCTTGCAATCTTAGAAAATCCTCTAAATACAAACAAAGTGGCAGAAATCAGAAAGCAAACAAATTCAGTGTAGCCTCAAATGGTCATAAAGTGGCTAAGTGCACCTGCCATGGTTTAACCCCAGCTGGCAACTAAGCACCACACATCCACTCACTCACCACGTCTCTGCGGTGGGATGAGGGGAGAGAATCAAAAAGAAAAAAAAATTATAAACCTTGTGGGTTGAGATTAAAAACAGTTAAAGTGAATAATAACAAAACAACAATAATTATGATAATATTAATAATGATGATGATGATAAAAGAATATATAAAAGTAGTTAGCAGTCGCTAACTACCCCTTATGTAGTTCCTGAGCTGCGCCACCTTTTTGCCCACTCCCATAGTTATATATTAAACATGATGTTATATGGTATGGAATATCTTTTCGGTCAGTTTGGGTCAGATGTCCTGGCTTTGCCCCCTCACAGCTTCTTCGTTGTCCCCCACCTTCTCATTGTCAGGGCAGTATGAGCAGCTGGAAAGTCCCTTGACTGCTCGGCAACAGCTAAAAACAGTGTGTTATCAACATTGTTCTGATCCTACATCCAAAACACAGCACTGTGCCAGCTGCTAGGGAGAAAATTAACTCTATTCCAGCTGAAATTAGGTCAGCTTCCCAGGTAACTGAAGCAGAATATTATTTATTTACCTAGCTTTATTAATTGTCATTATGTATTTTTTACATGAAATATTTAGAGGAGCTTTAATACACTTGAGAATTTTCTGATCTCTCCTACATGAAAATGAAATACCAGCTTTCCTGGCAACACGTTGCTGTGCTATGTGGCGTGTAGCTGGATCCTGTTACTATGTGAAGCAACAAGCATTATCCTGTGCTCTTTGTTCAGAGTAGAATCAGTCTTGAGTTCAGCATCAAAATCTGTACTCAGATATTTGGATAATATTGCTTAGTAGAAAATCCAAAATCTTGTTTCTTTTCTGATGCTTATTATTTATTTGTTTGTTTTGTTTTAAACCTGCTATTTTATAACAGAGATCATGCATTGTATTTCAGAGGGCCTACTTTTCATGTAAATACTTTATATCATATGTAGAATTCAAAGAGTGAGCCAGCATGTGTCATGCTGGTCCTGGGAATCAAAATACTTGCCTTTCAAACCATGTTGCCTAATAACAGTATTAACCATTGCCACTAAAAGGAAAATAATGCACTTCAATTTTATGCTCACAGATATTTTCAAGGGGCATGTCAAATGTACATAATACAACTCATGCTGTAGCAGTTCAAGCCCTAGTCTTGGTCCTGAAAGGCTGTGGTTTAATCCTTGCTCTGCCATTCCTTTGAGAGCTTGAGGCAAGCCGCTCAGCATTTCCCTGTCTCAGTTTCTCATCTAAAAGTGGAAGTAATAAATTTTCCCCCTCACAAGGATATTATGAGAAAATAGATATTTAAACCATTTTGAACCCCCAAGGGGACCACTGCGCCTTTTACCCTTAGTGCTTAAGTAGCGGCATCCAATAATTTGAACCCCGTTGCCCAGCTGCACCAATAACTTCCACACAACTGAGCCTAATTTGGGTCTGTCTAGCATGGATCTTCCGGAGTAGCACCCAGTCTTGACTGAATGACAGCAAGATAGACAGGCTTTACCATTTCCGATGGATCCTTCCAGTAGTTAATCACTTCCCCTGTTTAAAGTGAGTGCTTTATTTCCTGTTTGAAATTGTTCTTGTTATGCTTTAATTATGCTAGATTAACATGCTAGATTAAAGAGCCTGCTAGTGCCTAGATTTTCTCCACATGAAGGTACTTGTAAGTTATTATAGAGTTACCTCTTAATCTAATTTTTGATATGCTGAGCTGATTGAACCCTTTAATTGCAAGGTATTTTCTGAAGTCCTTGAATACGTTTGTGGCTCTTTTCTCTACCCTAATTTCTTAATACCATAAGATGTACCACAGAAAAATTTCCAGTACACCAGTATTAGTCTCATCCCTTCCATGTACAAAGGAACAATTATCTCTTCTGCTACAATATTTTACAGATTTTGTGTGATGAGAAGTTTGTCTAGTAAAGCCGCAATTTCTTCCTTGTCACCAATTTCCAAGGTCCAGCAGTATGCTGTGTGTTTGGCATGCCTTCCATGCCCTGTTATGCCCTGTTATGTGCAGCTTCGCAGTTGCGTGTGTTCAGACAGTTTTCATTTGACTGACAGCAGTCCAACTTGTGAAAGTTTTTTGTGTACTCAGATCTTTTTTGATGATACAGGCCATACAAGATTTTTGAATAAGATTATCTACCTTATATCTTAGTTGAAATTGGTTGGCAAATTAAGCGGTATTTGTTGTGGAGTAGAGGTACAGAAAAGCAAGCCAATAGACAGACAGACATCATAATTGCATGTCTTATTTCTGTAGGGAACCACATTCCAAACAGTTGTTATGGGAAATGCAAATTTAAGGATTGAGATTGGTCTTACTTGGCTCCCCAGAAAACGGGACAACCAGTTTCATAACCCTACATAAAACAATATTTATTTGGAGAGCAAAGTAAAGGACATTCCCAGATCCTTCACTAACCCTGTGAGAAAAAGGAAAAAGGTTCCCTATTTAAGCATTTGGTGTCTTGCTTGAACAAAGCTTTCAAAGTACAGACTGAGCTAGAGCATGTGTCTACACTCCTAGAAACAACGTCCTCATTTTACATGCTTTCAGCTAAGGATAAGTACAAATGCTCTGCTGAAATGGAGCCTGGTGTAGTAGCGTTAATAATAAAATATAAAAAATATATATGGATATAATTGCATCCATCCCCAAAAAGATATGTCCCCACTTACTGACTTCATTATTGATGGCTGTCTACATTTATAGCAATAAGACAATTGCACGTAGTAAAGCACCGGCTATTTTATTATAAACAAGTCAGGCAATTAAAACTGATTTTTTTTTTATTTAAAATTCAGTGTTCAGTAGTTGCAACATATAATTCTGCACTGACATTGACTAACTGATGCAAATTCCACTGTCCTTATTTTGGCAAAACTCCATTCATTTTGTTGTGTCGACTCCAAAGGTCTGGTTCTGCAGAATGCTGAGCAGATACAGTTTCTTTTGGTTTTACTAAAAGCTCTTAAAGCTCAGCACCTCTTACCATCCGACCGCTTTAAAAGTGTTTTCAGGCTCCTTTATGAATGTGCAATGTTACAGAAGGATGATGTACTTGCAGTAATAGACATAGGGTGGGTAGCCTTTACGATTATGCTTGATGTCTCTTACTACAGATACATCTTTGTATTGACAACCGCAGCTTCCATTAAATAATAAAATAGTTGATGTACATTCCTGTCAGAGAAATTGTGCTTGGGCATGTTTCTATTACACAAGGTCCAGTTCAGTCAAATCTAGCTGTTCTCCACACAATTTATATTTGAAGCAGCTTCTGTGTTGACCAGTATCACAGCATACATTTGTTTGTTTCATCCTCAAACCTTTGATATTACTTTCAAAGTTGTCCAACTGTGCCTCTTAACTATCTTCCTCTCGCCAGCATGGCAAGGAATCTAAAGAGAGTCATCTTAAACGGCTAACTCTGCATTGGTATGCATTCGGTGTAGCCCTCTGAATTTCCTTAGCAGCACACAAACTCAGAAAATTGCATGGATATTTTACTAATATTAATGAGCAAATGGCAGGCATTCTTCAATCTAAACATTTTTATCTAAATGTAATGTAATTGTATAGTAATGTATAATTAATGAGTGTGATGTGTTGCAGGTTGATTAGGTGCCTGTGACCTTTTGAATTCACAGTTTGTCTGTCATTTTTTTTAACCTTGATCAATTCCTGGAAACATGAGAATAAATATATTGTGCTTGTTACAGTGAGTGGGAATTGTGGACATCGGCGTCTGCGAGATCTAAAGCAGAGAGGTTTCTGCAGATGTCCTGTGTGCATCCACGCTGCAGCTACTGCGCGTTAATTCGGGCTTGTGCGTGCTTCCTTACCCTTGTTCACAAACTTCCACCATTTCTGGCAGTAATGGTTTCTGCAAGGGTTTATGCAGCCTCGGATAGGAGCAGAAGGAAAGGTATTGCTTTTGTGTGGAGAGCCCCGTCTCGAGCAAGGGTGTGGGCCCTTGCGTGAGATAGGAGAGTCGGCGTTCGAGGCAGCCATGATGGGGAATGGTCAGCAGTGGGTTGGAGACCAAGGCTTCTGTCTCAGAGGACAGGCTCATATCTGCCCTCTCTCCTGCTTATTTACATATATCCACAGAATAAAATGTTCAGATCTGCATATTCATCATTTTGTCAAAATGAAGATAAAAGCTCTCTCCAAACCTGCAGTTTTTGCCTAACAGAAGCTGTAAGACCACTGAAAAGCAGGCTGTTATTAAAGCACAATCTTCTCTATCTGTGTACCTCATGGCAAGCATGACTGTAAATTGTCTTTCATATTCAGGATTACTGGACCAGAGAAATGGTCTCCAGACAAGAATCAAGACAGTCCAGTAGTTTAATATCTGAATACTGCAGATCAGCCTTCAGGACCCAACCTTGAGCCTGACATCAGTCTTCTGTGCATGAAGCTTCAAAGGAAACCATATTTAGTCCTCTAGGACAGTAGAAAGATTGTTTGAAGCTAGTGAAGCACATGTGTAAGTATTGGGAGGCTCAGAGCTTTTATCCTCAATGAATACAAATGTCTTACCGTGTTAGAAGTCATTATTGTTTAGAAATCATAGTCACACATATTTGAAGCAGGTAGCTTTTGAAATATGCTGGTTTGAGCAGTTCGGTGTGCTATACAACTTCTGTTTGTTTCTATATATTTGGAAAGGATATTAATGTCTTTTAAAGAGATTAAGTCTTTTCATCCTTTCTTGCTCTTGAAAGGAGAAAAAGTATGTTTCCATGTCAACTAATACATTTCTGCACATATATTAAGACCATTGTGTAAATGAGATTTATTATTTTCATTGTAGAAAATGTTTTATTGAAGGTCAAGAAGACCACTGTTAAATAGACATAACTGTTTGGAGTTTTAAAATGCAAATCTTAAGTCCACTCTTGATCAAACATGTTCAGTAACAAGTAAGTAGATGTTCCTGGAAAATTATTCTTTTTGTCTGTCTTGGGTCTGATTGAGATGGAGTTAATTTTCCCTAGAGCAGCCCTCCTAGTGGTGTACTGTGCATTGGTGGGGAGCAAGGTGTTGATAACACACTGGCGTTTTGGCTACCGCTGAGCAGTGCTGGCACAGCATGAGGGCTGTCTCTCCTACATCCCCCTGGCAAAATCCTGGGTGTGGACACAGCCAGGACAGCTGACCCAAACTGGCTAAAGGGGTATTCCATACCATATGATGCCAGCTCAGCAATATAAGCTTAGAAAAAGCAGGAGGAAGTAGGAGCAATGGGAGGAGGGTGTGGATTTGTTATTTACAACATTTGTCTTCTAGAGCTGCGTGTCCTGAAGCCCTGCTTCCTGGGAAGTGGCCAGAAATCTCCTGCTGATGGGAAGTACAGAATAAATCTTTTGGCTTTCATGTGCTTCCACACGTGACCTTTGCTTTTGCTTTATTAAAATGCTTTATCTTGACTCATAAGCTTTTTTCTATCTTATTTTTCTCCCATCCCTGTCCTGTTGAGGAGGGGAGCAGTAGAGCAGCTTGGTGGGCACCTGGTGTCCAGCCAAAGTCAGCCAACCACGTTGTTGCTGCTGGGTAAATGAAATGGACACCTGACTTTATGCCACAGAAATGCAGAATTTCTCAGACAATTAAGTGATCCCACATGAGGAGCTGGAGTTGCTGCTGGAGAGTATGTAACCTGACTGAGGTGAGAAGGCCTTAGCTCAGCTCGATTCCAGCACTCAGAAGGTTTGGGCCAATCAATGGTAAAGTGCCCTCAGCTTTCAAAGTGGTCACCAGGGTGACTTCACACCTGGTGTTTGATTGCCTAAGAAGTGTCAGGAGGAGAGATGAAGTCCTAGGGACAATTCACATCTGCTGTACATTGTACTGCACCTTTCAGTCCATCACGTGCTATGCTGCTCTGACCATCAGGGGTTTGCATTCCTCAACTCTTTACTGACTATGCATGTTTAAGCATGCATTTAAAGTTTTGGTTTTCATAGGGCAAGCTGAGTGGAAGCATTGTGATATTTTTCTTTTCCCTTTCTCCCTTCCTGAAGAAACTCTGGTGATTTTCCCCTCAAAAAACCCCCAAACCAAACCAAAGCAAACCTAACCCCCAAACCAACCAAGCAAACAAAAAAACCAAACCCAAATCACTGAAATTGTTGACCAGTTTTGATTATAAAACTACCCTGTTATTTAATTTTTTACTTTTCTGTAGCAGCTGAGCTGCCTTTAAGGCAGTTCTTATAAAATCTCCTGTTAATCAAGAATACCCAGACATATGAAAAGTTTGTCACTTTTTTGCATTTAACAAAATTTAGTCCTAACCATTTTATTATATCTAAAACCAGGAAGGAAGCAGAAGAGTCCTTATAATGGTGATGATATGGTACAGGCACCGTATGATGGACTTTCTGTTAAGAGTGGAAGTTCCTGTTTAGTCTTTCAGTGTAAACTAAGGAGCAGACTTACTTAACTGGTTTGTACTACATGCATAACTTGGGGGGGGGGGAAGGGGTAGGGAGGGAGAGGGGAAGCCCAGAAAATACAATCCCATGTATTTCAATTTAGACTTACTAGTGAAGGATTGTAACAAAACTTCAATCATTATGATACCACTCTTTTTATTGTAAGAGCCAAAGTAATTAATCTGTATATTTACGATCTCTGACTAAGATTAGCTTTCTGTCACAGGATGTGGTGAGTCTGTGCTGTTATGACTATATTTTATTTACTAATATTTTCCTACACAGTGTTGAACACTTCCTGCTGAAGAAGCTGAATGGACAAATCCATGAAGATATCTTTCATTTTCCCTGACAGTGAATGATGTTTCCATATATAAACATAATAATAGAGTCATTACATATGCACTCACATTATCATAGCTGCTGTGTGCTCAGTGTTATTCAAAACAAGGCAGGAAGCCAAATCTTCCCAGTTCCCATTTTGATTTAAATTGTATTTGTAATAAAGGGTTTTTCATTCAACCTAAATGCAGTTTCATCCCAGTCCAACAAACCTCCCCACTTCTTTTTTTTTATTATTATTATTTTTCCTTTATTCTAGGTCATTCAGTCCTGATACAAGTGAAATTCTCCTCTGGTGGTGATAACAGCAGTGCTACTCAATGAACTATAACAAGGGCTCTAAATGCATCTCCTGTAGCATACCACAGTGATTTGCAAAAGTGGGAATAAATCAAAGCAGTGAAGAGATGCCATGTTGAGCCAGAAGCTAAATGTTACATCTTGTTGCATGAGGCTAGGGGGAGAACAGATCCTGTTTTTCTGGCAGCACAATATCTTTGTGCTTGTTACCTCCGATCCAACCCCATTAAAACAATCATTCAGAATCTGCAGGAAATTGTCACCTCTTTCTTTCATGCAATGGCAGCTGGTATTGGTGCCTACACACATTTCTCATTTCCTTCAAGATTTTCAACACACATAAAAAAAAGAAGCTTAATTTATATTAAAAAATGTGTCAGCTTACCCTGAGGCTCAGCACGGGCACCAGGGAAAAAAATAAAAGATAAATGCCTCTAGGTGAACTGGCAGAGGCTCTAATTCTCCACTCACTCTACTGCTACACAGTATGCACCGCATTAATCATTTCACATAGGCAGGCATTTAAAAAAACTTCAACAATTTTAAAACAAAGATGCATTGCCCTAAACTTAATAATAATACAACTGTATCTTGTAGAGCAGTCTCAATTCACATATACTGTATCCCCTAATAGAAGAGGTATAAAATAATGTTGGAGCCTTCTGTGACATAATTTTTATTATTCTGGGTGGGGGTTTTTTGTCTGTACAGTTATGGCCCCTCTGGTGGGCATTTTTGTGTGTATGTTTAAAGATACATATGTAATGTTGTCATTTGTCTTCTTTGAGTGCTGACAAACACCAGAATGTTTTCTACCTCCCATTTTTGTTGTGTGCCTGGTTAAATGCATTATGTGACCCTAGTGAACTCTGTTATGCCCCAGTGCAGCTCAAACATAGCTTTTCTTTAACTTCCTGTGCTGAGGGATAGGAAAATATTTTCTCACTTTTCTAACTCACGTGAATGTTAAAACATTCTCACATTTTGTTTTTGCTTCTTCTGCATTCCAGAATTACCTACCCTGTATTCCACATGCTTAACAGTGCTAAAGTCACAAAGCTAGGGTACAAATGATACCTGATGGCGGAAGGCAACACCAGGTCTAGGAAGGTGGCAGTGTCATAGACATCAAATATGAGCAATACAAAGCTGTGAGGACTGCTTTAGAGGATAGGGCCTGTAGCCATGGCAGCCCTAATGCCAGTGAGAGCTATAAGAAGATAAGGAAAGATTCAGGTTGCACAGAGGCTGTTGCTTTGTTGCTTTGACACAGAAGGTGCTGCAAGCCTGGACAACCTAACCAGCTGGAGACAGTCCTCTCTTGGAGAAAACGTCAGCGGTTGTACACATGACATGTATAGCTTTCCATTAGTCCCAGCACATTCGAAGATGTGGCTCCAGGGATCAGTCTGTGGGCACTGGATGGGTTGTTTGAAGCAGGGCTGTCAGATAACAGTGTTTCCAGCAGCTTCGCAGCTGGCCTTGGTTGTGTTTCAGGACACCCAACAGCTGCCTGAGAATACTTGCAAAAGTAAAAAGATGTCATTGTTTTGTACCTACCTCTCAGTGTTATGTGAGTGTAGCAGAGACCAGATAACTAGTCTGAGTAACATAGTCTGTGACCGAGGAGGAAAGACTGGACCAGTTACAAAGCAGATTTAAAGGCAAGAAATGCAGATATAAATTGGACTTTGTTAAAAATGCTAAGCAACAATATAGGTATGGGCTCGTTTTACACCCATACACCATTCTGGAGGCTGGCAGATTGGCATATGACAAAATGGCAGGCAAACACAGTTCTTCCTGCATCAGCAGAGATGCTGAGCAACCAAATAAAAGGCTTTACAGAATGATAGGAAACTTGGTGGGCATGGATCCTGCAAGTCAACAACTGTTATGCAGCTGGTGTTGACAGCAGGGATCTGGCTTTTACAACCATGAGACCCACTCTGATGATTGAGGATTGTTAAGAAGAGATTAGGTCCACCGCAGTTGGGCAAAGGCTGGCCAGCCTGTGACGAGAGTTCTAAATTGAGAATGATGGGGAGGGAGTGGATGAGCAACAGTCAAGTGAAGAAGTGGTAGACTGGGGTGAAGAGCAAAGTGTGTGGGATGATGTGCATCCCACACCCAAAGTCTCTCCTTTGCAATGAACAAAACAGGGCAGAAGGAGGCCCACCCAAAGGGTATGCTCACAAACAAGCAAGTGCCTCAGAACAGCTCTCACAACTCTTCTGGAAAACTGACATGACTGGATGCCTCTCTGAAGTCCCTATACACTAACACACATGGCATGGAGTAGACACAAGAGGTATTCCATGTTTGGAATGATCCCATGTACTAGGGTCCTAGAGAAAAGAGGAGTCTGGGAGGACTGGAAGATTTTCAAGAATCGCCTCCTCCAACTTCAAAAATGATCCCTCTTGCTGTGGAGTAGGTCAAGCAAATGCAGTAGGAGGCCTGCATCAATGAACAAATCCCTCCTGACAAAACTCAAGCACAAAAGGAGGCATACAAGAGGTGGAAGAAGGGGGAGGTGAAGGAAGAAGTGCTGCTATACATGCATGAATACCAAAAAGAAGACTTGGAAAATGTTCGTCTGCTGCTGAATGGAGTAGGGGACCTGGAGCCTAAGGCCATGGAGAAGACAGAAATACTCAGTGCCTTTTTCACCTCAGTCTTTAAATATATGGCTGACAAGGTTCCAGGCTGCTGAGGAAAGTGGGAATGTCTGAAGCAATATAGACTTACCCTCAGTGAAGAAGGATGAGGTTAAGAAGCTTTTGAACAAGGCCATGGGAACTGATGGGATGCACCCAGAAGTGCTGAGGGAGTTTGCCATTATTCATTATCTTTGAACAGTCATGGAGATGGGAAGAGATTCCAGAGGACTGGAAGAATGCAAATGTTGCTCCTGTTTTCACATCATCAGCTCAGAGCAGGGGATTTGGAGTAAGTGATCTCCAGGAGTGATCTCCTTCTCACCTCAGTCACCCTGCCATATAGCTGTGATTCTGTATATTTTAAAGCCCATTCTTCAGTGCCCATGAAGCCACGTGACATTTAGAGGACACCTGAAACTTTTTTCCACCATTTCAGTTGTCTGTCCCAGGAGATCCATTTTCTGAGTGCAAGAATTTCTGGAGTCTCCTTAACACATTAATCCTCTGAATGTATTAGCTCATGGCAGGCACAGCCACCGTCACTGTGGAACTGGCAGGTTTAAATGGGGCATAGTTTGGTAGGGAAAAAGGAATTTGTTGGACAGCATGTGTATAAACACTCTTGCTACAGCTCAAAAGGTGGTGTGGATGTGGATGTGTGCGCAGTGGGAGGCTATAAGAAGTGCAAAATCAGAACGTTAGGAAGGAAAATGCTTTGAATGGCTGGGCATGATTTAAGCAGCAGGAATGTGAGTATTGCCTGCAGTAGTAGTTTGATCATACACAACTGTGAGGTACAGTTCTAAATGTCCATTTTACTCATGCCTGCTTCTTCAAAGGCGAGTGGTTTGAGCTTGTTTTCACACAGATGTAGATGGATTCACAACATCATTAAGTAAGCAATGAAAAGCCAGCCCTTCAGTTCTTTGAAAGAAAGGCTAAGGATGTGGTCCAAATCTTTAGTTGGCATAAGATGGCATTTTTCTGCTGAAGTTGATGAACCTACTCCAATTTACAGCTCCCAGTATCTGGCCTGAATGGTGCAGAATGAGTAGAGGACTAGAGAAGGTGAGGAAAAAATACACCATTGGGTAATACCCATTACATATTTGGGAAGCATAGCCTACAAGCTTTCTTTGTTATAGTGAAACCGAACTCCTCTTGGATCAACTGATGAAAATGAGTTGCATGTCTTTTGAAGGATCTTAGAGAGACTCTTGGGTCCACAGAAGAATACTCCAATACTGTTGCTGTAATCACAATAACAACAAAAACATGAGAGTAGTAAATAGATAAACTGTGCAGTTTAGCTGCCTCCAGCTTTGCGTCTTTTGAAATGGCTTTTTGAGAAATACATTTGAAAAAAAAATTTGTTACTGTCACAAAGTATTACAGTGTAATTATTTTAATGCTTTAGTGTTTATTATGTCTTATTGCATAATTTATTTGGATTGGTATATTGCAGTTCACAAACTATTTAGATGGTAGTTCTTTGGTTTTGATCTTCATAGCTTTTTTTTAACCAGAGAAGCAAACATGCTGCTTGGGCTGAAAATTTTCAGGGTTTTTTCTCCAACTGAATTACTTTTTTTTCCTAAAAGAATAAAATTCTTAGTTACTTCTGACTTTCTTCCTTTCTTTTTTTTTTTCTTTTCCCTCATTTGATATTTTTCTGCTTATGGAAAATGTTTAAATGGCTGATTTAATAACAAAATTTGTAAGTTTGTAGTTCTTTTAAAATAAAAACATGACCAATATAACAAGGAACTGTGGTCATAAGCACACAAGTCTGTTACAGGGGACCAGGAAACTCACTAGTGGCCACAAAGTGCCTTCTAAGTACACAGCACATATTGCTTTAAAACATATATATGCACACATAGATACACAAACATGCTGAGCTACAGGGGAAAGTTGAGTCTACATAAATACAGTGCAAGTGACAAAGGACAGTGTGACTTTCAAAAAGTTTGCTCCTGTAAAGGAGGTAGCGTAGATATGATTCGTATGCCCAAGCCACAGTCCCCAGAAGTAGTGCCCATACTGTTCTGGTGCTTGATTGCTCTATGTTTAACCTGGAGTGGTATATTGCTGCTAATCTGATGAAAGACACTGCTGCAACCAAGGGAAAGTCCATGGACCTAAGTGCAGGGACCTGAAATTTAGTCACGTCCTGAAAGTTGATTGTTCCATCACACAATAGAAAGTCTTTTTATTTGCCTCTTGAACTTTCAGTAACTCAGAGAAAGAAAAGGTAGGGTATTTTTTTTCTCACTAGTAATGCTTATTTCATGCAAAGGTTCTATATTGACCATAAACATGGGTGTCTAGGTTCAGAAGCACATAACAGCTTTTTCTGTCACTTTAACACTGACTTTCAAAGGAAATACCATGAGATGCAGTATAGGAAGTTAATTCCTATCTCCTTCCCTGAGGATCAGAAAACCAGATTTTTCTCAGTTGTACTTAACAAAAGTAACACGAAATAATGTTCCAACTATAACTTTAAAAGCTCTGTTTATGTGGTAGAATTCTTATATAAGGTCTTTCAAAAATCATATTTTCTACTCTTGGCCTTTTTCTATTTTTAATCTTCCATATTTCCTGATGGCATTTATTTTGACCTCCATCAAGTGCGTTCTCTATGACTGTTATTTTTGCAATTTTATGGTATTCTTGTAGCTTACTGTATTCTCTTTGATCTCCTCCCTTTTAGCTTTTTCTTGGGTCTTTTTCATCTTTAAAAAAAAAAATTCTTCTTTTTCTTTTTGTATCTCTGTCTCCCAAGTGCAAGCCTTTATTTTGCATTAGCAGGTAAATGTTTGGAAATCATAAAGAGTCACAAAGATTCTGGAATTTTCTACTGCTGAACACAAAATATTTCAAATTCTTGCTTCAAAGGCTTTCAGGAACAAAGAAGCTTTTCTTAGACTACTAGCGAATCCACCAAGTTCAAATGAACTGTCTTTGCCAGCAGAGATGAACTAATAACAGAACAGCATAGTCTTGCAAGAGTAGCCAAATATGTTAGGGGAACAAACATATCCTTGACATCATAAGAAAAAAAATCACAGTTTATCTCTTTAATAACCATCTTCAAGGGAAATTAATGCTACTTTGTCCTTTGTGCAGAACAGTAATTGGATTGTGTGTTTCAATTATATCTGGACAAAGGCCAGGATATTGAAATACTTCTAAATATTAGATTTTCTTGTCCAAAAATTAGATTTTATTGGCATTCTCTTTCCGAGATTTCTTCATTAAAAGCTTCATTAAGCATAAATCTTCTTTCCACGCAGCAAAAAAACTAAATTATTTTAAAAGGGTCATTTAGAAAGGTTTGCCCTCCCCTTCTCCCACTGTTTATGTTGAGAGAAGAGTTACCTAACAAGGTTAGAAGCCAAACTGCCTTACCTAGGATGGTTTTCGGCTAGTTGCTTGAACTCATTGTCCCAGTTTGGCCTTCCATAGCAAGTCTTCTGTCTCAAACCAGTAATTACATCCATCTTGTCATCATAATGTAGGGCTATGTAAGTAGCCTAAAGGCAAATTCACAAGATAGTAACTTTAGAGTCAACAATGTATACTCCAAGTAAGGGGAGAAAGACATAATGCTGCTTCTTGGTGAAAGGCAGAAGCATTAATGTGTGAAAGGAAACTATAATTATCAAATAGAGAGGAGAGGAGTTCACAAAGTTACTAGAAATGTAAAAACTACTTCCAAAATGACTGAGTCCTCAAAGGAGTTCATCTTCTTGAGATGAAACGTTTGAAATGAGGTGGAATTAAATACCTGTATTTACTGGCCTGGGCCTAAGTGCCTCACTCACTTCTACAGGCAGGTCTTAGGTTCCTAAAACTCTTCTCAGTCTTTGAATATCTCACCTTACACTTCCTTCATGGTAGACAATCACCATTATAAAATCTGAGTTGGAGCTTAGGAAAGGGAACAAAACATACTGTAACAGAGTTACACAATAAATATTAGCAACTACATACACCTTAAATAAGTCTGGAGCTTTCTGTTACTGAATGGAAAAGACAGTAGATGTACCAGCTTGGAGAAGCTGAGGCCTGAATGGTTTGTTCAGCTTGGAGAAGTGAAGGCTCTGGGGAGACCTTATAGCAACCTTCCAACCTAAAAGGGCCTACGGGAAAGCTGGAGAAGGACTCTTTATCAGGGAGTGTAGTGGTAGGACAAGGGGCAATGATTTCAATCTGAAGGAGAGGAGATTTTCATTAGATATTAGGAAGAAATTCTTCCCTGTGAGGATGGTGAGGTCGTGGCACAGGCTGCCCAGAGAAGCTGTGGCTTCTCCCTCCCTGGCAGTGTCCCAGGCCAGGTTGGTTTGGCCTTTGGGCAACCTGGTCTAGTAGAGAGTGTCCCTGCCCATGGCAGGGGGTTGGAGCTAGATGGGCTTTGAAGTCCCTTCCAACCCAAACCAGTCTGTGATTCTATGATTCTCCTCAGTTGGAGGCAGGTGCAGAAAGTGGATCAGCTCAGGTGAAGCACTGAACTAAATGAGCTGCAGAGCTCTGAGTGCCAAGAAAACAAATTCTGATTTTCATAGGCATTTACTGTCTCACAGGTCCTATGCTACACCCATTGCCATGCTATCTGCATCTTTCCCATGTGTATTTAAAAAGAAAACCACCGTCTCTCCTAATTGTGCTGGTGTTGTGTAGGAGTAATATGCTTGTTTTCACTACAGACTATCATTGTTACTATCACTGTCAAGAAATTACCAGAGGAAAGCTAAGTTAAAAAATGGGCTTTGCATTTAGTTTAGGTCCTAGCATGAACTAGGCATCATTATCATTTATTGCAGAAGTGGTTGCTGAAATTTAGATCCATTTCCTGGGAATTCCTGTATATTTCATGTGCTAATGAGTCTTCCATGTTGCTTAACAACTCAATTATTCTGGTCAAGCACAGTTGTTACAAGAGGTCATGTTTCTAAAGGGGTCTTCTTTTTAGTTATGGCCAATGCTGTGGAGTACTTGGAATAGTCTAAGAAAACTTAAAATGGCTGGTAGGAGTGGGGAAAGGGGAACTGCAGAATTTTAAAATTCTTTTCAGGAAAATTATGCCATTGAGCAGATGAGCTATTTCTAGAATTTACTAAAGATAAGTAAGGCCTATAAGCTTAAGAAGTTTGTGGCTGTCGGAAGAAGGAGGAGCTCTTACCCAGCACAGCTCCCCTGGTGCCACTGAAAAGCATCCTCTTTCCCCACAGCCCTTAGAGGTGGGATGCTGGGGAACTCCAAAAACAAGAGCAGTACTAGTGTAGTCAGGGGAGTAGCACAGCTTCAGGGATGCTCCTATCACATCATTAGCAGCACAGAATGATTAAAGCAAACTCTGACATGACACTGGATGGCAGTGTTTGAAGAGAAGGAGGCACTTCAGAAAAATGCAAGGCACCTGAGTGAATAGAGTCAGGCATCCCAGCCTCCCTACCCGACTCCTGATGTTTGCCCAAGAGGGAAGTGGGATGATGGCAGTTGAGAGATGAGGAAAACTTTGTGTTTTGTTAGGTTCCTCAATAGTTTCTTTCAAAACAGGTTTTAGGTAATACCCTGTGATATTGCTAATGCACAGTGGTGGTTTCTATGACTGCCATATACTTCACGGTGGGAGTAGATTTTTCTGAATACAACTTTATGCACATACCTCATTACTTGACAGAAGCCCTACGGAAAGCAGAAAGAAACAATGGGGTTTTTTTGTGGCAGCAGAGGCAGGAAAGGAAAAGCTCTATGAAATCTATTTTTTTAATCTCTATGAGACAGTCCTTCATTCAACAGAGACAGCAGGAAATAAAACAGTAAAGCAAAGACTTTCCTGTGAGAGATTTTCTGGCAAGTGCCTAACTGATCAAAGTGTCATCTGAGTGATCCATTAAAAATAAGCAGCAGAGAAAATAAACTCATCTAGGTCTAGGTAAAAACTAACAAAGTTGAATAGAATTGACCCAGTCTAAGGATTAGGTGTCTCAAGTTGGAATGATCCAGTGAAATTGTAAGATGGAAAAGCAGAGAAATATATTGTTCTATGCATAGCAGGGTTCATAGGTGAGTTGGGCATATATGTGATCAACAAAAGTGATAATAAATTATAACAGTAAACATCCCCGACACTTTTTCTACAACCCTTCATTTCAAAGATGTGGGCAAAACATCCCTTCACGAGCTCTTGAAAAGCTCTCTGCACTTTTCTGCCAAATGCCTGGTAATCAAGCGTTGCCAAAGCCAAGACATTGGACTAGAAGGATCACTGGCTTGATTCTCCATTCCTGTTTTCCTAAACGTGAGACAGAAACAGACAGCTTGGTGTCTATATTTACAGTTCTTTGTCTCTTTGCTTCATCCATCATTTATTCAGCTGTTCCTGTTCCATATGTTACCATACTGGAAAAGCAAGGTACATTAACTCAGACTCATAAGAGTTTCATTATTACCTGACTTTCATCCCAGCCAGTAAGAAATATATGATAACTTAGAAGATCATTTTTTCCTTTTTCAGCCATTTTTGTTTCCAAATGGAACAGAAGATCAGCAAACCACTCAAATGCTGATGGGTCTCGACAAATCCAGTAAAAATAAACCTGTTAGATAAAAGTAAAGCTATTTAAGAAGCAGCAAACTTTCAATAAAACTTCCAAATGATTGGCTCAACTCATTAACTACAGAGTGTGTGACTCCTTTCCACTGCAAATTTAAATGTAATTATATATAATTTTGATGATGTGGTTTCTATCTTTAAAAAAATTTGATTCTCAAGCATTGAGTGAATATATTAATGTGCTAGTGAAGACAGGCACGGTACAAGTTTCCCATCTCGTCCTGCCAATGCACCTCAACTTTGACTTGTAACACCTAACCCTGCATTCCTTGCAAATAACTTGATTATTCTGTGAAATTTTGGATTCATTTTCAGTTATGTTTAAAATGGATTTTCGGTTTCATTCAGCACTGAAGCAAGGAATTCCCGTTTCTCAAGGTCTTACACCATAGATTAACAGTTGATGTGGTCAAAAGATATACTTATGTTCAAGTCAGATACTCTGTGTAACTGACTATAGAACAGGCTACGGAACACCCCCACTTCTTTTATATATACATACATTTATTTATCTATCAATTTATTTATATCATAATATATATAAAGTGTAAACATATTATATTGTTACTATAGTATGTATAGTATAATAAATATATTTCTTATAATACATTTCTATAAATAAATAAATAGATACATAAATAAATAAATTTAAATATGGAGCATATAGTTTCTACAGCATTCTTTTTAAAGTTGCCAAAGGGGTAAAATAAACCACACACAGTTTCTCATCCAGATTTCTCTAGCTTCATCTTGGTTTAGTTGACTATTGAATCAGAGATTGTTATTAAAGTTTTGGGGGTTTTTAGTTTGTGCTTTTTTTCTTTGGTTGGTTGGTTGGTTTGGTTTTGTTTTAGAAGCTGTGATCAAGTAATTTTATAATCCTCTCTATGGTAAAACAAATATGCCTGGAAACTGTTACTGAGAGGCTGATTCCCTATCCTTTAATCATTACTATGGCTTATTTCTGTCTATTTCTACTGCAGTCAGTTACAAACAGAGCAGAGACTTTGTTTAAAACAATAATAATAAAAAGCTATTTTATTAGCATCTTGGCATAGGGTAATGCTTGCATAGGTAATAAAATCTTTCAAACAAGGTGGTTCATTACTTTCCCTATGATGATGAAAGTTTCTATTTCAAGAGTCCTTGCTGTGGCATCTTCACTGGGTCAAGTGACCCTCCAAACCTCTTTTTCTACTCGGTTCTTATAGCCAGCTCGCCAAGGTCACCATTGTGACAACTGCAGCATGCACATGGTCCATGGTGATCTATTGCAATCTGTTGTTTTAACTACATGCAAAACATTATCTAACTAATTAACTATCTATCAAAGACTGCTCTGTGTGACCATTTCTGAAGAAACAGTTTCTGCTGACAACTTGCAAATTGTTGAGGAATTTTGCAGCAGGAACTGCCTGTGGAGTCTCAGGACTGGTGAGATTCACCTCCTGAGACCTTAATTAATACACTGAGATATACAGTTGGCCTAGGCAGAGCAGGACCTGCCTTAGGAAGTCTTCAGGACAGCTAGGAATTCCCACCTGGAAACCTCCTCCATGAATGTTGTGCTGCAAAGGTGGTTGTGAGTACAGCCCACCACGCGGTGTCAGTTCAGTGCCTTCTCTCAAGCCAGCTATGTTCATGACTAGACTGGGAGTTTCACTTAGGGGATGAATGTCTGAAGTTCCCTGGGTGTCTGCCCAGGGACTACTGTGATGCCTGACCGAACCACAGTTATCAGAAAAATCTTATTGCAATTCTTATGACACAAGTTCTGTAGCTCTTGCCACAAAATCCATCATTACTTTTGAAAAGAAGTTACCTGACCTAGAATGCACCTCTGTGGGCAATGTAATTTTGAATGCAATTATTTTTATAGTGCCTCCAAAGAAATAATTCACAAAGATGGATGAAGCCTAAAACTACGTAATTTCAGGTGAACAAGAAACGGCATGGAGGACAATGTATGAACTAACAACAAAGGAATGGTTGGAACTTGTTTTATTCTGACTGCGATTTTTATTTTGTTGCAAGATCCCTTAATTTCCTCTCTTAATTTTCCCATTTCTCTTTGTGCTCACCAGCTCCTCTGTATTTTATTATACCTCAATATTAAAGATAATCTCACAGGTCTGTCCCCAAGGCAATCACCATGGGAGCTCTGCTGATTTGGAAACTGTAGACCTTTTCCATAGGATCAATGAGATAAAGATGCATATTGGACACTGCTGAAGTGAAAAATCAGAAAAGAAATGAGAAAGCTACAAAGAGATTTCCCAAAAATTTGATATACTAGGTTGCCAGACTTCTGGTAAGGTGGTGGGAGAGAAATGTGGTAACACCATGCTTCACTGGAGATTTGGTGAAAGAGACTAACAGAAATTTGAGATCTTTCCTAGGTCTGAGTGTACTCTAAGGGACCATCTGTGGTTTCTTCAAGGGAACTGAGATAAAGCGTTCAGGGTTAAGTAGGGTATTTTTACAGCTTAGGAATAGGACTGTCTGCAGAACTTTCGTACCAAACATCTTGGATGTTTACCTTTTCCCCCTTCTCTTTCAATGTTTTGCCTTAAATATAACATCATTGCTTTATGGAGGGGTTACTGCTGATTTACACTGACATAGGTTATGAGGAAAAGGCAAGCCCACTGACTTTATAGCATTTAATTTTTGTGAACCAACAACAGCATTATTTTAGATTACCAAAACTGGATAAGATTTATAGACTTAACCTTTATGTAGTTTTTTTTTTTTTTGCGTCTGAATCCTGAAGTCCCTGCTTGTTCCACAGGCTCAGCACCTCAAAGATGAGGTCACTGAGTGCTCTCAGTCTGTATTACACCACGGATGTTGATTTGCAGTAGGAAATTTACACACACACACACACACACACACACATCCCCTCCTAGCCTCTACTCTCATCTTATTTCTCAGGTCTTTTTACTAGCTGATTTTATGGAAATGTATAATGAGCACACATGTGTGGGGCGGAGGCATGTGCTTCTAAATGAATAATAAATTGTGCATGGGGTAGCAACTCGGAGCATGTGGGAAGGATTGAGGGCCAACTATATTCAGGGAAGGAGGTAAAGAATGCTAGCCAATGAGTTGAGACAATGTGGTCTTGGAAATGGGGGACTGGTTTACAGAAAATCAGGCAATGAAGCTTTAAGAAGTGCTTTTAGCTGGTGGTAGATCTAGTTGTCACAGTAAGTCCAACCAAACTGGGTGAAGCCACCTCTGGCACAGTCCTTACAAGTAAGGAGGTAGCTTTCTGAAGCTGCAAAAACATCTTAAATTCAAACTCATCCCTGGAGCAGATCCACTGAAGCCATACCTACTGCACTGCCTCTAATTTTCACATGTTAGAGGTGGAGAGCATTTGGCAGTCAAAAAAGACTGTTGTTATAAGAAGTATTTTTGGCCATGACTACAATCTTAGGAAGAAAAGAGATAGTGGAGAAGGATGGCCTATGGGTAAAAGGTCTCCTTTTCCCTTAGATTAAAGAGGATTTCTAGTATAATATGTTAAAATAAATGTTGTTTACAAAGAAGTCTTCCTTTCTTTACACTGAGTGTCCATAACATAGCACAACATCATAATACGTGTATAATTAAAATTAAGTAAATGCACAAAAATTTAATCCTTATTAAAACTGTAGAATAAAGCCAGCATAACTGCATTTCTACAAATTAACAGTTATTTGGGTTCCTTCTTTTTTCTTTTAAGCCTCATACTATTAACCAACAGCAATTATTTAGGACCCTTAAAAAAATGGTTTAGACTTATGTTTCCTTAGTCTCCACCCACCCTACCCCATTGACTACATTCATCAGCCTGATGGCTTGCCCAAGTAAACTGTCTTAAATTTTCCAAGTGCTCTTTTTGAAAATTGAGTTAGATGCAGTATTGCTATTAATCAGATCTGTAATGCAGGGGTTTGAGTAGTTGCTTAGCTCTGTAATACTCTGCTCCCTTGCAATGTATGCATATTTATCACTGTTTCCCACACCCTGAATTTTGTACAACAGGAGCAAGAGCTCTGATACCTCTTTCCTGTAAGGTGAAAGAAGATGCTTTGTAAACCATCTTCCATCATGCATAAAGTCATTAATAATTATCTACTGCCAACCATCCATCTGTTTCTCCCTGCTCTCTGAAGACAGTGGGGGATGCCCAGGGGGGCACCTTCACCCCTGACTTGCTTTCCTTTTAGAAATGACTAGTGCCAGCAGAATCCCTCATCCAGAGAACTGGGGTTTGGCAGCCTGCATGAGGCACTAACTTACAGCTAGGGTGGCAGTAAGCAGCCTTATAAATGCAGAGCAAGGCTTGAATTCATACCTCTAAATTTGAAGCAAGAGGCCTACAGTGTTCTCAAACACAGCTCAGAATGATGGTTGTTTGAAAGCAAGAAGAACACTTTTTTTGGGAGTGTCTTGGGAGTCTTTGGGAGCAGATGTTCTGTGGAGAAGGCTCTGAGTTTGAATAAGATTGTCTCAGGCAAGGATGGTCAGTCTCAAAGCAAATAGAAGAAGGTGTTTTTGTTTTCCTCACTGTGTGCAGCTGAACTTATTGCCAGAACTCGCTGTGGCTGTCAAAGGTCTATATGTCCTGAAAAAGCCATTAGAAAAATTAATGAAAGAAAAATATTCTAAGGGATATTAAACACAGAGTTCTTGTATCAAGACATTACTGAACTGCAAGTTGCTCCAAGGTGACAAGGTGTCCACTGAAGACATATTGCCATATGATTTTTCTGGTCTGTATACTTTTCCCTAGTCATTCATGAACATCTGCTGTTGGTGACAGTATATTGGGCAAGACAGACCTTTGGTGACACTCAGTAGGACCTTTCTTATGTCTTTATGTAGAGTAAAAGAGACAGTGGATATTTTGCTAATATCATCTGATGGATCAGTACAGTATTATTAATTTTAGCAGCAATTGATCTGAAAAATGAGACCATTAATGTAAAAAAAAGATAATTTTATGCATAACTACAGTCAGTAGAAACTGTCCAGCCATGACTAGTAGTAGCACCCTTCCTCATCACAAGAAGGTGTCAGGGAAATGAAGGCTCTGAGGCCATTTAATTGTGAAGAATCAATTAGATAAATGTGTACTTCTTTTGATTTGGTGGTTTTAAAAAAAATTATACAGCTGCAGACATTATGGAAGCTATGAGTATTTATATCTCAACCGTATGTGGGCAACACTAAGAAATATTAGTTCAATAAGCGTAATGATAGCTGTACTCAAATCAAAACGAAGTTGTTAAAAAAAGAAAAACCTCTTATTTATTTCCTTAATAGACATTTCTATGGTACTCATCATGGCAGAAATAGAGTGCTGAATACTTTGAGGAAGATTAAATTATTTGTAATTATACCACAAGTGGAAGCTTTTAACCACTGGGAAAAAAAATAAAAAAAAAAGTGGAGCTACCCTGAGATTAATTGTCCTCACTAAGATGACTGCTAAATTTTTTAAGTAATGCTGTGAACTTCCCCAGCAGCTTTCATCCAGGCTTTCAAAATATTTTACAAACACCCATGAAGTTTAGCCTCATAACACCTGTGAAAAATAAGCATCACTATTCCCACTGCACCAGTAAGGAAGCCAAGATATAGAGGAAGCACATAGAGAAATCATGGTACTTTTGTGCTTCACAAGAATTCAGAAAACCTGAACTCTCTAGCAGAACACCATGTTAGAAGGCACCATGCACTTACCTTTGCAGGCACACTTACCCAAGATTCAACTTAAGCTATGGATGAATGCCCTTTACACAACATGAGATATACTATACTTTCACTGCATAGTTAAATTCTGTTCTCTTCCCCTTATGATAACAGCAGCAATGACAATCATAACAATTTTACTTGTATACACATAGAATGCACATAGTATACATATATAATGTGTATATACATATGTGTATCTCTCCTTACAGTGGAAAAGATAATTTTGGTACAATGGTGATGTTTGCAAATACATTTCTTTTTACATCTAGCACATATTTTCATTTTTATTTCCCTCCCTTCTCAGAGCTTTTTCTGCCTCAAAGATCCCTCCTGGCAATTTGAACCTGTCCTCAACTCCTCAGTTACTAAAATCCCAGATGCTTTTTCAGTGGCAGCTTGTCATTAAGATGCCAGTTTTAACACTCTTTCATTTAAAAAGATCAGCCCCTTGGTCCTGCAGTCAGCTCTGTATGTACTGACCCTCTCAGAGATCTATCCATTCCAATGCAATTTCAACATCTGTCCTTAAATGTGAAATGTTGAACAGTTCCTGGTTCAACTTTTACATTGGAAAATACCACTTGCCATGACAGATACAGAAGAGAATGTTTAATACTAACTTTTTTTGTCCGTTATCTTCCTAGCCCTCACCCTACTTCACCCATTTTATCTTCTCACACAACTGTAGCAAAAGATGTATGCCAGGAGAGCAGATCATGAGTATCTTAATTGGTGCCATCCATGCCTGACAGACCCCAGTATTTTATTTTATTTCAACAAAATAATTAAAGTGGTTTCCTTCTGTGTTGGCTAATATCCTCATTTTGCACGGTGAGAAAAGCAGGTAGAGTTTGCTGAATGCAACGCTCTGGACCAAGACACGCAGACAAAGGGCCCTTGTGGGACCTGCAGCTGGGCAAGGAGCAAGTGCTGCCCTTCACTCCTGTCTGAGACAACCTTGCACTATTTTTCAGGGTTTTTTTGTAGGAACGAACACAAATTTCTCCGCTAGCTCTCTATCTGTCTAGGTATCAGAGACATTGTATGTTTATGTGCAATTGGTACTGAAAATCTGATTCTTCAGACACACTGTGGCTAGGGATACCTTCTTCCTCTGGAAATGACTGTGAATTCAAGAGGTTCTACCTCAACAAAAGCTCCGGAGGCCACTGCAAAGCAAATAACTGCTGAGAGGGACTTAAAGCACTCAAGTGACTCTCTCTAGCTCCAAACTGTCTCTTTAAACTGGCAAAATAGCCTCATTTGTGGAACTTTTTGGTGGAGCAATAGACTTTCCCACCTACCTTCTGCAGGGTCAGTACTGTGTTAGGGTTGCAGCATTTGTACCAAATGGATTTTAGAATAGAGGCAAAGGGTGTGACTCCGATTCCTGCTGCAATGCACACACTCACTCGGTAGTGAAAGACATCTGTGGTTGCAGATCCGTATGGTCCATCCACAGCCACTCTACAGCAACAAGACAAGGGTCAGCAACATATAAAATGACAGGAAGGTTAAAATTTGTTGGGCTACATCTTTTAAAAACTGAACAATGAAAGACGAAAGACTAAGCTGGCATGCAAATTACTCATACTAACACATTTAATTTTCAGTGGGTGCCATTTAATAGCAAAGCAACTGCTTTTTTCTGAAACGACAGAACAAGAGCACCCATGTGGATTTGGGGCCTGGCCATCTATTTAAGCATGCAATTGCAATTTTCTGGCTTTCTGAAATGTGATTAGTCATATAATTGCATGTCCAAATTTAGCTGCGGAATTTGCATATTTAATCATGAATTACTGAAAAGCATCCTGGTTTAGAGCTTTATTTTCTATATTGCATATATCAAAGTAAAGAGGAACAGATTATATTAATCATTTTGAAAAGTTCTTTATATGTGTTAAAGTAATAAAAGAGAAAGCAAGAAAGAGGTCATCATATGCAAGGAAACTGCTATTTTCTCAGCTCTTTCTGCAAAATGGTATTTCAGAAATACATTTTTGGCAATCATACTGTACTTAGTATCTGATATAAAGTCAAAATGTGGAAGGAGAAATGCTTGTTTATGCTACTACCTCCTATAATCAGTGTTGCTGATACCAAGGCATTCATTTTGGTCAAAATTAGAATGAAAAAGATTATTAAATAATCAGATTCATTCAACTAGCAACATGGAATGTAAATATACACAGTAGTTGGGTGTCCAGTCCATCTTTAAATAACTTAAGTACTCTGGAAGATGGTTTCACTATCTAACACACAGTCCTTAGGAAAAATTAGATTTTTTCTTCTTTCAGAATTTCAACTGTTTTGTGCTCTTTATTGCATGAATCATCTTTAAAATTCAGTTTAAATGCTACTTAGAAATAGGCAGACATAGGAAAAAGTAAATGTTTTAACAGGAGTAAGGGGATTGCCAAGCAATGGTACACAGAAACATAGGGACACAACATATTTGAAACTCTGTTGTTGCTTTCTTAAAGTGTCATAGCAAACATTTTCCTTCTCATTTGAACTTGTCACATGATTCCTTTTTATTTCAATATTGAAAATGCTCTGCAAGTGCCCTAGAAAATAAAACAGCTACTTGGGGACAACTTTTGGGAATCTGGCCTACATTATAAATAAAATTATATTAGATTATATTATTTCCCAGCCTGTACTTTTTGAGCACTCATAATTTCATGCAAAATATCGCTAATTAAGGGTATATTTGCAAAGTGCTTAAGTACTGTTTTCAGGTAAGGGGTTTTTTTTATGTTGTTCAATATGGGCTTGGGAGCAATTCTCATAATTGTAAGTAGATTGAGAAAAAAAGGATCTGGAAGGAATTTCAAGAGATATGTTGATCTGTCTCTGTGCTACAAGGCAGGATAAATGATTTCTGAATCACTCCTTAGAGAGGTTTGTCTTGTCAGTCGGCTTGTAAATCCTCAGGTGACAGAGACCCCATCATTGATTTGAATGTCTTGCTTAGCCATAGAGAATTCAGCTAAATTCAAAGGCTTAGAGAAGTAAGGTGGAGAAAGCAGAAAATCTGAGCTATACAACCCATTCACTTGATCTAGAGTGGGTGGAGGAAGGTAGGAAGGTAGTAAACAAAGTGACAAAAAATATTACTTCTGACTTTGCCAAGGGAGGAGTAGAAAAGAGTCTTTCTAGCCTTGCTTGGATTGTCCATATTCATTGTGTCCATCTACACAACATCACTAGAAAGACTCATTATACTTTTGGGGAAGGCAGGGAAAGTAGTTTTGGAAAAGTAACATTAGCAGATTCTTGTATTATTTTTAGAATTTAAACATTTGCTGATCAGCATGATTATGTAGTACTCCTGACAGTAAGAGAAGTTAGATTTTGGGACAATGTGCTAAAACAGCAATTAAATGAGCCAAAATCCCAAAGAGGCATAATATGGAACTTGATTATTTTCACAGTAATAGTCTATTAACTGGTCTTATCTCTCAAATGGTCCAGAAATCACAACTGTCTTTGCTACCTGTCTAAATGCATGTATATTTTATTTTAGTCTTCCTTTATTAATTATAATACACACGTTTTATTTTTAGAACCTTACCTTATCATTCAGTTGCTACAAGGTTTCTGTCTTCTGCTCAGTTTCTGTTATATGTTATTTAATATAGTCACCATTAAGTGTTTATCTTTAGGTATTGAAACCAGTGAAAAAGACTTGTTTTCTGCTTTATTGCTGGATTAACTATTGAAATATTCTTTTTAATATATTACAAGAATGCAACTGAATGATGGCATTAAGCACTGTAACAAGATTAAAAAGAAGAGTCTTTATATATGACAGCACTGTTAATTTCAGCCCTGCATTGTGGCCAGCAACGTTTCATAACATTTTTCTCTTTCTCATTCTTTAAGCTGGCTGTCAATCACTTTGGACCATTTTTGCTCCAGTTTTGCTGAAATGGCATACTTCTCATTCCAGTTGCCTTTAACAAAGGCATGGCTTTCATTTCTAATTCCTATTAACTGATATAATGCAATGACTGGACCACACTTTCTTCTCTGCCCCCACCTTCTAGTATGCCTCTGTAGCTCAGTGGTGTCTGTAAGCTTTTCAGGAAAATCTTCTTTAGCATCTGAGTCTCATTAAATGATATGAATGCAATTAAACAAGTGCCTTTTGCTGTTCAGTTTTACTAAAACTCCCTCATCCAAGGCAATTTCCCAGGAGTAAAATTGTCTCTTTACTCCTTGGCCCTTCACACTCCACTGGGATTGAAATGATCCTGCGGCAGGCTCTTTGCTAAAAATCTCTGCTATGCCTGCAAGGAGCTACATGGTTTGAATCCATCGCACACAGAACCAGATGCCTAGCTGGTGTAAGTCAGGATGGCCCTATTAATTTCCGTGGAGCCCTGCTGACTTGCAACAGTGAAGCACCAACCTTTTGCTTGGATTAAGTCGCCACAGGCACAGAACACTGATAATTTCTAAAAAGTGGAAGAGACTTTGGAACTAGAGTTGAGGGAGACTGCTGGAATGAAGTAAGGCTTAAGCAGACGTTTCTGGAGCTGCAAAATATCTGGGTAACTGAAAGGGAAAAGCTTTGGATAGTTTGGATAGCAGTTGATGGGTGCCATCAGAGCATAAGCATGCAGGCACAAAGTTGACAGCACTCGGTTTTGTTTTAATTCAGTTCTTTAGCACCTATCTGTCAAAATTCATTTCTTTATGTATAGATATAGATGTTAGAGATTTAAATGATAGCAACAGAGCTATTGATATTGACATGGACTTTAAATCTTGGATTAGTCATTGCATCTTCTTGGTACCCGTTGACCTTACTTCAGGACTGTGGTTATTTGTGTTTCTTTTAGTGTCATGGAATACTTATGGATCCAGAACTACAATCTAGTACTGTATCACAAAGAACACACACAAATTTAATTAAAGTTTTAAAATTAACATTTATTTTAAAATGTAGAACTAGCATTTTAAAATGTACTCTTTGTTATTCAAACCTTGGTAACATCCACAATTCCTTGAAAGCTTTTTCCTCAGCTCCAAAGGCCTTGAAGAGGGCTGCAGTCCAATCCCCAACGAGCCGTATGTGAACACTGAAGAAGTCCTCCTCAGGAGCTGAGGTGAGGGTGAAAGGGTGCCACTCCAGCTGTGAGACAGATGGGCAATGTAGAAAGATATATTGACCGGGTCCCATTTTAAAGCCACGTTTCTTCATGTGAAGTTCAAGGACTCCAGAGGAATGTGTCACCACCTAAGCAATAATAAAAGGACCAGTTTTATTTTTCTTCAGGAGAATGACTGTTTGTTTCCATTAGGTTACAGGTGACTTTGCAATCATTGCTACCCAAGTTCAACCACAAGTTAATGAAAACTGGAATGCACAGTAATTTTTAAATATCTTCTAGATTATAACTTGTTGCAGTGCTGTTGCTGCCCGAGAGCTTGAGAGCGAGTATAGCGTGTACCATGCAGCGCTTGCTCTGTTAAGTGTAAGAATCAGAGGAAAAACTGTAACGACTCAATAGCCTGTCAACTTTTTATGTCAGGAGAGCCCATGCAAAAGTATTCCTTAATAGACCGGAACAATTTCACAGTTTTACTCTCATGTAACACTATTAACATGTATGAGATTATTCTTGGTTTGGCAAGAAGAAAAAAGCTCAGTGAGCTCATTTCTAATATACTTTTATTAAGAGGTAATCTCAGTTAAGCAGCCAGTTTTTGTGTCACACACGGTATACTGAGATTCTTAGACCACAGACACTCTGTGAAATCTGCAGCAAGACTTATCTGACATGTTTCTCACCTTCACAAGATAAGCCTGTTTCTGATTGCCGGCTTGATATGCGTGGACTCTGCTGCTTCCACAGCAGTACTCCCCACCCATTCTGATGTGACTTCAGTAGGCCCTTACCACACAGAGATATTTGCAACTGGGATGAATTGTTACAGTGGTATTAATGAGGCTTTGACTATTTATGCTAACTGATAATACAACCCTTAATCTCCTGGGACGCCTCCAGATTTGAAAGTAAAAGCCATGTCCTACTGAAGTCAAGGGTGTCTCTGGCATTTACTGTAGCGGAACAAGGTTTCAGTTCATTAAAAAGAAAGACCCTCTGCATGGATGTTTATGTTATCATGGTGTAGTCTAGTACTTCATTAATCGAGCTTGGTCCCATATGGGATATTCTTATAGACTTGCTATTGGAATAAATGCAAAACCTAAAATCAATACTTGGCTGAAACCATGGTAATGATGGAAGAGCCGCTGAAGCTATGAGCGAAAATGCAGGTCATAATACAGAGGTTATCTGTAAAAGATAAAATTATTGACATAACTTTTTTTAATGCAGATATGCAATCTATGATACGTACCTTAGTAATGACCACCTCCTGACAAAATCTCCAAAATCTAACAATTCTCTCACAGATGTACACCACCACAGGACTTAAAACCCACTTCCAAGCCTGTAGAAAGTTGCATATTAAAAAAAAAACCCAACATTTATTTTAATGTCAATGAAAATATTTTGCATTTCTGGTTTAAATCAGCAGGTAGTCTAAAGTGAAATTATTTGATTCTGCTTCTGTGGTTTCAGTTTGCCTTTCTCACCAGAGAATTTCTGTTGCTACTGTAGCATTTCTGGCTTTCTTTTGCAAGAGACATATGGGGCTCCTTCACAGATGCACTCCAAAAGTGGTGCTAATATCTAGCTGTATCCTGGCCAAGAAGAGTCCTTTAAAATCTTTTCCTACTAAAAGGCAAAAGGATTAATCTATTTAGGTGTTAGATATAGATGTCATTGGACCTGAACTGGTATAGATGCACACATTTATACTATGCTACCCATTGCTTTAATATATTTTTGCTCTTCAAAATCTAACATATTTCAGAAGGGTCAGATAGGAATAGCTCCTCTTGTCAGTTGGGAGTTTCCTGATGCTGCATGAGAAAACATTAAGTCCCAAATATTCAATTAGAAGAATGGGTTGTATTTCCATTTAATCCATTAGCTGGCTCTGTATCAATAAATGTGGTGTGGTTTTTTTTGATCTAGGCTACTAAGCTGGTCATACTTTAAGCGTTGCAGATGATTGCTGTGCTTGTACTTGCTAATCATGTGTACTGATCACTATAACAATCAAAGATACTTGGCTATTCAAGTATACTAGCTGATAATTTCACTGAGTTGCACTGATAGCTAAGATAATTAGATGTAATTGAATGTTCATGATTTAAAAAAGATTTTTTTTTTCTATAGAAGATAGGGGTTTTTTTTTACCAGTTTTGTTAATTACACAGCTCATTCTTGCAAACTGAAGACTCCACCATCATGTGGCTTTTAAAATCTCCACAGAGATTTTCCTTGCTGAAACATTGACTTTGCTCCACAAGCTGGGTAACAGGGGTTATAAAGTATCTTTTATGAGAAGCAAGCCATAAAATTTCGTGGCTTACTTAGAAAGTGCTAAGACGATGGAGTGGCAATTTCCCAAGGTTAAGTCTTGAAAATTAAATTAAAAAAAAAAAAAAAGAAAAAGCATGATTTAATAATGGAAAGAAACCAGCGTAAGCCAGAAGATTCTTGGTTAAAACAGAAACTCAACACATCCGTTGTCCCTAAATACTACAGGTGTCTCTGCACAGTGGGTGATCTCACATGTCTTGAATATATTTGCATATATCAAGCCACAATAATGATGAGACCTGTTTTTCCTCCCTTCCATTTCTGCTACCTGTAAATAAAAGCACGTGACAGGAATGTTAAGGCTGCAGGCTACCCTGCCTGAGATCTCAAATGTGCCATTGCTCCAGTGCAACGGAGCATTCAATCCAAAATATCTTTTGGCTGGGTTGGGACAACAGGGCATCCACCTGGAGGGATGACCTGCCAGGCATCAAGACTCCTGACCAGCTAATCAGGGCATCGGTATTCTTGCCCAAGGGGTGTTTCCTCCTGTAATGAGAATGAACTGAGATGAGGCAGTGATGGCTCAGGAGAGACCGTAAGGATAAAAGTCTGGATGCCTTGGATGCAACAGAAGTCCTTCATCATCCTCAGTGGAAGCCAGACTGGGCTCCTACCTCCTGAAATATGGAGCAGGGGAGCAGGTGTGGCATGACTGAGAGATGGCCTCCATCGTGGTAGCCTCCCCCTGGAGCCATGGCCAGCAGGCCATGCATCCCAGTGCCACCTAACACAATCCCAGCTGCGCATGAGGCTGCTCCCTCCCTCCCTGCCCAGACACATCCCTCCCTCCCCCCATCCCCTCCCCCCCCCCCCCCCAGTGCTGTGAATGCCTCACAGTGGCTTTTTAGCCTCTGAATGAATTCGTGCTAACCGAGGGGTCCGGCAGGTATCACCCCGTAGCATATTACCCATCCAGAAAAGCACTGTTCTTATAGATGATCTATATGCCATATGGTATTATCACAATTCATTTAAAGTAATGTGACTTTGCAAGTATGGCCTTGGGTATGCAGGAAAGTGTGGCAAAATAGGTTTAACGCAGAGAAGTGGAAGTTCTCTCCGGTTAGCTTTATGATAATGAATGTGAAGACATGCTGTTGGGAGCAAGCTTGTGTCTGTATTCATGGTGCGTAGCCATGTATTGATTTTTATGGCGACATTGTAGCTGAAATTTTTAGAGAGGCATTCATTTTCTTATTAATATGCAGGTTGGATAGTGGCTAACAATAGTTTAGTTTAAGAAAAATCTATGTCAGCCATTAAAAGAGCTACAAGACACTGAATGCTAATTTTTCTCCTTTACTCTGAGATTTCCTTTGGTATGTTTTCTCTTTTTGGAAGAAACAACAAAAACTTGCATATGAGCAAGCTAAATCTTGAGCTGTAAATGTTAAATGATTTTGTTTGGATGCTAGACATCTGACATACTGTACAATTCTGCTACTTAATTACCCCCTGTGGATTTGCAATCTTGTTGCAGCAAAACCACCCTTCCGTGGGACATTCTTCCTGCCTTTCGCCTTTCCCTTTCATAATTCATTGTTTCAAATTCTCTCCTTTTTACTTAACTTAAGACATCAAGTCTGGACGATACGAAGCATCTGCCCCAAAGCAAGGACATAATTTTATCTCCAACTGATTCTCCCCTGATATTTAGACTATCAATATTACAGTACTACTAGTTAAAATAATAACAATATTAATTTGAATCCCTAACTTTTCTGTTCCATTGTATTTTCTGTTTCTTTGCCCTCACAAGGTTTTCACTTGGAGGCTCTGTGCATTGAACACATCGAAGATAACGGTGATGCTGAATAATTAAAAATAAATGTACACAACAGAGTTAAGCAGTGCACAACTCTGAAATTCATACCCTTCAAAGGGAGTGTTGCCTAGCTAAAGGATCTTCCAGAAATAATTCTTTCTAGTATTAACAAAAAATTTTTACACATCACTTTTCATCTGTACCTGTCTATATTGATTGCATAGGAGGTTGGTATTAGTATCTTAACATGCAGGGAGCAGTCATGGAGCAGAAATGTGGAACTTCTCTCTAAACGTGACACTAGGTGCCAGTCACTAGCACACACTCCAACCCTCTGCTATCTAAGACATTTGGCCTCCCAAGGCAGGACATTAAATTAAAACCAGAAGATAAACATCACTCTTACCACAGGTTTGTTGCCAGAAAACTGTGGCAAAGGGCACTGGGTGGAGTTCTCCCATTCCAAGTAGTGATCCTTGCAGTAAGTGACATTGTGAAGCAGCAGACTCTGAGGTGTCTGACCTCGGACAAGCTGACTTAAAACAAAAATGCTCATCAGTGATATGCTGCTTTGCAAGGTTTCTGTGCACCTAGGTTTTGCAGTAGCAGTTGAGTGCGGATTTGGAGATGACTGAAAGTTCAAGAACTGGCCGTTTCAACCCTGTTCTGTTCTCCTCTTCAAATTACCTTTCCTTTACCTCTGCCATCACTTTTTGACCAAATGCAAGAAGTGTGTTATCTATAGTATCGGTATACATCAATGCAGCTGAAGTGTGGAGAGTCCTCACATAGAAAATGTACATTTTGCTAGTTGTGGCTAAATTAGAATGATTTCCAAGTTCTTTGGAGCAGACACTTTGACCTCCTTTGTATATGTGCATCTGGTATTGTTTAGAAAAATAATAAAATTTAATAGTGACAGACCTTCTCTTTCCTTTGCTTCTTTCTAAATGCATTTTTTAAGCTACAAATAAAGTTGGAGGACTGTAATTAGATGTGTACTCTCTAAACATATTAAATTCTAGCTTCTTTACTTCAGAGAATGTTAATGATGTGAATTTTCCTAAACATACCAATCCTGACTTTTCAGTTTAAATGGGTTTCATCTGGTGTTGATTATGGGTAGAAAATGAAGAGTTTTATGGGGAAACCCTGTTTGTTTCATATTATTTATCTGAATTTTCCTTTCCGTACTTACATTGGCTTCTACACCATTAGCTTGTCCTGCCCACCAGTCTAACAAGAGACAGGGAGGTAAGTGCTGCTGCCTTCCTTCTACATGGCAGTGTCACTGGCTGCCACCAATTCAGACAGAAAGACAGAAAAGGAGGTAGGCTTGACTGAGTTTTGCAGTCGCCTGGGGAGGACAAAAGGTGGAAAGTTAGCAAAACCTTGGGTTTGGACTCCATTTCCTAAGTGGGGTAGTGGTAGGGATGTGCGCTGTTGCACTGCACTCCCAGCCTGGAGCAAGCAGCACGCTCAATGAATGCTAACAATAGGGCTGTTAAATAAGTGACCCCTTTTTGGGGAAGTCTCTTGCTGGCTAGGTAGAGGGAACTTACAAAGCTGCAGGTTTAAAGGGTTCATTATAGTTGCTTGAAATTGGATTCTAAAATATTTGCCAGAGAGAGCGAGAGGGGAAGGGGGCCATTTTAATCAGGGCAGGATACAGTTTACAGCATTTGTTTGCAGCTGTGCCTCTGAAACCAGGGGCTAATTAATTGGGCTGATTTCAGGAACACTCAAAGCCAAACTAAATGTGGCAGCTCTGAAATCACAAGGAAGGAGGTGAGAAAAGTAACACACCACAAAACATTGAACCAGCTTGTTTCCTGTGGTCATGCCATGTACCCCTGGGGAACAGGTGGACGCTTGTGCTGCTGTGGGCTCTGTGTCAAAGAGCAATGGTCTGTGCATACTTCAGTGCTGAGCAGTACCATCTGAATGTTTTACAAAGCAGACATAAAAAGTCTGTTATGACAACACCAAGTCACTCTTCCCTCTGATCTGAAAAGCTTTACAGTAGCTCAAGGCCATGTGTACACTAGACAGCATGAGAACATCTATGGAGCAAAGCAGGCTTTGTTGAGGGCCTGGCACTCTGTATGTCTGAGGGTTACCTAGGGTTTAGGATTGGGTAACCCGTAGGATTAGGTTTGATCCTGTGAACAGATCACTTGTTAGTGCTTGGCACACGGAGACGTGTTCCTGTTGGTGTAATTTCATCCCAAAACAAGTGCCTTATGCAGACCCAGGTTGCACCATGGTATGAACCAAAACATAAGAAGTATGGAGGATTACAAGATTTGCATCAAAACTGCACTGCCTATCTGAATTAGAATGTGAATGTAGATGCTCTGCAGTAGATTCACATCAACACTGTTGTAAATAAATGAGAAAAGGAAACGGGGGGAAACTCCCCCCTCCTCTTTATGTAGTGAGGATATATCAAGCTGTTGTCCTATATGCAGTAACAAAGAAGCAGATGTCAGTGGAGCTGGAAACAGAATTTGGAAATGTTTTCAGATTTAGGCATTTTTGCTCTCAGTCTGCATCACCATCAGCCCCTGAGCTTCCCAAGGAAGCTCCCCCAACCCTGGTGTCCCTCCGTGTGATTGCTGGAGCCCTCTACGAACAGGATGGACCTTCCTCTTGTACTGAGGAACAGGGAAACAATCAATGATCCGTCAGTCAACCTTCTCCATAAAAACCCCCTTGTCATAAGCTGGTCATAAACTTGAGTTCTTTGTTACTAGTCCTCATTTAAACCTGGTTCATAGTATAGTTCCTATATCATTATGGTGAGGAAATTTAGGGTTCTTTTTCCCATAAAAAACAAGAGCAGCAAACCACTTTACATTTACAAATGTAGAGAAGAATGGATGCAGGGACATTCACCAGCGGGTAGCTGATATGTTGAAACCTTGTCAAGCTTGTACAAGCTCTCTCACAACATTCCTTACAAGAGCTACAAGCATAAGGTCTATCCCTTATTATTATGAATCCACAAAGGTCTGATTCCTAAACTTCAATGTTCCCGTTTCTCAGGGATGACAGTCCAATTCAAGTGGTGCACTGATAAGGTGCAGTCTGTAAGATGGTATATGAGTGGTTGAAAAAACTAAACCACACTTTTAGTCCTCAGAAAAGTGGCATGCTTTAATTTCAAAACTTTTTCATTTTGCAATCTGTCTCCAAGCAAAGATCCCAGCAGTTTGTTAATAGAGAAGCACAGGATTATAGATTTGAATCATGTTTCATCTCAAACTGTGTACATATACCCCATGTAGTTTATGCAGACACTTACCCCATGCCATGGATTATTAAACCAATAAAGAAAACGATGAAGAAGTGGTGGGTGTACCAGAACACCTCATAGCATGACCTTCTGATGAGCTCAGTGGATGAAGTAATGATCAGAATTAAAGCCACAGTTATCACAACTCCAGTTACTCCAGCTATGGTGTTTAGTACCTCTCCTGTTGTGTTCTAGAATAAGAATACTTCATTAGTATTAGTATTTACATTGGTATTATTAGTAGCTGCTATAATTGTTATTTTTATTATTGCTTTTGTTACTATTGTTACCATTGCTGCTATTACACATGAAGCCAAAATCTAAGACATATTTTCTGCATAGGAATAAAACCAGAACAAGACATGAAGGCAAGGCAACCCCCCATTTTATCACAGAGGAGCGTGGAAAAAAAACATCTCTCTGTTCTATTTCCACTCAGGCTTATCCGAGACAGATGTGTACATGTTTGCTGTCACTTATTTGTTTCAGGAATTGAAGGGAGGAAATTAGACAGTCTCATTAGTATTTTTATCTATAGTTTGCTTATGAAAAAGTGTCTCAGAAAAAAAAAAGGGAAATGATTAGAGAAATGAGAAGATTAAACCTAGAGGTGTAATAAGCAAAACAGCCCTAGAAAACAGCATACTCATATGGGGGTGATAAAGTGAGGTGCAAAGACACCTGCAACCACAAAGGCGTGTGGGTCTTTTGTGCTTATTTTACTTCAAAGTTTGTGGGTTTTAGTAGATCTGGAATGATGTAAAAAACTGGCACTCTCATTTACCTAAATAGCATATCTCATTTACCTGTTCCTTGCGTTTACCGGGAGATACACTGGATAATACTTGGATTTATTTTTTAAAAGGTATATTTATATTTACATTTTTATGCTTCTCAGCAATGGAACACTAATATGCTGGACTTGAACATGTTCCTTCTTGCTCGTGACTCACAGACATGACAACAGGTCTGTTATATCTGTCTAAACCCACCAAAATAAACTGAAGTGAGAATGAAGATGTATTTTGAACACAACAGTCAGATGCTGATCTGTTATAAAGCACACATCGTGAAGAACAGCAGTAAAAATCTCACATGCAAGATGAGACTCAAGCTAAATATTCCAGCAGAGTGTAAATGAACTCCCCATTTGGCCCGCAAAGCATATATATCTGTTTTCCTGGTGCTGATGTGCAGGAATGAAGGCGCTCAGCATGCCTTCTGGATCCTGAGTTGGTTCTACAGCTTAATATGCTAGGAGAAAAAGAACCCTATATTGTACTTGTAAAGTGCACTCATTTGATATGGAAATCCTAGAGGTGATAAAATTCCACAATGCCATTTTTACAGTCACTTTTTACAGTAAAATCATTCTTTCAAATGTTCACACTTGACAGCACACAGTACATTTTCAAATTGGTGCCTGTGAAGAGTGTGTTCAGATCCTATTACATATTAACAGGATTGATCTAGGTGATATTTTGAACATTTCCATTACAGTGGCTAGTTTGGATGTTCAGATGAAACAATGAAAAATATCAAAGACACTTAGTGCATTGCTGCAACAGGGATAGGATGAAACTGAAAAGGGCACCTGAATTATTGCTCTCAGATCTTTCATCTCTGAAGTTACAAGTAATCTTTTATTTGTGTAACTACTGAGATACAAGTGGGCAACAGAAGAAATATAAATAGCAGAGGTTTGTATAAAATCTAGGCTGGTAATTGTGGAGCATTTAGCGTGAGGAATCTGGGAAAGGGTCTCAGAAAATGCTAGCCTTTCTCAACAGGGGTATTTAGGATCTTTATGTTAATTAGAGGCCCACTTCACAATTACGTCGCCATGGGAAGACAGTGGAGAAAAAAAAAGGTCGCTGAAAGATGATAGGTTCCTGTTCAGTGCTGTGAGCACTGTTTTGTTTGTGGGGAACATCTGACACGCGTGTGAAGAGAGTGGGCAGAAAGACTGGGCTGTTGTCCTGTTCTGATAAATCTAACTACTTTGGTAACACTAATAGCAAGACTTTTGTTTTCACACCATTGAGAGAACTCATTTGCTTGATTTTCTTCAGACCTGAGAACTGTTTAGTAGTTTGTTTTGAAAGATGCAAAAATCCCATTGCCTAAACTGGAAAAAACCCCAAAAAAGTTCCAAAGCCTTGTTACGGAGAAGTACTATCGAATTCTACTGGTGGTCAACTGTCCATCTTCTCACTTTGTTTCTTGTTTCAGGGGAGCACACCACTGACTGAAACGGCCCCACACCACACCCATGCTGCCTTTATTGCATGCTGGCCATGTGGAAAATTTCTAAAGAGCAGAAACCACATGTGTGAGAGTCTCACCAGGGCTGTTTCAACCACAGAATATACAAGAGCATACAACAGCATTCATAAACAAACAAATAGCATCTATGTATTGTATAATATGATGGAATAAGGAAAAAAAAAGATGTTTTTATATGCAGGCACTGCAGAAAGGATCTGTTTTTCTTCATGAGGATTATAAACAATAGTTCCTCCACCAAGGAGGTAGCCAAGGAAGTGGGCTGGAGACACAGTCACTTTTCTTTCCCAAAGCAAGCTGAACCATTTATTTGCAGGCCTGAGGTGTGCATGGCCTTGTTTGGGTCTGAGGAGCACACGCCAGCATTATCTTGCCAGTGCACTGGCTCCTATGTGCTGCAATCTGCTGGGTGGTTTTGCACATGCTGTTCCGTGAGCAGCCACATTTGACATCTAAGAGGGCAGAATCAACCCCCAGATTGGGTAAATACTGCGCAACCATTGGGAAAGACAAATAACAACTGTGAAAGAAATGTTATGTGATATTGGTGGGTTTTTTTTCTTTCCAGAAAGAAGTTTTGTTTGTTCCATATATGGATAATTTAGCTTAGTTTTTTCTAATTTGCTGCAGGTTCACTTCATCGTGTACTACTCGCAATATTCCTGAACATGTCCCCTCAACTGTCTCCTAACAAACTAATTAAAATACTATAGACATTTCTTTGAGCTTAGTAGCCTGAAAATTGCAGCCCTGAGTAAGGGTTTTCAGCTGAAATTGAGGTTAACCTTTGGCAGCACGTTCTTGCTCTGGTTAAAAGGCTTTGAAATACAGTTTTACCGACAATAGAATCCATGGAGGAAAACTTTTTAGAGGAGGGAAAACAAAAGGTGACAGCTTACCGTTTCATAGGTCCTGATTGGGTTCAAGTAGCTTTCATTCGGGCTCTTGCCAAGACCAGAAAGTTTATTCCGTAGCCCCCCGGCTTCCTTCGACTGGCTGGTGTGATACCGTTCGATGTTGATCAAGTGGGCAACTATATGGATGGCTGCATGACAGAAAGGCGGTGAGAAATTAGAGACACTTGCAGATGTCCACAGTGCCATTAAACTCGCTGTGGATTATTTGAAAAGCCTTTGCTGGTGTTAAAGTGGCAATAAAAGGAAAATTTTATCAAATACAGGTCTGATACGAAGCAACTGCTTCACGCTGGGGAGAAGAACAGCTCCAGGGTCACCTCCCATGTTTACGGTCAAGTGCCCTGCAGTCTTCAGTGTTATGGAAGGAGGACCTCTTGAGAGATGATAAAAAGTGTTTGTCTCTGGTTTAAAATTATTGAAAATGAGGTAAACTAATTAACCCCCCTATTTTGGATAATTATACTAGGATGTGCCATGGTCTAATATTGCTGTGCAGGACACTGACTTGTCTGTTTTAGGCATAGGTCAGTTTTCAGCTTGCACCAGGGATATTTAAGTGATGCATCCAAAACCTGTCCCTTACTAAGAAGTAGCTATACCATCACTTTATGTGAGAGGAGCACTGGGAAGTGTTGTGTTTAACCCCAGCCAGTAATGGAGCACCATGCAGCCACTTGCTCACTCCCCCCAAAATGGGATGGAGGAGAAAATCAGAAGAGTAAAAGTGAGAAAGCTGATGGGTTGAGATGGAGACAGTTTAACAGATAAAGCAAAGGCCACACACAAGCAAAGCAAAATAAGGCATTGTGCCACCACTGCCCATGGGCCGGCAGGTGTTCAGCAATCTCCAGGAAAGCAGGGCTCCATCACATGTAACGGTGACAAATGCCATCACTCTGAATGTGTCCCCCTTCCTTTGTCTTCCCCCAGCTTTAGTTGCTGACCATTACATCATATGGTATAGAATATCACTTTGTCAGCTGGGGTCAGCCATCCTGGCTGTGTCCCCTCCCAAACCCGTGTGCACTCCCAGCCTCCTCACTGGTGGGTTGGGGTGAGGTCTCTATATTACCAACGCTGTTTTGAGCACCAATTCAAAACACAGACACATACTGTGAGGCTAATATGAAGAAAATTGACTTTATCCCAGTCAAAACCAGCACAGGAAGCCTGTGATTGTAGAGAACTATGATTTTAAGAGAGAAGTCTGAATCACAGTGAATCATCACCTCAACTTTTGGCCTGTGCCCAGAAGGTATGTGAAATGGTCAGTTTAGAAAAATGACTAAAAGTGTGTTAAGAATGCACCTCTAATTCTTTTCCTGAGTGAAAAATGCAAATTTAAAAGAGGCAAAAAGGAAGGACGTAGCTTATTATTATGGGCTAACATAGCTAAAGACGTAAACATGCTGGGTGCAGAGTTTCAGTGTTCAATATGAAAGATTCTCAAATCCATTACAGGAAAGTTGTAATTAAGGCAAAATATTAAACACCAAAGGATGAAAAATAACAATGAAAAACAATTATATGTTTACAGAGCTATTAGTATATGCTATTTCTAGTTTTTATAATTAGCTTCCTGTTATCATATCTCCTTCACTGTGTGTCTGTTTCTGCACCTGACCATTTAAAAAACCATTCTAAAAGGCAGGATTTGTAGTAAGCCATGTATGAACTGCTTCCCTGAGCAATATTGCCTCACAAGAAGATTCTTTTTTACTTTTTCTTTTTTCTTCTTTTTCCTCCTTCTTTTCTCTTTTAATTTTTGTTATTCTCTCTTCCCTCTCCCATCTTCCTCTTTCTGTATTATTTTTCCTGACTCTTTTTTCTTCTTTTTCTTTTTTTTTTCCTTTTTTAAATTATAACTATTGGCACTCTTTTAGCCACTGTGTAATCATAGATGAAAACACAGAATTAAATGCATAAAGAGTTCGGTATTGCTAAGTGTTTTAGGTGCCAACCACTTAGTGAGCTCCCTCACTCTGCTTGTTGGAGTTCCATCTGTGCCCAGTGAGAAGCATGAACATGGGAATGTGAGCTAGGGTAGGATGCTGGTGATTGAAGTGCTTCAAGCAGCCAGTCCAAAAAGGTAGATTGCACTCTTCCCCCCAACAACATGCTGATCCATGTGTCCAAGCTGGAGAGAAGTTATTTTCATTCTGTTCTTTTGGGGTGATCCCTTCTAGAGCAGGAGATGTGCTGTGGTCAACTGACTGTCCTGTTGCATTTAATTGAAAACATAATGCTAGCTTAGGGACTCTCCCACACCACTCCCCAAGATGTTGCTCAACTCACTGCCCCATGCTTAGATACTCACTGGGAAATGAAAGACCTACTTTAAAATCCTCGTTGCATTAAATTTAAAGTAGAACTTTAAACCAAATCATAATTCCTAGTCGCTGGGCTGACTGGTTATTCTCTTATGAGCTGTCTCCTGATGAAAACCTTAATAAAAATAATCAAATATTTATTGATACAGACATCCTAAGAGAATATCCTGAGCACCCAAACTGAAAAATCAAGCCCCCATTTTTACTGAATCTTTGGCCCAATGAATAATAAATTATTTATACCAGCTGGAATAGCTTCAGCAGAATGGAAACTGAATCCAAATGGGTATGAACTTGAACAGAGATAAAATGAGCCTGGAAATTAGAAGACAGATTCAAGCCATCAAAGGAATGAGACTCTAAAATAACCTTTCAATAAATGGGATAATGGGATCAAGCAATCTAAGCAGCTTTCGGCTGAGGGTTGGTCATTTTAAGAAATAGCATGTATGACGTGAATGTGAGTGTTAGAGGGTATTGGACGTGGTCACCTGGCATGTCCTGTGTACGTTGTTATGGATTAGCTGCTGCATGTGAAACAACCTGGCTAGCACCAGATCAAGAGGCGCTCCCTGGATCTTGCACATGAGAGGGTTCTCCCAGCACCTCAGTAGCACCAGGATACCAGAAGAAAGATTGCACAAGATCACAAGCAGTGAGAGAGATGTGTTGATTCAGACTGTAAAAACCCAAAAGCCCAAGAGGCTCTGAGCTGCAAGGTTTAGGTGGCAGCTGTGTGGGGGCTGTGGCAATCTGTTCCCCAGTGTACAACTGATGTATAAGCAGTATATAAACACTGTTTATGTATTTAAGTGTAACAGCACTTTTAAGTGCTGAGTGGGAAGGCAGGGAACTGTTTCTACAATGGTCTCCTTTCAGAACAGATGTTTTGGCCTGGTAAGGACGCTATCAGATCCAGCTGGAAGGGAACCAAGTCATTGCTTGATGAGGACCTGATTTCTCCGATGTCTGAAAGAGCTCACTCAGAGGACAGGAGTGCGGGGTAAGGGACTGCTGTCTGCGGTAGGTTGAGGAGCTACATGCTGCATGTAGACCAGTACCAGTGGAAGGGAAAAAGGAGATACTTTCAAAGGATGGAAAGGACTTCTACTGAGTGGTTTTCTCTTGGCATCTGCTAGATATTACCAGTGCAAACGGTAATGATACCAGGCCTCTTGTCCTCTACACCATTAACTCCGATATAATAGTCACCATAGTCTTGGGACCATGTGAGTTTCATACAATTTTACCAAGGGTACCCTGCAGCATATAAACTGCAGGCTTTGGACTATCCTTGCTCACTTGCAATGTTGACTAGAGATGGAGATTTGAATCTGTGTTCATAGCATGACACACTTTTTCTCTTTCACTTTCAAACCACACAGAGTTATTAAAAAGTAGCATAGCAGATTATGAAGTCTTCATGTGACATTATGACATCTCTATTGTTTAGAAATCTCACGCTTTCCTCAAAATGCAGGTTTATGAGGTGGTAGTTTCTTCCAGTCAGAGATCGGCATTTTCTAACCAAGTATTTCTAGTCTTGAACAGAAAAAATATGGATTTAGATATAGCTTCCCAAGGTTTCCAGCCTAAGATTTAATGAAGAGTAGTCATGTCGCAACTTCTCCCTGTAAGAAGAGATCTGCTTTCTGCCACTTAATGTAGTAAGGTATTTCTGTAGGCTATTAAAGGACAACATTTTTTCCATCTGCATGTTGCTCTGCTTTACTGTGTTACTGTCAATGGAAACATCACTATACCTTCTTCTCTGTCATTTACCACATCTTCCCTTCTAGTTTCTCTTCCCTCCAGTTTTCATTTAGTAGGTAGAGGATATTAGAAGTGTAGGAGACTTCCAGAATGAACAGGATAGGTTTTTCGGTTTGGTTTGGTTTTGTTTTGTTTTGTTTTTTTCCCTACAAGCTATTCTGTGGTACCTGTTAATATACAGAATATAATGATACACTGGAAAATATTAGCATTCAAATTAATGATGTTCTGAATATGTTGGTTTACTTGAGTCTCCCATGATCTTAAATATTGCCTAGAGTATTATTAGATTAATACTTCTGATGGTTTTTTGTGTGCTGCTACGAAAAAAATGATGCAATCTAAAAATGAATTATAGCTGGATGGTAGGAGTAATGCAAAGATCTAATTCCATTTTCAGTGTGGTCCATTTAATGTACAATAGTTGTAGCAGACTAAAATGTCTGGCACTGGATACATTGCCATTAGCTAAAATATTTTACATCCCTACTAAAGTGCATCTTCTGAAGGTCTTTGCATCTGCAGTGTATAGAATTTACTAAGCAATTCCAAAATTAGTATGCAGATTTGTGGAATCTGAGCTTATGAGAGCTTTGGTGGGTCATGTCACCCTCTCCTCTCCCCCGCCCCCCACCCCGCCCCCACGCACCACTTAAGTAAGTTAACCATGAGGGCAAAGTTTACAATACTACATCTCATGACTTTCAGTTCAAGTTTTTCCTCATTCTGCATAACCAAATGTACAGTATGGAATAAATCATGGAGTATTTTAAACAAAGCTCTTTTTTTATAACTGTGCATGAAGACTGAAGGATTCTGACTTGTTTTTAACAGCTTCTGGAACCTCTGAAGTACTTAACTTACATTTATTTGACCCCAAGATATTCTATCTAGTGCACCTCTGAGATCAAATAAAAGGTTTTATTGGAAGAAGGGAGATAGGAAAAGGGTTCTTATCGGAGAATGGTGTTTACTGTACATATTCTTAAATACAAAGAGATGTAATTAAATTATCTCGAAAGTCTGGTCAATTTAGCTATTCTTATTCAGCCAATTGTGCCTTCAGTGAAGCATGCACGACTAAACAGAAATTGCATGTGTTTATCTGAGGATGAGATTTCACTCTCTCTTTTTCTGCATGCCTTTACAGGATAATAATCAAATTGGAGCTTGCTACTAGCAGTTAAATGTTTCGGTTAACCAACCCATCATGATAAAATCAAAGGGTCAGATCTTGGCCCTTCAGTCCACTGTGAAGAGAATGGCTTTGCAGGCACCTAACCCAGGCCTGGGGAACCCTGCCACTCACCAAGCCTGGGTTCTTCTGCCACCCCACCGCCCTGTGCCACTTCTAGTTATACAGATCCCTTAATTCAGCTTCGTGCTGTCTTTGTAGACTAAAACAGTGCAGGCTATGTAAAAATTACAACAATAGTGACCACACACATACTTGTAATGCATTTTATTTTTTTTAGAATGGTCATAAACATCAAAGAAGAACATGACTTGGACCATTTTTTTTATCATAGCTAGAAGCTTATAAACTTTAAATTAATGTAGTTTCTTTCCTTGTGCTTGCACCACGTCTGGATTTAAACAATCTGACTGGAAAAAAATGCAGTACAATGGAAATTTGATTTCCTGTAATTTCTGGAAGTACAACACTGAGATACCAGCTAAACCTCTTTTGAAGATAAGCATCCCCTGATAACTTCTTTGCTTACACAGAAATGTTACTTGGATCACCAAAGCCCTTCACATAGCCACTACTGCCACTATTAACAGTCCCTACTGTATATGGGAAGGATTTTCTACTATTTTTAGCTATAGATTTTTCAGTGCCTGTCAGAAGGCAAGAACACCAGGCATCACTATACTTCTGCCTACATTTTGCAAGTTTTTAAAGAAAATTGCACTGCTGGAATTTTTAGGCAGTGGGAACAACCGTTTCAAACAACCAAACTACAAAGAACCTCACTGTCCTTCCCCTACTTTCCCTCAATTACTTAAGCTTCATTCAAATCATAATTCAAAACCTGTAGGAACAATATATCTATATAACCTTTCTGCAAATGTCAAAACAACACAAGACAGTTTGTTCTTCAAAGTATATACTGTATACCAAAGTTAAAAAAAAAGTCTTCCCCCCACCAACACTCCCCACTTCAGTAATGTATGCATGGCTTTGTTATGAGAGTAAAAACAATACAGTAAGATAGAGAAGTTGTAAAAACGTTATTTACTATCTCTTATAGATATCTTTAGGTTTCAGACAACCACCTCTCAACTGGAAAGTCTCTTTCGCATTCGAAAGCATGGAATGATTTGCACTGATCAAACCGAGAGTGCATGAAACTATGATTTTATTCTAGCAGAGTTACGGGTCTATAAGGAAGATTTATTAGTGGGTGAATAACTCCCAGACAGCTCTTATCACAGACAGGCATGCAGAACGCAGGAAGCCAAACTAAGCAGAATTCCCTTTACTGAATTTTCAATGATGCCCTTGATTATAGATAGCATTGTTTACTCTCTCTCTCTTTCCTTCAACTTCCCTCTTCCACTAGTCTCTAATTATATCCCTTTATGACCTGACCAATTAAAGCCTGCTCTTGAATTTGTATTAGAGCTGATGAAAAATTAAAGATACAGATGTACTTTTTCCAAGGCCACACGTACCTCAGCTGAGCCGGCTGCCTGTTAGAAGCCAGACAATACTAATGTTGCACTGACTATTTTTAGCGCGCTATTAAATAAATATGCTGGAATAACACCACCTGGCAAACTGAGATGAATACATGTTACTTTAATAATAAAGGAGTCTACGATGTTATATCGTGAGGCGAAGCTTACGGATCTGATCTGCAAATTGGTTTAATTTCTCGCTGCTACATTTAGGCGATTGATCATACAAGGGAGAACATTCATTTAACCAAGAATTACTAAATTGCAATAACTAATAGGAGTTGACTGTGCTTTTGTGTAACAAAAGGCAATATAGGTAATACCTGGATAAATCATGTGACAGTTGAGAGGAAAATGGCATCTATTTACACATCATTTTAACACTTAGATTTTATAAAAAGGGACTCAGTATACTTTGTGGGTACCTCTTTACAGTGAAACATTGCTTTTCTGTGACAATATGTGGTGTAGATTGTGCTTTTTTATGAATTTGAAATTTAGTTTCAGGCAACTGAGTTTCTGGCCATTCTTTACCCAAAACTGACTATACAGTGATGTAGTGTTTTCTCACTTGTCTGTTAGGGAAGCATGAGTTCATAAGTTGTCATGTTTTGTTCTCTAGGCTTGCCTGTATTTTGTTCTCTTCTTCGAATATTTTATCAACTATTTGTCCATTTTATATTCTGGCAAGAAACCCAACCCAAATAACAACCCAACAACGAACCCTCATTTTCTCCCTAGAGAGTGACAGAATTAAATAACAGTGCTTTCTGCCATTTCACATCAGCTCCTATGTCTTTTTCCTTGGAATTACTGAAGACCTAAAGTAATCACTTTTCTGATAGACTTGCACTTCCCAAACTGTCCACCTTAATGCACTAGCAAACATTTTTCTATGAAAGTAAAAACCAAAACCATAAAAGGTTTGACTGTGCAGTTTTGCTTTCTTTTTGGAGCATGACAAATTATACATGAAGTAGAAGTTGGTTAATTTACATTCCTGGGTTGATTTGTTAATTAAAGAAGCAATGTTGCGTTCTGTAGGAATCTGCTTTATGCTGAAACTGAACTCTGATAAATGAATGGACATGACAGATAAGTAAATCATCATAATACACTATAAGATGCACGTTCTCATCCACCAGCCTTCCTCTCTGAATTCTTTAGCACTACATACAAAGGACAAATTTTAGGTATTGATTCCTGATGGCAATCCTGACTTCATATCCTTGCCTCACTGCATGGGGACATTAACAGCCTATACACACTCAAAAGCAGCTCCCTTTGTAGACTGAAAGAAATGTTGGGACCCAGACCCACCCTGACAACCGGGGGATAGAACTGTTACCCCGCAATGCCTTGTGTTTGCAAATAACCCTGGCTAGCTCCTGTGTCTCCTTCACATTTTCTAAGAGAATTGTCTGCCCCAGACACCTCTCCATCTCTACGTGCTTATATCTTTCCTCTTGCCTTTCATCTGTCCTTTTCTGCGCACCCCTCTTCCCCACGTTATCTGCTGTTTGCTGCATGTCCTCTGAATTCCTCCAAGCTTTAGTCTTCTTCAGGTCCTTTAATCACTTGGGAAACAGGCAGGTGCCATGTCTTTTTCCCAGACAGGCGAACAAATACCTATAGCTCCCTAAGTCACTGGGACCAGTGAAAAAGTTATCTTTCGATCTCAAGATGCGTTTTTTACCTCAAAGGGGCAATTAGTTCCCTTCACTCATCACCTATTAAAAAAAAAAGATTAGTATTTTAATGTTTTTGAGACAGCTGCTTGTCTCAAATTCATATTAAATTTATTACCTTGGTTGAAAAAATATTGAATAAGATGTAGTGGTGGACAGATGAGTGGTGTGACTCAGAAGGACCATTTCTTTATCAAGCCAGACTGTAATACTATGTAATTTCCCCAAATATCTACTCAGAGATTTAATAAAAGTTATTTAACCTAAATGCTAAAAGCACAAAAGTTGGTCACATTAACTAAATGGAAACTAGTAGTTGCTATACAGGCTAAAAATTTATTGACTTAGCAGTTAAACTTTTCTCAAGCAAAAAAGGTTACAAATGGTTAATCAGATGGGACTCCTACACCTATTTAAAGCTGCAGTCACCAAGTGATTGCACTAAAATAGCACGTCTCAGAGCTGATGGGAATTAGAGCATTAGGCAGAAGAATCACTGTGAAATTCAAAACAGTTCAAAGGCAAAGAAGAAATAATAAAAAAAGCTTACTTGCATTTACAGCTATTCCATAGGCAACCATCTTGTGAAATGCGATGTTTTTGTCAAGCTGTCTCCTCAGTGCTCCTCCACAGCACTTGGTGAAGAAGCAGAACTTGTTTTATATCATTACTTTACTATTTGCAACTCAAATTTAAGAGAGAAGAGAGGGGTTCGGTACATTTAAAAATGGATTGTGGAAGGAATTCAGTCAAAGTTTTGGGATAGCCTTAACTGTGCAGCTCAGGTAACTCTTTCTGGTGTACTGACACTCCAGGATTTCTTAACCTGTTCAGCCTATGTAGGGGCTCAAACCCAGGTTTGATAAAACTCTGCTATGTTTAGCTATGATTTGTGAGTGTTTTGTCAGGTCTGGTGATTATTTGCTGGTGTAAGGGTGCCAGGCTGGGCTGCCACTGCTTTCCAGGCTCAGGTTGAGCGGCACAAACGTGGCCGAGCTGCTGGCAGAGCCAGCTTGCAATAAAAACATTTTTGCTGCTTTCATGAAATGGGTGCCCTGGGAGGGTGAGGCTGTCTAGACCTCAGGTGGCTGCACACTCATGTGTTACAGAGCCATCTTTCCATTACTGGCAGTGCTCGACTGCGCTGTTCTTGCAGCCAGCTGGGTGCCTCTGGGCCAAGCCAGCAGGGGCCAGGGCCGGCTGCAGTGGGCCAAAACTAACTCACTCTGCTGGAACCCAGACAGCCCCAATTTTGTCTCTGAAGGGTGGTGTGGGTGTCTGGATTGCTTGCTTGACCTGGTACAGTGCCATGCCAAAGATCCAGCTGATAAATCTTCCAAAAATTAGAGGCACTGCGGGTTGCAATGCTAAGACACAGCAACTCCTGGGAGAGTCACTGCATGCAGCCCTGTGCTTGACTTGCTCAGTCAAGCTGCTCTGTACCATGCTCTTCAAGAGCAGAATATTGTCCAGAAGAACAAAATATTGATTTTCTGTGAGAAGAGTTCCAGTTCTCTGAGTGGCACACGTATATTTATGTTAATTCACAAACTGATTCAGAAGTTCAACAATCCCTTTTATTTTTTTTTTTAAGCGCTCAGCTCCTGGACTCAAACAATTCTAAAAATGTTGATTCCCAGCCTAAAGCCTGCTTGGAATCTAACTCTGAGGAAAAAAACAAAGGCAGAACTGAAGCAAGAATCAGCTTACAATAAAATAAGTTAATGTTATGATTTCTAAATTCCTGTTGTTCGTGGAGTCATGAAGTCATCGGTGATTTTTTTACCCAAACATTTGGAATTGGAATTTCGCTGACTATTATAATTCACTGCAAGTTGAACCGCTGGTTAGTACAGCTAAAACCTCAAGTACTTCCTATGAATGATGCCTACGTTAACGTAAATGCCTCTGAGCAGATGACCACTCCATTACGAAAACACGTTTACAACAAAGGAAGACCTGGATGGTAACCACTCAGACAGAAGGGTTTAAACATGTTCCTTATTATCCTTATGTGAATTTTTAATCTAGCTGTACATTTTCTCTCTCCAATTTTCACTTTGCAGCTACACAGGATACACATGATGGATACATATTTTCCCCATTTGGCCAAGTTGCATGATTACGTCCCTTTTTTGTAGCTCCTCACTTTTCACTTCATGACACCATGCTATGCAGCGGCTGCCAAAATCAGTGTTGCATTTAGAGCACTGTGTTAAACAAGCCATTTGTTTCTCTTCAGTCATGAATACTGACAATTTAAATGGTAATAACTAGGCAATAGTGTACAGACTTCTCCATCAAAAATTAAAATTCCTTGGAAAATGTTTGATATGGATACTACTGCTCAACTATGGAAATAAAAACGGAGGATAAAATTCAAGAAATGGTACTTACGATGCTTGCTCCTCTTAAGAATGAAATAAGGTTTCTACTGACTGGTAACAGGATTAGCATGCAGTTAAAATTAAGGCACGTTGCAGAAGCTCTTGCCCAAGCCAGAGTTGACTGTACATATAACAGCATAAAGAAATTAAATTACAAGCTTGGTATAGGAAGAAAGAAAATGGTATATTAACATAATACTCTTACATGGGAAAATTACTGCTGAAGCATCAAAAATATTATTATGAAGGATGTAAATAAAACCAGACTATGCATACATTCTTCTTGTGGAGCCCTCTAACAAACAAACTCGTACTTACTCCCAGCATAATCCTTGTATAAATGTAAGCATCTTCCTCTTCATACCAATGGAAGGTATCAATAAACAAATAGAAATTCAGTCCCAGCCACACCAGCTACAAAGCAGACAGGCTACAGATTAGGGACGTTTACAGTATTTTTTTAATGCATATAAAACTGGTTACGGTTATAGTTTTAAAAGTACTGAGATATACTTCAAAATCAGGGTGCAATGCAGCTCTTGATCACAGATGATAGAAATCACAAATGCCTGCTGGAATGAGGCAGCCTTTTAGCAAATGCAGGATTACAATCCTATCCCCACATCCCCAGCAGAGGATACAGATGACATTTACTGTGTGATGGTAAACATGATCTTAAACACAGGGCTTAGACTGGTCTCTAAAAAGGCAATAAAAGCTAAAATTAAAGAATTCCAGAAATGGAGGGAGTTAGGAGGTAAGGAAATTCCTTTCTCTGCCCCCATACTCAATTCACCAAAGCCTCTGAAAATAATTCAGAATATAATTTCAATTACAATTGAAAGCCCCGGTTCCTATTATCTGAGGTACATGGACTTAAAAATAATTAAAAATAAAACAGTAAGACTTTAAATTGTTTTTAAGACTAGTTATAAAAAGGCTGCTGAATATTTTATAGCAAGTTTTACATTAAGCTTGGGAGTATTACTGTAAGCAAACCATAAAATGTCTTTTAAACAAGCTTAAAATATTTATACATATCCAATTAAATTTTTTTAATGCTAAAAATACTCACTAATAACAGCACTGAGAGTTTTTCATTCAAAATCCAGCATCCCATCCTGAAGTCCTCTCCCTATGCTAGCAGCAGCTGACTCTTGCTTTCCAGTGAAACCTGAGTTGTCTGTCCATTCCTCGGGCTTTCCTACTAACTCCTTTTGTCTTTAGATTTTAATAAGCACCTAGTGGGAGCGGGAGCTCTCTCTAGGAATTTTCTAATTAAGGACTGCTTGACAAGGACGATCGCCCAAGTGACATGTCTCATGACCTGTGTAAATAAACTGCTGGTCACTGTCCAGTCCTTTCTCTCTCCAAAGTTATTTCTTAGCAAATGAGAGATGCTGTCATTAAATTGTCCTCTTCTAATAGCATTTTTTTGGATGGGTTTTTTTCGCTTTGTCTTTGCAGTTTGAAGAGCATGCAACATTTCTTCATGATTTGTCTTTTAATTTAGTAGAAAATGGAAGCATCCCTTATGTGTGCATAAGATGGGAGCTTTGCTAGAGCATCTTGGGAGTGGCAAAGTCACTACGTCAGAAGTTGGAACTGTCAGAAAAAAGGTTGCCCCTCTAACATGCATCTGGATTTCTTGTGAATATAGATTCGTTTTTCATTCAGTTGGCTGCAGTTATAAAATAAGCAGTGACTTCATCTTCCTTCTATTCACATTGTTTGGTGTAAGGACACAAATTCTACTTCCTTCCCTCCCTGCTAGGAGTAACATCTAATTCCTCAAGTCTTACTTGTCAGAGTAGCCCCAGGCTGCTCCCACCCATGACCTGCGAGGAGAGGAGAGGATGCTGATTGCAGAGGTCTGGGCACTGAGGGCTCAGAAGACACAACGTCCCTGCCTTGTGCATGCGGCATGAGCAGCCTGGCAGGTGCTCCAGACCTTGCTCCCACATTTCGTCTGCAAAGTGATGTTGCTTTGGCAGAACTTCAGGTCCTTAGGAAATACAAACCTCTTCCAAATACAATCTGCAAACACTGTCCAGGGCTTACTCTTTTTCTTTTCTTTTCCTTTTTTTTTTTCCTTCAGGATTTGTTTTTATTTATGAAACCAGATGTTTCTGTTCCTCTGGGTTTGTTCTGAGGACTGTTCAGCCTCTTCCCTTCTCCTCGGAGGTTTACTAACAAGCCACCTGCAAATGTGAGTCAGCGGGATTCAGTACCTCTCACAAAGATCAAAACCTCTTGACAGGTCATTGTAACCAAGAATCGTGTTAGACTGTTCAAGAGTTTTCTTTAATAGGTGGTTTTTTGAACAGCCAGCACTGTGACTATATTCAATGCAAAGAACAAATTTTCTGATTTGCCTTTTACTAAGAGAGAAGAATGATTTATTGAATTTTCTGCACTTCTCCAGAGTTAAATCTCTTCCCCTTGGGCTCCCTTACACTGTGGAACTGGCAATAAATGGGTAAGGAAGAAATTGCTTTGAAACGTGGTCCACTGCACTGCATCAAGGTCCTCCTGGATGACCAGGTCTTAGCTCTTCTTTTGTCCTGTCCTGGTGAGTGCTCTGCATTTACCCTTAGTTCACCTTGCCAGAAGCTGTGCATAGTCTGCCTGTAATAATCTTGTTGCTTCCCCAGTAAAACCATTTTTCTAAGGCCTTCCTGACTTTGCTGCAAAGGACACCTTCCTGTGACAGAATAGGTTAAAATTTCTAAAAGTTGAAATTCTGTTAAGCTCAGCTACTTTTTAAACCAGTGCTAATGACCACTGACACGAGTTAGCAGAACCATGGAAATGTGGTTATGAATACTCTGAATACAGACATTTACAAGGGATTTATTTGGAGCATTATTTTTCCTGGATGGTAAAATTAAGCATTATTTATTAACAAACCCATGATGAGCCACGTGAAAGTAATTGGCCACTGTCCATTATGTGACTCCATGGAAGCTATTCCTCCCAAGGACCCTCTTTATAGTAGCTTTGCAATGCAGGAGCTCACAAGACAGTGAGCATTGCTGCATTTTTCAGAGAGGTCAAAAGAAGAGGACATAAAGGAGAAGGGAAGAACAGTGTGCAGAGGGTGAGGAGAAATACTGGTAAGGTCAGATGCCAGTCTTAACTACTTAAAGAAAGTTGGGGGGGTGGGGGGGAGAAAACCCACTATCTGGATTAGCTGCACTTCAAAGGGAAACGCTGCACTGCTATGTTCTGCTTTGAAGTTCAGCCGATCCAGACAGCAATTTTCTAAAATGAGTCAAAACTGGCATCTGAAATAGATTTTTTTTTCAGAGTACAGCAGATTCATATGCTGGTTTAGGCTCCAAAACTTGTCTGGATCAGCAGCTGTACTTCAAAGCAGCACATCTCAGTACAGCATTTGACTTTGAAGTGCATGTGGTCCAGATGCCAGTCCTCTTAAAGGAGCCGATGAATCAACTGTGCTTTATTTTTTTGTCTGTTGAAGCAGCTATGTTTTTTCTCATATATAACGGTAATGTGTGTGGTCTCCAGTATGGTGTCTATCAATAAAAACATAAAGCTAACACAAAAGCTCTTTACTGCTTCATTTTCTACAAAGGAACTGGTCATCATCATTTTATTATACTGATTTGCAGTGATCTCAGCCAATTTCAAGCACAAACTATTCAGACAAGACTTGGGAAAGGACATTTTATTGATTAAAGAACTAACTGTACCCCACTTTGTTATTGTTTTATCATTATCTTTAGCTGCAACTGTCCTAAAAAGGATACAGAATAAGGATGAAAAAGGTTTTGTTCTGGCAGTTGGGGAAAAAAGCAGCGATAGGTATGCTGAGTTCCCATGCAAGAGGCAGGCAACTCTGTCACTAGCTCCAAAGGTCAGTTTTTGCATGGAAAGAGGTTTATGAGGTGCTGAATTCTTCCATGTAAGTATCTCAGCATTAATGTCAATGTTTATATCAATTACTGCTACAGAACTCAATCTTGGTTAGTTCTATTCTATTTGACAGCAACCTCTGTCTGCGGTTGTTAGTATTTTTTTAAAGTACTTTCAACAGTGCTTACCCTTTACAAGACAAATTAATTATTAGCGTGAGCCTGTGTATATATACCTACAGCTACAGCACTTTACTAGGCTATTCTAATTTTACTGTTAGGTATGCATGCCTTGTTTCACAAAGGCAAAATCATTTCACTTGGTTCTGAACTCTGCCTTGGTGTTTTCATAGTTAGTCTGTGGTCTTGGCTTTATGTCTCTTAGTAACCTGGGTGAACTTCACTATGCTACATATAGAGATGGATGCAGGTACACAAGTGATCCAGAGGATCAGGGTGCATTAATTTTGCAGACCATCTGATAGCCATTTCGTTGCTGACTGTATCTGAGTGTACACTTTGTGGCACTGCTGTGTTCTCTAATTTTTATATTGTTTCTACTTAATGGTTCCCAGTAATGTTTAAGTGAGAGGGAGATTTGTTTCTGTTGAGTAGACAAAGAAGTCACACAGTATATTTGATAAACCATTCAACTTTTGTGGAGAGAGAAGCTGCTGAAGCTGATTAGAGTGCAAACCTTTTTTTTTTTTTATTATTATTTTTCCTTTTTTGTGTTAAAGACAATCCTGAAGGAAGAGAGGCCAAGGTTCAGCTTTGGTTGTTCTTCAATGCTCCAATTCTAGCTTTGTAAAAGAAACTTACTGAATTTCTATAAACAGTGGCTATGTGACTTGTAGCAGAGAAAACAGCTATATAATTTTTAGAGATTTTCTCATCGTGTTGTTTTTTTAAAATTTAATTACCTTATTAATGTTAATGGATTTTTTTTATTCACATTATGGGTGGGGGAACCATTTTGCAGTTTGCGAAAATTCAAAAAAAATCCCTAAAGCTCTAAAAGACTAATGTAATATCAGACTTATCAGTGCCAAAGATTCAAAAATCATCAGATTGTTCTAAAATTTATGAACTTAAAAAGAAGAAAAGAGTGTGCAGTTTGGGGAGAGTGCTGAGTACTGAGACTTCAAGAGCATCTGGCTTCTCATTTAGAACTTTTTTTTTCAGTAACAATGTGTTTATTTTTTAATAAAATGTTAAAAATATTGGACCCAGAAGTACGTTTTCACAAATAAAAAAAGAAACCATAGGGTCATCAAAATGCTTGTGATACAGCTGGCAGAATTAACAATGGCATAGCAAGTATTCACTATGTCCACAAAGCTGGTCAGTGGTCACAAGGCACAAAATGGAGAGAGACTTCTCTTTCCAGAAAAGCAGAAGTTTCAGAACCCTTTTAAAAACCAGAAAACTCTTTTGGTTGTGGGTCCAGCTCCTTCTGCACTCCACCAGCCAGTGCAATAAACTGGGTACGGTGCAATAAACCAGTTCCTTTCCCTGTGTGAACAGACCTGATAGTGCTTTCAGGAGTATCTCAACTGATGGGCAGTGCCAGGATCTGGAACCACACCACATACCAGTGATGCCAACGTGAGTCAAGAAAAGGAGTTGAAGGAACAGTGAAACACAAAGGTGTCTGGGATCAAAATCAAAAGTCACTGTGGAGGCTAAAAAGGGAGATTGTTACTGACCTATGTGGGAATGACTTTGGTTTTGCCCTGAAGCAGGGCTGGGCATCCTGTTTGCAGAGGGCAACCCTGACTCTTTCCACAAGCCATCAGAAATCAATGAGAAACTTCACAGCACTAGCTTAGAAGACAATCAGTTCCCAGCCAAATTATATTAATATTTGAATCCAAATCTTTTCTCTCTCAAGGGACTCCTTTATTGCCATGTTCACACTGTAATCAAAATATATTCAGGAGCAATTTCAAATGTTCAAAAGCTATTTGTTTCTGTAAGTGCCAAAATCTCCCAGCTCTTGACTGTGCATCTCCAGAAATAGAGTATCCTACCTTCTTAATTATATGTACAAAAAACTGGTTTTCTCCACACAAGCTGTTTTCCAGCTTAATAAAACAAAACAACCCCTCAAAGTAGCAGAAATATTGTACAAATAGATATGTCCACAGGTTACTTGGTTGGATTTTCCTTTTAGCTGTTCTGTAGGTAGCAAGCTGTGGAAAACAGGTTGAAGATGAGCTGAGAAATGAGGAGAACAAGAGCATGAGGAAGAAGGGATGACAGCAGTATCCGTAACGTTTTCTGTGTGTTCACAGACCTGAAAATATCCCATAACAGATGAGAAATTTTTCATCTGGTCCTATTAGCTCATATGTTCCTAATACAGCACAAGCAAGATGTGCATCAGCTGGCCTTCCTCCAGCTCTTCATCTCCTGTGCCAGCGGCCACTACTAAGTCCACTGATCTGCAATCTGTGACACTTTTTTGCCTGACTGTGCTCATGGGATGTCGCCTCTGTCAGGCTGGGTATAATCCACAGTAAGGGGGAACAAAAGGCTGTGCAGGTGAGGTGACAGAGGGGGAAGATGACTGCCAGCTGGCTTTTCATCTTCCTCCTAGAGCCAAGGCATCACCCACCCAATGGAAAATGTGTTGAGAGAGACTCACTATGGGTATAAAAGGTTTCTTCATGCTCCACATCAATGCACAATGAATTCCCCTACACTACTGCATATAAATAACTCTCTCCATGCTCTCCAGAGCTGACTGGATCGGGTATGGAGGTGACAAAGGACATGGCAAAGCTGAGGTACTCAATCCTTTTTTCACCTCAGTCTTTACTGATTATCACTGACCTTCAGTTATCCCAGGCACTTGAGGCAAGTGGGAAAGTCTGGAGCAAGGAAGATGTACCCATGGTGGAGGAGGATGAGGTTAAGGAATATTTAGATAAACCAGACAAACATAAATACATGGGACCTGATGGGACACACCTATGAGTGTTGAACTGGCTGGTGTCACTGCAAAGCCACTCAGTCATCTTGCAAAGATGTCATGGGAGTTGAGGGAGCCTCATGAGGATGGAAGAAAGCAAGTGTCACCCCTGTCTTCAAGAAGGTTAAGAAGGAGGATCTGGGGATCTGAAGTGGTCAGCCTCAGCTCAATCCCTATGAATGTGATGGAAAAATCTTCCTAGAAATCATTTCCAGACACCTGAGGGACAAGATTATTTGGAGCAGTTGGCATGGTTTTGCAAAGAAATTTTGGTTAACAAACTGGGTAGCCTTCTATGATGAGATACAGGTTTGTTGTTGAGCAGGTGGAAAAAAATGAGCTCATGGGAATCCACTAAGATCAACAAGGTGAAATGCCAAGACACATCTGGAGTAGTGAGTCCATTGCTGGGCGATCTTGAGTTGTTCTTTCGAACATCAGACATTTCAAGAAATCTGTGATTTCCACTTAGTTTACTAAAATAAAAGTGATTCAAGCATTCTGACGTTTCTTACACTAGACTATGAACATACTTAATTTAACTAAATTAATTTGTCTTTTGTTAAAATTTTCATGAAGTTATTTGATTAGTCTGATTTTATTTCTGGCTCTTATTCAGAACTTTGTGATCCCATTAGCAGTCCGTTTTTATGAGGATAAAATGTTTTGGAGTGCTAGATGGAATATTTTCTGTGGAAAATTTTAGAGTAATTTTGATTGGTGCAGTCTTAAATTCTTTCACTAGATACGCCAAAAACAATGATACGAAGGAAACAGGTTTTTAAATGACTTTATGTACACTTCATGTGTAGCAATGACATGAATAAATAATTCCATTAAATTACTATAAAGGCTTGTATATAGATATGTTTTGCAGACTGGTTGCCCCAAATAATTTTTCCCCCCAAATCACCACATAAATTCCTCATTTGCATAGTAGTAAAATTACCAGAGTTGATAAAACTCTATGCTATTGGAATGATTTTCAGTGAATTATTTCTCCTCGTTCAGACTTTATATTCCTTCCCAAATGCATTCCAAGATTATTATTAAATCCTACTCCATATTAAATTAAAAATGAAATACAGTTTGCCTAGCATAGCAGCATTAAAGGGTCACTCCTATGTAATCCTTGATGTCAGTAATCATATGCACACGCAGGAAGAGTAGCAATGTGCTCAACCTTTCTGGGTGGCTATTCGCGACTGCACACAAGAACAGAGGTCAAGAGCTAAGAGTTCACCCAGTACAAAGCATTTTCTAGCATGTTCAAAGTGGAAATTGTATTTTAAAGTAATTACAGGCCATCATTTTTAACACTGCAGTATAGCAATATATAAAAGCATAAGCTGTAAGTGTTCTGGACTCATTTCTCTGCCACTAAAATGTTATTTGCTTCCATTACCTTAAATTCAAATAAGCCAGTGGTACTGTCTATAAAATATCTCCGTTGTGAGAAGAAGCCATGAAGAGGCATAGGTGGTGGTGGGGGGGGGGGGGGGGGGGGAGGGGCTGAATAAAAAGTGAATACTCCAAGAACATGTGAAGAAACAATGAATAAAGACAAAGTGGGAGAATGACAGACCTTTAAAAAGTATTTTTGTACTCTAAGCAATAGTACCCTTGTGAGCAAAGGTTTCCAGGAGGTCCCTGATTCTATTTCTCCTTTCAACTTTTTCTCCTCACATCTTTATCCCCTCCCCTAAACTTTTTCTAAAAGCCCTGTAAGTTTTAGCAACTAAAAATAATTATTCCTGTGTCAGACTTGTCCAACATATCATGGCAATAGCATGCATGGGTAAAAAATCTTTTGCTTACAACTTATGGCACATTTGATTTAATGTGCTATTGAGAAATCAGTGAAGTTTTAGGATGTTGGATCCATCCCAAAGGGCCAAGTAGTTGCACGTGTTTAACATATGTCATGATTTGCTCCTTGAAACTGAAATCAAATCTTAAGTGATTCCCTTCTAATAAATCCATTCATTCTCATCTGTAGTGGAGTAATCCCTGATCAGTGAGGGTTTGAGTCTGAGCATGGATAAGAAAGCAGCATATGAGCTCGTGTTCCTTTCTCACCTCCCTTTTGGTCAAAGCACGGGGACTTTTTCCTTCTCTTCCCACCACATGCAGATTGGTCTCCTGCCATGGTGCTTTCTTGAGTAATCACCACAATCAACTCCCATCTCCTTCAAACAGGCAGTGACCACAAAGTCCCTACTCAACCACAAGCACCACCCCGTTGTCCTGGCCCCATGGCTGTACCCCCGCCATGCCTGCTCTTCATGGGCATCACCCCTCACCAGGGCTCTGGGAAGTCAGTTCTTGCATCTCTTTGCTTTCAATTCAGATTAACATTGCAAGTGTTTTCATTCTTTGAGCTGCCTGCAATTTCTGTGGAGCTGTAAATTTACCTTACTGTAAGTATGAACATAAAGGTAACTGCAAGGACATGGTGATTATAGTATTTAATGTTTGCCTGTTTATATTGTAGTTACAAATTAAGCTAATGAATTCAATTTTGTTAAAGGTTTTTCCCAATATAGTGCTTTAAAACAGAAGAGATTAGAGTTGGTTTATATTCAAATATTGCTCATTTCAGATCTCATAAAAGTTGTAACAACCGCCTATGGTTAGAGAATAAGGAAATTAAAAGACACTTAAAGGACTATCAATAAACTACTATTAATTTAAAATTTGAGCGACATTAAAAAAATTAATTTTTAGAAATAAAACCTGGAGGGAAGCATATTTAAAAATCACACTGATTTTTTAATTATATGGCAAAAATAAGTTAAAACATTCAGTTTACTTCAATACTCAATTTATATTATTTGTATTAAATGCATTTTTATATAATTAAATAATTATATAATTTTATTATATAATAGCTTGGTTTTCATTCAAAGAATACACTCTCTTTTTTTGGTAGGTCTTCTCATACTTAAAGTACTATTCAAACATTTTTATTTAGTGTTTACATCAAATTCTGGTATGCAAAGATAAGATATTATAAAAAGAAAAATCAGAAGGGGAGATTAAGTGACTTGCCAAAGAGTCACAGCAACTGTTAACAGGTTGTGTGCCATAAACAGTTCATAAGGCTTTCAGTTGTTTCAAAACCAGCTGAAACATTCTTCATATGTGAGACCATTAAAACTGCGTTGTTAATTCTTATTATAGCAGAGAAAATGATAGCAAATGATCACCAGACCCAAAAGTTTTTTACTGTGGTTTGATGGATTACTTGAGAGAATGGCAGCAAGAAACAAAAAGGAAGATGACTAGAGATTTATTGCTTAATTCATTTGTCTTATAACGGCTTCACCCCCCCTTCTCCATATTATTAATACTTGCTAAGTGGCAAACTGCTTCCAGTTGTTGTGAGACCTGCTCCAGCATCTCTGTCCTATCATTATGGCTGATCCTGTCTTTGGAGTCTGGGACCTGCCCTTTGAGGTGGTGGTTCTGCTATGTCAGGAGCAGCTCTGTTCCCTGCCCAGCCTGTGGAGGATGCACCAGTCACACTTGAGCTCTGGTTCATCCTGCAACCTCGGACATTAAAAAAAAAAAAAAAAAAACCCAACAAAAAAATGAATCTGAATGGTCTAAATATTTAAGAACAAAATTGCATGCACAGGATGAATCTCGGTTTCCTGCCAAGCAGTGACTGCAGAAAGGTTCATGGTTTTGAGCAGAAAACTGACTCATTCTGAGTTCCTATTACAGTGAGTTGGCTGAGCGAGACAATGGCTACGTGGCTGTGGGAGTCCTGAGTAGGAGTAGGAATATGACATTCTTTATAGCATTCATGAAATCAATATAAGAAAATGTATCCAGAGCTGGTAGTCAAAAATGATGTAAAAAAATTCGTACAGAGAAGATGCCCACAAAATCAAGTCTGAAGATAATACTGTCCTTTAAAAGACTTCTGGACACAGTCAGTCCCAAATATTTTTCACCCTTGTCCAGGGGTGTTCAAGAATCTCAGCTTTAAGTCAACAAATAAGTAAACAACATCTTAGAGCTTGTTGTTGTGGTGACAGCCTTGAAAACATAAATCAAGTGTAAACTGATCTAGTGATGCTTTCCAGACCTTAAAGATATCACTGGATGATTGCTGAGGAACATGAAGTGTCCTACACATATGAAGGAGCTATTAACTCAAACCTACAAATGACAGCCCATGGTACACTGACAGTACGGACAGTATGAAGTAAATGTAGCGTCAGACACACTATATAAATCAAGCCCTGTGCTGCTCTGTTACACTGTTGCATTTAATAAAATAAAATAAAATAAAATAAAATAATGCTTAAATATAAATATTTTCTTACATGAAATTTTTACTGTGGTTCCACAAAACATAAGGAGCTTGCCTAAGATTGTGCTTCCAAGACAGATAAATCAAGGCTGAGGTAAGTGAGCGAATCTTCCATCAAAGCTGGCCTAACTTTAGCAACATCATAAAGAGTGACAAGCTGTAGACGGAGCCTGTCACAGAATGGGTATATTTATTAAAACATGTAATTTATCCCCGAATTTAGGTGCTGTACTAGGCTGGTGTAGATTGGATGAGATGGGGCAGAAGTGCCTACAAGCGAAAAGCAGCGATGAGGGTAGCTAATTAAAGTTCTAAGGGAACAGATTTTGACTTACACTATCCCATAATTTGCTTTTCCTTTAATGACTTCCCTCTGTCTGCTATACATGTAAATTACACTGTCTGAACATCCACTGAATGCCAATTTGTGCAATTTTTTTCCACTTCCATTCTCTTTCATCCAATGTCTGATCCTCAAAGCCATTAGAAAATTTGTTGATATTCAATTTTCCATCAGAGAATACTATTTGGTCCAATATGTATTGGTCAAAATTATGATATTAAATTTGTCAGTATCTGTTTACACTGGCATTTTAATACTCAAAATAGGTTGAACTAATATTTTATATTTTTGGAATTTTCAAATTTTATTTTTGTCATTGAAAAGAAAAATTATCAGGAATTACATTAAAATAGTCAAACCCAGCTGCTTGTATTTTATATAATTAAAGTAGTTCAACTGTTCTGAGCAGCTTTGGAGACAAGTATCATTAAAATTGTTTCCTCACCCAATTTTTGAAAAGAAAATATTTCACATCCTGAATTTTTCATTGACTAGAAAATCCTTTTTCTGAATAAGAATGCTCTTTATGTCCAAATATAACTGATCATTTGATATGCTTGATAAATGTGACATATCTCACTAAAACTGCGTGGCACATATAGCCACATGAGTAATAAAGATTCCATAACTGTGACTATAATTTTACTTACTACTTCTGGCTTTAGTTCAAGTTGTTTACGAATACTTTGATTTTTTTTTCTTTTCTATGTGAAGAGTGCAAGCAAGACATCAAGATACGAGGATATTTGTGCCCAGTGTTGATCACTTTCCTAGTGATACTGAACTGGATGTAAAATTCCTCCTTAACTGTTTCTTCTTTCAGAAGAATCTATAATTTTCCAAGCATTTATTAGGTATAGTGTGAATAGATTTTACCGGAATACACACAGAAATTACTATGAAATGAAGGTGGTTTATAATTACTGGAGATGGACTGAGGGTGAGCTGTTTGTACCTTATCTCTGCTTTTCCCAAAGGACAGTGAAGGATGTGAATCTGACCTCTCCCTGACCTGATCAATGGTCAGCTTGGGACAATGATTTAAGGAACCTGTCTATACAGTTTAGGAGTTAAAGCTGATATTAAGAATTTTTCGACATATTAACTTGAACATAAAGCCAGACTTTTGTCCTGGGGAATTAAGATTGGAAAGACACAGCTCACCCTGTATTTGTGGATGACAGCCTAAGGGCTATTTGTCTGCGCTGGTCCTCTGAGCCAAAATGTCATTGTGAAAGGAGGAACTCAAGTTATATGAAGTTTCTTTAGCCTTTCATCCATTATGGCAATCTATGGTGCATCTATATTTACCTCTATCTTTGTTTCCCTATTTACTGCATGTTTATGGGGTGCTATTTCTGGAGCACTAAAGTGGAAACCAGGCAGCTCACAGGTTTGACAGGAATAACAGGAAAGGACAGACTTGTATTATGGGGGAGGAGTGATAAAAACAACTAGTTGATCGGAACAAGGAAGAAAGGCAAAGTGTCTCTTGAGAGGAAACTCAAAGGAAGATCCTAACCAGCGCAGCAGCATCCCCTGAGTGAGCAGGGGCAGTACAACATGGACACTGGGCTCTGTTGAAGCTCTCGGTGCTTAAAATATTTGAGTGAGGAGGCTGCTCTCCCTGGAAGTAACCTGGTGACAGGGAGTACTAAGCCAGATGCTCTCACAGAGGCGTATTTTCAACCTAATAGCTAGAACTGTGCACATACTTAATTAATGGGAACCGTTTCCAAGGTTGACAGCACATGCACACTTTAATCTTTACTTCTGTGCTTTTCATAAATATATTGTGAAAAACTTGCCATATATTTCTCTTTTTTTCTTTTTTCAGATTAAGAATGGTGCTTGCAACTTTTAAAAACTACTGTCTTCTCATGGGAAATTCTGAAAACATTTTATATAGAAATAATTCTGTTTCTAGAGCATATATGTTTTTTTTATCACTTTTCCCTATTGATTACTAGAGATATTTGCATAAAAATACACACATAGGAATTTATCAGCTGCTGCTGCTTTTTCCTGACTTGAAATCAAAATCCCTGTGGAACAAATGCACTCCTAAGCAACAGAAATTTTCATACGAGTATTTCTTTTTAAATAAAAACAAGCAGAAAAAAACCCTCCCTGAAAATATTACTTACTACTTTTGGAAAATAGTTTTTACTAATGGCTTCCACAAAGCTCTTAATACAATAAACATGCTTTTAAAGCTCTCTCCTAATTTAGTTGCAGCCAGTATAGTTTAATGCAGAAAAATTGATAGCCCATTCCACATTAGTATTGTTGTGGTTAGTTCTGGAAATCTTGCTCTATTTGCCAAGATGCTCTTGAAATTAAATTTTTGTCCTACATATAAAGCTGGTCAAAAGTCACTTTACAAAACTGCACATGATGAGTGGAAAGAGGAAGCTATGTTTTATGACCTTTTTCCCATGATATAGTTTTAGCATTCTCATGTAATCTGTAAAGGAACATCATTAAATTCATGTACAATTATTTTCCTGTCTGAGTGGCCCCAGGTCTTTCTAGTTATTTTACTTTTGTTTCTTTAATGATGACTAGCACAATAGGAGACTCCTAACTATCCAAGGTATTTTCAAATCCTCTTTGCTTGACTCTTGTTACAAGTGTCTGGGGTTTCTTTTTCTTACCTTAAACAATGTGTTTCTTATTCATGGTCCTAGACACAAAAGGAAAAAAAAATCCAGAGAAGATTCCATCTTAAAGATATCTCAGACTTTAAAAACAGAGTTAGACAATGTATTACTTCTTGCTTCATGTAACCTGCCTGAATTTGGACTGGCAAAGATTCTGTTCGTTGACACACTGAGTGATGGCAGCTTAAAGAGTTGTTCCTTCTCCTCTCCACCCAAGCTCCTGTGTGATTTCTCTGCCAGTTCACCCTCAGGGCTGCTTCAGGGGCAGCCCGCAGGCACAATTAGAGGACAAAGTGTAAACGTTGCCTTCTGACAGTGTGCGTGATGGGGGAATTAACACTGGTTTGGCACAACTTCTCCAGTGAACTTCCATTGATTAGAAATGAAAGCTGAATCAATATAACACTCCCTAACTACAACAGACATGGTGGAGTTTTGATCTTAGCAGAAATTTCAGGAGTCCCTGGGAAATTCTAAATACTAGAGTGCACCACAAAATAAATAACATATCCTAAAAAAGGTCCTTTTACAAAAAAACCTCAAAAACAACAAAAAAAACCCCACCAAAAACATAATGACAAGTAAGCTCTTTTATTTCTAGGCTTCAGAAATTTGAAGTAAGAACAATTGGAAATCATTTAGTTGCACAACGTCAGGAATATCAAGTGGTATCTTGAACATTTTTTTCAGAGGGATACAGATAAGAAACACCATCATTTTTCAATCTTTAAATTTTTTACTTATTAAAAAAACCCCTTTTATGTTATTGTGGTCTATTATGTTAAGCTTAAAGAGTAAATTGTTTTGATTCTTTTAGAGTATGAAATTTATTTCTTTTATTTGGATGCTAACAGACTAATCAATAAGTTTCTTGTAAAGATTGAATATGTAAGCCATCATAAATTCAACAAGCTTAATGTAGAGGTGTATCATCAGGAGCTTATCCTCTGATGATCTTCCATAGTCTCCAGTAACAGGAGGAAAACAGTTGTGTTGTCCTGGTAAGGAACAGCTGCTCAAAACCATTTCTTGTTCTTGCTCTAGAGTGGTTGCATTCATATTCAGCTCGTCCCTGCTGATCACAACATTACCCTACTTCCATTTGTTTGATGGGCAGGGTAAAAAGTAAGGAGAGAAAGGAAGGAGAAAGGGAATCTGTCCAGACTTTGTCCTGAAACACTGACCAAGGGAGAGGATAATTCATCCCTGCTCCAGTTTTACTGCAGCTGGTGAAACCAAACTGTCAGCTCCTTGAACTGCTACAAGTTCCTGTTGTGCCACCCATTTTCCCCCCACAATTGTCTCCATCTCTGCAGCAAATCATAGTCCATGGGTCCTTCTCAGTGTGTGCCCCAGTTGGTATCAGTGACTACGGCTGAAATATTTCCTTGCAAGGAAGTACCTGTATGCTAGAGGACGGTAAGGTATCAAAGTTTTTCTTTAATTAGTATGCTGATGAATCTTTTAAAAAGCTGTTTTAAGACTATTAAATGAACTTTTCTATTTTATAGGAAAAGATGACAGAACTCATAATGCTTGAGAACAATACAGGAACTCTTATTCTCAATGCATTCTAATAGGAACACTGATTCTTTTAGTTCCTATCAAATTATCCAGAAGGTTTGTATATGATTATTAATTATACATAAAACAAAGTGTAATTACATTTTGCAATTAGATATAGTGATAAGAAAATGTTAATTTGGTGGATTTCTCTAAGAGGACAATATGTAATCTCTCTCTATTCAAGTGACTAATAATGGACATCTCTCTGTCCCCTCGGTACCCCTTAAGACCAGATGACAGTATCAGTAGGTAATATATGAGCTCATATATTATTTTTATCAGAGCAGAACCTCAACATAGTATTTTGAATTAGTAAATGAAATAATTTAATACAATTTTCAAAGATTCTATAAGGTGAATGTGGAATACTGAGTCCTTGATATGATACAAATATTTGGTACTCCTGACATGGTTTTTGTACTCTGTGGCAGCTAAAACCCAATAAACCCAGGCATATTGGAAGCCTACATGACATATGGAATTTTTTGGTCTTCCATTAGTCCACTACATCTGCTGAAGTAAAATGTCCACAAGAGGTCTCTTTCTCCAGGCTATTTTTTTCATGGCTCTGGAGTCGGTCATACACTAGGCACAGGACTTTGCCTGAGTTTAACCATCTAAAGTGATCTTTAATTTTTGTAAGAGCCTAATGTAAATTTTAAAATTTAGAAATGCAAAGATGTTTCTCCTTTGTTGTGAAACTAATATGTAATTCTTTGATAGCCAAAGTTAGGTGGGAAAAAACATACCTATAGTTCTTGTTGCTGTACATGTCACCGAGTTTTTTACCCAGCAGTATAATCTGATTTTGTAATCACTGAAGGATCTCTCAAGTCTTTGTATGCTGTGTTAAAGAACTCATGGTAAATTCTGTAATGAATTAACAGTACACAAGGGGCACAGTCAAACTACAAATACACACTACTGACTTTGCTGATTCCTGGTACCATTTATACAGTTTAGCACTCCACTTTCCACTCATGTTACTTTATCTAGTTTGGGTACTGAATGACTTATTTATTTATGAGAGCTTCAAACTTTTGAAATAAAAGAACAGAAGGATACAGTTTATTTCACAATATAACTGTGGTATGCAGTGGTTAGGGAAAGATTTGTATTAAATGATAATCCAAATATACTGATTAAATTATTCACTTAAAACTACAGTCTAGTTAATGAGTTTTCACACAGAGAAAGAGAAAAGTGCTTACTTGAAGATGGAGTTAGGAAGTTGTTTGTATCAGTATAAAAGATCACAAACTTGTCTCACAACCTTTCAACAATTTACTTGTGTAGGTGGGCCTTCAAGACACATTCTGCATTGACATATGTAATATTATATCACTATCAGCATGATTTATCTAGCTAGATAGTAGTTCTGCTAGCTACTCAGTATAAACATTGAAATGAAAAGCATGACCCTATACATAATGGTTTAAGTTCTGTTAACTTTGTCATTCACTTAAGCAGAGTAAAGTTATCAGCCAGCGGTTTTCTCCTTGACATGAACGTATCTGGGCTTCAAGAGAAAATAAAATTATATAAAGCTGGTGAAGAAATTGCATACAAAATAGTAAAGATTTCACTATCCATAATACAAAATGGCAATAAAGAAAAGGCAAAATGCAAGACACAACATTTTTAACCTTTTAATTGCTGAATTCTAAATTCTTTCAAGAAAATAGGTAACCTTAGTAAGATCAGGAAGTACTTGAGGGCATCTCTTGAAATCTGATAGATAAGTAATTCAATTGCATTCAGTTTCACAGAATAAATCTGGTGGATAAGGCTATGCCTGTGTTCTTTCTGCTTCATACTGTGAGTCACATGCTATGCTTTGGCTTTGGCATTCTGGTATTCCAAAATATAATATAATTTTATATTAAATTATGTTCTCCTGAGATAAAATGAAAAATATTAGTTAAGAAACCCAAAGCAATAAGCCACACACATCTAGCTATAAAACTGCCTTTAATGCAGTATGGAAACTTCGATTGTACCACTAATGAGCTTATTCCTGAATACTGTTGTATTTGATATGCTTTTTTTTGTTTAATATTAATATTATGGTAATTTTAATCTGCATAAACATCTAACTAGATGTAAATCAGGATAATACTCAAATATTATTTTTAAATTGATTCTATGTGTGCTATATGGCTTTAATACGTATACTTGCTATCTTGATGACGGTTTACCTGAACTGAGCAGTGGGATCTTGACAGAATTTGTCCAGATAGTCACTGTTCCTCCCCAAGGTGCAGAAATGTGCTAATTGCAAGTGCATTCTAGTAGCAGAAGTACTTTGGGAATTTCTAGGGGTACACTGCTCTGCCTGGGAAATAGCTAGGTCGTGTGCTCTTGAGAAACACTCCAAAAGCTGACTGTGCTGTGTGGAAAGGTTTGGCTATGATAAAATGAGATTCAGAGAGGTTTCCTATCTTGTGGAGGGAAAAGAGGAGAAAGGAGAGGAAGATAGCACGGCTGCTGGTAGAACAATGTTCACCAGTTTGAGAAGGAAATACCTTCAGGCTGGGGTTTTGCTGCAAAGTAAGTGAGTAGTTGGACTAGATGAACTTTAAAGGTCCTTTCCAACCCAAACTATTCTATGACTCTGTGAAACTGGGATCCTCAGCCTTAGGTTGTAAGGCAGATGCCATGATATATTTGAGATGCAGAAATAAATGCTTTATGTGGGAGCCTCCAAGATCTCTTCCCTCATGAAAGTGAACCCATTAAAAAGTTAAACCACATACCCACAGAAGAAGATACAAGACAGTGAGAGGAATCTCTTAAGCTTTTCATTAGCCTCACTGCCTTTAGCTGTTTTCACTCGAAGCGAAATTAGTGCTTTTGAGATATTGTTAACAACGCCAGACTCTGTTTGTTGTCCTCAGTATGATGTAAGAAAAGGAGTCCAAGCATACAACATTTTGCAGACAGCCTCACTGGCCTGTAAAACTACTGAGTTCCTCAGAGATTGCTAAGAACCATTACAGCTTCCTTGAAAGATGCAGAATAAGAGAGTTAAGATCTATCTAGCACCACTCTTAGATTAGTCTTCCTCTGAGTTGTAGCATATAGCCTGTGATGGAGGCAGCAGACAGCTAGAGCATGCCCAAAGAAGAAGGAATCAGGGGGTGGGTGGGGTGTGTATCACAGTTGTTTGAAAATGCACACTTCCACTAACTGGGAAAGTTAACATTTGGTATGATGAGCTGCCCTTAGGAATAAGTCTATGTGAAATGGAATTAAATGTTTAATTTTACTGGTAATGAGTCTGCTATAAACTTTAAGTCTATTTGTTTAAAGGGCAACTGATTACAGAAGCACATCTCTGGCTTCCACATGCTTCAAATTAAGAGTAAGATCATTACCAAATATAATGATAAATGATTTAGAATTCCTGTATTACTGGTATCTAGAAAAAACAGAGACTATGGTACATGCAATTAGACTTTGGTGGCAAAGAGCTTTTTTGTGAATAAGTTGAGAGTTAAGAAAAAAAATACATCTGTCTTTATGGCTCCATCTGTATACACACAGTGATTTAGAAGTAAACATTTTACCTCTCAAGTGTCCGGAGAACAAAAGAACAAGAAGAGAAGCTCAATGCAGAGGGTTTCAGAGGAGAGAAATTATTTCATCTGTTTCTCCCACTTCAAAAGTAGGTCTCCTCAGACATCAGGTTATGACTGAGAATGTTGCAGAGATTTATGAAGAGTTTTGTTTTTGCTTCTTACTTTTTTCTAGCACTTCTGGACAGGAATTACAATAGATGAGTGGACATTAAAAATAATTCATAATACTTACAAATTGAGTCACAGCCTCTGCCTCCTCCCCCTCTAACTTCATCTCCATTACAGAACATACATATGAACCTCCCCCGTGTAGGAACAGATTTGTTATTTCTACTAATAGCTCAGAAAGAGTTGCCACTGTTTCGTCGGTCCCAGCCATCCTCCTCTCTGCTTAAAAAAGGGGGTGACTGAATACATGTATCTCTCACTGATGACCTACACATATTTCACTATGCAGCTAACTCATCTCGGCTTCCACGTGCTGACTTCTGCTTCAGTAATGACAGTTCTATATCCCATAGATCCACTGGTACCAGCAAACGCATTCACATCATCTTGTTAATAATGACTCATTTAATTAAACTGATGCTACAGCATACCTTTAACGCTCACTTTGGATGATTTGTGGAAAATGTCACAATTTCTCTATAGTCTACATGATGCTGTTTTCTTTGCTAGGATTTAAAGTCAATATGAACAAGTCACATATAATGCCTTATCAACTAATTCAATCTGTAAAATAATTATAAATTCCATTGGCAAAATTTTCACATTCACAGAACAGATTTAAGACCATATGTCTGTTGGTGATGCAACTGAGAATTCATCCTTGGTTCTCAGACAAGGTATGTTTAAAATTACTGTGTCATATGGTTCCGTGTGCTATGCATTTCCATAACAACATTGTCATGCCATCATTTCAGATGCTTTCAGTCATAGGTCATATTCATCTACTGACCATGCATTCACAGTGAGATATTTAGGTGCAAGAATTGCAAGTTGGAATCATACATTTCTGTAAATATTCTGTATGGAAAAACATGTAAAAAAAAACCCCAAACCAGCTCTACCAAGTATCTTGTACTTCCAGCATGTAGCCTGTGACAGCGAAGAGGACAGAGGGATATTGGGGTCAGCCCTAGGAAACAGACCACTGAAGCAGCTGAGCAGTAGTACTTTAACTCCATTTTGTTGCTCCAAGTGGGAAACTCAAGTACTTAAATAATGCACTAATGAGCTATATAAGCATACAAAAAAAGGCTAAAATTTTTTCATTTGTCAAACCCATCTACTGGGGCATTAGTAAGGATAAGAGTCTTTTCATTGGCAGAAAAGCTAGTAGGGTGCCTACTAGAGTCTCTAAGAACAGCGGCATTCTTGAGAAGTCTTTGAAATAATAAAATGTATCTTCTTGCAGTGGAGAGCTGTTCAGATCTCACTGAAACATACTGCTAAATGTCTCGTGTATTACTTTCACTGGGAAAGAGAAAATGAGTCCCACTATTTCCACTTTCAATGTCTTTCATGGAAGATGAGATATGGTAGTGAACTCTTCTGCTCCAAAACAGCCTAATTGGTTTAGATTTTCAGAGCACCTACATTTCACAGAATGGCAGATTGGTTTGGGTAAGAAAGGACCTCAAATACCATCTTGTTACAAGCCCCCTGACCATCTGCCCAAAGCCCCATCCAACCTGGCCTTGAACACTGCCAAGGACGGGGCAGCCGCAACTTCTCTGGGCAACTTCTGGAGCAGGCTTCTGGCAGGACCTGTGACCCTATGCTGGAACAAGTTTGCTGACAGGGCTTGTGACCCATGCTGGAGCAGTCTGATTCTGAAGCTCTGCACCCTGTGGAAGGGACACACGCTGGAGCAGTTCATGAAGAACTGTGACACATGGAAGGACTCATGTTGGAGAAGTTTGTGGAAGACAGTGTCCCTGTACTGCTGGAGGAGGAGATACAGAGAAATTGGTTTTAAAGTTCAGACCAGGAAGAAGAGGGGTGTGGGGAAAGGTGTTTTAAGATTTGGTTTCATTTCTCTTTATTCTGATATTTTTGGTAATAAATTAGATTAATTTTTCTAAGTTAAATCTGTTTTGCCCGTGACAGTAGCTGCTCAGTGATCTCTTCCGGTTCTTATCGTGACCCACAAGCCTTTCCTTATCTTTTCTCTCCCCTGAGGAGAGGAGTGACAGAGCCGCTTTGGTAGCCATTTGATGTCCAGCACGGGTCAACCCATCACATCCTATCACTACATAACCTTCTAAACAGTCCCACTCCAGCTTTTCAGTAGGCCACTTCAGGTACTGGAAGGCTGCGATAAGGTCTACCTGGAGCCTTCTCTTCTACAGGTTGAACAAGCCCAACTCGCAGCCTGTCTTCATAGGAAAGGTGCTCCAGACCTCTGATCCTCTTTGTGGCTACAACAGCTCCATATATTCCTTATACTGGGGACCCCAGAGCTGTACACCAGGTGAGGTCTCACCAAAGCAGAGTAGAGGGGCAGAATCCCCTCCCTCGACCTTCTGGTCACACTGCTTTTGATACAGCCCAGGATCTGATTGGCTTTCTGGGCCACAAGTGCACATTGCTGGCTCATGCTGAGCTTCTGATCCATCAACACCCCCAAGTCCTTCTCCTCAGGGCTGCTCTTAAACCAGTCCTAATTCTACCGCAACAGCAACAACAACAACAAAAAAGAGTAAACTTTGAGACCTGGGACATAATTCTATGCTTGCAACCAAGATTTGCACAACTGCCTAAAAAGACGTTATGTGGTTAGGACGTGCTATGCTATGGTGGTTTGACCCTAACTGGAGGCCAGATGACCACCCCCTATCACTCCCATTTTCAGCTGGACAGGGGAGAAAATATATCTTGAGAGGTTTAGGAGTTAAGGACAGGAAGAGAGCATTCTGCAACTAGCAAAACAGACTCAACACCGAATAAAGGAAAGAAAACTATCCAATTTATTACACTACACCACACACCCAGTGAAACCAGAGTCAGATAACAAGAAGTACAACCAGGTCTTACAGCACCTCCCCCCACCCCTCCCTTCTTAGCAGACTTCACCTTAGTCATGACTTCTCTCCCTTCTTCCCCTCTCATTGTGGCACAGGGAGGGGAAGGGAATGGGGGTTTTGGTCAGTTCTTTGGGAATTGTTTTCCTTCTTAGCTGTGGGGGACATTCCTCACACTCTTAACCTGCTTGAGTGTGGGGTCCCACACGCAGGAGACAGTGCTCCACGAACACCTCCAACATAAGTCCTTACCCACAGCTCTTCACCAACTGCCTCAGTGTGGCTCCCATCCATGGGGTGCTGACCTTCAGGCCCAGACTGCTCCAGCCTGGTCCCCCACAGAGTCACACATCCCCCAGCAAACCTGCTCTGGCATGGGTCAGTCTCTCCACAGGCTGCAGGTTTTGTTGCCAGGAGCTTACTCCAACTCAGGCTTCCCACTGGGTCACAGTGTCCATTAGGCATCTCCACCCACTCTGGCATGGGTTTCATCACAGGGTGTAGAGAGGATCTCTGCTCCCCATCATCATCCATGGGCTGCAGGGGGACACCCGCTCCACCACAGGTTTCTCCATGGTCTGAAGGGGCATCTTTCCCTCTGGCAAGTGGAGTGCCTCATCCCTCCACCTCTTAACTGGCCTTGGTGTCTGCACAGTTTCTTACATCTTCTCACTCCCTTCTCTGGTGGCATTTTATTTTTTCTCCTAAATGTGATTCCCAGAGGTGCTGTGACCGTCACTGATGGGCTCGGCCTTGGTCAACGACTCCGGCCTTGAGCCGGCCGGTGTTTACTCTGTCAGGCTTGCAGAAAACTAGCTGCTCCTTGCAGAAGCCACCCTTACAGCCTCCTCCTCCACCAGAACCCAAACCATGCAAAACTACAACATATGCAAATTTCAGCCAAAGTGTATGTGGATTCCTAAAACCTTAATTTTTCTGGCAGCTGGAGGAAATCTGATTCTGTTAGCTAGCAGTCTGATCTTCCTTCTTCTAAAGCTGCTAATGATGATGGCAATTTTACCAAATGCAGATCACATCCTAGAATTTAAATCATTAGCTATCATGTTTTGGCATTTAATTTTATATATTCTTGTGTGCAGTACACTCTAAAATGCTAAATGTAAAAACAAATTCCTGTGTAAAGGATTAAACTGGTGCATATTTCGGATTTTTGACATTTTTCTATAAGCCTGTTTATCTAACATTTGCTTCACAATTGTTTCTAAATACACGTATTTGGATTGTGATAAAAACTAGTTATCATCAGCTCACTAACAAAGGTAAAAGATTACTTTTATATTTTTCCTGTTAATTATTAGCAATTCATAGTCATTTTACTAGCATGCATTTTAACTTAAATAGTACAGCTATTACTGGGTAAGTGTACTCAAAATAACCACATTTGAAAACTGGTAATTTCTTTGCACTTAATAACTGCTTTGCTTGTTCGCTGAAAAGGAGCTAAAAGTAAAGCGTTCTAAGCTCTATTTATAGTCACAGCTTCATAACTTTTTTATTTATTCACTAAATATTTTTCCTAGTAGTTTCTGAAGTATGGCATTTTGTCTCAGTATTCAGTTAGGGACACTGTTCTGGAGCTAATCAGTCCCAAGAAGTCCCTGGCATCTCAGAGTGAGGTAGGTTCGTGCATGTAGCTGGAAAAATATAGAAGTAATCTTTTACCTTTGCTAGTGAGCTGGTGTTAACCAGGGTTTTTTTTTTAGTCTATCTATCTGAAAGGTATGTCTATTGGTTACCTTTGCTATTTTATAATTTTACAGATTTATTGTGATATCTCTCCACAGAATATGCTAGATATGATATATAATTATTTCTGCCTTTTGTGTGAAAACAGATTGATTACCCTAATTTTCTTTGTTGTACAGAGAATTGCTCTTGAAGCAGAACACTGGCTAGAAGTGGTTTTCTTTGGGTACGTATGGCTAACAAGCAACCATGTCCATTCCCTAATCCGGAAATTTTTCTTTCATAAGGAAACACTGAGACTTCGATAACTTCAAATCTTCTATATAGGTTAAAATGCCTTCTTGTGTCACTTGCACAAGGAGAGGCAAAATGCCTCTAGAGTCACTTGTGCAGAAAAGATCTAGCATTGGCTTCTCTGCAGTCACTCCCCTTTGCTGACTGTGAGGGCTCATTGACAAATTTGAGCTCGAGATACCTGTCCTGCAGTGTTCCTCTTCCATTCCTTTCCAAAGAGATGACATTTTATACTCAAGAGTCGCCCTTTTTTGCACTAAGCAGTAATATCTGATGGTGGACAGGTACATTTGAGTAGGCAATTTCTTGTGAGGACTGGTGTGAACAAAAAAGAAAAAGAAGTCTCTCTAACCATATCTTCAAAGCTTTTTAGGTCACTAAATCCTTTGGGAGTCAATAGAATTTCAGGAGCTTGATATCTGAAGATATTTGACGATGTAGGGATTAGTTTATACCTGAATGGCCTTTCACTACAAATTTCTATATGTATTCCAGCATTTACAGAAATTGTGGATATGAGCAAAAACTTTGGTACTTTAAAGGAAAAGTGGTATGAAAGTTTTCTGACTCCACTTCGTTTAGCGAAGGACATTGCTGTATGTTTTGAGGTATTTCCAGGAAATATAATGAGTTGACTTCTGGGTATCAGGACTCCTGTAACTCTTCATTTTAAGTTGTACAGATGAATGAATGTAAGAAGACTATTTCAAGGTTTCCAATATATTCTGGAATTTAAATTAAAGATGTTTAGTAAAAAAAAATCATGATACCCAAATTCATACAGGTCACATATTAAGAGTTAGAGTTTTTGTGTATAAGCTGGTTGGCAATTCAATGTATAGACATGTTTAGCAATCTAGAGCAACCAGCAAGTCTACTAAAAATGGAAGATTTAAACCAACGTTGTCTAAGAATAGTTTCAGCACTCAGATTGAAACATTCTGTCATGCAGGTGCTCATCCAAAGGTTGGCAGACGTTCAGTTCACTACCAGAGAAAGCCTGCGAAGGAAAAAATATCAAGATCCCACCCACATACCTAATACTGCATGGTTTCTGCTGTATCAATTGCTACAAGCAAGTCTACAACCTCTTTGAGGCAGAGAAGGTTCTCCAGAGGTTCAGACAAGAATGGTGGGTCCACCATTGCTTCAGAAGTTATTTTGATTCTCTACATAAAAAATATGTGCTGCTAACAACACCCTATTGAAAGTATTTTAATCCTAACAGAGTTCTCTAAGTCTCATTTTATTACATTTAAATCTGCAGTATTTATCTGTGTTATTTTTGCACCTGGTGTTCAACATTGCTGATGTGCAGGATGCTTGCAGGCACGGCGTAGATTTGTATTCTCTGACTTGGTTCAGCCACATTCAGTGCACCGTGGAGGTTGGAGGATGCAAATAACCCTTTCCTGCCGTGCGCACAACCCTGGAAGACGCTGTCACTGCATTGCTTCCTCTGGCTGGCAATCTTTCTCCAGGAAATGCCCACTGCAGGGGGCTGTGGAAGAAGCCCTTGCAGTCACTAGCTACATCCAGCTGCTTTCTGCTTTCCTCAGGAGCAGGGCAGGCAGCTAGAACAAACTCCAGAAATGGTTCTGTGGAACCCAATTTCTGATCTGTTTTCAGCCATCCGCAGAAATGTAAAGCTTTTGACTTCTTAAACTTTGAAAGATTCCTGAATATCAATTTCACAGGAAATATACGACCTTGGTTCATTTTAGAATGATATAACTGATGAAGTTTAGTTTGAACTTGCTATAAACCATGAAAAAGAAGGGTTAAATCTGACAACAGAGAATCTGGGCTGTTCTACCTAACATTTTGTAGCAGGGGAACAACTTGTTCAGTGTAGATAATAACCTAATTATCCCTATTTTTAACTTTAGGATCTTCCATGAATTGTTACTAAGTACCTCCTTCCACTTCTTGTATTAAAATCCATGTTCTGAGATGTGCTAAATCTTTTTTGCATTTTGCAGCAACATCGAAAACTCAACATTCAAGTTACAACAGCTAACCCTGTTAAGCCCACATTAACTAAGATTAATGATTGACAACGTACAGTTAATGCATTTGCTGAGTACTACCTTTATATTCTTTTCCACATTTCAAAGCACAGTCACTCATTCCTGTTGACTGAAATTATTAATTTATATAGAATTACAATCATAAGAAAATCAGATCTATTTAGGGATATAAATCTGAATAGATTAAATATACGGCAGTGTTCTAAAATGAGTTTTAATACCTAATATAGAACTCAATATGAGCCAGGATATTATAAGTGGGGCAAAAAGTACTTACTGGTAGATCAATTTATTTGGGCATTAATAATTGCAGATCATAGGTTGTATATCAGATTACTCAAAATTGTTGACAAGTCAGAAGTGAGTCCATATGTATTTTTCTAATTTTCTTCAGTGATGAATATTCTAGTTTTGCAGTATTAATAAGAAGATTTCTCTGGCATTCAAAAGCCTTAGCATTGCAGTTTTGCAAACATCTATTTTTCAGATTTATAAACAGTGTTTGTGTGTTCTCATGTATGTTTTGGCTAGCAAAAAACATAAAGGTGACTTCAAGAACTAGGATTAAGTTTCAGGAAGCTGCAGGAGTTTTTCTGAAAAACTTAATTCTTATCAAAACAGATATTTCTGCTTTATAATTTCTCAATTTTTAGCCTTGAATTGTTTCACATACTTACTGTATTAACTCTCATTTAAGGTGTGCTAGCAGTTGAGCAAAGTTTTTACTATCACGAAGATTTTATTTCAAATGACAATTACAAATCAGATTGAAAAATCTATAGTGTTCCTGTATAAAATGAGATAGTAGTGAGTCAGAGAATATAAAATCTGTAAGTTTCTATACAATTTAACCATTAATTATTCCGTATACTAATTACTCTTTAACATCTTCATCTTGTATAAGAAGTGTCATTTACAACTGAAACAGTGTCTTTTCCTGCTTGGTTTTCAGAAACTAGTTCTGCAATACTTTGAAAACAAACAGGAAAAGAAGTGTGTAAGTGAAACATTGGTTAGAAAATAACTACAATGGCTTAGCTATGGAAGGCACTGTTTACTTCGTACTGGGGTATTTTTAAGTCCATAATTAGAATTTGTGTGGATGGGACTGTCTGCCAACAAAATGCTTCATTGAGAAAAGCATTAACAGGACAGATCAAATATTTAAGTGCATTTGTATTTTGAATACTGTAAGTTTCTATTATTTCATGAGTCAATGTATAAATATGTATCGGATGATCTAGAAGGGCAAGGTTGTTTTAATTTCCTTACCCGTTTGCGCTCCTTTCTTATAACTTAATTTGCATTGTTGTAAAAGTGACTCTTTCCGGCTTGCTGTTCCTAAGAACTGTTATATATTTTGATGACATTGAAATTACAAAACAAAAACAAACAAACAAAAAATCACCACTGGAAGACTAATTGAGCATCTCATAATTCTGATGCAGTTTGCTCTCACGTAACTCATATTTCACACAGACAACAGTAGTCAGAAAGCGATACTTCTGAAAAGATAAACAATTCAGAAATTAGCAAGTACAAGTTTGTCCATGAAGTCATATTCCAAATCCTGTTTTATCTGCCTTCTGATAGCCATCACACATGCAGCCTGTGATAGAACCATGGGTGCATCCAGTTTTCCTGGGCTTTCATCCTGTAGTGTAACAGAAGGTGCTTTTTTTTCCTACTGTAATAGATTCTTCCTTTAATCACAGTACATTCTGCACACTTAATGAGGTAGGGGTATGTTATCATGTCATTAAAGAATCTATCATGATATATAATAAATGGGAGCTGATTTAAGAGTGTGTCACCTTTGATGTGCTCAAATTTGCAACTGTAATTTTCTTCTTTTTGTATGTTATTTACAGTGATTATAAAAATAAATTCTGTTATATGCAGGTATTTTTAAGCCACATAGATCACTACCTTATTTACTTAGGCCATCTACTTTCATGGCTATTCAGAGCCTTTGTAATTTCATAGGTTTGTAGATTGATTAACTCTATATAACTGCTTATAAACTTCACCCCAAAAATAACATCCTGTCACCTGATATAACACCCCTTATTGAATTTCAACTGTGTGCTCAAAAACTCAGAAATTTTATATCTTCTCAAGTGAATAATAGTTATAAATAAAGAAAACCCATACTTTCCCCTTTAGAGTTAAGCGATTATTTTAATCATTAATCTTTAGTTAGCTTTCTGCCTTTCCCCTAGCTCCAAGGAGGCAGCATCCCAGAACTGAAAACATGTCAAGGTACTAATAGTATTGAAACATAGAAATTTATTAGGGGGCCAGTGCATTAATACAGAAAGAGAATTTCCACTGTCCATGCATACACACTTAGGTTGACCATCTATCTAGATTTACCTGCAGTACATTTGATATACATATTGATAGCTTGGTGTCAGCCTTTTTAAAATATAACTATTTCTGAGGTAGCAAGCCAAGATAAACAATAGCACAAATGCAATAACAAATTGTCTGTAATATTTGAGTCAAGAGCATCAATCCCTTAATGGCTCCAAGGGGAAAAGAAGTTTAATTAGAATGATGGACTGATTTCGGCACAGGTAGAAGCATACTTTCTGATGGGGAGGTCATTCTTCTAATCAGGATGCTTCTTGTAGATAGCAACCAGTTATTAAAGCGGGTTGTCAGACTTTCACCACCTCCATTTAGCTTTTTTCTTTTGAAATGAGCTGCTTTTAAAGTACTATTCAGCTCTACATTGTTTTAATCTCTAAAATAGTATCGATGAACAGTGCACCAAATATACCTCCATCACTCTTGTTTTATCTTATGCCACCTTCCACTTTCAAGCTTTCACTTACACTGTTCTCAGAAAGAACCAGTCTTTCAGTTTGTCCACAGTATAGCTTTGATGCCATCCTTAAGAGTAGTTGTTTTATTTCTGAATTGGAATTGTAAAAAAATGACCACCTTTACATTCTTATGTACAGCTGACCTTTTGATCTAGATATTAGAGTCAGAGTGACAAGCAGTACTTTGTTGCTATTGAGTTCCCTATTAAAAATGGACAGTGTACTCCACATGTAATTTTGGGCAGAAGCTTAATATGAATTCTCCACTTAATGAACTGAATTGCCATACTAGTGGAAAACAGCTATATGATGCAAAGCTGTCTAATGGTGCTTGCTCCTCAGAAGTAGGTTCATGGTATTTCCCTGCCATGCATTGACAGACACAGGGATAGACTGTCTATCTCCAGAAATAGCTATGCCAGTGCAAGCATAACTTTTCTGATGCTTGTCATACCCACCTGTACCTGTATCTGCTTCGTCTATCACCTGGGACAGAGCAGTGACCTCAGAAACCTTTCCTTCTCCTCTTTTCACCAGGAGGGTGCCCTGGGTGAGCAACCAGCCTCCTCTTGTCCTCCAGCACGTGGACAAGAAAAGTGGTCTTAGTTCTCCAGGCCAAGTTGCCTGGTGAATTTTAGACCACAATAGACTGATCTGATGCTTTGACGATGTCTTCTCGGTACTAAAACAGAAACAGCTTCTCTCGAATGACAGAAGCAGTATGGCAAAAACCTTGCTAAAAAGTGGAAGCATTATTCCCAAGTTAAATTTATCACTGAGGATGTTGTCAGCACTTTCATATGTGATATAAAATAATACTTGGATGACTTTGAAAATAGCTCTCAATGTTTTGCACCACAGCATTTCAAGAAATAGTTTTAAGTAAGGCTAATTAACTTCAAAGAAGGAAGGAGTGAAAACGGGTTTCTTTTTTATTTATTTTTTAGCTAAGTGCTGTCTTAAATTAAATGAATCATGAAAAATTAAAATTGTTACAGTGCCACCCCTATAATTTGATCACTGTTTAATTTGATTTTTTGTTTTATTTAATCAGAGCCAGAGGAACCAGCTCATTTGTATTGTAAATTACACAACTCTGCCCTTTATTTCATATATGGTTGATCACTTTTGGCAGATAAGATTGGATTATCTAATCATTGGCTATATGAAATTGCCATTTAATCAATAGGGAAGGTCAAAATTTCTAAATGTGATCCAGAAACAAAGTATGTAAGGAAGTTAGAGGCTGTTGAAATCCAACTAAACTTTTATATGTTTGAGACATTATTATTGACTACAGGAACATTATTAACATAACAAATGGTTGCCTTTATCTTCTCTTGCCACTTAGGGTTTGATGGCCAAACCTGTGCCTCTGGTTATTGATTATAGCTACTGATGACTTGATGGAGTTACCTCTTCTGCTCATCAGTGTCTCAGATTGTTGTTTGAGTCAAGAGATAATGAGTTTTATACTGCCTGTTCTGCAAATATGTAGTTAACAGATAGATGTCTTCAGTCACTGAATATGTCACTGTGAATACAAAACTATTTACTCACTGTTTAAAAAACATATCCGCACTTATTACTTGATAGTCTGTAGATAGTGACAAACTGGCAGGATATATTTCATCCTGCTTCATCAGCAGTCATGTAAGTCAAGCAATAATACAGCATCCCGCCGTCTGCCTTTCCAGTTGTGAATGTCTAGTTATGGTGCTTTTACTCCTTGTAATTCTGCAGACATTTTTTTTTTTCTGGATGACTCTTGTTGTTCTCAGGTTATTGTCAGGTTCATGACCTCACTAATGACTTCCTCTAACTTCCACCACCCATCCACTGCCTTGCCAAATGTTTGAAATGTATGTTGTGATATCTAGTTTGAATGACTTCTGCTGTGTGTTCCTCCCCCTCTTATGGCATTTATTTCACACCTTTTTTATCAGCACAAATACAAATATATTGCCAGCTAAGTGAGTCTTGATACTCCTTTCTCTGCATAGTTTTCAGCTATTAATTTCAGCTCTTTCAGAATTTTAAAATTTATTATATACAGTATACTAATTGGTAAGAAGGTCCAGTAAGACAACATAGGCATAGAAGGATGTTGATGCCTGAAAGCTTAATAATCTCAACAAACACATCTGGGTACCCATGCAGAGGGTTTTGCCACCTATAGAGACAGAGCAGGAAGCTTTACTGAGTAATGGTAAGGAAATATGTTGTTTGGGGAAGAGTCTGTTCCTGGCACATATGTTGTTCATTAGGATGAAGGATAGGGAACAGAGACTGCTGGGTGTTTTTTGACAGTAAGTGTAAGAGGCACAAGTTTAACAATCCAAACCTGGGGTCAGCAGGAAATATCTGTATCTGGTCTTGCTTGGAATTTTCTGGAGAAGGTTTTGCTGTTCAGTGACAACCCAAGATCCTCAGGCATCCTGCAACTCTTTATGTGGGGATAAGAAACCGGAAAGGATCATAGTGACAGTGCTGAGAAAGAGTTTTACATAAGCAATTCTTGCTGAGGTTTTATGGGCCTTATTTGGAACTTCCTGTGTAAACTGATATTCTGAAAGCAGAAGGTTAAATGAGTCAGAGGAGCAGGACCATCCTGCAGAAGAGAAAGGTGGCAAAAACAGAGCAATGATCGTGATAGGCAATAACAACCGAATCATAGCAAGTCAGTTCTCTGCTCTGTGGCTGCCCTTAACAGACCCTCAGAAACTGATTCCAAATTAATGTCTAAAAAGGCAATTTTCAGCAATATGAGAAGGATTTCAATTTCAGACAACACTCAAGGCTTCTCCTAGACTAAATCATTCATGTGTGATTTAGTCTAGGTTATCCTGCTCTAGCAGGGGTGTTGGACTAGATGATCTTTCGAGGTTCCTCCAACTTCTAATGTTCTGTGATTCTCCTGGCACAGTACTTGCTACTTGCACTTTTATGGACCTCACAAAGTGATCAAGGGTTGGTAGGAGTGTGTGAAGGTTGGTAGGAGTGTGTGAAGCTGAGCCAAATGGCAATGGACTATAAGACCAAGACAAATCATGGGACTCAGACGTACACGTTTCTTGTTTTAACTCACTCCAGGATCACATTTCATCACTTACGTGTCTTTTTGCTGGTAGCAGGCATGTTAGTAACCAAATGCCTCTGTTTCTAAATCACAGGCATATGCAGGGAAATATTCCAATTTTTCTTTCCAAATTAACTGTATTCCAAAGTGGTTAAATATAAAAAAATACCTGCTGACCTCACATGCAATCAGACATCTGCTGTGCTCATTCTGGACCAAATTAAATCATAATGTAGTAATGGCTTTTTGACCTGAATGAATCCAACATTTATTGCTTTTGTAGTCATTTTTTCTTCAGCTGCTTTTCCTAGTCTGAATTTTGTTTGGGGTTTTTTTTTGTTTGTTTGTTTGTTTGTTTTGTTTGTTTGTTTCTGGAGCACTGTCTTCACAATAAGGACAAACTAAGAAGAAAAAAATATCTTTTTATAAAACACTGACATACACAACATTACTAAAGACACCTTGCTAAAATTTATGTGTCTCATTTATTTCATTGGTAATTTTATTGGGTTCTTGTGAATAGAACTATACAACTACAAAAAAAAATTAAAAATTCAATGAACTTTTCCCAGTCTTCAGGTCATAAAAATAGACAGAAAAATGCATGCATATGTTTTGTATAAAAGTTTAAAAGATGAAGCAACAGGTCAAAATCTAGTTGCAAACCTCTCAAGAATAATAAGACAGTAAACTTGACGTTGCATGATATTTGACATACAGCAAATCACTATTTACATTTTATCCCAAAACATTTACCTGAGAAAAGGTCATGGCGTTAAATTTCGAGACATTTACAGCAATTGCCAAATGTTTACTATCTACATGAATGTCATGCTTCTTAGTCAAAAGAAGGTTGATGCGCTAAATGTCAATTATTTCAAGTTGTTTGATGGCAGCACAGATTGCCAAGCAATATAAAAAGAGGTTTAATAAATATTATATACACTGTTAACCATTAATCTTGCCTAGCAGAGGTTAGAGTTTCACATAGAGAGGATTTATGACAAGCAACAGTGCAGGACATTAAAACTCAATTATTGCTGTCCTGGATGAAGGCATTATCATTAAGTTGTGGAAGCAGTACCTTGTTTCTTTGATACTGCTGTCAAACTTGGGAAAGCATCAGGAACAATTAAATTACTTCAGGAAATCATGCCATTATGCTTCTCTGCAATATTTTGTCCTTTTCAGAATAAGCAATGAAAGGAGTCATCAGTACCCTATTGCAAGAAATCTAGAATTTTGAACTGCATCTTCTATTGAACTGTGTGCAAATTTTTGCTGGGATCTCAGGTCCTTGGAGCTAACAAAAGCTGACATCAAAATTATGACTATAAAGTACATGTAAGCTATGCATGCTTAGTAACCTACATATGCACCTATTCCAGAGCAAATATTAACTATCTAGTCTGATTTTTAAAAATCTGATGTGAAATGTTGATATTTGTTCCTTTATCTAAATATATGTACTGTACATATTCATATATTCCTATCTGTATGTAATTCTTGTAGATGATCATTTTACTTGTGTAACCTAGAAACTGCAAACTTTTGTTCAAAGCTGTAAATTGATCATTGCTTCAAATCCTCAATCTCACTGTTGGATCTTAGCTTTCTGACATTTTTTTCCTGGAAGTTTAACTCTCATTGCCAATACCTGAGCAGAATGCCCAGTGCCAGTGCTCTGTGATGAATTAGGAATTTTCTGTAAAATACAATGGGCAAAGCCAAAAGGAAAACAAATATTGTGGCACAGTGGATAAATCTTTGACCTCCTTTCTGAGTTGTTGAACACACCTCAGATCCACAAACACTGTGTGTGTCCCCAGTGTTAACAATTCTGAAAACAATGTTTTTAGTCTGTTAGAACATAGAATAACCATCAGAAAATAGTCTTGACTTCTTCATTGTCACTGCAGGTAAAGCTGCCACTGTGATCTTAACACCACAGCTAAACAAATTCAGGATAGCAATGTTTACCTAAAAATTTATATTCTCTCTTTTACCATTGAATAATTGAGCAGGTATCAAATAGCAATGTTTCAATTATTCATTAAGTTTTTTCACTTACTAGAAAAATGGCTGTAGGCAAATAAGTGTCACTTGTATTAAACTGCAAACATCTTCATGAGGTTTGCTAATCAGATCTTCACTGCTTAGACCACAGAGAATCTTTATTCATCTATAGAAACACAGTAAATTTACTTGCTTATTTGCCACAAAAAAATCTGATAAGCAAAAAGGTTACTCCTCTATGTACACTTGTGGCCATATCTATACTAACAGACAACAGTGTTTCCTTGCTCTCAGGACAAGTGGATGTCTTGGCTTACTTCTGTCCAGGTAAATTCCTCCCTCCTTCCTGCTCCAAACCATAAGCTCCCATCCATACTGCTTTACTGGACCACTTCCTAGCCCAAGCTATCCAGCAGTTCATGCCAGGGCGCTCCTTGGGAAGACGGTAGCTGGCTCAGCCACAACCTTGATACAGAGGCTGGTAAAAATTAAGCACTGAGCAATTGCGTGCCAGTGTGCAAGCTTTGGTCCTACACTTCAGTTTACTATAATAGATGCAGTCTGTATGTCCCCTTTCCTCTTATGTCGAATGCCTTCTCTGCTTCTCCAACACTGAACAATAACCCACTTCTCTTCTGGGCTTTGTCTTCTTGTTACAGTCACATATTTTTCAGCATTGTTTGCCAGTTGACAGGACACTTGATTTATTCCTTCTTTGCCCTACATAAATAGCCACACAATGTGATAGTCCGTAGATAGCCAGGCTCCCGTTACAATTAGTTTCTTCCACAACTTAAAAACACATGCTTTTGTAGCTCGAGCCAGGACAGTATTGGGAAATTCGAACTACAACTGGTTTATTTGAAGCTGACCATCTTTACCCTGCTTTAGTTCATTTAGAGGACCTTTCTTAGGTTTCCACTCAGCATATGCAGTGGGAGAGCTGGAAGAGTGTTAAATAAGAATGACCCAGGACTGCAAAGATAAATCAGATCCAGACAAGCGAACAATTTCCATGTCTGACTCAAACTTCTGTTGCACATTTCATTGCATAACCTATCACAGTGATAGGCTCACTGTAGGATCCCCCAAAAAAATCTTTGAGCTCTTGTGTTTGGTGAAATTGTTTATGGCTTTCCCCTAATTATATTAGCAAACACCTACATTAAAAGGCAGTAGATCAAAGCACTCAAGAGTGTGAAAATGTAAGTCAAGATGTTCCACACGGTCTTAACTCTACTGTCTTATTTATATGCATGAATCCATGCTATTGTTTCTGAAGGATGCCTTTCTTCATGGGTGGGATTCTTCTCTGCATAAAGGTTTTGGTTTTAGTTTTATGAAAGTAAGTAAGAGAAGACTGGACTTCAGGGACACAAAGATGTAACTGCTTATAACAAACTAAAATCTTTATGGACTGTGGCATAAATAAAATACAGATGAATTACCCTTGACAATAAAGCCACCTTCTCCTGTTAAATAGAGTTGTAAACCATATGATGTGTTGATGTTTTAGGACTGGAATGTGTTTGGACTAAGTCAAGAGAAACAGTGTTTTGACAGTGGTAAAATATAATGTAAACTATTGTGAATCTATTGTCTGATATATGCATACAATGCTCGATAAAAGTAACGCTCAGATTTTAATGATTCCATGATGAAACTGCAAAACGAATCTGTCCTTTACCAATACAATATTGTAATTCAGTTTATTACAGTCATGAATATGGTATATACTTAAGTAATTGTTAGATCTTTTAGCTGATTTGGAGATAAAAATAATAGTTTATTGGAAATATTTCCAAAGTTGGCATCTTAATTGACCATTTAGCTGATTTGGAGATAAAAATAATAGTTTATTGGAAATACTTCCAAAGTTGGCATCTTAATTGACCTCCATCCTAGGTTTGTTAGATGTCTTTAAACAGCAAGTGTGGAAATTGCACAACAATAAGAAAAGTGTTAGTTCCAAAGTCTTTATCACTAAAAGCTAAACACTAACAACAAATCACTCAGGTTCTCCTCACAAAACTGGCTTGATGGAAACAGGATGTAGATCATACATGAATAACCAGAAAAATTTTAAAAGTTTAGTGGCTTCTTGCATATGTAACAATGCAGGTCTACTTTTAAGCAAATTATCTAGATCCTTTTTATAGTCTCTAGATAAAAAGACACTTCTAAAATATAAGCCTTCTAAAGTGGACTTCTGAGTAAGGTAAAATAAACTGTTCTTTACAACATTTCTTTCTTTCCATCAGCTGTAAAGAAAGTGATGATACTGTAAACATGGAAATTTGGTGAGATAAATTTGCTTTCAATTTAAAGATTCAGTATTAAATGGGAAATAGCAATGTTCCATATTTATTATTTGCCTAGTATTGTTGCAGTTTAACACAGGAGGTTGCTGTATAATAAAACATCTGCACTAAATAAGGCAGCTTCTTTTGTATGTGCCCTAAAGGAAGGGGAGAAATTACTGTACTGGTGAATGTCTGTAGGCAACACCTTACATTCCTTCAAAGCTTCACACTAGTGTTTCTATGAAACGCTCAGTGCACTCGCTCCACTAGGTTTTTAGACATCCTTCGTAAATGCACTGGCAGAGTGTTTATAGAAACTTTATTTAAAGTTAGCCAGAGGGCTTGGCTCCTCACCGAGGGAGAGCCGAGAGCAATTCAGCCCCATGGCTCTCCCCAGCTAGCAGGAGGATCTTCTCCCCAAGTCAGGGAAGCCAAAGAGTAGTTTTAAAAAGCATTCTGTTACCTCTTTTCCACATTCCTAATGTTCTGAAAAGTGCTGGTACTGTTTCCATCAAGGTTTATATTTCCTTCCTCCACACCCTCATCCCCTCCATATTAACTTCTTACTGTTCCCTGTCCAGATGGACATGCATTGGAGAAGAAAATTTTTAACTGATAGTCATAAACCAGGCTTTGGCAAGCTAAGCCAAAACAAATTGCTCATTTTTCAAGAGCTCACCTTTGTCAGAGGCACAGAAAAATAAAATAAAACTCTTTGGAAGATGGGAGATTTCTTTTTTGCAAGGAATTGAACTGATTTCAGCTTAAATATTTGAGTCTTTCCTAATAACAAAACCCCTCTGACTTCAACAGTGTTTGGAAGAAGTGAGGATTTCACGATTTGGTAGTTGTAGTGTCTTGTTTTAAGCAACTCAGTGGAATGAAGATCCACTTAGGATTGACAAACTAAACAAACCATCTATTATTTTTTTTTTCCAATTTGCTTTCTACTCTCACCTCATCACAGTCATCTCTATATGCCTGTGTGCACACACATACAAGGGAAGCAGGGGGATCTTGCCGTCATTTCCTGGGCATCCCTTGACCCTCTAAATTAAGACTGAACAGTGCTAATGCTCTTCTTACCCTAATATCTTAGAATATCTCCTTGTCCTGGCACATTTGGAATTTGAACTTTACCCATACATGGGGTTACTGCTACTCTTTACACTTTCATAGGCATGGTCCTGGTGGCATCATGGGTTGTGCCCATACAAATTTTAGAAGAGCCCTTTCTTGTCACTCTTAGTGAATTGCTGTCAAAGGCTATTAAGATCATGGTTATCCTACCGCATGCTGGTTTTGAACCAAAGCTTGTATCATCTGCTCTGTGGCTAGCTATAGGAGAGTTTGCTAAACTACAAGTCATTTACCATAACCAATGATCATCTAGAATGTTTGTTATTATGATGGACTGTCCTGTTAAGAGCTTCAGTGTTTTGACATCCTTTTCTGTGTATTCAAGGAGCTTTTGTTCGTTTTGTCATGCTTTAGACAGGTTAGAGCATTAGGCATCACTGCTTGATAAGGTTTGCTGATTTAGGTCTTCTGCTTATATATCTGTGTTGGTGAAGCCTGTGGTTCTGTAGATTTCTTTTTGTACTCTAACAAGCTCAGCTAAGCTTCTTAGCTATTCTTATTTGCTTTGGCTTGTGCTAGTCCAAACTGTTAGTCCTAGGCATGAAATCCCAATTCTTTGCAACCCATCAAAGTTCCTTGGTTACATATGGTGAGCCATTAGCTGAAACATGGTCATCATGAAGAACAAGTCTGATGCAGATTACCATGGTAGGATTAAGCTCAATGATGAATAACACAGTTGAATGACGTAAAAAAATAATTTTTAATAATTAACTATTGGTAATACTAGTTTCCCTGTCCTCAGATAGGTCAGTCTACGGTCAGTTGTTGCCAGGTTCTGCTAGATTCATTAGAAACTAACCAAGGTACCTTGTAGCTTTCTCCTGGTATTTTGCACAAATAAAATAGTTTATTACTAGTTCTTCTGCCTGTGCATTCATGTTGACAGTAAGATGTTTGTCTTGTCCATCTTTTACCTAGCAGCATGTAGAGGGATTCAAAGGCATTTTCTTTGGGATCACTGTTTAATCTTGCATGAATAATAGTCTCTTTTACACAGCAAATCTGTTTTCCATTTGAACATGCCAAAAGAACCTGTTTGAGGGCAGAGAAGGACTGTTGTGCAATCTTTTTTATAGTCTTCAAAGAGATTCAATATTTTATTTCTTCCTGATTTTTTTTAGCTTCTTTCTGATTTCATCATTTATGCTGCTGATTTATGTACAGATGAACAAACTATTTGTAGTATTGAGTGACTCTTCCTCCCAAAGTCTTCCTCCACCTTTTGAAAAATTTTATCCTCCCATTAAACTTGCAGGAGCATGTCTGTTAGAAAACATTTTCTGTTTTGATATGCTTGCCGTTTCTTATTGAGATGCTTTTTACATAGTTTTTATACTTTCAGCACACCTTTTCCAAATAGTGGAAACTCATTGCAATCATTCCAGATGATCTGCTGATGTAGGACTGAAGATCTACTATGTTGCTGTGAAAATCTTGTTAATGATACCACTGAAAGTGGGGATGCTCAAGCTTTAGATACATTGGATAAGAATCCCACGTTGCATCTTTATGTTAATCTTCTCCATGACCTTTCAAGATACCTTTTCCGATGCTGTGGTTCTTCCTGTTGGCAGCAGTCATCCTGGCTCACATGCCACGTTACTATGTTAGAAAATAGATGTTAACCCAGACAAGACCCAGGTACGCTTCTGAATTGTCTCAGCCATACAAAGCTGGCAGTAGATTTTCTACAAATTGAATTATTTTATTTGATGATGTTATTCTTGCTTAAGAATACATAGGACTGTGATTTTCATAGAGGATTTTTGTACCCATATTTAATATTTCTTTTCTCCACTCCATGCAGTGGAGGTCTTACATTGCCTCCTAGTTTTTCTGATGAAATGAATGTCAATGATGTGGTATTAACATGTAGCATAAAACTTCACCTTTTTCTCTGAGGTGCATCTTATTGGTATGGACATGATGATGGGTTTTGTGGAATTTTATTCTGCTTTTCTTTTGAGTCTATGAAGTCAGGCTTTCTTGAATGTCTGTGCTGCAATAGAATCATTATATATTTGGTTTTAGCTCTGTCCCACTAAAGACAAACCTCTTTGTATGAATGTTATTTTTCTATTTGAAATCACACTTAACTGTCAGCTCTCGTTGGGTACTTCCTCCAAGCATTCTCCTGGTAGATCCATTCTCCAGGTGGGTTCTTGGTTTACATGCAACTGCAATTTCATAGAGGAAGTTGCTCAGAAAATAATGGACTCAGTCATCTCAAAAAGCCCATGAGGATTTCTCTCTCATCTGTATCAATTGGCAAATATCAGGCCAGGAGAGAGATATATTGGAAATGAAAACCTAGAAGGGCTTCATATCATGTTTCAGCAGAGGATTTGGAAAAGAACATTTGCTTAGTTTTGTTCTCAGCAGTGCAATTCAAAGTCCATGGGCAATAAGTTGTTCCCTTTGTAATTCTGATATCATGTTTAAACATGACACAGAACAGGGTAAATTAAACAAGCTTTTTGTTTAAGACTCCTCAAACGTAATCTTCAGTCCTAGACATTCGCTGCTGCACATGTGCAAGCACACATTGATGCAAAGTGGTAACATCCAAGAGTCATTTCCTGAGCATCTGTTAAGGTGTAATAATACATCAATTATCTAACTTGCCTGTGCTTAATAGAACAGTTATGATGTCTCATTCAATAGAAGGACAGTCTTCACTAAGCAGAATGCATATGTGCAGGCTTGAGGATTTCAGTGAAAACCATATTTTATTAAGCTGATTGTATCGATTTTCAGTTTGTCTTAAAGTATATTGTTCTGAGGCTCCATCAGTTCCCATGTAGCAAAACTGAACACTCATCAAGGAAAACATGTCAAACTTCCCTTTAAAAACAATGTATGATCTGTTGTTTTTATAAGCTACTCTTTGGGGCTTGATGGTTTAGTGAAACTTGGGGTGTCTGAACTCCACTTGAATGCACTGGTAAGAACTAGTATAAAAACTTTTCTGCTTTATGTTAATACAAAGGTCTGGGCCATCTTCCAAATCGAGTGAAATATGTCCTGGGAATTGAGCCTGAAATTTAAACCTGAGCACACCATTAAATAGCACACCAAAACCAATATTTTTGCTTGTTTGTCACTATGTACTCACTGGGAAACTGTTTTAGAGCAAAAAGTGAGAGACCAGAATAGGCTGAATTATTTTTTTAAGCACCTAAATATTAGCTAACTCGTCTATTTTTCTGTGACAACATTCTATTCCTATTTTTACCAGTTAGGACACATACTTTATTGTAAATTTTTTGGAAGTCTTTTAAAAACACTCTTCATTAGCCCCTCCTACCAGAGCTGTGTAAAAACTTGTTGAAAACAATCAGTTGCTATTCCATGTTATTTATGTAAAGTTTGCACCAAGTAATTTTTTTAAGATGCAACTTGTTTAGATAATTGGTGACAAATATCCTAGCAACTAGGATATTTTACAGTTCAGCTTATAGCAACAGGGTAGTAAGTTTCACACCTAAAAGCTGAATTCCTGGCAAAGGTGACGTTAGGAATTCCATTCCAAATGAAGCAATCAATCAATATTCCTCCTCTGTTTACTCTCCAATCTTTAGAACTGATGGTTACGCTGGCTAGATAGATTTACTTAGAACAGTGAAAGACATTCAGAAAGTCCATCCAATTTCTTGATTTATTTGCTATTGATGCATAAAATAAGCTTGTCTGTGAAATAGCCATGTTGAAATTGCTATTCTCATGCATTTTTCATTGCTATTATTCGGCTAGACTGACTCTTGAGGGTCAGATTAAAATTCATTCATCTAAAGCTGCGCTGGTGACAGTAGATAGCCTCAAATTAGCTCTTCCAGTTAATATCTGTACCAGTATTTGTAAAACCATTAGTACTGTGAATATTCTGATTGGGCAGTACATGTTTTAACAGAAATTCTTTTAACCTTCTGTGCAATGAAAACTTAAAAAGCACCGCTTGATATTCCTGACATTTAATTCAGCCTATGCCAGCACAACATTGTGGTCCTCACAAAGTCTTTTATTGCTGGTGATGAGAGGTCATTGCTTATTAGATAATCACATCCTTTCCCTGCAATACTGGGCATACACATTTAATACAATTATAATGCTTAACACTTATATAGTGCTTTCCTCCCAATTGCTTTACAGACATTATGTAATTAAATTCTCAGCATTCTTGGGAAATAAGCTAACTCCTTTTTATAAAGAGGGATATTGGGCCAGAGGCAATAGCAGCATTTTCAAATATAGTCTTTAATTTTCAAGCTGGAAATTGGAGCTGAACACGTCTGAAGATCAGGCTGTGTGGCACCAAAATTACCAGTCATTTTTAAAGCTGTGGCATACAGTGTGCTACCACAGGTCACTGAAGTAGCTGAGGTGAGAAATGGGATTGGAAATCCATCCATGATTCTTCAGGCTTAGAGGGAGATACCAAAATCTTTCTTTCATGTAGATGGATTCTGCAATGTGTATTGAGGCAAAGTGCCAGCTGCCTTTGAGTATACACAGGCAGGCCCTGTGGAGCACATCTATTGCTTCCTATTTTGGATGACACAAGGTTTCTGATGAAGAGTTTTAATGCACGATCATGCTTAAGCTATAAGTCAACTTCTTCCAAACCTTGCTGAATCTTTTGCCTCACAGGAGCACACTGGAGCATGAAGCAGGGCAGCAGGAGAGAAAGCAGATGCCCCACTTACAGAGTGAGGTTGTTCCATAGGAAGCAAGAAGAGGCAACAGCTGTCTGACAAGGTCTCCACCTGTGATCTCCGTCCCTCAGCATCAACAGTTTTGACAGCAACAGACACAGGGGAAAGCAGTCCCTTTTGTGGGAGCATCAACACAGAATGGCACCTTCCTCCTCTTTCTCTGGGGAAAACTGATGAACCACACTGAAACATTTCATAGGCCAGATTAGCATTACTTGCTGCCAGCTGAGCAGCATAGTATCTCTTCACATCCCTCTCCCCCTTCCCCATCAGCTCCACTTCCAATGCCCTCTGTCTCCTCTCTCTTTTTTGTCTTCTCCCCATCACAGCCCACTACTTCACAATGCACATGATACTTTCCCTGACACTATTGTTTTCAACTCCCTATTTAACACCCGCCTCTCCCTGAGCTGTTGCTGCCCTTTGTTCTTCTCTTGCTTCTTTGAAGTCCTTCTTGAGACCTTTTTCAATATTCAAAACCTGGATATATTTAAGTTACTAACAACCTTGTAGTCAAATGCCACCTTCATCCTCCTTGAATTCTCCTTGAATTTCAGCATTATAGTAACTGCCTTGAGATATTACCTTCCCTTTGTTTTCACAGCTCAGTCCTCTACTGTTTTGTCTCCTACCTCTCAATATTTATTTAGGTTTCTATTCAGAAACATGATTAAACGAATTTCTGTTCAGGGCAACAGTGAATCATATGCTCATATGCTTAAATAATATATTGAATAAAGATGCCTTTCTGACCCAGAGCCCAAGCAGCTGTTTGGATGTTCCTCTTTGCCATTCTTGCCTTTAGGATCAATAATCCATTGCTCCGCACAATACCTGTCAGTATTTCATCTTTAAGAAATCTCCCTCTCTGCTTCAGTCCTGTTTCCCTCTGCTCAACTCAAGTGTCAGAGATAGACTCGCTCATACATCTTTGTGAGTTTCCTATGTCGATTTAATCATCTAATGGCCAAAATTGGACTTGACCTTTTTTCCTTAAGCCCCTGTTTTGCCCCTTTTGCTTTCCTCTTTGTAGAGTATTTTCATGTTCTGAAGTCACCCTGTGGGTGCATTCTCAGTCTGAAATCATTACTTACTATACTTACGATTATAATAAAGCAGACAAGATGATGTTCATCAGTGTTGATTATCATGAGGCTGTTTATCATGTTCTAGTGTTTCTGTATTGTATTACTCATTTCTGTCTAGCGCTGTGACTGTAGGCATGTTTTAGGCAAAAAACAAGAACAAATATTCCCTGGCCTAAATTCTTGTACTCCAAATTGAACCACATCATTAAATAAACAAACTCCTAAGCTCTGTGTTGAAAGATGTAATGCAGTTACAGTTGGGGGGTTAGGAGTCCGCTTTGCTGATCCTGTATTTGGTCTGCTACTTCTTTCCTTTCTGTTGTGGGTTTTTAATAGACATATAGATACAGACATACAAAAATTATGGTGAAGTAAGGATGGGTTGGCAGTAGAATCACAGGGGAGAAACCAAATGTCAGGAGTTTCAAATCCTGCTGAAACCAGGTAGTGATTCTAGTCCCTCCAGTAGGCTTTAGATTGTGTCTCAAGGGAAAGCAGACAGAAGGTCTACTAACCAACCAAGGCAGTCATTTTGCCAGTAAATATAAAGGATATGGAGGAATAAATTTTCTGAGGTGATTAAGTACGGATATTAGGATGCTACTGAAGAAATTAATTCCATGTTAGTAAGTGAGCATTTGTGGGAAAAAAATCTTTGGATTGGAAGCAACCCGTAGTACGAACCATAGGTGTGTGTTGCCTTGCCTGAGCTTGGAAGAAGGAGTGGAAAGCATTAAGGAACCAACAAGGAGACTGGGGGGCACTTCTGAGCACATGGAAGCTTGTTCTATGTCATCACACAATATCTGCCAGGGGTTTCTTGGCTTTTCTTTCTGCGAGGTGACCATAAAGCAATGAGGTATAGATATGCTTAGTGAGTGCATGCAGTACACAAAGTCCATCTGTACGGGAAAGCACAATACCAATGAGAGCAGTAGATCCGTGGTAGCTTGCATGTAGTCCAAAGTGAATGAATCATGGTCCTTGGAATCAAGCTATCTTGCAATGAGCCAACTGATGCCACTCTGAAAGTGTCATGTTGCCTTCCTTCTGGCTTGGAAAAGGTGATTGACAGAGGTAGCTTCCATTGTGTGACTCATTGCATGTTCCCTGGTGGCCATGGCCATGGCTAGTGTTTTAGATGTATGGTTAGAGATTTAAAGATGCCACGCTGGAGTGAAATCTCTATTATTTTTAACATAAAACAAAGTGCTGGTTATATAACAGAACATAATAAAAGTGCTAATAAAAAAATGTAAACACCATTGCCATCTTGTGGCTCAAAGTTGCTTCAACAGACTTTTATGAACAGATTATATACTCCCTCTGATGTTCTGTAAACATAACACATTTTCAATTAAAGAGGCGAATCAAAGTGGCACAACACAGAAACAATGTCCAGACCTGCACATCAGAATCAATTACAAGAGTGGAGAAACAATCCTATTTGTCTAGAAGGACTAATCACGTGGCCAGCCGTCGGGAGCTGAGAGCACACAGATTATTATTGAATGAAATAGCACTAGGTATATCTTGCTGCTTTGCAATAAAAGAACATTCTGCAAGTATAAAACTTTTGGATCACTCTTCTTAATTTTTTTTGAGAAAAAATGACTCATTTACAAAGTATGAGCCTGTGATGTTTAAGGCAAACACTGCTTAGATTTCAACAGGGTAAAATGTGCTGCTTTTTAAAATAAGTTTTATGTTGTGTAATATTAGATAGAGACTGCTACTGGTATACCCATATCTGCAGGGGTTTAGGTTTTATTCTTTGTTTCTCAGTTTCATAGCAGCTGCCCCTGAAACTAGTCCTCTGAGCACTGATAGGGAATGTTGTCCTAGATCAGATGAGTGGTCTGTGTGTTTTAGACATGAATTTCCTTGGACACTTGAGATTGACTGTTTGTTTTACAAATAATTTAATTTTGTGAATTGTTTAATCAAATAATTTTTCAGAAACTATTCCAGAGTATCAGATTTCATTTTCCTTATTTTCTTTTTCTATATTCACTGACCAACAGCTAATGAACAGAACTGGGCAGAAAAAAAAGTATTTGTCCCATTGAATTGCAATGTTTTTTCCAAAACTTCTCCTGCTCTGTGCTTGTTAGACCTCAGGACCACAGATTTTTTTTCAGACACAGATAGAGACATTGACCATAGTATGGCTGGTAGCCTTGTGTTTATGGCACTTGATCGAGATGCTAACAGCCAGAACAAAGGTCCTCAACTGCTGTTCTCATATTCCATATAACAGTTCACTGCAAAATTGTTCATTCTCATGGGATTTTTATCTCTGTCTGCTCTTGAACTGAAAGCCCTGCCTAGACAGAAAAAACTTCTGCCAATAAGACATTCTCTGTTTTTTCCCCTGCTTGGTTTGTATTTTTCATTAACTGTTTTCTTAACTTTTTTATCTAGGGAAAGCTTCTCAGCTTCAACCGGAATATTGAAACAAACAGCTTGTGAACAATTTAAATATGACACAAAAGACTGATGACCAATGACCTAAAACTACAAAGTTCAAATATAAGACATTTTGATTAATTTATTAATTCTATTTCTGCAGTGTTTTATTTTGGCAAAACATTAAGATCCTGTTCAGAGTTAACTTAAATTTGTGCACAGTCTGAATTCTCTCTTTATATATCTATGTCTCATGTGGTTTTGTGTAAGAATCTATCGAAGCCAAATATCGTATAGATATTGATTAATGTAGAGCCATGAATTTACTTTACTCTGCTGAGACATGATGTGATTCTATAACATAGTAATAACATCTATGAATTTGAGCCCAATAAAGAAAACAGTATAGTATCTAAAATGAGTTACTTGTAGGATATAGGTTATGTTTTTCACAGAATCACTAGGCTAGAAAAGACCTTTGAGCATTGAGTCCAAGCATACCTATCCTCTTCTAAACTATATCCCTAAGTACCTCTTTTAAACACATCCAGGATTGGAGACTCAACTGCCTCCTTGGGCAGCCTGTTCCAATGACCGACAACCCTTTCAGTGAAGAATTTTTTCCTGATGTCAAATCTGATCCTATTCTGGAGCAGCTTGAGGCCATTCCCCCCATTACCTGTTGCTTGGGTAAAGAGATCAACACCCATCTCTCTACAACCTCCTATCAAGTAGTTGTAGGTGACAATAAGGTCCTCCCTCTGCCTCTTCTTCTCCAGGCTAAACAACCCCAGTTCCTTCAACCACTCCTTGTAAGGTTTGCTCTCCAGCCCCTTCACCAGCCTGGTTGCCCTTCTTTGAACAAGCTCCAGGACCTCAATGTCTTTCTTATAGTGAGGGGTCCAAAATTGAACACAGTACTAAACTTTTGTTTTACAATGGCCTGTTGAGGCTTCAGCCACTATGGCAGGCAAACAGATTTGGTCTGGATTGAATCAAAATTGTTATCACCATCTAGATCCAAATATAAAACTACCTAGTATTACAGCACCTGCTGCCCCTGGGGTGACATCTACACTCAAGGTACAACAATGCCAGAACTTTGATAAGGGGGCCACCTAGGAAATGTCAAGGAGGAAGCTGCCCTCCTGGCAAATAGGAGTTCCTCCCATCATGTCAGGCTCATGCACAGGTCGTCTTCCTTTGGCTAGGGAGAAGCAAAGGAGGCCTGGTTGTTTGATAGTGTACCTTTTTGGGAGACACAAGTTATAGACTTTGCTGTAGTAAATATTTCTGTCTCCTGCATACAGCTTTTATGAGAAGATTTGAGAGTGGTTACTTCACAGTGCATCAGGAGCTAGTGGCTGGAATGTGCTCCTAGGAGTCAGAGATTGTTCAACATAGGGAAGAATGTAGAGATTTGAGTTGCTCTCATCTCAGGCTTCTTCTCTTCTGCTTTGCTGATTTTAAAGACTGATCTGTTAGATACCTTCTAGTAGGTAAAGTAGGCTGCCCTTATCAATGAACTCTCCTGAGGTGAAAGCCTCTGGCTTTTGAGTGTTCTGAGAAGAACCAATATGAGCAATTTACTTCCTCAGTATTGAGACCTTCAAGCACTAAGCAGACACTGATTGCAGTTTTGGAGAATCTTTCATGTTTTCTTCTTCTATCAATCAGTTCCTTTACAGACCACCTCTACCTAAACAAATACACAGATCTTTAAAAAAATGCATCTTGTTTGATTTTACTGATCCCCATTGTGATATTTCAAATATTTTCATCGGTCTCACTAGAATACAAATACTGCACATGCACTTTCCTTATGTATACAGGACATAGCTTACCAAAATTCAGTCTGAAGATATGGATATAAAACCTTAATGGTGCGACATTCCAATCCTCATTGCTAACAGATACTACATTTACAAATCCAAGAACATATGAAAAATTGCAGGTTAGGGATTAGGCTGTTAGATTGTGTGATCTAGACTACAGCATACAATTTTTGGTCCAATTTTTGAAAGTAGCACATAACTATAACATCCCATGAGCAGAAAAGAAGCTGTAATTCAGAGCTACATTTATACTCTAGTTTCTTTCTTCACCTCCTTTCAGTCTCAGCTCTCTTGAGGGTTGTACAGAGAGGACAGTAGAGCTGTTCACCAGCTCTTACCCGTTGCAGGGGATCCCTCATATGTTGCAATATGATGGCACATATATAGGAATCCTCAGTCACTTCCCTGGCTCTCTGCCTTCTGGCCTCTCTGCTTAAGCAGAGCCCATGAAGGTGGATCCTGTCATGACAACCTAATGAGTTTCCTGACCATGGGAGATGGATGCCAATATATTTCTGGGGTATAACATCAGTATTGGTAAATTTTCAAACATCACTCATTGCTGTCTTGCATTCATTTAGAGATGTAATCACTTCAGCACATGCTGCCATGGATGTAACTCTGGCAATCTGATTGCAGGTTTGCACCACATGCTTATTTAACACACATTTGCTACATGTCTTCAGATAAAGCCATCAGGCAAATAAAGCCTCTTTGGGAATTGTGCTTTTGTTTGCTGAAGTGCTGCCCATTTTCCTAGGAAAAGATCTTTGAAACACACAGAATTACATAAATGTTTCTATAATACGTGCACATCTATGCAGCAACTTAGTATTTCAAAATATATCACATATTCTTTACACTTCCCTTGAATGTTTTCTATTTTTCAGCTGAACAAGTGTCATGCCCTGCATTTGTTGGTTTAGATATAATTCTGTTGCTAATCCAGTGCTAGAAATCTTTGATGGTTTCCTTGGGAAAACCAGCTACCAAACTTGGTATATTCAAGGCAATAATGATTTTGGTCCCATTTTTCAGCTTCTCGTAGTTCATTGTTGTATAATATAAAGTATCATGGATTGTTTCACAGATTAATATGCAGGTGAGAGGATCGGAAACATGGTTGGTTGTTCACAATATAATCACATGTATCTATACTAAAAGTATGGCAATGCCAGTCTACCTTTTATAACTTAGAAGCTACTGATTCACTACTGATATATGTGGGGAAACCACCCCCCCCACAAATGTGGCTTCAGTTTTGAGGACAAAATGAATGGGCCATTCTAGCTACTGGCAATCCAACATACATGAAAGATATTAATTGAAATTGCATGATTATATTTAGAGTTCAAAGGACATTATCTTGCGCTGGTGGAACAAAACTCAAACTGAAGCTCTGAAGACATTTTAATTCCTTTGCTAGTTATAATATTACTGGGGAACAAGGATTATTTTGTTGTTGTTGTTTCAGCTTAAAACAAATGGAATATTTTAAAAATAAAATTATTCAAATGTGTTAAGTATTGATTCCTACAGCCATAACACTGACCTACAGTCTTAAGCCTTCGAGTAACCATGTACCTAATGCCCATGAGAATTTCAGTAAAACACACTTCTGTAGGAAAAGGGCTAAAAATAAAGTTATTAAAAATGTAATTGTCTCTGGTCTGTACAAGGTTGTAAGTACCTGCGCATTAGTTACTTTAGAGAAAGGTAGTTATTTGCAGCAGAATTGAAAGGAATCAGTCAGCGATCTCTGAATCAGATTAGAAATGAGTTATGCCTTCGCTGCAGGTGATATATTCAGGTCTAGTAAATATAGGCTACCTTTTAAAGGAGGACAACAGGAGCTCCTCCAAAATGCAGAGCAAAAAAAAAAATAATGTTAAAAGCACAGGCAGTATATAAGCCTTTCATTGTGCATTTTAGAAACCTAAAAAACTTAATTTCTTTCTCAAAAGATAACAGATTTTTCATCAGGTTCCTGGAAAGGTGCCATTTTGGAGTCCACATGCTTTTTCTTCCCTCTCTATATCAGAAAAATAATTAAATATTTTTCTTCCATCCCCCATCCCACCCAGGGTAGTTCAGAATTTTGTTGAGTAAAATATGGTCACTTCTGTGCCAATTTGAAAAAAATCCAGTTTTGACATAACCATTTATTTTTGTTGGGTTTTCTTTTTTTTGGTCTCATCTGGGCCTGCCATAAAATTTGGAAATGTGTGAACTTGTCTTTCCAATTAAATAACTTTTTTTTCCTAATTGGTACACCAATGTGGATATGGCTACCACTTAAATAGCAAGCAGACCCATTCATAGCTTCTCTATAGGGTTCACAACCAGATGGTAGCAAATACCCCACTTCACTCAGACTTCAATAGCTAATCTGTTCTATAAGCCTCGGGATGCATTTTTCAGGGAGCAAAAGATGTTCATAGTATGATTGAAAAGAGATGAAAATGCCCTGACTGAATCAAAGGGCTGTTTTTTAACCTTTCAAGACTCTCCCACACAGAAAGCAATACAAATGTGTACCTGGCCAGATGCAATTCTTATGACAACTGGCTCTCTCACACACCGTATCTCTTATTTCACCAAGCTTAAGCAGACTTTCTTTCACTTGCAATTTGAAAAGGAGTTGCTCCTGCCTCACAAGAAAACCTGCCACTACCTTTTCTAAAGTTACAAAAAAGGAAGTGGACTGTCTTTCAAAAAAGTCAGTTATTAAGTGGAGAAATGCAGGGTGAATTCTTAATCTAGAAAGCAAGGAAGATTTCCAGCAATTTTCAGGTAATCATATTTTCTCAGTCTTGTGTGCTCTGAAAAATTCCCTTTTACACTGAGGACTACATCTTAAGGAGAGAATGATATGCTGGTGCATGCTATATTCACTCTCAGTTCTGTGTGTTAACTTCCTTCTTGTTTGTTTTTCCTAGGGAACACGAGACATTGCAGGATACTGAATATTTCCCAAGTCTACACAAATTAGTGAAAATTTCAACCTGGCAGAATTAGAAATTGACACAAAATTGTTCTTCTGTGAATTGGGTCTGGGATCAAAAGTGATGCAAACAGGAACCTGCCACTTTGCTTAGAAAAAAGTAAATTCATACTCCATGAACCTTTACTTTATTGCAAGGGTTAGGTGCTGAGACAGAGCAGAACACCGAATTACCTTGATCATTTACCATTGCAAACCTTTCTGAAAGGCTGCTGCAAACAAAACACAAGTCTGCTCCAGCTTCTTTGTTAGTGTCTGCAAGAAACTAAGTTTGGAGAAGGGACTTCCAGAAACAATTGGTATAAATGCATTTAATTTGAAATGCTGTTTCAACTATCAACTTGCACTTTTTTAAAAAACTTTTTTTTACATTTAAATGTACATTGTTTTACTGCTCTGACAACTGGACCATTTACTTGCAATGGAAACTAACAATTCAGATGGCAAATATGTAATGTTACCAGTCAGATTTTCAATGGAAAGTAAAATTTTCTACTTGGCCAAACTTTTGTATCAAATTTGGCAGACTGATGACTTTCTGAGTCAGTATACAAAGAAAGAATTGGGAAAAACATAACTTATGAGCAATTTACTGTCACAACACATTTCCTTTGTCTTTTTTGGTTCAATAATTTGTCAGGTTTAAGAATTACTTTCCAATGTGCGGCTGTAAGGTTATGTGTGATAATGACAGTATGTCTTGCTCAGCCACCACTTTTATGAAAATGTATGAATACAATAGATTAGGTCATCATCTGTCCAAAAAGTCTTAAACATTTATTCTTTGACACATTTTAAACCATTTCAAACCCACTCTGTTTGAAGTGTTATTTCCTTGTAATTTCTCCTATTTACAAAAATAAACTGGATCACTGGTTGTTCATATTACCCACTGAAAGATGCTTCGTACCTTAAGTTTAATGAAGTTAGCATCTTTAGCTGTAAAATAAATGACTTTTCTACAGTTTTGATAATTGGAAAAAAAAATTTCAACAAAAAGATAATTTAAAGTGATTTAAATTTATTGCGGTTTTGGAGGCAGTTCACCTGAAAAAAGAATATTGATTTCATCACCACTGTTGAAGGCATGTTTTAATGAACCCTGAGAGGAAATGCTGAGCCAAAACACAGGACTATCTGTGTGAAACAGTTTAACAATGCTTATTAGCAGGATGCATTTTGCCTCTTTAACTAAGAAATCTAGTGAGGAGGAAATACAACATGGCTTGGGAAATAATTTACCCTTCGTGTGCTGAAGCCATAAGAAAACTGTGCAGCCTGACCCAAGACATTGTACATAAACCATTAAGTTATGTTATGCCATCATTTCTTCTATGTATGGCACTTATTTACCTACAACTAAAAAGATTTTAAAGGCAAAAAATATAGCTTAGTCCTAAGTGTCTCCCTGTACTTGGAGACAATTTACTTGCTTCCTATTTTGCCCTAGGTTTGATGTCTGACCTTGGGAAAGTCATTTAAAGTCTGTGGTTTGGTCTTCCTTTTTAACAGGTCATGTGTCCCAAGAGGTGATAAAAGATGTTTGCACTTAGTGCTTAGAATGGCACCAGTGGCACCTTTCTCATGCTGTGGCATATGTAAACCTTGACTTGACCTGTTAGCAGGAGATCTGAATGTGTTCTACCTGCTCCCCCTTTAGAAGTTCTCCATCTTTGCACTAGCAAAGCAGCAAGAAAAACATCTTTTTTTTTGTCCATTTGCTTATAAGTTGAAGCTCTCTTGGGAAAGCTTTTCTGTCAAAAGGGAAGAGAAATTGTAAGCAGTATATTGAAAATGCTTCTAAAACTGGTCTACGAATAAGAGTACCTTAGATTAAACTCCAGTTTTATCAGCCCTTACTGAACAAGTAACTGTGTTGTGCACCTCATCAGCAGGCTGCCAGTCTCCTTTTTCAGATGACAGAAATGTCGCATTTCCAAATCAGGAGGATGGGAATGCCACTAATGGGTGAAGGCTTTTCTTGCAGGTTGGCTTTCATAGACACGGGAGCAGTTATTTGCACAGAGAAGCTGAAAAAAAGGAAAAAGAAATGGGTAACAAAGCAGAGTGTGCAGAATACAGCCTATGTGGAGTTTGCTGTGTATTTTATAATAATAACTGGATACTAACACCTGTTGTATATTATTTCTCTGTGGTTGAGAAATGCTTGTAGCTGAAGACATAGCAGCATTTTCTGTTACATGGATATCGCTAGTACATATATTTCTTAGTGCATAGCAACTCAAAGGATTGATTCTAGAGACTTGTTTTGATTGTCTTTTAGTCATGCTATCCAGTCAATAAGTAGCTGCCTCTTCCTATTTTAAATTACTAGATCAAATGGAGGTAGTCGATTAGGCATTGCCACTCTGATCTTAGTGCAATTTTTGTACATGTAAGTCTGCAAATTTAAGTTCAGAGATTGTCAAAAGAAACTTTTCTAACATTTCTTCTGAATCTGCTTCTGAAATACATTAGTGTGAAAAAGAGGGGGCAGCAGATTAATTAGTGAGTAAGTGAACCAGTTAATTAATATTACAATTAAATCTGCCTGAGGTATGCTTATAGCATCCTTGGCACTTTTCAAGTAATGAAAAAGTGTTTGCTCTCTCCCTCCTTCTCAAAGCTCTGCTGAAAATATGGCTTGTCTGAAACAATGCTCATGTGAAGTTGGTCAGAATGAGGTAGACGAGTGAGTTACCATGGTGTCAGAATTATTTTGTGTCCTATGATAGGGCTATTCTTCTACCGTTCACAGGACTGAAATAGAATAGAAAAATTGTAATTATATACAATATGCTGCCAAGAGATCAACTTTGTTGCTTTTGGCAATCACTAATGATTTTTTATTTTGCAAGAGCAGCATAATGTTTTATTTCTGCCCCCATTTTTCATAAAAAGTTAATTTGCATACATTTCTGCAAGAGTGAACCATGTTACTATGGGAAAAAACCACCACTCTTAGAATCATCTGAAACAGAAAGAATTTACCATAAGTAAAACACAGGAAAGAAAAGTGAAATAAAATCATATAAGACATTTCAGGCCCAAGCCTTCATCCTGAAAAAAATATAATAAAAAATCCTCTAATGTTAAATCAGTGTCCTGTTTTCTGTGTCTGGTCATCACAATGTTGTCTTGGATTTAAAGCCAAATAGATGAGCTTCGATAAATACTGAGGTCCAAACACATGCTCCCCACAGCTGATAGTGTCCTGAGCGTGGTCCCCAAGCTCCACATCTAGCACAGCCTGACCCTGGGATTTACTGAGGCCAGATAAACAATGCAGCAGTGAATATTGAAAAGAGGGCTTAGATTCCTCTTTTCCAAAAATAGCCAATTCAAGCTCTGGGCTGGGAGCAGCTGTCCTCCTGGTCCTGGAGTTCAGCACCTTAATCGGACCTCGCTGTTGCCACACAAACCTTGGGAGGCAGAAGCAGTCCCTCCTAACACTGTATGGCAGGATTAAAACAGTCATGAGCCTGATCACAATACTTTGCAGTTCCTAACAAGGTCAAAGCCAAAGGACATTCAGAAGGACACAACCTGGGCTCAAAGGGATTGCTATCTATCTATCTATCTATCTATCTATCTATCTATCTATCTATCTATCCATCCATCTATCTATCTATCTATAAATTTATTTATTTGCAATGAGTTGGAGTAAAAAACATCTAAAATATAGATACGAACAATTGGGTAGAGTAAGACTGAATTTCAGTCATTTCATAATCTCCTTTCCACTGCATCTAAATGGCAGCCACAATTGTTGCCACAACGATGCACAAGTCACAAGAGAAGTAGAGGCAGACACATAAGAAGATATTAAAAAGACCAAAATACAAACATTTAAAGGGAATTTGAGAAGCTCTTAAAAAAAAATCCTCGACATTTCTATACTTTGTGCTTTCATTGTTTAGAGAAAAATTTTAATTGCCTACTTACAGTCTGAATGAGGCTTCAGGACACTTCCCCACTGTTTAATCCTGTGATCCAGCTCATTTTTCCCTTGCTGATCCTTTTCTCTTTCCACTGGGTACTAGGGCTGTAACTCTCCCTGACCAGCAGAACAAAGCAGCTTGTCTTTTGAGTGTTGAACCAAGCAATAGTTAAGGCATCCTTATTCAGTACAGCTTTCCCTCCAAAAAATCCCTTTTTATTGGAATCCCAGAATATGAAAGAGCCTGTAGAAAGGAGGAGCAGGTTCTGCAGAAATAATTTCTGGCCAAGCAAAACCCCTTTATGTACTTTTCCTAGGCTCACCAATTTGGATGAGGGGGCAGAGCTGCCCCATGAGTTCCCCATGGGATCATCAGTTCCTAAGGGCCCTTGTGTCCTCTCAACGGTACCCAAGACCACCACCAGCCCAGAGCAATCACAACAGTGGATGTGGAGACCAAATGGGCTGTCTTCAATTTTATTGCCAGTTCTGCCATTTGCACTTTGTTATGCGAAATAACCTCTGGTGAGGATATTGGGGATGCTATTCTCAGAGTTTTCTCACTCTAGCTTTCCCCTAGTTCTAGTAAGGAATTTGGAGATTTGCTTTCCAGTTGGGTTTTCCACAACCTTCGGTATAAACAAATATACTCATAAAAGTGATTTTCAGATTTATTTGGCTTTATTGTAGATTGATATAGACTGAATGGACTTTTCCTTCTTCCTTGGTAAACTATCAGAGTAAACTGGTTGGGTTTGGTTGTTTGGAAACTGAATCCTTACAGCTTGTACTCAAGCCATTGCATTTCATGTATTCCCACTACTTGGGTATTGTTCTTATTTTAACACTATTTTAAAAGGAAATGTGCAATTTATGACAAGTAAAAGGCGTGAATGACTGAATCAACAGTGTCATTGATTTCACTGAAAGCAGAATCAAATGCTTGGTCAAACTGAACACCTTGGAACGTAATCCTGCAGACTTTATTCAGATTAAATCCCCATTGAAAACACTGGGGAATTTGGCATAAGCCTTTCATTATCAGAAACCTCGATTTCCACTGAAAAAAAACCACATTGCAAATCTGCTACTAGCAATTAAATCTGCTCTTTGCTGGGGATAAAGTCTTAATACAACCAAACCTGTTTTAAATATGTTTGGAGGGATGAGAACAGGTTTGATGATGCATCTGAAGAACAAATAGGGTTTATCTGACACACTTTTTGTGCTATGTCAACAAAATAGTGCAACTAGGAAACTATTCATTTTGCCAGTCAGTGTGGCCATATTTGATTTTCACATCCACCAGTCCATGAGACATTAAGACTTAACTCAATGCATCTGATAAACTACAAACCAGCTCTTTTACTCATACATGTTCCATAGGAGGGGGTTTTTATATTCAAGGTCCTTTTGTTAATTATTCATTTATTTTCTTTCAAGTATAATTACATTGCAAAAATATAAGATGGCTACAAATCTTATTTGATTTAGGTAAGGAAGAAATGGCCAGTCAGTTGAAAATAGGTTTTAATTAGGCAACAGCTTTCACAGAAATAATTTTTGGTTAACACAAATGGTACAATGCATTTGAATATCATTCCTCTATTGTAAATCACAAACTATTACAACTAACTACATGGATTCTAACACACCCTTAGTGTATATGCACATTGATGAGAAGCATTTTTGCAATAAATACACTTTGCATATGACATTTAAAGCAGTTGATTAAGGGAAAGAGATAATTAAAAGTTGATAGAAGTGTTGGATTTCCATTTATGCACTTTCTATCTTTTATAATAGCATTAGTGTTATACAAACGTATTCCACCATTCCTGTAAGTATTAGGACTGACTTACTAGATTATTTGGAGTGAAAATATTTTAAACTATCTCTCAAAGCACATTTCTTAATATGAAAGCCTAAATATTTTCAGAGGTAGTTTTATTTGCTAGCATAGTGCACTTGCCAGCATAGAGTTAGAACATCACTAAAGGGTATCTATGAAAAAGACATGGTCAGGTATGTCCCGATGCAGTGAATGCTAATATGCCTTCAGTAGAAGCACATTATGCTTTTATTTCTGACTGTACACTGAATTATTTACACCTTCAAGGCAGCTGATTGAACTGCAGCATCAGTCAATTAGCAAATCAAAAATTTATATGATTCCAATTTAGCATGGACTCCTTCTCTCTTTTTTTTTTCTTTTTAGATTTTCACCCTGACAGTGACAAATTACTCCTCTGCTGGCTGAGATTGGAAATTAAAAGCATTTAGAGTTGCTCATGCATTTATGCTAATGAGAACTTCTGATATGATTTGCATGCAAAAGAGGACAATCTGAAAGCTCATCAGTTTTTTCATGCTTCCGCATTTTGATGTAGTAGGATTTTTTCTGTTTTCTGCAGAGCAGAAAAATTTTTCTTGGGGAAACAATACTCTATGTGAACAAAAAGAGGTTTTCTTTTAAGTCAGAAAGTTCCTTTTTTTTTTTTCCCCTCCAGATTCTTGTCAAATCATTTGCTTTGCTGTTTCAGAACTGCAGCCCACATTCATTAGCATTTTAGATGTTTATCAAAGGAACGATCCAGTATCTGCCATGCGAGATTATAGCTCATGCTTCATTTTAAATTCAGCAAGAAAAAAAGACCCGAGGACAGATGAGAAGAGGGACGTGCACTCTGACAATCTTCTCCACAGATACACCGGAATTAATCCTATTTAGAGCAAAATTTGATTAATCACCAGAGGTGGCAGCTTTAAGTTTAGTGAAATAGTTAACTTTGACAAATTTTGGGGACCTCTTTGGCACAGTCTTTCTGGAATGCAAATACAGAAGCCAGGCAATACAACTGAGGCAACAGATAAATTTTTAATTTTTTTTTAACCCTCCTGTTAAGTAAAGAGATCGCTGCCATTTTTAGGTGTTTAATTTTGCTCTCCAATTTGCTGTAACAAAAGACAAGATGACAAAGAAGGATCTGGAGGTAACAGAAAACATCAGTGTATTTATTTTTCTTTTGCAGTACATAATTTTCTGTATTGCAGGTAGTATAATTGAAATGATTTGCCAGGTAAAGGAACATAATTGTTTCCTGATTGTTTGCCTTGCTTGAGAAGGTTGATCAGGTTATATCTGTGTATGTCCAAGTTTTTCTGAATGTATAGTGTTTTTGTTTAGGAAATGATCTTTTTACCACAGGTAATTTGAAAGACCTTAACCATTGTCCTATGTTCATGGAGATTTTTGGTGCTGTAGTACCAGCTGAGCATTACCATAATTCTTTCAGCCCCCCAAAGCTACTATTTGCAGTTTTAATTTTAACTATTCCTTCTAACTTAATGTTCCAATTGACCAAGTTCCAGTGTATTGTTTGCTTAGTAAAACAAAGGAAAAATCCATGTCATGTGTCTGTTTAACAGATGAGTTAAAATTAAGAAATGAAATTCATATCATAACATATTCAGACCATCTTCCAAAACACACTTTACACTTTGGATGATTTTTCCCCCTATGTATGTGCAGCAGCACTGAAACTTGCCATGCTTCAGAGGTGTTACAGAAGAGAATTTCACCCATTGAGTTCACTGTCAGTGCAGTGAGGTACTTTACAACCAGCACCTTATATGCTCAATGACAACTAACAATAGGTGTATACTACTCTTTGACCAAATCTCCTGTCTTAAGGCAATATTCCTGCTTCATGTACTTGAAAATAAAATATCCGTCTCTTCTACAGCTGCAGCAATTCTGCTTTTACTTTCATTCCACTGATCCCTGGTTCATGGAATAGATACCTTACTTCATCCCTCAATGCAAAGGAGAGTGGTGTGATAGTGTAATCATGACAGAGGAAGCAGAATGAAGAGTCAAGAAAGGAGACTACGAGAGAAAGGCCCATGCAAGATCATAACTCAGCCTTGCCTGTCCTCTTTGACACTTTAGAAGTTATGGTACAGTGGAAAGAAAGGAAGTGTCTAAAACCCCCCCAGTCCTTGATGCTAAGTTTCCCTGCAACCACCACTGTTAAATCAAATAAATGGCTTCTTGTCCCTGCTTCAGAACAGCATCTCAACATCACCATTCAGTCTGGCTTCTTTCAACAGCCAGCTAGATGTCTCTCTCATCTCACACCTCTAAAGGTGCCAGGCCAAAATCTCTTAGTGGAAGTTCTTTCTCCAAATCAGATGCCTTACAGCTGCAGCTTCTGATTTTAACTCTCTGAGGTTTTGAATTTTTTGAGCTGCTGACATGCCTTGCCATGGATAGCAGTTCAGCACTCTTCTCCATCACCCATTTCCGAGCGATGCAAATTACATGTCCGTAGCCATTAAGATTAGGTCTCAATGACAATGACTGTCTTCCGCTTTCCTTCCACATCCATAGGAAGCCCTCAGGCTCAGTGGATGTCTCTCTCTCTCTTACAGTAGATGCACACAAAAGGCTCAGAGGCAGTAGCAGCGGGGAAGCAGAAAAATCTCCATTTGCCAATATCTACTAAGACAGGGCACCTTGAAAACTCCATGAGTGTGTTGTAAGGCTTACATGAAGTTCTTCCTTCATCTACCTTCACCAAAATCTTCATGGAACTCATGTAAAAGAAAGTGTCAGAAGAATATTTTTTTCCTTTCATTCCCTTAAAAATAAACTTCATTTGCCAGGGTTACATCACTTCTTACTGAATGACTCTTGGATTAGACAGGTTAAACTCTTTCATGTGTCATGCTTTGCTGTCCTTCATGAAAAGATTTGCTGAGATAGCATACAAAAATACTAAATTAAGAACATGATTTTACTAACTTGACAATTCATGAAACATGAGTTTTCACCTAAACTCTGCTGAAATTCACTTTTTCTGCACATAGAACCAAAAATCCCCTTTCTGTGTTCCCAAAGAGTTTACAAACCCAGCATTTTCTCTTATCATTGTAAAATTAGTTGTGTTACCTATTCTGGATGCATTTCTCTTCAGCAAGATTTACAAAGGTTTCCATGTGAAGACACTCCCAACATATAATTACTTTGGTTTTGAGCAAAGTGTTTTTGCTTCTTTATCATCAATGATCATCACCTGCAATAAGGAGGAGTTTTTGTCCTTCTGATTTTTAATTTTTTAAAAATTTGATCCTCCTTGATTCCAAAGACTACAACAAGCAAACATAATGATTTTGGAATAATTTAGATGCAGTGTCCCAACATAATGCAGTTAAATTCTTATCAATGATAAGAAAACATCAGACTTTCTCACTCACAGTTCATATGTATTGAGCTCTATCTTTTTCACTGTATTGGTAAAACATCATTTTCACAGGCTCCTCATGGCCTATTTTTGGTACCAAGCCATTACCTCTTTGTCCTTCAACAGACACCTTTGTAAATCACCTTTTGTCCTTCAGGGAAATAGGCTATCAAAAAGTATCGGAAGAGAATTCAGAAGCCTCTGATCTGGAGGTGTCATTCATCTTGCATTATTTTCCTCCTGGTCACCTTTGTCAGTACAGATTCCAGCTTGCTAAGCTGATGAGTTCAACCAGGACATCTTTTGAGCCCTGAAGTTGATTCTCTTCAGGATTTATACATTCATATGCTAGTGGACAGCCTCCCTTGGAGCTAGTTCAATGATCTAACATATTTGTTCCCAAATGCAGCAAATGAGCAATAATTACCTTTGTGAACAAATAGTGCCACAACACTTAAAACGGCCATTCAATGCTCACAGGATAGCCATCTTCCAACATTAAGCAGGGAGCTGGGGACATTTTACTATAAATTTACCTATTTTCTTGAAACAGAAAACTGCTTTACAATACCTTAGTCTTCCTAGAGATCTCACAGCACTTGCTATTGCCCTTTTATAGACCAGGTTAGGTCAGTTACTGCTGAATTTTATGTGTGCCAGAAATTCTGTGTATAGGTTTCTATCTGGTCTGCTTCCACAGTGGACTTAACCAACAAAGTAATTACTTGTTTCTGTTCTGGTAGGAACCATAATGTTGCAAATTCTTATTGTCTTCATAACACACACAAGTAGAGTATGACAAAAGGAATTACTGGGAATAATTTTCCATTCTTCAGTTTACATCTTAACACCAATGTAGACAAAGTCATGAATAGTTATAGGAAGTACTTTAGAAGTGTTGCATTATATTGCCATGTTCTCTGTGTGAAACTCCCCTTGAAGTCAATAAGAGTTGTGTATGCTATTCAGTGGCATAATCAGGCAATAAATTATGAAAGCTCTGCAAACACCAAACATAACAAGCCACAAAAAAAATGACATTAACAAGTGACAAAAATACCCAGTGTTATGCTGGTAAGAGACTTAAAACTAATAGTTTTGAAAGTGATAAAATTCTTATGGCTGGTAAGATTTGGCAACCTCTAGCTGACAGGTTGGGAGAGAGGCTCACCTTGCACAACTGCCTGATGCAGTGTTTCCAGCCTGTCCCACTCGGACAGTGAATCTCAGTTGCAACTGTGAAGGACAGCAGGGCTGAATGGAAACTTGCATCCTCCAGCATTGCAGTGTTCTGTTTCAGGACTCCTCATACATGGCTTTGTTTGGGTTCAAATTTAATTTCCAGAACTGTCTATAACGGATCTAATATAAGGTCACATTTTAGGTCAGTGGTACATAACACCAAACGTTCAAAATCCCGTCCTAGAAACTGCTTCAGGAAAAGCTGGCTGTAAAAAGTGCCTTTGAAAGCATACAATTTTCACAGTACATTTTAAATAACATGTTGAAATAGAATTTTCTAAAATGACCACTTTAAGCCTGTAATCCAAAATGGAATTTACTAAAAAATTCAGAAGATCTTGACACTTACAAAAGGGACTGAGAAATGCGAGCCTTGTGTTGACTAAAAGTGACATTCTGAAATTGTTCTCTCTGATCTTGAAAGCCAATTAAGAATAAACAAAGGATCCCAGAGGTCTGAGATTGCTCTAGGCTTTGGAGCTGAGTCTAACTTACAAGAAACAAGATCTTTGTAGAATACAGCCCTGCTTCTCCTCAGAGTATTTGTAACGGCAAGATGAATGTGTGCTGAGATGCTGTAGCTGTTATCAGAAGCCAGCAGTTTATCACAAAGCAAGGGAAAAGCGCTATCATTGCAACAGTTCTTTCACCTTCCCCATTCAGGGAATGCACTCATGGTACTCCATGGACAGTAAAGGTTTCTGACTCTCACTACAAAAGTGTTCTTCACCTCTTGCAGAGTAATCTGAAGCCCAGGCTATAAAAGGGGATGTGGCACTCCAGCTGGACCTGCTTTTAGAGCAGTGGCAGACTGGCCAAACATCACTTCAGAATTAGTAGGTTGTTTTATTCAAAGAAAAACTCATGCCCACTTCCCTCTCACACTTCTTTGTTGTAAAAAAGAAATAACGTTACAGAACAGGTTTTGGTTTTCTAATATGCTTCACTCCTTTCCCAGTAACAGCAAGTAGGAGCTACCATGTTCCCTTGCCAGATTTACGGATGGGCAGCCAGTGGTTTCACCGTTAGCTCCTGCCATAGCTCAGTGAATAAGCTTTTGTACCACTTGGAGAGGAAGAACTTTCAGAAAGAGAGGAGGAAAGGGTCAGTGAAAAGGGCATACAAATCCTGTCTGGGCTTATTTTAAACTGTCTCTGGGGCCACAGATATCATGTAAGACTTCAGATCTGAAAGCCAGATCCAGCCAGCATCCTATTCTATGCTCAGTGGGCTGTCTCTTCAGCCCACCATATTGTGCCATCAAAGCACCTGAGACTCAGCCTCCCACCTCTCAGGCCTTCATGCTCCTCCTTTCACAGGGGGAGCCCAGGGAAGGATTATATTGGGAAGTCTGAGCAGAGAAAAAGCTAACAAGCAACAGAGGAGAGCCAACCCCACCCAGGGGTAAAGAGATGCTTTCTCATTGGAAGGTCCTTCTATGCATATGAAATTCTCCTCTCCCATCTTTGGCCTCAGTGACGCACAGGTGGGCTAGACATCTCTGTTTGCAGGAGCTGTCACTCCTGTGATATTTTGGTATCACTTAAAACTATGATTTTGGAGGCAGATGATAAGTATTTTTAATTTCTGGCAAAATCAAGGGCTTTTCTGGAAACAAAGCACTGTAGTAAATGCTACTTTTTGATCATTTATCTTTTGTGCACAGAAAAAAACATAGAAGTGTGTGTGTTCTTCATTGATATTCATTTGGAATTTCATGAGTTACTTAATTTTTCTTTAAAACAAACAAAGGAAGATTGAGGGAGAAGGGATACAGATTGTGTAATTCCTACCAAATATTTCATAAATGGGTATTTCTTTCCACAATTCAGTGGTGTGGACAGCAAGAAAATGTCCATTACTGTGTTAGCAATTACAGAAGCACTCTCCTTCAGTCTAGTTTCAAAAAGACAGTGTACATTTTTCATGTCTGAAGAAAATTATTGCAGACGTTTAATCAGCAATAGACTTAAACTTATAAGCAGGTTCTATGTTTACTTGAATTACTTTTATGTGTGCCAAGACAAATATGGCTTACCTTTATATTTCTGTTTACCATTTACTGGTTTATACTGTCACAGTAATTGTTTTATGTGGAAGGCAACGTGGAGTATTTTTTCCTGTTCCACTGCGTGTGCATAGCTGGCCACAGCTTTAATGCATGCACTTCCTAAAAGCTCCTGAACAGTCTGGAAGGTCACAAATGCAATACAGCACTAGGACTGGACACATGTGACTGCTTATATTTCTTAAAATATACTTCATATCTGCTTCAAGGCAACTTCATGCCTACTCCAAGATACCACTTTTTATCATTCTATTTCCAAGACATTTATATTCATCTCAGAATTTGGTGTTAGTTGCTTTGGGCCCAAGCAGCCCAGAGAAAAAAAAAAAAGTTTTATTTAAAAAAGCCAAGCTTTTGACTTTGGCTTTGTTACATATTTGAATAAATATGACATCTTCAGAAATATCTTACAAAAGTGAGATGCCAAGACTGAGCCATTGTATGGTTCAGTTGCCAGTAGTTGGATGGTTAGTCTACTCACCTCCTTTACTTTGAGCATCGACCTTATTTCTCCCTTTTCCTACCTCATCGAAGGGAGGGATTATTTTTTGCTCTCAGACTGGTGGATGCTTTCCTCCCAAGTTGGTCTTAAGAAACTTTATAGAGGTTTCAGTTTCTTCAAGTGTGCCAGCACACTCTATTATTAGCTCCAGGCTCATTGCTTCGCTTTTTGGGGAGTCTTCCATAGATGTCCTCACAAAGATATTTCGTATCTGTATTATTCTCAGAGTCTCTTATGAAATTTCTAATTAAAGGTTCTTAGAGTTACTCAAGATCTTGTTTTTGCTTAATACAGTTTAGATTTGATTCTTCCTCAAACATTTTCTAGGTCTCCCAATAGAATAATCTTTTGAAGGCATGCTCAGAGCATAATTTGTCATCTGATTTCTAAATAACTTCAGCAAAGCTCCTCTATTCTTTGTGAAGTTGACGAGTAATTTGGCACATATTCTTTGTCTAAATGAGATATATTAATCTGAATCCAACTCATTCTCCCCAGTCAAGGGGTAAAGGTGATCATTTTTTTACATTCCATTCTTGAATTTATGCAACGCTGTAGTTAAATACAAGTTGTTGGTTAGTTTGTAGTGACTATTTAATGAGTAAATAGAGTAACGGTGAGAGAGATGCTTCATCTGTATTTATTTTCTGACATAGCTGACAGCTAGAGTGATATCTTTTCCTTCTTTCTTCTTTTGTTACGGCAGTACTAATCATACCATACAGAGACACATTTGTCATTATATGTAATTATGTGCAATATGTTTACATTATAATATTTTATATTGGAGAGGCATAGGTTTCACAATGTTTTTACTCCCAATTCCTTTCTGCTACAGATTATTTTGGTTTATGCATATTTATAAATGATATTTAAAAGTACAATAGCACATTAATTATAACAAAATGGTGATTTGGAAATAGGAGCAACGAGAGAGCAGATCTAGATGACTACCTAATGTCTGAGAGAGAGGCAGCATTTTATTAGTGCATGGGAAGGTTTTCTTTGGCCACGTTAAAGCACAGAGAGCGACCACAAGTTCTTAGGAAAGGCTACCATTTCTTAGGTGATTAAAACAGGTCTGAGAAAGCCTTGATCTTTCAGAAACCTTTTGAAAGACTTGTTCCTCTGTGAACCTGTTACTAATCCCGACAGCAATGGTTTTTCACCTTCTCTCTTCAAAACTCCCTTTTTCTTCCACTTCCTCCCCCCTTTTCTCCAACCCAATTAACAGCTTAGCCAGCAGGCTGTGAAGCCTGAAGAAGTAGAAATTAAATTGACTTTTATCACATACCAGGCTAACTGTGGAGTTATCCAAGAGCATAGCCATACCCTCAGAGATCCTTGTCCTTAAGGACCCCCAAGGGTGGGTAAGGAAATCAAAGGTGCTATCAAAGACTCCTTCGAAGTCACGGCACTATCCTCCACAAAAATCCTTCCTGGTGGAGTGGTAAGGTGACATGCTGTGGGGCCAGAAGCAATAGGACAGCGAGGGGCTGCATTAGTATAGCCCATCCCTAACAAGCGAAGGTAATATGTAATATGTGTGTAATATGGATGAATAGTGCAGGTGAGAGGCAGAAACCAGCAATAAACAGGCCATCAAATGACTGCCTACACACAGAGGATCATGCCAATGTGAAGTTTATTTCTGCATACACAACAACTGCCAGACCTGCTCTATCTGCCCCGTTACTTTCCTCTGACTGTTAGCTCTGGAGCTTAATGATGACACCCCCATAAAAAACCCCAACAAAACCCACAAAAAATCAAGGGTAGAGCAAATACTTCGCTAATGAACTTTATTTTTAATCCAATCATGCTGATAAAGAGCATTCAGTATTAGTATCTTGCCAAATTAATTAAGGTTTGAGGCTTTCTTTTTTATTATCTTCATGAAATCAGAAAAACAGAGAAGATCCAAGAGTTGAAAAGATCTCTGTGAAGCAGAGCAGAAAAGCTGAATCACAAAAAGAGAAGAAAACCAAAAATGTTTTGTAAGAGCAGGAAGGTAAAGGAAACATTTAACAAAATATAGTTTTCATATGAGATAAGAGAGGGGGAACTTTAACATGTAGCTATTCATATTTATAGTTCACTGCACATTTTTCTGTTTTGGTTTTGCATTAATTTATTTAAAAATTATTATACATATTTTGACTGCATGTTTTCCAAATAAGTTTGAAGAACATGAGGGAAAATTCAGTTAAGCAACAACATCCTGTAAAATTTCCAACGGTCCAAGTAATCAACACACAGAAGGTCAAGATAAATACATATAGAAACATGAAATAATTTGCCATAAATAGTAATAATGCTGTGTCATCTCATGCCAGCTATGGAGAACATACCACAGAAGTCTGGGAACTGACTCATTTTTAAGCTTCGGAGGAAAATCCATTTTTATGGATTTATTTTTTTTCCTTACCCAACCACATACTGTGTCTTGTTCTACCTCTTCTGCTTCAGACAGCCTTCTGTGGCAAATTATTTATCTATGCTATAGCGAGAATGCTTGCTTTTAAAAATACATTTATAGGTCTTAAAAATCAAGTTTTAACGGGACAATGATATTAATCAGCTCTAAATGATAAAAGAGTTCTGTGGTACAAAGAAAATATAAAAGGAGGGGATGGCATGGTATGATTGAATTCATACTGTTCTGCTATATTCCTCTGCTCTTTTCATTTCCTTAACACAATTATTTAGTAGCGGCCTCTGGTAAAGTTTTGCACCTAAAGCATTGTCATAAAATATTCAGAAGTTACTATATTTTAATACTGCTGAGTAAGTACTTTATTTTTATTCTCTGGTGATTATAGTATGGAGCTGGATTCCTGTACAAAAGGATAAACAACAGTACAAAAATACAGACTTTATACTGAAAGTTTGGCACCAACATGTGCACACACGTTTGAGGGCATGTAAGGCTTGAAAGGCCAGGTACCCTCAGCAGGTACTCTGGCAGGCTGAAGTCTCCAGGGAACGGCCTGCTGCAGAACAGAGAGAGCAGAAAATTGCACAGTTCCACCACTGTGTAACAAGAAGCACAGTGTGTGTCTGCTTGGGGAAGAGCTGCTCTTGCCCATTACCTCCTCAACATTTTTACCCCAGTAGACCTCAGCTGTGGGTCCAGCCCCTTCCCTGTGCAAATGACACTGCCTGCGTAGGAGGATGACGTGATGCTTAGTGTTTGTATGGGCACTTTGAAACACTAATCAGTAAGGGCTCTCCCCCCATCTCTGCCCCCTGCAGAGGGGCATGAGGTGAGAATTGCCTCAGAGATGCACAACTCCCAGACATCCATTTATCTCCATTTTTATGCCTCTGAATGCTGCTGCTTTTCCAGACTTTTCCTTTTCTGGCAGTAAACAAAGAATCCCTCGTTATACAAGCTAGAGGTATATATAACTAAAGGTTTTGTCTGTGGCAGGTTGCACCAGTCATACAGTGAAGAATCCATATTCAGTGCTCAGACTTTGGCAAGCTCAAAGTGCTTCCAGTTTTATGTGCCTTGCCAATGCCATGCCTGAGTTCATATGTTATTAGGCTGACATCTGATTTGTTAAGAGAGTCATATATGGAAACATATGAAGTGGTTCCCACTCCAAGCTCTTGGTGGTATACAAATGCCTAAGCAGAAATTGTTCCTTCTATTAGGATAAGTCTGGAAAATCGTGTGGTTCTATGTCCTAGTCAATGAAGGGGATGAAACGCTATCAGCTGTTCTGCATGAGGGCAGGGAAATTTCCCAATTGGTTCAGACAGAGAGGCCACCACCAAACTGCCTTGGAGTAGGTGAGGCTCAGAGAGATGCTTCAGACTGCAGACACTAGGAGGGAGAAGCATAATAAAGCTTAATGGTAGAAAAGAGGTGTATTGCAGATATTAGTAAGAGTTTTGAGAACTGAGTGATCACACAGCCTCTTTCACCAAAGTCACTTCTGGTATTGAGCTTCTGATGTTGGAGAGCTGCTCTTGTTTCCATGAAATTTAAAATGACAAAGAAACATTCTGGCTAGAGACTTTAATGCTTCTCTTCAGTTTCTTGTGGTACTCAAGAATGATGTCCAGATTATTTTACACACAGAATCACTTTCTCTGGGTGGCAGCAGTTAAACAGGGAGTGAACTGCAGAGACACATCAAAGCCTGTAAAGTTCCTCAGTCCCTCAAATCCTAGGAAATAATCAAAGCAAATCTGCACTGAGAAACAGTCAACAGTCAGGACTGGGGCAGAACTCAGCACACAGCTGTGCAGTGCTTCACCTCCACGTTTCCCTGACATTAAGGGGACAGACGTTTGCAGTCCTCCATTCTAACCTCCGAGGTCTCAACATGCTTTCCACAAAGCCTGTAAGCAGTCCACACCCCTTTCATTTCCAACAGATGCTGGACACAAACTTGCTCTTAACTGGGCATAATAGGTTAAACCCTTCACCTTGACATCAGCAATGTTAAAACAGAGTAACTTCACAGGGAAAGTGTGATATTCAGATGTGCTGACACCTTGAAGTAGTTATGAAAGAGCACATTGAGTCATTATCCAGCTGCATCTTGTCATGAAATGTGGTTGTTATTATTATTATTATGGCTTTTAGTAAGAAAAGGATTTTACAGTGGCAAAGACATGTCTCTCAAATCAGATTTTGATTACATGTCATTATAAACTTAGGTAACTATGGTTATTTGAAATTAATTTAAATGTATATTCTTCAGTATGTTTTGTTTTTACCCCAGCCCTCCAGCTAATGCTGTTGGGGGCTGGGAGAACAAAACTGCAGCAAAGATTTATTTTTTTTTCCTAGCCTATTAAGGTTTGCTGCTTTGTATTATCGACACCTTTCAGCCGAATGCATAAGCAGGTTGGGACCAGTGACTGTACTGTTTAGCCACTCTAGAAGTCAAAATATTAGAAAAAAAGGTGAGTTCGCAAACACTAATGGCTTTCTTTTTAGGTTATAAAGTATTTTGAAAAAGGATATTTTTACACAACACATATCAAGAACTCTATTTTCCAAACTGAATTGCAAAAAAAGAATATAATTTTGAGGTTTGGACCAGAGTAAGACATTTCACATATGTGTCAATATTATAAATACTGATTGATCGTTGTTTCAAATGGAATTTTTTCCACTCATGTCCATTTTGAAAACACCCCTAAAAAACACCTGTTCAGAACCAGTATTATTTGCTGATTTGATCTTTTTTTCTCCAGTCTTTTAAGGACCTCAGGAATTGTTGGTCACTGTTTTGATCCTTTATTGACTGTGAAGGAGCTACTGATGAGTTACAGAAGCATAAGTAAAATGAACTATGTTCTTTGGGCTCTCATCTTGCTGCTCAAGGAAAGGAGAAAAAAATGGAAGCCCTCTCAGCCCTCGAAAGGTCATGGATGTTTAGGTACTATGTTTCTACCCAAACCCTAGAAAGAATGACTTGTTCTTATATGTAGAAGGCACCATTGGCCAGAGCTTCTAGCAATGCGGCAGGATGCCAAACCACCACGCCGCCGGGATTCTGCCTCTCCTTGCAGGGCAGCTGCACGCAGGGTGCCTGGAGATGTTCATCAGCAACCTCTTCTCCTGCTGGGCTTCTGCAGGCTGTGTAAAATAGCTGACTCCCAGTCTGCTCCTCTCCCAGGCTGACTCTGGGGCCCACTGCATCTTGCTGAGCTCAGCGGCATGCTGCTGTGGATCAGCTCTTTGCTGCTTGGCTGTGGCAGGGTTATGGAGGTGAACAGTGACCCTGGAGCCTAAAGAAGGGGCTAAATCCAGCCCCTTCTGCAAAACAGCCTCTGCCTCCCAGATAGATGGGATCTTTTCTCCATCTGAGAAGGCAGCTGTTCCTGGCTCCTTGCTTCTATTGATTTCAGCAGAAACCTGGCACCCGTGGCCAAAATACTACACAGCTGCCTTGACCCAACAGCAAGAACTAGGCTGCACAAAAAAATCCCCATAGTTTTTACCTGGAAAAAGTTCGAACAGAATAAAAAAAACCACTTTTCACCCACCTCCTGGGAATGAGGCACTCAAATGCAAAACTGCCATTCCATGACAGAAGGCTGCATATCCTTGGCCTTGAAAGGAGACTTCCCCACAGTACAGGTATAACATTCACCTGAGGGTTCCAAGCACACCAGCAGAAACACACATCACACCACACCACATTAATTCCACAGTAAGTGTGTCCACATGAAGAGACAGATTAGCAATTACACCTGTCATAGACCTGCAAGTATAAGTAGCACTGATGAGCTAGAACCCTTTAAAACTTTTTTTTTTGGTTGTGGTCTTGAGAAGGAAGATATAACTCTGAGTCAAGTACAAGGTGACTCTACCAGCTGGGATAATTACAGTGAAGTTTCCAGGAAGGTGAAATGTTGGAGCCTTTTGTGCTGAATGAAATGTGTGATACTCTCTGCAGCTACTTCTCTCTAAAGATCTCATTTCAAAATGGCTTTATTTTTCTTAAACCACTGTACCTCCTCCTTCAGAGTGCAATTTTGCAAAATACGTTGTCCAGAATTTCCTACTCTGCTCTTAATTATCCATCAGCCAGCTTTCCGCTTATTAATTAATGCTCAAGTTTTAGCAGCAGCTTGAACCGGGTCACTGTTCACACGTTGGAACAACAGATGCAAAGGGGTTTGTGAGTGACAGCAGAAAAATCAGGCACCATCTTGGCTTGAAGCTTTAGAAAGATATTAAGAAACCTCTCTGCATTTCATATTGGAATCTATTCCACATCTCTGAGTACTGTATATACTGTACAAATGCTTCATTTTAAGTCTGCCAACATTGCCACTCCAATTTGTCAATCCTGGAATTCTTTTTAGTAAGTGCTACAAATGTACGACTCATCGTTGTTATTATGTTCCATTAGAACATTTGCCAGTTTTGAGTTCTGTCAGATATATGCGATAGCATTTGATGAATCACTGCTGAAATGATCCACTACAAACAACATCCAATTTCTTGGAGTGCTTTCTACCAGTATTGATAAGTATCTGGGGTTTAAATGCGATGCTGCTTCTACACACTCAGTGTATTACTTATTGCAAACATTTGGAATGAGTTTGGTATTGACTACTTAATTAATCGTCTTGGCTCATACTTTTTTCTGTCAGTCAAGGATTCACTAGTCTAACTTCACAATGATATTCTGTTAGAGAAAAGGTGGCACGTTCAGTTGCATGACTGATTTGGTAACTTGTTTCCAGCATCAGGGAGCTCCAACTACAGCAAACCTTAATTTGTGCTTGGGCCTTGCAATTCTTTCATTTGAAAAGTGTGTTGAGCAACTGGGTTGCTGCAGCCGACAGGACATGACTTCACATATACGCACACAAACTCTCTTGAGCAAGCCATTGATCCAGAAAATATCCTGTAGAGCAAAATCTGCAAAGCAGAATGCCTCACCCTGTAAACAAAACTCCTCAGATACAGTCTTGTGTAAGTCTTGGGGGAGGGAAAGAGGCAAAAAAAGTAAAACCAAAAAAAGACAGCGAGGAACAGCTTTGAAAAATGTTGGGATATCTCTGTATTCTACTTTTCGATAGAGCTGAAAATATTTCAACTCAAAAGCAACAGGATTTTTTGAAGGATTTCTATAAACCACATCATCTGCTTTGTCATAAAAATTTAGTTGAGTAGTAAGCAGTTAGAGCCTTATAATCTGATGAAGTCAATAAAGAGTTATATTCTACAGTGTATTCCGAAGGCAGTGTTTTCACCAGGTTCTACTCACAATTACACAGCCAATACATCTTTTGTCACTTCCTTCTTACCAGAGAGGATTGTCTTATTTTCATCTGATCGTGTACTCATTTGTATTCATTAGACTTACGATTGTTGTTAATTTGTTACATTACCAAAGTGACGAGGAAACCTAGTGAAGGACCAGGCAGTGAGTCCCTGCCCGTGAGAAGGTGAAAAGATAAGACTCTGACCCAAAAGACCTGCTATCTGAATTTAAGACAGCACTGGTGCAAGGGCAGAAAAAGATGACAGACAAGAGAATTAGCTTCGTTTTCTGTAACAGAGAGGGAAGAACCAATCAAGGGATGAATAAGAATCCCTTTTGGCAGCTCTTTGGGAGAGAGATCTTAGAGAGGTAGAGAGCAATCATGAGAGGTTCAGGAGGTCAAGAAAGATGGCATTTGAAGAGCATGATCAGCTGTGCTGAGAGTGCCTCAGCTCATATAGAATAAAGTCAAACTGAAAAAAATAAAATAGCGAGGCTAAAACTGCACCATTTTTCAGTAAGTGTGTTAATTCATTGGTCTGTGAAGCATGTTAGGGCTAACAGGTGTAAAAGAACAGCAAGATATCGGCCACATCCAGCAAGCTCTGATTTTTCCTTAATATTGATTATGAAAAGATTTTATAACCTTCTGCTTTTTTTTAAAGTCCAGTGCTTTCTTTGAACATCTGAATATCCAGCAAAATGAGATAATGTATTTGACTTAGACGTTGAGGAAATTACAGATCTTTTAAAAACACTAAGGGACCTTTTGTCCTTTCTTTACTGAAAAAAAAACCCAAACTCCAATCTCCCATAAGCAATCTCATATCTTCCACCATTCTTTCACCACCTTTCTGGAGGTTAAAAAATCCCCCACTATTTAGTTTCCTAAATTATGGAAGACTACTTATCTTTTAAAGATCTTGAGCTGACATATAAATAAATTTGCCATATATCCATAGTGCAATTCACATCAGAATCGGGAACACCTCTTCTAAACGCCATTTTTTCCCCAGGTTCAAGCTTTACGAGCTTTAACCTTATGAGCTTGGCTTTTTGGTCTTTTTGTTTTTTTAAAAGAAGGGCAGCTCTACTACCAAGATGTACTCACAACTCTTTTCAGGTCCTGTCTAGCAAAAAGTATGAAATAGAAATGTAGAGTGCAAAAGAAATGTCTCCAAAGAAGCCATAAACCATCTCTTGTACATCTACTTTAGACTACTAAAATATACCACTGGCTTCTCCAAACTGTTCTAGCAGACTTTAAAGCTACTACCTCCCACAATTCAGCTTTGAGAAATTTCCCTTCAACAATCAAATTATACCTCCTTTCTCACACAAGGTGGTACAATTTTCACTCCCATGCCCTGATATAACTTATTCATGCTGTGTACTCATCCAAATCACATCTGAGGTGCTGTAGTTTCTTGAAACAAGACAGAAAACTAAGAGTTCCTACTCATGGGTAAAGTGTCTCAAGGCATCCTGAAATTTCCCTAGCTACATTTCCTCCTTTCTTGCTGGTTAAGGTCCTCTCATTGACAAACAGTATGTTTAAAACAGGCACAGACTGTGCAGTCACCTAACAGTCTATCTACTCACAGTTCCATCCTGTCGATATTCCATCTCTCAGTTAAATACTTTTGGCTTTTAGTTGCAGCTGTTACTTATGCTTTGAGTTTTCTCCTTATTCTTTGATTCATCTTTTGTCAACTTTCTCTTTCTTCCCAAATTTCTTTCCTCACATCTTCTAGTCGGCCACCCAGCAGCCTGCTCCTCATTCCTCTGGGCAATGGAGTTATGACACAAGTTAAGTCAGCAAGTGTGATGTAATCCGCAAATTTAGCAATAGATGCTGCCTTGGAAATCAGAGTAATTGGGCCCTCAGTTACTGAGATGATCAGCCAGGTCCTTGTATCTCTTCAGTCAGAGCAGGATACAGTCCTTCCCGGTAGAAAGGCCAGTAGTTTTGAAAAGGGAGGGAGGAGAAAAGAAAGAAAGAAACAGCATTTTTCTGGATTTTAACTCAGGACAGTCCTGACTCTGTCTCCAGGTTTGATCTAATCCAAGATGATAGGTCATTCCCTGGGACCTTTCAATCAGTCAGAGATACCCAATTGTCAGTTTCGATTTCACACACTTTCACTCAGCCTGTACTAGTTTCTCTTTCTTGCTTTCGCTTTTTCCCTGCATTAAGCAAGACAGACAATGTTGTTTCAAATCCACAGAGGCAAATGCACTTTCCATCTGCTTATAATTATTTCAAAGGGAAGAGGATCTAAATTAGATGCAACAAGTGCAATGGGAAATACAGCAGCGGTGTAGTTAAGAATGCATCGTTTTCAGGTAAATGAAGTAATGTTGCCAAATCTGAATAAAGTCCAAAGGTTGTGGGAGATCATGGGCCATAACTCATAAAAATCAGGGATTATATAAAAAAATATCAACTTCCCCCGTCTAGCACAGGCGTTCAGCACCGTAAAATTTGACATAGCAGTCCCTATTAGTGTTTGAAAGAGGTCTTAATATCCCTCTACAGCTGATTGAGTTTTTGGACCCATCTGTCTTTTTAGCTGTTTCGAGAAAACCTCACAGCATGGAAACTTACCTTATGCTTGCAAAAGACCACTCATACCATGCCAGTGGCAGGATAACATGCAGTAGTTCCCACCCAAAATGTGAAAAGATCATCTACTTCACCAGTACAATGCTTCAAAACTTTCAAGCACAGATAAAAGTACAAAAAAGTACTCTTTGAGCTAGGTGAAGGAATGATCAAAGTTCTGTGAGCATAGAAATGGTTCTGTCATAACCTCAATCTCAGACTGGAAAGATCTGAAGGTAACAATCACCTATATCTGCACACAGGTTTACATGGTATGTTCCATACAAATACACTGTCTTCAAAGAACAACAATTGAGTAACAAGACGAGAATTTAAGAATCAGAAAATGTCAATAGAGTAGAATTATTGTTGTAAACCAACAGAAGATATAGCTTCTATTAAATAATTCATGCAATAATGAAATTAGTTGAAGGAGTAAAATTGTCTCCGGTAGCTTATTAAATAGACTGCAATCAAGTAATCTTATCTTGCCAATATGTGATCACAATTTAAAATTCAGCCAAAGGTAATACATGGAAGATGCCCAGGGGGGCATGGGGGATGGGGAAGTGATTACCACAAGGTTAGTAACTATGATTTTTTTTAATATGGTGCTGAAGATCAACCAAAGAAGAATAGCAGTATAATCATTCAGGAAAGATTTCGATTGGAAGAAGCTCTGGATCCTATCCCCTAGAAAGAACCAATACCCTGTTAAGGAAAAAAACAGAGATAAGAAGTTGCCTTCTGAAATCCAATTCTGTTGCTAAAATGTGAATAAACAAAGTGCTCTGCCAACTTTATGACCCAAAAGAAAGAAAAAGAAAAAAAATGTAAGGTGAAAGGTAAGGTGAAATGTTCCTAATAATTAATTAGCTGATTGATGGTGTCTGAATGCCATCCACTCAAGGTACTGCCTCACTAGCATCCTGCTTTATAAACAGATTGGGTTACAATAAAAATGTATCTTCACTTCTCTGTTCACTCAGATTCATCTTTAAAAACATTAATTTTTCATTATAATGAAGTATTTCACTGAAAAAAGTCTCAGGTGGAAAAAAGAGGCTACCATGCATAGCGCTTGACTTGGATTAATATTCATCCAGTTTTATCACTTATGCAACCTTGGTTGTTCATGCAGCATTAAGCTGGACTACTGACATTTCAAAGGATTTGCCAGGTTTTTATAAACTGACTGGAAGTTTAAAGAAGCTGTTTTCCTCTCTTTAACTGCATTTAATATGCCATAAGATTCCTAGAAGAATCAGATTGTTTGCTAATTGCAGTACAGTTTCAATTGCAGCAGATGATGCAGAAGAGTGATAAATGGATGACCAAGGTTCACAGACATTTTTTCTGTTCAAAGGAAACTTCACAGTCTGTTTCTTACAGAGATGGACACAGATCCTGGGCATTTAATGTAATGCCAAAGACAAAAACCTCCTTGTAAATCTTAGATTGGTTTGAAAACTGTGTAATCCGTTGAACATTTTTCAGCCTGGAACCTGATTGCAATATATTTTGTTTTACACAACTTGTATTTCAGCACTGCATTAATCCTACTTGAAAGAATGCAAGGCTTGTAGCAACAACAGCCCATCTTCAGCAGTCAGGAAATGGGGAGCACATCATCTCTATTTCAAGAAAGGCTGTCACAGGAAGAGTGAACTGTATTTAACTGAATTCTATTATTAGCCAGTTTATCACATTTACAGGCAATTCCCAACCTGTAAGATACAAATAGAACTGAGTAATTTATTGATATTTTTTTAAAAAAGGAATTTATAGTTTTTCTGGGCCTGAGCCACACACAAATGAGACTCATATTTAATTAATAATTTCTACCAAAGGGAAACAAAAAACCCACATTCTTAGGTCAGACCAGTTCATCTTGACTTTTCTTAAATTTTAAAACCTTTGGATTCAAGGGCTAAGAATTGGATATATTTTTTGGTGCCAAGCAGCAAACTGAAAGGATGTTTCACCCCACCAAACAAAAGAATATATTGTTTTAGGGACAGGAACATAGTGCCTCAATGCTCTAAGAATGGTTTTGCCCAGAAGTTTTAAAGCCAGCCTGTCACTATCGTTGGCTATTTCACAAGACACTCAAAGCAGGAAACTTTCAGACAGTACCTGTGGAGAGGAGGATCTCAGTATAGGTCTCCTCCATCTCAGGTGAGAGCTCATCTTATAAGATTCCTGGGCTCACATCTATACTCTCTTCCACCTTGCAGACAGTAGGTAATTTTTTTTGTGCCACAGATCCTTTCATCCCCCCAAAAAGTAGCAAACCCCACACCAATCATAATGAAATATGTTATTTTCAGACCAGGTATTAGGAAACATTTCTTTACTAAGAGGGAAGCCAAACCCTGTAATAGCCTTCCTGGAGAGGTGGTAGATGCCCCAAGCCTGTCAGTGTTCATAGGGTATTTGGACAATGCCTATGATAACATGTTCTAGCTTCCGGTCCACTCTGAAGTGGTCAGGCTATTGGGCTAGATGATTGTTGAAGGGCTCTTCCAAATAGTAGGGGCTGGTCTGGTCTGGTTTGTTATTCTATTCTATTCTATTCTATTCTATTCTATTCTATTCTATTCTATTCTATTCTATTCTATTCTATTCTATTCTATTCTATTCTATTCTATTCTATTCTATTCTATTCTATTCTAAGATCAGGTTGTTCAGCTTTTCACTTTGCCTAAATGGCTCAAAATTACATTTTTTTTTCAAGACTGACAGAAAAGTTTTACAATTCTTCATGCAAGTGACCTGCACTGAAGCTTTATAACTTTGTCAGTACTCAGTGACACATTAAGGGTCTTTGGAAGATCTTTTTTCCACTAAAAGCAGTTTATTATTGAAGAATTTCTATTCATGTAGTTGCTTAAATTCTTTCTTAAAGTCAGGCATTTATTTTTAAATTATGTGAACTGTATGATCCTTAATTTATATTTAAAAAGGAATAATTTTCTGGGGACTTGTCTTACCTGAATCATAGATGCTTAGCTTTCAATTCATAATATTGTAACGTAAGCTAATCTATTTTTATTGATATGACATGTTTCTTCAGCAACAGCTGTTACTTGTTAAGTCGCTGTTCCTCAAGCAAATTTAAAAGTTTAATTAATCAAGAATACGGTTCATCACTGAGTTCCATTATGCCTTTGTGCACAATGAGAGATGACAATTTCTTCAGTGGCAAAATAAATGTCTGTTATCTTCAAGTACAGGGAAAAAAGATGGACCTAACCTATCAGGCCTTATATAAGCAAAACAACTCAAAACTTGTATTCATTTGCACCAGAACTGAATATGGCTTTGCAATATGTTTTGCCATGGCAACTAATGGCATTAAAATATCCTGCAAGCTATGCAGAATGGAAAAGCTAACTGCCAACTTAAAAAAAAATATTGCCTGAAATTAGTTGTAGTGTATTTTAGGCAACCTCTTGTGTATTTGAAAATATTAAAAATTGTTGTTTATTCCCAGCTATCATAAATTGAATGGTCTAAAATCACCCATAGTTTGCATTCATTAATTGAAATACTGGAGTGTTAACTCAGTTTATACTTGCATGATTGTTTAAGATAATTGTTACTTGAATCTGTTAAAATTATTTCACTCTGTTGTCATTTCAGCTGAGTTTGACTAAAATGAGATCTTTTTGTAGTGGAAAAATAGTTGTTTTACTTATCTTGTATGCTTGCTTCCGGACTGCTTCAGACTGCCATTTTCCCTTTTAACTAACTAATGCCAAGACCCACGTGCTGACCCACGTGCTTTCTTACACACTCATTTATCCTTTTGTTCTCCATCCCCATTTTCATGCTTTTTCATACCTGATGCATATTTTAGATCTTATTCCAACTCTGTGAATACCAGAGCCCCATAAGCCATTGATCATGGAGATCGTACCTGCAACCAACATCCTCTGTAAAATTCCAGTACAGCTCTACCTTCCCACTTCCATTCCAGTCAAAAAGAAAACCATTTGGAGGATTCTCACATCTTCTCTAAACAAAGCTGATGTTATTCCTCTCAGCTTCACTCTTGAGACCTAGTAGCTGAGGAGAAGCCATCAGTTTTCTCCATCCCTAGGAAGGGCCACTTTGCTCAAGGGTCTGCATGTTTCAGGGCTTCCTTGGAAATACTGGTCCTGGATGTCTGTGCTAGAGCTTTCAGCTGTCTACATCATAAACCAATCCTCTGCAAACAGGGGGATTTGTTTGTTTGACCTTTTTAAAAAAAATATCCTGCTCAAATCTATCAAAGTACTTTGGTACTTTCACTGCTCCTCCAAGATTACAATCAAACACTTCTGCACATTGGAAGTAAAAGCCAAACACAAAGATTTTAACAATGCTTTGAGGCATTCCATGAGAGTTTGGGTTGACTGCAGGTCTTTTCTTGCCTAATCATGTTGGGGTTTTTTATAATACTAACACAGAAGATTATGTTTAAGCTAGAGTAAATGGAAGAATGTTTGGAAAGCCCCATAGAAACATAAAAGATTGTTCAATGAGCAAGAAGGGAAGGCATGAAAAATCTAGAGACATGAATTCCTGAGCAAATGAGGCTATGTGTCTGGTATGTCTGGAATGCTTAATGTCTAATGCACTGGGCAACTTGCTGCTTAGAGAAACGTCTTAAACAATGAACATCTTTATTACAGTAAGTGACCTTTCTATAATATGACTATGCACAGTAAAAATAATGTTCAATATTTATTTCTATATTTATATTCCTAACATTATTATAATGCATGTATTTATCACAGAATCTTAGAATGGGTTGGAAAAGACCTTAAAGACCATCTAGTTTTGAGCCTTTTGCCATGGGCAGGAACACCCTCCATTAGACCAGATTGGTCTCTACCCAGCCTGTATTTGTCCTTGGGATTGCTCTGCACAATGTCTAGGACCTTTTACTTGACCTGGTTGAACTTCATGAGGTTTGCGCAGGCCCATCTCTCAAGCCTGTCAAGGTCCCTCTGGATGGCATCCCCTCCCTCCACAGTGTCAACCACACCACACAGCTTCTTGTCATTGGCAAATTTGCTGCAGGTGCACTCAATTTCACTGTCCATGTGGCCAGCAAAGATGTTGAACAGCACTGGTCTCCATACAGAGCCCTGAGGAGCACCCCTCATCATTGAGTTCCACTTGAACATCAAGTCATTGACCTATCACCTCCTTACTTTCTATATGCCTGAGCATAGTTTCTAGGACAATCTACTCCATGATCTTCCCAAGCTTAGAGGTGAGAATGACTGGCCTGTAGTTCCCCAAGTCTTCCTCTTTTTCCTGTTTAAAAATGGGGATTATGGGGGGAGGGGGAGAGTCCATTTTCCAGTCAGTGGGAACTGCACCAAACTGCTCCAGCTTCTCAAATAAGATGGATAGTGTCTTAGCACTTTATTCCTGAGTTCTATCAGGGCCCTCAGGTGCATCTCATTGGGTCCTATGGAGTGGTACATCTTCAGGCTCCATGGGCAGTTCTTCATTCTCCCAGCCCCTGCCTTTTCCTTCTGTGACTTGGGTGGTTTGGCTAGAGCACTTCCCAGTGAAGACTGAGAGAAAAAAGTCGCTGAGAATTTAGAAGTACGAGCATATTCTGAAAATTCTTTCGATTTTCAGACATGTTTTCTCTATCCAAGATACATGCAAGGCATTGTCTGTACATTTACTGGGAGCCTCAGTGGTGTTGTTTCATCATATTAAATGTGTATGTAGTAGAAATTCATTTGGCTACCCAGTATTATATAAGATGCATAGCTGGCTCATATGCTCTTGCTCTATTTAAACATTAATAATACACACACACTCTATGGGTCCAATATCAAATATGGATGTTTTAATGGAATGTCTAAATCTCAGACATGAATGCTCAAATCAGCACTTAGATCCACAGAGTGGGCATTTACACATCTAAGTGTCCATGAAAGTACTCAAATGTACAATTTGGATAGCTTATTAAGATGCCTGTATTTGAAAATTAGGCTGACTTCCTGGCATTTTTGGCAACATGTTACGCAGTGATTCTGGCAAAAAATGCAGGTTTTTAATTCAGCTGCACTAAGGGGATTTTGATTGTTTGTTTGTAAAAAAAAAAAATCCAACAAACCAACAACAAAAAAATTGCAGTTCTAGAAATAGATTTTCTCTACTTTTACTTCCAGTGGTTTATATCCTTTTGTAATTGAGTTCACATATACCAGCTGAACATTGCTGCATGAAGTCCAGAATCCTTGTGAAAAAGAAGTTTAATATCTCAGGGCATATACTGAGCTTTGTCATATTTTAGCCTGAAGAATCATAAAATGCTCTATCATAGGGTGCTGCAAGTTCAGTACCCACTGAAGCAAAGGAGTTAAATAAGCTCTCTGTTTTATGGACCCTTAAACTGTAAGTGATGTTCTGTGTTGCACGTTGTGAGTATAGCTATGAAACAATATATGTAACATTTTTCTAATTCTCTACACAATCTGAGTAAAAATCTGAAAGCCCGGTAACCTCAGCAGAGCAAGAGCACCATAAAAGCATCTGCCAGACAACTGTAGTCAAAGTAGATGCATTAAGATTATCCACCACTCTGGAATAGTTACAGGAAAGACCACAAAAGTAATGCAAGCCATTTTTAAAAGGTCTCCCAACTTTATTATTTTATAAAGGAATAAAATCTTTTTTGGCCACGAAGTCTAAAGCTTTTCCTCTTTTTTAAAATAAGGAAAAATGACTCAAAATAAAATAATCCAAAGGCAAACCAGAAAGCATAAAGCAAAGAAAGTCTGACAGTTTATAAGGAAATGTATTTTGTCGCTTCCATTTTATTTATAAAAACAGAAGTACTTGTCCTGTGACAGCCGTGCCAAGATTTAGCTAGATTTCAGATACTTTTAAAGCAAACCTGAGCCAATGTGCCTTTTTGGGGCTCGACATTTTTAACACAAGCCACCAATTTATTACTGCAAGCTATTGTTTTAAGCTTCTATTTCAGTCCTGATGAAGTACTTATGTGCTAGAGAGACGTTATTTCTTTTTTCTCCATGCCATAAGGGGATAAAAATATATTACTCCTTCCCACAAGCCTGTCCTGCACTAGACCTGTGCATTTGGCAGCTTCTGTCTTGTCAGTCCAATAGGCATCTGTAAGATAAAGCCTCCGTCCCAGATTTTGCGTGTTTTTCTATGTCCTACGTTCCATATGATCTTTATCGGGTTCCAGGTGTTTTCATCTTTCATTTACGAGATCATGTCATGCCTTTTGTAAGAGAATAGTGGCTTTATCATTTATTTTGCTTTAGATAGAATTTCCCTTTTCGATTTAAAAGTCATTCTCTCCCACTGCTTGAAACAGCTCCACTCCCATCATTTGTTAAACGTGTTGCCTCTCCTTCTTTATCATACACGACAAATGTACAGTCTCTATAACATTTGTCTCTGCTTTGACTTTCAAACCTCCTCCCTGTCTCATACCAGGGTTGCACTTATTCATATCCCAATGAAGAGTGCGAGCTGCACATAACATCGATTTTTATTCTTCTCCCATATTCGTAAATTTTCATCTCGACTTACAGTACAATGCAAACTAAAATAAAAATCATAACAAAGAGAATGCTGACATAGGTGTGAAAGATTTAAGCGAGTCAAACTCCGATAGTCGGATTTCAGTGTGCTAAAGCACCATGCTACTGTCACCTTCCCTATGGTTTTTGTTTGCATAAAGTGTATCTATCTCAGCCAAACATACTATTACAATACAGGGTTTGGGGTTTTTTTTTGTTTGTTCTAGTGTTAAACTGGAGAAAGAATTAAATTGACAGGAAAAAATACTTTGAGTTTCAAACCAAGGTTCCTCTGATCATGAATTCGAATATACCATCCTATGCTGATATGCAAACACAACTTCTTCCTAATGCTTTTCTATATTAACAGTTTTAAAGCTAAAAAAAAACCATTTTTTTGTCCTGAATTTGGCACATTCCTAAGGCATCTGCCTGTAGAGGCACATTTTCATTCTCCTGTTTCCTTTTGTTTATAGGATGTTACAAATCATTGATATACATATTCATTATTTGTTTTCTGTGGGTTTTTTTAACCCTTGAATTAGAGCAAAAAGGACTTAACTACTAACTACTTAACTACTTAACAGCATATCCATGAAGGGTGAGGAAGAACAAACCTCTCTGCAGTTTCTAGAGCCAGGTAGCACCAGTCTGTGTCCTAACAAAGCTGCATGGGGTCATGCCTGGTCAGCTCCTGAACAGGACCACTCCCACAGCACACACACACACAAGTTCTGTCCTTGCCACGGTGAGTAAAAAGCCAAGTTCTCCAGCTACCTTCAACAAGGACAGCAATGTCCTTTGTCCCGCATGAGCTGTGAAACCAAGTCCTCAAACTGACAGTCGTTAACAATCCCACAGCACTTCCCAGGAGGCACCTGCAGTTTCCATCCCAGATTACGGGCTCTATCCATGTCAATGGTTTGCAGTTCACTTTTAAGCAGGTGTACGCTTTCAGATGTGATAAAGATGCCACTTAAAATGCTACACTGTTGAATGACAACTCTGCTTTAAGAATTCTCTCCCTTTTCGTCTTCTGAGTGTAAAACAGAGCCCTGTACCACCGGGAGGAACAATGAAACATGCAAACATTTGACCTAAGGAAAGCATTATTCTTCTTTCATGTTGCAGCAGAATGTCCTCAAATCCCTCAGAGGCTTCTCTTTTCAGGCAAATGATTAGGCAAAAATAACCTTGAAAGACTTCAGTTAATTACAATACAGTTATGATGAACATGCCCCCTTGTGAAGACAGTAAATGAAAATAATTTCCACCTAAACCCCATCTTTTCTGTCAAAGATTTTTAATTCACTTTTCCACAAATACAATTGAACAGAAGAAAGATACGCCCTTTTCCAGATGTCCTTCTTTCTCTTTTCCTGGATTTCAGTTGTGCTGTTGAGTGCATGCACATATATATCTATACAGAGGTCAAAATCAGAACAAAATCCAGCAGACTTTTCTGTTTAGCTCATTGTGTCCATGTGATCCATGGAAGCCTTCAGAGCCAAATTGGCCAAGTAAATCTTACATTTAAGTCTACCCTCTATCTATGGTCAAAGGGGTTTCTCTGCAGTTTTGTATAGTTCTTTTAAAAAGCCTGGCTGGAAGGCATTAAGCTCTTTTCACTCAATTAAGCCATTAATAATGGTTCCCCATATTCTAATTTCCTGGTATAAAATGGGATCTTGGGCTGCAAGAATGCTATCTCAGAGATGATCAAATAACTTGTCATACTCATACCTTTCCTCTGTGTAACATCATGATGAGGTAATTTCAGACTAAAATTCCACATTGTAATTAAAATTTGATTTGACCTGCTTAAATCTTTTTTGCACATTGCTAGTCAAGACTTATGTTTGTTGACATTTATTTCACCTAGCCAACATATTCCATGTAAATTTTATTCTCCACTGCATGTAGTGGCAATTGTAGTGGCACTGCTGTGTCTTTTCATAACTTCAGTTCACTCAAAAGCTACTTGGTATGATATTATTTTCTACTATTTGTTAAGTTATAGCTAAAATTTTTAATTCTAATCATAATCAGAGGTGAGAAAGTAATCTTTCTTCATCACCTCCAAATGCATATTTGTTAAAATGTGTTGATAGTTATGGTCAAGCAATATTGAGTTTCAGGTTCTACCTGTCCTGTATGCTCAGTAGTTTCTCAGGTATCTCTGAAAACTAGAAAAAATGCTTTAAAGCAATTGCAGCAAAACATTAATGGAGACCCTGAGCTAGCAAAAATACATGCATAGGTTGCAGGTATTCTCTCTGAACTCCTAGAACAAATTAAATAGATGTCTTGGTCTTTGCAAAACTGGGGTTCAAATATATTTTTTAAATAAGTTAATATTCCAAATGAGTGTATTTAAAACAATTACCAATTAAATCCGGTGCCCTACTGTAGGACTGACACTTTATAAACATGGCGTTTACATACCATCGGATTTAGGGAATGAAACCTTGTAGTAAATTTAGTGCAATGGATTTAAGCAACACAGTAAAAAAAATCATGTAGCTGTTCAGTACACCTATCACTTCATCTAATCCTTGTTTCGGACTCACAGTGAGCTGCAGAAGGAAACCCATAAATGCCTGTAGAAGTAACTGTGAACTACCATAATCAACTTTTTAAAAGGGTAGATAATGGAAGAACAAGGGGGAATGGCTTGAAGCTAAAAGAGGGAAGGTTTAGATTAGATATTAGGGGCAAATTTTTACAGAGATAGTGGTAAGGTGCTGGAACAGGCTGCCCAGAGAGGTGGTGGATGCTCCATCCCTGGAGGTGTTCAAGGCCAGGTTGGATGGGGCCCTGGGCAACCTTGTGTAGATCCAGGCCTGGAGGATGTTGGCCCTGCCTGTGGCAGGGGGGTTGGAACTCTATGAATCTTGGGATCGCTTCCAACCCAGACCATTCTATGATTCGATGATTCTATAAGAAATACACTGAAATCTGCTTGTAAACTTCTGTGAGAAAACTTCACGTTCCCTGCTATGTTAAGGCCTAGTATAGAATTATACAAAATAATTTGAGTAATTCTAGGCCCATTGCATTGAAATACCATGCCCCCATTTACAACCCCAAATACATCTAATTTTCCAGATTGCTTTGTCATGTCCTTTCCTCTACATTCACTACAGCATGTCATAACAAAGAGGAAGAAGGTAAATACTGTTATGGAAAGCAACATTCTAAAAATAGAGGCTGTTTCTACTATTATGGAACATCTTCCTTATGCAGAGAATAATTCAGTATTTATTACATTTGCTGCAGCATAATGTCAGATTATCTGCATTGAAAAAAAAAAAAAGAATAAAGCACCAGAGAAATATCTTCTCCTTAAATGAAAACTACAGCTTGCATCTCTCTGAGTTTCATACATGCTTTCCCCTCCTCATAAGCCACTTCTTTTTTCCCAGTCTACCTCCCTTTCTGCAGAAACTGAGAACGAGAGGATATTTTGCAGGACAGGAGACTGTGAGCTGAGATCCCGATGTTTACGGGACAAGTGTGACAACTGTCTTTGTTTCCTTAAAATGTACCTCCTGAAGCACTCTGTAAGGTTTTCCCCTTCACCAAAATGCTGTTTTTTCCCATTACTTAGAATACCACTGTAGCTACAATACTTTCTGCAGTCACAGCCTCTCTGAAATCTTTGCAGGCAAATATCACATTGCCCCTACGAAAAAGGATTAACTTATGTTTCTGCATTCCTTAAATGTGGCTGTGGTAGAAAATGGGGAAATAGAGCAGAAAAGCAGGCTAGAAGCGAAGAAGCAGGGAATAGTGTAATTGGGTAAGGCGCCATGGGAAAAAAAAAAGAGAAGGACAACATGTGGAAAAGGAACCAGAGGATAATGAAGGATGTAGTGAGTAAGTAAGAAGCAGAAAGCTGAGAAGCAAGAAAGAAGAAAGAAAAATGGAATGCAGCAGGATGAGAGGAGGGAAAAAAATTGCCAGCCTCTAGCTTTACCACAGAGAAGTTAATGGGTAGACTATTTTAGTTAGCTGGGTTGTTTTTGTTTTTTTTTTTTTTTGACAGCCAAAGGGACTCCTGACTTTTAAGTCAATTTAAGACTGAAGTTAGCATTACTAGGAGAGGAGACTGAGAAAGTCCAACTATCACCAAAGAGCAAGACTTAACGCTTCCATTTAAACCCAAAGCTAATATTAAAGAAAATTGGGAAGTACAAAATTTTTAGGCGCAAAGATACAGTGAAATCAATATTAAGACTACAAAAGTTCTGTACAAAACACATTATAGGCTGAAAACTCAATTTTGGAACTTTCAAATGCTCTGTAATGAAATATTGCAGACAAATGGAAGAATACTCCCAACCATCAAAGTGTAAAATACCTCCTTTATATATATATAAAGAGATACAGTATTGCAATAACTGTGAAATACTTACTTTATCAACTAACATTAGGAAGACAATAAAGTACCTCTGTACAGTATCTAGAAATATTACAGAGACTGGTAAATATGTGCTTAGAGAGTATTCTGTGAAATACCTACAGAAGAAAGAGAAACAAAATTGCCTGAACTGGAGATAAACCTATATACTTTATTAACTAACACTAGGAAAATTGTAAAATGCAGTAGTGCACATAGAGACACGATGAACTGAAAGACATACAGAACCTAATCCTGCTTTCCCTTTTGCTGAAGTGATGCAGTTCAAGAGACTGGAGGCATTCTGGATCTGCTCAGTGGTAAGAGAAAGATGAATTTCTCCCACTGAGCATATATTATTTGGTCTTTGAGAAACAATAAAAATACTTTTGGAAGCTAAAAATACCTGTTAAGCATACAATAGAGTTCACTTTTGAAATATTAAATTTTAATGGCCCCTCCATGAATCTTCCTCTGACAGCTAGACTGTGAAAAGACTGTGGAGCAGCTGAACTTATTCCAAATAGCAATTGTTTTTCTTAAGGAAAAGTTAACGGTTGTAGACCAAATACAGATATTGTGAGACTGTTTTGTGCAATCCTTACAATGAATTAAAGTGTCATATTTTGCTGCAGTGCAAATGGAAATGACAATAAATGGTTTTCTTGTCCTACTTACGAAAGAACTAATGCATTCAAGAGAGACAAATTTTTGTGACTGTTTTGTATGCCAGATTTGAACTCTGGATGTTCTTCTGTCAGGACAGAAACCCACAGTGAAAAAAAAAATAAAAAGAAAAGATAATTTGGAGGCTGTGTTGTCAACTCTTGCAATTTTTATTGAGAGCTTTGTGCTATGTGGTGATTTTCCTAGATCTCATCTCCTGAATTGAAGGTATTATGTGAAAATCTGTTTTCTTTTTCCTTTTTAAAAATTGCCTTGTCCTTACTGTGATAGAAAATGTTTTAAGCACAAATCCTAATATACAAAAATAAGAAGCAAATATAAAACAAAATCCAAATATACTCTTTTTTACGATGATCTTATGATTTTAGGGGAACAGACCAATAATAATCCTGACTGCCTGTTTTTGCCATCATGCTTTCCTTCCCTCACCATGTTAGAAAAATCCTTACTTAGAGAAATTCTTATGATCGATAACTGGACTCAAGTTATAGAAAGCACTTGTGGGGAGGGGATGTTGTAGTAGTTTCTGTAACATTCTTTCTTTGTAAATACAGGTTTTGCTACTTGCACTCACTGGCAGAACTGTGCATGTTGCTGCCTATGTATAAATGTTATGAAATATCCTCTGTTTATGTATTTTGCCTGTTGTTGTGATCCAGTCATGGGGGAAATTATAAAACAAGTGGCAAAAAGGTATTAATCACAATAAGATGTATCAAAAAGTCCAGTTAGACATGGATGTAACCAAATCTATTTGACCTTCCAGAAAGACAAAGTTCACTATCAGACATGCTTTCCATATCTTTACCCCCAAATTGTTGTGACTGAGGAATTTTGTGTTACAGTTCAGTTCTCCAACAAGACTGAAGGATAGATGAGACTGCAAGGGCAGCAATGTTCATTTGAATACATATTAGGTTTAGCACAATCCACAAAATTCAACTGCTTTAGAAAAGACTTTAATTTTTAATTTTTTTTTTTTTTATTCATGAGACCCTTACAGAACAGAAAGAAGCAGCAGTGATCTGGACAAAGGAGAGATTTTCCGAAGAGAAAAGTGTTATCAGTACATTAAGAGAGAAAATAGCTTTTTGAAGAGCTAATAGAAGAAACTAAGAAGAAAGGTTTTGTGATGAAAAGAGAACTGCAAGAAACAGTGCAGGCAATGCTTAAATTAAAATACATCTGGTCTAGAACTGCTTTGCCCAAGCTTCAAAACGTTGATCTTGGCAACAGAACTCAGCTGTCCCCGGAGCACTCATGCATATTTCTTCCTCTCAGGGCATCCTTACCCATGAGAATAAGGCAGCTTTCAGAAAGAAATATTTCCTTTCTGGCACAGGCAGGAACAGGTTGTTTGTCACCTGAAGCATTTCCTCGCAGGCATAGTAATACAATGCACACAGGTTTCTCACAAAATGTACCTTGTGGTTGAGCTCAGGAACAAAGACCTACATGATAACCAGATACTGAAAAATAGAAGCATGTGATGAAGAATAACAGGGAGCAGGAAATTGCCACCTCAGTCTCTTAAACAGGAGATGGAAAGAAGCTGATGGATTCACCTAAGTGTAGGACCTCCTCACTCTGATGTTTCTCCTGAGTACAGATGAATGCCTAAGTCCGCATCATTCAACTCCTTGCTGGAGTTGCTCCCTTTCGTGCTGCTCAGCCAGTATGCCATCACAAGGTGAAATTGCTGTAAATTACAGTTTAGAACTCACCAAGAACATGGAAGACCAAGGCTCAGGTCCCTGCTTCACAGTATTTCATAGAATCATAGAATGGTTTGGGTTCCAATCCCCTGTCATGGGCAGAGACACTCTCCATATAGAATAAATCATTTGGTACAAACCAGAACAGCTCCCCTGAAGAAGAAAGCAACCCCACTGCAGAAAAGTAAGGATATGCAAGGAGATTTGGAAGGCCGAGAGCTGATCTAGCCTGAACTAGGCTGGTGTGTTTGATGAGCTCCTTTGTCATAGCACTGTTGACTAGCTTCCTGACTTTTGTCATGAGTTCTACCCTAAGCCTGCAAAATCTTTCTCCCAGAGGTAGAATAAAAGCAAAAGCTACCACTGAAAGTTTTAGGTTTGATGAGTCATTTTTCTATGATGAAAAGCTATTTTGTCACAAAATTCCTAGCTAGCTCTAGCGGTGATACTATTGTCTAGTATATCTGTCAGACAGCCCTCCTAATTAAGCTATTTTTGTACAAGATTCTGGGTATAGTTTGTGACTCACAAAGCTTATGACTCTAGTTCCATATCACCACAGGGAAATTCTCCCAGAGGGAAATCATAATGCTGTGCTCCACTACCCAAAATTGTTATATAAAGCATCTACTCTTCCATATTGGAACAGACTGTCCTACTACCAGACTTACAATTCCCTCAAATTGAACTGACTTTCAATTCCCTCAAAACATGGAACAAAAAGGAGAGGTCTTTGTATGAACAGAGAGGCATTTGATCAAAGCTTTTCATATGTTGCTGGACCTGGAAGTATTTTATAACATAGCGGTTAGACATATTCATGTCAAACTTCAGAAAAGGAAAAGGTAAAATGAAAAGTAAGGAAGTCTGATGTTTATTTGAAGTACACAGAACAGATGTAAAACCATGCCAAACCATCATGTCAGTACAGCCCAGGGGTTGAATTGTTCCCTGACATCCACACCATTTTTCTCTATTAACAAAACTTCATTGGGTGATGACATAAATTTTAAAAATATAGTCAAAACTGAAGTACCATTTTGCAAGAACACCCTACTAAAACTCATGCAGTAATTAATATAAAATTAGAACAAAGGCAGTCACAGCCATTCCTGCCTAAAGTCTGGTTTTCACCTCACTGCAAAATTTTCACCAGGAAAGTGGAAGAAGAGATGGGTGAAACTAATGCTGCTCTGCAGCGCTAGCAAACATCATCAGAACAAGTGTTGGTTTGTATCAATACCTCCCTCTCTGGATTTGATTCTTACCTCAGGTTTGTTCCTGCCACCAAGGTGGGTCCCAACAATAGTTTTATGCTACTGTTAACATTTTTGCCATTACCATTAGTGCCTTTCCCTACCCAACTCATTTCCAGGGTCTTCTTTAGACACCATCTCTCTTACCCACATATTTGTTCATGTTTTAGAGTGCAACCACAACCACTATTTTTTTTCCTCTTATTGTTTCCTTCTTTATAAAAGATACCATGCAAAGAAAAACATAAATAAAGTTCATGAGAGGAGAAAAACACTTAAACAAAACTCTGGACAGGTATGTCTGTACTGTTTGTGTTTATCACTAAATCTTGCTGCATTCTGTTTAGCTGTCCAGCCATGCCAGTGCCAGGAACCCCATCAACAGCACAGTGGAAGCAGATGCATTACAGCAACAAGCCCTTTTACAAGTTGTGGCTGAAGACTGCTCGAGAATTGATCAAAATCAAGACAAATCACTTGACTAGTACTCATTTCTTTCTCTTTTTACTATCTCTTTCAAATCCTGCTCTGCTGGACAGAATAGCACAACTCTGAAGCTAACAACCTGAGATGCCAAACTTGTCACGCAGAAAATTGTTCCTTGAAAATACTTACTTATCATGTAGCTTCCACTGAACCTCTTATTTCCTCTTCCTTACAGAGCTACAGGGTCAGATGGAATTGATGAGAGCAACTTGTTAAAAAGGCAACACCACAACATTTGGTATCCAATAGCGTGTGTTTTCTTCACTGAGGAGAAGAAAAACAGTGTAAAAACACAATCTCAACATGTATTTCCAAATGGTTCTATATAATGTTTTACTGAAACTGTTAAATAAGAAGATAATGACATATGATGCCCAGCTTCCAAATAAAAAAAAGTGCTTGAAATTTCTAACCTCAAAATTTGAACTTTTAAGCAATAATATTCAAGTGTAGGAACCTGAAGTTATGAACCCAGCACACCTTCAGGGGTTCAGCATCTCGGAGAGCCTCTTTAGTAAAGAAGCAACTGAGGATACTCATGAGGACAGAGGACATTAATCAAGCTCTCTTGTAGGCAGAGTATGCCACTGTGTTTTCTTCCTATGACAGTAAATTTACTTTTCAAAAATGTATATGCCATTTCAGTTTTATAGCTGGGAAAAATAAAAAAAAAAGCAAGCATATATTCATTGAATGATATTTGTGAGTAAAAGCTGTCTTGAGCTGTGTGTTTGGATATACACAATATATTAAATTATGTCAATATAGCTTTTTTTTTGCCACAGTAGCAGATATTTGTGATGAGAACAGCAGGTATAATTCCATGGTGCATCAAAAGTTATATTGCATTTTTAAGGATTTCTGTTACTATTTGTTCTCATTATAAGCAAAACCCCATATTTTGTACACCACTTGCTATTGGTATGCAGTTGCTGAAATTCTAATAAGTATACAACAAATATTAGAAAATTTTAGGAATGTAAGAAGCGCCTAAGTTTGGAGCTGGAGTTTAAAACTCCTTGAAGCTGAAGGAAAATCTTCCTGGAAGTTCAGAATCATCCATAAAGTTGGCAGAAAACCTTGGATCTAGGTCGCTGTTTGGATACTAGGTTCTCCCACATACAGGCTCCTCTGGATCTATGTTTGTGTATAGCTAATAACATTAACAACATAGGACATCCATTTGCAATTTTGATTCCATATGCCACTTTGGCACACCTTTTTAAAGGAACTTAAATTCACAACTTACATTGAAGTATCAGGTTGCTGTTTCTCCTTTCAGATTTTGCCTCTACAATTAACCTTATTTTGAAAGAAAATATGATGAGATTAATACAAACAGGTGTTATCTGAAGGCTCTGAAGTTATCTTGAAAATGCAGTATTATCACAATTTCAAGCACTCTTCCATAAATGTTACCTAATTATCTCCTGCCAGACGATTTTAACTCAATTTTTTTGCATTGCTTGTCTCAGAAGAGCAAAGTGAAACCCGCAATCAAAAAACTTGGCTGATTTCTGATGCCACTGTAATAATGAAATTCATAGTCTATGTGCTTTTAGAGAATCATCAGAGGCCATAAAACTTAAGAGGCAGCCTGGGCATCTTTTTAACTTTGCACTGAATAGATGTGCTTAATCAGTGCCATTGTAGTGGTGATACCAGGAGAATTTTGGCTGCTTTGATGGAGGGCTTGTTTTTTTTGGATTTGGTGCTCACTTCTCAATGAATCTCGGGGGGAGGAGTGGGATGCATATCCACATAGACTACAGATATATATGTTTGCACATGTACTTGTAAATGTGGAATCTCAAGGCGTTGCAAAACCACAAGTAAAGCTTTCTTCACAGATTTCCCTAATGTATGGTCTGGTGTAAATCCCAGCTGCTGCAGAATATAAACCAATCAAGTTCCTTCCTTAGAACCCACTACTTAATGCTGTACAGGCAACATTTCTTCTCCTACATCATCTTCCTCCCTGCAGCACTATGTTTCTATAGACTTAGTGGTGTTGGAGCGTTTTATCTATAGGTCTCTGATTTGTTTATGCAGATTCCTTCATTCTGTGCTGTGTAACTCCTGCAGTACAGTTCCCCAAGCTAGACTTTGTAAGCTTGCCTCCCCTAGCTGATGCCACTTAGCCTGCTGCAAATTGATGTGGATGGCTGTCTTGCTTTGGAGACCGAGCATTTTCACCTTCACAGTACACTCAGCTTCCACTGGCCTGGGGCTTAGGAACCTGAGATACATTCTTAACTAGGAAATTCCACTTTGCATTGCAACATGCTATAATCATCCTAGTGGACTGAAATTTCAAGTATCCTAGAAAATTCTACCTTGTCACTCTTCAGAAGGGCAATGGTTCCAAGAATTTCCCTCATCCCCACTTCATATTAACACTAGAAGGTAACTACAGACTGTAGCTCAGCTGATGAAAGTCAAACAAGTCAAGTAAAGAAGTAGCTTCTGGATGTTTTCTGTTATTCAAATAATTGTATGCATAGCAATACTGTATTTGTGTGATCATTTTCACAGACCCTTTTGGCACTGATGAATGCTTATCAATGTTCACATTATGACAAAAATGACAAAAGCCAGGAAATTCAATGGTAGGACTGGAACTTTGCCTACTTCGTGTGATCAGGCTGTGACCTATGTCACATTTTCAGCCTCTTGGATGTTGTCAGTTGATGTTAGAGTGTTCTAAGCCATGTTTTTTATCTGTGGATCCTTTTCATTTTTCTCTTAATGACAACTTACAAACAAGGTTTTTAGGAAACATCATTTCTGGTGAAAAGATGACACCGTGCAATGCTTTGAGAGATGCTACGACAGGATGATCAGACACCTTATATGTCTGATAGCTACCCTGGGGTGCTTTATGACCTCCTAGCAAAAATACATATTTATCATTAACCTAAGGTCAGTTAATGACCCCCTTAACCTACAAGTGTTGCTTTGTACACAGTTGACATCAATGCAGTATAAATTACTGAAGCATCTCCCCAAAGGACTTGTAAATGGCATCATTCCTTTCACTATCTAGATGCCAGATATCAGGGGAAAAAATCACGTGAAAGATAAAAAACATGAGGTTAATTGAAATTAGCCTTCAACTAAAAAACGAATCTTGAAGGAATTTTGAAGTTCCATTAAGTTTGAAAATAACATTTATTCCCATGTGGGAGGGAGAAATTAATCTCAGACAGAGAGCTGTGACAGTATTTCTGTTTTTCACTTCTCTTCCTGCCTCGGTTTTCCTTCAACACCCTTGCCACATCTTGGGAGTTGTTTCTGTGCTGTTTTCCAGTATTTTTCTTTTTTCACTTTCCTTTGCTGATGGACTCCTTTCAGTGCCCCATGAAGAAGACTTCCATTCTGACAGCCTTTCCAACAGCTTTTCGGAGGTTTACAGTTCTAGCTGCTCAGAAAAAGGCCTCCATTTTCTGCTGAGCAAGAATCTTGCTTTAACATTGCCTTTCTGAAGCAAACACTGAAATGTATAGATTCTGTTTTAAAAACCTTCATGGAAAACAGTTATGTACTGTAAGATCAAGACCCATGAGAGCTGACAGGCAGTGGTAGAAATGACAGTGATTACAGATTTGTGTGGAGGACGTTCACCTCTGCAAGAGTGGGAATTGTTATCCACTAGAGCTCTGCCTCCAGCTTTGCTTCTGAAACAAAGATCTAAATTCTTCATGGACCTTCATGTCCAAGAGCAGCTGCAGACAACACATTTCTCTTTATGGTGCTCACTCCTAGAGAGCAGTTTCCAAATTGGTTTCTGTGGACCATGATACATGCTGCTTGTCCTCAGAACAGTGGCAAATCACATGAGTCTGCTTTTCCTCTTTCTAGTTGTTACATTACAATAAATGACAGAGAAAGGAAAAAAAAAAATCAAATGCTCTTCCTTAACATTATGTTTCCATATAATCAGCCGCTGTAAATACCACTGGGATGCTACTCACTCAGCAAAGAAAGGAAAAGACAATCCATGAAATTGTCTCTCTTCTAACATGCCACCCAAGCAATTGAAATATTTGAAAACACCTGTTTGAGAAATAGAAGTAATAACAGCTCACTACAGGCTGCAGGGCTGTCACAGGGGCCCGGGTCCTAGAGTGACAGGCACCTTGTGCCCACTCTGTGAGAAAAGTAATCTGCCATAATGCTGTAAATCTCAGTTCTCTGCAATCACAAGAAACTCATCTACAGTGCCATGCATAAACTCAAGAGTGTACTTTATATTGCCGTTCTCTTTCTCCTTACTAACAGCATAGGTCACAATCAACAGATATGGAAAGACAAAATAGATGGGACAAGATGTGATTACAGCTAGGACACATATAGTTTTTAGGTGGAGAAAAAACACTAAAAGCTACTGTTGTGAACAGGTTGGACCACTGCAATCTTAAGAAACACAGCTGGTATAAATACCAACAATACATCAATTCCTTCTTGACATAACTTTTGAACGGTGTATGATCCAAGGAAAATTGTCTCTGGGAATTCTGATAGGAAGGGAATGACAAATAAAGGTTAAAAAAAACTAATACTGAGATACCCTAAAACAATCTTCAAGTAGGTTAAGGTTGTTAAAGTATTTGTAGACTGTTTACTGGAGGTGGGTTAATGGGTATTTCCACTGTTTTATAGAACTATCTTCCCTTTTCATTAAAACATTCCTTTTTTTCTCCTCCTCTGCTTGATACTGTATTGTTGTCAGTTCTTCGTTCGTACAGGCATGTCATCCTCTCCATCTCTCACTATATATACATCCTGATCTGTCTCCTGCTCGGTAACCTACCTCTTTGTTTCCATCCTTTGTTCCATTTATCTTTCTGATGGCTGACATGATAGAATTTGACAAGACTGACATAATCCACAGTGGGATTCAGCTTAATTTTTTTTTTTTAATTCAAGCAAAAAGTACATTCCCAGAATATTTTAATCACAATATTTTAAACAATATTTTACTCTGAAGGCATAAAATTTAAAGCTATAAAAGTTCATATGTTTAGTCTTAAATTACCTTCACAATTAGTACCATAAACAGATGAGAAAGTGGCACAGTATCACAAACATGAGTAATTGGTTTGTGTTGCAAATAATCATTCCCTTCAGCAGAAACACAGAGAACAATTTAATTTCCATTTCTCAGGTGCGGTTACTTCTCTGCTGTGCTGTTGCTTTTCATCCTTCAGTCTCTGTACCCTACCTCCAGTCTTGCAGCGCTTGAAATCTTGTAGCCAACCTGCCTTTGCCGGTAAGCCAAGGCAGGATACGTCTTGCCAGCATTTGTGTGACTGACCTACTGTCTTGTGATCTCAGACCAAAATGACCTAAATCACAGGTTTTATGAATACTTAGAATTCAACAGTACTTCTGAGTGAATGGATGGGCCAGCACAGTGGGAAGTATGAAATTAATGCCATTGCCAGCTATGTGAGACTGTATTATTTTGCTTATAGATCTTGGGCTTACAGAGCCTTCAAAGGCGAGCTCTCACGTATGTTTTCTTATGATGGGAGAGTCAGGGAACATGAAATCTGTGAGAACATTTTGGTAATGCCAATATAGAGTTGTCAAGCTGCCAAGGCAATGTTAGTAGTTTGGAGAAAAAAAGCACTGAACAGAAGGATCTCAACCCAAGAAAAACATTTCAATTAGATATAGAAATTGTGTTTATTTTAATTTTTGTGCGCTAGGGATTGAATTTGTGAAAATCAGTATTCATTGTTATCAACAAAACCATTAATAACAAAGAACTAGGTAATGGACCCCCTCTGTCAATAGACTAGCAGATTGCTGTAGTGCTACTTGTCTTCCTGATTGTCTCAGACATAATCTGATATAAAGCAAAATTAAAAAGTGAAGAAATCCGTTGTTATGAAAGGGTTTTGCTGGGCTTTGAAGGGTACAGAATCATGAGTCAGCTGTTCTAAAAACTGATCCAGTGCCTACTTGAGACAACGGTTGCAAAAGTAGTGTTCACCTGAAAAAGTGATAAAGTGATACCCTATCCCCCAGCTCAACAAAGCACGTAGTGTCTGAAATTCAAATACATCATTAATGTCTATCAAATCCCATTGAAACTGTTGGTACTCAAGTTCACAGCTACCCATTTTGAGAAATAAAGCCTAACTTTGTGCCAAAGCTCTGTAAGAGTTGTTACAACTTCTACTCATCTTACCTAAATATGATAGATATGTCTGAATATGGTATATATAACATAGTAGATCTCAATATTTCTGTAAGGAATATGATGATCGAATCAAAACAGAACAATCGTCATAACTCCTTAAACATATTTGTCTATGACAGAGAGTAAGAAGAATGCAGACTTTGTTCCTTTTCTATTAGAAGCAGCCATTTCATAATCTTTTCTGTTAATGCTTTCCAGATATTTTAGTACTTTTTATTAGCCAAACATCTGATTTCTCACAAATCAGTGTGTTCTGATAACCAAAAGATTCATGTTGGCAATATTGAAGAAGTTAAAACAAAAAAAAGATATTTTTATACTTCAATATCTCCAGTTTCTGAGCAACTTTCATATAGTCGCAGCAGACATGTCACTCGACAAGAAAAATTACAGTCAAGAAGCTAAAAAGGATTTTAAAATATTTCCAGCTCCTGGGCATTATCCAACACACAACTACAAATATAACCATCAAATTAGAATAATTTGATAACAATGGCTCCCTTTATCTTTTATTCTTCTCACCTATTACTCAGTTCTCAAAATCCTATCTTTAATCTGCTGGATTTAAATGTTAAAAGAGGTTGCAAACAATGGATAGCTCCGTAATCCTTCAGCAAAGTGAAGGGGGTTAAGTAGCACCACTTTAGTCATGCCTGAGTTCTGTGATTTGTAAGTTTAAATAAAACCTTTAAACATTATTTGAATATACCAGGTTGATTTTATTTTTTTTCCCCCAGTTAAATTGCTAACCAACTCGCTGTATCTCAAATTGCTCCCTTTTTTAGAGGAACCATGCCAGGGTATTAGAGACAAAATGGCTAAATTGCTTCTGGAGGGGACCGTAAGCTGTTTAAAATAAGATTACATTTATTTTTTTAAACATCTTGTTTGTATGTATGTATGCATGATTTAGAGTGTTGGCATTCTGTAATTTAACTGTATGATTTTATGCCTGCTGAACTTTAGGATGCTCATGAAAATTAGGTGCCTGTTTCTCTTGTTCCTCTGATGAATGAAATTTCAGTAAGTATTGTCTCAGCCCGTTTTGCCTGCCTCATGCTTTCATGCTAACCATTTTCAATCATCATCTGCTATCTTATTTTTTCCTATTTAATTCTCCTACTCTCATGCATCTTTACACCCTTTCTTGCAAGGCTCTGTCTCTTAATTCTCTGCATTATAGTGCCTATTTCTCCTCCCCCATTTGTTTTCTGTGGGATATCTGTTAGAACACCCTTAACCTTCACCCTTTTTGTATCGGCAACTCCGCAAACTGCAGTAATGCGCATTCAGAAATTGCAAAGGAAAGTGTAATTCCCAGGAAATAGAGGTCAGGTATTTATGAGACTCCAGGAAGTAGTGGAAAACAAAGACTTCACCGTGGCCCAGGATCCCCTCTGGAAGGTGCCTGCTGGTAGAGATTTTCTTTTCTTTACACCAAGGTGCGTTTTCAAGGAAAAGCAGAATCAGTCCCCTTGTCCACCTCTTACAGCACAAACACAATAGCACCTGCTAGAATTATACTGCACTACATCTGTGTTTAACTTGGAAACTGCATTTATCTGCAGAAATTTTAGGCCAGATAAGACACAAAACAGGAAACAGTGAAATCAGAGGTGATAACTAGTAATCTTGTGCTTCCTGCCCAGCGACACAGAGCTGAAAATATTGAGGTTACAGATAGCAAAACATGACTTTAACAGCAAGGTAGAAAATAGCCCCACTGTCTAAAAGTCTTTTTAATTTAGCTTTCTGATCCTGACAAACAAATGGAGAGTATGCCTTATTTGATCTTTAAAATGCGAACAAGGAAAAAATACCTTTCCCAAACAATTGGAGATTTCCTTCAGTTGTGATGATAGAGTACCCAGTTATTTGACATACAGGCAGATTTTTCCTTTGCTGTAATTATGTATTTAAGATACATAATTAACTAGTTTGTAAACTGATGTCTCAGCTGAAGATCACACTCACTGAACTCATATCCTTGTTTTGATACACAGATTAAATGAGTACTCTGGTATGTATTCTACTAATTCAAAATACTCACATTTCCTCCTCAAGCATTTTATTTTAAAATCAAGGTTCTGTAAATTCAATGTCCTGAGTAACTAAAGACTGATTAAACCCCTCCCCCTACACAAGCTTCTGTAAATCAGTTTACCTGCCACAAGGAATTAATTCTGCCAGACTACAACAGAAAAACTCTTAGTGAGAAGTGAGAAAACAAACAAACAAACAAACAAATAAACAGCATTAAACTGTGTAGAGGATCTGCTCACTGATTCTTTCCATATTTCACTATACTTTCTCAAGAAAAGGATGGATTCAGCTACCAGGGTGGAATCGTGCCATTTCTAGATGGAATATATTTCAGTACGAAGTTCATTCGTCACTTCAATACAGGAGAAACTCTTAAGAATGTGATGATAATAAAGTTTTGCTCTCTGATAAACCTTGGATTTTTCATTATTCAAGGTGAGTAGGACAATTTTGAAGCTGAGTTACTCATCATTCAAAGCATCACCCCAAGAACAAAATTCCTGCAATAACTTCAAATAGTCCTTTTGGATCAGAACCTCCAGAAGTTCATTGGTCCAGTAACCCAACGCTATCGGTGAAATCAATAGTAATGATCAATAAGAACTATATGCTGAACCACTGATCATTAGAAAACATCACTGGGTTTGCAAACAGTTTTAAATTAAATCTCAGACCGCCCACCAGGTTATGCCTTATTCCCCATAGACATCAGTAATATGAAGCAGAGACACTGTCAGGTATGAGGCAGGGCTAGATCTGTTGTAGATCCTCTGTTTCCTTATCGTGCAATTTGTCCTTCTGGTTAGTCTTCCAACTTGGTGAAAAAAACCCGACAATGTGTCTGAATGAAACTGTCAACAAACATTCTTCTCTACTGATACACTGAAGAGATCTGGTAAGATCAAGGACATCAGCTAATATTGGAAGGTGAGTCTTTTTCCAAGCAAGAATTCTATATCTACCTGTTATCCTTAGTTTCTGAAGAAGGGGCTCATCTCAAAGAGTAAAAGGAGGCAGAAGGAGCTGGAAAGACTGTGAATGATGAGTGCTGGATGGGGGTAGTAGTTACTGGATGGATGAAAAATGGAACATCAGAATACAAAGATGGCACTTTGCTGCCTCCCCTTCTTGCTTCGGCACCCCCACCCTCAATCCCCCTCCCCATGCTACCTGCATTAGAGTGTGTCTCCACAACAAAATGTATATCTAGATAGTGGTCATATCCTATGATGATAAGTTTTTTTCATTTTAGTCATGAATATTTTTGAAACGATGTCATTATTTAGAGTTAATTAAAAATGGTTTTGAACTGAAGCACACAATAAAAGCCCAGATCCTTATTTACCAGAGCACCAGCAGTTTAGCATTCTAAATCACACTTTCCTTCAGAAATATGTTTCAGTATAAAATCATTGTTTTCATCAGCTATTCTGTCTAAATACTTCATTTCACGCTTTTTACATTGCCCAGTCACCCAGTTCTGCATGACTATATTGATATATATTGTAACATGCATATTTAAAAGCACCTAAGCATCCCTCAAATGTGTCAGAAAACCCCAACCTCCTTCACGTAGTCCTCATCTATACTGATAAACATCACTAAATGCCAGCAGGGAGATCAGTTAGTAGAATAGTATCTGAACAGCAAAGGACATCTATTAAAACAAAACTGTAGACAAAATATACCAACAAATAACTCCTCCAATTAGGATTTGTTATTGTTTATAATTAAGACTAATAATGTTATGAAAGCATTAAGGCCTGTTTGTAAGTTATCACACTACATGGCAGATGATGAAGATGCTCATTCCTACTATAACTAAATTGACTCTCACTGCCGTTATCACAGAGGTGTTTCAGCCATTTGCACATCACCTCCCCACCCAGCTCCCACATAACCAAGCCAGCATTGTGCAGGCTGGATGAAAATCAAGACCTTCATACCCCATCTGTGTGCAAACTAGACACAGCATGGCTTTAACAAGACTAAGTCTTAAATTTCAGGAATCACTTGAGAGGCATCATACACCACAGTGTCAGTAGACTCTTTGATCTCTTGTGGCTGAGAAGTCAATAACTCTTTCTTCACCACCCCAGGAGGCAAGCTCAAAGGGGGCAGCAGATGCATACCTAGACAGTGACTTAGACAATAAATCAGGAGAATGGGCTTCTCAGCCTACCCATGGCCAGCATGTCATGTTTACACCATCTCTATTTTTCTGGTCATCTCTCAGGCATTCATTTTTTTCCTTAAACTGGTGTGTTGCTGTTGATAAACATGTCAGAAAGTCTTCTAAATAGGATCTATACGGCGCAAACTATGAAGCTGCTTCTGCACTGTGTATGTCAAGTGTACTCCACCCTCAGACTCAATACAGGTGAGTTACGTGAGTAGACTCTTTTCCCTCCATACCACACTCAGGGTTCTGGGAAAACTGTCACAGGTCCCCTTTCTCTCTCAGAAACACTAACATGTTCTCAGTGAAGACCATTTACAAAGGGAATGTAGAGTCGATTGCGCCCAAGAAGTTGCTATGGATCAGAGCAGCAGAACAGTAGGACTAGTTCAGGTTCTGTCTCTGCTGGAGCTACAGCATTAATATCAAATGATAGAAGAAAAGAAATTTCGTATGAGCCCCCATTCCTGATTGCTCGTTACTACACTAAATCTTCTCTGACAGAGCATGTAGCAGACCAGGAATAACAAAAAACCCTAAATGGTTGTATCACAGTTCTATGATAGGCGTAGATCTTGACAGAGTGTTCACACTGAGCTGTTAAACTACTTTACAAATCAACAAAGGGCAGGAATTGTCAGAGTCATTTATTAAGTCTGGAAACAGAAATTCATTTGACCATTTTTCACTCACTGGCCGTTCTTCTATGCAGACTTTTTTGTGTGTGCTTTCCATGATATATATGTGCTTTCTCAGAATCTTTCTTTTTGCTGCTGTGCGAGTAATCCAATATTTTACATACTTACTGATGATTACCATTCATGTATCTCATTAAATGGTAGACTTAGTACAAATCTTAAAGGATTTCCAGTTTTCTTTGTGCAACTAGCTTACTTTTCATTGTTGAGTTTTAGGGTATGAGGAATGGATTTGTTCAAGGAGACCAGAAGATCTTTATTCTTTGACAGTGTAGTAAATCCTTTATTTTCAAATGACTCATCAAGCATGGTTTTCCTAATACCTCCACCCTGTGTTCCAAAACATGCTGGATTGATGTGAGGAACATCTTCATTTGGAACCTGATTTCTTTGTCCTGTTTTAAGTGTGCTCAATAGCAAATAGTTTGTAGTATCCCTAAATGTCTCAGTGAACTTCAAAGTGAATAATGCTCAGACATAACTTATCTAACACTGAATCCTGTAGATCTGATAAGCGTTTGTAGCAGAACTTTGTAGGCAACTGATCCCATGACCTTTCAGAGGTCTAAGAAACGTTGTGAAATATCACAGGTGTGATAACTCCATGAATAACATATCAACAGAAAGTGAGAAAATCAGCTATGCTTGTGTGAACTAAAATGAGTTTTTCACAGCTTAAACAATCCATGAACCTTTCTCTTCAATGTTTTAAGAACTTTTCACCTCTTTAGTAAAATAAAGGCTCAAAATGGAAGAAATTGAATTCCCTCTCTTTTTATCTTCATATTTTTACACCTATGTGCTCTGCCAAAGCATTTTTGCACAAGGAGACATAATCCCAAACTCCAGCACTCTCTGCCCACCTCATACCTCTGCCTACACTTCCATCTAGTTTTCTGTTCACCACCAACATAGTAGATCAAACGAGTAATCTTTTTGTCTGGGCTTGTCTGAGAAAACACCCATTGTTTCATTGGACATCACTGTGGTGGTTGTTTATGTGCATGTGAGTGTGCATGTGTGTACTATATGTGTGTGCATAAGTCTTGTATGTGCTTTTGTATATGTGTTTGTGTCATTGCATATGATTTGTGCATGCTCTTTGCCTTCTCTCTGAAATCACCAGTGTTTTAGTTGCACAGGTCAGTGACTCATAAATATGTTAGTATTGACCTCCTTCTGATACAGCAAGGCAACCACCTTTCCTGCTTGTCTCAATTGTTTGTCTCTCACAGTGCATCTAAACTAAGGGAGGAACAGCTAGAGAGAAAATAGATGAAAATGGGCTTGCTGAACCCCGCTACTTAATGGCCAGCCATCCCTTACATCACAAGTCTCCACTCAAAAACACACAAAGTTTTTTACCAGCTTCTTTATACCACTTACAACAGGACAGTTGACACCTGTTTCTTCACCAAACAGGGGTCAGATCTGCAGTTTGTCTTCAACCGCAGTGATCTGTCAGTCTGTGAGGATGCCCATCCTCTATGGGACACACCTGGGCTGCGCCTTTCTTCTCAGCACCAAAAACCTCTGGGGCTGAAGTGGGGACAGGCAGCATTTTTACTTCTGCCATATGTTGGGAACCAAACTGAGGTGAGATTCAGAAAATTAAAGGAAGCAAACAAAGGTTACCACAGCCCTACCCTCAGGTGGTAACTGGAAAAGAGCAAACACAGAGAGATTTAGTCCTATGCATAACCCCTCCTGCTTTGCAGGGCATCTCCACAAATGGTCAAAGGATAATTGCCAATACTTGTTAATCTTAAAACAACAAAGTGATCTGTATCTATCACATTCTGCTTTGGGCTTTGATTTCCTTAATCTCTCCCTCTCCCTTGCTGTTTGTTGTATGTTGTTGAGACTTAAGTGAAGCTGTAAGGTACTTGAGATAGGATGATGCCTGTTGGTCACTGGCTTGTGGAAATTGATAAATGTCAGAGTAGTGATGCCCATGTACTGACCAGGATCTTTAGACAGCACTGAGCAACAGTTAAACTCAGTTTCAGCAGCACTAATTTGCTGCTATAAATTTCATATATAGGCAAGGGATGAGAACATTTTCCTAAAAATTAAAGTGAAATAAAAAAAAAAATGCTTCCAAAATACCGGGAAGCGGTACAAGCAGAACAACATTTAACTGCTCCTGGGAATTTTTTTTATTTTGCATTTTTCCTTCATTTATTTTAACAGCAACTCTCTAGCATCAGATATAGAATTGTAAGCATATGAACTTGTCTTGGTCTCTTTCAGCATGTGATAGACAATTTTTTCTGTTGTGACAAAAGACGTTTGGTGCTTTCCAGTCTCAAAGAAAATGCAAAAGCCTCTTCCACATCTGAGCTGCACAGGACAACCTATCTGCTGTATGAACACTAATTCCTATCTGATGTTCTTTCCTTATTTCCTTTTCTCTTTGGCTTCCGACAGAACTCATTTATAAAAAAATTGCACTGCTGGGACAGGTGTTTTAATTGTCTTGTTATGCTGGGCAACTTCTTTCTAAGTAAATTACTCCCCTGCCCACTTTCAATCTTTCATGCTTTGTGAGAATTTGGAGAATTTGGACTTGTTTTGGTCAGTATTTAGTCATCCCATTCCTCAGCCAGGGACGTGTGAGTCTCAAACCTGATGAGTAAGAATGTAACAGAGAAATCATTTCCTGGAGACTAAGGCATAGGAGAGGTCAAGAACTGCAGCCACAGGCAGACTCAAGGGTTGTGCCCTGGGGAGCCATCTGAGAGGCCCTAGTTCTCACCAACAGCATCACAGACTGCAAAGCCCAGTCTCCAAATGTATTATCTTCTGGCCTGCTGTGGCACCACGATCCCCTTTCAATACCAGCAGGACTCAGAGCATCTAAAATGAACCCTTGTATCCTGTGGCACATAGCTGTTATGATGTACCTCTTTATTGCATCCTAAGTGAAGTTCCCTATAAAGAAATATTGATTGAAGAAAAAACTCATAAGGATCAATGGCTTATGTTCCAGCTGTGTTTTATGTTACAATAACAGCTCTTTGGAGAGTTGGTGCTGACTGAGTGCAAAGTAATACCAGTAATTCCCCTCTTCTTGGATCATCCCATACCAAACTCTTCACCACTCTCACCATTGACTCATGGGCAGAAAATAGCTACTGTGGTCTCAGGGGATACTGTAAAATAAAAAGGGGAAGGGGTACGGGGAGGGAGTAGAAGGTGGAATATGAAAAGTAAATCTGCTCCAAAGAACAAATGCTCCAGGAGTAAGTGCATGGTGCCAGCTTGTCCCCAGGCACTCAAATCCAAAGTTCTGTATCTGGCAGTTAAAACACTACTGACCTAACTCATCGCTGCATGGCAGAAGTTGTAGGGGAGTATGTGCCTGGGTGGTGGTGGGGACACAAAACTCCATTGTTCTGAGCATGACACGCCTGCAAAACAGATCATTTCTGCTGTAACTCTGACAGCAGCAGTGACTTCCTCCATTCTAAGTGTGTGAGTAGACAGATAGTAATGAGTTGTTGCAAACAGTCCTGGTTTTCAGCTGGGACAGAGTTAATTTTCACAAGAAGCTGGGAGAGAAAACAGCCAGGAGAAGTGACCCAAACTTGCCAAAGTCACGCTCAGCATGTAAGGGACAGGAAGGGGACAGGCTGGGCATCGGTCTCAGGGTGGTGAGCGATTGCTCTATATATTCTAAGTACTCTTGTTGGGTTTTGCTGTCCTAGTAAACTGTCCTTATCCCAACTCTCAAGCTTTACCTTTTGCTTCCAATTCTCCTCCTTGTCTAGGGAATGCAGAGTGGAGTGAGCAAGCAGCCCCATGGTGCTTAGCTGCCAGCTGGGATTGAAACACAACACAAATAGATTTAATTTCTATGTTGCCGCTATTAAATGTTACCTGTATAAAAGGCACATGGTCTTTTCTACCCAGGGAAAAATAGGATTTCTTTCCCTTCATCAAGAAACAGTTTTCTTGTCAAAAGCTTTCCCAAGCACCTCTCCCAACCCCTGTCCTACCTGAGGTCTTCTTCCCCCTGTAACCTCCTGTTCAGACAAGTATCTCCTGCCTTAACCTGTGCTTTTCATCCTTACCCATCTCTAGTTGCTGTCTATTGCCCAGTGAAAGCAGTCCCAGTGTGAGTCCTCCCCATCTTCTCACCTGCAGTGCAATGTGGGCGTGCCCTACGACTGCACTCACCAGCTTCTCCTGTGGACCAGCTGCATTTCTGATGATCACACAAAGCCTCTTCATTGTCATCCGTTATGTACATGCAGCCTCATGTCCCCATTTGGGCCAAGACACTACACAAGGTGGCCAGGCACAAAAGGGTTAAAGAAAACCTTAATCTGCCTCCTGAAGCAAGTCCAAACCCCCTAAAGGATCCTACAGTCTTAAAGGAGTGACCTCCCAAATCAGGGGTGATGGAAGGACTTTGGCCTGCTGTATCTATTCTGTAGAGATTATTGTGTCTCTGACACTAAATGCATTCAAAAAACCCCACAATTTAAACATATTTTTTAAATGTGTCAAGGATTTATAGACTACCACTTGAGAGAGCTTCAAAACTGGGAAAAAGCAGGACTATTTTTAACGTAAAGGCATTGCTACCTAGTAAGAAAACACTCTTGTATTCATATAAAGTATTTATTAGGTGTGAGGTTTTATAAATTGTTTAGTCCTGCAGCCTTTAAAAAAAAAGGGGGGGGGTTACTTTGAATGCATTACCAAGTATCCTGTGGAATATTTCACATAAAAGGAAACAGAAGATGTATAAATGTAAACAGGCTAATTGTATGCAGATATAAATTATGCATGTTGGTCTTATGAAAAAGCATCCCTGATTTGCAGGGGTCTTACTCAGCAGCTTTGTGTCTTGTCTAAGGGGATATTTAGTATGGCTGTGATGTGCAGAATTTAAAACCAAACTTTGAATTCTGCAGAAGAAAAATACAGCCCAACTGTGATAAGACTGCACTGTTGGGAGCAAGAGGGTTTTGTTTTATTTTGTTTCATTATATTTTATTTTATTTTATTTCATTTTATTTTATTTTATTGACTGTTCTGCTCATTAGCCCTGTTAACATGTGTGCATGCCTGCCCATAGATACAGTGCCAAGTAAAAGATTGTGTTAAGACTTAACGTTTGCAAAGGGATTAGGGTTATTTTGATGTTTCTTAACAGGGATATGTAAAATATTCTCAAAGTCACAAACCTTTTCATGGTTGAAGCATTTCTGATTAGTCCCAGACATAAGCAGCCTGGCCTGCAGAGGTGCCGAGCAGCTGCAGTTCCCACCAGCTGCCCTGGGGACTGCGTGGGGCCAGCACCTGCGAGGAGCCCGGATAACCGGGACAAATTCTGTAAGTGGTGGAAACTGGTCCCTGCCCAGGCAAAACTAAGGCACTCGCTGTCTTTTCTCACCAGTCCTGCGGACTCCTGCTCCTCCAAATAATAGCAGCAGCACATGTGAACTGGAGTTGCAGCATTAGTGCTGAGGGATCCTTCATGGAGGGGAGAGGAATGTATATTTCATGGATGGTTCCCTGTGAGGATGACTCACACCCATGTTTTCTGTCTTTCTGATGATATTTGTGATTTTTAATGAATCTATCAGGCCAGGGGTGATACTGTGTGAGTAGGGGACAGTATGTGTGGAGTGAGAAAATGTACCAATGCAGGCAATGACAGCCTCATCCATTTGCTCAGTCCTGCTTGGGATATGTCAATTAAATAAAATACATAAGGGTCCTTCAGTGTTAAGTGACAGTAGAAAAGCATCAACACAAGATATAAACACAGGTACCTTTCCTTTGGGAAAAAAAATGGTCACAAAACAAAGCACACTCTTCAGTACTACTTCTGGAAAAAGTAAATGCACAGTGAATGGATCAGTAATAAAGCACCAACAGTTTCTGACAGCGTGCGGTGGTGCACAGCTCCATTAAGAGGAGCTGCTGTACCTAGATATTCCAGCCATGCAGACATATGATGTTGCTGTTTCAGAAAGCTGGGGGAAAAAAAAAAGAGAGAGCTATTTCCGACTTGTTGTCTATTGCTTCTTCTGCTACATTGTGCGATGGGGCAAGAGGCACAGCTTGCATATTCACCTGCCATGATAAATTACATCAATTTCAGTCCCTCAAGATGGAGCTACTGGTGCAGAGAGCCACTAAACACTACCAGTTGCTTTATGACACTACAGACATAAGACCAAAAAAGGCACACTGTGCAACTGAAACATAACCCTATATCCTAGGACAAGCTGGACACCTATGGGAGAGGGAGAGAGCAGTATTTCCTCTGCTCATACATTGTAAATACATCCTCATCATGATGCATCTTTTGCTAGGGATCTGTACTCTATTAACTCAGATTAGAATAAGCCTTAAAGACAGCCATTGCCATCGCTGACCCTGTCAGCTTTTCTGTCTCCAGCACCGGCCAGTACCAGCTGCTCTAAAAGAGGACAAAAAATGCCTACAGCCAGCAACTATTCAATAACAGGCCCTCAGGGGAAGTTTCTTCCCAAGCCTCATTAAATTTTGGCTTCATTCTTAAATTCCTTCTAAACTTCTCAGATTCTATTCTGGCGTCCTCATCTGGTGTCTGCACTGTGAACTGGGCTTTCCAGTAAGGGTTTTCCTTGGCTGGCGCCAGCCCCCTCAGTGCCCACGCTCACGGCTGGCTTTGGCAGCGGGCAGAGGCCGTGCTCCTTGCTTGCTCCTCGCGGCTGGTGGGGGACAGTCACCACAATACAGATCACAGCTCTTCTGTTTAAATGCAAGTAAAAGAGGATTTCCCTTAGCTGGTTCCTACTGACTGCTCTTGGCAATTTTCTCTTTTTCTTTGGTATGAGATTTTTCTCTTACTTCTTGGGTTTTTGGGGGCTGGTGGTTTGTTTTTTTTTTTGGGGGGGGGGGGAGTGGGGGCATTTTCAAAGCCCTCCTCGGACTTTATATGAAGCACTCTGCAGTGCAGCAAAGAGAAAGAATGCATGTCAGCAAATATCAGTTTACCGTACATTTCACAGCAGAGTGCACCTGGGCATTCAAGAGACAGAAACTACACTCACGTATAGGGTGGACCATAAATTGTTAGTGAATTAAGGCCCTAAGGGTTGTTTAAATATTGCAGTAATCATCTTGTCAGGCAAAGTCCCACATTCTGCTAAGATTAATCTGACATTCATCAGGAATGGCACAATAGAAGGTTATTTAATTTGGATCACACTGGACTGGAAAACTGGCAGGAGGACAGAAATGACCCAAATTGGAAACATTCTACAGAGAGGGAGCCAATCCAGAAAAGCAAGCGGAGATCAAAAAAGTGTGTATGTGTTTACTGGACACAGACACATTAATTACAATGTGTGCATACATACATAAACTTAAATGTGTCCACACAAACAGACAGGACGTTGGAAATTTCAAGACCATTCAGTATTGATTTAACTTTGGGTCAGTATCAACACTGGGACTTTGCTTCAGGCTTAAATGAGAGTAGAGCAAGACTACTGGTGATTGTTTTGGAGACACCTCTCCCAGGATTTCTTAACTTCTTCCCTCCCTCCCTCCCTCCCTCCCTTATATTACTGAAAAGAGAAACAACCCCAAACATTTTGCATATAACCTGGAGTAAACATCAGCCATTAGGTGAATTACTTTCAGCACGGAACTACTCTCAATATAGCACATTTTTAATCATTGAGTATACAAGTAGTGCAAGAAAAGTATCTCTTCCTTTGGCAACTTCACTTATAAATCCTCAGTACAGTTTTCCCAACCATTACAGAGTTTTTCCGTACTGCCGTAGTCTTCCTATATGTTCCAAACAATGACAAGTCTGGTAAGAGCTGGATATACATTAGTGCCCTCCAATGCATAAAAAATAAAAGCATGTTTCCCTGGATCATTGCCCTTTTTTACTGAGTAAGTTACTTAGCTTATTAAACTTGTCAAACAGCAAATACAAATAAAATGAGGGTTTATCCTGCTGATTATTCAGCCACTGCACACTGGTGAGGGCAAGCGCATGACTGGAACATTCATCACTGTTGCCGCAATGTCTGTGCTCTGCTTTCCCCTCTTGCTTTACTTTTGCCAGGGAATGCACTGTCCCCCCTCGCTGCACCCTCTCCCCCCCCCCCCCCCACGAAGAAGATGGAGTTCTTTAGAGAAGGCAACTTTTAAATGTGGTGTGAAATATTAATTGTGTGGCAGTCAGACAGGCGTATTTACAAAGGGGTTCAAATTCAGTTACCTGCTGTATTTGCAAGCTAGCGAACAGCGAGGATAATTTAGGGCTCTGGATAGCAGCACTGAGCATAATCAATGTGAATCAGATGCACATTACCAAATTGAAGACATTTTATCTATGCGTTATGTCAGATCATGAATCAGATTTGTATAAACTGAAATCCTGGAATAAAAAAAACCCTTTGCAAATTCAGCCACGGCCACACCAGTACATAATTATGTTACATATCAAACAGAGATACAATGGAGCAAACTATCATATTGAGAGACCTTTGCTGCTTTCAGGACATCTACAGAGCCAGGTTTATATGGCATATTACTGCCAATTCATCTATACCCATCTGAGTAAATCGGTTGGCAGAGAGGGGCAGATTACCACTAATGGCTCTATTATGGAAAGAAGCTGCAACCATTAGCTATTTTACATATGGACAAAAGAGAATTTAATTGATGGCCCATCGCCCAGCAGACAGAGAGAAATGATGATTTTCACCTTAATGCCAGGCATTAAAAATTCACAGGGCTGTGAAAGAAAGAGATGTTCATCCAGTCTCACTCTGCTTATGGGTCATTTTAAGCACAACTTGAAAGAGAAAAACAGCAAAAGGGGAGCTGTTCCGCTTTGAGAAAGCTTCAGACCTCTGGGGAAAAAAAATCACAAGTTGCAGTGTTATGATGTTAAAAAGCCAAGACCATGACCCTCTTATTTTCCTTAGCTACGATTTTATTGATCCCAAATTGTGTCCAAGATCCCAGTAGTATACACAGACCGAAGCATTCAGCAAAACACATTTTGTGAGTGTTTATATTTGCAAAGGAGGGGGCAAGGAGCATTTTTTGAGACATAGTACACCGTAGTTAATAATAATAACAACACTATTTATTGTCACATATTTAAATGTGCATTCATGTGTCTATATTTATAATTTACTTCATCGACTGTATATATGATAGGCTTGTGTGGTTTTCTATGTCTTTGGTTTTTCATTTACACATGTACAAAAAACCAATGCACTATAGTGTCATATCCAGTATTTATTTTATTTTGATAGGACCAGTTCTCCCTTCCATGTTCAACTGTGAAGCTTTTTCTTATCCCTCTGCTCCTGGAAGACCACTGCAGACTTTGCGGTCTCCAGGATATCACTTCATGACCTACAAAGTGGTGAAGCATGAAGTTACAGGGGACTACAAACAGGACTTCTGGGTTGCATCCCGAATTTGGATGCTGGGGCATCTCTCCTGCTTCCTGCTTCCTGCCTCCTCTTACTCCACTGGGGGAATTTCCATGTAGAGGTAAGGGCCACCTGGTCCTCAGCAATTTCCCAGATCTTCTCAGATCACCTCCTCCAGGTTATTAATAAACTTTGAGATTGTTATGGTAGTAACTAAGGACCATAGTGGCACAGCAAACTATATGCTCCTCAGGGCAGAGACTACCCAAATGGAAAACAGAGCTGCTGGATTGGACAAAGGACAAACATACAAGCCATGTGTACGGTGGCAGCAACTTTTACATCCCCAATTGATGTAACAGTATAACGTTAACCTGTCATGCCTGTAATTTATGTTTTATATGAGTCAGGAGGGAATTGTAAGAATATATGAGCCTTGTCTCTTTTATGCTCAGATAGCTAGAGTCAGGCTGAAAAACTCCAGCCAGGTTGGTCTGAATACAAAAACTGACTTGTCAGTCTAGAACAAAGAGCAGATGGCTTTTTCAATTGGAGACACAAGAATAGAAATAAAATCTGAAGCAATGCTGGAAGACACTACTCACTGTTGTAAAAATTGGACAAGGTAAATAAGGAAGAGAAATATTGAATGGATTTTTTTGAAACATGCATAGCATATGTGTGATAAGACCTTAAAATTTCCTTGGAGAGGAAAACCCAGGGGAAATGGGGGCAGAGGGTGGTAAGCCATTCAAAGTAAATTAAGATTGCACCACTTGTGGACATTGCAGAAAAGTGAGGGGAAGGTGTTGAGGTGGAGAAAAGAAGACAGACTTCCGGTTTGTTTTTCTTTTCCAACATTTTGTCATGGCAGCAGGTTCTGGAAGCAGAAGTTGTCTTCTTTAGTCTGGACTGCATTGCTTTAATACATAGCACTCTCAGACCAAGAGCAGGCAACAGTGGTTGTCAGTCAGCTTCATTTCCAGGACCTCCAAGAAACCAGAACAGCCTCCAGCACTTTGTTGGCAATGGTGGTGATCCAGCACGGGGATGTGGTGAAAATGGTTCCTGCAGCCTCCAAAGCGCAGCTTGAGGGGGATTCAGTGCCAGCTATACTCTGCTAATAACAACTGTTTGTAAACAGATCCTCTGGGGAAAATTTTATAGGATGTTTGTGCAGGGTCTGTTGCTATGATCCTCCAGTCTCAGAAACCAGTTTTCTCAGTCCCTTTTAATCACTCTGGTCCTTTGCCAGTAAGAAAGGATTTAGATGAAGGTGAAGATTTCACCCTAGAAATATGAAAAATTGTGCTTCTTTGTTTTAAGTAGCCAAATGCTGCTACCCAAGATCAGCTGCAGCAGAGACTGAGACGGTGGGTGAGAGAGCTGTTGCCTTTGTCAGAATTGATCTCTACCCAAATTCCATTTGCACACATGCATAATAGGTGGGTAGAGGTTTACATGACAGAATCAAACACCTATCCATCATTTTTTGGTGAGGAGGGCTGCATTCACGCGGAATCCAGAAAGACTTAGATACAGATGGAAGTGGGGAGTTTGTTCCTTTCTAGAGAACCAAGGCACATGTGAAAAGTGAATCTGTGTATTCATTTTAAAAACACTGATGTCTCTAGAGATTTTTGATATGTCAGCATAGGAAACAGGAAGGCTGGAGAGAACAGCCAGCAGTCACAAGGAACAACAACCACGTGGTCTTGTCCTTCCATTCTTCCTTTCTTCCCTTAAAAGAGACATCTGATCAAAGGCTCATGCAGAAATATTAATGAAGCCTCATTTTGTTATTTCCATGGAATCCAGCACTCAAGGGAGGGATAGATGGGCAAGAAGGGTAAATCTGCACTTGCAAGATGATGTCGGAGCAGGAGTTTGCTGTGGGAGCAGTGCTGGGAAAGCATCTGCCATGAGCCAATATGCCCAACTTCTTTTTTTCTTTTTGTCTTTTTTTTTTTTGCAGCTGCTCAAGTTTCAAACTTCAAGATTCGTCTTTTGCATGTTTTGTCAAGGTAAAATTCCTTCTGAAGCCAGTGGAGATAACCAAATGCTGCACCTAAAACAATAGCAAGAGACAGGAAACTAAAACAGTTTTAAGGACTCTCTCATCAAAAGGAGGATATTTTCATTAAATAAAGTTAGATGCCTACTGTAAAGAAGACAGATGTAGTTCACTCGTATGATTTTACGTCTTTATCCTCGGCCTTGGATGCTGCAGTCAAGAAGACTGGAAATCACCTGTGTTCTGAATCAAACAGCGAAAGACAAGCATTTCCCTTATTACTCCCAAGGCTGTGGTCTTTGGTACATACAAAAGTTACACCTAATTTTCTACATGTTTAAGCACAGGCTCATGAGAAGCCCTCTTGAAATGGATAAGATTATATAGGTACACAAATGAGAGGTACTAAGAACAGAAGGAAAAAAAAAAGATACTTTCTAGGGTATATGAAGTGACAGAAGTGTTCTGTGTTCATTTGTCTTTTTAATAATAAGGGCAAAGAAGTGGAATTAATTGTTTCTGGCTTGATATCAAGGTTATGTAGGTTAAACTGAAAAATGTTAATACATTCCTATAGGCAGCTAATGGAAAGTTTGTACAACCACAGTTTGACATGAAACTGTACTGTTTCTCTCTTCATTAATTTACCTTGTCTTTTAGTGGTATCAGCTGTCGGATGCCTAGGTAGAGCAGTTCAGTTGCTTATTCCTCCTATTTAACTGTTTACTCCTTCCTACAGAATATACATTGGTATGATATTTCATCCGAAATCAAATGAATTTTTCACCCTGTCTTTTAAGTATTACTACAAGAGCTGCAATGAAAAGTACTTAAAAAGATATCAGCGTGAAGTCTGTTTAAGTCAATATTGGGTTTAGATTAAAATTTCATAAGTGTGTCCAGCACTGAATTATATAACATTGCATAATATGGTTTCAAACTGTCTATTAACAGTTTCTTTAAAGTATATAGAAATAGCTAGTGATTAAAGGCTTTTTCTTCAAGTTCCCCATTGGTTTAGAAAACTATGAAAAAGAAACATTTTCAACAAACATTGCATGATTAGTCTGAGAATGCAATGCTAGTAGAGATTTGTGAGGCAAAACTCATACCAATTTTTTTATGTAGGAACCTCTCACTCACAGATATTCTCCTACAGTTTTTATGCATTGTAGAAAGCTGCATACATACTCCACAGGGTCAATCAATCTCTAGTCAGGGAGTTGGGATGAAATTTTCACATCCATGGGCTCATTTCACGTCTTGCCCACTGCAGGGATGCTTTTCTTTCCTCTAGAAAGCTGCAATGTGCTGGACAGACCAAGGTGGAGCTTGTTGCCTGAGAACCACAGAATCACAGAATTACAATTTTTTTCCTAACATCTCATCTGAACCTGCCCTGGCACAGCTTTGTGTCATTTTGCCTTGTCCTATCTCCTGTCACCTGGCTGAAGAGACCATCTCCCACCCCTCTACACCCTCCTTTCAGGTAATTGTAGGCGGTGATAAGGTCTCCCCTCAGCCTCCTCTTCTCTAATCTAAACATTCCCAGCTCCCTCAACATCCCCAGCTCCCTCATGGAATCGACCAGTAAGGAGCAATTCTGCTCCATGAATAATGCAAAAAACCATTTCTGAGTAACTTCTTGGATCTCCTTCACTGAATAAAACCATATCAGTTCTACATTTTCGTCCCATGAATACATATGCTGACTTCCAATCAGAGCTGTTCAAGAAAATCTGAGTACAGGAGAGGGTCAGACAACCTTAAACAATGACCACCTTTCCAACTTATGTGACATGCCAAAAGGCACCAGAGCTGAAGGAAAATTCAAGCCGCCAGCATTGTTTTTAAGTGCTCCTGTTTAAACAGGCCATCTGCACAGCCACCTTTCCAAGGACACCAGGGAGCTCCTGACAGGACATGTGTGTCCCTTACATCCTGACAGCTGATAGCAGCAGCTCTCAGATCCCTTCCAGCAGACAGGGACACCCGAGTTTGCCTCAATCTCAAAAAGTCAGTCTTTATCTATGACGCTGCCTTATGCAAACCCCTTAACTCTGGGGAAATTATAAACAATGACAATTTGTCAGGTCTGCTGAATTAATTTGTTAAAAATAAACATGGTTAAAAATGGAAAAAGCATGTTACTTCCAGCAAGGCAAGGATAAGTTCCTGGTTACAACCCGGGAAAGTCAGCTCACCGGGAAAGACAGAATGTGCAGGCAAGTGACCACAATCCTACAGCATCCATCCCTTGTTCTCACTGCCTCCTAGGACTTGCTGTTCACTGTTTCTTGTCTCAGTGTCTCTAGAGTTGGGCTTTTCTGGGTGCTGCTGAAAGTAAAGGAAGGTTTCCGTTGTCAAAATTTCTTTCAAAATCCAGGCATTTCTGCAATAATCAGTGTGTCTCAACTGTGGGGTACCTTGAATCAGCTGCTTCACATCTGTGGGAATGCAGAATCCTTAAAGCATCCTCTAATATCGCTCGCTCCCTTTTATACAAAGAAGAAATCTTGGAAGAGGCCATTTCTCTATTCATATTTACTTGTCCTCTTGAAAATCAGCAACGATGTAGTTATCAACTTACATTGTATTTTGGGGTGTTTTTTTTCCAGCAAAACTCTGTTTTGGGGTGTTTTTTTCCTCAGTGTGAAGAAGATTCAGCAGAGTTTACAGGTGTTTAATGCAGATTGCACACAACCTGTTAAACCCTATTGTTATTTTGAGGCTTAGTCACACCTAACTAGACTGAATGCCACAACTCCTAGTGTAATGCTAAAGGGTAGAGGTTTTCCTGACTGCCTGTTTTTAAAGTAAAAAGATATGTGAAAGGCTGCAATTTTCTTTAAACATAGGTTATACAAAAATTGAGTCTGAGCTTTTTTAACAAAATAGGCATTTGTCCTACATCTCTAAGTTACAAACATCCAAAGCAAATTGAGGGGAAGTTAGAGATAAAGAAATCATTATATCTTCTCACAATATCAGAAGAACCCCCGACAATTTAGGCAAGCTGCAACTCAAATGCTGATTAAAAAGAAATTACAGAACATACGCTTACAGGAATGAAGTCTCAGCATTGGCAGTGTAAGTAGGAAGCATATTAGCAGCACACAAAAAAGTTATGTTTTGGAACTTGACCACACTGTTCTGATACTGAGGCTATCAGGATTAACTCTCATTATGAATACAGGTGGTCCATAGCCGAAGCAAAAAGTGAAACGCTTCAGTTCAGCAGAGGCTTGCAGTCTGTTAAATAAAGGCCAATGTTGCAAGGTAAACACTACATTGCACTAATCAGTTTTAAAGGTTCTGGCTACTGTTTCAAGTATCATCTAGTACAAAATAATCTAGCTCAGACAGCCATTTCTTAAACCTGAGGGAAAGGAAAACATCACCCCATATATTTATCTATAAAAGTTGGCTCTGCCTATTCTTCCATGCTTTTGTTTCCCTGTGAAATCACCAGCTGCTGTGCACACAGGGCCAGGGAAGTTGCTGTAGTGATTTTGTGGATCATCTTTTTCCTTACAGATTAAAAGATACTAACACTTCCTTGCATGTAGTGTCTTTTTAAGCTGTCATAGATGCTTGATTAATCCCTGTTCCCTGAAAAAAAGCTGCGAGCTCTCGTTTTGGTGGAAGCCAGCTTTCTGCTTCAGCTCCTCTTTTATTAACCCTGATCTCACCATGCAAACGATACAAGTTTTTGCACTTCTGGAACTCTCAAATTATATCCTATGTTTACTTACTGTGAGAAAGCTTTCATGCATGGTTGAACCTGTTTACATTTCCCCCATCCGATTTGAACAGCTCAGATTTTATAGGTGCCTCTGACTCAGTTGAATGAGATAACTTGCCTCTGCACAATTGAGGCTTTCAGAATAGCCAGAAGTACCAAGAGAATGAAAGGGAAAAGAGAGGGAGCTCCAAAGGATAGATTTCTACTTAAACAATTGAGTTAAATTTCTTTCAGAGGTTCCATATAAATTAAAATGGAATCAAGCTGTATCCATATTTGCTTCTTTATTTCATATCTCATATGGGTCTCTGAATACTTTCTGGTTTTTAAATTTAAAATTTTGGTTTGGGCCGTTATTTAGAGAATTTAGAGTTGCAATTCACATTTCTTGTAATAGTTTCTTTTGTAATTTGTTTGGGTTTTTTTTTCCTAAGAAGACTTAAAACTATCAGAAGTATCAATCTTGTTATGGCAGCAAAAATCAAATAGGTAATAGAAACTGCTATTGAAACATTCTAACCTATCTAAACAAGTTGTCCAAATTACTTAGTTTTATTCAGGTTAAAGAAAAATAAAGCCTCTTTCCCAGCAATGACTAGCACCTTCTATAGAGAAAGCTTACTAATGAATACCAAATATTTTAAAGTCTATTATTGACAATCCTAACAACATTTATACAAAACATATTTTAGTCATAAACATTGATACACTGAATGTTTCCCAGGTTAACCAACACCACGTGAGGCCAAGACAAAACGTTTTCTGCCCGTGCTGATGAAATACCAAAGGAATTTTGTTTCCCCTTCTTAAATCAAACACACTGATTCAACAGTTCTACCTAAAAAACCTTGTGAGAAAACATTCCTTTGTTTAAGATTCAAAACCCACAGAGCTTTCAAGAGCAAATAAAGATTGTGCCAGATGCTGTACAAATCACATGTGCACAGTGCAGTGCTGATCCCTGCTCAGCCATACCTCAGTACAAATAAATAATATGTGGAGATGAAGCCTCCAAAGAGTTCCCTAGGAAAACCAGGAAATGCCTGATTTTATATTCCTGATATTTCGAAGCACATCACTTAACTAAAATAAACTCAGACTCGAAAGGAGAACATTTTCTAGCCTTTCTTTCACATCATGAACTAGAAAGGGCAAAATTCCAGTTTTCCATCCCACTGCAAGTCACCTTTAAAAGTGCATGCTTTTCCAAAGCCTCAACTCCTGTTCATTTAATTAAGAATGACAGATGCTCAACATCTGGAGAAAATAAGGTCTGATTTAGTGGCCACATTGCACTGGTGGAAACTTCAGACTGCAGGTTTGGAGTTACAGAAAGTTTGAAGTAGATACTTCAGCCAATTGAGCTTCTGAAAGAAATCATATGAAGTGAAGCCTAAAGGAACAACCTCATGAGAAGAAGCTTTGATTTCACTTAAATTATGTATTTCCATTTATCATAACTGTATTCAACTGGTCAGCCTCATCATTCCTCTGTATCTCCCTGTCTTCTCTGACTGCCTTATGTTGTACTTTTTAGTATAGGGCAGACATATTTAACCTCACTGACCTTTTCCCATTGTTCTTTTGGTGTATCATGCACAGTTCAGGGGCAGAATTAAAAGAAAAAAAAAAAAAAGAAAGAAGGTAAAAAGAAGAAAAACCGAAAGACTAAATTAAATAAAGAGGCATCATGCCAATAAAAAAAGTTTATCACTTTAGATGTGAGCTCAGGAAACACCAAATTCTGTATCATGGACGGTTTATGGCGTGAGGTCATCATGTTACCAGTGTAGGCTTCCTTCCCTTGTCTTCATGGGGACAGCCTCCTGCCACTTTCCTCACACAGAGTGTCAATGCTGTCTTCTCTGGGGATGGACCCTATTACCCACTGTGTTCTCACCTATAAATGGAGTGGTACCGTTTAAGTTTTTCTAGTGAGATTCAGGAAAATCACAGACTCTGAAGATACTGTATGTAATGTACAGTACTGCAGTTGTTGCACCAGTGGTTTGGAACTCAGCTCAGGGCCTAGTGAGCAGAGTGCTGAATAAAATTATTTGCAAATCAGTTTAAAGGCTAAACTAGGGACTTGGTTGCTTGGGTTCCTGCCTTTAAAATTGTCCCTGTGTTACCAATGATATCCTATATTTACTCACCGGAGACGCCTCATTCTAAGGTAAAGACACTGCCGATTTCTCTGCTAGGGCAGCGATTTGTCAGTACGTGTGTATTGGATTCAGGTGGCCAGGTGTTGGCAGCTGGGGGTGGAGGTGGGGTGGGGGGCCTGCAGAGCTGCACCATGCCAGATAGAGTTCCCCACTGCCACCACAGTTGGCCATCTACACCTGACACACATGTACTAGTGCTTTCCACAAGTCAAGTCTGTTTTGCCCATGACAGTATTTAGTAAGTCATCTCCCTGTCTTTTCTTTCAATCCAGGAGCTTTTCCATAATTTTTTCCCTCATCTTGTTGATGAAATGTAGCCAAGGTTCCATGATGCTTCCAGCAGTTACTTGGTTTTAGTCTGCTTTCTATATGGAAAAAAAAAAAACCCCACCCAAAACCCTCACAAAACCCCCAAAAAACAAACCAAATCAAAACCAAAACCAAACAACAACCAAAAAAAAAAAAAAAAAAACCCAACCAAAAAACCCAACCCAACCCCCACAAAAAAACTCATTAGCCATTCTAGCAAACCAGTTCCCAGAAATATGCTGTAGATACATCTTCAGCTTCCATATAGTAAAATACATTGAATAAATATCTCAGAGGACATTTAGGGCCATTATCTACAACAAGTTACTGGCAATAAATTTTGTGGGACTGCCCAGCATTTTCATAAAAGAGAACTAATTTTACTCAGACATTTTTTTTTCATTGTTGTGTAAAACTAAGCCAAAAATAAAGCCTTTTATAAAATACACACATAGCCCATTCTTTCCCCTGGACTATTCTGCCTTACTGTTAAGTTTCTTGTGTGCCTTTTTCCATCTTGGTCTAGAAACAAGATTATGAAAGCAGCACTGGAAAAAATTAATCTTGTATTTCCAGACTAAGTACTAGTCCAAGTCTTGGGACCAGTGATCTGAACCAGTCCTCCTACCAAAAATATATAAGTTTTCCTCTAAAGAGGGAGTCTGGGACCATTATAGGTGCCAGGAAAAATGTTTCATGTGTGTGCCCCCCCCCCGCCTCGGACCTCAGCCCCAAGCTCAACAGTGAGCACAGAGGCTGCAAGGAGGAGACATTAATATACTTCTTTCAACATTATGCCTACAGATAAACCAGCATTCTAGACAAAATGAGGTAAAAATTATCAGTCCAGAGGAAAATGCAACATCTCAGACCTTTTGGAAAAGACCTTATTGCAAAATCAAGAAAAGCATAATTGCCACAGTGTCTGCTGACAGTATTAAGGTCATGGATTTTAAGTGCGATTTCCTTCCACTGCTTGTAATTTCTATTTAGTCTGAGATTTGGGAGGTGGAGTTTTCTGGGTAGCAAACATGGTCCAGTTGTACAATGAGTCATGGGAATGCTACGGAGCTGTGTACCCTTTCTGGGATTATGCATTCTTGTTCATAAAAATGGGAAAATGTGCAGTTATGTATTTTATTTAACATTCTTCCTGTTTATGGCAATGGCAAAGTTTGTTTTTCACAAACCAGGTGATTTAAGAGACAACTTCTCCATTATGACACCATTTAGCTTTTAAATGTTATTCCTATTAAGAAAAGTCTAAGATTCAGGATTTTTTTGATTTCTCAGATTCAGTGAGGACAGAGCACTTTGATACCAGTATTTAAAATGTTACCCTGTTGCTGAAAGACCAGTGACAATTTGTAAGCAGCTAAACAAGAGAACTCGTACTGCTAGACCAGTTCATAATGCTCCTGTTGGATAAGAAAGACCAACACAGAGAAGAAAAATGACTCTTTGGGAAAGCCTAAAACACGATAGGTGTGCCAAAAATCCTTGAAGCTTTCTCTGAACTATTTATGTAGGAAAGCTATTTAACTCAAATTCGATGACTATGAATTAGTTAATTGAGTGGAACCAGGAAGAAAAATAGATTAGATAATTTTGTTTAGGTAAAATTTTCAGCCTGAACAGTGAGGAAGTTGGGAGATTTTTTTGAAGGAAAAAATCCTTAATATCAATAACATTTCTTTCCCATGAAGGCTAGTGTTGGTGCCTTATTTTCAAATTTCAGCTTTCTTCTTACAAGAAGACTAAGTTAATTCCCTCATAATAGAGAGATCCTTGTCCACTATATGCTTTCCACACAAGATCAGCTGTACTTCAACTGTTCATGACATTTTGTTCAACCTGTCCTTGGAAGCTGCCCCAAGAGGGAAATCCCACATCTTCCCTAAGCAATCCATTTAAGGGTATAATCATCTTTACAAATAAAATTCCCCCCCTATAGTTTATATTTTTAGAATTTTAATATTTTTTGTCACTTAAACTAGTTTCCCATGGTCTAACTTGGGGAGGATATGAAGCACAGTTTATTCTTCCCCAAAACTGGGACTCCTGCATGTGTCAGGCTGTTACCCAGAAGACCACTCTTTTCTATATTACTTGAACTCCTGCTTCAATTTTTTCTCAAGGTTGTGGTGGGTTTCTAGTCTTTTAGGGTTTTTTCTGCTTTCTCTCACTTTTTATTCCTGAGAACTGTAAGGGTTAGTTCACAAATGTTCTCCCACAAGCTGCCTTTCTGCAATGAGCTGCTGATAAGTTCTTTGAAGGTAGGGTAGGATCTGCTTGACAGGATGTCACCATACCATTCTTCCAAAAGATGCTTGGGTATATAAAGTCCTTCATCCAGACCAAGTACTTTGTCACACCTCATGTCCCAGCAGACTTCAGCATCAGATCACTCCTTCCAACCTTCCCTTTTGGACTTCAGAGCATACACGCATGACCACACTGCCAGATTTGTAAAACCGCACTAAGCCACTAGCAGAAAGAGCCAGCATTTATCCAGGCCATCATCCTAACAGAAATGGATGTAGCTGCAGTATTGATGCCAGCCAGGTTTGGGATTGTATCAACATAAGCAGAAATGGGATGCATCTGTCACAGACTCTTGCTTGCTGTTTTACTGCTCTCCAGTTTCCATCTCCCTGGTACCACACTGCCTGCCATGTTTATGTGACTCCTTTACATACCAAAGGTTGTTACTTTGGTGTAATTTATATATCATCTGTTTTACAACCTCACAAAGTGCCCCATTAGGTGGGAGTCATGCTGCCTCGCGCTTGGATCATTTCCTGACTCGTGTGTCTGTGTAACATATTCCTTTCCAGCGCCTTGAACTGTGCTTAGCCATCAGAACTGGGCTTGTTCCAGGTCATCTGATGGTACAATCCAGATTTTTTACATAGACAAAGCTCAAATTAGATAAATATTTAAGCAGGAATAGTTTAGCAACCCTTCTTTCTTCATTATAATCACACAAAAACAAGAGCTCTCCCCTTCTTCCCTCCTGCTTAGTTCACTAAAAGCACAGTGCGCTGAAAAGGGCACTGAAAAGCTGCAAAATTTCTTTCTTCTTCTTGATGATACCAGGACACCATGCTAATGTCTGCTATCCGTAAATGGGTTCATGTCCCTGCTGGTTTGTGTGGCTGCACAGTAAAGCATTGTTCCTCCTTCAAAGAGGTGGTGATTTACAGACCCCACCACACTCTCTTTTAAAGCCCTGTTCACACAGGCCGGAACCCAGGTGGGGGTCACTGAAGTCTGGCACGATTGTGTCCATGCAAAGGGCTGGCAGGAGAGAACCCATCACACAAGAAGATTTTCTTTAATGAACTGATCAATTCAAAGTATTTTTACTGCAACTTTTCTGTGCACAAAGACCCTTTGCCCTTTAAATCAGACTATATGATATAAATTGAACATCTCCATTCCCACAATGAGGGTACTCCTTTTTTTTTAAATAAGATCATTTGTAAGAGAATCTTGTTCAGTCATTTATAAATAGTCACCTCTGTAAACCAAGAAATAACCTTGTTTAAAGAAGTACCAACATTGTTGTTTTGTTGTCACCCGCTGGTAATTGAAAATGTGTTTCTGTCAGTTCCTCCTAAGACAGAATGTAATTCTTTGTAAGATCTTGATCTTAAATTGGCAAAAAAAAAAAAAGAAAGTCAGTGATAAAGCAGCCAGAAGTTGCTACTTGTTCTTTGCACTGGTGATATTGCTACTGCCCTTTCTTATAATCTAAGACATTATTCTTACTGGCTCCTGGAAGGCAGCAGTACAGTCCCATTTGTTCTTTGTTTTTTTCTCCTGTATTGGTATTGAACACAGCTTTGTACTGAAATGCAAGAACCTGCATTACAAAACAAACAAACAAACATACAAAACCCCAAACCACCCAAAATCATATGGGACTAAATCTTGAAGCCTTGCCTTAGCTTTTAGCTTTGTCATTACTCATACTAATTTAAAAAGGATTTTACCTAAGTAGATCAGACGAAGAATTAAGAAAAGCTCTGTGATTAAGGCAGGGTTTTATAGTTAGAGTAATAACGAACTCTCTGTTCCTCTGCTTGTACTTCACAGAGTTAATCTGATTTTTCTTTGTCTGGTTTTGTGGAATAAAATAATAAGTGTATTCCTCACACTGTCTGATTAATATACTGTCTTGAGAAAACAAACAGGCCTGTAAAAGGAGAACTAGAGATGAGATGAGTCATGGCAGCACTGAGAAATAGAGCTTTGTAGCTGCTGGACTTGAGACACATCATGCCTCATGAGACAGAGGGAAGGTGGCATGGTAGGCATGGCCATTTGCATTCAGTCATACCCCTACGCCCCTGGTGGACGACTATTAACCAGCTCAGGTCACAGTAGAGAAGATGGATTATTCTTAGAACAAACCAATAGATCTCAAACACCTATATAACACCTTCTAAAAATAGAAGTTCCTCCCTCTGGTGTAAATACGTAACTTTTTCTGCAGGTCCATTTCTTTTGGCTTACAGATAACATCTAACAGACAGCCATACAGTTCAATACAAAATAACTGAGAGAAGGGAATCATCATTAAACTACATCACTTAGAGAAGCTGAAATATTCAGCACTAAAAATTCATTCCAAAAGGGATGATTTTGCTGGACAGTTTGTGGTATGTGGAACATTAGCCAAGTTATGAATTCTTGGCCAGTAACATCATGTTTTAGGTTTGGTTTTTGTCTGTATGACCATCACCTCCACCTTTGTTTGCTCCCACTCCCCTTCACTCCTGGCACACACTTTCTAATTTTTTTCAGGATCCTTCAATCTTAACTAAATGTTTTCCTCACTGGTAGTGCAGGTTGGTGAGTCACTCTCAGAATACTTCAAGTCTCTTGGAAAGTTTAGCTGTTATGTGATATCGGCTGACTTGGAGGCATGGTTTGCTATCTCTCTGAAGAGTATCATGCAAGCAATAAAAGTTTCTCCATACCTCTACTGGCATATCTCACTTGCGTGAAAAGGCTACCTCTGGGTCATGGGGGTAATGCAATTCATTCACTATCGCCCATTCCTGCCTGGTCCTCTCTCTGCTGGGAGTGTAAAAAGGCTAAATACAATACGAAGGAAGATTTTTGATGTGGACACACTTCCTTTATGCTCTAGACTAGAACCAGTGGTTCATACCCATTAGGCCAGCAAAAGAAAGCAATCAGATGGCAATGATTTTCAATCACTACTGCTTCAGGGTTAGATTCAAACAAGTGACCTGGAGGTGAAATGTTCCACATCCTATTACTGATCCTCTAAATTATTCTTCCCCCATAGATGAGATTTGACACACATAAAAAAGTAGCTTTGTGAGGAATTGCAAGAGAAAAACTGAGACAGTAGTTCATAATAGATGTGGATTTTGTTAGCGCTTTATGCCTAGGCAATATTGTTATGGTGCAATCATAGGGCAGAATTATTGATTGTATCTAGTGGCTCGTAACTGAGTAACCACACAGAGCATACCCAGTTTATGAACTAATTCAACTGCTTTACAGTTTATGGCAATTTATTTTTCTTTATATGAAGAGGCAGCCTACTAGAATTTCTATCTTTTGGAACTATTTTAAAATAAGGAATACATAAAAAAAATCTGCTTCCTCAAATCAGAATGTTTTCCTAATCTTTTTCTGCCCTTATCCATTTCCTCCAATAACTTATGGATAGCTAGAAACATTTTTCAGAAGATTTGCCTCTGGGGTACAACCAAATCTGAAGGGAAGAAAAAGTGCTGTATCTCATGGAGGATTTCATAGGAGAAAAAGCATGTAAGAAAATGAAATTCCAAAATAAATCCTGCTATGTCAAATACTTTGGTGGACTGTGTTTAGTAAAAGAGGTAGGAAAAAAAACCAACTTCACTTACATGGTGTCCTTTGCACACTAGGCAATTACCTGCCTTACTGGAAAGGAATATGAACATTAAATGTGAGATCTGTGACAAAACTAACACCTCAGAGGACCTACACATTTCTTCCTCTTCCCTTTCAATCTGCCTTTCAGATGCTACGAGACATTTAGTACCTCATTCCAGGGCTTGGCCCCTCCAACCCAGCAGCATCAAGTCATGCACATGAACACACACACCAGAGATGCCACCGGTACAACACCATGACAGACTGATCTGGCTTCAAACAGGAGTCAACAGCTTTGTGTTGATCCTGGCTTGAAATAGTTTGAATCTCTGAAGGTCTGAGTGAAGCCACTTTTTGCAGATTTGTGGGGGTTTTATGCTCATTTAACATTTAGACAGAAGTTTTATTTAGTGCAGCTTTTTGTTTTCAGGGAGTGGGCGATCACAAGACAAAGAAGGGAAGATCTGTAAAGGGCTTTTTCTCTACAATTCCCACCTCTGGCAAATAGCTCAGTGCAGCAAAGAGAAGGCACGCAGCGGAGCTGGAGGAGCAAAAGTGCTCTGCTCTAAAAATATGTGACAGTGAGTGATGCAAAAGGAGGTAGGCAGGGAAGTGAGTGCTGGTAACACTTTCGAGGATCAATTAAGTGCTTGCCTTTTTGCTATCACTTGAACTGTGTTGCCACTCTTACAGGACTTTAGACAGCTGTTTGCTGAAGCACTTATAAAATCCAGCAGCTCCTCTTTGCAGGGATGCATGAAAAATAGCAAATAGGAGAAAAATAAATTGCTTATTCCACATAAGAATGTCTGGCTGAGCCTGACATGAAATAAAACTTCCTTAGCACAATGCAGGATTGGTAGTGCACTGAGAAGCCAGATGAACTGCTAATATTTAGATACAGACTGGCTTTGAGGTGTATTGGGGCCCCAGTTATACAATTAAGTCAGAGGGAGCAGAATTCTTCACAATATTAACCAGCTCATATATATATTAAAGTTTGCCCTCTAAGATTTAGCTATGATGGGATAAATCATTTATCTCTTTACTAATTACAGAAGGAACCTGGACACCTAACTCTGAATAGACAACCAATTTTTTGTCAGTTTAATTAGTGGAAGTGGAACTAACCTATAGTATCTTTCATTTAACCAGTAACCTAATAAAACTTATTTTATAGAATTGAATTTAAAGAGCAGAGGAGAAGAATTTTGCCAGTAACATTTGAAAATAGATGGAGAGTTAGCAAGACAGAGACAAAAAACGTGGTTCCCAACTGAACGTGATCTGGGAGAGAAGGCTCACATTCAACGGCAGTCAGATCATATTTAGGGGAGGTGGGTTTGGGTGGGAGAGGGAACCAGATTTTAAGTCTTACTCCATATGTGATTGAATGTGTGTCAGGAAAAAAAAAAAACAACCCTACCATTTTGACTGTGTTATTTGCAATATCATTATTTAAGAGCCAGCATGAAGGCTTTGAGGGAAAGGAAGATGTTAGCATAGAGCTTAAAGAGCTGAAGTTGTTGCTGTGGACAGGAGATACTTTACCCTATGTGGCTGTACTCTCCAGCTGATTGAGTAAGGCACTGGGAGCCTTTTTTTAAGCCCAGCTGGTAAAGATTTATGAAACTACATCTAGGACAGGTTCACAGTAAGGAGTTTACATCTCTCATCTCTAAACTAAGATAAAAACTGGCATAAACATACCAGTGTCTGTCACACTATTGCTGCCACTAGTTGTCCTCCTGGTAGTACAGGTCCTACAGTGTTATTCAGCATCACTGTTTATCAAGAATCAAATTAGGATGATTAAAGAATAGGAAAAAAAATGGATGAAAAGCACTGTTTCATGCACTCTGTCACTCAGGGGATAAAAATACCTAAATGTCCAGAAGGCAGCTATAGTGTACCGTTGTTTTAATTGATAGACATATCAGAAAACGCTCATTTACTTAGCAGGGTAAGTGTTTCAAACTCAGAAGTAGAGTGTGTCTTGGGGTGACAGTGTGGAGAATGAAACGTATAAGGAAGAGCCACAGGAAGGTAGACTGAGAATAAGAAAGCAGGTTAAGCTTTTGCAAACCAGAAACGCTGCTGGCTGCAAAACACCATTGCTTTGAAACAACACTACACAGTGATGGCCGTTTTCTGGAGGCTCAGGCTTCACTTATGACAGCAGGCAGGAGGGGAAATGCACAAACAGAAAGCCACCTGTGATGTGCTGGGGACGAGGCACGACTTAGATGTTGTGCTTTCAACTCTATTCCTGCTGAGGCGTTTTGCAGAGTTGGACTGGGAGATTTTACTAACCAGTTTCAAGTAGATCTGTTTTCCCTCCGTACTGCAGTCTGATAGTGACCTTGGCACTTCTGTGCCTGGCCAGACAGGTTTTGTGGAGGCGGAAAGAGACAAGTTTGACAACTTTCAGGCTTCGTTCGGTTCAAAGATTAAACTACGTGCAAATCTACAGACTGTGGCTGAACCTGCCCCTGTGTGTGTGTGCTGGCATTGCTGTTGCTAGTCAGTCAGCTTCAGAACAGTCTATTCATATTTCCTTGAAAAATCTGCTCAAGAAACACCATACAGAAAGAGGAGAAAGACACATATTTGAAGTAAAATCTAATTTCCTCTGCACTGGGTCACTATATGGCCAGCAGTCTCCCTTTTAGGTCAGTCTTGGACAGTGTCACACCATTTATTTAAGTGCCTAAGAGCGAATTGATGAAATATGCAGAAGTAGGAAGATTAAAGAGTATGTTAAAGATGTTATACATCATGTGCTTGCCATTGACAGCTTTAATTTTCATGTCTGCGAATTCTGTGATCTTATTCACGGTAACCAGCATGCAGATATATGAAGAGGAACTAATGTATGTTTATTTCCAACTGATGTACTATAGCTGAATTAATATAAGTTAACACCAAAAATCATCCCATTAGAACATCAAATCACACTCAAGAGGAAGCACAGACTAGTTGTGTGCAATCCTATATAAAGGCTTTGTTAGCCCCATTGTTCATAGTCAGAAACTGGGAGGAGGTGGGAGCTGTCTGCTGGAATACAAGCGATGTGAGCAACCGAGGGGAATTTTTCAAGGCCAGCAGTTGAGATGTACTACACGATCGTATCTTTGCTTAATTCTGGCTCACAGAGCTAGTACAATATTTGCCAAGATCATGAAGTGCACAGAACTTAACAGCTCAGAAGTCCCTAAGTCCAGCCTCTCCCCTCCTCTGCCATGTTCCCTGCTGAGAAAAGAAAAATATTGGAAGGTTTTGAGAGGCTCCCCAGATTGACGTCTGCTGTTCGATACCCACCTAATGAGCTGCTTAACAACTGTTACCAAAATTAATGAGTCAAGTCACAGTTGTAATTACCATATTGCAGATCACAGTATTGTATTAGATTACCATGGACTTCTATTTAGGAATATTTACACCATGACGACTGTTTAAAATGTGCACCAATGTTTCAGCAGATTGCATTGCCTCATAGCCTATATTTATTAGGCTAGGCAGGAGTTATAGGGGTCTTATCGGGAATTCTTTTGTTCCACCTCATGGGGATCAATGAAGAGCCAGTCTTAATGTAAGTATATCCAGGTATTGAAAAATGCACAAATGTCAAAAAAGCCTTAATCATGTCTGTAAGCATGCACACCAAAGGAACACAGTGATGAAAACCATAATCTGGGACCAGAAGCAAATGCTTCGCTATCAAGATATATTAGTGTAACTGGGCATAAATTACTCTGATTTAACTCCTACTTTAAGAGATAAGTTTAACACTCAGGGTACAAGGCTCCAGGATTTTAGGATAGCTGAGCGTCATTTCCTTATTTAGAGCTAAGCTTTCTTCTGTGTATAAAGAGGTAAGAAACAAAGTTCTACAGAACAACTTCCTACACACTATCTTGAAAATATGGTAATTTTACCTTCCTCCTATTCTGCTCTCTCTGGTAACGAACACATCTTCTGCGCTTCATGAAAGCAGATGATGTGGAAATATTTGAGGATTTTCTGCACTTGGGTTCAGCTTTTATTTGTTTATGACTAATAATGTTTCAGTAGACAGTGACACATATATATCTGTGCATGTGTGCGTGTGTGTGTACACACAAGAGACCTGAAAAAGTGCAGCAAAGGCAGCTGTTCAAGGGCTGCTGCTGTCCCCCAGAGCCAAATACCTCATCAGGAAGGCACTGCCTGGAGCCTCTCCTGCATCTGCCCACTCCCATTCACCTTTCTGTGGTGCCCAGCACCTCACCACGCTGGTGGAAGAGTGCTCTGCCATGCTTCCCCCTGCTCCCATGCAGGTCACCAGGAAGCTACCAAAACTGAGAGGCGCATACCTTGTGTGATGCATAGCTTAGAGAAACTTGCAATGGCTGAACATTTGGAGTACTTCTCTTTGATTCTTGCAAGGGCAGCTTCAAGAACGGTTTGTCTCACTTTCCCCATTTCCTTCTCCAAAGAGAGCCTGCTAGCACAGACAAATGAGGCAAGTCAATAACATCCACCCGGCCAGGATATATTGAGCCAATTCAAGGGTAGGTGGATAGCAGCTGTGGTCCTGCCTGTGAAATACTATAGTTGTTGCCATTGTGCAGTGAGTCATCAAGCCCCGTTTATTTACACTTTCATATAAGTGCTGGCAAATGCTGATTTATGTGCTGAAAGCTGGGAAATGGGGTATGGGCATCTTAAGGAAAGAAACACATACACATGCATGCACAGACCAGCAACCTGTCTTCAGATCAACCAGGAGAATTTTAAGCCACACAAACCAGAAACAGATTGACCTTTTATTACTTTTGAATTGAGGACAGATTTTCCCTTTAAAGGCTCAATTATATTGCTGGGCTTGTTTGCTTTTTATGATTTCAGAAGATGCCATGGTAACTTGGGCAATGAATCTGAGCTTAGGCTGCTTCATCTGCTGAATTTCAAGCTCTGAATTGTAGTTTGCAATTTTAATCAATTTTGTATCTGCAAAATTACTCTATTGTGTTTACTCTTAAAGAACATTTACGACAGACAAGTTATAAGGACTGATATTTGAGAGCTTGGCTCAGATTCTTTCTTGATTTTGCCCATTGAAGAACATGGAGATATTCTGGGAAGTATCAGGTTCCTGGCCTTTTTGGAGAGCTTGATAGATTAGTATTCTACAAAATTCAGCTATAAAGACCTGTTCCTCATTTATTAAGCGTTCTTGAGTGAGATATAATTTTTTGATTTTTCTATGAGAAATATAATTATTTGGACAACTAGATGGACACTTTTATTCATTTTTGTTTCTACTTGCAGAACTGCTTGTTTTAGCTGCCTAGTGCTTTAATAATCTATTGACCTGCTCAGGAAAGAGGCATCTTGGTGCCACTTGGTGTGTTTATTGGAAGGTTCTCAGACAGACGCTTTATGTGGGGCAGTGCTATGGTGCAGCTATCTGTGCACAATGGAATCGGTGTTTACTACTTTCTGTGTATTCTAGAAATGTAGAAAAGTATGAGTAAATATTATGTATCCAAGTCTGTATTTGAAATCATGACTGTGAAGGTAATAAGATTTTCCTAACTGAGGAGCTTTCAGAGCACCAATTAACATACAGACCCTTTGACTGCTGGGTGGGCAAAACCAGATTTCATAGCATCACAGACTGGTTTAGGTTGGAAGGGACCTCAATGTCCATCTAGTTCTAAGCCTCTGCTGGAGACAGGGACACCCTCCACCAGACCAAGTCGCTCAAAGCCCCATCCCATCTGGCCTTGTACACTGCCAGGGAGGGGCAGCCAGAGCTTCTCTGGGAAACCTGTGCCAGGGCCCCACCAGCCTCTCAGAGCAAAGAATTTCCTCCTAATATCTAATTGAAATCTCCACTCCTTCATCTCAAAGCCATTAATTTATTTCAAAGTATTACGTGGTAGATCCCTATGAAGGGAAGATGGGAGGGAGCAAAGATGTATGTAATCCTCCAGTCAATGTGTATCATAGGACCCTTTTCACCAGTTTCACCATCACAGTACAGAAAAGGGGGGGTGGGGAGGGATATCATTATTGTATCAGGATCTGAATCTGTTGATTGAGTCAGAGAAATCTCTGGTGTTTTCCTATGTGACAGCAAGTGCACAATGAGATTTTGGAAACTGAAGTGGCAGATGCCCTAAAATGTATTGTCTGTGCAGATTCTGCAAGGCTGCCTCTCTGCTTTAGGACTGTTTTAAAAAATCACCCCATTTTTTCTTATTTAGGAAGAAAAGGTTAACAATTATCTGACCAGTCATTCTGTGTCACTGAGTACAAGCAAATCTGGCATGTGAATCCTTATCCTTAATTTTATTTTTAGGCACCTAATTTGTTTTCCCATTTGATGATATCTTCAGCTGAAATCGTAGACTGCTGATCTCTTGTTTTTTTCTCCTGCAGTGAATGTAATTGGACACTCTTAACCATAGCACAACTGTTCTAAATGACACAGAAAGTAAACGAAGGCTGCCAGATTAAAGAGAAGTCTCTCAATAGATTTGTGATTAACTTGCAACTATAATAAGAAATTACATGAAAATAGAAATGAGTCGGAAAGGTTAACCAGCTAAGACAGGAAATTATTTCAACAGCAGGGGGAAAAAAAGAAAGGAAAGATAGTCTCTTTTCAGATACACTTCTGACATCAGCTGTTTCTCAAGAGCAATAGACTGGAGCTAAAAAGAAGAGGCCTGTGGGGCTAAAAAATACAGTTCAGATTAGAGATCGGGATTTGAGTTCTGGTTCTCATCACTAACTTGCCTCCTAGCTCTGAGCAAGTGAAATGTCTCAATTTTCTTCCTCTCTTTTCAAGCAATAAACTCATTAAGAGTTTGTGTAATGCTTAATGCCAGGTTTGCCCGCCTGGAAGCTATACATATAACTGGACAACAGATAAAGTTTTCCATTCTCACACATCTCAGCCTTGTATTCACTTTGACAGTGATTTCTCAGTATGGCAAAATATACCAGGGATGAACTCTATGTCCAGTTGTTATGAAGACAAAGCTATATGTGAGTCTTTTAAATTAAGAGTAGAACATATGCCCAGAGATAGCTAAGAGTAATTCAAGGTTTCAGCATGGAGGAGAGATGATAAATTAAATAAATCATTTTTTGAACATCAGAACTAATGAACCAAGTATTTCTTGGGTAGATCATCTGTTATTCTAATGAAAGGTCAGATTATTGGTCTTTCCACTGGTAAAGGGAGCAAGAAGGGGTCTCTCTCAATTTTCACAAAATATGTAGAAATAAACTAATTTCTTTATGTATGTTTTTTGTTGAATTTGTTTGAAAGGTGCTGATAGACTCAAGAGTTATCTGGAAACAACTTCCTTTGAGACAATAGACTCAACCAGGGTGCTTGTATAAAGCTTCTTTCTTGGGAAGTCAAGCTAAAAAAATAACCCTCACTGACTTACCCTCTTGGTGGATAAAAAGCATGTTAGCGAGCATGTAAACAAACTGAACACACACAAGTCTACAGTGCCTTATGGATTACACTTGTGTCTTCAGTCTTCCGCACTCCCTACTTACCCACTGATCTAGATCACGGGATCCTGAAGGCCGGTATTACCAGTAAAGACTGAGGTGAAGGCAGCTTTGAAGCAGCCGTCATTAGACTTCAAAACAGATGCTCTAAACAGCTTTCCCCAACCAGATGAATTCTTATCTACGGATCATAGTCTGTAGGTTCAGGCAGATCTTTCTCTGCGTGCTAAACATTGATCACCTCAAGCTATCACTGCTACAAGAAATGTGACAAGGAAGCCAAACAAGAGAAGCTTCTGAAGTATCTGAGTGTGCTACCTAGACCATACAATTGTACCCTGAATTCTGCATTTGGCTTCAGACCATTCAATTCATCTGCTAGAGCAGCTTTCATTCTCCAGAGCTGTCTAGCAAACACCTTCGGTAAGCATGGTAGGTATGCAAGAGAAATAACACAAGTTTAAAGGAACTGAAATAAAATCTTATTAATTTAGAGCGACAGTCAGGGATATAGTATACATGTACCATGCTGGGAAGTGAATAACATCCCCAGTATGAACCAGTGTCCTTCTATGGAACTCTGAATCTGCAGTAAGACCTCAGCTGAATGGACGATAAGAAGTCAGCTAAACATCAAGATTTTAAGACAGTGCAAGATGGAATATGTTTTAAAAGTAAGAGTAACTGGAAACCCCTGATTTTGCTTTTACAAGCCACATCACTCCTAACTCAGGTCAGATTAGCACGTTGATGCAAGGGCAAATACAATCGTTTGAAATATTTCAAAGCTTCCAGAGTTTCTTGTGGTCCCCCAGTCATTTTCCCACTGTTCACAGGCATCCCGTGCCTGTAGACGTCTCAAATGTTGCTCCTCAGAGACACTTGGCTGGCTCTTGGCTAGAGCATCTCTGCATTGCTAATGAGCAGACTTCCTCCCATACAAGGCGCTGTGCTCTCATCTGATCCTATTTCCTACCATCCGTCCATTCAATCATATCCCGCTTTGAACTTTTGCCCTTTTTAACTCTCTGTTCAGGCTTACAATCCTTAGACATAAAAATACATAGATACAGTTACGTTTATCTGCCACAGCCAGAGCAGCCTCAGGGATAGTGATTTAATGGCTCCTGTTCTGAGGATAAAGTTGTTTATAAATATGGATGTAACAGGGCATACCAGTGGGAGGCAACTACATGTTATCCCCAGGTGTCTCTCTAGGAGATCCAATTCATTTAGTAAAGCATCCTTCTAAATGCATACACACACATAAACACACTCACACACACACACACAGAGCAGCTGTTTAGATGGGCACAAATCATGGATCCTCTGCACTGATATGAAAAGTTGTGAGAAGGGTGTAAAGGTCATAGATCCTGTCTATAGTGCTACGGTCTATAGTGCTATGTTCCTTCCATATGAGTATAAATAAACACAGAGATAGGAGCATTTTCTCCCAAAAGCTTATTCCTTGTGAAATGGGGAGCCTGCATCTTCGGAAGAGACCCACCTGGAGGGAGCTGCTTCCTCCATTCAATTCTCAGAGGTTTGCTGCAGGACCTGGAGGAACAGGACACCCTGGAAGCTCAGCCAGGCAAACCACGCAGTCCAGTACACAAAACCAACAGCAATGACAAGAGGACTGTTTCTCAGATACATTTTTTCCCTTCTTTCTTCTCTGAGACTGCAGTTAGTCTCTTCTGCTAATGCTACTGTGTTTCTCTAGGCTGCATGTCAGACCTGGGAATGCTGCTTTGCTCTTAATCCATAAGACAGTGGGCAAAGTTCACTCTGGTTGCTCCAGAGGGGGTCTGGTGGAGTTGCAGACAGCAGGAGCAGCAATCGCTGCCCAACACTCACCTTAGCCTGCAACTCTTGCTTAAGTGGAATACGTTGGTGGTGTGCTATAGGGTCTTGTATTCTAGTATATAGTTGTGATGCCACCAAGCAGTCAAATTAAGCAAACATTAATATAAAAACTATATCTTCAAAGATAATCAATGGATAAGAAACCAGCTAGTAACATAAGCTTTCAAATTATCTAAATAACTGATCAAGTACAGAGAGGAGTAACCTTTTAAAGTCATTAGATTTTGTAAGCAGATGTACAAATAATTAACTTCAAATTCTGCAGCCAGAGAATGATGTAGATTGCAGATTTTGAAGTAAGAACACCTGTAGTTACAAAGGCAAGTAACTGCTGCTTAGAGAAGGCAAACATCTATTGATTCTCAGGTAAGCCAATCAGAGCCAGACCAGCATGTTCTGCTTGTTGCAACGATAAGACACTGAAAAACAACAGGACCAGTACTCTACCTTTCTCCATCCATTCTGGAAACGCTCCTTCTCCGAGCTTCTGAATCACCGGCTTTATTGCTATTTATATGACAGTAGTTCCCAAGATGATGCAAAGCGGTTTGCAGACACTGGAAGTCAAGTCCAAATCATCTCAGCTTTTTATTTGCATTTATAGAGGGCAATGCTAAACTGTTCCCAGAGACAAGGGAGAAAATTGATGAGAAGCTATAGTATTTTCTTTTGCAAAGGGCACCAGGCACATAAAGTCACAAGTGAAAGAAAGCAACCCTGAAAAGATTCCTGACATCAAAAGAAGGTGCTAACACTTGTCTATGAGGCAAAAGGGCTGGGAGGAACCATCTCCTTTGTGCAAAACACTGTTATATGAACAGAGCACTCCTGATGAAACCCTTTCTTTCTGGTAGGGGAATCCATAAATGAGACAGTCAAAGTGAGGAGAAAAAGGGCATGAAAAAGGACCAGGGAGAGAAGTTGAATGAGTTAAAAACCAGCAGCAGCATGAGGGTGACTGAAAACCAGCAGGTGGGAAAAATAGCCACCTTGAAAGTGGCCTTTGCCAGTATAGAAGCAAAGTGCCAAGTATTTTCTCAGTGTTGCTTATACCACAGAAGTGTTCTCATTCCTGGCTCATCTGAGATGACCTCTGCCCAGCAATAAGAGTTTGCTCACTCCACTGTCTCATCTGGCTTGCAGAATGAGGAGGATGGAGACTCCATATGATGTTTCAGATTCTTCAGCACTACTAGAAAGCAATTTAAAACTTTTAAAAAATGAAAAGAAAGGCAAAGGAGTTCTTCACTTCCCTGCTATCAGTTGCCCTGGTATCTAAATTATGTCTAGGCTCTGTGCCCAAAATCTTTATGTGGTGCTATAGAAATGCAGAGTTATCTTTCTTCACCTGAGAGTGAAAATTGGTGTTAGTATAAAGAGAACAACCCCTCCAGGATTTACTGTACTCCAAGGACTTGGTCAGCTGTGGCAATTTGTTCCATTATGACTAGTTTCCATATCACTGCAATATGCTGACGGATATGCCTCTAAGATTAAAATCTGCTGTTACATCAGTGTAAAGCTAGCACAAAGCAGATAGAAAGATTTAGTTTTCATATCTATCTTGTTATCTAAAAGGTTTCTGCATTTAAAACATTTCTTGCAGTATGCCAGTGTCTATTTTGGGCTGTATTTACATGGGGGTCTTAACCTTCTCTCAGATTTCAGAAAAGGTCTGAAAAAGAGATGTGGCTAAACACAAGCTTTTAGACCTAAAACTTGAGTGCAATACCTGAAACCTAGCACTCCTTGACAGACAAGCCAGGGTTTGGGTGCAAAGTCCTGGTTTTCCAAAGCATCCCATGCAGATGGACTCAGACCTGAACTAGGGTAGTTTTCCCTGATCATGCTCTTACCACCTGAAGGTGAGCTCTGACAACCAAACTTTAATGCACAAACTGCTCCACCTGTCCTTTTACACACCTTCCCTGGTCCTGCAAATGATACAGGCTTCTAGAAGTTTCCTAAGGCCAGTTCTGTTTGTTTCCAGCATTTTTCTTCAGAAGTGGTCAAAGGCAATTCTCATAAACTTTTGATAATATCTGCACACAAGGCCAGGATATGCAATGAGAGGGAGATCTGACAAATGGCTTGTTTTATAGGACCTTAATCCACACTTTATAACAATGCAGTAAACATTTTTAATAATGGACTGTTTAATATTTTGTTCATTGTTTTTAAAGGACAATTAGGAAGTCTTGCCTGCATTTTCTGTGAAGTTTATCAGTAGGGGAATGGTCACTGATTATCACACACCACCTGCAGAGGCTGAATGCACAAAAAGACATAAAGTTTAGCTGTAAACTTGTAAGGCTTGATTCCCTGCCAAAATGGAGCTTCAGCTCAATTACTCAAAGTCATGCCAAAGTTGACTATCCACCTGCTAGAGTATGAGCTAGAAATGGAAGGAACACCTGCAAAATAAGACCAGGGAGGTGGAAGGAGGAAGTCATCCTTGAAAGGAAAGTAACAGAAAGAGGCAGCAAGACACTGTAGTGAGAACTAATGCTTTCCAGTAAATTAGCTTCAAAGCCATATATGAGAGTTCAGCAAGCAAGTAGCTAATTACAAATAAACAGGGATGGGGAACCACACCACAATCAAGATAGTTGATTGTGGTTCTCCATCACTAACAGTTCAGGTAAAACATAAAGTACAATTCCAAAATATCACAGAGTTGACTAATCTCCAAGAAATTGTATGTATTGGAATCCACGCAGTAATTTCTCCCGAGTCCCTCTTCTACCTAATATTTTTCATTGCTTCATTTATTGTGTAGAGAACTCACCAGTAGGTGGTTAGAACTGTTTCTAGATGGTATGTCTGAGATTGTTATAATGAAAAAAGATAGTAACTTGTTTTAGCAGCAGAATGTTATTTATTACTTGCAAATAACAAAAACATCATTCAGATTGTAGGCTCACCACATCTGTATTTGTTAGCAGATATCTACCTCATACTTTCCTTGTTAAACAAAGAAATACGAGTCCAGGCTGAACCCCCTAGTCTTGTATAAGTAACTTCCGAGAATTAGGATTGAGGTACCAGGTTGAAGTACCCATTAACTAAGCTTAGTGTGTTATGGAGATAAAGTGCAATTCAAGAAGAAATGATCGATGATGAGAATACTAGGTTGTTCTGCAATACAGAAGCAGAGCTGAAGTAAATAAAACAGCAAACACTGGAACATCTTACTCAAAAAGACAGATAAAAGAGCAACTCTGTGTCAACACTGGATAAGCAGATGATACTCACTGGCTGATCTGCAATTTCTGTAAAAGCTCTTCTCCAGAAAGAATAATACCACCTAAATAATTGCTTGTGATGCAGAAGTAGGTCTGTAGCAAGTCCCCCCCAATCTCTCTGAGAAGGGCTCTTATTTGAATTAATCTCCATAAAATTGATATTTCTGAATCTGTTGTATTTATATCTCCTTACTGCTTAGAATGCTGACTAAAGCCTCATTTTAGCAGGCATCAATCAATTTTGCTTGTATCAAAAAATGACCATCTCTAAAACCTTTCTTGAAGGACAATTTGAACTTGAAAATTTCTCTGATCCACAGAAAGAACAGCCAAAATGGTACTACTTAATAGCAGCCAATGGATAAAATCCATTGTCCAATCCATGTTACTGTCCCCACCTTTTCCTCAGACTGAAGGTAGAGCCTGAAATACAGTATTTCTGTCATGGCTGGCCACTTGAACTGCAAGAAGTTCCACCATCTAATTATTATATCCAAATTCGTGGTTTTTAAAAAATAGTGTAAGCTTATTATGTTCTGCAAAAGATGCTGAGTAAAAGCAACTCTATGAGTAACATTTTTTTACCTTCTCTTTCAGTCTTTCTATGTATCTACTTCCTTTTCTTGTTTCACACTTAATTGCAATAAATGGCTCCTAAATCAGTGCAGATAGCTGTCTGGGAAGGTTGGATTCCATACCTGACTGACATTAAGTCTGGCTCAACTTTGGGGAAAAGGGTGCATCAGTGTCCATATATGTTTTATTTACATTTCTGAGAGAAGTGAGAAACAAAAAGCGCAGTTTGAGCTTGTCTGCTTGTCTGGTTCAACTTTGGTGGTATGCAAGTCCCCCGAGCCAATTTCAGGACTGCACAGTCCCCTTCCTTTTATCTTCATGACCTGTGTCCAGCGGGCTGAACAACATGGGGATTTTTGCCACTTCTCACATGTCTAGGCGAACCCTTTCTTCAATCAAAGATGATGAAGTGAAATGAAATCGTGAAAGGCAGAAAACATAGAGCCCAAAGTGTGACCTAGGAATCTTAATTTTCCTCAATCATTGCTGTAACGGAATGCAAGTCTGCAGCAGCGGGGGTGAAATTATAGTACAAATTACCATGCTATGCCAGATAAATTATTCTCTGCAGCATGGTTATTAAGTGATAGATAAATAACTAACACTGTAGGACTGATTGACAAAATATAAGTGACCTGGAGCTAAGCAGGGCACCATGGAAATAACATTGCAGCGCCACTAATATTTTAACACTGAAATGAGATTTTCCGAAGCAGAAAAATCTTAAAATAGTACATGACTAAGCTAGCTGCAAGTTAAACAGCTACTAAAAGCTCTAAAGCTCTTCAGCTGAGAACTCCTACCTTCATGACATGTCTCGTGTAAACATTTCTTAAATGCAAACTCGAACACTGCTGCAGTTCTCTGCCTGTGGAGGACACAAAAGTAATGAGACTTTTCCCTTTAAATAGGTCTTAGTAGATGGTTATCTTTAACAGCTTCAAAGAGAATGTGGGACATGGGCTCAGAGGTTATTCAGTGACATGGTGTCCTCTAGGTTTAGAAGCAGAGCAGCTACAGAGAGAAAGGATACAGATCTTTGTCAGAGTGAACCCAAGGGATCACTGACCACATGGATTTTCTGGAGAATTATTGCTCTACAGCTGGGGCTGGCTACAGTTGGAACATTTCTGCACAAGAGGCTGTTGTGGAAAAACAACTTGTGCCTTCCCATTTGTGATTTCCTAAATTTACTGGACGCTTTCTACCAGCACTTGCAATATGTTTATGCAAAGGATGGTGCTTGCCTTGACAGAAAACTGTTCTGCCCAGGTCATACCTAGGAAAGAAGAAAATTCCCATATAACCAAACGTAAGGGCACCACTCAAACAAACAAAGCAAGCTGGGTTAACAGCTTTCAGGCCCTTGGCAGCTGAGCAGAGGTCTCTGACCTTGTAAAAGCATGCTACGCATAGGATCTGGTATCCAGACACATGCTCTCAACAGCATCCTGGCCTCAGGCCAGGTGAGGAAGCATGACCAGTGTGTAGCTATAACAGGTGAGGAAATGAGACAAGCCAATATTTTGATACTGTTCTTTATATCAGAGAAACACCTACTGTCTGAGGTTCCCAAAATACTCCATAAAACAGCACTGGCGTGATGCTTAAGAATGACACAGAGACATCTTTCACCTCTGTGTGTGTGTCACTATCATCATCAGACAGAGTATATCACAGGTAGAGGGAAGTTACATGAGGCTGAAAAATAATTGCATGAGTCATGTGGATATTTAAAATCAAATTAAGTCTGTCTAATTAAGTATCCATGTAATTTAATACAGAACTCCAGGAGAAATAAGGGATTCCTACTATAGATTAATAGTGAGCATTTCACTAGAGAACACTCCTGTGTGATGACCCCCACACAGTCATGGCCTCTAATCTTTCCCAAATGCAGAACAAACTGAAAAAGAAATTAGAGAGACAGGCAGAGAAAAATACAGGCAATAAAGAGACCCATCCGTTAAACAGTATGAATGTTCTGGAGGTAGACAAGTAATCACAGCAATCAATAGGGATCCAGCTGAAGACCAAATTCTGATACATCTAGTAGGGAGCTGGCCTGTAGGTAGAAGAAGCCACAAGAAAGCGGCAGCATAGCTAGCTTACTACCTCCTTAATGCAGAACAAAATGCTGGCAGGTGACAGTAAACACAAAGAGATTGAAGAAGATGGCTCTCTGGAGAAAGGCCCTTGTCAGAACTTTTAGAACACAAGAAAAGAAAGGCAGATTTTTGTTTTCTTGTTTTCAAGTCAATTTTGAAACTGAGTGTAACTCTGTAGGGAAGAGGATTGTTCCCTGGGGGAATTAAGGAAGTTGTAAAGTTCAAACAGAATGAAGAACAGGGGGGAAATAAATATATTTTCCTCTAGAGGATTGCTTTCAGTAGTTGGTGCTCTCTAGAATCAAGCAGAAATTAAAACAAAACCAAACCAAAACCACACACACACATACCCCTCTAAGTTCTTTTAAGTACTGCAAAAACTTACAAAGGCTCAGTCATTTGGTAGGGAGAATTCTGGAGTTTTGGACTAAACTTGCTGTCTAATATTACATGACATATCAGGGGAACACATAGGAATAGAAACTCCTTGAGGGGATGCTCCTTCTTTCCTTGCACCTTGCCTCATCATCCATCAGTTTGCTTATTTGCTCTCTGAACGTTTTCTGTGCCCACAGAAAAAAATACTGCCAGGTTATATAATCAGCTGGAATCCTAAGACATGCATATTCTGTCTGGCATAACCAGGCTGATTTAAGGCTGGATGGCATTTCCTGACCTTTAGAATGGAAGATGCTTTTATCCTAACCAGTGAAACCCTGATATAAATAATGGAGATATTAAAACTTGACCATTTAATACTTTCCCTTTAGACCTATTTCAGTAGCTAAATTTTCTTGCAGCAGCCATCCAGGTGGTAGCTCTTGCTCTTTCCATAGCACTGCAAAGTGCAGAGCTTACAGCTCTGCCCTTAATTGGAAGTGGCATAGTGAGAAACACTGTTGGTTCTGTAAAGTCTTGCATGCATAAGAAGATCACTGTTGTCTTTAATGCTCAGGACTCGTGAAAGGGCAGGCGATTGCCTTTCATTTTCCCCCTTTTCCCTTCTTCATAGCTCTCTCCCCAGATAAAATCTTCCAAGGGAGGGAAAAAAAATAATGTCTGCTGGGAGCAGGTGGTTTTAAGCAAAGCATATTATGTTTTCTGCTTCACTGGACGATCTCCTGCTCTGCAATATGGGAGAAATCCTAGAATGTGCATGCCAGACCCAGGGAACTTCCATCAACCAGGGACATTTCTGAAGGAGAGCGGGTTGCTAAGAATACCAAGATGAAAGCTTAGGGAGCTAACTTAAATTTAATGGGATATATTGCACCCAATACTGTTGCCGTGTTGGCTTAGTGCTGTTCTGTGCAGACAGCTCCAAGATGTCATTGAAGCAGCTTCTGCCATGACAATGATTCATAGTTGCTTTCTTTTGACACCAAAGGACAAAGTGAAAATGGAATAAAAAAAATGGCATTATTCCTCAAGCTCCTCTCAATTTGTTTTACAACAAATGTTCAGTGGAGACAATCCTCCAGACCAATTTCTACAGCCACTCATTGAAAAGAACTGTAAGCAGACTCACAGAGACTGAATGGGTTTAATGGAAATAACTCATTCTGAAGTCCCTACTGATCCGTATGCATCTTCAGTGATCTACACGTCCTTAGCAATGTGTAGGCTTTGTCTGAGTCGCCGTCCAGACTTACGCTGTATCCCATTTGCACAGTACAGGACCTCGCTGTACTGAGCAGAATCTGTGTGCTGCTGTTGGGTATCTTGGAAAAAATACGAATACAAATACTAATACCAATAAAAAATACTAGTACAAAAATATAAAAGGTTTGGTCCTTTCCCAAATATTAGTATTTTTCTATTGTCATGGCCAGGAGGAGAGCTGAATGCTGGACCTTCTTGTACCACTTCCACAGACATGTTCCCTGCAGCCGTGTCCTTGGGATGGCCTGAAAGTGCAGCCAGGGCTGTCCTGTCCTCTTGCTGGTGCTGTGAGGGACTGTAATAGGAGTAAGAGGCGGAAGGAAATGACAAGATTTGGGATGACCATTTGCTCCAAGGCAGGGAAGTTACCCTACTTAATGCAGAATGTGTATGCTAAGTCAGTTTCTGCCTAAGAGAATATTTTGTGATGTTAGGGAAAGCAGAAACATGACTTTCTCACAAAAGCTGCAGTGGTTCGGAACAGCAGCAGAGAGCTGAGACCTTATCCTCAGCGGCAGGTTTAGGACAGCCACAGCAAGACCTCTAGGGCAAAAACTAAGTTAGCCATAGTACCTTCTGCAACCTCCAGTGGCACATCCAGCAGCTGGATGCATTTTGGAAGTTTAGGGCTCATTTCCACTCAAAAGATGTAAAATCAGTCACATGTCCAAAGGCCCATGCAAGAAGTCTGTAGGTATGAAAAAAGCTGACGCATATCAGCCTCCAAAACACTTGGTATGTGGAGTCTTCCACCTGAACTCCTCAAATTGATTCACAAATGTTTCTCTCATCCCATCCAGTGATGCTTTAATGTTATCTATCCAAGCACACATTTCCCATGCAATGAACTACTTCAGCTCTCTTACCAGCTTGTCAGAAAAGCTCACGTGCCGGTGCTTGCTGATGCTTGCAACAGAATTTCATCATCCTTACTTGAGTCTCACGAAAGGGTAGAGGCTAAGCAACCTTTCTTTTTCTGGAAGGAGCTGGGAATTGCTTCTGGGGATGAATCTCAGCATTGCAGGAATATGTAGATCCTTTCTCAAGGCTCCATTTTTTTTCCGTCATCTCTGCTCCTAGGAGTCTACCCAGCATCAGCCCAATTCCTCTGCTTGTTTCAGAACCAGGACAGCCTAGACCTAAATATTTTTTCTGTGTATATCACCAACCTGGGCAACACTTATGCTAAGTACCTGAACATTAATATGACATTTGTTCTAGGCCAATGTCTTAAACAGATGATTAATGTAGAGGTTGTTTGCAGTGGAGGGCTTTTCTTCTACTACCAAATATTTAATGAAACATCGTGTTTCAAACAAATACATAGAAGGAAGCCTGGGTATTTCTATAAACTTGTCCTGTTTGCTGCAGATCTGCCCTGCAGATCAAAACTGGTCCCGACACTAGCAATTTAGGAGGGTGCATTCTGTGGCCAGAGGCACAGATTTTGAAGGATGCAAAGACAAACTAGGTCCAGGTCCCAGCCTGGAAAACAGTCAGCTCCAAGCCCTAAGGATACAGACACACTCTGTGCAGTCAAATTGACTGCAGCGTAACTCCAGGGCCTGACATCTGCATTCAGGCTTCCTTCCCCTTCTCCTTCAGAAGGTGGGATGTTGGGGAGGAGGCAGAGGAGCCGTAAGAAACAAATGACTAACTGCAAGAGGCAGCAATTGGACTCAGCATGTTCTGCTAATACACACCTGATAAAAAGCATTTTTTCCCCTCACTGCAAGCAACCGGTTTTATTAACATTGAACGATAATATGGAATGACTGTGGGGGGAAAAATGTTTAAAATAATAAAAAGAAACCCTGCAGGTGAGCAAGATTGATTTTAATAAAAGCAACAGAAGAAATCTATCTCTGGGACATTTCCCCCCCCCCCTCCCTCCTTCGTCTTTGGAGGGTAACATGTGGAGTCTGGCGTTGTCAGTCTTGCCAGCAGGAGGTCGGTGACAGGTTGAGTGGTGTGGCTGACAGGACTGAAGTCAAATCTCCAAGAGAAGCAGAGCAGTGCAGAATGGCCAATACTGCGAATCGTGTAGGGGAGAAAGGATGTGCCACAGTTATTCCAACAGCATTACGCACAGCAAAAATAAACCCCAAAACAACAGCAACAACCAGCAAGCGAATCAGAATGACAGCTCTGGGAAAAAAATAAAAAGCAGCAAGAACTGAACATCATATTCAAATCATACTGAATTACAAAGAAAAATATCACTAGCAACAGACGTACATTACATCTCACACTCCTTGAAGAGGGCAGATAGAGTTGCAAGGGGCTCGTATTCTTGTAAAAATATAAATTTTGTTGCCACTACCCATCCTGGAAGTGATGGATGCAGTCCAACGTGATACCTTGTCAGCACTGCATTCTGCAGTGACCACATAGCTCCTGCTCAATGCTTAGCTGTCCAAGACTTATCAGGTAACGGCAGTGTCACTCCCACAGTGCTTACTCACTCAAGTAACAGCTACACGGATGTGTAACACATTAGATTTTCACAGTATGTGACATTTTTACTTCTATGGTGAAAAATCAGCACTTGTGTTTAAAGCTTTGAAGTTTTCTCTCCACAACATGTTGTGTTAAGCTTTTTTTTTTCCTCTCTCACTTGTCTTCAGAAGCCATCTCCTCATGCCACTCACTCTTCAGGATGGCAGCAAACGGCCTGCTGAGCTATGAAGTCCTATTATTCAGAGGAATTTTTCTTGTAGTTTTTATCTGTGTTCTGCAGCAACTCCTTTTATCTAGCACACTTCTTGTTGGGAAGAGAGAACTTAAAGACTTTCCCAACTTTGCATCTTGCAGGTTTGCCTACCCTCTTAGGCTTTAATGGTCTTTTGGACTATCACATACTGTCTGAACCAACTATGTGCTTTATCACAGTCCCTGTCACGCAAAGACAAATCTGGGAAGCTTCTGTCTACAAAAGAGAGTTAAGTGGGAAAAGGATTATTTGACATTGCATCCTGTGAACACCCTTTTTTTTGGGAAATAAACATGAAGTGGATCCCCATTCAAGAGAACAGTTACATGATATCTAATCAGCTTAGTAGGCTGGCCATTGGCATAATGGGATCCCAAGGGCAGAGCTGGGTTTACTCACGATAGTTAAGAAAAAAAAAAAAAAGAAGAAGAAGAAAAAAAAACAGGAGACAGTGACAGAGACCAAGAAGAAGCGATAGCAGGTTTGGGGTAGAAGTCCTATTTGCAAATTTTGATCACATTTGGTGATTAGTCTCAGTCAAGAAAAATAAAGGAGTGTTGTTTTTCTGGGGGGGGGGGGGTTGTAAGGTTTAAAAAAAAATCTGGATTTTTGTTCTGAAATAGGATTTCTCTGTGGAAAAACAGAGCTAAAGAAAAAAACCAATGACAAAGGTCTGGCCTCAAATAGCGAATGGGAACACTTGGTGTCAGGCTGAATGCTATGTTTCGGTTCAACATCTCCCCCGTCTCCCCTCTCCCCTCTTTTTTTAAATGTCATCGATACAATGTTTTGTTTTACTTTAAAATGCATTTCTCCTATTCAATTATATAAACAAACAAATAAAGTGAGCTTAAGGAAGCTAGAGCTGGGTCTGACAGAGCAGTTTCAAAGGTATACCAAACATCAGACTTGAATGCACTTCCAGATAATCCAGGGGTGAATCAACATGGGAAAAGAGGAGAAGAGTGGGAGAGGAAGAGGGGAAGGAGATTGCATTTCTTGGCCTTGCCTTGCATGGGCAGCTGACCAAGACAGGTAATACACTGCCCCATGGTAGAGCATGCTCACGGAGACAACTTGGTGAACTCCCATGTGACATGCCTGTAAGATGCCAATAATGTCTGCTGTCAGGTCAGAGCAGCTTTCATACTGCTAGTTTATGGTTTTCCCTCTCAGCATTAACTTTGAATTAATCAGAACAGGCTGTACTACATATATGGCTGACATTGCAATTTATTGTATCTCGCACGTTATACCCAAGCATATGTCCCTATGTGAAATGCTGTTTTACTCATTCAGCATTCATGCGTGGATGATTTCTTGTGCCTAAAGTATTTAATCTAATGGGCACTTTTAGTATACACAACTACAGGCACTAAGATTAAGGATTTAAAATACTAGACCAATATATTATATAAATGAAAATCTCTTTGGCACCCACAGATATAATATAGTATTTGGGCTTTCTGACCTTGAGTACAATTTCCATATACTCATAAAAAATTGATAGCGCTTCTCATTATCCATTCCCCTCTCCTCAGCACACCCGCCCTCCTCTCCCACATCACAGCCGACACCTCTGATTCTCTGGTCCTGTACATCAGCCTTATGGTCACCTCTGGAGGTCTCTGGGGGCAACCCTTTCAGGCGCTGCAAGGAGGCTGCTGTGCTCTGTAATCGACAGGAGCCTATCAGGGAAGACACCTCTTCACCCTCAGTCAAGAAATTGACACACACTTATTCCCAAATATGAGGTGCAAAGAAAGCTTTCCCACAGCTACACGTCTCTAAGTCATCTGTGGAGCAGCACTACGTTTCTCAGAAACCTGCTTCTCTGAGACATCTATCAGGCAACAGCTCAGGTTCTAGCTATCCAGTTTTTCAGTCATCAACACAATAGTTCATTCCTAGTATTTCGGGGGGGTTATTATTCCTGTTTTTAAAAAGGCTTATCCATTCTATGATTGAATTAATAAGAGAAAAAGCTTTAATGGGGAATAATGTGTATCTAATTATTAATGTACTATAGAACTTAGCTTTTATATTGCAATTTATATTGCAATTACCTTCTTTGTGATATAAAGCAGAACAATACAGAGGAAGAACTTCTTTATTAATGCCTAATAGCATGGTAATTTAAAATATTCGAGTTTCTTTAATAAGGTGCTGTATGAAATGTTACCTAATTTGACAAGATTAATTATACAATTAATTTGAGACCGCTCTCAATTAAATTAGTAAAAATTCTTAAGAATACAGGAACCTAACATGAAGTGAGATACCTATTAAACAGGATATTAATTAGACAGAGATGAAATAATGCATGCTTTGTTAATATAAAGGGCATTGACGAGTTGGTAAAGATGTATTATTTCATTACTTTAATAAAATAAAGGTAGTCCAGGCACAAAACAATTTCAGCGAACCCTTCAGAAGACTGCAGTAGAAGTCAGAGTTAGTTCTGCTGCAAGGACTGAGGGGCTTGATTCTTACCTAGGGGCAGATTTAATCCAAGTTGTTTGATCCCATATAAGTACACCAGTGTTATTGCAGGGTAAATTCATGTACAGTCCCAATGGGACAGTGGGAGCAGGAGAAAATACTCTACAGCTGAATTTGTGTAAAAAGATGGGGGGAAATGCTGCACTACAATGTTGCAAATTCATAAAATGAGATGGGATAGCATTCAGGGTGGTGGTAGGAGGGAGCAAGACAAATGTCAGCATCACAACCACAGACTTCAGAAGACCTGTTTGTCACTGAGAGAATAGGGATCCAGGAGACCTGGGTGATTTTCAAGGATTATCTCCTCCAAGATCTAGAGTGGCACATCCTGCCCGGCCAATCAAAAGTGGGAGGAGGTTTCATATGGATGAACAAGGAGCTCCCAACAAAACTCCAACATAAAAAGGAACTGTACAAGACATGGAAATTGTGGGTCAGGCAACCCAGGAGGAATACAGACACTGTCCAAGCGTGCAGGGATGTGGTTAAGAAAGCCAAAGCCCACTCAGAGATGAACCTGGCAAAGGACACAAAGGGCAAAAAGAAGAGTTGCCACTGGTAAAATGGTTGCAAAAGAAAGACTAAAGAAAATGTGGGTGTGCTTCTGCATGGGAATAAGGATCTTTACAAAAAGCTATTGAGAAGATCAAGGTCACCATGACCTCTGCACCTCTACTTCTAGGGGTAAGACCAGGCTTCAGTATCCCAGGCACTGGAGACCAGGAGGTCTGGAGCAAGGAAAACTTACTGTTTATGGAGGAGGTAGGGCATAAACAAGTCCCCGGGACCTGATGGTATGCACCAGAAGTGCTGAGGAATCTGGCCAATGTTGTTGCGAGGCCAGTCTCAATTATCTTTGCAAGATTATTGTGAAAGGTTTCCATCTTAAATTAAAAGCAACAGTGGGTGCTAACTTTTCCAAAGGACGGACCACTTCCTTTCATTCTGAGATGGCACACATGGTATATCTCAGGCATATCATACACATGTGGTATATCTCAGGTTTCAAGAATTCTTGCTGAGTTGGAGAACCTCTGTAGTTATCTGTTTCCACAGCATACATATGTGAATCTGGATTATCATGTGATCTAGAAAAGCAAAAATCTTACACCATCTGTGGCGTCTTCCCAGTTCACCATATCAGTTTTGACACTAAGTCCTTTTTGTCACTTGTATATTTGGGGTCAAATATTCTCCTCATATTAATTGGTCTTTTTAACTTAGGCCAGTGAGAAGTTCCCCACAAAGATGACTGAGCTCATTTTTCCTTGTGAATCAAGTCTTTTTAACTCCATAAGCATCTGTGAATTTTAAAAGCACGTCTGCTCTGGGTCATCTAAATAGATATTTAGATAAATAGATCAAGCCTATTATAGTCTCCATTATATCAATTGCAACAAAGTTATTGTGGGAGAGAAAAGCTCTGTGAAAGACTTCTTTCTTTCAGGGAAACAGATTTCATATGACCTGCCTGAGGTCAGAGAAGAAATCTACAACTTTACTTGAACTCAGCCCTGTTGAGTGCTAGGCTATCACACATCACTAGAGAGTTGTTCCTCTACTATACACCAGTTCATGTTCTGTCGCAACCAGCTTCTAAAAACAATAAAGTTTCTGGGAAAATAATTTCAGAGCACTCTATAGTACAAATATAATAAAAATTTGTATCTATCAAGAGCAGGATTCCTCTCCAGACTTCCACAATATTGACACAAACATCCAAGTTAGCGACTCTGTAACCCTTTCATAGCTAAAGGAGAAAAGCAGACTTTGCTAGATGCAAATCACCTGATGCAGTTTAGATATCTGATTTAGGAGATCTTGTTTCATCTTCTGCAAGCATCCATATCTGTGTAGAAAGGGAGCCTAGCATGACTAGCTCAGATGAATTTCACCCTGAGGATCTCAGATAAAGTTTGCTAGTTAATTTTGTCTGGGAAATAGAATAAACCATATCGCTGATATGACCAATGAGATCAAAACCTCCAATTGCAAATGTCAAATATTTGGAAGTTATCCACAGAGTGAGCTGTAGTGAGATATTCTTCAAATAAAGTCAAAGAACAAATATAAACAAAACAAGCATTCCAAGATCAGGAAGAATCTTAATTATTAGGTAGCTTCTTCCTGTGAACTCCTACCTTCTCTCTGTTTCTAATCAGATCACATGAGTTTAGGTATTTGAATCCAACCAAAGCACTATTAGTTGTATTAACACTATTATTAGTACATTATGTATATTAGTACATGTTATTGTCATAGACTCTTCTCTGCTATGACAAGCTAGTCATCATTGCTTTGAAGATATTTTAAGGAATTGCTGTATATGCACTGAACTGTTTAACTATATGAGTTAGACTTAGACTGCATTGCACAATTTAGACAAATTTATGGAGATTTTAAATTCTCAGAATTCTGAGTTTACCTCAGATTTCTCATGTGTAGCGATGTGAATTTAGTGTCTTCTCTTCAAAGACACATGCAAACTTTTGTAACTCAGAAGGACTCATGAACAGCCTCTCTGCTCACTTGTCCAGACTGAGCCCTTATGACACATACAATGCATTCAAACTATTGCATTCCAGTCTCAAAAGCAATGAGAATTTATTTTTGAAAATGACAATTGTTCTGGTTTAGTGCAGCAGTTTTGCTGCTACATGATCTGCTGTAGTGGTTTGATAGATAGTCCATCATCACAGCTTCAGCCTTCCTAATATGACACCTAGAAAATACAGTGAAAATATGGGGAATACAGCCATTTCTTTGCATAGTATGCCAGCAATTCCCATTCCTATTAGTGTCTGCTGAGTGCCCAGATATAAATGTCAGCTAAGCACGGTGCTCCTAAGAAGTGTCTTCAAAACCATAAAAGGTATTCTGCAAAGCTCCATCTCTCTGATCTGACTGCAAGAAACCTTGAGTAAATGATTGAAGAGAGCATGCCTAGAGGCAAGCATTCAAACCAATTGTTCTGCTGTGTCAGAACAAGGGCAGAAGGAATGACACATTCGAAGGGTCCATTTTGAAACCGAATATCTCAACATTTCAACAACACAGGGTAAGGATACAAGCTTTTCTAGCTTCCTAAAGCAGTTATGACTATCTATACCACTTCAAATTAAAGCTGGAAAAACATAGACAAAAAAAAGGATATATTTATTGCACTCCACAATTTTTCAGGAACTTATGCTCCTTCATCATCTTTATCCTGTTCTGTAGACCAAAGACTTAGCATAAAAACATCAGTTTGTTGTATTTTGACTTGAAATGCTGAATCTGTGTCTGTCACAAATCTCTTCCATGTCAATGACAGCTACAGACTCTGCTTTCTCTGCTCTTGCATGAAACACTTAACTAGACCCTTCTGCTCACTAGAGTGAAGGTGTGGGGCAAAGAAGAAAGCTGGTGTGCCCAGGCCCACAGCAACAGAGTAAGAGAACATCTAGAAGTTTCTTTCAGTGTCATCAGTCAGAGGTGGGGACAGTTCCAAACTAAATGAGAACTTGCCAGGCATAACTGAGCCATGGGAATGGAGAATGTGCTTCAGAAGAACCCACTGGAATGGCAGAGCGCTTAGCCCTCCAGACCCATCAGTGCCTTCCAGTTTTCATGCAGTATCATTCCCACTTTGTGAAAGCCCTGCTTATTCACCTTCCTCCAGTTCAGTAAAGTTCAAGTGGCCACAGTTCCACCCCAACAGCTGTGATCTATTCCTTATGACTTTTCTACAACTTATCTCTGACCTTAAATTTGGCTCAAACAGCTGTCACTTCACAGAAATATGTGATGGGAACCAGAATGTATCTCCAACTACAGCCTACAGAGTATAACTAATACCACCACAGAAATCATATTCCCACTCTGACACATATAGTTAATGAACAGGCCAAAATCTTGCAGTAAGTTTATATGTGTCCTGTACTATTTCATTTCAATGCTGAGATTTTTCTTGCGGGGAAACTTCCACTTGGGAATGTGTTGCCAGTCAGCCTAGCAACATGCCCCTCAATCTGAAATGTGTGCTGATCTCCAAAGGCAGCACTTTGGGACTGTCTGTCAAAACAGCAGCGTCCCATTCAAGAGACAAAGTGTTAAAGTCATGTCGTGGCTTTTACAGAGTTATGTTAAAGCTAGAACTTTTCTTTTAATGAAGCTTGCTGATCAAGGTTATCAAGTCAGGTAGTCAATAGCACTGATCCTTTTTATCAGCTCTTCTTGGTAATTATAAATTATTTGCCATTAGGCAGTATGCTAATTCTCAGACTCCTACAAAGAGCTTAATCAATTGAGTGCATTTTATTATTTTCTAGTCTAAACATCATGGACTCATCATATAAAGTACCGTATAACACTAAATTATTCTAGATTGTTAAACTCATGTTAAACCAATCAGAAATTTTATTTGAATTTATTAGTCTTCCTGCATTATTTAGCCAGCACAACAAGAACAACAGAAACAAAATACACCCAAGAGGTGAAGTGCAGAATGAGTAAGGAATGAGGCTCTGAAGTTACCACATAGAAAAAAGGAACAAAATGTGTGATTAACTTTTAGAAGAGAGAGGCAGATCTGTACTTGTCATTCTCCGTTGGGTTACATTATTGCTGATTTGGACCTGAGGAACACTGTTGTGTCTGAGGTTGGCTTCCCCACATCAAAACTTTTCTAGTTATTGTCTCGCAGTTTCAGGAACAGCTCCAACAAAGTCACCTAATCCCTGTCCAAAGGCAGGAATTTGAATTCAGATCCTGAAAATGCTGCACACCAAACTCCTCTCCTCTCTTCTCCTCTCCTCTCTTCTGAAAATGATCCAATAAATTTTTCCCCTCAGCATATCTGTTACAACAATAATCATTAGTCCAGGTGGCTGCCTCCTACCTAAGTATTTTCTTACACATTTAAGTTATCTCTGCTTTGTAGGGCTGGCACAAAGCTTTCACGTCCCACATGCAAGCAGATGATAGGTGAACTACAGATAGGTTTGAACTACAACTGAAAGCACTTTCCACAACCCTGTCTTTCCCGTGAAACCCTGGCATCACAATAAAAAAAAGCTTCATGTTGAATTCCTTCTGGAGTCCTTATTATCCTCCTGCCAAAAGCCTGCTCAGTCTTTAAAAAGAAAAAAAAAAACAAACCACAACAAAGCCAACAACAAACCTCCATAGGTCCAAAAAAAGGATATTTGTTTAAACAGTGGGTAATAGCAGTGTGTAATACTTCACCTTTCCCTTTTCAACTGCATTAGCACAGCCTCTGGAGCAGGAAACATTTTGGCGTAAGTAGATACAGCCTTAAAAAAGAAGGTCCCACACAGGAAAAGACTCATTCTGTGGGACCAGAGCTGGCTGCCCTCTGGGAAAGCATGCCCTTTAATTTAAGCTGAGGCTACTTTTAGCTGCTGTATGTGTAATTTAAGACTGCATTTGCTTTTAAGTGAGTTGCAACATGTTCTTTTAACTGGGTAATGGATCAGACTACGGACTCTTCCACGGCTGAGATGTGGCTCTAAATAAAACTGAAGGAAGTGCCCTATAGGGTCAGACCAGAGGTTCGTTTAACTTAATATCCTGTCTCCAACACCTGCCAGTAACTGCTGCCTGGTGAAAGAATATAAAAGCCACAGCAGAAAGGACTGAGTGATTCTCTCCTCTGTGGATTTTCCCAGCTCCTGGCAATCAGCAGCTTAAAAGCACTGCTGAAATTAACTAACAAACTCGACTCTGACACACAGATTTCAGATCCAGAGCCCTTTTCCAAAGTAGTTCCCACCTATAGCATTTGTCAAGTAGCAAACTAACTCCTCCATCCTCATTGCTGATTTGACAGAGCAATGGTGCTGATAATCCCATCATCCAACATTCAACAGAGGCTGTCCTCTATAGAAGGAGATGAAAAGGGGTAAATGCAGATCAGCTAAATTTAAATGTTCAGGTAATAAGGAAAAATACCCGTCTTTCACTAGAAATACTTCTAAAATACACAGCAAGTGCTTCTATTTTTCCCTGTTATTTGAATCTCTGTATTCTGTAGGTTTATATCAAAGAAAGTTTTTCCAATCAATGCATCTGACCATCTTATTTCTTGCTGTTTTGAATACATGCATGCATGCTTATACCTTAAGAACTTTATATCAATTCTATTTGAATATGGACAGAAGTTATTGAAGAACACTTGTTGCAATACTGGCAAAGCAATAAACACAGTCACAGATTTGCTCAGAAATTCCTGTCTGAAGCTGTTTTGGTTTGCTTTTTCTGCTAACAAAGTTTAAACTGCGCTGTAAGAATCAATCCTGCACACCCCTGTCACACCACTGGCTGAACAATCCTTTTTGGCCACAGCTCCTTAAGACCAGTTTCCACACTCTCTGCACTGACACGCATAATGCAGCCAGCCAAAGGTTCCCTACGCAGGCACTAATGCACCGTAGCATCGTCGTTATTTTTATTTACTTACAAAATGCTAAGCTTAATAAAATACTAAACAAAATGGACATGGTCCTGCCCCAAGGAGTTGCTGTGCTTTCAGATCTACCAGCTCTGGTATCACAAAACAACTTAAGCCGCTATAGCTCCCTTGAAATTTCTGTTACTAGTTCAGAAGGTGACAAATTCATGCAGAAATGCCCATGTCAATATGAGCCAGCATTACACTAGAGCTGTCTATTGCTGTCCATTTACTGTTGCAAGCTGGTTGAATATTTCTCATTGAGTTCAGTGTGGAAGTCAGTTGTATAACCCACCCTGGGATGCCGGCCAGGCACAGGCAGTGAAGGGAAGAGATAGGTCTGGTTTTTTATAGGTTATTTAGCTCAACTGGTTTCCACACAACGTGTGAAAAATCATTGACATTAACCTGGAAGAAGATGTGCACCACCTTCTCCAAAATCAACTTGCTTTGATTCTTAGAACATCATGATTTTCAGAAAATGGATTCCACAACCGTTACAAAAAATAAATACTTCAAAAGTTAGGTTGACTTTTAGGTGACTGTTTCTGGTCACTAAGGAGTGACACAAATTAGAAGTAGGACCTAAAACCACAGCAGATGTCTCCCAGACATCAGTTGGAAATGAGAGATGTGGCTATGTCCCCTTCACGTGGTCAGCGTGCACAAAGGAGAGGCGCTAGTGGTGGGAACAAGATCCTGATTCTCTGAGTGAGCCAACTTCTCCCTCTCTGTCTGCCTCGAAACGGCACATGGGGACTCAGACATAACCTGCAGCATTGCTCTGGGAAAATGCGTATTGTCAGTGCCATGAAAGGGAAGTGTGAGTCAAGGGCCAAGAGAGAGGAAGATGAAATTTGCTTTCTATCCCACGTAAACCTGCACCTGCCAGAGAGGAATCGACCTGCAGACAGGGAACAGGTGAAGGAGCAAGCAGATTGCAAAACATACGTCACAAAAATGAATGCATTGCATAGCATATAAACTTTATCACTTAGCACATGAACATTCCCACCCTCAAAGCAAGTAGTTAAACATAAAGAATCATAGGTCCCCTTTGGATATTTTTTTGTTATAGAAAATTAAAAGTAATATTGGGTTTTGCTGTTTAGAGAGCAAAAGCTTAGACAGACATAGCTAAGCATTAAAGTCAAGATTTTTGTGAATAAAAGGCTGCTATACATCAGCTCATACCTCTGACCTAACAGTAAGTTTTATTTCTTATACGCGATTCAGTTGTTATAAATAAGAGTCAGACTGGGCAGCAGTTCTTCAGATTATGTTAGTGAGAGCAGGGGAGTGAGTGCATCATAACTGGTCTGTCAGATTTCACTAAAATGTTGCCGAAAACCCTTGAGGATGTCCCTCTTTCAGGCTGCTGCTGAGTTTTCTGAAGCTGCAGGTCTATGCTGGATAGACATAGGGCTGTAATGAAGTTTCAGTTAACTCAATAGGACGGGCAGAGCATTAAGAGGACACTCTTGCTGCTAGTTTTCTTCTCACAAGTCAAATTCTTGACAGATATCAAATACCAGGTGAAATATGGAGAATAATGGCATTCCTACTAGCGTTAATTGTGGAAATATCTTTTTTTCTCAAAATAATAAAGACAAATCCTGTGGATTTGAAGAAAGGTGTGATTTTTGCCTGTATTTGTTTTCTTGGAAGTCTTTTTAATAGCAGTAATACCTTTGACACCAGCTCCTGTGAACAACAGTCTGTTATGCCTATGACAATCTAACCTGCTGTGCATTGAGGAGGGAGATCCATGGCTGAAATTAAGAAAATGGAGCTTATCCTCTAACATTGAGAAAGAAATTGCCACTCTGACATGACAACACCTTGTCCTTTGTACAGTTACAGACATGTGTTCAGCCTGGTTTTAGCCCCCTGTAGTGGTTTGCATTACCTATAAAATATGCACACATCTGCTATGCTCACCATCTCCTCGCACCACTGGAAGATGGATAGTCACTAATGTCCCTCCCTTAGAGAGGGAGAAAAAACAATGCATGCAGAACATCAAATTGCATAACTCTTGGCTCTTCATTCCATGTTTATGCTAGTAAGCCATGACACTGCTTTTTACATACAATTGCAATTTTTCTTTTTTTTCTGGTTATTCATGATTTGGAGAAAGCTGCTTTAGGCAGTCAATAGCAATTATACTTGGTGAAAAGAACATACAATACAAATTAGAGCAATATAGATTTTCCCCCCTGTTACTTTAATGTTTAGTTACCCTGTTAGATTTAAACTGAGTACATAATGTTTAATAAATTGCTTTCACTAAAACCCATTAACTGACACTTAGAAATAGCATTTTAATCCAAAGGAGTGCAGCAAAACATTACTGCAATTAATAGGTACGTTGGAGCAGTGAAAAATCCACTCTAAAACAAAGTGTATCCATGGTGGCAGGTTGTTTATATCCAATACTTAAAAGCATCTTGAAAACTGAGGGCAAGATCCTTAGCCAGCTCCGGTGAATGCCATGGAGTTACTCCTATTCACATTCAATGAGGGCTTGGCCCTGCGATTTAAACCCATATTTTATTGCCTATGTAAAACTTAATGCTTTGCTGGTGGCTGGGCACAGAATGAGGAAGAGGTTTAGGGCAGAGGCTTTATGGAGCCATGTGCCAGCCAACTGAGGGACCAGAGAAGCTGGACCATGGCTTGCACTCACAATTGCTCCCCTCCTTCCTCCTCTTCCCTTCCATACCTCTTCCTAGCAGAGAAGCTTCGGGCAGCTTGTTTCTTCCCTTTCTCTCAGTCTGGGCTGCAGCAGGAGTGACAACACCACCTGTCCTCTCCAGAGGCTGGATGCTTGAACCACAACTTTCCAGTGCAGGTGAGTCCTAGCAAGCAAGCACCTCTGAGAGGAACCTTGTATCTGTTCGACTTCTTTCTTTATGGTAATGTCTCTAAGCCTGGTCTTTGATTTATTCTTTTTTAAACTTTTAAAAGGCACAGTGAATCAAAATTCCTTTCCTCACATGACTGTCACAAACCAACATTTATCTAGTTTCACACAGAGCACAAGCATTCCCTTCGCCAAGAGCTGCACATGGTGCTTTGCTTGCAGGAAGAGGGGATAAAGGTTTCCAGCAAGTATAGCTAAACTCAAACATTTGACCAGTAGTGTTGTTTTTTTGATGTGTGAATGGCTAAATGTGCTTCTTTCCTTCACTCCTATCCTGAACGTGTCCTCAAGTGTCAGTCCTACTGCTTATATTGCCCAACAGGACAAGCTTCTGTCCCACCATGCCTACTTGTCCCACAACACTTACCTCCCAGCACCCTTGTTCTGCTTTGGCATCCTCAGCTCCCTCTGCTATCCAAAACAGTCTTAAAACAGAGGTGGGCAACTCAGCAGTTGTCCAATACATTTGTCCCTCGGATTTCCTGAAAAAGTTCCTTTCCTCTATTTACCCAAAGCACATAGTTTATCGAGCAAACCTCTTTCAGATGTTGTGGTTTTACTCTTATCTTGTAGTAACACTGAAATATTAACAGCAGCTTAGCTTTTCTTGATCTATCTTTCCTTCTTCCTGGTTGCTTTGCTTTCTCTTCCTTTGGTTTAGTTGAATATCCTCACTCCAGCATATATTATTCAAATCTATTATGAAGAAACTCCTTATCCTTACATACATCCTTCTTTGGCTATGACTGAGGAAACGTCTTTGTTTAAATAGCAACATGAAGAGATTTTTGTAATCTGTCATTTCCATACTGAAAGTACATGCAGTGCCAGTGCCTGGAATTTGAGAAAAGTTTTCTGCTGAGAGGATCTGCTAAAATAATGTCTGAATATCGCTTGCCAAGAAATGTGGATAAAGACATTTTACATTTTTAAATTAAAAAAAGAGATCAGGTTTTATACCAGAAATTCTCATCTGTAATATCAACTTGGTAGTTTAGCAGAAGCACATTCTATATAATTCTTAATGGCATAAGTAAAGACACTATTTTTCAATGTAAAGATTCATCCATCGTTCCATTTTTCTTGAGGAAATTCTCTTACGATTGTGCTAGAAGTACTAACAAAATATGAGACTGTCTCATTGCAATCAGGTGGAGGAAGAAAGATAATACAGTATATGTTTTATTAATGCACAGTAAGTTCTTCAATCCTTATCCTGTAAGCAGGGGTCAGCTGGGAGTATTCATTCCTGGGATACTTTGTGAACCCCCAAAATGATGTGGGAAGCTTTAGTGGCACTTACAATCTTACAAATGACTGACATCCATTGTGTTCGCACATGTGCTTGTGTCAGCATTTGCACTAATGAAAAAACCCCACCAAATCAGGAGGGATTTCTCCAATAGCCGGATGACCAACTTCATGATTTTCTGATGGTGAACAAGCCCCTGTCTGTTCAGACTGAGAAGCTCAACAGTTAGGAACAGAACAGTATCCAGGAATAGCTGGCCACCACAACGTCGACTGAAGGATTTTAGATTAGCTATGCTTGGACAGTTTTTATGAACTGCTTTTAAAGGTTGATGAAGATACTTACCCAGAACAATGGTTCTTACACCCCCAGGAGGTGGTCCACCTCCACTATAAGTCTATCGTTCCTCTAAAAATCAAGTCTCATCTCCTGAGTATTTTCACGTTTGTACCCTCAGCCATCTAATTTAAAGCACAGAACTTATATATAGCAACTCTTCTCTGCGTGGCCTGGCAGAGTTGGTTGATTGTCACAGATAATTGGTTGATTTGGACAGTATTCAATCTGGTGGCCTTTTGTATCTGAGATAATCTCTCTTCAGAATATACTGTGTACTCTTTTAAAGGTAGCATGGAAAGACCATCATCATTAGCAATTTTGCTGAAGAGCAATATTTAATAACCAACTAACAGGCCATTACTTGAATTGCCTACCTCTATCATTTCAGCACAGCTAAAATAGGAGTTCCCTCTCAGTCTTCCAGAACATAAGAGGTTTGTAATCAACCATTTGTGTAAATCTGGGAGTATGTAGGTAGTCATGAATCGTCTGCTTTCCAAATAAAGAAAATGTTTAATTAGTGTCAGTAAGCTTCTTGTACAAACAAAAGGTCCTCCCTGGCTACATCTGTGCTTGACAGAACCCCTTTCAATCTGGACAGACCTGTGCTGACAGAGGATGGCACACGCTTACCCAGCCTGCAAGCACGCAAGACGTACACAGTAGCTGTGGGCAAATAGTATAGTTGATGACTTGCCTTTATTTACACTCACACATTTCTCCAGAACAGATAATGTAAAGCTTGGTCTCTGTCCAAAAGACTGTTCAAATCATCTTTTTGTTCTGCTAATGAATGGCAGCTAACACAGAAGGGCCCAGTCTGTAATTAGGGTTCCTGGTCACATTTGCACATGCCCCATTATTCTTGCATTTACTCATTTAGAGACATGTGGAAATACCTTCTGATCTTTATATGTTTTGCCAGCCCTTCATGTAAAGTTCAACTTTATCCAGTGTAGCAACTACAAGGACTTGTAGACTAAGGGGATAAAAACTACCGTGGCAAACTTTGGTGTGAAGAATGCAGTTTTATAGCATTCAAATGCATCTTCACCCACTATAAATCCACAAACCTCCCACAACCTATTGTATATTACACCAGATGAAAGTCCATTTAGGTAAATTTTAGAGTGGTCTGCAAAAATACCTTTATGGAGGCCTCGAATTTTTATTGGAATCAGCTGGCTAGGTTTTTTTGAGGTCTGTTAAAAGGGATAGTGAATCAAGGCCTGTTCTGCCAGGCCCTTCACGTTGTCTTTGTAGCTGCAAAGTGTAGGGCTGCACCACACACAACAGCTAAGAGACCCACAGAGTGGTTCAAACCATGTATTCCTTCAAAAAAGCAGAAGATCCCACGTATCTTGAAGTTTGGGAACAACCAGGCAAAATCTGCCTCCAGTCTGCAAGCCATCTCTGAGGCCAGCAAACAGAGAGATAAGGAGGAAAAGCCTGCCAGCCTGAAGATCAGCAATTACTGTTTGCATTCCTTCCAAGGCTCCAACTGTTTAATATTTTCAGGGTTTTTAGCAGCAGTAGCAAAGGATCATTAATCCTCAACTCCTAATCAGCGCAGACATTAATGTGCAGTAAGTACAATTTGCTTGGTTTGGTAAGTGTGGTTGTCTGTGTGTTATTTTGGAATCGTTCTCGTCAGTTATGGAAATAAGTATTTTGCATGCCCCACCTTTGTTAGACGTGTCATGGATCTAGGAATCAATAGTCCATCGTTTAATATTTTCAATGTATACAGGTCACTGATGTGAAAGAACAACACTGACTCCATCTTGTGCCTTGTACTCATAGTCTGTACTGAGATGACATTAAAAACAGGTTCAAAATGTTCAACAACACACGTTCCTTAAGAAGGTGTTTTAATCACTGTAAATTTCTACAGACCCAAAGGCACTGCCTGACATTCAGCCAAATTGCAGTTAACTATTAGGCCATTCTTCAGTTTTACTAAGCTCATTTCAAACTGAGTTAGACAAGGAGTGACTGACAACAATACCAACTCCCACAGCATTGGTACTGCTACTTTCATGCTGCGTTAGGAGGGGACTGGCATAGCTCCTGCTACTATCAATGCATCCACCTTCAGCCTCTGCTACATGGACAGATGACATAAAACTTCTCAAAAACACAAGCAAGGCCAAAGGGACCAAACTGGACTGGTCCCAAAATGAGACAGGTACAGGAAGGAGTAGGAGAGCTGAGACTTTGAGAAAGACTTTGAAAAGCCAGCTTGACTGTTCCTGTTATGCAGGTTGAGGAGATGCTCCCTGCTCCTGGGATGCCAGCCCTGGTCATAGCCAGCCACCTACCACCAGCCCTGTGTCCTCAGGGACAGCAGCTGCCTGTAGTGTGTAATGTCACGCTGCAGAGTCCCAGGCTCATCAGGGGTGCGGTATCACAGAATCACAGAATGACAGAACATTAGGAGTTGGAAGAGATCATCTAGTCCAACCCCCCTGCCAGAGCAGGATCACCTAGACTAAATTGCACAGGAATGCATCTGGGTGGGTTTTGAATGTCTCCAGAGAAGGAGACTCCACAACCTCTCTGGGCAGCCCGTTCCAGTGCTCCGCAGTGAAAAAGTTCCTCCTTATATTCACATGGAACTTCCTATGCTCCAGCTTGCACCTGTTGCCCCTTGTCTTGTTGCTGGCCACCACTGAGGAGAGCCTGGCTCCATCCTCCTGACTCTCACCCTTCACAAGTTTATAAACATTAATAAGGTCACCCCTCAGTCTTATTTTCTCCAAGCTAAACAGGCCCAGCTACCTCAGCCTCTCCTCATAAGGAAGGTGTTCCACTTCCCCCTCATCTTGGTGGCCCTATGCTGGACTCTTCTAAGGAGTTCTATGTCTTTCTTGAACTTAGGGACCCAGAACTGGATACAATATTCCAGGTATGTCCGGGTAGGGTGCATGCACACCCCATTTACACTCCTATGGGCTTGGAGGGGCAGCTAGGTGCTGAGCCCCATTCATAAGACTGGACAGTGTCTCTCCCACTACTGCCTGTGTTTCTTCCCTTACCTATTGCTTCTTGAGTCATGATGGCACAGCCTGGAGTAGAAAAAGCATTTTCTTGCAGGTTGCCCTTTGCTGGGAAGCAAACTTGTACCATGAGGGACAGAGCACAAGGCCTTACTTTTGGGCACAAGCTATCTGTCCCAAGCAATATCTTTCTCATGCTCTCCCCACCCTATTTAGGGTGGATGCCTAGTCAGTTCTGTACTTTTTAATGTTGGAAGTTAAAAAAGTGATCATGCCCAGGCCCTCAGTCTGGCCTTCTATAACTGCCTGACATAAATCAACACAGGATGGGGTGGGAAGCGGAAGAGAAAAGTGGTGTTACAGCCAGGCTCATCAGGTTTCTATGATGCTGAACTGAGCCTGTGCTATTTCCATTTACTGCATGGGGTTTTGATGATGTAATACAGCCAATGGCAATATGATCCAAAATGGAATAATAATTGCAAATATCACATTCTGATTTCATTTTCAGAATTTTGGGTTAATCTGAGAGAACAGGTAAGGTAGATCACCTTGACCACCTGTCAGACTAGGACCCTACTGATTTTGAAAAAGGGGGAAAAAGTTAAAAGAAAACAGTGGCACTGGGCTCATTTGGAAAAGTCTTGGGAAGCTCAGACCCTCACATGATACTCTCTCACAATGTCTAATCATGACATGTCTGCTATTCAGAAGCGATTTTTCACATGCTTTACAGGTAACTAAACACTAAGTGGAGCAGTGGGGTTTAAGTCCAGTTCTCCTCTGTCTCACATGACTGCATTAACCACAGGACTATAAAAGTAGGTTCTTTAAATGCTTGGATGTTTAGCAATTTAAGTTTGAGTGTTTCAACTGCTAAAAGTGAAGATAGCCTCAGCTCAGACCCCTCCTGTGAAATGTGAAAAATTCAGATTCAAGTGCCTGTTCAGAAGGCTGGGAGCAAACAGGCACTTTATCTACAAATGGATGGAAAGAGGAGAAACACAGACCTATGTAGCCTGAGGAGAGTGTCAGCTAGAAGAAAAATAGCCTAGACATAAAGAGATGTATGCAGTAAATGAGAAGATTTCTGAGCTTTATCAGAGAGTGGTTCTCAAAGAAGTTTCCTGCTGGCGTAACAGGGACAAGACTGAAGAGGGAATCTTGATGAATTTAAGAAAGACTATGAATGGCAGCACTAGCAGAAAGTTGGATTGATGATAAAGGCAGGTCTTTTATGATCTATCTTCAGAAAATCAAGCAAAAATCTATATGAATTCAGCTTGTGTGATTATGAAGGTCAGTCCTTGGAAAAGACACAGTGCTAACTAATTATAAGAAATTACACATGTAATGAAGATATGTCCTGACTTCTGAGAGTTGTCTATGCATCAAGAAGAACATCAGAATATGCCAAACATACCGTCTCTGCCTACATGTCCTAAAAAGTACATAGCTTTTATAGAAAGCAGCTCTTCCTCACTGGCTTCCTTAGATCATGAACCCTGCACCTTATCCTTGGCTCAATGCAGTTTCCTTTTTTTTAACATCCTGTTTATTGCTACAGGTTACAGTTGATAGTGTTTAGTCAAAGAGCTTATGTCTTAACCATAAATGTAGTGCATCAGCAGGCAAGGCTCTACTTATGCTCAAACAGGCAGATGCTGAAAGGATTTCTGTAACAGCTTAGATGGCACCAGGTAGGTAGCCTGAAAGCTCACTAAAAATGACAGTTCTCATTCACTTCCAAAATCAAGACCACATCCTGAACCAGAACGCTTGAGGAAGCAAGGAGGATTTAACGAGGAGAGTGCTAAAATCCACCCAGAGGTGTATCAGTTAAGGCATCCTGCGGGGCACAGCGGCAGCTGGATGGGAGGCCGGCACTATGCCAGGAGCTGGCAACACAAGGAGCCTGGGGTTTGGTATGAACCTTCTCGTTCTTTTTCATGCTACCTCCCAGAAATTTCTCACAGGCTTAAAATGCACACAGAATTACAGAGTCTGGATTTCTTTTTACCTTTCCAGCCACTGAATTCGTAGCTCCTTTGTTCTCCTTTTGTGTCTTGCGGTCTCTCTTTCTAGAGTTCCTTTCTTATCAGTGCACATGCAAAAAATGTTTACAGCAATCCACTTCTTCAGGACAAAGGTCCCTCCACTGTAGCCTGGACGAGCCCTCCTTCATAGGATCATAGAATCATACAATATGATGAGTTGGAAGGGACCCACAAGGATCATCCAGACGCTTCTTGAACCCAGCCAAGCTCGGTGATGTGACCCCTTCCCTGGGGAAGGGTCACTTCACCAGGGGGAGGGTGCCAAAAGTCTCTTTTCTGGGGTGATGAGAGGAACTGACACATGAAGAGGGAACATGGCTGCAGTTAAAAGTTCACCAGTCACCAAGTGCCACAGACATCAGAACATACCTCCCTCCACCTTCTTTGCTCTGTCAAAAATAAATGCTAAGGGCAGAAAGCTGGTCTCCAAGCTGTTTGAATGCCCTCTGCTATGACTCAGGGACAAATGTTTGCCTTTTAAGCGGCAGGAAAAAAAATCAAGAAAGGGAGAAAGTTAATCTACCTGTAAAATTACTTTAGCACAAGCAGGTGGATGAAGCTGGGCAGCACTCAGAGGCTTCAAACTGTCTGAAATTCCCACATCCTGAGTGCTGTTTTCATTCCAAATTCCAAATAGACAAATAAGGTTTTACTGGCATAACATTACAAGAAAAAGAAGAATCATGATTTCAGGTAAATCACAACCGTTCGATTTGACTAAAATAAAAGTATCATGTCCTGGTTTTGATCCTTTCAGTTCCACATTATTGCAACATAAGAGGCAGCTGTAATGATAAAGGTGACTTGCTCTATTATATATGATGCATTGAATTAAATTAGATAAATTTCCCAAACCAATGAAGTGGTTTGTCCCCGTAAGATCAATATCTGATGCTTAGACCTTTGATAGTCTTTCATTTAATTTTTTTTTTCATGTGAAAAGTTTAGATTTTGGTGAAACAGCATTTTCCAACTCAAGCTGATGGGAAAACATTGCCAATTTTGAATACCCTCCAGAGGGTTATAATCTTGGGGTTAAAATCTGCAGGCATGACTCAAAGCCTGGGTGACTGAAGGGGCAGAGGGGGTGCTGATCACCTGGTGACTGCACTGTTACCAGTGGTGTACAACCCTGCTGGAAACCAGGTCATTCCAGTGATTAAACTCATTTACAATACTTCGACCAGGAGAGTTGTTCTGAAAGGATCACAGTAATATTGACTAAAAAGTCAATGAGATGCTGGGGAAATTAACGTTGCACACTTGATACACTTAGAAATGCCATTACCTGGAAACTCAGCTAATCCTACACAACAGGGGCACGGAGACAATGCCAGTGAGGGGCAAGGAAGGCATTTGACAAGATGGGTAACTCCAGTTGCCACTGGATTTTGAGCGATGCAGACACCAAGGCCCTCTGGCCATGAGCCCCGGGTTTGCAATGTGATTTCTGTGAGTGCAACAAACTGCACAACTGGAGCACTCACTGCTTAAAAAGAAATGATCAGAGGGATCATTGATTGCTCCCAGGTTTACTTGGCAGAGCTGTTCTTTTCTCCGACCTCCTGATAGATTTCATAGCAAATGCATAACTAGAAAACAACCCCTTAAAAAAAAGATTAAGAATAAAGAGGCTTTCCTCACTTCTAGCTTGCTTTCTACCTTTTTTTCTTTTCCCTTCTTTTCTTTCTTTTCCTTATTTCTCTTTTTTTTCTTCTATTTTTTAACTGGAAGTCCTTCTTGGGAAAAGCTATTTCATAGCTGTCTACCGTCTTTCAGGGGAGTTTATAACTGATCTCAGGAGATGTGTAGGATCTAATTTATCAACAGGTTGGAAGAAATTGTAACAAAACAATACAACAGTAATCCATTCTCCATCAGAAGAAACGCTTTCAAGATGAAGAAAAATCCTTTCACTCCTTTTAAACATGGCTCAGCGACAGAGGTAAAACTAAAGATATAGAGCTTACAATGAATACCTCAGATCTAGTTGCAGGTGTGTGAAGAAGGATACTGCCTTTATGCAGTGACTTGCAGGCACATGGGATGATTTTTCTCCAGCACTTTTATATAGGGAGCTGGACCAAGATGGATCCTTCTCAATTTATTTGTAGGTCAGCTGTCAATATTTTGTCTTTGGTGCAGCTCCTCTCACCTTGTGCTTTTCCAGCCTTCTTTTTTTCCTCTGCAGCCCAATTACTCGTGTGTCAGGGCAGTCAACAGGCTGAGGCGTTGTGATTTTTTTCTCTGAGCCCCTCTGTTCTCTGGTTTTCTGACATTCCTAGCATGAATAGGTGCGCTAAGATAATTACGCTAATCCATCTAGCAAAACACCCAACTTATACATTTGAAGCTAATTAGATAAACTTCAAAATGGGTCATTTTTCAGCCCCTCAGTCTCCCCCTGCTTATCAGCATTACCCCTGAGGGGACTCTTTCTCAATCAGGTAGACATTTCTGGGAATGAGATCTAATGAATCCCTTTACCTCCTGAACTGAAAACCTCTTTTCATTGAGACTTAAGCAACTGAGGACAAATTCAGGCATGGAAGAAGTAGGAGCTCTCCCAAGGCAACAGTGCTGCTTCTTTCCGCCTAAATTAGGTTTGACCCAGTCTACTGACAGAAGGCCAAAAGCTTTCTGTGAGCAAAAGTGTTGTAGGATGCTCTCTTCTAGGGTAAAAAAAGAGAAGGGAAGACTGTAGCAACCCGTGCCCCATACTGACTTTAGTGCTAGATGCAGATAAGGTCTTTCAAATGAATAGCAAAAAGTCTTGCCAAAAATGGGTCTATTCTATAGATCCTGAAGCTGGATTGAATTTCTGTAGTAGCAGGGCCCTTTTTTCTCCCAGATTTTTCAAAATGTTTCAGCCTGATGCTGTCAAACAGTATCTTGTGCTCTTTCAATATGAAATGGTGTGTTGTAGTTTTAACAATTATGAAAAAAAAACGTATTTTTTTTCCATTAATGGGAATTGACCATGGTATTTTTATCAATTTCCAGATGGAATTGCATTCTCGTAAGCACTTGCCAAGTGCCCAGTAAGAAACAATTCTGACCTCTGCAGAACATGCTGCTTAACTGAGAGACCAAAAAAAAATAAAAAGGAAGCAGAGGAAACAGAAGCACCGAGTCTCAGTTGCAGCAGGTTGAACAAAATCAAACAGCAACTCAGTGACAAATCTAGGATTCAGTCAAATTTATATGATTCAAGCATGCTTCTCCCTTTACATCAGCACCATTACAACAGAGATGAATACCACAGCAGATTTTCAGACTTTTGACAAAGAAAGGAGCGCCTGAGTACACTGCATTTTGGGTATCAGTGGTGAAAAATGACAGACTTTGGTTGGCAACCAGAGAAAAGGACAAAAAAAACAGAAACGTGAAGTGTTGCTCATAGCAAATGTAACTGCTGAACTACATAGTCACAGACCTGTGCTACTCTCTATGTCCTAGCTTTTGTGGCCCCTTCCAACTTCAAAGACAAGACAATGAAACTGCCCTCTCTAAAAATGTGGTGTTTTTTTAAGCCAGTGGGGTGGTCAGAGCACTTGCAAAGCACTAAATGTGAGTCTTATCAGGAAGAGCTTCACTTTAATAGTTAAGACAGCAGATGTGATCTATCTGGGCTCAACAACTCTGGGCTCAGCTACAGCAAACTTGCTTTTTCTCTTCCAGACCTCCCTGCATCTGCAAAGCAGAAGAGAGGAGATGCTGCCCCTAAACCACACTGTGCCAGGCTCTGGTGTGCAGCCTTGCAACAAGGAGCTGTGAACCTTGCTGATGCTGCTTGTGCTGCAGTGGAGGGCACAGGAACCGGTTTGCCATAAAGTTGAATGTGTGAGGCAAAAAAAAAAAAATCATTGAACCAGTAAAACTGACACAGGCCTTTTGTTTCCTCTCACTCCAGAAGAAAAGGTAACACATGCCAGCTGTGTGCGACCCACTGAGGCTCAATTGTTTCCTGAGACAAGAACACAGACAAGCTTCCCATACTGCTTCCCCCATCTCTTTTGCTGTTTTGCCACTGTAATTTTAGAGGTGGAAGCAGATGAAAAAGGTTTTTTCCATTGTAACACAAGGTCTTTTCTTCTATTGCCTGCCACAAGTGTAATGCCTTATTTTCTGTTCCTTTAGCTTCCAGAATGAGCTCTGATGGAGCTCCCTAATGATAACAAACCATCACTGCGGTAATATTGATACCTGTTGTAATCACTGACATTCTGGCTTTTCAATTTTCACTATTTGCCTTGGATCAAGTAGCTCTGTGCTAATGCAACAGAAGGTCACCAGATGAAGGGGCTGATAACAGAGAGGGACTGTTCTACTTAACATGCATGGAGGATTATGCTTTTCAGTCGTCCTCGAGCTAATCTTTCAAGTTGTCCTTTTTTGACTTTCTCAGTTTAATCAGTTTAATCTCATCTTCCCTCTTTTCTGATTACAAGGATTTTCTGTAGAAACCTTGCCTCCACAATAAGGACCACGTGGCAATTTATTCTTATATTGATTTCAACATCTCTTTTCCGCTACCAGGGCTCGGATGCAAGGGGGGAGGGTGGGAGCCAGAGGGGAAGCAGAGGGTCCCTCTAGTGCCTCCTGCCTAGCAAATCCTCACCCTTTTGTTATCTGGGAATCTGAATACTCCTTTAAAACACTTGAAGTCAGAAATGGCAGCCAGATTGGAAATACTCAACTGTGATTAAAAGTTAGTGGAGACAGTAAGAGCAGTAAAGCATAATCACAAGACAAGCTAAATCTGGGGCAGCAGTAATCAAATATTTTCCAAAGGGCTCTTTCGTGGTTGCCATCACAACTGCTTACCTAGCAGAACATAGTGTTTCTTTCCCCCCCCCGGGTGGTGAAACCAGCTGCAAGGTCTGGGCAGTTCAGCAGAGTGGCCAGCGAGCACAGGCGGGTTTGTGCGTGCATTTGCATGTGAATTTGTGCATGCAGATTTGGCTGCACAGGAAGATTTCTCCCGTGGTTTTTGTATATCTCTCCAGGACACGAGGAATTCCCACAACAGTCGGTTTATCCAGATAGAAGAGATGAGGGCTGCTTAGCACTGCATTGGTATTTTACCTTTTCATGTCTGCAATGTATAGTAAGAGGAAAGAAAACAATGGGCAATATGCTTTTCTGCTGTACACGCTACCTAATCCTTGAGTAAGGATGCTTAGGGAGCTATAGGGAATAGCCAAGCAGGGAACAGGCAGCCCCTCTCGAGAATAAGCTGACCCTGTCCAAAACGCAAGTCAGAGGTCCAAGAGATGATAACCACCTTGCTGTTGTTCGAACAGATGAGGGAGGAATTGTTCCAACCTCCCACCCATTTGATTGCTTCTGCTTGAGACCTCACCAGTTCATCACATCATTATAGTCTCTCATTCCACAGACATCTGAAATGTAGTCCCACTCTACCCCGGACACACGCACTTCTTGACCTGTGAGTAACACAACAGCAGTGAAATGGGATCTGATGCAGTGGGTTGGCATATCTGTTTAGCCCTGTAAGCCTGCTCTATTTTTTCCTACAAGTAATGAAGGATTTTGCATTCTCTTCAGGGTTCCTGGAGATAATGATATACCACAGCCAGCAGAGGTGAACATCTGTTTTAAGAACTGTGAACTTACAGAGACCATTTGTCTATCTGATCTTCTTTTCTTGTTTTTCAGTGTGCCCTATCCATTTCTCTGTTAATTAAATAGATGTGAAATCACTAAACCACTGGGTCGAAGAAACAATTAAACAACAACTGAAATAAAAAAGTGGGAGGGAGGAGACTCTTTTCTTCTTTTTTTTCCTCTCAGCTGATTCTGCTTGCTAGAAATTGCCCTACTTTTTGAGCACGCACTATACTTTTCACAGAAAGACGACTTGGATTCATGAGGGCGTATCCACCTAATGACAATATGGTGGAGTTAACCCAAGAGAACAATGCATCCCATTAATCTGCTCATGCTTAATTGGTAAGTACAGTATGGGGCTGGCATTTCAAAGGCAGACTGTAATATCCTTGAATCGGTTGCTATTTAATTGATGCAACTGGCACACACATGCACGTACCCTAAAAAAAAGAGGAGACTAAGCAATGTGCAGTTATTATGAGTCATTTTTTTTCCTTTTTAATATTACCTTTAGCAGCTATAGGCAAAAAAAATAATAAGCATTAAGGTACTGTCATCAACCTCTGCACATGCTGTTTGAGGAGAAAAGATTGTTCCTTCACAGCCTCGCCCAGCATCCTGCAGCAGCCCGGAGCTGGGGAGCCTGGGAGCTGTGGGATGTGTTGGAGTCAGGAATCACTGCTGCAGTCCCCGCAGCTTACCTTGCTGTCTGCTCTGCACACAAGCATGTGGGCAATCACGTGCTCCCTCAGCAGGGCAAGGGGGAAACCTCTGACCCAGCCAGTGCACCCACTGCACCCCTGCCTCTGCTGCCGGAGGAAGAGCGTCAGGTGCCGCAGGGCAGCCCTGGCACACAAAGCTTTTCCAGCAATGGCAGCGGGGAGCGAGGGTGGGAAGCACAGGCTGCTGAGAGGCACCAGGCCACTGCATGCAGAGACGGACAGAAGCAAAATCACAAAGATGCTCTGGTGGCTATGGACAGGCTATAGACCAAGGCTGTTTTCCAGAGCAGCGGAGGGCAAGAAACATATTTTTATTTCACAAGCTGTATTCACCTTTAAACAATACTGGAGGATGTGGGATGACTTTGCAGGAGCTGAAAATCACCCTTTCATAAAGCAGAGGTCACCTTCCCCTACAGGCATGAGGAAAGGCAAGACTGCTAGAATACAAGTTCTTTGGGAACCCAATAGAGATTCACATGAATAGAATATTGTCTATGTGAAATTTTTTTCCCAAAAAACCACAAACTTCTTTGCTAAAAAGTGAAGAGTCCCACACTTTTAACAGACTATCACAAAAGTTAAAAAAAGCTAAGCTTTTTCTCTCATGTCCTACCTACCCTACTGTCACCACCACTCCGTATTTTCTGCACATAAAAATGTTAACTTCACCCCTCCAGAAACCTCTTTATTAAGTTATACATATCATAGAAGCATGTTGTTCTTGAGCATTCTGACTGAATTATTTTTCCCACCCTAACACTATCCGTTGTGTGGTCACTGCAGTCATAATCTGTGAAATGAATAGCACTCAGTAGTCTTACCACATGAACAGGGCAGAAATTTGCCCAATTGAGAAATGCAACTCATGAGACCAAGTACTTGCAAAATAGTATCCCCCCTGCAAAAAGGGTTACACCAATGTAAAAAAACCCCATAGAAATAAGCAAAGAGAAAATGACGGTTGGGCCTAGAGTTCCCTGTGTCTGCACTTTCCTCTTGGTTGTGACAAGGGTGCATCAATCTTCCCTTTTCTACATCCACAGCACAGCTGGTCTGTCCCTTACCTGGAAAAGACCAGATATATAAGTGTGCCTTGCACTCTATAAATTCAAATGCAGTGGTTTGCCCCCACAGCCATGTAGGGAGGATGGAGGTGGAAAGAACAAAGGAACACCTTGCGTGCAGCAGGGATACGGTAGATGTATGGATGATAGTTTGAAGGGAGATAGGGGGAGAGAATGAGGTGATGTAGTTGTGGCACAAATTACCCTTTTCTGTTGTTTCCAGACCATTATTATCACATATGGAATTGCCTGGTGGATGTCCTCTGAATCTGAAAGGTAAGAGTAGAATTACACATTTTTTTCTGGTCAGTTTTTTGTCTTTTCAAATGAGGTCTCCCCATCTGCTGAGCTGAAAGGGTCAGGAAAAAGTATCAGTAAAGCTACAGCAGCTGGAGCCCAGACAATCCTGACAGAAGACAGTGCCCACAGTACCAGGAGAGGCAAGAGTAGAGGGCTGTGTGCAGATAGCAGCACAGGAATTTTGGAAGGGAAAGGATAGGGGAACTTTTACATTGCTGAGTATGAACTAGCTCTTTGCAGAAAACTGGATTTCAAATAATCCTGTCTGTAAAATTAGTAGAAAATAAATAAATAAAACAGCTGACCTCAGTTCATCTCTCCCTTTTGAGGAGGAAAAAAGAGCCTGGAACAGCTTTAAGACATGCATTTCTATTCACAAATGGTCCTGATGTAACATCTACATGAGTGTCCGATCTGGATTTTGAAGTGGAAGCAGCTTTTTGGGTCCATTTGCTCACTCGTAGTATTGGCAAATCAAGGCAAAGCCACATACTTTTTCCCTAGTTGACCTAATTGTATTCTTCTGTTAGATGATCATCATGCAAATGCTGAAAGGGGAAGAACTTGCATGGTAATGGAAATCTGCTCTGTTCCTCTAATCTATTTATTGAGGCTTTTCCAATTATTTTTATATTAAAAAAAAAAAGAGTAAGAAATATGAGCACAAAGCAACTACAGAGAAAAGGCATCTATGATTGGATTAGTGAATCCAGAACAAAATCATCAATAGATGTCTTTATTATTAAAATAGAGTAGCAATTTTGGCTGAATGATTAGCCAAAGTTTCAAAGCCTTGCAGAGTTGTTCTATTAGCATAAGAAATCAGCAGCGTAAATCAATTGTACTCTTGGCATAATCTTAAAATAATCTTGTTTACTGATACACACCCCCAAAAAGGGAGGAAAAATTTCACCCAAGGCCCGTTTTCCTGAATGTGATGAAAGCGAAAGCATCAGCAAAGGCTGTTACTCTCATTCAGGAATTCCCAGATCTGCTACCCTAGAGAACTCAATATCCCAGTGCTCCTGGCTGTCTGCTCCCACTCAACAGCACATGGCCAACTCTTCTTGCAGTTCTTCTGCTCCCTCACTAGCAGGCTTCAGCCAAGAACCCTTCTGTTTGCAGCAATTATTTGCTCATGCCATCACCAAAGCTTTGATACACATAATTCTTCATGGCACAGGCCCTCTGCTAGAAGAGACCCAAAAACACGACTTCCGTGTAAGTCGGAAGGACACCTCAGGATTACCCACGTCTGCAACTTGGGGAAGTGGGGTGGACCAGTGACCTCACAGTAAACCATCTTGAGCAGTTTTTAGCTTGAGAAGGATACAAAAGCTGCCAGCAGCAGAGCTGATTCACTGCAGGCTTTGTCTGGGTACTATCAAGTCCTTCTTTCCTGGATAGAAATGTGTCATGGTTTGCTTGTCCCACAGCACATCAGCCATGGCACTGGGACAAGGATTTCACATAGGAGCTGGGGATCTCTCTGTGGATCTGCTATTTTTTCCATTAAAATCTGGTATTGCCCCTCTATTCTTTCATGGAACATTTTCCTCATGTCTTGCATTGCTTTGGTGATATCCACCAGTGGATGTTTGCTGATCTTTTATTTGTAATAACATAGATAAGGTGTAAGTTTTGTATAGGCTTGATCTCTTAACTCACCTCCTTCCCATTTCTTTATTTTTTTCTTTCTTTTACCTGAAGTAAGATCAGCACATAAAATTTCCTCTGCTGCAGCACAGCAATTGGCTGTAACCTTTTACTCTGATTTGTCATTTCATTCCCGCATTAACTGTGTTGTGAAGACCCGTCAATTCCATTTATTGAACATCTTTAAAATCTGTGCTTGGTTAATGACTGAGGCAACTAAAACTCCAGTGCATGCCTTGGTTCTTTCTCGGCTTGAATATTTAAATGGGTTTCTTGCTGGTCTTAGTGCATTTATTCCATCTAAATTGCAATCTGTGCAGTCATTTGCCTGGCCTGATTTTTTTTTCCTCCGTGCTTCACATTCTCCTCGTGGGTCACTCCTGGTTTATTATTCTTGTTTTGCACATGAGATTTTGACATAAAATCCTGGTTTATTTGAACCATTTTCTTATAGGGTCTGGAAAGGAAGCTGTGGTATGCAGACAGGGTGGGGGTCTGACACCACAAGGCCCTTGTCTCCTGAACTGATGTAACGCTTGTCTGTCACTTCTCATCCTGTCCTGATGGCTACCCAAAGATTTCTTCTAGGAAGTTTGGAGGACTAAGCCATTGTGTGTGATTTGTCCTTCGACATAAGATGTAAGCTGACATGATCCATGGTGGTGTATTATCGGTGCAATATTTCAAACAAGCCCAGAGCTAACAGTCACTTTGCAGCAGGTGCTACCAAGTGTCTGATGAAAGCTGCAAAATACGTACTGGGAAATCCTGTTGCTGGTACAGACTCAGTGTGTCTTCATTTCCTGCTCCACTCTTCTTACAGAGGTATTCTTTGTGATAGATATATTAAACCATATCTCCCCATTACAACTGCAGTATTTTTCCATCACCTTTAATTATGTCAGATGCAACATGCGGCTCAAGCTCACCTCCATTTACCTGATGCATTACTGTCATTTTGAAGGGCAGATGTTCTTACATCCCATGCTTCAACAAGCTCAGCTCTTTTCTATTGCTTTACAGAGACGTGGCTCCAACTAAAGGTACCGCTCGCGTGTGACACGCCGACTGGGTCTGCACTCCACATCGGCACACACACAGATGCTCCCTTTAAACTATTGCAGTTTGTCACCATTCTGCTCCGACACATCCACTGTACATTGGTTTTACGGCCCTGCTCGGGATTGCTATTGCAATATTCTGGAGTATTTATCTCTTCTTTTGTAAGGGAAATACTCATCATGTACTGCTGTCAGGAGACCAGCCATTCCAGTTCATAAGCTTTCAAACTTGTTTTCATTCTGTAATGGAGTGAAAAGCCCATCTTTTGAGAGGCTTCACAGGCTTACATTTTGCAAAATTCTTGACTTGTGGAATAAAGAACACCCCAGAATTTGGCTTAGAGTACTGGAGATTTTTACACCCCTGAAAGACAAGGAGTCTTGGCCCTCAAAAGCGTTCTTCTTCACACCTTCTTTCAAATGGCCACTCCTCAGCAACGCATTTCTAGGACAAAGAAAAAGCATATTTGATAAAATTCCAAGAAAGATCCAGCCAGCTTTCCTCACGCTCTTTATGCTTGAATCTCCAGACTCCATCCCTTCACAATGCCCTTCAAAAGATGTTTACCATACGGTGTGTTTTTCAGCTTCCTTGTTTGCTCTTCACCACGAGCATCTGGTCAAACGAGCAACACTAGAAGGCACGGAAGCATCATAAAACTTGGAGAAACCTGATAAAACTTTTAAGGCAGCTCCTACCTCCACAGCCTAGCAGAAGGTGTGATGCAGGACACATGGTTGCTCTGGTAACATCATGCCATCCCTCTGGCATCTGTAGCAGCAAGGTGCCAGCACAGCACACCTTGGTGGCTTCACCATCCTCAGATGCAGAGATGGAGGCAGCAATATTATCTCCAGTAATTCTCACCTCTCCTGACACAAGGGCCCTCTGGGCGTACACATGGCTCGAAGGCTGGCCTTTCACTTCTTACTAAGAGAGGTCTCTAAAGAAAGTTTACACTCTTGTTTCTGAAATGCCAAGGAAGGAAGGCTTTAAATAATACATGTCCAGAGTGCTTGTGTGCAAGTGTTAGGGATGGATGAACTCCTCTGAATCGTTGGAAAAGTGGTATGCAAACAGCACACCTGAAGTCAGCTGTGAAACCACTCTACTGCTACAAAAAAAAGCCACTGAAGAGCATGAGAGGTGCTTCTGGAAGGGAAATGCCACCACCAGCAACTCCTGATTATGGTGCCACAGCTCCAGTATCTCATGAGTGAGACACAACTTCTGGCAGATGGGCAACAGCTACCTTCTCTTCTTGGAAAGAAGAAAATAGCAGTTCATTTAGAAGAAACAAGATCACAGAATACCTTTGACCAGTCATTGTGAAACAATTCATGAACTATAGGTAATGTATTTTTAAGAATTTGAAGAGAAAGTGATTAGGACAACATGCTGAGGAGAGCTGGCACTTTTGCAACAGAATTGTTATACGTTTACACTAATGACGTGAAGAAAACTATCCACGATACTTTTCCTTTTTGCCTATTGCAAACAAAAAGATACAGCATTTACAAGTCTAGGCACAGACTGAGAAGAGAGATAAGACGTTAATGAAGCTAGTGCTACATCTTGCTTATAGTTGGGAAGCTAAAAGACCTTCTCACATGACCGTATAGAATGAAAAAAGATAATACATACTCCTCATCTAGAACCTGATGCTTATATTTACATATGTGTTTGGGACTTCATAGCCTGCTCAGGCATCAGAGAAGGCAATGACGTGAGCAAACATCCTTTTTTGTTGTTCTCAGTGGTAATTCTTGGTGCTAACCATTCTGAAGTTTTACCCTCAATATGCTGATTTCAGAGCATTTACACCCTGCGGGACTTTCGTCCTCTGACTGTGTCAGCTCTAACTATTGCGGATGGTAAATTGAATGAGTTGTAATTGGTTTTATCAACTGGATGGCAGAAACAAACTGATGAAAAAAATCACAGATGATCTTCATCAAAAACTGTCATGCTTTACAGCATTCTGGGACAATGTGGACTTCTCTGGTACCATATGTGTCTTTTCCAGATCCACAGGGCAATACAAGTATACTGTGCTCAAATGTTTAATGCTCAAAGGCTTATCTTTTATATTTAAAAAATTGAATAGAATAATTAAATTCCCTTTCAGAATCCTTCTGAATATACCAGAGCGTCTGCAGCTTAATCATGACAGTGCCAACAAAACCAACCAGATCTGTTTCCTGCTCCCTGAAAGTTAATCTGTTGCAACACGAAATGTTATTGCCATAGAAGTAAAAATTCAGCATCTGACGATACTCTAGACTGTGGCTTCTTTATGATTTTCAGAAGCAATCCCCCCCTACATAATCAAATGACTTTCTCTTGAGGTTGTTAATACCCCGTTGAAGTTTGCAGTTTGCTTTGATTAAAGCAATCAAACTAACTTACTTATATTAGAAGATGTAACATACCTTCCCAGATTCAAAATCCACCTCACCTTTGTAGTATTGCAGAAGGTATTTATTTAGGTATTCTGGCAAAAACAAAATAGTCTTGGCAGTCTGTAAGTTTGTGAGTAATCTAAAAAACACTAACAAAGTCCAGTTTTCACACTGCTAGCACATGATTTCCACTCCTGGTACACTTTTCTTAGATGAATACCACCATTTGCTTGTGTATGAAATGTCTTCAAAAGAGCAATGTTTAATAGTTACTAAAAATAACAGAACTCATTTTTAGTGATTCAATATGATGTTAAGGCAGAAACTTGTCTTTAGTATCTGAAGAGCACATGGAAGATGTTTTCTGGGAGGTAAAATAAAGTTCCATTTGCAACTTCATCTTAAATACTATTTAGAATTAAAAATTTGTTATCTCACACTTTAAAAAAAAAAAACAAACAAGATACAGTCTTCAGATGAGGTTTTTATGACTATGAGAAGATAATCCAAATTTTTAAGATGAAAGCTGAGCCAAGATCTTGGTTATTATTATCTGAGAAAAGGTTAGGGGAAAGTAATTGTAACAGAATTAAGGATTATCCCTTATAATATGCTTTTTAAATCAGTCCCTTCCCACTTTCAGTTTGACTACCTGAAAATAATCTTTGGAAGATCAAGAGAACAATTAGAAACCTGGGAATTTCACCATTCTTACTACAGATTTTTCAACATAGTTCTGACATGGAAAATTTCATTTTTCACTATTGTTTCATGGCAGTTTTTCATAAAGAGCACAAGGAATAATAAGAACTGCAAACCCATGCATTATAACAAATTAGTGGGTTTAAATTCCAATCTGCATTGGTCACAGTCCATCACAAGAAAATGTTTCCTGCATTTAAAATTATATGTAGAAAAAGCGAAAAAATATTCCAACAATTGAAAGGCGGCAATAAAAGGAGCCCAAATGTCTTGTACAATAGCTACAGGCAAGAGAAAAACATGGATTTAGCAGAGATGTGGGTAATGCCAAACTCCAGTTACATGACAACAAAGCAAGAGCAGTTCTCAGATGATCTCCTCTGTACCCAAAGAAAAGGTTTATCTGCAATTGAAATGTATTCTAGAGCAGGAGGGCTAGATGTTAACATAAATTTTTGCTTCCTTTCAATGGGAAAGAAGACTAAAATATGCATGTGTGTGCATGTGAAAGGTGCACAGTTTCTTGCTTTTTCCACCTGAGAAAAAGCTCAAAATGCAGGTCTTCTTGGTCCCCTCCTCTTTTATTGACTGAAATCCCTGGCAGCCATGGGAACCAGGTGGAAGCTACTCTGGCTTAGTGCGGTGGGGATCAGGACTGATGGTCTGGCTTTGTCCCAGTGAGAACAACACTGGCAATCCCTTGTTTGAAAGCTGTCAATACTGGGGAAGGCCTAAGGAAACATGCCACAGGTGCATTTTTAGTGTGAAGGAATTAAATTGGTTTTAATAAAGCCAAGCAAAACAGGCTTAAATAGGACTTCAGCAATGCATAAGACTGCAGCAGCACTCTGCCTAAGGGTCTTTCTCTCTATCTGTAGTACCCTGCCACCAGGCTAGGTTTTAATTACACAAGCCATGGGCAAAACTAAGTCTTCTTTCTAATATAATTTTGATGTGGTATTCCCTGTATCTCTAGGACATTAAGGTGCCTGCTATGCTTATCCTCTCTCGAGCATTAAACGGCAAGTATGATTGTCAAAGACAAGAGGTATGCTCTATACTGGTAGTGGGGAAAAGGCTGACTTTCTCCACTTCAGCAAAGGTTTTCAATCCCTGACACACCTCTAGGAACTTTCAGAGATAAAACTTACCACTTGTGCCATGACAATTAAATGGCATTAACTCCAGGACATACCAGACACCGGTTACAAAAATGGCTTCCTATTAATTAGTGCAGCACTTAATTCAGATTTCTGGTTCTCTTCTGGAGCGTAACACCTGCAATATCACAGCACGGGATGAATTTGCTGCTACAGCTGCAGCATTCGAGTCTGCCGTGACCTCTCTGCCTCCTAGTTCAGAGTCACACCATCACAGCTCTCTGAAATGACCAGATATAATTGGGTTCAGGAGAGTTCAAAGCTGTGCTCCAGCTTCCTCATATCAAAGTCCATTGATTCAGTGGCAGCTGAAGCACATTGAAATGCTGTGAGAGTGGGAAGGAAGTTATGAGCAAAGCACATTCAGGTCTGTCGTGTATGATGCAAGGATGCAGTACACAGTTTTTGGTTCAGGTTTCAAGAACTCAGGTGTGGTCCCCTGGAGAAGACTTTATCTCCTCTTCTAATTCCTTCAAAACATATTTCACTTTTGCTAACATACTTTGCTTATTTCATGGCTTGGTACTTCTGAGACCAATTTACTTTTTTTTTTTTAATGTCAGGGCTTTCTCCTGAGAATGTTCATTCATTATATTTATTTTCTTGGACATGATTTAACAAACCATCCCTGAAGAATTTGCAGCTATTAACTTTGTTGAACAGTAGCTCAAGTGAGAGTTAAAGGCAAATGGTCTAAAAGAAAGTAATGGGCCAAAGCACCTCTAGAGTATTCATCTGCCCCAAAACTCATTTCAATAATTCTTTCACACAAAGACAAAAAAAAAAAAAAAAAAAAAGAAAGAAAAAGCAAGTTCTGTGGTGGTGGTATGAGACCATAAAGTACAAACACAGATAAGCATAGCAGTATTAGGATTCTTATCCTCTCACTCATCCATTGTCGACCCTTATGCATTGAACATGCACTTCTGTAAGCTCCAGACCATCAATAACAACTGCCCAGCTACCTGGCATGGGACAGTCATTTGGCTCACATTGCTCTCAATGGCAGCTCTCAACTTGTGGAGATCAGGGCTGATGTTCACTAGCAACCTTATTCTGGGAAGAAGACCTACTTGCTGCCACTACCAAAAATATGGAAGCGGTAAGTGGCAGCGTAGCTAACTCACCTCGTATGGCCTTCAGAAGACTATAATATATAAACTAACACACTTTTAATCTTGGTCATCCTGTGGGCTGTAATTGCAAATTAATTTCTGATGAACAGAACATGATGAAGGGTCTGAGTGCCCAGAAGTCCATCTGGTTTTCTCCAAACATACCAGCTGTACACAACTGAGAATGCATGTCCATTAATTCTGTGCACATAATTCCAAACGGCAGAATTTTATACAAAATATTGCTTGCTTCCACAAGCCCCACCTCACCAGGGACTGTGCCCTTCCTGAAAAATCCTGGTTAAGACATAGTTATGCACAGATAAAGAATGTAGCTTAGCCATTGTTGCTACATATAACTGATTTTTCTCTACAGATATTTTACGTGTCTGCTCCTGATACAGACACAGTCATTTGGTCATTTGTTTCATTTTCAATATTTCAGCAATAAAAAAAAGTGCTTCAAATCAAAACAACCTCCCAGAACACTGCAAGTAAAAGCAAAGTCAATTAGGTATATTGTATGTCACATTTATGTCCTTTTCTATTCTGCAGGACAATGCAAAATCCCAGTATAGAGCCAAAAGCACTGGGCAGTACCATCCACCCAGTACCTGGAGACTTTGTACAAGCTATAGAACCACATGTGCAAAATATTTTGTCCAATCTCTTACGATATTATTTCTGGTCCTAGGGATAGTCTGGATGTCTTACTCCAGGATTCACTGCTGTGTGACCTGTATCGTTTTTTCTTTCAGAAAAATGTGTTTTGAATATTTGGTGAGAATGAAGACATCTGTTTCACCACTTTCAATGGAATTTGAGAGAGCTTTATGCGAGTCAGAAGTATCTTTTTTAGTTATATGTCTCTTCTAGGATGCTTGTAAGTGTCCCTAAAGAAATCTCTTTGTACCTGGTGTGCAACAAGGAACACAGACCTAAACCCCACTGAAATCAGATGAAACATTTTCATTAATACCTATTAGTTTTGAATCAGGTCACCTACCAAATGCTATTAGGATTTCCCCATGCCAGAATAGACCTGCCATTTTTACCGATTTTTTTTCTGCAGTAAATTACTATAAAAAAATATTTAATTTGTTCTTAGTCAGCCTGAAACAATCTGTGAGCAGCATAGCTGGAAAGAAATTGGAGGTCTGACCAACAGGAGTGCTGGGTGACTGGTATTGCCATCTTAGCAAAGGTCCAAATTCATGTTCAAACTCCTCCCTCTCACATCTAGTGTCAAGAAGGTTATTCACTGCAGGTCTCCTGAGAGAATGCTCTAACCAGCTGAAAATGCAATGAAGTTAGTTGTGTAGCTACTGGGTAAAAAAGGAGTGAAAATATTTTGTGTGAAAGGAAATGTTTCTTTTGAGACAGATTTATTTTTCCTTTTCTTTTTTTTTAATTTTCCTGAAGAAAAAGATTGCTTCAAGTTGAACTGAAATTTTTTTATATTCTCCACTCAGTAGTCTGACCAAAAAAATCTATTATTTCCACTGTGCTACTTCTAACCTTTCTACTTCATTCAAACTAGGTTTACACAATTTGCTTTCTAAAGAGCCATGGCATCAGGATCTGTAGAACAGCCAGGGTCAAAATTTCACTGTTTTTGAATACACCTACAATACACACAGATTTGCATAATAGGCCCTAATGCCTCCTTCAGAATCATTATGGTCTATTGAGTAAATAATGTGTCTATTGAAAATGGTTGAAATACCCATTTAGTTGATAGACTCTATTGACTCCTAATAAGAAGCTATTAGAGTTGAATAAATATTATGCATTTTAAAACTTGCCTAAATATATTCCATTTCCACATATTTTCATATTTACACAATGGACTGTAAAGAACATGTTGTATCTGCTCACAGACAGTTCCAAGAGAGAGCTTCTCTTTTTGTAGGGTTTTTTCTTAACTTTGCAGGTGCTAAGGTAGGTTGTATTTGGGTGGCTGTTTTGTTTTTTACCGAGAGACTGACATGAGGGAACAAAATCAAAGCAAGAAAGAAAATTAAGCTACATGAGTTGGTACTTAAATAAAATTAAGCTTTATGTTTTCAAAGAGTTCGCATAGGATTTAGCCATGCTCTCTTGGGCTCATATGTGGGACAGCACAACACATTCTTTACAGTCAATTGTTTAAATATGCAAATACATAGAAAAGAATGAGCATAGTTAGGCAATGTGTAACATGCACATTTGTATTTATTCAGCCTTAAATGTCTTCTTGAGAGCTGAAAATCTTGCAAGTTAAAGCATACTTTGATAATTATCCATATATACATTTTTTAGCTAATCCATAGCCATTCTGAAGCAACCCTAAGTATCTGTGCCTGTTCAGCATAAAGATTTCAGACTCCAGATGTGCCTTACACTGTCTTGTGACGTCTCATCTGAGTTTCAGATCTTGAATCCTGAATCCCATGTCCTGGTACTCCATTTGCTGTCACATGGACTTAACAGATAGTAGCGACTCAAAGCAGGTACAAGAGCGTCTCCAAGATGTGCTTAGTTCACATGAAAGCAATCCAGGGAGGATTCTGCTCAAGCAGAGGGTCCAACCGCTTATAAAGAGCAAGTGCCTCCTTCCTTTGCCTCCTTGGGGCCTGAACAGGCACAGGCAGTGGCAGAAGTGATCACTTCTATACATTTTCACACCAGCTGATTCCGTGTTCTCTGGCAATCACAGATTCTATTTTTGCTCTTAGCTTGCTGCTTGCAATTGGTTCACATACTTAGGTACATTCCTGGATCTCGTCAACCTCTAGAAGACCGCCAGGAAAATGAGCAAGCAGTTTTCAGCAGAGGTCAAAAGAAGCAGCTGTTCTCCTGAGACTGTCACGGCCTATATGAGCCCCGTGGGAATCTGATACAACTATACTTGAGGGCTGTACATAGACCTGTGGAGCTTGTTTCCAGAGGTTGAGCTCAGTCACTAGCTGATCTGACCACATAGTCATTGACTGTATCTGCTCTCCTCTACCTCTTCATAAGTTCAGTTTTCTAAAAGGTTGCCTCGACTGTATATCACTGTGACAGTGTTAATGCAAATTGTTTTCTCAGTTTGTTTAATTTGATGTTGGCAAGAATGGAGGGTTAATGGCCTTGGCACAAATAATGCTTGTTGCTATTTTCTAGTCAGTTGCTTGAATATCTGAACACTAGAAAGTCTTCTTCAGCCTCACAATGAAAAAAAGACACAGAAAGGTCTAATTTAGGCATCAGCTAACTTAGGCATTGTGGACTAAAGATTATGAGATCTGCAAACTGTAACCGGTTTGTCCTGTGCTAGACAGATCTTCCAGAGCACTGGTCTGTGATGAAACCATGATGCAGAGTTTATTTCTATATCCTCACATCCCGTATGTATTAAATAATTCTCCTCTCTGTGCCAGAGTGGTACTGAACTATCAATGAGAGTTACTCCTAATGAACTGTAAAAGTCTCTGTAGATGCCTCTTGAGGTGTAGCATGATCCCACATCTCACCTCCACCTCTAAATCACTTGTCTTCCCATAGTCACTTTCCCCTAGCTGCCAAAAAGGCACAAGAAGTGCATCCTGTGTCCTGCTAGTGGGACACTATGGTTTAGTGTTTCAAAACCAGGACACCAAATTCAGTGCTGTTTGGTATTTCTGATGAGAGGCAGAAGTTAGAGAAGCTAGGAGGGATAATAGATCATTAGTTTACCATCTTTATTATTTTTTTTTTTAATTGCAGCAAATTGAGATGTATGTTCTCAATGGTTTACATAAATCACTTTATTTCTGTCTTCCATTGGCCCTGAATAAACTTGAAAGCACCATCTTATCGGTTCTTACAGGTGCCTATGGCTTGAGTAAAAAATTATTATATTTTCAGTTAAAGTTTCTGTTCATCTTCTCCCTTCCCTCCCTGCTCCACAATAAAAGTTTTAGCACACTTTCTATACCTCTGGCTCCCAGGCAGCATTTGCAACTGTAGGAGCACTGGAAAGCATAGAAGCCAAATAATGCTAATAGGGCAAACAGAATGTAATTGCTTATGTGTGCTGGTTATATCCTGAAACAAATTGTTTCTTAATGCTGAGGTCAGACAGGGTTTAATTAGGAGAAATACAATTGGTGTAAAATTTTGCAGCAGGCTGCTTGTTTGGTGTCATGCCAAGTCAACATCAAGCTTTCCAAATGGAAATTTTCATTAGAGGCCATTGGCAGCCTGGTTAGGCTGAGTTTCAACTTTTTCGAGTCTCTTGGTAACATGAACCTGAAACTCAGCATATCTGCTTCTTAATAACAGGCTGTCCCCATTGCAACTGTTCTCACACATGCACACAGCTTCTACATATGTAGTAACATGTGTGCTTAGGATCCACAATGGCTACTTTCTTCTGGCCTAAAGCTGTCAAGTTCTGCACGCAGATAGGACTTCAAGACTGTGGATAAATGGCATTGTATTTTCATATTGGTTTCATATCAAACATAAAGAAGGCTTTGAACCTCACCAGAAGCCCTTTTTCTTGAATTGTGACCCTTTTTATTGTTATGTTTGTACCACTCTGAAAGGTTCTCAAGGATTCTTACTGATGCTTGAAGCACTGATACTGCTCTTCACAATGATGATTGCAGCCCCAGTGCTTGTGCTGCCAAGGTGAAGGGTGTTTCAGCATTTCCTTTCAGATCTGCTTGCTGTTCAAAAAAAAAAAAAGAAATGTTGAACTTCACTGTGAAAATCTACTTTAGGGTGGAGGTGGGTTTTTTTTCCTTTCTCTGATTTTATGAATTACACTGATGCTCATAAAACTTCTGGCTTATAGCAAGCAAAGAGGGCTTCTTCCACTCCTTAGCTTACTTTGGTCTCCTTCTGTGTCTTTTGTTCTTATTCCCATCCCAACATGCAAAGCACTGATGAATGTCCAACAAAAAGGAGTATGACCTGGTGCATGCCACAGCCTGTGGTCTTTAAAGTTGAGCTACCAGAGATACTTCAGAAAGTGCTGTCAGCAAGAGGGAAGAGCAGTGGAGGATTTTTGGCTACTGGGAAAACTGGCTAGGGTGGCAGGTGAACTGGCAGAGAAGGAGGGAGGGCTTGTGAGCCAAACTCCACTGCAAATAAGATGAGCCAGGGTATAGGAGGTTGGAACTGCTGGGAAGAAAATGGCAGAGACCCAAGTAGATAGTCATTGTACAGCAATTTGTTAAAGTAAACAGGAGCCTTTTCATTTCAGTATCTCCCTGCCCTGGTTCAGACTACCTGAATCAGCATTTACAGAACCACCTCCTCCCTGAAGGTGACATTTTCTCTTCTCCATGGTTTTCTAGCCAACATCCCATACTCGGTGCCTCATTTTGTCTCTCCATTCCACTCTCAATAGATTTAGAGGCACCAGCATGTTGTGTGACCTTTCCTTTCTAGTGTATATGGACCAGCTGAAGTGCTATGCTGCCTCTGTCCTCCTCCTGCCCTGCACCAATCCTGCTGTATTTGTCTGTCGCTGAATCCTTATCCTTGGCCTGCTGTGTCTGCTGTTCATATGCACAGCTCACAGCATCAATGACAGTTAACTGTATTCTCTGTGGGTAAGCATGTGAAGGGGGAGAAGAAAATAGAAAACCAGCTGTGTTGCTGTTCCTCATCTCTGCCCACATTTTCCAGTTAGGGTCCAGACTTTATAGTAGGAGAAAAAAAAAGACTGTTCAGGTTTGGAAAGGTAAGAATATAAATATGGGAATATCCACTCATATCTTCCACAAATCACCATCCAGAAATATTTGTGTTGTAAGAGTTATCAAAAATCGCTGGATAGAGATGGAGATTCAAACAGATTTTTGGGGGTAGAGTGGTTTGTCGTGGAGTATTTTCTGAGAACATGCCCATAACAGCTATTGGCATCAGCTCTTTGGTGACTGTCCTTCTTTCCTATTTTCACTTTCAGGATTGTCTTGAAAGGAGAGGAAAAACCCCTTGCTAGGTACGAAAAGGACTCTCAGCATCATTCTGTGGTGCCAGCTACCTATAATGCCTATGCTGGTGGGCGATGCTGTCTTGTACACCTGAACCTGAAGCAGTTTGTGCAGGAAGCAGCAAAGCAAAATGATGGTTTGCTGTGGCTTTTCTCTCCATTAATGCAGATGAGGGGCCATGTCAGCCTCCCCTATCTATTCAACTCAAAGATCACCTTCATAAACACCCTGATAACCCACTTGCTCCCCCACTCCCATAGAGTCCACCCCCCTATTAACTCTTCTGGCGTTAATGGGCTATTTAGTTTCCCCTTGACAGAGGGATGGCAGCATCACTTTTTCCTTCATCAAAGAAATACACAACCAGCAAGGTAGAAGAGGGCAGCATCTTCACTGCCTTTTCTTGAAGTTTTGTTAATTTGGGGTTTAGAGTGTCTCTCTCTATTAAACGCATTTCCATACATGTGCAACTACAAATGTATGTATAGGGCTCTGATTCTGGCACCACAGCAGAGGATCAGGTGGTGAGGTGGGGGTTGGTGGAGTAAATATAGTTTCTGCCGTGTGATCATCTCTCCTCTGTGTTTAAACCTCCAGCCTTTTCCTGAATTACCCCGTGAGTAGCTTAGTAACAGATATGATGGCCCATTCTTTAGCGCACTTAAAAAAACTAGAAAATGCACTGCCATTCCAGAAAGAAACAAACAAAACTAATGAGCTGAAAGTGTTGTCATGGAAGTGTTACTTACAAGCACGGAAGGGGCAGCTGCCCTTCACCGAGCGCTGCTGCACAGCCAGAGCAGAAAGCAGGGCTCTCTGTCACGTACAGCCGGCAGGCTGCGGGCTCTGTAAATGCTGTTTGTACAGATGACGAGTCCCCCGCCGAAGCGGGTGATCAGTGGACCAGGGTCAGAGACATTAACACACTCAAAGATACATTGCCGGATGATCACTTGTACCGGCCATTGCCATGCAGAAGGCACGTTAGAGGGAAGCTCGGCAGAGCCGGGTAGCACAGAGCTTCTCTATTTGCATGCAGCGCGGGGAGGCAAGAAGAGCTCGTCTCCTGTTTAAAGGCAGCTACTGCTGCTTCACTGGGAGCTTTGGCCTTTTCAGTGGGGAACCCAGGAGACAAGCTGTCAAAACAGAAGTCTCTTGTTCAAACTACCAAGCTTAGGAAGTGGGGATAGTGGAAAAAAAAAATTTAAAAAAAAAAAAAATTAAAAAGGCTCAGATCAGTCAAAGCCAAGAGAGTTGTTGTTTCTTGGTTGGCTTTTTTTTTTTCTTTCCCTACCTTTCCGGGGTTATTTAGTTATTTTTAGTTGGCTGGATGCAGAAGCAAGAATGTGTGGAGTTCACTCCAGGCCTTGAAGATAAATTCATAATTCAGTTTTGTAAACAGACAAACAAATAAAAGTTGACTTACATGGTGAAGGTTTTATATTTCCTCATTGTGTTTCCTCTGCTTTGTACAAATATTCCTGGAAATCTCTGTAGTAATTCTCACTAACTGCTGTGATGCCTACTGTGCAGGGCAGAACTGATCAACTGCCGGGAATCCTTCCATTTTCATCTCTTTTTTTTTCTCATTCGTATCAAATTTCTTCTCTTTAGTAATCCCCCTTATTCCCTCAGGAGCTGAGAGAAGATTTAATTGTTAAATTTGCATAGTAACTCAGCAAACAAACTCTCCAGTCTCATGTAGACCTTTAGCCATTGCAGCCTTCGTTTTAGTTATAAATCACTCCTCTACTCTCAGCCACGGTGGCATTTCATACTCAGGGGGCTGGTGCAGAGAAATGATTGAGGGACAGTCCTTGTGGGGGCTTTTGCTTTTAGGGCTGCTGCTCCTTTATAGTGTAGCTTATTGCAATATTATCTTCAGAGTGGGGCTTTGCAGGTGGATTGTGCTTGTTCTTTCTTTACAACTATCCACATGATAAAATAATCCTGCCATTAAGTGGCTTCTGTCTGGTACATCTCCTGTTGGAGATGTTGAATATGAGAAATAACTTAAATCCTATTTAGCACAATGAAACATGGTAAATGCCAAAGCACTTTCACTACTGCTGGATTACAACAAATGGTTTGATTTTAAAGATGATTTGCAAGTATAGGGGTTTGCAGGGTTTCTGCAGGACATGCGAAAGGTGGGACATTGTTGGGGTGAACAGAAAATTCTGTAGTTCTTGCAAGTTTCTAAATGTAGTCCACGATACCTCATGGTAGTATCTGGAGTCATTTAAAACCATGAAACAGTCTAGACGGTGATAGAATAAACAACAGACAATATCACATTACTCTTGCAGGTGGATTCCAAGGCCCGATTGTCCAGAGGTGAGGTAGCATAATTCAGTGGTGACATTTTAGTATTTAAGATCTTGGCACTAAAACTGTCCACAGTTCCCTCTCCATCTCTACCCTGCTCTACTGAATGTTTCCTGTGACAAATCAGCTGGATAACTTACAGTCTCACTAATGATGATGAAACTCCAGTTGGCTGGGAAAACTGTTGTACCAGAGAGGCAGTAACCTGGCTGAAGGTGTGTGGAGTTTCTACCCTTGATAGTGGCAAACTACTGCAAATGTAATTTCTCCATGAAATGAAGTGGATGTGCAGCCACCATCCTATGAAGCCTTCAAGACTGTCATGGTTTAACAGGGACGGCAGCTAAAACAACCACACAGACTCACACCTCACAGCTCAGCCCACTCCCTTACAGTGGGATGGGGGAGAGAATCAAAAATGGAAAAAAAAAAAAAAGAAAAACCAAAACTTATAGGTTGAGATAAAGATGGTTTAATAGGACAAATACTAATACTACTAATAATAGAATATACAGAAGTGATGAACAGCACAATTTTTCACCACCTGAAACCCATTCTTAGCAAGTTCCAGAGCTACCTCACCTCTCAGACAACCCTCCAGTTACTTATGGAGCATGACATCATATGGTATGGAATATTCCTGTGGCAAATTTGGGTGAACTGTCCTGGCTCTGCCCCCTCCCGACTTCTTTGTCGCCCCCCCCCCTTCTCTTTGCAGGGCAGTATGAGAAGCTGAAAACTCCCTGACTTCTTGGCAACAAGTAAAACCATCAGTGTGTTATCAACATTATTCTTATCCTAAACCCAAAACATAGTGCTATACCAACTGCTAGGAAGAAAATTAACTCTATCCCTGCTGAAACCAAGTCAAAGACCCAACCAAATGAAGTCCTGAGCAGCCTGGTTTGAGCTCATTGCAAGCTTAACTTGGTTCCTGGGGGCTAATGTACAAACTTTTCTTCAAACAGTTAATTTGCTGATACTCTCTCTGTTTGAACAGAGCATTCTGCATTTAACTTCAGGAGGAAGCTCCCAGTGCTCCAGATCCAAGTCGCATTCTTGAGTTTTGCAAGATGTCAGCCAAGCAGAGAAGTCTCCTGACAGCATCCACAGATCTGCTTACTCAGAAATCAGCACTGAAGTTTGGAAGGGTAGCACAGCCTCCTCCATTAGCTCTGCTTAGTGCTCCAAGTACAGCCAAGCTGACCGTGATAGGAGCTGTCTGGCTGCATTGCTCCCTCTCCCACCCACCAAGACTGGGCTGCATCTGCCTCTGAGTACTGACACCATCTACCCCCTCCCTTAGTTCAGAGAAAGCCTGAGTTAAACAACAGGAAAATGCCTCTGTCAGGGATCCATGTTGATCTCCACTGAAGAGAGTCATAATAAAGTATATCCCACAGAAGATACTTGCTGACTTCCCTTTTCAAAAGAATAACATATGTGTAAATTGCTTGCAGCAAATAATGTGTCACAGGGCTGGAGTCTCCACTTGCTTCTAGTAACATATACAATCAAATATCTGACCAAATTATTATTTTTGAATGAGATACAAACTCCATATGTCACTTCCAAAACGTACTTTGTGAGCGTTAAATCCAGCTCACACAGAAGTTATGATACGTACGACTGTCTCAGATGGCACTGTTCATTTTCAGTTCCAAGGCTACTCAGCCATTTTCACCAGGAACACTTGGACATATCAATTTCAGGCTGTTTCATACAAACGTGTGCTTGTGATTCTGAAACTTATGTTTCATGAACATCAGTGCCTTTAACTGATAAAGGAAATGTTGCAGAAGTAGGTTTTCAGCAGCTTGGGATCCATAAAATTTTCTAGGGAAGTCCTCCTTCAGAGAAAACAGCTCAAATGTTCCTTGACTTTCCCCCTCAAAATCGACAGTGATGTTGCTGCTTGTGACGTGGTCTTTTGTGTAAGGTACATGCTCTCATTCTCCTAAATTTAGCATCTTAAAGCAGCCCTGTTATACTGAAGTGATGTTGGAATATTGACCTACCTGGTATCTCCCTTGTAGCTGTCTGCTTTCAGGGGGCTTACAGAAAGTCAACTGCTCTCAGTAACTTAAAGGTAATCCCTGGTACACACCCCTTGATGTACTTGGGGGAATCTTGTTTTGCAGTGTGACAACTGCCCCGGACTTACCTTTCCTCCAGCCTTGCCCCTTTCAATTTTTTTGTTGTTGGGGTGGGGGAGGAATAGACTTCTTCACTGACCTTCTCCTAAATCCCCTCACTGGGTATCTTTTACTCCCACTGGCAAAGAAAAAAAACGATTTAATTACTTTAGTAGCAACTGTCAGCACTGAGTTTATCATACTGAACTGTACTGTAAATGTAGCTACATTTATGCATTAAACAATAGAGGCCCCACTTAGCCTTGGAAAATGTTGATATAGTCCTTGAGGCAACCCATTCCCCAGGAGTTATGAAATAAAATAAGGTATTTAACTGTTGAACGATTGGTTGTTTAGTATTCTTGTTCCCAAGGAAGAGAAAAAAATGGGTGGTTTTCCTGGGTGGTTACATAAAGCAGTTGTGAATGAGAACAGTCTGACAGCATTTCCTCCTACTAGGGCAGTGGTCTTGGGACTATGAGGAAACTTAAGTTCTTTGGATATCTGAGCAAGTATTCTTAGACACCGTGACTTAAAAATAGGTGGGATCTTGCAAGTGATAGAACACAAGAATTCCATATTTTTTGTCTCATAAAAGCCACATTCAATTATCAGCCTACTGCTTTCCCAGCATATTGTCTCACTGATCTTGAAAGGGCCATCCTGGTGTTGAGGGAACAGTTATCTGGGTGATAATCAGTGCTGAGACCCCAGAGCAGCACAAAGACATCTGAGAGCTATATGAACATTCAGCCGAAATTCCTTTATGCAGACAGTTTTCCCTCCACTAGTCTTTTGAACTCCAAGAGAAGCATAAGCCCTGACTCAGGCAATGCGGAGTGTTTGCTCTGGCACCCAAGCCAGCAGATGTGACTACTTGGCATCCTTTCCCGAGACTTGAACCTCATGGTATGTCTATGCCAAATGTATCCACATTATGCAAGAGTAATGGAAATTCGCCAGGCAGAGCAATGCTATGTTTTCCCGGATAAATGTTGCTCAGTTTAATTTTGAGGAACTGACTGATAAAAGCCTCAGTGATTACCTTGTTTGCCTAACTGTCTTCATTCAGCAAGATCCAGTACTTTTGCTGGCACAGGGAATACATCAAAACCGTGAGGGGAAAAAGTGCGTCAGAGGAGCAAAAGAGGCCAAGCAAACCTCCTGGTGAAAGGTAAAGAACCCACCGGAAAAAAAGGGGGTTCTTTCCTCTTTTTAGAAGATAAGTTGGCTGCACAGGAGGGCAACTAAGAATATAGCTTGCCATCTGATATAGTTCAAGTTACTGAAGTTGTATGGTCACTCTAAGCTGTTCATTTCAGTTTCTCCTTTTCTCTAATTGCAGAGGCAGCCCACTGTCAGAAAATGCTGGTGACTAAGGACATTTCCCTTTAGCAGCCGCTGGAAGGTGAGACAGAAGGGTAGCAACATAGGCTACACAATATCTATAGAATACAAGGAAGTAGAAAAGGAAACAAAATATGGATAAGAAAATGCATAGGATTAGCCAACTGGAACACAGGCATTAAAATGAAAAATTATCTTGATTATCTCCACCGACTGACTACCAGTCGCCTATGGCCATTGTACCAGGATGAGACTTTTAATTTCATATTTGCATAGTTCACACAAAGACACATTCCCATTTCTGGACATGGTCTCTGATCACTAGACACCTCCTAAACATAATAAGCAGGATTTGTTACCTCTAAAAGCCAAAGGCATTTCCCACAACCTGACTCAGTTGTCTTCAATATGCTCATGACATTCATGTGCAGGGCAGCCCAAATCAAGCAAAGAGTCAGGGTTACATGCTGGGGGGTAGGATTCCGCTCTGAAGTTGAGGAGAGCTGCTAATACCCCACAGAGATTGTCTGAGGCATAACAAAGCTCCTGTCACCCAACCACAGCGCAATAAAATGGCTGGAGGATGCGATGCCTCTAGTTTTCAGATCCTTCCTTCTACAGGGCAGGAAAGGAAGACCACCTCAAGTAGTAGCAGGAGATTTCTGCCTCACTATTTGTGCAAAGGCTTACCACCACAAGTAGCCGGAAGTAGCCATTACCTCCCGAGTTACTTCCACTGTGGTAATCACGTTCTTGCTCACAAAATTTCATCTGGGAAAGACATCCAAGAGAAACTGGCTTCTAACTCTGGACTCAGCCTTCCAGAGAACTGAAGAACAGACATGGTGAGGTGCAGGACTCCTGCTGTTTATTATCCAGGGGCAAACGGGGAATAGAACAATTTTCTCAGTGTTTTGAAAGGTTGTTTATAAACTATTGGCCTCGAAGGAAAAATCTTGGAAACCATTCACTGTAGATGTCTTAACCAACCACCAGCATGACGTGCAAGAAGCAACATCTATCCTGCAGGGCTGCTGTGCAGGAGCATGGAAGACACGCACAGTGTTAATGTTCTCCAAAGCCCCATATGAACAAGAGTTACTGCACAGCTATGGCTGGGTGGATAGTTCACAGTGGATAACTTATTAAACTAAAATGTTCTCTTTTTTTATTATTTGCAGATATTGTTGTGAGTTTCTCACTCATTTGGAATTATTGTCCACGTTATTCGTTGTCCACAGCAATTCACTGCAAGATTAGTCAAAATAACGCTGAAACTCAGACTGCCAGACAGAGATCAGATATTTCTTTTCCTTGATTAGCTAAATGAGACATTTTGAATTAAGTTTCTGCTTCGATACTTAGCCTTTTGAAACAGAAAATGGCCTTGTGAAAATACTGTGTAATATTTACTTAAATGCTACTGTTTCAATAGCTAGTAGTAAATTCATTCAACAGACTATTTGTGAAAGTCAGCAGAAAAAAACCCTATGAATAATCAAACAAACTGTTTAAATCACTTAAACATAACACTACCTGAGGGTTAAGCCATGTTTGCCTACATGCAAACAGAGTTGCCTGTTGCCTGCAGGAGACTGTACAGGACACACCTTCAAATCTAAGCTCAAAGTAGTTTACAGATACTAATTCTACCACTTTTTTCATAAAAAATTAACAAAACCAGAATTTTGAACACAGATTAACTTCAGTTACTTAACTCATTTTTGATTGTGAAACACAGAGACCCAGCTCTGCATATAAATCTGCAATGGTGAAGTATGGGATGCCATATACCTTGACCACACCTATCAATACCAGAAGACTGGTGGTCCCAGATCCCCCAGTAGACTGAGCTGCCTGTTTACTCTCTATGAATGTTCCCCAGAAAAAAAAAAGTTAATTGTCCCAAGCTACTAAGCATGCTGTCAGCATGTAGCAACAACAACAAAATCTTACCCATAATAAAAGTATATTGAAAATACATGTATAGTCTTAGGCAGTTCTATGTTGTTCAATGGTTCACTTGGTGTATTAAAATGTATTTCAAGACATTATTTAGGTTATGTCCAAGACCTACTTGACACTTATAAACAATTTAAGACAATTGAGGTATTTCATGCACTACTTGTTATTTTCCCTGCCGAAAGGAAGAACATATTCTGCAGAAGGGAAATTACTGAGATGCAAGTTCCCTGGGTGACAGGGATATGGAGTCAGGAAATACTCATGATTCACTTTGCTAATGGATTACAAACCCTCTATTTAGTCACAAGCGTATGGATAAAGTAGATGCACACAGTCTTTGCTTTTTCAGTGTAGTCCAACAGGATGCATTGTAAGTTATTCTTACTAAGTGTCAAAATGAGTCCAAGTGACAGATTATGTATTTGCTTACCTACACTTAACACTGGCATCTCTCCATTCACTCACACTAGGGTAAATAAACTGAGGCTCTGGCTCCATATTCCCCCTTGTTTGATCTCACTCTAGATCAGCGATGCCAAACCACCATCACTGGCAAACGGAGATCTGGGCTGGCACCAATGACAATGAGCAAACAACACTTTCAAAACATGTTTGACGCCAGATAGCAAAGAGCACCCTCCCTACTTCAGGAGCTCATTGCTAGAAAGGCTTTCTGGTCTGAAATCCGCAACTACCTGCTGCATGTGGCTGGAAAGGACAACATGACATTTCTTTTCTGCATGCCCACCTCCCCGCCCCCCCCCCCCCCCCCCCCCAAAAAAAAAGATGTTCACTGTATTTATCCCAAAGAATGACATATAGGTGGTTCCCACTGACCCAGTTAGTTCTGAACTGTGTTTAAGCACTAACAAAATGAGCTCTGTAACACACAAGTAACGGACTGAACCAGCTAAAATATTGAGGTTGGCAGCCTGCATTTTAAACCTTTCATCTTTTTCTAGATTTCTTCCTTAGGACACAAAAACATGAAGCAACAAAACAAGAGCATACCAAGCACCAAACCTGGGCAAGGCATTTGTGAGAAAAGGAGAGAGAAAATCCAAGTATCTCCTCTCACTGAACGATCTGGGAGTTTTAATTACTAAACTGTCTGATAACAGAGAGTCCTGGATATTGGTAGCCCCTACTCCTGCACCCCTGCCTGGAAGCATGAGAAAGGGTGAGCTGGGGTAGACCCTGCCCCCCCATCTTGAGACAGGACATGAACCACGGGCCATGACTAGACCCCTAGTGTCCGGCCCGCAAGGATCACTGGGGGACAGAAGGTCACACCCCGAAGGAGATGTCCTGCTCGGGACGGGGCTCTTCACTGAGCACAGCCACGGGCCACTTTATGAGACCTGGGAACCTGGTCTTGCCAAGCTATTCCCTCAGTCCTCGCTTCCCATCCCCATGGGCTAAAACACCGCATGGGCTGTACTGCTGCACCGGACGCAGCGAAGAGGATCCCCAGGCTGCGAGGCAGTGCCATGCCCACACCCACCCGTACTTGCACCCACACGCGGACCCATACCCACCCCAAAAACCTCTACCTGTACCAATACAAACGCCTCGACCTGCGCCTGCACCCACACGCTTTCCACGCCGGCGGCCAGCGGGGCACCGGCACCGCACCCCCTGCACCCCGACCCCGGCTCCCGCCCCCGCCCCGCCGGGCAGGGCCGCGCCGCGCTCCGGCCCCACCAGAGGGCGTCACGACCCCGCGTTCGTGCGTTCGGTCGGTCGGTCGGTCGGGCGGGCGGGCGGCGCGGCCCGGCCCGGCCCGGCCCGACCCGCCACGGTCCCGCGGTCCCCGCCGCCGCCCTGCCCTGGCCGGCCCACCGCCCTCGCCCGGTTCTTCGGGCATTTCGCCCCAGTTTGTGCCCACACCCAGCGGCGACTGTACCTCCCCCACACCGCGACACAGCCGCCCCTCCCCCGCGGCAACCTCTCTACTGTCCCGGCCCTGGAGCCTTGCCCCTAGAAGCCCTTGCCGGCCCTCCCGCCCTCTTCCCCGGTACTAAACAGCAGCCAGCGGCCCTCGGTGGACCGGCTCTAAGTCCCTGTGCAATGTTTCGGGCCAAAAGTGAGGTTGCACGCTTCTGGGCAGCTCTGTGTGCAGGCTGCGGGTGCTGTGCCGGGCGTGCTCTCACTTGTACTTGTCTCCCAGATGAAGGGCTGATACCCAGAGGTATTTGGTGGCCTGGAGGTGACCTCCAGTTCTCTTGAGGAAGCTCCCGTATCAAAGAGTTTTCTGTGTGGTTTTCTTCTAGACCACAGCCCACCCTCTGCATTTTGGGCAGTACTGTCTTTTTTTGTTGTTTTGGGGTGGGTTTTTTTGTTTCTGTGTTTTTGTGGGTTTTGGTTTTTTTTTGTACGTGGCAGCCAGTGGCTGGTGGTGAGGCACTGCTGGAAGAAAAAACAGTTATAAATGTGAATAATCTGAGCTAATTCTCTCAAAGTTCACACCCTACAAAACTGCAGAGCAAAGCCAAGTGGATGGAAGAGGGATGTTTCATAAGAATCAACTGGCTGTTGCAGAGCAAGAGGAGGAGAAAGTGATCCCCTCAAGACAGATATCATTGCCAGACCATATTGGTAAAATTGCAAGTTACAGATACAACCGAAGCCAAAGAATTTGCCAAAGGAACAAAAAAATTACGGAAAACAGATGCAAAACAACAAAAAGATGCCAGAATAAAATGAGTCTTAGGCCAGCACTGGAATACACCGCAATCCCTCACCATTCAGATGATTTAAATGGATGGAAAAGGGATTAAGGTCTAATCCAGCAGTTGCTCTGTTTGAAATAATCTCAAAGGAGTCAGTAAGAATGTGTATATTAGGAGAGAGAGAATAAAGAAAGCAAGAAATTGCGGGATCAGGCCCTGAATATAATCTGAAGAGAGGTGAAATAGATCCTTGAGCTACACTAGTTTGAAGAGCTGATAATCTGATCCAAAGTCTCCCAGATATTTCCAAAGGAAAGGCAGTGTTGCTAAATAATGCAGTTCTTTCTGAAATACTGAACCCCAAGTGTCCCTGCCAGTTTTTGGCTGCCGCAGAGGCAGTAGCCATTTCACTTGCACTGGCTGGGGCCCTCTCCAGCACTGCAGCTCCTTCCTTGGCTGTGATCTTACTTTCAAATGCCACTAATTTTTCTGGGACAGTCTTGACTATGAGGAGACTGTCCCACTGGGTCTTGAGTTTCCTGAGAGCCTGAGTGATTAAAGAGATTCTTCTTCCTTTTGAACTCAAACATTTTCCAGAGCTGCCTTCTCTTCCCCGAGTAATACTATCAATCTGAGGCAGGGCACTGAAATATCTACACCAGTGCTGCCAAAAACAGCCTTGCATATTTCCAAGCAGTTATGCAGAGTTTAGTAAATCACCTAAGCGTGAGCAAACTGTGCTTCAGGCAGTGCAGAAAAAGACAAATCCAAATGCTGAGGACAAGGAGGATCCAGGGAGGCTCATGTAGACACACTGGAAGGGAATCAAAGATCCATCTGGACGCCTATCTGTGCAATATGAACTAGGGAGCCTGCTTTGGCAGGGGGGTTGGACCCCATGATCTCTCAAGGTCCCTTACAACCCCTATGATTCCGTGATTCTATGATAAAGTGTTAGCCCCAGTCCCTAACACACAATATCACCAGCTTGTTTCTGCATGTGTGGATGCCCTTTACTTGTGCAGGTCAGAGTATCTGAGGTAGGAAACAGCTTACAAAAAGGGAACCCTAAAAATCACAACCCAACACTGCAGTAGAAAAACTATGTACTCATTTCAGCAATTCTGCCTATGAACAGTACTGGTTTTATAGCCCTCAGCATCTCCAGAGGGACCAGCAGTTCCTTGCAGAATTGATACCACTCTCAGGGACATTGTAATATTTTTAAAAAAACAACAACACGGCAACACCAAGAACTTAGTCCTGCTTCTTTTCTCAGGTACCAAAGTACTGCCCTTACATTAGTGCATCAACATGTAAAAAAACAGCATAGGTGACAAACTGTAAGAGAAAGGAGCCTTTTAAGGAGTCAGAAAAGTTCAGATTACAGTGCTGTTTGCTGGGAACTGAGGGGAGGGAGTGAATGGCATCACTCAGGGACAAAGAAAAATTATGAAAGTGGGTAGAAATATGAGTCTTTCTTTCCCATGTCAGAAGCAAATCAACAAAATCATGCACCTGCCTTTGTGGTGATAAAGAAAGAGATGACCACTGAATGGCAAAGCCACTTTTTCAAACATTTTTTTCTTAGGTAAAATGAATGAATGAAAAATTCCAATGGACTCCAAAAGTAAATACTTGCCACTGAAATATTCAATCTGCACACACACACACACACCACACCAGGACAGACAAGGTGTTGGGATCTTGAGATACAGAGGACCAGTGATGAGAACCAAGTACACTGGTAATGCGGCTTTGCTGGCAACAGGGGTCACAGTGGGGATCCCAGACCTCTAGTGTGAGCCAAACACCAAGGCCTGGATTTGCTCTTCAGTGCTATTTTGAGCATTTAAAAACCACCTACCTTCAAACATCACTGTCTGCATTCTCATTTTTCCAGGAAAATGTTGGCAATTATATTACCCTACCAATATCAATTGTGCATTTGTGTCTGTTTCTGTACAGCTTGTGCACTGGAAATGTGTTTTGGCTTCAGTTCAAATCCACTTCAGTGCCCCCAAAGAGATCTTCATTGTTATAAAGGCTTGCTGAGATTGCTTCCAGTTTATACACAACTGTTTCTAAACCCTGGGACCTGTGCTTTTGGTTGTCTATCGGGGAAGAGTGGCAAAGATTAAAGAAGTGCATGCCTTTGGCTGCATACTTTAAAATAAAACAGCCGTGGTTTTCAGAAACCTCTTTTAAGGTGTAGTAAATCCGACTTTCTAAATGCCCAAGGCTGTGTTTATCTAAAAGTATCTTGGGGGAGTCTGCTATGTCTATTAATCTGTTTTCCTGTTTCCTTACCTCAGGGTTTAAAGGCTACATAAACCAACCAGTTAGAAGGCTGTTAGGGAGAGTCTCTGCAGACGAGTATCTCCCTCTGCTTTCTGTTCTTAAGCGACACACTCCTGGTACAGGGAAATCATTAAAGATTGTTATAAAGCAGGAGCAGTAGATGAGGGTGATATGATAGGGACAGATCAGCATGATATCTGGCTTAGAAGAAACCTCAAACCTCTTCAAGACCTTTAAAAGAGTTAACAAAACAGTGGATAAAGGGCAACCAATGGCTCTATTTTATTTAGACTTTCAAAAGGCTTTTGATAAAGTTCCTGAGAAGAGGCTATAAAGGAAACTTAGTGACCACAAGGTGAGAGGTAAAGTCCTGCATGGATGGGAAGCCCACACTTGAGAGAGCAGAGACAAAGAGGAGGAACAAATGGTCCATCTCAGCATGGAAAAGGGTTACAGGTAGGGTGCCCCAGGGGTTCAAAGTAAGACACGTGCTTGGATATTTATTAATGATTTGAAGACCATCGTGAAGAGCAAAGGTGACAAAGTTTGTGTCATGCAAAATTACATAGGTGGGTCAAATGGAGAAGCATGAGAAATTGCAGAGGATGAAAAAATGAAGAAAACTCAGATGGTGGATGAAATTAAACATACATAGGAGAAGGATGATGTGTAGAGAATACTGCAAACTACCCATGCATATGGATAGGTTTTGAATTTCTCCTAAACATCCCAAAACACAAAAGAAAGGGAAGAGGAAAGGGAAGAGGGAAGAGGGAAGAGGGAAGAGGGAAGAGGGAAGAGGGAAGGGGGGAAGGGGGAAGGGAAGGGAAGGGAAGGGAAGGGAAGGGAAGGGAAGGGAAGGGAAGGGAAGGGAAGGGAAGGGAAGGGAAGGGAAGGGAAGGGAAGGGAAGGGAAGGGAAGGGAAGGGAAGGGAAGGGAAGGGAAGGGAAGGGAAGGGAAGGGAAGGGAAGGGAAGGGAAGGGAAGGGAAGGGAAGGAGAGAAAGAAAGAAAGAAAGAAAGAAAGAAAGAAAGAAAGAAAGAAAGAAAGAAAGAAAGAAAGAAAGAAAGAAAGAAAGAAAGAAAGAAAGAAAGAAAGAAAGAAAGAAAGAAAGAAAGAAAGAAAGAAAGAAAGAAAGAAAGAAAGAAAGAAAGAAAGAAAGAGAGAGAGAGAGAGAGAGAAGGAAGGAAGGAAGGAAGGAAGGAAGGAAGGAAGGAAGGAAGGAAGGAAGGAAGGAAGGAAGGAAGGAAGGAAGGAAGGAAGGAAGGAAGGAAGGAAGGAAGGAAGGGAAAGAGCAAAGAGAAAAAAGAAGAAAAGAAAAAAGAAAAGAAAAGAAAAGAAAAGAAAAGAAAAGAAAAGAAAAGAAAAGAAAAGAAAAGAAAAGAAAAGAAAAGAAAAGAAAAGAAAAGAAAAGAAAAGAAAAGAAAAGAGAAAAGAAAAAAGAAAAGAAAAGAAAAGAAAAGAAAAGAAAAGAAAAGAAAAGAAAAGAAAAGAAAAGAAAAGAGAAGAGTAAAAGCAAGTATCGGTCTTTATGAAAAATAGTTTGAAAAACCAATAAAGACTGTATCTCATTAGCAGACATCATGATTTATTTTTGCCTTGGCCATTATGTACAAGTTCAGCCCACATTGTCACAAAGGCAAATCAAGGAAACGGGCTGCCAAAGGACCAGGTGATGCTGGAGGATGGACAGACGCAGGCTCGGCTCTCCTGAGCTGAAGGTAGCCAGGGCATCTCTCTTGTACATGGACTCGCTATATATAGAAGAGATGAGCTCATACCACTGACAGCTGCCTGGTTTCATTGAACTTCTGGGAAATTCATGTATTTGAGACATTTTTTGCTTCTAAACAGGTTAGAAATGGCCAACCAGACCAAAAGCAAAAGTTGCTGGCCACAGCGACGGCAGAAAGGCACACATTCACACATGCGTAGAGACAGAGGTTTTGAAGCCGAGCTGAAGAAAGCAACACTAAAAGTTCATTAAAAACAGCCAGAAAAGTGAAGAGCAAAGTAAACTGTGGCAGAAATACAACACACTTGGCTATACTGATACAATATATATCAGATAAATTTAATAAATATCTCTCTAGATATATTGTACCGAGAAGGACAGGTGGATTCTCTGGTTTTCCATGTTACAGTATAAAAGCTTTGGCACACACTAAAACTAGAGTTATGAAATGTATTTTATTGCACTATAATTGGGTTTGTTGCGCTTTGACATCTATCTTTACTAAGAATTGACACTTTAAATCAATATTTATTTGGGGCTGACAGTTATCACAGGTTAGAGCTTTTTCTCAGTCTCAGGCTTTTGGTCATTTTTAACAGTAGAAGAAGAAACCACACTCTGCATCTGAGAAGGTAGGAACCATGCCTAGGAAGCTTACACAATCAAGGTTTACTCAGTAAAAACATGAATTACTAGGATAAAATATGTGTTACTAACCTCTGGGACTCTGTGCTGAGGAGAATTATGAAAAAAAATATTTTTGGTTACTGTATTTAAGGGTAAATTTATAACCTACATCAAACCTGTTATGGGACAGATAACAACCACATTAATAGGTATAGCATGACAACCAGTACAGATATAAGAAAGGCTCCGGCTTGATCACTGAAGAATGAAGGTCATCTCAATTCACTGTAGCTATCTAGAAGATAGGTGTTGAAATGCCTCTCTAGTGGAAGGAGCGCCAAAGCCACATCCAAGGGACCATCCTCCTTGAGGTGCCCAAGTCCTACGTTCCCTATATAATCCCCTCTCTCTGTTGATTCAGAGACACAACTTTCTCTGAAGCAGGATCCCATAAACAAGGTGCCTGTACTGGTTCTGTCTGGGATGGAGTTACCTTTCTTCATAGCAGCCTGTATGGTGCTGTGCTTTGGATGTGTGTCTAAAAACAGTGCTGACAGCACACCAGTGTTTTGGCTATTGCTGAACAGTGTCTGCACAGCATCAAAGCTTCCCCTTTTCACCACTCTGTCCCTGTTTCCTGCAGCAAATAGGTAAGAGGTGAACAACATATTGTGAGGGAACATAGCCATGACAGCTGACCTAAACTGGCCAAAGTTATATTGCGTGCCGTATAGCCACATGCTCAGCAATAAAAACAGTGGTAGAAGAAGAAGAAGGAGTTTTTTGGCTTCCAGGGTGGCCAGTACTTGGAGACCTGCTGTTCTGCTTATGGGAGATAGTGATTGATTGCTTGTGGTTTTCTTTTTCACTTTCCCTCACCAATTAAGCACGTTTTCTTGCTTTTGTCTTTTCTGTCACCCATCCTGCTGTGGAGGCAAGCAGCTGAGTGGGAGCTTGGCTGCTGGGCAGGGTCAGTCCATCACAATAGCAGTTATCCTCTGCTACTAAACAAAGCACCTGCACATAGGAAAGGTAAACTAAGCCAAATGCAAGTCTCACAAAATGGGAGAAAAACACCACCAAAATCCGTACTTGTGAGTAAATCATAAAGACATTATGGTTGGGTTACCTGTATTGAGTGGAGATTTCTGCAGAACACCTCAATAATATTTGGGTGATTCCAGCGATGTCTGTATCAGATGGTGCTTTGCCTATCCATCCCGCATGTGTAGGACAGATTCCTGTCCAAAGTTATATCTACAAAACAGTATTTAATGTGCTCCTGAGCAATCCGTCTGAGTCCTGTGCCTGTGGCAATATCACAGGAAATGCCAACGCACAGCACAGAAAATGTCAGCTTTCCACAAGGCAAGCAAAGAAATGCTGTTTCTTTATGCTATAATATGATGCCTCATGCAGTTTTCTTGAAGGTAGGTATTTCTTGGTTTATATTTGGCTTCCGAATTCTTTGAAGCTGGAGCACACATTACCTTGCTCCACAGGGCCATGGCACTTAGTGGGATCAGTGTTGTGAGGGAGACTAATGTCACAGCTTTGATCTGTGATGTGACCACAAGTCAGTCACCCCACCTCTTTGTGCTTTATTTTCTTCTCCTTTCCTTCAGCTATCTGGATTATTAATTTGGTTGTAGTCCCTTTAGAGAGACACCATCTCAGGTTTTTTAGGCAAGATCGCAGAGGTGGCTGACCTCTCCTATGTATTAGGAAGCAAGTGGTTGGTGAGACAGGCACACGGAGTGTACTGCAGTGACCTGTGGTGGCTGGAGGTCTGAGACCTGTTGACCTGACCATGGTCTCGTCTGTCCATGGCTAGAGGAGGCTGCATATGCAATAGGGTCTCATGGCAAACCACTGATGTTTGCCTCTACATATGCTCCTGGTTTTACTTTCTCTCACAGTCTGGGATCAGGATTACCTTCACACCACCATAGCCTTGTTACTACTGAATTTTTCACAAGTCATCTAAACCCCAGGAAAAGCAAGCTGGCCTAGTCGGGAGCTCTCAGCCTCATCAGGTGTACTGCATAATTGTTACCGTTGCTAGCTGGTAACAGAGACAACTGTCACAGCCACACTTCCTGTTTCTGCAGTGCGAGCTTCTGCAAAGTCCAGAGAGTAACAACAGCAAGGAGGGTTTAGGGAGTGATGAACTGATCTTAGCAGAGGGCTCTTCAGTAAAGGTAAAAAATAAATCCTGTTGATTTCAGACCAAAAGTCCAAAGAGAGGAGGGAGGAGGAAGAGGAGGATTACAGCGCTGGGAGCAGCCAAGCAGAGCGGTGTGTCCCTGGCACAGGAGGAGCGGAGGACATGCCTTCTACAGGGATTATGCAGAACTGCTGGAAGTGAAGCCTGAAAACCGGCAGAACGGAAGCTTGGAAACCGAGCCCTGGACTGAAGCGGGTAATTTACCTTATTTGAAATAAAAACAGCTAAAGTTGAAGCCAGCCGGAAATTCAGCTGACTTGAAGCTGCAAGTAAAATTAGCATAACACTCTGCAGGTTGAAACATGGGGGAAGCAGAGTGAGGGATTGAGCCTTGACGGCCGGCGGCGGAAGGAAGCTGCTGCTGCTTCTGCAGTCCTATTCAAAATTACCCCTTAAAGCTAAAATCATTGCAAGACCAAGCTAGAAGACCATAATAGTGCCTGCTGGCCTTAACTGCAATGAGCAAAAAACGACAACTGCAGCAGAATCATCATTAAAAGGAATACGAGTATGACTAGCCCCCCAGATGCATAGAGCATGGTAAGCACAAATGACAGACTGAAGCATCTTGGCCAGGAGTCTGTCAATGTAAATCAGCGTAGCTATGACACTGACTTCCATAGTGAAGCTGGGCTGGTTCATTCCATTAAGAATCCAGACCCTGAATGCAAGTATGTATATAGCCTGTGTCTGCAGAGCGCACTGTTACTGGGTGGGGGCTGGGGGAGGAGAGGGCCACAGTCCGCAGTATCACGTTGAAAGACCCAAGATAGATCTCATGACTTACCTTCGGTATCAGAAGCCATCTCATCATAGTGGTAGCCAGGCAGGCTAACTCAGCCATGCGAGCTAATATATCCTGCTACTGCTGTTAGACTAATTCCAGTCCCCAAGCTAATTCTTGTAGAGCTAGCTTGTACAGTTAACTTGTATAATTCAACACTACATTGCATTGGCAAACCCGTAAGGAGCATGGCTGCGTATGTGTGCAAGCAAGAGAGTACAGTTAAGTGATGTTGTCCTCGCAGGCTTGCGTATATCTGGGAATTTTATTTGCCTGTGTACCGACAACCAAAGATCCAGTTCTGTTCCTGATGTTCACAAACTAGTTTCTGTGTCAGTAAGTGGCTTAATTTGAAAGACACAGTGATTAATTTAACCTGCTATAATAGGGCACCGAGGATTCTGCTTCTGAGTATTTTCCCTGCCCTTAGATTAGCAGCAATAAAGGTAACCTCTCCTTAGTGTTTGAAACAAGAAGTTCTTTCTTAAGCATGGAGATTTTGTACCAGTGTGCCAGGATGCAATCCAGTGTCATTGCATGCAGACTAAGATAGTGTGGTGTCTGAACAGGTAGTATTTTTCCTAGTGGATTTCCTGGACTACAAATACCATAGGAACCTTACAGAAACAACTCCTTAAAAAAAAAAAATCTGGAATGTGCATTTTCATACAGCTGGTGCAGAGTAGTCATTGTGTCATTAGTGTGCTGTCTATCACCATTTTATTGAGTTAATCAGAGTCCTGATACAGTATCCCAGTGTCTTGGGATATCTGCTCCATTTACAGGAGCAAGCGGCTGGGTGGAATGTGTGATCAGCAAGTTCACCAGTGTTTGCAGTGAAGCATAAACATGAATGAGCCTAGACATGCTTAGAAGCCCAACAAAGTATTAATAAAACTTGTTCAGTGTTTTTAATGAATGTGTTTGGAGCAATAAGTTTACAGAAGTCATCTCCAGCTTGAAGAATAAGCACACATCCATGTTGAGTCAGCTAAAGTGAGCAGCAACAACAAACAGGCATTTTCTAAAGGAGGCATTTTATGTGATTATCTTCTGCCTCTAAAAAACAGGCCCTAGCTGAAATTTTGAAACAAGTCGTCTTCCATATATCATGGATTCCACACACATAAAAAGAACAGAAAATACACAGTGTTTTTTTTTTTTTTAAATCTGTTTTTCCAGAAAGAAATACTGTTGCAGGCATAAAAGTTTTTCCAGGCTTGCCCTGGGCACTCCTTGAAATACGCCGTATGGACAATACGCAATCAAACCTCTGTCTGTCTCCAGGAGATATTCATCCTGTCTCTCCTTGGCAAGCTGGGTTTCCTGTCCAGCCCCACTGGATTTATTGCCTCATTGAAGTGGGAAAAAAAAATCAAGGCTAGTGACAGACCATATATAGGTATGGGAAAACTGAGATGAACTAGAAGGGGGAAAAAAAAAAAAGAAAATTGGATATAATTACAAGTCAATTAAATATAAATCATTACAGGGATAAGAGGAAAGGAGCAGCATGCAGAAACCTGCAAGAAATACAGGTGTTCTCTGACTTTCTCCCTCCACCCTGCAGATTAGCAGGGCTGAGGAGCAGTGCCCGTACTGGCACTGTGAGCAATTTTCGCATCTGCTGGGTGGGATTTCCAGCCATCAGTGAGTGCAAGGTAGATTAATGACGCAGCAGCACCGTTAAAAAAAGCAGCGACAGGAGGCTGAGATCTTTTGGCCCGGTTCGCTTGTGCTTCCATTACTGCCTAGTAACACATAACTCTTTATGAGGGCATAAAATTGCTCTTTACTAATGTTTTTCTCATTCAAAGGTCAGCAAAGCCACAGTGAAAGTTAAAGAGGAGTAGTACACAGCTCTAATGGGACTACTGAAAGCAGCCAGCCACCTTTGGAGAAGAGGGACTTCATCTGATATCTCGTAAGGGGCAGCCTGTGCCCACTCCTCCATCCGCAGCATGGTCAATACTACCACGGGCTGTGAGCACATCCAGCAGGCAGGATGGCAGTGGGGGCTGCTTTTGCCATGGCACAGATTTGCCCAGCTCACGCAAGGCTGGTAAAAAGCCACGAACCTGTCTTTATTCAGGAGTACAGGCCAAAAACTGACAGGCCAGAGTCAAACCAAAGCAGGCCAGGGTAACCTAGTCCCATTAGGAGTGGAAAATGGCCTCGGCTCGTTCAAAAGAGTTAAAACCCAAAGAACACTTTTTTCAGAGGCACCATTCCAGTTCTGACTCAAAGGCACAGGCAGTGTGGCTCCACAGACGGTTCACACCGAATTAGCTGCTGGCCAGCATGCTAAAAAAAACCCTCAAATTGTCAGTCAGTCTGTGCTTCATTATTTGCTTCTAACCCATTTCTAGTGATTCTATACCAGCTCCGATAGGCGACCGTGCCATTGAGAATCTGCTGATTCAAATCCCTCCCTCCCCAGCAGAAAGCCAGTGGGAGGAAGGAAGAAAGAAACCCAACTCGACATTCTATTTTTCCCCCTTCAAATAAACCCTAAATTGCTTCTTTAATGCACTCGAGGTTTTGAGCAGGGTAGGAAGCTCTGATACAGAATGGGGCTACAATTTCGTTAAAGACAAGCTCTGCAGCAAGCCTGTGAACTCCAATAAATTTGTAACTCTGTTCCCAGTCAGAAACAGAACAATAGCCTCTCCTGTTTAATTGTGGATTGCAGCGAGTGGTTTCGTGCTCAAACCCTCTTGTAATGTAGTCCTCTCCTTTTAATCATCAAAGGTGATCTCTGCCAAAGCAGCTGACAGTTGCATTTGATCAAGTGTAATAGGAACAGTCAGATCTTCCAGGATCCTTGTAGTTACCCATTTTCCATGTGTAATTCCAGTCTATTTCATACAAGTTTAATATGACAACTGTATTACAAAATTAGAGGGAGGATTTGGGGTGAGATGACTCACTGTTTTTTTATTATAAAATCTGATCTCAAAACAAAAGCCATTTTCTATTCCCAGCCCTGCTACTGACCCTCTGTATGACCTTGAACAACCTTTGACATCTAGATCCCCTCTTCCGCTTTGCCTGTCATTGCTGTTCAGAGAGTGAGCTGACCAGAGCGTAGGCTGCCTGGGTTGGGGTCCCAGAGTAACAGCACAGAGGAGTGTGCACTTAGAGTTGGTGATGCCTGGACACTAACACCACTCACATATATATTAGTAGCTATATAAACATGTATATTTATCACAATATGTGTGTATGTATGTATATATATATACACATGCAAATGTGCACCAGAATGGTTTTAAATTTGAGGATGTGTACTTTAGGGGTGAGGAATCACAGTTTTAAGCGCAAGAAAGAAGACCCATCCTCCATCCTTCAACACAAGTGCACTTCAAATAGGTTTGCCAGGAGAACTTCTGGACTTTGTCCTGCAGTTTGCACAGTTGTTGCATTGGTCCTGGCAAAGCAAAGCAAAGCAAAGCAAAATGCCTGTTGTGAGTGCCAGCTGCCATCTAAACCCAGCAGGGACACTCGGAGGGGTCCACTGCCTGAGTGTAGACCACATCCACTATGCAGAGTGTCCATTCTTTATTTTATTACACCATGGGTCAGGAGGAGCATCAAATCACTTGCACTTGTGTCAGACATCAGCATTTGGGAAGGTGGTTGGTGGCGGGGAGGGGAGGGCGGAAGACAGTCAAAATGAAAATGGTTTGGTTAATTAATTGCAAGCACTGCTTGAAGGACCGGCACGTATATTTAATCAGTTGCCTAGTAACAAACAGTGTATGATGTGAATGCTATCAGCCCGCGGCGTGAGCAAAGGATGGTCCCTTTCTGTTTTTATCAGCCACCAGCATGCATACTCTGGGCGTTGCATGCCCTTGTGCTCAGAAGGGCTGCTCTGCCACCTCACAAAAGCCACGCAGTGGCAAGGAGTCCCCCCACATTTTGGCTCCGCCATTTCTGCTCCTCCCCCAGACATCTCAGAGGGTACACTGTCTCTTCTTACAGGGAGTGACCTTTTCAATGGTGAATCAAATGACAAGAAAAATTATCCAGATCTCCCCTCCCCTCCACCCACCTTTTTTTTTCCTTTATGAAGTTATCTACACACTGGGAATAGAGCGCAGGCATTGCTGCTGCTCACGTTCTGTTACTGACACCAGTGTCACCATTAATGGTATATATCTTCCATAAAAACCTGTGCAGAGAAAACCTGAAAATCGTTGGCACTGGGGCAGAGGCAGAATTAATAAGAAAGTGGGTTTGTTGGTTTTGGGGGTTTTCTGCAATGACCTTAAAGACAGAAGGGCAATGGATGGATAGATGCTGGATTGCAGCACATAAAACCAGCCCAAGACAAACTGTACAGTTCTGTTTCCTGTAGGTGAAAAAATAACTCATGACCTGACAGGCAACTGAACATTGAGTACTCCTTTGGTGCTAGTTTTAGGAGGGAATTTGACAACAAGAATTTGCTTGTAGTTTTCCACCACCCGTATGCCATTATGTTAGCTGGGCCTGATAATGCAAGGACACAAAAAAAGCTCACACCGCCTATTCGTGTTGCAAAAGAGAAATAAAAAGGGAACATCCATAAAATAAAAGCTCCCATTTATGTTTTAACATGCCATGACAATGTTTGTGTGCCCTTATCAGGGCTTCCTCTCCTCCCTCCCCCCCCTCCATTTGTAAATCCCACTGGATAAAAGACTACATCTTCCATAAAGAATTCCCACCAGAAATCTTTATAAATCCTCCATCAGTGAAATACTCTGCTGTCATGCTGAGCAGAAGCTAATCTAATTAAGACGGGATCTGCTAAATTTAATAGCCTGCTATGAATTTTTACGGACATCTGGTAACTGGAAGGTTGGAACGACTCTGACACATCAAATGCACATTGTCCAAATGACCAGTATCAGGCCGATTATTTTCCCTTTTTCGGTCACTTGTAGCTGATGTAGGATGTAATCACCCCCTCAGGATACACCCACGTGACTCCATCTCAAATTAATGGGGGTTATGGTGCGTACATGTTCGAAAGCAAAAGTGGGCCCCTGATGCTTCCTCTAATGTTTTTTCCTGATTAATGAAGGATCAGGATATACATGCATTATATTTCAATGTTTACAAATACTGTAAATGGCATAGCAGGAGCTGGAGCATCTATTTGTCTTCAATATCTGCAAGTTATGAACCCGGACTTGACTGGCAGCTTTCCTCAGTCAAAGCGCTACATCATGTCCTCTGGCTAACCACAGTATTCCCAGTGGGGACCAGAGGAGCTCCACCATTTTAATCATGTCTCCCCAGGCCAACAGTGAGCTGTTAGCAGGGGAAGGGAGAGGATGGAGGGTAGGGTTGCTGGGGTTTTTATCCCTTAAGCCTCTAGTACGAAAACCAGTTGAAACCTTCTAGTGGTCCCCAAGAAATGGTGAACTGTTGCAAGGCTGGTCCCAACCCAACAGCTGCTGTTTTGAGAAGGGAGCACATTTACAGAAGTGCACATCATTCTCCCCGACTTCATGAACCACAGTCTGAGAATGACACATTAATGAGCTCCTGGTACTTTTGTGGCTTCCTAACTCATCAACAAGAAAGTGCATGAACATTATTTCCACCCAGCAGATTCCACTGGTGTTCAGCTCTCCCAGGCATCTCTCCGAGCTGCTTATAATAAAACCACAAATACACACACACACACATAGTTTACACTTACAGTTAGGTAATTTTCAGACAGGGCAGACAGCACACAGGGCACATTGCCAGACTTTTCAGAGTAGAGAGTTTACACTTTAAAACATGCATTTCCTTATTTCCTGTCTCGGGAAAGAAACCATTTTTCTCAAACTTCCCTCTGCCATCTCTCCCCACACCCGTAATAAAGGACTCGCAAACTCAGCAACACAGTGGGAGTTGTGTCAACCCGATGTGATGAGTTGGCACTTGAAAATTTAATCTCTTTACCATCCACCAGCATTAAATCTGTGTAGTGTGACTTTTAAACACATGCCAAAGAGCAAGGAAGTTACAGTGCTGGCTTACAGATTACTTAGGCGCTGGCTTCATGAAATGGGAACAAACACATCTGGGGCCAAGTGGAGAAAACTGAGCTCCGTATAAATAAAAAGTCCTCACTGAAGTAATAGGAATGTTGGTATAGTTAAGTTGGAACATCTGAAGTGAGAAGAGATGGGAAATCCAGCTGAAAGGATTGGGTTCACAACTGGTACATGCATAACCCTACGCACAGGATAGTCTATGTGACGGTCAGCGCAAACAAATGTAGTGCCGGTAGTGCTGCATTGATTTACTCCAGGCAGAGCTTTTGTGGACAGCTCTCCACCTCCCCAAACAGCAATGTGGGCACTGCTGTGCTCTCTGAGGAAAAGGGGAGAGTAGCAGATCTCCCTCCCTGCAGATTGCCAAACCGGCGCCATGACTTCAGCTGTTCCTAGGCACTCATTGTGGGGTGTTATAAAACTGGGGCACCTCACAGTCAGGACTTCGCAAGCCGGTCCCCAGCCTCCACTCCTCCCATTGCATCCCACTGATCCCTTCCAAACGTGAACCTCTGCACTCACAGAGGCACAACTTCACCACAGTTCATGCATTCTTGGCAGGGCACGGTCTTGACCTGCTATGGATTAACTATCTGAATGAACAGAAGCAGTTACAGTCTGCAGGAGGATGTCTGTGACTGCGCTACAGAGCGACACTGCATCAGTTGTGTGAACCAGGCTAATGTTGGTTATTCTTTCTAGGGAAAATGTGAAATTAACTTACAGCGGTGTAATAGGATTCCAGCAATGAGGTATACATCTTGCCTGTAATGGCTTTTGATTATCAATATCCATGTTTGCTACCATTCTCCATTCAGAAAGAAAGGAAAATGTGCAAAGGGCAGTAAAGGTGTACAATGTTATTCAGTTTGTTGGTGGTAAATAAAATGGAATTTTAAGTAACAGGATCAAAGCATTAGCTAAAAAGTGTTTGTAGTTGTTATAATTAGACCTAATTTATATACACTCTAAAAACATCTTAAAGCACCTGGAAAATGCATGACACGAGAAGTAAAATAGCTATGTCCATGGCACGTAGCTTACTCTTTATCTTAAAGTTTACAATAGATGATGATTATCTTGTTTGCCTATAATAGTCCATACAGTTAGAGGGGTGTGTTGCTTTTTTAATAACTTAAATTTGAGTTAGCATTTACAGACATATTCGGAAGTTCTTGTGTTTACCCTCAATAGAAAAACAAGGAGGGAGGGAGAACGGGAGAACAGGAAGGAAGGAAGGAAGGAAGGAAGGAAGGAAGGAAGGAAGGAAGGAAGGAAGGGAGGGAGGGAGGGAGGGAGGGAGGGAGGGAGGGAGGAAGGAAGGAAAGAAGGAAGGAAGGAAGGAAGGAAGGAAGGAAGGAAGGAAGGAAGGAAGGAAGGAAGGAAGGAAGGAAGGAAGGAAGGAAGGAAGGAAGGAAGGAAGGAAGGAAGGAAGGAAGGAAGGAAGGAAGGAAGGAAGGAAGGAAGGAAGGAAGGAAGGAAGGAAGGAAGGAAGGAAGGAAGGAAGGAAGGAAGGAAGGAAGGAAGGAAGGAAGGAAGGAAGGAAGGAAGGAAGGAAGGAAGGAAGGAAGGAAGGAAGGAAGGAAGGAAGGAAGGAAGGAAGGAAGGAAGGAAGGAAGGAAGGAAGGAAGGAAGGAAGGAAGGAAGGAAGGAAAAACTGTAAGAATATCTGGAAAATGTAGGCAACAGTTTTCACCTATGTTTCGTGAAGATGCATTCAAAATTAGAATTTTAAGTCTGTAGGTACGTGTGCTTATTTACTTCTTTAGATGCTCCACTCAGTCTTCTAAGAATCAAACCTGATGCGTCATGACCAACTACTTTAAAAGATGAGAGTAGACATGCACCATTATACTGATGCAGTGCCACCATTCATTCTTCAAGGGTGCTTCCCAGAGAGATAGGAACTGAAAATGATGGCAAATGGAGAGCAGAACTGAACATCCACTTGCCCAGTGAGTGCCATAGCCACCAATGACTGCCTGTTTTGTGCTGGTTTTCTGTCTCTCTGAAAGTCATACAGCAAGTCAGTCTGGGTTTAACAAAGCAGGTGACCATGGGAGGTGATTCTCCCTCTCTACTCTGCTCTCATGAGACCTCATCTGGAGTACTGTGTCCAGCTCTGGGGTTCTCAGTACAAGACAGACATGGAGCTGTTGGAGTGAATCCAGAGGAGGCTCAGGAAGATGACCAGGGGGCTGGAGCACCTCTCCTATGAAGACGAACTGAGAGAGTTCAGGTTGTTATGCATAGAAGAGGGAAGGCTCCAGGAAAACCTTAAAGCAGCCATCCAGAACCTACAGGGGGGCTCCAAGAAATCTGGAGAGGGACTGTTTATAAGGGTGTGTAGTGATAGTACAAGGGCTTTAAACTGAAAGAGGGTAGATTTAGATTAGATATAAGGAAGAAATTCCTTACTGTGAGGGTGGTGAGGCACTGGAACAGGTTTCCCAGAGATATCATAGTTGGTCCCTTCCTGCCGGTTTTCAAGGCCAGGCTGGATGGGGCTTTGGGCAACCTGTTCTAGTGGAGGGTGTCCCTGCCCATGACAGGGTGATTTGAACTAGATGATCTTCAAGGTCCCTTCCAACCCAAACCAGTCTGTCATTCTATGATAGAGCAGTTTTCAAGATATAGTCACCTCTAGGAAAAGTTTCTGGCAGAGGCACACAAAAGGGTTGCGTCACATGGCCTGTTTTGGACCCCGCCTCTTCTCAGGCATACCATCTTATGTATCAGAGTGGCCTACATCTTTTCTGTTTTGCTTTTAACTAGCTCAAGTAGTTCCTCAGGTAGTTGGTTTTTGAAGATTTTTCTCTTTAGGGACTACATTTCCTCCATCCATTTTATGGAGACACTTGGGGTCCAGAAGGATGTGATGCCCGAGTGAGGCATTTGGAAGCTGAGTGCAGTGCCTGTTGTCATGGCAGTGTCATAGTGCTCTTGGATTTCAAACCCTTCATACAACTTTACCTATATGTCAACTTTGTGAAAACCTCAAGCTGTTTAGTAGTTACAGACTTTAAAGTTCTTCTGCTCAGGGGCCAAGTAACAGCTGCCCAGGAGCTATTCCTATCAGCCACAATCAGCCAAGCTCCTCATGCCTAACTCCAGCAGAAGTCCTGTCTCCACACTGAAAAAACTAATCATCTTCTCTGCTAAGCATACTCACAATATTTGCATATGCTTCTCACTCTAAACCTCCACATCCCAAACAAGATCATGCTCTGGTCTTCACTGGTAAAGATTTATCGACCATAAAAATGCAAACTAACAAGCATTGCTAATTTAATCACACAGTGGCCAACTCCATTAATAGATGTGACTAGAAAATCTAACAGATAGAGAAAGTTTTACTTGTAAAACATCCAAGTAAGTCAGGTGCAAGAGAAAATCTCTAGGTGCAATGCCTTCAAAAATTGCATCTAGGGGGATTAAAAGGTTAAATAGCTCTTTCAACTGAGCCTGAGTAAAACATCCCCTAAAATATACTTTCTTGACTAGCTACTAAAACTTAAAAATTTGTTGTTGTTGTTGTTAAATTTTGTTTCCATGTTTGTGCAGCAAAAGGTGGACACTTTCCAGAGGTTTTCTTCACCTCAGACCAGAAAGTAAGAGATACCAAGTAGGCAGTTTCTGAGTGTGCTCACAGCTGGATGGTTGGAACAATTTTGCAGGTCTTCATGTCCAGATCTATATAAATGTACATGAGATGTTCAAAGTGCATAAATCCCATTAAGTTAGAAGCAAGCAAGGTACCAGGAAACCTCATGGAAGCCTGAACAGGCCACAGATGACATCTCTTACTCCAGACTATGCCTGTGCAGTGCCTACAGATGCAGGGTATCAGACCTGTTGCTGTAGTAATACCATGCAGTGACTTTATCCAACCTGAGAGCTGGCAGCTAATGTAGGCATTTGTCTTGACATCACCTAGATAGGACAGTGCTGCCCAGTGAGGAGCTGCACAAGGTTACTCCTTCTACCACACTGCTATCAGCAGGGGAGACTTCCCTCATCCCAGGGTGTAGGAGTTCATTTCCTCATCCTGTTGCATCCCCAGACTCCAACACAAAATGAACTGTCAAAACTCTCCCTGTCCCTCTGTCCCAGCTGGTAGCACACATAAGCCTGCAAGCGCACAGGAAAGCCTATGTACATACACACTAGTCTGTCTGCCTCCAGACCAATTTGTGGGCACATGTACCTCTGGGTGGTCCTGTACATCACCCTGGAGCTGCTAATGAGGGAGCACAGTCACCAGAGTGGTGTTTCATGGGCGGGCTGAGCAGCCTGGCTGGAAAGCTCCACCATCACAGCTGGCTTCCTCCTGGGAGTCGCTCACATGGCTCTGCCTTGGGCTGGGTAAGCGTGTCCTCAGCAGCTTCAGTAGCACTTTGGCCATAAGTCAATGAGCTGTTTTCTTAGTTTTATGAACAGATTCTCTTCAGAAACCTGTATTTTCTTGGCTGTTCTCTGGACCTTCTTCGCTCAGCCCAACTGTTCCTCCATCTGAAGTGACACCCTAGCCCATGTGTATTGGCCATTGCCCATGTTTTTTGCCCTTTCTGCTTTTGTCTGTTTGAACCCTGCTCCGTATTAGCCTAGGAGACCTTCTAAGAGGCAACCAGTCCCCAGTGTCTCTGACTTGTATTCTGGGCTGGGAGTTTACAAAAGTGAAAGAAAATTTAAGCTGAGGTTAGTATGTTGCCTCAGTAGCCAGGAATCTTAGTAGTCCAGCTAATGAAGGTAAAACTCATTATGCACTGTGTGCTGACCTTGCACGTCAGACCAGGAGTGGGGCAGCCTGCCCTGTCAGCCTGATGTTGGAAAGCCCACTATGGTGCCAGGGGAAGGAGCAACCTACAGAAGCTATTAGAGAAATGGTGACACTGAGAGACAGGCCAGGAGCTCTGAGCTCAGCAGTAACCATGAATCCTGATAGAAAAAGTTAAATAAATAGAGACAGGCCAATGTGAAGAGCTCCAGCCAGAAATTGCACCTGCACACTGGTTAGGGCAATGGTGTGCATTAAACATTCACTTTCATCTCCATAGGAGCTAGCAGATGTGTTGGCTTCAGTGTCCCTTAGTGGAGTCAAATCCCTTTGAAGTACCTTTGTGTTGAAGAACAGCTGCAGCAAAGCACAGCTTAAAGCCAAAGCCTACCTAAACTAGTCAGGGCTTATATCTGGCAAAGGCAGCTCCAGGTGGCCCACAGTAGGCATTTAGGGGTTTGCCCTGCTGGCACAGCAAGGAAGGTGGTGGAGCTGGCACTGGCTTCATGTAAGAGGTACAGCAGCATAACTAACTCACCATGAACAATCCAGGTTTAAAAAAACACTGGAGACTAAAAGATATTGTATATTTTACAGCAAAAAGAGTGGCTGACACAAGTTAAAGACTCTGGGTCTGCCTTGTCACTAGCTGGGGTTTCCCAGTACAATAATGATCATATATATTCATGTCCTGCACTAAACAAACGTGGCATAACAGCAGTAAGGACAATTCCAGTATTAGGAAGAGAGAATGAGGCCAGGGTTGGTCAATACATGTGGTCACAGTCGCGAAGGGGAACCCAAGGGCAATTACAAAAAGCTAAATCCAAAGAAGAAAAGAGATCCCGCTTCCCAGTGCAAAAAGGTCCAAAATTAGGTCAGGAAGAGCCAGCCCCAGCCTAATATTGATTGTGTCCCCTAATCTAGACAAACCTCTGAGTGTTTCCTTTCAAGTCATCCGCTTTACTCCCTCAGGACTCAGGGTTTGGTTTCGTAGCTGCTATTTTCTACATCAGATATAAAATGCAAATGCATGGGAAGGCACAACAAAGTTTGAAACTGGCCCAGAAGGAGGCTAGAAAAATGGAGAAGTCCTTGTCTCTGTCTGATGAAAGGAAAGGAATCAGTAATGCTGAATGTAGGCTTAGTAGATAAACACTGTATTAAATAAGCATATCCATTCTTAGCCCCTAAGCTAGCAGAGCACAGAAGCACATGCAAAATCAGAAATGTTTGAGTAGTCCTGTTTATTTCAATGGAATTATTCCCAGGCTTAAAGTTATGCACATGTTTAAATGCCCTGTTGTGCTCCAGTCTTAAAGAGCAGTCACTTTTTCGCATCCTGTGAGTTGTCTATAATTTTAGCACACAAGGATGTTCCAGAAGTAAGTATTAATTTTGTGATTATTACAAATAAGAAACTAAACAGTATTGCAAGGGAAAAGGTGGGTCACCCTTTGCATGAAATATTTGCAATGGTTTGCAACTCTACTATCTTGACTCTTTGAGTTTGTTTTTCTTGATTAACATAGATATAAATACTCCTTTCTACTCAGAGAGTAAAAAAATAGTTGCACCATGAATAATTTTGTTTGAATTTCATTTAAATACTTCTACCAATAACTAACAGCTAAACCCCCAAAGCAGTTAGGAAATGAGATCCACATTCTTGCCTAAAAGCCAGTTTAGATTATGGCACTCTAGAAGTGCTGTCTGCGCTTTCAGATGGGCACAACAATTCCCATCCAAAGCCTTGTCAACCCTTGTTTATCTAACTAATTTTTGATCCCTACCAAAGCATGAGTAGGTCAAGCTCTTCTTATATATGGTGTGCAGGACTTGCCATTGTTTCATGGGTGTGCCTGATGGAGTGATACTGAAATGATGAACAATTTAAATTTGGTGAGATCTTGCAACAGAAAATGCACGAGATTTGTTGTAAGCACTCAGACTTCTTTTGTATTTATTTAGAAAGTCTTTATAACCTGGCATGGTACAACCCAAAAAGCTGGCAAGTTTTCATATCAGTTTTCTGTGGGCTGAATAGAAGCTTTGAAGATCACCACAAGAAGAAAACTTGAAGTTGATAATGGGGTGCTGCAAGCTACAGCAGTTGGTTGATAGAAAGAGTTCCCTAGCCACTGTGCTTGAAAACTCCACAACATACCTAGCACAAAGAGCCAAGCCTCCTTTCCTCTTTGGGGGCTGCTCTCCAGGATTTACCCTGACACTCACTGAACACATTGCATGAAAGAGATGTCTTGTCTTGTTCCGCTGGTTATCATTCTTGCTTTTTTTTTTCCTCCTCAGAATGATTTCAGCAAAGACCATAAGCTTGTGACAGAGTGAATTTGTGATCTTATCCAATCATCTGGGCTGTTTGCAAAACTTCAGTAGGTGGCAGCGTTTTGTTGATAAATGTTTTGTTATCCAAGTGATCTCATTTAGTGCAACTGTTGCAATATTAATAAACTGAACTTATGATTGCATTTGCCAGGACTGAAAATATTGCCATCCTATCTGGCATTTGCTCTTATCTGAACTGACAACAACATCCATTGTATTTATAAAAGGGGAAAGTCTCTGTGTTTGTATGTGTTAGGGGCAGAGGGGAAAGGGAAAATGAGGGCAGAAGCAAAGGCAGATTAAGATTAAAACATTGATGTTAGTGACCTGATTTGTGATTGTAATAGATGAGGTTTCAGGCAATTCTGTTAAATTGTCACTGCTGGGGAACATATGGCTCAAAAGGATGGTTGGTAGGTTATTTCCTCACTTCTGGCTCACCAGTTCCTATCAAGACAACATTGACAGTATCGGAAAGTTGTTAACACTCAGTAACTGTTTGGTGATCTACACTGAATTCCTGTTGGATAGATGTGTATGTCAGGGTAAAATCCCATCACAACTGCTGTTTGAGAAGGCCAAATTACAAGAGACATCAAGACCCAACCCATCAAAGAGTCCAGTAAGGCTGAAGAGGACAAGTGCTGCTTTACTGCCCTGTTTGAAAAACTTCATTGAACCTAATTCATTAATACAGCCTCTGTATACATAAACACACAGACATTATTACTGGGCCTTAATAGAAATAGATAATTATTTTTATAGTTATAGGTTTCTATGTAATGTATCCCCAGTTTCGTCTCTTACAAAACCCCCTTCCTCCTTAGTCCAAAATCCAGTGCATTATTCTTAGTGTAAAGAACCACTTGTGCAGAAGAGGACTGTCCTCACAGTCACCCACCTGACATGCAGTTAATTCTGTTTAAAAAAAGAAAAGTTAAAGCCTCTGACTCGGTTGCACTCCCAGCAAAGAAGATCAAAATTATTGCTTTTATTACTGGCCCCTCAGATTAAAACTGACTTAAATACACCAGTCTTTGGGTTAATTCCCACTGCCATTACGATCTATTACAAAAGTGCTATTGACTTAAACAGAAATTGGACTGGGCCTCTAAAGAACACATTTGGACTAATAAAAATCCTCTAGAAATTGGATATGATAAATAGAGCAAAGGTGCCAAAAGAGGCCTTATGACCACATTTGCATATACGGACATAATTTTTATTATTCAGGAAATTCCCTAAGATTGAGCAATCAAGAAGGGAAAGACAGAATCAATGTTGCCAAATATCAAGGTGATTTAGACCTTGCAGAGGAAATTGCATAAAGATTAAAAGGTCTTTCAGCGTTATGAATGAAAGAGAATTGGAAAGAAGAAAGAGACAGTTATGCTGTGATAATGGCATTCAGATCAAACATCATTTAGGAATGGCTCAAAGCCTACATAAATACCTGCTCTCAACTTTTAACATAGATTCCAGTGTTGGTCCTAGGGGCAAAAGTACAAATGACAACATGGGACTAAGATATCAGAATAAAATTACACATACAAGGTAGAAAGGAAACTGATGGCACTAACAGCAGATTTTTGTCACAGCTTTTCTTCCCACCATTAATTCATGGGTGGAGTCCAAGAAGCCCTTCCTCATTCCAGACCATAGTCATCAGATCTATTCCACAACTGGCACTCAAAAAGTTACCAAGGTTTGAAATATGGCAACTCTGAAGTGATAGTGAATGCCGCTCTGTTTATAAAGGGAAAATGTAACCTGGACAGCTGAAAAGACAGCAAGGTGGTTAAGAGTCGTGTTCAATAACTGTTAAGAGACCTGACTGAAATCAGACTGACTCACCCTTCCCACCTGTGAGGGAGGGGAACTACCAGACCACCACTGGAACTAGGATGTAGGATGCACACCTGGATGAAAAGGTGGAAATGTTTAGAACCAAATCAATGGAACTTTATGTCACTGAAACTAAAGGTGAATTGGGGGCTTACAAATGGGTCAGGATTTGACCAACTTTTTCACTGCAAGGTGATGAATTTGTCAGTTCCAATACACAACAGAGAAAGATTGCCAATGTGAACTCATGTGTTTATACCAATCCAGGTTAAGTGTAGGCAGAGCAGAGATCTCCAAGAGACGTTTGACAGCACCTAATTGAAGGAGGGTTGGAACTATGCCTGAGATGTAGGCACAATCTCTTACGGTCACTCCGTATCATGGCTCAGATAGCTGTGGTGGTGCCAGCCTCCATCAGCACTCACTACACTTCTCAACGCTTACCTCTGTGGTAACACTTATGCCCCTGTTACCAAGCTGCACTCTTTTCTCATCTCAAATCTAACCTTAAAAATTCTTCTCTTCAAATGAAGCTTGGCAGCACTGCCACCTGAAGACTCATGCCCATCAGCACTGGAGGTGGGAGTGGAGGAAAGGAACATTCACATCACTTGATTTTAAGCATCCAACTTTAAGTCACCATGTTAGCAATCTGATTTCTCTATTTAATCCATAAAGAGAGACAGAATCTTTTGAAGGATGATTAGGAGGGCTCTGAACTGCCCCCATAGGAGCTTGACTGCAAGGTTTGTCAATGCAGCTGTACTTACTACATCAGCACCTGAGTTAGTTCTCTAATGTTAAACCCAAGCATCTATCCCTATTGTGATGTATAGCAGGGAGAAAAGGAGGCTGAGGGGAGACCTTATCACTCTCTATGACTACCTGAAAGGAGGTTGAAGCCAGGTAGGTGTGGGTTTCTTCTCCAAAGTAACAAGAGACAGGAGAAAAGGAAATTACCTCAAGTTGTGCCACAGGAGGTTTAGATTGGATGTTAGGAAAAAATTCTTTACTAAAAGGCTTGTCAGGCACTGGATGAGGCTGCCCAAGGAAGTGGTGGAGTCACCATCCCTGGAGGTATTTAAAAGATGTGTACAGGTGGTGCTTAGGGACATGGTTTAGTGGTGGACTTGCCAGCACTAGGTTAATGGTTGGACTTGATGATCTTAAAGGTCTTCTCAAGTCTACATCGTTCTGTGACTGTATGGTTCTACTGGGTGTTGGAGCATGCCCAGAAATAAGAAGGTGTGTGCCTGCTTCTAACCTACCTCATTCACACCTAGCCCTGAGAATGCACCTTCTCACCAGGCACAGTAGGACCTGAATTCAGTGCCACCAGTGGCTGGGTTTTTCTGTTTCCCTGACTGTTTCTGAACACACAGCGCTTTGTACCATGAACGATAACAAGTAACAGCAAACGAGGACAGAAGCGGGATTATTCCCACTGCTGGCATAACTATGCTTTGTGACTGGGTTAAAAAGATTCAGCCTTCCACTGTTGTGGGGCACTTGGTCTAAGAGGAGAGGTTATGTGGCTGTAGCACTCAGTGTAAAGGAGCACATTCAGGGAAAAAACTATAATCTGAAATAAGAAAGGATTTTGTAGCTGCTGAGCCAGAATTAATGACGTAATAGAAACAAGCTGCAGATACCTCAGCACCGAGTCAAGAAAGCTAAAAGACACAGAAGTGGAACTCAAATAGATGGAAACAAATGAGCATACATTGTATTCAAAGGAATGTAAGCCCAGAAATTCCTAAAGACTTGAAGCAGCCCCGTGATGGAAAAGAAGTCATCGTTTTAATAATGATGGAATATGCAATAACAGCTTTGGTTTCCAAATCTGTGAGGCACTTAGACCTGTGATTATTTCTATTGAAATCAATGGAAATGTTTTTGTTCAAGTGCCTTGTTTCTATTAAAATGTCTTGTCTTGATAATATGAGGATGAAGGCGATCAGTTGAAGCTGAGGTGGAGAAGGTGGATTCTTAATGAACCTAGTTCAACAGATCCTTGTTGCACAGAAAAATTATAGCAGCTGTGAAAAGGGATTTCTTCTTCATGAAGGCATTTGGATGGCCATTAGTACTTATTTTCCTCCATTTGTTGGAGAGTTAATATCAGCACTTTGAAACTGAAATACTTTCTATCTGCAACAAGATGATTACCTGTGTAAATGTGCAGTGCATGAATACACATGTTAGTGTTTCCATAGACTTCAGAGAAGAACACAGCACTTAAAAGGGAAAAGTACACCCTGAGTGATGAAGGACGTGGTATGTATACATGGCCCTCAGACAGTGTGCCAGCCACGGCAGACCTCTTCAAAATGGAGGAAGAGGCACCACTGGGTATGCCCCAAAGCAAAAATAAAGTACTCCCAGCTTGTTCTGATTCAGTGGTTTTTGTAACCATGGCTTTAATCACAGCTGGATGAGAAGATCAACACCTACTGTACTGCACGGCTGCTGGAATCTGAGCAGGGGACAGTGCATTGACCAGCTGTCCTTCCTATGATCTCCTGAGAGCCTTGGAGATTTCCCACTGTCTTGCTTGCACAAGGAGGAAAAGGTTTCCTTTTCTTTTATTTCATCTGCACCTGTAACGGTAAGCAGAGACAAAGACAGGTGAAGTTGAGGTAGTGCCTAGCTACCTTATTCAGTATACAAAGGCAGCCACTTGGAAGAAAACAACATACACTTTTGAAATAGAGGGCTAGACCTCAGCTACAGTAGCATAAAATCAGATTAACTCCACAGAAGCTGGAGTTATCACCATCTCACAATGACGATGCAGTTCTGAGTCTGGCCCACAATGCCGTAAGTATCAAAGTTCTGTCTCTGAACTATAGCATATGAATACCGAAAACATTTTACAAAGCCTCAAAATAACAGAAGGGCAGAGAGTGCCAGGTAGATAAGCAGAAAAATAAGAGTTTGCCACTTAGTCCTCATTTTGAAATGTTTAATCCAGGTCATGAAGGACCGGGCTAAAACTCACGTGCATGCTAAATATGCAATGCCCTAAGGTGTGTGTCAACAATACATAAGTGCTTACTGACTAATCTCTTGAAAAGGAATGGAGGTTGAGGAAAGCTGTGTGTCTCAGAGAGAGAAATGCAAATACAGATCGACCGGGTAATGAAAAACCTTCTTATTAAACTGTGTTTTATCTTGGAGCAGTCCTTCTTTTCGGAACACATCCAAGCAGAGATAAAGGCATCTTACCATACTCATTAAACTGTGCATGGTTTGATGCAATCAGCCTCAGATCATTTGCATATGGATCAGTTTAATCTAGTTCTTCCTGTCTCACACCTATTGTTAATCATGCCTAGACTCCCTCCCCCCTTCCTAATACTCATTCCCCCTCCTTCTCCATTCCTTTGATTCAAGTAGATAAATGAATAGGCATAAGGACATCAACATCTTTCTGAGTGATCATCTGCCTTGTATGCTCAGAATGTCCCATGTTTTGCTGATTACGTCCTGGTTGGCATCCCATATGTTCTTGATAGTCTCTGTCTTTGCTGATTTAGGAAGACTGAGGAAGACAGCGGAAGAATATTGACTCAGGCTGTAAACCCCAGCTTAGGTTTACCTCTAGCCACAAATAAGTGAGATTTGTGTTCTCAATTTATTCAGCATTGTTAGAAAATATCTCTCTGAGTAACATGTTAAACCAAACAAAGTGACTCCTTTTCTTTCAGGAGCTGAGAATTATTTCTGCCCCAGGAGTGGCGATAGCTGCTTTTACAGAATCAATCTACAGTGATAGGCTAACCTGTGCTTTGCACAAGTAGATATTTTTATCTCTTATGGGCAATACTGTTTGGATCTTTAAACAGCTCTGCTCGAGCTCTGCAAAAATTTCCCTCTGAATGGCTGAGTTTATGCTGCTTTTTCAGAGAATAATTACAACCATGGGTTGAAAGCCTCAGATTTATTGTCATTGATCCGCAACCTTAGCTTTGTTTTTTTACTGTAGGGTTTTGTGCTGGATGTGGCTGGGATAGAGTTAATTTTCTTCACAGTAGCCAGTACGGGCTGTGTTTTGGATTTGTGCTGATAACAGTGATGATAACACAGGGATGTTTTTGTTACTGCTGAGCAGTGCTGACACAGAGCCAAGGCCTTTGCTGCTTCACACCCCACCCCACCAGCAAGGAGGCTGAGGGTGAACAAAGAGTTAGGAGGGGACACAGCTGAGACAGCTGACCCCAACTGACCGATGGGATATCCCATACCATGTGATGTCATGCTCAGCATATACAGGTGGAGAAAGAAGAGGGGGAAGGAGAAGAAGGTGCACATTCAGAGTGATGGCATTTGTCTTCCCAAGTCACCAGCACACATGCTGGATCCCTGCTTTCCTGAGGATGGCTGAACACCTGCCTGCCCATGGGCAGTGGGGAATTAATCCCTTGTTGTTCTTTGCTTGGGTGCACAGCTTTTGCTTTACTTATTAAACTCTCACTATCTCAACCCATGAGTGTTCTCACCTTTACTCCTCCAATTCTCTCCCCCTTCCTGCTGGTGGGGAGTGAGCGAATGGCTCCATGGTGCCCAGTTACCAGGTGGGATTAAACCATGACAGTTTTTTTTCATTGCTCAGGATATTCTGTCAGGTAGCACCACAGTTACAACTTGGGGGAGGCGATAGTCTGGATTGTGTGAGGAATTTAAGAAAGCAAGAGACTGGGCATTTTTCACAATGCATCTGGGTTAGCAATTTTTCCACTCAAGGCTGATGCTGTGCAAGCCTGTGAAGGAGATGTTCATATACCTGTATTAAAAACAGGATCTTTCTTTTTCATAGTTGTGTAGTATTGTGTCCACAGCTTTTATATAAAGCCATCTTTTCACACAACCAAACTAAACAGGTCATGTTTGACTCTCTGCAACTAGAATAATATGTCCTCTGAAAAATGAAGGTCAGGCTTGCAGGAGGATCTGCCTTTCAGATAGTTTTCTGCATAGTTTTTTCTTTGGCGTAAGGACAGTGACATAAGTGTGGTTGGATCCAGCATTCATCCAACCAACTTCTCATAAAGTGAGCCTCATCTTTTCTTTGTAGCAGTGGTGACCTGTGTGAATTCCCCCAATCCAGAAGGGATTTCATAGTAGATAGAAAGTGGATGTGAACAATGCAGGGGCTGAGGGTGGGGGTGGAGGAGAACATCCAGGTTCAGTGTCGATCTCATAACTCGCCAGAAGGTGGGTATGTATTGTGATTGAGACTGCTTTGACTGCAACGATACATCCCTGATGGTCCTCACATTCTGTGGTGCAGGGGAAAGAATGGGCTGGTGAGATCCCAAGAAAATGGGACAACTGTAGAGAGGCAGAGATTAACATACACGTCTCATGCATTAATATTCAAAATAATTTCTGCTGATTATATTTTCGTTTACGATGATGCATTATTTATATTAGAAGTCCTTTTATAGCACCTTGTGAGTAAGGAAGTCACAGTTCATGAAGTGGGGAAGATGAGAGCTCCCCAGCAAGAAGCAGTCTCTGCTGTGTCTTCATAGCATTTCGTACATTGGACTAAGAGCTCACTGAGCACCCTCAGACATTGCTGTAATTCCAGACAATATGAGAAACAAGACTTAACCTCTGACAGCCTTTTCCACAGGACATGGAGAACTTCGTTAACTCTGCCTGCTTTGCTGGAAACAGGAAGGAATTAAAAATTCATGCTAAAAATGTTAACTGGACAATTATAAACCTCGGGGGGAGGGGGGAAGGTTACATACAATTTTATTTCCTGGGAAGGACTAAGGACCAGGTCAGCAAGATTTCAGGCAAATTTGATTCAGCTCTCCCTGTTAAAATTTTGTGCCTGAAACTACAACAGCCTGACATTTTTCTCCTTGTTTGAAGCACAAGAAAGGTTCCTTTTACAGAACTTGGGGATTTCAGCTGGCTGAATCCAATGATTCACTGTCAGCAAGAATGTAAAGATGACTGTGGCTCCACTAAGCCCTTTTCTGCTGCTAAGGTGGCAGTTTTAGATTCCTTGTCATGACATAAGTGAAAAGAGCATTGGAAAGTATGTACTAAAAGAGGCTGATCTAAGGATTAACAACCTTCAGTACTATATTTGCTAATTTGGAGTAATTGATTTTTCTCAATCTTCATGTTCCTCTTAATGTGATTTATTTTCAGTATGCAGGGTTTTTTAGAGAGAAAAGGTGAGGAGAGGAGGTGAATTTCCATCCTGAGGCACCATATTAATGAAGCAACATCCCTGCCCTAACCTCCATCCCTGGAGCTAGTGGGGTGCCTGGGTGCAGCAGGCTGTTCCTCCTCTGTGAGACAGGTGCAGGACAGGAAGGAGGGCTATAAGGGTGCCAGAGAGCTTCACAGGTATTTGCTAAAAAAAAAAAAAAGGAAGGGTTGGACTGCATGACCTTGAGCTTCCTCCAGACTGTTAAGGGAGTGTATATATGCTCAGAGGTGTAGGCTCACTTGTGCCCCTTTCTCTTCTAGTCTGTCCCAAACCTGCTCTCTGCTTCACAGAGAGCTGAATCTGTCATCCAGCTCCATCAAGCAGCGGTCATTTCTTCATGCCATTTGATGCCAGAAGAACAGGTACAGCAGTGGGACTGCTCTTCATGCTCAGTCCCTGTGCCCAGTCACATCAAATGGCACCTCTATACAAGTGAAAAAAGAGAGTTTTCAAAAACCTGCTGTTAAGCTAAATTAGACCATTGTTTTACAATGATGTCAAAAGAAAATGCCTCTGGTACCCCTTCATACCCCAGCAAATTCATTGCTTTCCTTCAGAGAGTAGAGGACCATTTGATAAACTGCAGCCTGTGTACTGCAGACACAGGCTAAAGGAGTGATTGGAGCTGGAGCTGGGAAAAGGGAAGCAATAGTAATATCATCTCTATATCTAGCAGCTGTCATCTGCACATGAATACCAGCCATCAGCATGGAGTACTCTCAATCGCCTTTGCTTTTGTGCATGTTAAATTCATCATTCATACGTGCAGGGAGAGAAGAAGCAAGCATAAATATTCAGCCCTGCAAATGAGTAAAGATTACATAAGAAACTGTTTTGTTATTCTTCCCTTTTGTTTTTTATTCCTGCCATGTGTTCTGTGTTCTTAGAAAGTCAGAGAATTCATTCTTCCTAATGAACTTCATGCTAGAACTAAAATATGGCAAGACCATTTTTTTTCTGCTAGGTAAGCACCTTGAGACCACAGCAACAGAGTAGGCTGTGATATAAAGGTTTACAGGCACATGTCTTTAAAAAATCCATCACCTACAACAAACTCTGCATGCTCAGTCTTTCTTTCCATTGAAAATGCACAAGATAATTAAACAAACCAGGTTTTTTACAGCATATGAATGCTCAGAGTAAACTTTATTTAACTTAGTGCAACTGTAGTAGGAAGTGGGATTGAACTGAAGATCTATTTCAGTGTTCTCAGTGATATATCAATTAACTGAGTCTGAATCTCATTACTGAATGGGCAGCCTTTATAATCATTGTTCACTAAATACAGATTAAATGGTTTGAAGATAATAATCATCCTTCCTACTCTTACCTTTACAGAGGTACCACTGTGCTTTGCACTTAACATAAGTCACATATAATACCCGCTGTTCAATGACAGGTATCTATTTAGCTTCTTTTAATACTTAGGTCATCACCACAGTACCACAGCATTACGGAGAAGTCTGGCTTAATGATAGTGCTTTCCTTTGTTCTTCCTTCAGTCTACAGGTGCTGGACACTGACCAGTACAGACTTTCTGGGAGTAGTGTAGGAAGAAGTTATCATTATCATTTGCCTCTGAGGCTTGCTGTCATCCCAGCTAATTTAAGGAGCCGGTTCTGGAGATGCAGGTTGTGACAAAGCAACTTGAGTTTCTCATAGGCAAGAGCCTCCCTGCTGGGCTGTGCTCAGCCGGGGACAGGGCAGTCTAGAGTCACTACACTGCGGGGAATGGGGACCAGCCAGAGCAGCCTGTGTGGAGGGGGTGGTGTGGGCATGGGGCAGCAGGTTGCCAAACCCATCCTGAGTTGTGAAGCATGTGCAGCTGCTTTTGTAGAAACAGTAGTTTTGCCAGAGCTGGTATAAGCAAATACTTTATTTAAAAGGATATCCCAGATAATCAACCAATTAAGACCCTAGCTGAGATCTCTGATCAAACATGAGGTCATTACCACCAAAAGCAAAAAAATGTGGAAAGGGTCTCTCTCCTTACTGAGCCCATTACTTAAAGTGATGGGTTGAAGCATTATGTAAAGCACTTCAGTACATAGCAAGCTAGGTTTTTCTTACAAATCAGGCTTTACAAGTCCTGATCGTCCTAGCAGTTATGTATTGTCTCTGGTTTAGATTCATCTTCATGAAAAGAAGATACAGCATTCAATACCTTCCTTACCAGGAATATTTTGTAGAAGACATCCTGTACAACATATGTCTTTACACAGCTATATTGGATCATGCAGTCATTGTAAACTGCCTAGTGCACAGAGGGGTTTTTGCCCCTCTGTCATTTCTAACTAATAAAATCCTATATAAGAATTTTTATCCTTTTCTTCTAAAGTAAATGATCCTTTTTGCACTATGATTGTCAGTCCATTTCTTTGTGCCAGACCACCAGAGTCTTCAGCTTCTTCTGTACTATCATCTAAACCTTATCTGTGTTCACAATGCCCTCCCAGCCTGATACCATCACCAAAATACACCAGTGAATCTTCACTTTTTGTGCTAAGGTCATTAATGAAAATAAGACTGGTCCCCAGTCCCCAATTTTTCCTCCTCTGAAAAGGCACACATTAAGGCACTTAAAAAGCGTGCTACAAAAAGCTCCTACAAAAGGGAAGCAATTGCAGTATCTTTGGTGAGGGAGATTGGCCCACCCAATCTGACCAGACATCATCTTCCAGGCTAGTTAAATGAGAAGCAACGTGTGTGCATGTAAGATCCAAATTCCCTGATGTGCTGAAGTCCCGAAGGAAACAGGAGACTGGCCACAGCACATCTGCCAAATCTTGTAAACCTCAGAGCGCCTTCTTGTCCTGGAGCTGTAAATGAATGTAATAGTGCCTATTCATGTGCATAAATGTGCTAGAGATAAATAAGTGAAGAATCTGGACTACACAGGGTATATTTCACTGGTCATTGATTTCCAGTGTGTATATCTGAAATTGTAGCAAATAATGAACAGTTTGTCCTACCAGTGTTCACACTTTCTTCTCAATCTCTTTGAAGATTAGACTTGTGTTTGAAAGTCATAGACAGAGCCCTGTGCCCTTGTACAGCTTGAAGTTTCTGCTCGTAAATTGATATTTTGCAGATTACATCTGTAACTGCACTATGCTGTAGGCACACACTATAAGAGGAAAAAAAATAGACTTATTGTAGAGATGAGATTAATAATATACCCCTGCCCTCCACCAACTTCATTATACAAAGAGAGTCATTAACAAACTGGTTCAATATTAGAAGGAATTATTTCAAATTATGAGTGTCAAGAAGAGATTGTTTATACAGACAGAAAATACCACACAGCATGTTATGAGTTCATTCTAACCATGGAAGCAGGATCTTACCAATGTTCTGTCACCAGGAACACCTAAATTCTCTCCACATGATATATTTAAAGAAAATCCTGGCTTCACTGTATGATGAAAGTTGATTTTTTTTTTCTTCCTAATCTGTAGTCTTCCTCCTACAAACCCAACTGCATATAAAGCTGGGATCTATCTGCATGTCTGGGCTGGACGTAAGTCAAAAGAAGTAAATAGTTGCCTTTTTTTTTTTATTGACTTGTGCACTTCTTTCAATTCTATCGCTGGCACAAGCTAAGCAAGGTCAGAGAAGGTCAACTGTTGAAGGAACAGCCTTTAAGTCAAACCTGCCTGGTAGAGAAAGCATTCTGGTAATTCGAGATGTGATAGACCTTCTGTGACTTGGTGCTGATAGAGCAAGTGAGCAAGGGCAGTGCAAAAAGTCATTGTACTACTAGAGGACCCAGTAGCTACAATATCTGGAGAACAAAGTGCTTTCTGGCCACCTGTGGCTGTGTAGAGGGGGCAGTGATGATTAAACATGAGCAATCGCATGCTTCCTGCCCCATGATCCTAGCAGTGCTGCGCTCATGAGCCACTACCTCCTTTCCAGCACACCTTATGTCCCAGTAAAACTCTCTCCCAGGTCTGCCCTGAAACTGCTGTGCAGCAATGCAGAACAGTTGCCACATGACACCATGCCTGCAGCTGTGCCTTGGCCATGGATAACATGGTCTGTGCATATTCCCTTCGGTCTGTCGATACTCAAATATCATTTGTGCTGGTATGGGTGAGAAGCACTAACAAAACCTGGGACATTGTAAGAGATGCATCAGCCTTTTCATGTTGCAAGTCTAATGCAATATGTATTTTAAATTACAAAACTATTTCACCATATATGTACATTTTCTCTTTCTCTTACCTTGGCTGCTGCTGCTATTCAGTTTAGTCTCAATCATAAAAATCTGAAATCATGTTCTTGTTTACAGCTTTTTTCTCCCCCATCTCACACCACTCCCCATTTTTCTCTCCAAGCTGCTTGAAAACATTCAGTTACCCAGCCCTGGAGGTGAAACTACTCAGAGAACTTCAAGGTTATGAAATGCAAAAGCTTGGCTTTTATTTGTTTCACAGTAAGAGAAAACAGTGCACAGGATGAAAACCTCCATCGTGCAGCTCTGCTAACACATAAAGGAAGCTTTAATTGAGTTTAAAAAGCAAGTGTATTTTTGCAGAATTAGGGAAAACAAACCCCCCTACAACAATGTTGAACAAATAATGGTGTTGTTTATATCCATTCAGTTGAAAAGTTATTTTTTATTTTTAAAAAAAGGGTGAAGAAAGCAACCAATGGCCAAAGCAGATAAACAACATTCAGAGTGTTACTGCTATGTTTGATAGAAAAGCAAAACCATTGGTGAGAATTAAGTACTCACTGCAGAGAGGGAGAAGCATTTGAAGTTATCAAAGAGAGAAGTCTTGATGTCAAAAAGAAAGAGGAATCTTGGCTTAAAGGATGGTTAAAGCTTTTACTTTAGAATGATCTGAATTTTGAAAAGTCACCCAAAAGAGGTAGAGAACAAACCAGGGAGTTCAAGAGCTAATAGCTGTAAAAAAAAAAAAAAAAAAAAAAGAAATAATTGGTGGGATCTGAGCAATAGACAGGAATGTTTTAGGGAGCTGAACTTAGAGATCTGAGGTGCTTTGTCTTGAATTGCTGGTTAAGTCATTAGGACTCCCACTTTATAAGACTAGCAACAATTTGCTCAGACATTGGAAAAAGAATTAAAATAAAAACTCCACTTTTCTCTTTGCCTGGGTGGTACCTGAAAAGCAATACATATTTATGTGTGCAGAGTTGTCAACACGTTACACAGCAGTTGTAAGCGCTATCCATATTCAGTGATATGGTTGCACAATTATAAAGCACAAGTGCTTGCATCTCTCTTGACATACAATAGGAAGCTGTTTGAAATATTGCCACAGCTATTGCACCCAAGTGCATTTTTACGCAGCCCTCTTTGTCAGCAATTTGTCCTTGTGCTCTAATAGTGACAACAATTAGATGCACTGAGGTGTGCCAGAAATTGTACCCTATTAAACCACAGGCAAACTGGAGATGGAGTCAGAGCCTGTTGGGCCCAATCCACACAGCGCACTTCTTGCAAGGTGACCTTGGCCTCTGTGGGGAGGGCTGGGGACACTCAGCCCTCCAAGGGCTGGGAAACATTAAGCGGTTTCAATGCCCACGGGCAATCGTCTCGCAAACTGATTACCAGTAATTGCCACCTCATGCCCTGACTTCCCTGAGTGCTGCTCCTGTCACTCCCCAGGCGCAGGTTGTCTTTGCTTTCTCGGTGCGAGCTGCTGGCAGCACAACCTGCTCCCCAGGAGCAGAGCCCTCCCTGGGAAGTGGCTGCTGGGGACTCCTGAGGCACAGGAAATAAATGATAAGGGCTTGTTCGGGGCAGATGTGCCAGCTGCTGCGCTTAGACCTGGGTACAGACCCGGAGCTGCTCCAGAGTGCTGGGCTTGGATTGGGACATAATAAAAACATAAATGACTGCTACCATGAAACTTATGACAGGGATGATATAAAATGGCTGCCAGCAATTGCAAAGGATTGGACTGGAGCCAGCATACATTGAAATATTTGTAGTAGACCCAGAAAATAAGCAAGCTGACTTTCAGAGGATGGAAAGGGCCATGTTTTTGTGTGTGTGTGTGTGTGTGTCATGGAACATGCGTGTGTTCATTTTTAGTGAAATCATATACTTCCATCATTTCCTTGATGGCTTGATTTTGGGAGGATTTCCTGATAATTTGTGCCAAATGAAACTTCCTTTAGTTATCTCCCTGCTGTATCTTCTGATAACTTGCCCTGTTTTCTAGCTCCAGTCATAGCTGATGAAACTAGATTAAGCTTCCAAAATTACACTGCAGTGAATCAAAGCTAGAGAAAATAGCAAGGAAGAATTAAATATTGTCCCCGTGCTGCACTTCAGCCAGGCTGAATCCAAATCACTGAAGAAGCAGAGCTCTCAGAAAGCCACTCTAAAGGTGAGCAGGGGAAATGCCATCTTCCAAATACATAGTGGTTTTGGTCAGAATGGAAAGCAGGAGTTTGTTTTGAGACAGCCTGTTTTCTTCATATTTCCATCTAGATGGAAGAGGGAAGCTTTGTCTCTTGCATGACTGCCAGCCCAGAAATGCTTGGGAGACGAACCACACTTGAGACACTCTGTAGGAAACACAGGAAAACACCATGGAGGCGAAGAAAAGAGCTCAGGCTTCACCCACTTAATTCTAACAAGATTTGGCTTGTGTTTATGTCTAGCAAGGAAATTCAGTTCCTTGGGTTAAACCACTGGCTTGGGTGCTGATTCAGAGAACACTGAAATCACTAAACACCCCCATACATATGGTCCTACACAGTGCCTTGCGGAGACATGCTGGAGAGCTCTAGGTGAACTAATTCAATCACCAGAAGCATAATTCCCACCTCAGGACACCTCTCTCCCTCAGAGACGGCTATCCCTCCCAGCAAACAAGGTCTGCTGCTTGTTGCAGAGCTCGAAGGGTGTCCAAGACATCCCTTTGTCATTGCTTCAGGCTGCAACATAAACCAAAACTTCCCAAGTGGACTTCTGTGAGGAGGTATCTTACCCAGGAAGCGTCTAGGCGCACCTGGGAGTGTCGGGAAGCTGAACTTCACCTGGGAAGCTATGGTGGAATTTTGCCCGCAGGTTGCTGCTTGCACTCTGCTGGTACCAGCCCAGTCTGGGGTGACCACCAAACAAGCTGTATTCAGACAATGCAGAGCTGAAGGTTTCTCAACTGGTATTAAGACCCATCATCAGTGCTATTTTTGGATTCTCTCCATGTGGCTATTATTGGCTTAAGGATTTAGATTAAGCATTTTAAAATACCTTAGGGAACCAGTAGAGAGAGGTTAGCACGGAAATCAATTGCTGAAGGAGATCTGAAATCTTTACTTCTGGTGGCTTTTAAGAACAGGCTGCACAAATGTCTTTCAAGGGTAGTTTAGGTGTGTTCACCCAGTCTAGATGACCTGAGATGCCACAGTTGTAACCAGTACCAAAGCTCACAGCATTTGTAGGTGCCTACATAGCTCACCAGCAGTTTTTTCATAATGTCAGTGAACACGTTTCTTTGGAAGAACTGAAGCTCACTTGGACTGAGCTGATACACACAGTCTGAGGCCTAAGCAGCAACGAGCTGCTTACATCTGTCAGTCTGAAGGCTCATCACACTTACATGGAGAGGCTGTGAGGTGTTCTCACCGACTCCTGGCAAACCACCTCCCCTTAGGGCACCGCAAAATGGCAGATTCACAGGCTCTTGGGAGGTTTATCCCACCTTCCCTTCAGTTCCCTGGACGGCTTTGGCTGAGCAGGAAAGTCTGACGGTGTATTCTAAAAGGCTTAAAAAAGGACTTTTTCCCAGATTAAAATTAACTGATGTGTAGTGGTACTGAGTGAGGGTGTCTGCTGCAGATCTGCCCGTATGGGGTACCTTTGGGGTGCAGCTAAGTTTAGAGTCGAGACGATGTCCAGCAACTATCTGAAGCCTTAAACTCCATTTTCTCTAAATTTTTCACTCCTATCAGGAAATAAATCCCTCTTTGATTGGGGGTAGAATTGAAAAGCTGGCAGGTCACTATCTTCATTGCTGTGCTTGCGGATACAAATTCACTCAGTTACCGCGTAACTCTGAGTGACACAGAGGGCATCGCAGGCCAGAGCTCAGTTCAGAAGTGAAAGAATCACATAACTCACAGTAAGAGTGACAACAGACATGATCTTGCTGGTGATATGCTCAGAGTGAGAGGACAGAGGTTCAGTGGCAAGCACTTACTTTATCTTGGCCACAATGCTGATAAGGCCTTCCTGTAACTCCTTCCCTATGTAACTGCATCATTCACTTAATACTGACCGCCATTTGCCTAACATGACTCTGTTTCTACTCTTTCTAATGAAGAAAAACATCTTTACTTTCATTATGTTACATCCAACAGAGTTAACAAGCCCCTTAGACTGGAGCAAATCCTCTCTCTGTGTTGTGGGGCATCTAGTGCAGCTTTTGGCAGTGACAGAAACAGCAATACTTCTCCATATGGCCAAGCCTTTGCTGCCACCTGTACTCCAGGAGCACATTTGTCTGACACAGCATCCTGGTGAGCTTTCAACAGAAACAGTCACATCACACAGTCAAGCCCACAGTGTCCAGGTTTGGTTTGGCTCAAGAACAACCAGCTGTTTCCAAACAGTTTCTGTTCATACACAGCCATAGTGGACTTTCTACCAGCGCTCTTGGTAAGAGCAAGGTAAAAATGCTTAGAATAGCATTCTGTATGTATCCCACCTACTCCAGATTAGAACTAGCAGATAAGAGGACCATGGAAATATGCAATTACAGTTTCCTACTGTCCCATGACAGAAGCTACAGATGTTTTATGTGCATTTGTTCTTTCATTGAGTGGATTTGATATATTTCAAGAAAAGAGCAGATAACAAAGTCTTGATTTAGATTTGAGCTTTCCTACAGCTCCAGATTATTCACAATTGAGATTCTGGTCCATACTTCCTCAAGGCTCTTCAACTATGAAATGTACTTAGATCACTTGAGCACCTTAGCAATTGTTAATCACTAATTTCTTCTTTTCCAGTCCATTCCACTTTTATCAATGTACTGAGTCAATTCCTACTCCAGTCCACTAACTTCACAAGAGAAATAACACTCATGAACAAGCTCATAGCATGTTCCAAAGTTGGGAGCAAAGTAGGACAATGGGATAACACTGTACTTGCATGGGATGGATGGCAGGAGACCAGCCAGCTGTGAAGAGGTAAATTTATACAGTTCTTTGCAGTCACATTAGGAAATGAAACTACACTTTTTTTTTAAAGGACTTGTGAAAGAAATGAGAAACATACAGTAGTAAGCAAGGAAGATGAGGAAAGGATAGAGTTTCAGGGCTGAAGGCAGGTCAAGAGGCCAAGGAAAATTAAAAGAGGTGCCAATGGGCACCATATCCATACATATGACTGCACATCCTGGTGGTTCAAAAATGTCAAGACGTTTTTGAGATTTCCCACAACCTGGCTTCCAGTGGATCCAAAACTAATGTTATTCATGCCAAGGCACAACAGTGCAGGTTAGTAGTATGAAACACTATTACAAGTGAAAGCAGCAGCTAGGGAAGTGTAACAGCTGCTCAAATTTTCTGCTTGGAGATTCATGATTAACTCTTCTTCATTAAAGAGTTTGATGAAGTTGGATATTTTTATTACTGTATTTCTTGCATCTTTTCAAATCCAGCAAGTCTGGTGGAAAATATGTGACTTTGAAGAGTGCAATATGTCTCCACAAAATTAGAATCTGTTTCTCCTCCAGTTTTTGCCTCCTTCAAATTGATGCTGTGTTCTGCCTCATCAAAAGGATGGGACAATGATCAGTATCCAGTTCCTTCTCATCAGGCCATGTCAATGTTGGGTGGCAATTCAGTGTTTTGTGGCAATAAACTCAAGCAAATTCTTTTTAATTCTTTTTGTTAGATTCAGACTCAAAACTGAAAAGGAATTAACTTAAAGAAGGAGAGGAAACAAAGAGCAGTCTTCATGCCTGTTCCTTAGCACAAGCTGCACATCTTTGGAGGGATGTTTGCAGGTGTTTGGGAATTTTGTTTATGTTGTTTGCTTATTTGAATGTAAGTTCTGTTGAATATTATTTTTAATAGTAAAAAATTCAGTGTTTTCCTGTAGTGACTCTGTCTCCACATTAGCTCAGAAGACTCAGCAAATTTTGAACCCAAATATGCTGTATTGACAAATATGCTACAAACATCCCAATGTGGGTACCCTTAAGCAGGCAGAACTTCTGAATCTCTAAGTTCCTCCTCCTTCCTGATACAAATGAAATAGTTCTTTTCAGTTTGCCTCTCAACATGTCTTACTCCTGCTACTTTAAAGCTTTTATTGTCATTCTTGTCTCTCCAGCATGACACACATACTTACCCCAGCTTGGTAGCATTTCTATTGGATTGAAAAAAGTCTGACAGGGTCTTTGGCTTTCTTAACAGAGCCTAAGAAACTCTGCATGCCAGGTACTTCTCAGAGCAGAGGATTTCACTGCTCCCAGGATTGGACAACGCCAATCTCAGCAGCTTCAAATAGCATCTGCAATTGGTATGTAAAAATCTATCATGGAAAGCTGCATCCTGAAGCAATTTGTGTCTCCACGTGCCATATGTTTAAGCGAGAGAGTGACAATCACAGCAGCACACTGTCCAGAAGTCATAAGCAGTTAACAAAATGCAACATGATTGTTGGCAGGCCTGCTGGTCTGGGTCATGCAGCCAAAGCTGAATTTATAAAACACGGTAAATGGGATGCAAAGGGAGGAAAGGCAATTGGCACTTGAAATCATGCACCAGCCTGATAGCAATGCTCTGCAATTGCCTCCCAATTTTGCATTTCTGTTTCTTTCCACCTGGCTGGCCCAGACACGGACTCATCTACCCACCCTTCCACCAGAGCATAGCTCTTGAAAAGCGAGTCAAGTTTAGATGGGGATACGTATAGGATGTTATAGTTAGACTTCCAAACTAGAGGCTGCTCTTATCTTTTACAGTAGAGATAATAAAGGGATCCACAGGAAAGTTAGGGTCCCTTTCCAATAAGAAGTACTGGGCCACATTTTCACATAGTGGCACATGGTGCCACAGCCGCATAGCTACACAGCCCCTCCCCATCCTGTCCTTGCTGAAGTGCCCCTGCAGAAGATAGAAAAAGTGCATTTGATGGGGCTTTCATCTCTACAAGGAAAGGAGTGGATTGGGTGCTTTATGCAGGGAGGAGGGAGATGTTTGTGCTCAGGCAGCAATTATACCCTGAAATCCAGAGGCTGACTGTTGCTACTCCAGGGTAGCCAACTCTGCTTCCTGCAGCTGGCTGCTTAATACTGCAAAGGTGATGAAACCTGAAGGGAGCCACTGAACAGGTGGTAATTATGACTGACACAATGACGGCTTGTGCAGACATGTAACCATGGAACAAAACACCGCAGTTAGCTAACAAGAGATCGGTATAAGGTTTTTCACTGGCACTTTGTCTCCTGTCTGACACTTCTGAAATTGGAGGAAAAAAAGCATTGTGAGCTTCAGCATTCAGAGACATAATAGGCCAGACGAGCTGAGGATGGAATGCCAACATCTGTCCCTTTCAGGATGATTATAGCAGGTTCTGTTTCCATGTTGATTTCTGCAAAAACTGCTTTTCTTACTTGCAGGTTTTCCCCTTCATAGATGTCTCTTCTGGGTTGTCTCCCTGTGATACAGTTGACTACAGTACACCTCCGTCTCTCTCAAGCACACGATTTTTCTGAACAGTTTCAAATAACTACAGGGAGGCATGTGTGTACCCAAATGCACGTTGTCAGATTATTCTCTTTCCCTTCCTTTATCACAAGGGACAGAGAAACTTTCTTGAGTAATCATGCTTTTATATGGAGGACTGAGAAAAGGACACCGGGACATCCTGCTCAATCCGCACATCCCTGGAACTTCTTCAGGTGTTAATGGACAAAAAAAATCCTCTTTCTGAGCAGTGAAAATATCTGAGATAAACCAGAAATCTCCTAGGTTTCTATAGAATAATAGTAGCTAGGAAACAGAAGGGTAAAGACTCAAACTCATCACTAACTCCATAAGCGCAGATCTATAGTCCTTCTTTCTTCCCCTGTTTTTTTTAAGTGGAACATGGAACTGCTCAAGCAGAAGACCTGCTTTTAATCATGTATGAAACTGGAAACCAAAGTTCACAAATTAGGTGGGCATTAGGGAGAGCAGGAACCCATGCCAGATGGGAGCCCTGACAGCACACATTAGGAGGACAGCAGGAATTATTTTTATCACCCCAATTTGAAAAAAAAGAACAAAAATTCCACTCTGTTGTTGAAATCTTACAAGGTGGAAGATTTATCAGAAGTGGTACATTTCCACGAAAGATGTCCCCCTCAGTCCATCCACACATTTTAATGAAAAGCACTTTTGTCAGAAATTTTCCAACCATTTTCTGATCCTGCCAACAGTGCGTTTACTTTCCATGGAAACTCCATGGAACCCCAACATACTCTGATGGAATTACCCAATTTATACATCTTTTACACCTCCTTTTCATCTTTGGACTTTTTCCCATGTAGAAATGTGGAAAGTCTTAGCTTCACCTGGTAGCCATGCCACTATTCAGAAAGAACCTCCTAATCCCCAAACTCACCAGTCAAAATTTGTTGACTAAAAGCTGTAAATCTTGAGCCCTGTATTAAACATATCAGGCATATAAAATTCATCCATTTTACTCATGGACAGTGGAGAATTATCTCATATTTTATCTCTTCCTGTCCCACTTGTTACATTTTTCTATGGTTGTCTAAAGAAACAACTCTGCTGGTCAATGACCATACCCTTTAATTTGTCCATAAGGGGCCTGTGATGCAGAGTTAGCATAATGTAACTTATACAAAAGCCAATGGAAAACACTTCGGGTTTATGCAACTGCAGGTTGTTGTTCAATGGACAGTCCTTTTGTCTATGTTATTTCATTCAAAAGACATACTTGTGTTCCAGATTTGGGCTTAATAACTATAGGCATACCTTGTTTGAAGAAAAACTGTAATCCCATTTCTATTTTTACAATAATTTCACTGTGTTGAAACAACGTGATTCGCTCACCTTTGGTTCTGAGGCCAGAGAGGTGCCTGTGGAAAGCAGTTGCTGTATAAACACAAAGAATCGTATTTGTGTCCCTCTGTGGCACATACTGGCATTGGCTACTAGTCATTTATTTCCCCTGATGTCTGAAACATTGAACACCAAGGATTAAACAAAAGCAGGTTTTCCTTTTCTGGATTTTAACAGAGGAAAAAGCAGCGAGCATGCTTACGGCTGGTGTCTAAATTCCACTTTGGATTCAGTTCTTATCTAGAACTTGTTTAAATGTATTATGCTGTCACTGCATCAAGTCTAGTATCCTTAGACAGTGGTCAGTGCTTCCAAGAGGAGCTTTACATGCCTGCAGGAGGACGGGGTTTTGGGAAGTTAGCAAGGTGATGAGGAAAAGGAGGAGACACACAGACCCTCTTACTCACAGCCCCCCTTGCATCACCTGGAGCAAGCAATATAATGACAGGTGCATGTAATGTAGAGCCACGGCACACAGACCACTGGAAATGCAATACCATGAGGGAGGTGTTGGACTGTGTTTGCATAATGTTATCAGAAGCACAGAATAAGCCTGCACATCTGAAAGAGCAGCAAAATCTGCTGTAAAAATAAAGTACTTAAGAGGACTGATCATAGAATCATAGAATGGTCTGGGTTGGAAGGGACCCCAAGGATCATAGAGCTCCAACCCCCCTGCCACAGGCAGGGACACCAACCTCCAGGCCTGGATCTACACAAGGCTGCCCAGGGCCCCATCCAACCTGGCCTTGAACACCTCCAGGGATGGGGAATCTACTACTTCTCTGGGCAGCCTGTTCCAGCACCTCAGCACTCTTTCTGTAAAAAACTGCCCCCTAATATCTAATCTAAACCTTCCCTCCTTTAGGTGATACAGGAGCTTTAGCTCTGGTTCAGAGAAGCTAGGTCTGCTGCCTACTTCCTATCAACTATTGCTGAAATGGATGCAACTTCAATACACTCTGTCACGCCACAGGGCAAATAACCAGAGATTTATAGAATAATTGATGTGTAAAGGGATCTCCTGAGGTTTGTGCCCCAGCCTTCTGCTCAAAGCAGGTCCAACAGGCCAAAGGACAGTAGCATTGCATCTCCAAATGGGAAGGACAGGAAACATGGCTGTCACAGCAGCTGAACAGAAGACATTATGTGCCATGCACCATTAATAGCAAAGGTGGATTTTCGTTTTCTTTTTTATTTTTTTTTTTAATTTCTGTGCATGTTGGATGGATTTTGATGACATTATAAAATTCTTCATTATAATAATGTAGGCTTGTATTTTTCTTTTCCCCCTTTGTAAATAAATATAAAAATGAAATTGTTACATAATCCTAAAATTCCAGAGTAAGGGATTTTATATGTATAAATTGCATATATAATGTAACAGAGCTCACAAATTAATCACCAGAAGTTAGTGACATCTGAAAGTGGGCAGGGAATCCTAACAGGCCCCCGAGAGGGTGTCTAAGGAGACGCTTTGGCAGAAAACTGTGCTGACTTTCTATAAAAAGAGTGCAGTGTAGTTAATTTTAACCACATATTATGCCTAATTAACTCATTATGCAAATATGTACATAATAAGCCACTATCATCCAAGGGCCCAAAAATCCAACAACCATGTTCTGAAAGGTCACATCCTAAACCTTTAATGCAGAGAGTGAGAGGAAGGGAAAAAAAAAAAGAGTCAGAAGAATGAAAAAAAAGCTCAAATAAAAGGCTTTACTGCTGGAAAGAACAACAGCAGGAGCTTTTCAAAACATAACCACTTACCTTTTTAAAGAAAATAAATATGTAGTCTGTTCTGACTCTTCAGCTGTGCTTGTTCTGTCTCTTTTTCCCACGCCTACTCGTCTCCTTTCATTTCTTTCCTCTAGTCCTCTCTTTCAATGTTTTCAGCATGCTTTTTTGTTCCACTTTTTCTCTTGGCCAGCTGAAGCCCTGAAGACTTTGAAAGAAGGATGACAGAGCTGTAGACCAAAGGGGGATCAGAGAGTTACAGGACACAGAGCTGAGCTGCCAGCATATGGGGGTAGAATCAGGACGGAAGTGGGGAGGGAAGTTTGGAGTTTCTACCTAGCAAGAACTTATCAAAAAGCAAGGGTGTACTGGGGGAAAAAAAAAAGAAAAAAAAAGAAAAACAAAGTATTATGATTTCACTGCATTCATCCTAGCAAGAAAAGTGTTAGAGCACTGACAGATCACAAGAATGCCAGATAATTAGTCCAGGGAATGCATTGGAAAATCATATCTGGCAAAATCAGGTTATTTTCCTAAGCATGCACATAATCACATCGGCCACTCACCATTAACAAGGAGACTCACCTTTTTTTACAAATGTAGGCCACAGTGACCCATACTTTGTTTCCTTGGGCATAGACTAACAACATCCTGCTTCTCTTTTCTTCCTCTTGCTTTGAGGAGCAAGAACCAGTGCAGTCAGTGAGATGTATCACATCCACATATTCTTAAGCAGGCATGTGACCCTGCCACCAGCATCCTTGTGAGGCCCTTAAAGTCCTTTATCTCACAGCCCCCCACAGCTTTGGCACCATTCGGTAAGACTTTTTTCTTTGCAATATTTCCAGGTACTGTACACATTTTGCCCCAAATCGCTCAAGCCTATAATATATGTTGAGTATCCTACTTACTCTGCAGTCTTACCAGAGTAATGGCGACAATGTTTTATCTGCCCAATGAAGCTTGTCTGGCATCATATACCATCCAAACAAGATTTTGAATTGTATTTCCATTGGAGATGATACCATCACACTTTTGACCTACTTACAGATACAGGCCCAAGTCTTATCTGCCAGATCCATCTGCGATTCCCGCTCCTGTTTCTCTGTATATTTATGTTCATGTGCTCCCTCTGCATTCCTCAGAGCACAATAAATCCTGCCTGCCAACCCCTTCGTCACCTCTGCCTCAAAAAGGATTGCTTCAAGGTCAAGCAGTTCCCTTGTAATGTACAGTTTAACCTGATTTGTGGAGGCAAAGCTTTGAAATTTTTAAAATAAGGCTAAGCTTGCAAATGAAACTCTGACGGTAAGCTGGAGTATTTCCCTCTCCAAAGAGTTCGAGCAGAGGGCACTGTGCCATCTGAAGCCATAAGAGCTGGAATTATGTTATTTATTACTCTACACATAAGATATGCCTCAAGTAGAAAGGAAAACAAATGCTGACAACGGTAAGCGATCAAACCCTCATCCACGTAAATCAGCAGGAGAGAGGCGGAAGGACAAATTCTCTTCCAGTCTGTCTGCAAATTCACACCAGTGAATACCAGAATCAGCTCAAGCTGCATTAGAAACCTTCTTTGACAAAACTAAAAGGACATATGTAGCATGGAAGGCTTAAAAGTATCAAGACTCGACTAATAACTGCAGGGTATAAAAATCTTTAACAACATTTTGCCAGTTTTCACCTGCATTAGGCTACCACGAAAGCGTTGCTCCACTGGTGACATGTTGGTTATTTCTTTTGAAACAGCAGCAATGAAAATCCCAGACAAAATATTAATATGAGGATTTGAGATGTGGAGGTAAAACACAAATGCAAAAACATAGGAGTCCTACACACATTGACCTTATCTACTATCGCTTCTAAGAGTGGCTGGTTTATGCTTAAAATAACAGTCTAGTGAAGACACTGAAGTGATGTAGCCCCTATCTTACTGAACTAGGAATACGTAATGCTATGGCATAGGTCAGCAGGATTTCAACAGCACTGAAGATATGAAAAATAATGTATTATTAAAATTGTTACAAAGCCCAAAATACTCAAACACGTTTGGCCAGACCCCCTAAAGTCATGGGAATAACTTAAATATCATGTCTTTAAAAAAATAATATTTTTTTATTCTGCTTAAAGTCCTTTTGATCCCTAAGAGAATCTCATTTTCATCTTTCCTTTGTACAATGAAAAAACTTTCTTCATTTTTTTTTTAATAAACACTGCCATTTCCATGTACTACCTGGCTCCAGGAGTCAAACTTTAAAAAACAAATAAATTTCCAAAGATCATGAGAAAGGGCGTAAGAACACATCAGAACTAAGTTGAAAATACCTCTTTGGAAAGGCTGAAATTCCAGCAAGTTCCACTTAGCATTAGCTAAATGGATTAAAAACTGTCAGTCATCTGAAGATCTAGGAACAGATGCCCATACTGTATATTTTTTTTTTTATTTTAATGAATAGTTCCAATGATAAATAACAGATTTCCCTATTTATAGAAAACTGGTGTTACAAGAATATCAGATTGTGCTATTACACCCCCACATGCATACCAGTTTTCTGTATGGAAATTTGATAATTACAAGAATTGTTGCTTTTAGAGATTTGGAAACAACAAAAAGAAATGGATTTTTGTTGCTGCTAAAAAGCAAAAAAGCTACCTACTTGATTTTTTTTTTAATTAATCTGGAACATGATGATATTTTTTTAACCAGAGGAAGAATTTAAGGGCTAAGGAGAAACCATGAGGAAAAAAATGAAGAAAGAAAAAGAGAAATCACGTGCGAAGACCGCAGTGAACTCTTTTTTTCTTTAATGCTTTTAATTTCCATCTCGCAAGGAACAAAAGCACTAGGAAGTTTGCAGAAGTAAAAAAGAGACAAGTCAAATATCCTTCTAATTTTCAAATTTCTGGGTTTGCTAGCCTTCCTCACACATTTCACAAACTGTGTCACAGTATTTACCAATATGACAAAAAAGCACCTAAAAACTAACATTGCACTGTGTTAGGAAAACTGCCCAAAAGAGCTAGTATCGAAATATCATGTAAAATTCATGTGCTAAGAAAAATTCCATTCAAACTGAGTCACAGAGCCTCATGCTGTATTTGTAAAATTCTCAAACATGATATCAGAGCATTATTGCCTTCAGGCTTGTTATTTCATCCCCTGGACACACACAGAAGCATATCATCCTTTCATAGGATTGATCAGCAAATATCCTCCAGAGCAGTGAGATAAGAAGGCATTCCCTTCTGCTAGCTGTAGGTTTTTGCTGTGTTGCATTTATTACTGTGGTGTGAAAATCTCCCGCTGAGTGCAATACCTTTAAACACTTCTCCAGGTTTTTTAGTTGTTGTTGTTGTTGTTGTTGTCAGGCGCTTTGCCAAGTGGTGCGTTGTGTTATTTACCTTGGAAAAGAATTGTTGCAGTATAATTTATTTTGGTCTGGGCAGAAATTAGCTATGGAAGAAGTTCTGAGACCTGCTTTCTCATTACCAGCAGGTCTTCCATCTGCTTAATTAGCAGTGCAAATATTTGGAAATCTGAAATCCTGCAGACACGTCTCAGATAGCATTTCTTTGTTGCAAGATCTGAAAAGTGATCACTGATAATTGTTGATTGTGCTCTGTGTGACTGTAATTACATGGCATTGATCTGATGTTCAGACACCACAGTGATGAGCTTAATATAAGAACCTAAATAGACTAGATACAATTAGACCAATAATCACCAAGAAGAGCTACTTTAAAAGGGCAGAGGGAAATCACAAACAAATGTGAATGACTGCAAAGAAAAAACTAACCAAACAAAAACCCAAAACCTGCTGAATATTTTATCCAGCAAAGTCTATTCAGTCACTTAAGCTGTGGATGAAATACCAAACACCTCTTTTTGTGATCAAAAAAACCCCAACTATTTAATTCCTTGCCTGCCTGGAAAAATAAAAAGACCACAGCAAACCTGCCCTGAACGAAGTGGGTAGAGCATCAGGGTCTCCACAGACGTGGGCAGCCGGCCCAAGTTCCTCAAGGACTGTCCCTAAATACCAAGGGACTATCTCTACACCCAGTAGGGAGGTGAGAAAGCAGGAGACAAATGCGAGACAGAGGAATTCATTTCCACAAGAACGTCTGCTTGGCACTGGATAAAGTACTTTCACATTAGCATTTCGCACACCAGCCACACAGCTGTAAAAGGGTAGAAACTAGAGAAGGAGATGAGATAAAAGGGGAATATTGCTTCTTAAGTGGGCTGTGAACTTTCTTGCTCTAATTGATCTCTTACCATCCTACGCATAGGAAAGCAACTGCCAGTATTCTGCAGATCAGGCGTACACAGGAAAACCTTTCCACCCACCTCTGCAACCCCTGAAAATCAGGTTCAGCCTCAGGCCAGCACAGGCATGACTGTTCTTATTTTTCTTATTTTAAAGGGAAGTGGGCATGAGGTGACATGACTGTGCCATGACAAAACAGCCGCATGGGCTAGCCCTGTGGCTGGTGCCTCTGCTATAAGCATCTTCTCCTGTACCATTAGGGAAGGACTAACATTAGTTCAGCTAGTGAGGAGGAAAACCTTTTTATTCAAATGCTTTCTCCAGGTTCATCAGACCAGCATGTTCAGTGACTCCTATATCCGACTCAAACCAGTACCTGGTCACCGAGTGTCTCAGAAACATCCCAAAACAGTCATCTGTAGTAAGGGTAAAGTGTTGATGAGGGAGAGCAAAAAGACCCGCGTTGCTGTGGGTGCAAAGTATGAAGGCCTTCAGGAAGGCACAGGATGGGGAAAGTGAGTTTACACCTCTGTCAGAGCAGATGAAATGGCTGGAAAAAAATAAACAATCTTTCATGCAGGAGGCTCTTAAGGTCACTCTCATGAAAGGTTAAAAGACCATTTTACCCCTGGGTTGTCAGAAAATTAAGAAACAACATGGTAAGGAATTTGGACTTGGTGCCAAAAATGCTGATTTAGTTCCTTTCTGGGAAGCTGCGCACTGGAGAAGTACCCAAACCTGAGTGGAGCACTGTAGAAACAGATGGGGACAAAGGGATGGCCACATCCCTCCAGTCAGCTCACCAAAGCATGCTTTGTGGAGCTTTTTTGTCAAATCAAAGGCATACCAACTTTCTACGATTTAAATTCACAAACAACTTAAAAGAATTGTTCAGTAAATAATTTCACATAACAAGTGAATTTGAGAAAACAGCAATCTGGTTTAGAATAATTTGTGAAGAGATAAGAGGAAAAATTTGTTGAATAAATTATCCATTATAAATTATTCTCCCACCTGCACTTCCAACCACCCTGCTTCAGTTTCTGCTGTTACTTTCTCCCTGTTTTAAAGCACAGGGAATATTCAACTTTCATGTGCTCAGCAGTAGGCAGAATACAAAACTGTATAAATAATACAAACTCAGCTTATATTTTGCTCAGTGGCTTTTTACTTCTCCTTCCAATGTTTTTCTACCTTGTGTCTTCCTCTTTTTTTTGAAAAAAAAAAAAAATGGGGGATGGGGAGGTTGAAAATTATGACCTCTGGCTCAGCACGTATGTTTTACAGCAAGGAAAAGAATTATAATAAAGAATTAGAAGATATCCTAACACTGTCATCATGCAGCACTTCTGTAGTTTTTCAGTGATCTGCAAAGGCAGATGCATTTCATTATGCCCAGTTTCACAGATGGAGAATCTAAGGCATTGCATATATGTATGCAACAAAATCTTCCATTCGCTTCAAATCACCTAAGTTTTGCCCGGAGAGGTTAACGGTGCTTCCCAATGTGAGAAAGGTGACAACTATGCTGTTGTACAGAGCTCTGGGCAGAGGCAGCCAGGCTAGCTCTGAGCAGGAAGCACCAGAGCCATGTCAACCTGCTACTGCACCTGCACTCGTTAGAAGCACCACTAATTAGCTTGACACAGCAACATACTGCCATATCTATATTGCTTCCAGGACCCAATTAGTATCTCTGCGAGATACAGTGCTAGACAATGTAGACACACAGCCTGTTCAGAGCTGCTCTGATACCACCAGCCAAGGTCAGCATTCATGGCCAGACATGCACAAGAGAGGCCACTAGTTAGGCCACGTAGATCCTAAACCTCCCAACGTTTGCTCTTGTGTTCAACTCACTGGATTATGACATTTTCCCCACCCCAAAGGCAGGATACGGCAGATACAAAAGCAGTTTGCTGTTTTTAAAACTCAAACAATAATCATGTTCTCTGCAAATACACCCCACAAGACAATGCATTTGCTATGGATGGGTTTACACACTTCAGTTGCCTAATTTATCCCATGTCCCAAGTGTACCTTAGTAATCTGCAGTGAGCTGATACAGTGACCAACTTTTCATTGTGCAACGAAATAACAGGTTACTACATCTGCCTGGGGGAAAGGATTCTGCAAGATGTACCTGCATGAATAATGCTGATTTGCTTTCTGATAAAAAACATTGCACCAGCATTATCTGAAGAGCCAAGTTGGGGATGAGGCCATGGGAGTTCACCAAGTATAAACTGAAGATGCTCTTGCAATTTTATTGACTGGGTTTGCCTGCCTTTACTTCTTCCTTTCTGTGTGGTGTAACAAATGCTCTCATGACCTGTACTGGTCACAGCCTTCACAAGAACATGGACTGCAATCAGTCCAACTTCTTTGGGGTTAAAGTCAATAATTCTCCAGTTTGCAGATCCCCAAAGCAGGCATGCCACACACACCCTGTGGTCCACTAAAGCCACTTTTTAGACATGAAATTCACTAGGGCAGAGTCACAGAAACTCATTTGCTCTTTTTTTTTTTTTTTTTTTTTCTGGCAGGTGCCCAGACAAACATGAAGGTCAGCTTTTGATTCCCCAAGCTGCTGACTGGTTTTTATCACAGACTGGACGGGACTGGTGGGACAACTCAAGGCTCACACTCAGCAGGGCTGGATGGGGGCTCTGTTGCACCCCAAATGACAGTGGGAATTTCCATCACAGAATCACAGAATCAAAAGGTTGGAAAAGACCTTTGAAGAACATCAAGTCCAACCATTCCCATCCTATGCTAAACCATATGCCTAAGTACCTCATCAACCCTTTTTTTGAACACATCCAGGGAAGGTGACTCAACCCCCTCCCTGGGCAGCTTGTTCCAGGCCCTGACAACTCTTTCAGTAAAAGTTTTTTCCTAATATCCAATCTAAACCTGCCCTGGCACAGCTTTGTGCCATTTCCCCTTGTCCTATCTTCTGTCACCTGGCTGAAGAGACCATCACCCACCTCCCTACAACCTCCCTTCAGGTAGTTGTAGGTGGTGATAAGGTCTCCCCTCAGCCTTCTCTTCTCCAGGCTAAACATCCCCAGCTCCCTCAGCCGCTCCTCATATGATTTGCTCACCAGCCTGGTTGCCCTTCTCTGCACTTGCTCAAGGACCTCAATGTCCTTTTTATGGTCGGGAGCCCAGAACTGGACACAGTACTTGAGGTGTGGCCTCACCAGTGCCAAGTACAGAGGCACAATTACCTCGCTAGACCTACTGGCCACACTGTTCTTGATACAAGCCAAGATGCCATTGGCCTTCTTGGCCACCCGGGCACACCCCTGGCTCATATTCAGCTTGCAGTCAACCAACACCCCCAGGTCCTTCTCTTCCATCTCGGTGTCCCCTGTGGTCCGCTTTCCCCTTCAGCTGGGAAGCTCCAGGGTGCATGACCAGCTCTTGAACTGCCCAGGAGCTGTGGTTTGGCCCCACCATTCTTCATTACCTGTCCATTTAGACCTTCAAGGCCAGCTCGTGTTCTGGGCAGCCGCTGTCAAAGGAACTATGTAGCTAATATTTAACTACAAATATGTCTATCAGAATCTCAGATATGTTTTCTTCCTTTTAAATTGTCTATATGAGAGAAACCAGGACTTAATAAAAAGAGAGAGAGAGAGAGTTCAGTGCTTTCTCAGTATTCCAGTCTTGCCAGTTTTTTTATTCAAATCAGTGAAATCAGTCGGGAAATGTACGCGTGGAACTAGGCACAGCTGCAGCGTTGGCTGGATCGGGCCACTCCAGGGCCGAGAGATTATTTTGATTTTCTCATGGCAAGTGTGGAATCTTACGCACCATTTCTGAGAGAGCTGTAAAAAGGAAACAAATTTTCAAGTAATTAGATTTAAAATGCACTTCTCTATCATTTTCAGGCTAAAAATTACAAGTGAACTCACACCAACATCGTGTTGTCAATTTGGCATCTTAACATGTGTTTTTACTATTTACAAAAGCCTTTTCTGTTCACCTTTTAGAAATCTTCTCTTGATTCCATTTCCTTTTCTAATTACAATCCCATTTCCTTAGTAAGTCCTTGAAAAAGCTTCCCCCATGCCTCTAATCATCTCTCCAGTTATAATCTTCAAAATTGTGTTCCATTCAGTTTTCAATTTGGCAGTGCCCAAAGACAGATCTCCATGTGGTTAACAACCTTTTATTTGCTGCCAGTTAGGGCTGAGGTTTTTGCTTCTTCTCTTTTTGGGCTTCAGTGATGTACTTGATGCTGTTGAATACATCCTTCTTCAGCACACTTTTGTTATGCAGGTGTTTGCTCCTTGGTCTTTTGGGTAGGGTTTTTTTTGTTTTTCTTGGGTGCAAATTTATCCTTTCTGGCGTCCTATATTCCAGCCTTTTCTCTTTATTTCCTTTATATTTCTTCAAGGCACAAAGAATATTTTATTTTAGCCTTGATCCAAATACAAGAAAATACTTCTCAGGACTGAAATTTCTGCTGAAAATCAGGGTAGCAACACAAAAATTAACTAAGCTATGCTGACTTAGATCTACAAAGGGCTCTGGCCCCATTAATAGCAGAAAGACACACTTGGCTTCCTGCTACATTTAAAAGGAAAGTTCCTGTCCAGTCTCCCCTAGGAAGTCATAGAACCGGTGCCAGGGCTGTCTCCTGAACTGTCCTGCATGGTGGTCCTCTCTCTTCGAGCACACAAGCAGAACCAGGAGCCTACCGCAGATACGTGCATTCCCCATGGCAGCAGGATACCCACCAGGTAGCATGACACGCAAAGCATGACGATGAGTGAGTCCTTCTGCAGGGCTTACCTGTAGCTTTAGAGGAAAATGCCAGGCCATAATGGAAATAAGAAGGGGCAGAGCTTTCTGCAAGGATCTAGGAAGAGAATTTCTCCCTTTCTCCCACCTAATCAAACTGTAATTTTACGTGGTACATCTCTACCCAGTCAGTTTCTAAGTATGTTATGTCAGTTTCAGAGAAATTAAAAAAAAAAAAAAAGAAAAAAGAGAATGATGGACAGAAAATTAACTGCCTCCTTTCTCTGGTCACTTGGAACAAAACACAAAGACGATTTTTTGCATTTATTTCCCCTGGAAAGACAGGCATTTCTGTGCTGGCTTTTTAAGGAGCCAGACACAGAATCCAGAGCAGGGCACAGCCGCTCCCTAAATGCTTCAGACCGTAACATCTGTGGAGCAGTTCAGCTCCCTGGCTGCTGGCCATGAAGTCGTAGCTCTGTCCAAGTCCATCCTATCACATGTGGAGTAACCTGCTCGGGTCCAGTGCTAGATAAGTGTGCCTGCTGTTGTCATGTAATGCTCCTGCCTACACAGTGCCTAAAGCCCCGTCGGCAATATGCAGATGATCTTGTCCCAGGGGACAAAAGGCACTATCAAACATTTGCTATTTTATATGTATAAATACATTTGACAACTTTAGAACTGTGTGAGCAAGTAAGTGTCTGAAGTAGAGGGCAAATACATAGCAATTTTCTCTCCTTGAGTATCTTCCCGTGGGAGGGAACTTTTTGAGAGGCTGTGTTCATTTTCCTGTGACTACGGAGAACAATAGCAACCAGAATGATCTTTACAGAGCCCCCACCTCCTTCATGGCTTTAGTTAGCATGCAGAGAGCTGCTCTGTGGACAGGAGAAAGACACACATAAAGACTCCAACGGAGGCTCTCATGTTCCTCTTCCAAAATTACTGTTTCGACCCTGCAAGGTACATCACAGTAGCCAGGCAGGTGCTAAATACAGCCTTTTCATCATCAAGGACACACAGACCCACACAGAATGACACAGAATCACCTGGGTTGGAAGAGACCCTTGAGTCCAACCGCAGCCTAAACCCGCCTAGACCACCTCTAGATCATGTCCTTAAGCACTTAACCTACACGCCTTTTAAATACCTCCAGGGGTGGTGACTCCACCACCTCCTTGGTCAGCCTGTTACAATGCTCAACAACCCTTTCACTAAAGAAATTCTTCCTGATATCTAACTTTAATCTGCCCTGGTGCAATTTTAAGCTATTCCCTCTAGTCTCACCGCTTGTCACCAGAGAGAAGAGACCAACCCTGACATCTCCTCCTTGCAGGTAATTGCAGAGAGCAATAAGGTCTCCCCTCAGCCTCCCTTTCTCAAGACTAAAAAGCCCCAGCTCCCTCAGACATTCCTCACAGGACTTGTTCTCCAGGTTTGCCTCTGCCTCCCCTCCATCACTGGATTGTCCGTTTTTAATTTTCAGGTGGGGGCTGGAATATCTCCTTCTTGAATTGCAAATAAGAGTTACAAGGTTTGTCTGCCACATTCAGAAGAAAAGAGAACCGAGGTATATGTTGACATCTTCTCACTGCTTTGTGGCACCTTTGTACCTGATGTACCTGATGTACCTGTGCATGCAGATTAAGAGACAAAGATCCATTTTATCACTGCACTATTTTTCACAGTGACACATGTTTTCAGAGATCCCAGTATTGGAGCAAGAAATGTTAGTGTTTATGTGTGTGAGGAATTGATGTGTCCACTTCCCTCTTGTGGAAAAAGGCATGAAAATATGTCATTCTGATGAGATCCACTTTGGTCAAAGGAGCGTGACTATATGCACTGAGGTTTAATCTAGCATCTCATGTAGGTGAAACTACTTTTAAAAGGTAGGGCATCATTAAAACACATGAAGAAACTGAAAACTACACAGAAAGAAATGGAAATTAACCCATCTCCTGCAACACAATAGCCCTGAAATTTGCCTACCATTGTTCGTAGGCATTGTCAGGAAATAGCACATAGGGTGTGCTACTTCCATTTAATTATACAAAACAGAAGAGTAATATAGGTAAGCAAAATAAATAGGAACACAGACACAACTCTGTATACATGTGTATGTACATACACACTAGATCGCTCATACACAAAGCTCTATGTACAACAGCAGCTCAGGATTTCTATTGAGTTACTGAATGCTTCCCCACACTGCTATATCATCTCCACATGAAAAGTTTTCTTAGCTTCAACAAGCACCTCATGATAAGTTCACCTTTTTTCTCCCTCTTTGATTATAAATCACAAGTTGCACCCAAAGTAAACGTGCAATGCCTATATGAAAAGCTGTGGCCATTCTTACTTGCTGTAATTTAGAGAAAAAGCAATATTACTAAAAAAATTATTCTTCTGTTTGCTGGCCATGATACAGAGTGCTTTTCTGCATTATCAATCAGGAGTGAATCAGGAAAGTACCTCCTCTGTTTTCTTGTCTTCTCTGTAAATCAGAAACAATGCCACTAAAACTGGGAGGTTAAAAGCTGCCTGACAAAAGAGCAAAATCCACTGATTTGAAGGCAAAACACCAATGACTGCAGGCATTTCAAGGCTGAAGGAGACATTCACAGACACTGGGAAAATTCTGTGCTCTTTCCCACCCACAAAATGCAGAAACTTTCCTTTCTGGGTTTATTTTCCCCCACTATTTTACCTAAGCTGTCACTTCTGTTAAACTGTTCATTGTGAAAGTTAAGCTGTCTCTAGAGATGCATCCAGACTGCTGCCTTCTACAAGTTTCCCAAAGATAAAAAGAAAGCTATGGGTACGGATTACTAATGCCTTCCCACCTCACAACAGTTGTTCCAAAACACAAAAGGCCACCCGAGTTGCTTTTAGTTATGTCCTTGCCATTTCTCAAGGACCCAGCGTTTAACTTTGTTGGATTTCAGCCCAGCACAGATCAACATAAAAATCCCCACCATTTCTCTCAAAGTTTCCCTCAAAACTGCCCTTTCTTGAAGCGTAGCTTGATCTCTTTGTTCTACCAGCTCTTTCTTCTTGCAGAACATCAAGTCCATTTTTGCAAACCTGCTCACTCCAGATTTCCTGATCACAGATGGAGTCCAGGGAAGCTTATCTTCTATCACCAAGATCATCAATGTTTTGATACCCTTATGTCCAGTGTAAACCTGAAAAACACATTTGCTCTTCCTACTAATAATAATCTCATTAACAGGCATAATTATAGCAGTATGTGCATAGCCACTGTGTCAGAGCTTATCATGAGATGGATCTTTTCTAAGACTATTGAAAAGAGTTTGTCTCTACCTCTTTCACTTTATCTCTTAAGCTCCTAGGCTAGGTAAGAAATGCTACTCCCAACCAGAGCCCTCCACAGCATTTTACAGTCCAAACCTGTCAAGAATCAATTGCCTTGGATTTTTTTTGTCCTTCCAAACAAAAAAAAACCCCAAACCACCACCACCAACAACAAATAAAAAACAAACCCAAATAAACAAACAAAACCCAAAACCAAGCAAACAAAACAAAACAAAACAAAAACCCATAGAAAAAAAAAGAAAGCAACTACTTAAAGTGCAACACATGCATCCACAGTTGCCAATCAGTATCTGAGCTAGCTATTCTTTAGTCCATGCTGCTTTGAGACATCCCATAGTTTTACCCTCTCTCTGTCTTTCTCAGGTCCTTTCCATTGATGTTGTCTGGCTCATGAGCTCCTTGTTTACTTGCTTTTAAGATTTGGTGTCCATGTCTTCCCACCAAGGGAAGAAGGCGCGATGCCTCCTCTTTGTCCAACAGATCCGTGCTTGCTCAGTAATTGCCTCATCAGAGAGAGGAGTAACTCCTCATGACAGCAGTCTTTTGTGCCATTAAGTGTATTTCCATTAAATGCAGTCTAGCTGTCTTGGATTGCAAAGATTTCGTTCCTGCCATTTGTTAATACAGTACATTCTCTGTTTGATTTTTTTTTAACAGCAGTTAGACATCCCTCACTTTAACGTCATTGACTACACCGTTTGACAGTCTTAATCTAAGTTTGCTGCTGAACATGTTTCAGTATCCAGAGGACAGCTCTGGAATTAAACGATTTTTAAATGAGATATGAGTGGAACTTACCAGATTGTTTAAGCAGTCTTTCCACACCGCTATTAGACTGTGACTATCCTGAATCAAAAGTAATGTGCTTAAAACTCCTTTAGAAAATGTTTAAATTGTTAATAATCAAATTGTGGTCCATTATCTGATATAATCGTGGGCTGTGTGCTATGGAAAATGCCATCTTTACATGTGAGATCACACATTCAACAGATGACTTTTGCAGCAATGTTATTTCTGGATTTCAGGAATAATGGCTTGAAAAAGTGATTTTTTTTTTTTTACAGTAAATATAAATAAATTTCTTTCAAACATAAAGAAACTTATTTCAGCTGTGGAGCATGACTCTTAAATTTCTGGAATTACCATCATTGTTTTATTAAATTTCCTTGCAATTCTGAAATTAACTCCTCTCTCCTCTCCTTCCCCCTTTCCCCCCATTCTTTGACTATTTTGCCCGTACTGATCTGTGTTTAATGTTTATAAATATCATACAATACATTTTGCACTTTCCTCATACTCAGGTGTCATGAATGCATTCTGCTTATCAGCACTGGATTCAAAGTTTTGGGAAGCTGTTCAGCATGCTCAGAAAATACGCTCTGTATTATATAAAATGCTCTTTTAAAAACTGTTTAAGGACGAGTAAGGGCTGTCCTGTTAGGCAGACTCATAGCTTCTATCACCTTCTGCAATATTTTTATCTACTATTTTGCTTTCTGCAGTGACAGGTCTCCACAGTGACATCTGTCTAGGAAGAAAAAAAAAATTCTTAACAATTTTTGCATACACACGAGACTCCACATATGTACTACTTCAATTCTGTTGAAAGCTCTGGACAAAATGTCTGCTCTGTGTAAGTCTTTTCCAGATTTATATTTGAATTGTAAATCATACCAGAATTTGCAATATAGTAGATCTGCCTGCAGAACCCTTTACAGCATTTGCCACCAATGGCTTATGATCAGTTCCTGCTAGCACTGGTATTCCATATAAAAACAGTGAACATTTTCTGCATGCATGGACTAAAGACAGAGCCTCAGATTCTTTTTGTGCATGCTGACATGCTGTTCCAGTTAGGTCTCCAGAAGCATATGCCATGGGTCTCCAGTGATCACCATTCCTTGTTAAAAGTGTTGCCCCAAGGCCTTGCTTAGAAGCATCAACTGCCAGCTTTGTTTGGTGCTTATTATCATACACTCTGAGGACAGGTTCCTTCTTTATCAACTATTTGAGATTCAGGAAGTCCCTGTTGTGATTACCAGTCCATGTCCATTATGCATTTTTACACACTAAAGACCTTCAGATGGCAGTTTAAATGTTTTAGAGCTGTTTGAATATAACCCCCCCAACAAAACCTGCCTTCTCTTTAAGTTTCTCTGTGTCTTCTTTATGTATGTATGGGGACCTATCTGCATTCTCTGCTGAGATTTTTTTTCTTCTTTTCTTTCTCTGCTACATTTTCCTATATTGGTTATTTCTTTAACCTTGAACTCACTTTTTTGTCTTCTGCATTTCAACCTCCAAATTTGAATACCTTCAAGGAGTTTACCAGAGTCTCTGATTGCACACAGCTATGGTGAGGCTACAGCTCGAGTGTTGTGTTCAGTTTTGGTCCCCTCACTACAAGAAGGGCATGGAGGTGCTGGAACAGGTCCAAAGAAGGGCAACAAAGCTCATGAATAGTCTTATGAGAACTGAGGTTGTTTAGCCTGGAGAAAAGGCTGAGGGAAGACCTTATCGCTCTCTACAACTACTTGAAAGGAGGTTGTAGGCAGGTGTCAGTCTCTTCTCCCAAGTAACAAGTAAAAGGAGAAGAGGAAATTACCTCAAGTTGTGCCACAGGAGGTTTAGATTGGATGTTAGGACAAACTTCTGCACAGAAAGGGTTGTCAATCATTGGAACAGGCTGCCCAAGGAAGTGGTTGCATCACCATCCCTGGAAGTATTTTGAAGATGTGTAGATGTGGTGCTTAGAGGCATAGTTTAGTAGTGGACTTGGCAGCACTAAGTTAATGGTTGGACTTGATGATCTTAAAGGTCTTTTCCAACCTAAACAACTCTATGATTCTATGATTTTTCTGTTACTTTTATCTTAATCTTCTCCTCATGGTTTCACATAATTTATTTTATATTTTTAGGAAATACTTGAGAATTTAAATGCATTTTCTAAATAACACATTAAACTGGGGCCTTCTAAAATTGCAATGATGGGAGCCTAACCTTTTTTTCTAGAAGACTCTGTCAGAACACAGCTGAAGTATCCAGTGGTCCCCAGAAACCATTTTTTTATACTTCTTACATGCTTTGTTAGTTGCTCAGACTGCCAGCCACAGGGAAATATCCATCTTTCTTTTTCGTAATTATTGTGGAATAAACTAATTTTGGAAGCTCTCTGAAAGTTTCCATTGTATCTAACTTGACCAAATAACCTTTTCTAGTTCTCATTTCAGCTCTAGAGAGAGATTTCTAGGAACATCTATGACAGGAAAATTTATTCAGTCATTCTTACTCGGGTTTTTTTGTTGGCTTTGATGACATTAAAAACTCCTTCTCCTCCTTCTTCTCCTTCTCCTTCTCCTTCTCCTTCTCCTTCTCCTTCTCCTTCTCCTTCTCCTTCTCCTTCTCCTTCTTTTCCTTCCATATCTGGCTCCATATTCTGAGTTGATGATTAGTAAAGGACTCTGTGAGAGAGCTTGTAATATACAAGACACTCATATGGTAGGTGAGCAACTGTTACACAGAAGGGCTTGAAAAGGAGAAAGAGAGAGCTCCGCATCTCTCTTTGGCTGCTAATCAACGAACAGATGTGACATTTCAGCCTTACATGCAGAAGCAGCTTCAGGGTTTGCTCTTTTAATGAAATAGTTGCCTGGAGATTCTTTTGCACTGCTCTGAATTTCTGAGAAGACACAGCTAGCTGCAGCATTTTTTATCCTCTGCTTTGGAGTTTGCATTGTATGTTTGTTGTCCTTGAGTCTTGGTGGTACAGAGAAGCCTGTATTTCAGAGAGGAACAGGCAAAAAGTGTCTCTCCTTTATTCCAAGCCAATGATATTAATGTACATAATAATCTAATGAAAAATAATTTTAATATGCAAATAAGTCATTATATCTTTAACTGAACTGTAACTCCAGAAGATAAAAAGAAGTATTTGTTGGCTTAACGAACAACTCTATTAATAAATGGTGTTCTGTTTCAGGGTTATGACCTTTCTTGATTGCTCCTCCATAGTGAAACATAACCTTATTGATTTGAATTTGTAAAACACCTGAGTAACTGTACCGTGACTCACGGGGGACCATGAAATCACTCTGTGACCTTCCAAGTCTCTCACAAGTACCAGGAACAATAATTTCTAGTAGAAAATATTTCAAAATAGGCAGAGCAATAGTTTTAAAGTACCATTTTGCAACATCCAGAATGAAAGACTGTGGGTGAAAATGGAGATACAAAAGGCTTTGGATGCTAGTAAGCTACATAGTAAATCTGTCAGCTTATGTTGCTGAATGATGAATTATTCTTCAACCTGTGCCTGTCAGTTCCTTCTGTTTTTTCTTCCATCCCTCTACATGTTGTGAGTTGCTTTTACTTTTCATTTGAAGTATGTCTTACTGGGCAGTAAACAATAAACTGTAACCCCATATATTTTGCTTTTTATTTTGAAACTTCAGCTGGTCAAAAATATTGGGTGAAAAATAATTTTCTTTAAAGAATGAGTTTTTGTCAGAAAATGCTTTTTCATGGGAAAATGTAACTTAATTACTTTTTCTTTTCATTTTTTCAGTGGCGAGGTCTACGAAGAAAGTAAGTTAAGTTTCAATTTACATTTCCTGTTTTGCTTCAGCTTTAAATTTTTGTTTACTTTACTTTTAAATGTCATGCAAAGTACTTTGTGTATTTTTTTTCAGCCAATTTTGTCTAAACAGTAAGAGGTGGTGTGAAAATGGCTGTGGCAGAGTGTCTAGTTCTATTCAAACTCTGCTTCCATTGAACGGTTGCTTTACCTCCATTCACTGATGGTTTTAAACCAGAAGACATAAGATAGACGACTGCTGAGTGCCCAGGAGAAGGCAGACAGCAACTCTCAGGTAGACAAAATCCCTGTGACAATAGAAGAGTAGTAATCTGTGTTCATGTGCAGAGCTGCTGCAGCTGCTCTCCAGCATGGTCAGGTCAGTGCTATGGGCAGCATTGTTTGCACTTTGGGACCACAGTAGGTCTGCTGAGACACCACCTGGGTGAAGTTGTTCTGGTTAGCTAAATTCGTATACTTAATGCAGGTAAAGGAAAAAGACTGTGAGTCAGTACCTCCATTAACAACTTACATTCTTTCTTCAATAGGAAAGCTAAAATTCATGTGTCTTTGCATGTCCTGTTCCTACAACATGAGGTGACTAATTTACCAATGCAATGTAATAGCATCCTTCTTCCTTTCCTTCCTTTATCCCATCATACTAGGATCCACATGCCACAGTTAATCCAGTGGTATTTTATTGCACAAGTATCTTGAAAGCAATGAGATGGTTCTTCTACTGTTGGACACACATTTACAGTCTCCATTTGACCATCTTCTATTCCTCTCCCTCTACAAGGCAAAGCTCTCATTCATGCTAATGTGAGGCACATTTCAATGCTAATTAAAGGGAGCATTAACCAGTGTCTATATTTGACAGTACTAATCACATCCATCACGTACACATGTGACAGTGCTATCAGTATCAGGAATCAGACACTCTCTTTAGTATACCTCTTACATCTTTTTAGTCAAAAAAAAAAAAAGGTTCTTTTCACTGACAGCTTCCTGCTCTGATAGTACACTCTCTCAGATCCTTGAAGAAGAGTCATCTCTTCTACTCCAATTTTTATAACCTACAATTTTGGCTATTAATAAGCACGTTGTATTTCTAACTATACTTTAGAAACTAAACTGCGACACAACAGAGTCATTGCTTTACTTGTTCTACCAGTTGCTAGCCCTTTAAACAACAACTTTTATTTAGCACAAAGCACCAACAGTTACTAGATATATTGGGGCCAATGTCGATAGTCTCAGTTAAAATACAAAGACCCATTCACAGAGCAGAGAAAATATGATTCAAGCCAAGAGAGCAAGGCTTTATTTGGTGGCCTTGTAAATTCTTTTATTTAGTAGGTTTTCTACAAGTTTTTCCCATATAGAAAAACATGACTTGGCCAAGCTTACTGCAGCAGAAAATTATCAGAAAGAGGGATTGGGAAGAAAAACACAAATTCCAAGACACCCCAGGAATACAGCACTGAGCCTCTGTGACTTGATCATGATTCCTGGATGCTGGCAAAAGACCAGTAGGACATATTAAATAGCAATAGAGAAAGAAGTGTTGCTTCTACATAGACCAAAGTCTTAAGCAGTCCAGAGCAATAGAGGCTTAGACAGTCAGGAAGCCCAGCTGTCTAACAGCACACTTTTCTGTGAGAAACGTAAGGGGGCATGCCTGATTCCAGCCAAGTTTGACAAAAAGGCTGCAACAAAAAGATTTAAATTCTTAAAAATTTGGGAAATTCAGAAGTAGGAAAAAAAAAAAAAAAGAGGTCATAGTCACCCTTCTGCTGATGCAGAACAGGCAGATCTTGTCCATATTTTTTGTCTCATCTGGCAGCACCCTGCAGGGAAGCAGGAAATCCCCGTGCGCAATGCTGCAGCCCAGCCACTGGAGCTGCCAAATCCTGCACAGTCTCAAGAGTGTGGGAGTGGATATGGGATAGAAATTGAGGTCGTGTGGATGTCTGGATGGGAGAGACTGCTTAAGACCATAGGAGGGAGGCAAGGAGCTGAAGGGCACTTGGAAGATGCTGGGAGGACCTAAAACACTGATTGCAGTAAAAGTGGCAGAAGGGGCACAGGAAGGACAGACAGGGATATCGCAAGGAGAGAGTAAGCATGAGTTGTTGAGTACAAATCCACAAGGACCCTCATCTTGATTAGCACCACAATCACGGAAACACTTGTTTTAACGTGATAAGGAAAGGAGGTGAGATAGGCAGCTACATGCTCTGAAATGATGGCTCAGGCTGAGTCCTCTTATCGAGCAAATGCTCAGAAGAGTATAATTAGCTTCATTCAGCTTCAGTCATAGGGAAATCATAAGCTTGCCCCAGCTGGAACCAAGAGCTTTTGGACTTTGAAAGTCCACTTCCCTGCTACAGGCAAGAATTCAAACTCAAGAGCAAGAATCTGTGAAGGAATCCAGAAGACTGTTCATGCCAAAGAAATGCAATGGGTTGGCCAGAGGTGAAACAGGGATACAAGAAATTCTGGAGCTTCGGCTTCCTCCAAACCTATGCCATACCAATGATCCCTGAATTATTGGTTCCCAGTACCCATCAAATAGCTTTTCATTGAGGATTAGACTTTGTGTAAGAATGAAAAACACTTTCAAAAAAATGCACTCAAAGGATGAGTGAGTTCCATTTTCTTCCAGTCCTGGGGCAGAGGCCCACTTAGTTCCCAGGAGCAGGTACGGTTAACCTTTGTAGCAGGCTGACACAGTCAATAACACAACCAATAAGCTACTGTCAGAACTGAATTTAGTGCTCAAGGGTGCCACATTGACCTGAAAACTTTCACCTTTGGGGACCCCTAATCCTGCTACTGCACCATGGCTTCTGCTTTCAGCAATCTGTCCTGCCTGTGTCTCCAATATTCCTGCTACCAGTGCATAGGTGGCTCCTATGCTCACGAAGCAGTATCTGGGGGAAGCAGCACAGCTGGCATCAGTTTTGGCTCTTCTCTAAATACTGTATTTTAATGTGCAGGAGTTCAGTTGATGCTGCAGGAGCAGCTGAGCCATACCTCCAAGAGGAATAGGGCAGACTCATACAGATGAAAACAGCTATGGTGTCCTGGGGTGAATCATTTCATGCATCTATTTTAAATCAAACTGTTGCAAGTTACATGACACTTTCCCTGACATCTGGTCAACTTTTCCTCTATTTACATCATCTCCAAATTTTGTCTACAGTGCAGAAGTCTGAATTTCCATTAAGCTGTAGTTGCTTTAACATGGCTTTTCAGCGTTTTTTGTAAAATGGAAGGGAAGTACCGCAGCTCAGCACAGCAGGGCATCTGCAGGCAAAGTCCATCATATTTATTTAAACTGCAGCTTTCTAGCCATCTATCCAGAAAGGAAACTGTGTAGAAGGCACAACTTAAAGACTCAGTAAAGATGTTTCCTTCCATCTTGACTCATCAGTTGACACATTCCATATGCTCTGTTTTGCTTATTATTAATTTAACTAACAATAGAAAATATATTTAATGAATTATGATCCTGTGACAACAAATTAGCTAGACTAGTATGTATAAAGGTCTCTCTTTAAACTTTAATTAGTTTAACAATGATGTGCCTGCTGCCTCTGTTTGCATTTCAAGAAAACATGCAGCAGCTTAGAAGCTGGATGCTTTGTATTTAACATGGAAAGTGTCTCTCAGTCCAGGCTTATTTATAAGGCAATTTTCTAATAGTGATCTAGATTCAATGGAGACCAATCAGGGATGGAGTTACCCAGGCACACATGAAATGAATATATTAAACTTCCTATCCAGTACCTGACTGCACAAATAAACAGAAAGAAGAGATGGTGGAGATGAAGAGAGGTGATTCTTGAATATAGATTCCCTTCCCCTGAAAATCCTCTCCTCTCCCTGACCCTGGCCCAACACTGGGCAAGATTGTAGCCTGCACCACTACAATACATCCTCATCCTGCCTTCCCTGGAGCACCCTGTGGGCTGCACACGTTGCTGCTTTCATAGGTCTGAGTGCAAGAGGCACCGCTCTTCACACAGCATGTAACAAGCTCCCTGACGGACCCTCTGCCCTCTCCCTGCTCCAAAGATTCCCCACACCTCCTCTCTCCCACTTCATCTCTCAGGCCCATGTCTCTGTGTAGTGCCCCACCCTGCAACACATGCATGCCTTCCCCCCACAGCACACTCTTTCCCTCAAGTCCAAAGGGAGGAGGATGCAACCTGACCTCTCCCACTCTCCCTACTCACCGTTTCCCCATGACAGTTCTTCTCCTGCTCCAGACTCCCTTTGATATGGGCTCTGAGACACTTTTTCTCTCATTTTCCCATTCCTCCCCTGTATGTTTCCCACAACACATCCATGCATCCTCACACTCCCTCTCTCAATCTCCATCTTCCACCTCTGTCCCTGGAGGACATGACCCAGGCCTGACCCTACGAAGGCAGAGGCTTGTTGCGAGAGCATGGGACAAGCCAGAGCACCCTCCTTTTCTGGGCAAGTCCTTCTGCCAGAAGCAGGAGTTATCTGGGCACTACTGCAGAACAGGTGCTCTGTCTGCTGACATGAGCTGTGGTCTATTTTGCTGCCATGCCTTTCAAACAGGCACCTCCTACTCCTACTAACACATGAGAAAATTTCTTCCAAATAAGGCTTGCAGAAGTTTCAGCACCTCAGTTTTATCCATGGCCTAAGAAGAGCCTTGTCCCAACAAATGCAGTTAAGGCCTTCAGTGCTTACAACAACCTAGATGCCAAGACATTAAATACTTAATGTTTTATATTGCCAAAGAGATGTTGGTTGGAATGGGCCTCTGAAGGTCATTAGGTCCAATCCCCTCTTGAAATCAGGACTTTTGCCAATGTTAGATGAAGTACCTTCAACTGTCTACTGCTAATTTGAAGCAAGAGATTTAAGACATTTCTGAAAGACACACACGAAGTACAAGGTGGCACATTATCAGTTGGATGAACAGCCTGTGTTCTCTGTCCATCACAGCTGGTGGCCACCACTCACACTTCACATGATTTCATAACAAAGGCAGAAGTTAACTTCTTGTTCACTGTAAAATATCATAAACAATTTTTGTTTAGTTTAAGTTCTTTGATTACAGCCCAAAATTTCAGAGTCATCAAAGCTTCCTTTTTATTAATCCTCTAAAACAGCAAAGAGTACCAGCTGCTGTTTAATTAACCACACACCAAATCAATAATTTTCTTACCATCATTTTAAAAGTCTCTCACATTTTTCAGGTCTTCAAGGGTGTGATTCATCTGACTGAAATAGTTGTATAGTACTGTTTCAGATGTATAGTGTTTGGCAGTCAGCCGTTTCATCTACCTCTCTCTTCTCCTCACACAGAACTTCAAAAGCTTGAGAGGCATCTTCGCTCACCAGGCAACTGCACTTGGATGACCAAGCACAGAAAGACATTTAAACTGCCACTTGTAACTGTATGGGAAAGCCTAGTTATCTAGGACCTGTTGTGATTTGTTTCTTCTTGTCAGTTCCATTTTCACTATCTCTATGCCAGGATCATGACTATATTAGCTGGGCACCTTCATAAAATGAAACACCACCCCTTGCATATTTTTCCAATGCCTGCCTGCTAGGTAACACCAGAAGGAAGGAGGGAGAATGTATTTTCTGTAGGACCCCAAACTCAAATCAGTTTCATGTGGCAATGGAATAGGTAAGCACTGGAGGGAGACAGGGGTAGGGCTTAAGACATATAGTTAGGGATGCGATGCATGGACAGGAGTTTGAAATTAGTAGAATAGACTATTTCAGTTGGAAGGGTCCTGCAAAGATCATCTGACCAGTTCAGGGCTGACCAAAAGCTAAAGCATGCTGTTAATAGCATTGTACAAAATGCCTCTTTAACACTGACAGGCTTGGGGCATCGACCACCTTTCTAGGAAGCCTGTTCCAGGGTTTGGCTGCCCTCTCAATAAAGAAATGCTTCCTAATGTCCAGTCTGACCCTCCCCTGGCACAGCTCTGAACCGTTCCCAGGGATCCCAGGGAGAAGAGACCAGCACCTCCCCCTCCACTTCCCCTCCTCAGGAAGCTGTAGAAAGCAATAAGATCACTCTCAAGCCCAGAGTTCTCATTCACTCATCACAGGACATTCCTTCCAGCCCTTTCACCAGCTCTATTGCCCTCATCTGGATGCACTCAAGGACCTTCACATCCTTATTAAATTGTGGGGCCCTGAAGTGCACAGTAGTCAAGGTGAGGCCACTATGCTATGTACAGTGGGATAACCACCGTTTTTGACTGCCTGGTTGCATTATGTTTGATACACTTCAGGAACAGTTAGCACATTACCCAGACAAGGGAACAGGAAAGTACTTTGAACAGACAGAACGAAAGAAGATAGGTGCAGGTTAAGAAAATTTGGGACCAGAAATGTTCTTGTCCATGCATGCTGTCTCCTAACACTCTGGAGGAAGAAGTAAGAAGGCATTATCTAGACACCACACTTGGAGACTAACAGTCCACAGTTCAGGTCTCTGCCTCACTGATGAAGCAATCATTGCAAAATTTATCCCCCATGTCAAAGCCTGGGATAACGTCTAGGAACATCTTTCCACATGTCAGTAGTGTCACCACCATCTTTTAAGCATGTGGAAGGTTCCTGGCACCTGGTAAGCACCAGCAGAGTGTCTGCTAAAGCCTGAAATTCATCAGAGCCACTGGAAAATAAACAGAATGATTCATGCACTTTGCCTACGTCCTAGGGGCTAGAATTTGACTATACAGGGTTTCTGCCTGAAAGCTCATTTTAATTAATAGCATCTTTAATCCTAGTCTTAAAGCAATGTGAAAACAACATCAGAGAACATGGGCCCATCAGTGTCACAGGTAATGGCTACCGTCTGTAGGCCATCGATTCCTTTTGTGGACATAAAATCTACAAGTCCAACAACCCAGATGTGGGACTCCCAAAAGTGATACTTTACCACAAGTAGATGTGAGTGGTTTCTTCATAAACATTTAAAAAATCCATTCACCTTGTGTAGCACATCCTTTTCCATCCATGGACCAAGGACAGTCCCCAGCAGCCCATCTTGGTATGATTTCACCAGGCAACATACACAAAGGATCTTAACTGGACACCCTGGCTTTCTACTTACTAATTCTCTCTCTCTGTTTAATGCCCATCTCCTTGGACCATTGCTCTCACTTTCTTCAGGTGTTTATTATCTGCTTCATGCAGACCTATGCCACAGCACAGCAGGCCTTTGGCATCCTTAAGGTATGGTACTGATGCTAGTATCACATGTTGTCCACCCCACATGACAGAGGTGCTCAACACCATTTTTGTGGCATGTTGCATCCTCCACAATGTGGCTCCAGTGCCCAGTGTGCCTCATGGGAGGTGAGGGATCACCTGCCCCAAGGGAACAGGGGAAGCATTAGGGAGATAGCAATGGATGGCACTAGGAGAGGTAATAGCAGAGAGGAAACATCACAGGTGGCAGCCATGGGACAGCTTTCAGGACAGCTTCCTTGGATCGGCAAGCTCAGGACAGAGCAACACCCATGCCCCCTTCTTCACCCAGCCAAGAGAGACCTGTCACCCCAGGGAACAGCAACCAAGTGAAAGAGCAGAGAGAGAGACAGGTCAAGTGGAAATAAAAAGGAATTTACAGCATAACACATTAGAAAGAGGAGAGCCACTGCAGAAAGGTGTGTGAGTGGGCTGATTTCATCATTTTAAGGCCATTTTAGGTGCAATGTGGCTCAGCATCTGCCCCACCACTCCCAGTAGGAGGTCTCTCCCAGGCATAGCAGCAGGGACACTTGAGAGAGGAATGAGAGTGCAGGCACCTACTCTGAGGAGGGTACCTAATCTAATTTCAGCCCAGATGACTCTCAGCCAGAATCACTAGCTGAATTCCCTGAGCCCTGGCAACATAAGAATGCTACAGCAGGATATTGTATAGGTGCTTAGTGGCCCCTAAAAGCGGGAGAAAGGGCTGTTTTGTCTGGTTTAGGTGGCTAGGAGTTTATATGAAGGCTGGGAGCTCAGTTTAAATGCTAATTGACTCATAAACAAGCCTGAGTTAAATAAAAGAATCAACTAGCATCAGCTGAGCTAGATCAGTTTAAAAATGAGACCTTTTGTTAATCAGAGGGAGTTTGTACTGGGATAGGCCAGGCATTGCTCCAAAAGCAGCATCAGATTAAACCTCCTACTAGAAAAACACTCATTAAAAAGCAACTTCCATTGAAAAAGATCCCACTTGTCGCTACCAGCCATTGTTAGGTAGTGAAACAGTGACAGATATTTTTGAAGACTATTATGGGGAAATAAATATTTATTTAGCTGTCTAAAGTAATTAATCCCCGCTGTTTGCTTTTTATGTAAGCACATACAAGGCAAGACTGTCTTTGTACTTGAATTTTAGCAGACAAGTCTGTGTAGAGGCTCCCAGGGTTTTTGAAGGCAGTAACAAATTCATGCCTAATACTTTCTGTGCAACTCAGGAATGCCAACCATCAAGCTGCAATAGACTTTTCCTAACCTCATTTGGATGCAGCAAGAATGAGATATATGAAGGGGAAAGGACAGAGAGGAGAAAGGTGAGAATGTAGAGACTCTGAGTGACATGGAAGGCTGCAAGAAGCTGGCACGCTCCTGGCATTGGATCTGCCGAAGGAAATCGCTTTCACAGCGTATCAGCTTGAGAATCGGAAAGAAAGGAAAAAGAATGAAGGGGGATTAAGCTGTAAAAGCACAAGAAAAAGGATCAATAACCATCTTGGATGTATTTTCTGGGAAGCTGGCATGGTTAGCACAAAGATGTTTCTTAGTGAATATGTTGGCATCCCTCCCATTTACAAGTTATACAGCCAAAGTGCAATTAGCACATTCAGTGGAACAATAATTAAACAATACCAAACAGGCAGTCCATAGACTGGTTAAAGCATATGTGAAAAATACAGATATAGACCCTAGCTCAGCTCTCATACAAGAACCTCTCTGCCCTAAGAATTGCTTGAACAAGGTATACCCACACTGTAGCATACGAGCTACAGACGATAACTACATATGAGCTTGATAACATGCAGATTGTTTTTGCTTTTTAAGTTTTAGCAGGTAAATGTCATTGCTACATGTTTAAAATCAGAAGCAATTTTTAAAAAAAGTATCTCAAGTGCTAAGTTCCATATTTCTTTTTCCCCAGAAGTATTTTATTGCAGAGTAAAATGACAGATGCAATTAGATAATGTTGAGCAGATTATAGTTTGAGAATGTTATGCTGTGTTACATATTCACGAGTGAACAATAGCAAAGGGGGGGGGAAGAAGAGATGGGTATCTTTTCTTAGTACCTATTTTTAAAGTTGGACTAAGAAATGTGTCTTTTCTAGGTAGGCAAATATTATGTGGCTTTATGAATTCAGTTGTATTATCTCTTCTCAGTTACATGAGAAAGATTTTCTCACTCAGTTCAGCTTTAAAAATCCCTCTGATATTACTGGAAAAAATTAGAAATGACCAGGATCTGGATTCATGACAACATGACAGTTGGGCTCAGACTCACTGAGCTTATTTTCCATTGAAATCAAGCAGCATTTGCAAGCCTACACACTTTACTTTGCTGACCTATGTCTCAGCTCACCTACAAGCAGTGAAGATACAACCCTTGGACTGTGGACTGTGTACCTGTAAACAAAAATGCAGTACAGGTTAGGAAATTTTATTCCATTAAACTGAGCCCTGCTGGAGACCTCCATCTTCCAGAATCATGAAATAGGGCACGAGCTGATCCTTATTTCTGGTATATATTTCATCTAAGTTTTGTGCTTAAAAAATTAGTTACCTAAATCTGAGTTACTCTAGTCTTTGTATTTAATGGCAAGAAGGACACAACTTCACAGGCTGATTTGCTTTGCCCATCTTGGATCACCTGTTAAGATGATATGCTTCATCTGAAGGAGAAAAACACCTTCTAATTTCTCTCCATTGACTACAAAAGAAGCACAGGATAACTTTTTCAGATCTGAACAGACATCCCTTTGAGATACCTAAGTGAGATGCGCTAAGTCTGATTCTGTGGGAAGAGCACAGAGAAAGCACATTATGCCTTCCCTCCTCCTTTTGTACCCACACAAGAGCCAGACTCTTTCTCTAAAAATTATTTAGGCAGAAGCGCTGTTTTACCCAGTTTTATCCTTCCAGCACCCTGAAGGATCACACAAAGATAGCGGGTCCCTCCCCATCCTTTGCAAAGGAGAACGTGACCCCTCAAGGTCAGCTTTTCCAGGCTCACACAGACACCCAGTGTGATTAGGCAGAAAGAGCAACCCTTTTCTTTCACCAGCCCTAAGAAAACTCTATAATTTCCCTTCCAAAGTATCCACTGTGCCATCACATTGTGCTAGGACTGCCCTAGCAAGTTGAGAGCAAGTTTTTTGCATTGATGGACACACTTCAGGGCAGACCAGAGAACCAGCTCCCTTGGAGATGGTTTTAATCTCATTCTTTCACAGTGAAAGTGCTCTGATTACAGTCTCAGCAGGGCAGCAGAATGCAAGGTCTGCATCCCTACCAGCAATGCACAACTAGACACAAGGCCATGAAACTCACCTGTCCAGGAAACAAATGGAAAGTGCTTCACTAATTAAGTAACACGGCATTCTATCCCTTCCTAGCACAACTCAAGGAAATCACTTCACTCAGACTCGAAACCACAACTTTGAAGTCACTGGACAAAACCATTAATATATTTTGTGATTTCTGTACCTTAACATTCACTTTTTCATTCCCAGAATAGCATGCATTACAAGTAGCCAGTTCCTCACATTTTCTACCACCCCACTTGTGGTGGTTTGACCCTGGCTGGAGGCCAGATGCCCACCAAAGTCGCTCTATCACTCCCCTTTTCAGCTGGACATGGGAGAAAATATATATTGAGAGGCTTAGGAGTCAAGATAAGGAAAGGAAGAGATGACTCTGCAATTAGTGTCATGGGCAAAACAGACTCAACATGGAATAAAAATAAGAAAACCATCTAATTTATGACACTGCACTGCACACCCAGTGACACCAGAGTCAGAAAATGAGAAGCACAACCAGATCTTAATGCACCTTCCTCAACCCCTCCCTTCTCAGCAGGCTCAACTTCAGTCATGATTTCACTCCCTTCTTCCCCCCCACCGTGGCACAGAGAGGGGAAGGGAATAGGGGAATGGGGGTTTCAGTCAGTTCCTCACCGGTTGTTTTCCTTCTTAGCTGGGCAGGGGACAGACAACGTCACAGTCCTCATACCCTTCCCCTGTTCCAGCATGAGGTGCCACCCAAAAAAGCCTTCATGAACTTCTCCAACATGAGTCCTTTCCCACAGAGCTTCAGCTCTTCACCAGCTCTTCTATGGGGTAGAATCACAGAATCATAGAATGTCTCTCAGTCTCTCAGGACCAGACTGCTCCAGCCTGGTCCTCCACGGAGTCACACACACTACCACCATGACCACCCCCCACAAAGCTGTTCCTACATGGATCTCTCATCTCTGTGTCTCTTTCTCTCCATGGGCTGCAAGTGCTGGCAAAGGCTTGCTCCTGTGCGGGTCACAGTGCCTGCTGCATGTCTCCACCTGCTCCAGCATGGGGCCTCTCCACGGGCTGCAGGTGGGGTCTCATGCTTTTCCATGGGCTGTGGGGGGACACGCGCTCTACCATGTGTTTCTCGTCGGGCTGCAGAGACATCTTTCTCTCCATCACCTGGGGCACCTCCTCCCCCCTTCACTGGCCTTGGTGTCGGCACAGTTTCTTAGATTCTCTCACTCCTTTCTCTGGTGGAAAAAAGCAGCTACTAGTGTCTTTTTCTCTTCTTAAATATGATTCCCAGAGGTGCTGTGACCATCACTGATGGGCTCAGCCTTGGTCAACAACGACCCCAGCCTTGAGCCGGCTGGTGTTTGCTCTGTCAGACCTGCAGAGAGCTTCTAGCTGCTTCTTGCAGAAGCCACTCCTGCACCACCCCTCCTCCACCAGAACCCAGCTATGCAAAACTACACCACCCTTTCAATTCTGCCTGTAAAGGAGTGGTGTTTTCACTAGCTGACCAGCCACTCTGCCACCTGACTTAACGTGACAGCCATTCAAATCTGTCACATTTCAGGAGTCATTGGATGTTGCTCTCTGATTAGTAAACAGATGTTATCAACACCCCACAACAGGCAGACACTGCGCAAGGCATCTCGTTTAGAAGAAAGAATGATTTAAATAGATCTTACAGAAATGTTAAGGAATGCTGTGAATATATTCAATATTGAATTCGCTTCAGTGTGGGAACTGAATACTTTGCTACGTCTAAAGAAAAATTACCTGCTATAGTTACTGTGGATTTTATTCCTTATTTAATAGAATTTGACTTTAAAATGACAACCAAAAAGTATTTCATTCCCATACTCAGATTTTATATAAACACTTTATAAGCTCCACTCCACTTGTAATCTGTAAGAGATGCACTTAGCCTTCAAGGAGAAAATCCCAGTTCTGTTTCAGTCCATATGGCAAACCTGCACCAAGACCCTTTTTCCTCTTTAAATTTCCATGTCCTCATCTGCAAAATTCCTGCTACATTTCTTGCTTATTGTTTAATTTCGTCTTCTAAATAATTTGATGAAGCCCCTCAAAATAAGTAAAATTTATTCAGAATAGCCTTTATTTTGACCAGTTTTGATCCCTTTCATCAGGTAATCCTTGATAATGTAATCACTGGGTATAGAAGGTTTCATTTAATAATGAAAGACAAAAATTCTAAAAGAGAGAGACAGAAGGAAGCTACTGGAAGACTGGAGTGATAATAAAAGATGACTACAACCCAAGTTGCATTACTTAGAGATTATTATTGATATTGCAAGAGCTACCATATGCTTTGCAAGCTGTGACAGTCACCCTTGTAGTCACATGGATGAAATGATCAACTGTTTTTTGCATTCAAAGTGATAGGAACAAACCTGATCCAAGTAAGAGAAGCTGCTGTGTAACATAGAGTACAGGGGCAGCATGTGGCTTAATTGCCGGTTTGGGGGAGAAAGGTTGCTTGGTTTGGTTTGGTCTGGTTTGGTTTTCCTTGATTTGGTTCGGATCCTTAGCTGAAGGGTCTGCATGCATCGAGTGCAACATTTATTTCCTGATGCATCACAGAGGAAAAAGCTATGTGAGTTCAGAAAATTGCCATTTCATGAAAACATGCTTATCCATCGTCACACGTTTGACACCATTAATGCTCGTGCTGCACTGTCATGCTCTTCGCACAACAATTACGAGGCTGGTCTGAGTGGCCGACAGGACTAAAGTCAATTGTCCAGGCTGTCCCAGTGGCATTAGAGACTCAATGCTTATATAAAGGTCTTGTCTTCTTATAGTCTGCTACAACCCCTGTGCTGCGTCCTTCAGACATGCTGGGGATGAGGTGGCTGTACCGCTTCCAGATGGGATATTTAATACCATCACAGTGGTCCTTCCTTTGCAATGGCATAGCTACTTCAGGAGGCACCAGAGTGCATCAAGCTTTGGCACACCTGAGTGCACCCTCGACAGACCTTGAAGCATGGATCGAAGGGTATGCCTCAGAAATCTCCCACTGACCTAATTTTGGATTCAGACCTGACAGGATTTTAATCCCCCCTGCAATCACAATGGCTGTGCTCTCAGCAGAAGCAATACACTCTCATTATTGGTGGACCTTCAGCTTCACAGACCATAACAGCATCGATCCTGTCACTGCACATACAGGAAGACCATGCAGGGGAATCTCTGCGTGGACAGTAACTCCTTGTGTTCCCTGTCAGTCCCAGGCAAACGAGACAGATACTGTTTCCTCTAGGACTTCTGGTCCAGTGTCTCCTCTCTAAAAGGAAGAATTATTTTGTGGAGGGCACAGGGAAAGGAGGTAAAAAGTCGAGATATGCACAGGTCTGTGGTCTGACCCCCAATTTTATAACATTTGCAGGAAACACGCTTCTAAGACAACAGATGAAGTGCTGGGCTTCACTCATTCTTTCCTCACCTGCTGGATCTTGTCATAGCTGAAATCAGGGGCAGCTCAGAGGGACTCCTTGTTCCATCTCCATTGCAAAGAGTGAGGCCTTGGGTAACTGGATATTTCTGCACTAAATCTGATTTCACAGCAATAGGAATGGGTCAGCCCTCTTCAAAGCAACATATCGTATCTATTTTGGGAACATAAAGCGAGGGAGACTTTATTTAACAGTGGAACTCACACAGGCACATCTTCTATTTACTCCTTTTTTATTTATTTACTCCTCCTACATGAGGTCATTGAAACTAGGAGGAACTTTACAAATCATTTCAGTTTTCACCATTACTGATTAATCATTAAACAGGAGTTGGAACTTCATATAAATAGACCTACATATCAACTGGAGCTTTAAATGAGATTATATCAATGCAGTAGAAGTAGAAAAACGTTTTTTCTTAGCGTCCCTCAGTTTAGTCTGAGAAAGAAGCACCAATGTTTTCCTTCTGTTTATACAGTTTTCCTATGTGATTCCCATGCACCAGCACTATTTTGCAGCACAGGAAAGGATGTGCATCTGAAGTATTTTGACTTGATTTTTCTTATTTTTATTAAATCACAAAAACTTTCACCAAATTTAGAGGGTTTTATTTTTTCCTAAATGTTTTGTTTACTCTTGGATGTAGTCTGAATTTAGGTGCAAGGAGGACCTGACAGAGTCCCTTTATATTACCTACATCTTCAACCAGCAAGAGAGCTGAGACAAAAAGTAGGCCAACTGTTTTTCTTAAGGTATAACTGTTCTTTTTGTCAAGCATGATCCAGTGTGGAAGTTTCATTTAAATGTGACCTGCAAAGCAAAAATGAAAAGCAAGCACAAACTTCTGCACTGAATACCTCCAGGCTGTGAGGTGCAAGAAAATCCAGAACAGAAACAGCTGTAATATTCTATTGCGGGGTGGGGGGGAGGGAAGATTCCTGGCATTAAACATCCCAACTTACTGTAGAGACCCCAGAATTCATCCTGTGTTGACTACCTCAGTTGAAATGAGAATTTGTGGAATCACTCTCTGAATGTCCACACTGTCACATGCTGCGATATTTTTTTTTTCAGTGAACTAAACACAAAAGAAAAAGGTATTCAAAGTTCTTCAAAAAATATCTGTGATGAATGCCTTTTCTGCCTAGTCTAATGTGTGGCCTGGGAAACCCTGGGAGATCCTAGACTATATGTGAAAAGTGTGTGAGGGAGAAGTGAGTAAAGCAAGACTGGTGTCAGTACATTAAAATCCAGTATCCAAAGTCTGTATCTCATGCAGGAAATGTATAGAAGCATCTCAGTAGAAACAGATCATAAAAGCTTTGGTCCAGTTTCTGCAGGTGCCAGCACTCGGTGCCCAGTCTATAATGCTGAAGCTGGAGCAAAATTGTCCATATCAGAATGGAGAAACTTCTCCCATTCCTGGGGGAAAAAAAAGCAAGCAGAATTGAGTAGCAGATGCTGTAGGTAGAAGAGAATTGTGTAGATATTGACAAGTATTGCCTGTTTCAAACAAGGTGGGGGAGTTGGTAAGAGGCTGAAAAGACCCACACTCATTTACAGTGTTGAAGCAATGTTTTAAAACATTGGGAGCAAGACTGGCAAAATTTGGTAATTCAGATTTAGCCCTTTGATAGTTAAATGGAGATAGTCTGTGTAAATGAATTCGACCGCACCTCCCAGGGCTGTAGAAGGAACCACTTTCACCCATGTGATGTGGGGAGAGGAACTAACATCTGTGTCCTTGGGAGCATCAAAGCAAGTGCTTACATAGAGAGCAGTCCCTTTCTCCATTGAAACTTGGGTCTCCCATCCCCCATCCCAAAATCAGAATCTGCAGTGGTACCTCCATGAACATGCCTGTAGTATTCCCACCCATGTGTCATTTGCTGACACTAATTGAAAACAGGGACCTTGACAAAACGGTCTACATTGAGAGAAAGAAAACATTAGTGTCATTGTGATGCTAATAGAGGATGCTATAGTTAGACCCAGAGGAAAGGGAAGGGGGGGTTATGTGTATGCACCTCTTTCGATTCATCCATGGTACTTCCATACATTTTTCATTTATAGAAAAGAAAAATGGTCTTTTTTTTCAAATTACCTTGATAATGCCAAAAAAAAGAAAAAAAAAAGAAATCAAAAAAGAAGTATCAGGCATGTGTTCAAATGTTTCAGGCTTTCCACAGTTAAAAGGAAGCTGAATTTAAACTAAGGAAAAGTACAGGTTTTTTTTTTGTTTCAGCCTGTCCTTGAATCATTCTTTTAAAACACCAGCTCATTATCGTCAAAGTCCTAATTTTAAGAATATCAGACTCCATGGGGGTTTCATTGCCTCTTTGCTATTCATTTCATGAATGGTCCAGACCTTCATTTTGATCAGCCAGGGACTTCTGGGAGCGCACCTTGAGGTGAAGGTGGACATACATAGCTTTCCCGCTATCGAGTTAGATTCCAAGCTGTCATAGTATATAAGAAGCAATTCCTGGAACAAACTGCCTCAGATATCCATAGGGAATACACATATGTGATTAACCCAACTGGCCACTGGGTGTGACCATTGCACCACACAAAAGCATCTGAGACTTTGCCAAAGACAGGTCTGGAAGTATGGGAGCTAGAAAAAAAAAAAAACCACAAGGCTTTGAGGTGTGAGTAGACAACAGCACTGTCAAATAACTTTCTGTGCATGGTTTTCATGTGCTTACTGAACAACGTGGAACATCTCTCAAAAGCCAGACATAAAGCATTCAAAATCATGATGTAAAAAAATTCGGTGAAAATCACATTAATTACATTACCAGAGTCCTTTATCCTTCTCCAAAGGAAAACTGGTAAGTCCCTTAAAGCTGCAGGTGTTTGGCTCCCTGTCACTCGAAACCACATTAATAGAATAAGCACATTCACAGTCAGAATGGCTTAACTAGGCAGTGTCCATTAGCTCTCAGTTACCTACCTTGCAGCCAAAAGGGTGATATCTGCTGAAAAGAAGAGGAAAAATAAAGTCTAAGATGGATTATTGATAGTTATTTTTCTTCAAATCTGGGTTCTGCAAATATGAGAAAAAATTTTGTCCACAGCAACCCAGCCCCATCTGTGGCATTATGTAGCTTATACCAGCCCACTTCAAAATATTTCCCAATTTTATGTGCTAATTTATAGCATTTCTACAATAGGAAAGCCCCTAAAATTCTCTTTTACATGACCTATATAGTCTTTCATATTCTCAGTGCAGATACAGATGTACACACCAATTTGCAAGGTCTGTTTTCCTGACCACACTCAGGTTCAGTAGCGAAACGTTTGCATATTCCCTTGAGTCAGGTTGAAGTTCAGTAGTACCAGACCCTGATCAAAGAGTCAATGGTAGAATAACATCACCTTGATCTCTGAAAAACCTGTCAGTCCTGAGATTGCTCGAGCTTACATTGGTTACAACTACCTCGACAGGCAATAACTGAACAAAAAATCGCCGAGAGTGTAACTGCTCTTTGCCTTTCCTTCATCCTTGGGTTAATACCCAGTGCCCTGATCAGTGGGTATCAACCACAATGTGTGATACAAGGTCAGTTCTGCCAAAACAGGAGTTTTCCCATGCAGGAGGAATCTGAAGCTGTGCTTGTGGAAACCTTCATTGCATACAAAGCAAGGGTCTGAATTCAGATCTGCCTTTCAGATCATATATGAATGGGCATGCCGCTGCCCAGAAGTGCAGAGTGCATCACTGACTTCTAAAGGGGTCTAAAAATCAGTGTGTGCTGTATTTAAAGGGAAGGGTAAGCAGTAGGAGAAGAAAACCTCAGTTCCACACTTCTCCATACCTTTATTTCTGATTTTTTAAAAGGTATACTTCAGTTAAAAATTAAGCATGACATAATAATAATAATAATAATAATAATAATAATAATAATAATAATAATAATAATAATAATAATTTCTCCATATCTAATGGCTCATGCTGGAAATTATCCACAGTTCTCAGACTCCCTGTGTTTTTACACTAAGTGAGACATCTGGCATCTCCCTGAATTTGTGATGAGCTGCCAATGTTTTAACAAGGGGCATTCAGCAAACACCAACTTTCCCTATACATCCATGCTAAACCTTAAACGGGGATTCTGTGAGTTAAGGGCTATGGAAACTATTCATTTGTTTTCCCATTTAAACAAAAATGCTTTCTCATAACCCTGGGCTAGGAAGGAGCAATTCTACTTGACAAATAAACAGAATGTTCTTGCTGGAAAGCTACAGTTTCTATCCGAAAGCAAAACACACTGGCTATATTGCTAGCACGGTGCACAGCTCAACCCCTGTGCAATTTCAATGTAAAAAGAGAGAAGGTCTTCAGAAAATTCCTCACCCTTGGTGAAATCTACTGTATTCAAAGGCGAGGGGCGGTGTGGGGGGGGAAAGCACTCTTTTCTGAAGAGTCTTCATGGTCTCCAGGCACAATACTCTTTATAAGACAGGAAGATTTAGTAGTATTCAAAAAGGAGAGCAAGCACCCTCAGCAGCGGAGGAAAACACCTACCCATCTTTCAGTTTGGCTCTAAGGGAGTCCTGACAGCACCGTTTCCTCAAGCACCTCCTTCCTGAAGAGCCTCTGTGTGTGTGTGTGTGTGTGTGTGTGTGTGTGTGTGTGTGTGTGTGCGCGCGCACGAGCACATGCAAACAATATAATCAAGAATTTTTGTCACCTCAGAAAACAGGTGACAACAGTTCCTTTTGTCGACCCATAGCATTCAATATACCGGGCTGAGCAGCACCATGCAGTTGTGACCACAGCCTGGGGACACTCCCAGCCACACAAGGCCATCCCCGCTGTGGCGTACAGCTGGGCAGCAGCAGTCGTTCACCCACCACAACTTCAGCTTCACTAATTGTAGTAAGAAGGAAATATGGACAGGACAAAATAAGCACAGTCATACATCTGTCTGAGAGAAGAAACAGGAACCTAAAAAGTGGCATCTGAGGTCCATTCCCTTGTCTGGTGATGCCTTGACCACACCATCGACAGGCTCCTTATGGACAAGGTGCAGAAGGCTTCTCTCCTTCTCCAGCAGCCAGTTTAGGAGTTTTCAAGGAAATTACTTGCTTGAATCCCATTAAATGGGTTTTGTACCTTTTGTGTATCACCACTTATTTAGTACCTTATAAGAAAACTTCTACAATAGGCTGGATTTTAACTGAAAGTAAAAGGTTGTGTGTCTCACCGCCAGCCCTCGGGAGGTGCTCAGAATCTTGATTTCCTTTACCTGTACGTTTCAATCATTTCAACTAACTCATAGGCTACCAGGGTCAAGAGCTTTGAAAAAGGATGCAAAAAGTTGTGCTCAGTGTATTTTCTCTCATCAGAGTTTCCATGGCACGGTATCTAACAGACGTTTGGTAGGATTAATGTGCTAGTGATAAAGCGGTAGCCTAGAGACACGATGATACCGCAATTGTGCCACAGAAAATCAGACTGTATGAAACCAGAGACCTGTTTTTGAGATTTGTGCAGTATTAGAATGGCTGGTGCACAAGCAGTTCTTCAATCTTTGTCTTTGGTAAACTGAGTTTATTTTGACAAATAAACACCCAAAATGGAGGATAAAAAAATCAACTGAAACCCAAGCAAACCCAACCAACCAAGCACAAGCCAGACACACACCTGAAAAACAAAAAAGAAAAAGAAACCCCTCCCAGGCCCTGGTTCTTCCGATCTTTTCCATATCTGTTCCAGTTCTAATTGAGCCATCTTATTTTATACCCTTCACAGGGATCTGATTTTTTTTTGATGTTTTATGGGTGAGTGATAGGAGAGAAAACAGTAATTCCAAAACAAACCTTTCCAAAAATACTTTGTCTCTAGACAATTATTCATAATAAATTTTGAATAGCTGCATGGTAGAATCTATTTAGTACATGCCCTAACTTTTGGGAGAGGAGCTTTTGTGTCACCAGACTTGAATCCTTGGGAGACATCACTGAAATACAGAAGTTTCATATTTCATGATGAAAATTTTGAAATATTCCCAGCTGCACTATTATGTCAGGTCCTTGGAGCAACAATCTGTAACTCCAGGCAGGAACAAGGGAGGCAGAAAATTCTACACCTCACCTTTTTTTCGTATTTGTGCCTGGGTCTTACCCATGAATTAACATTTCAATGCTTGAAAAAATATTGTCTTCCCTACAAAAGGATGGAGATGCTGAGGCAAGTATTAGGATGTTAGCTGTGAGCCAATTAAAAACACAATCCCTTACAGTTAATTTCCATACTGAAAGAAAATGAGTTACCAAATACAAGACTAAATAGCACATAAAAACCCTTTACTATCAGAAGAAAAAGAGAAGGAATCAATAGGCTAATGAATTCACAGATTTGGAGTCAAATTTTCTGCTAGTATAAATCCCATATAATTCTGTGAAGTACTGTCATGAGAGAATTTCACATTGGTGCAAAAGTTTTATTCAACAGACAGAATTTATTCCCATTTCAGTCATCTGCAAGCATATAACAGAAATCAGTTGGAGTGGGATCAAGTCCAAGTATAAGTGGAGGGAAACAAAATTTTGCTATTCTCCACTGCCATAGGAAGCTATTTCAGCCCCTGGTTTTCCTGACATCTGCACATAAGGGATGAGGGATAGTGGAAGCTTGATGGAAAATAATCTTTATCAGGTTTTCATCAGTCTGAGGGGGAAAGAGCATGTCTTGCTGTGGTTGTGCTCCAGCCTCCAGCAAGCTGAATGTTACAGTGTTTTAGGAGAATAGTCTTCTGTAAAACACTGCAGAGCACATCGGGGAAAACAGCGAGTGAATTATATTTGTAGTAGAGGTCCTTTGCTCTTTGCTGCTTTCATTTTGTTTTGAAAAGAAGGAACAGAGGCTTCAGCAATACCTGAGGACCACTAACAGTCTCATACTCCCACTTCACAAAGAATTTAGTCATTCAGATGCTCCGGTTTTGCAATCGCTGCCATCATGAGCTGGCAGATTAGCTGTCTGGTTTCCTTTTAACATGTGTTTCATTTCAGAAGTATCACCACAAGGTCCAGTTTCCAAGATTTCAGTTTCTTTAAAAACACCTTTGTATTTTCATCTTTTCTGTTCATTTGTGGGTTTGGTTTGGGGTTTTTTTTGTAAATTTGTTTTGCCTGTATTTCACGTGTCTAAGCTTCTTTTGTTATACTTCATAGAATCACAGAAGCACAGCATGGTTTGGGTTGGAAAAGACCTCAGAGTCCGTCTAGTTCCACCCCCATGCCATGGGCAGGGACACCCCCCACTAGACCAGGCTGCCCAAAGCCTCATTCAGCCTGGCTTTTCTCAGATAGGACAACCAGAAATGAATGTAACAGCCTAGCTGACAATACAACACTAATATATATACAATGGTTTTACAATTTTTTGTATTATTCTAACGTTTTATCTGGATTTCCAGCTATCACATCTCACTGAGTGGATATTTTGCTGGGCTGTCTGTAGAGATTCCCTGTTCTTTTTTTCCTGGTGATGGTCATGAATCCAGTACTGTCTGTGAGCATTTTAATGTGCACTATCTTGCATTTACCAACCCCGAAATTCATCTGTTTCTCTTCTGATTACCTGCATATTTGTAAGGTGTCTGAATCATTCCTCGTTAATACTAACAGACATTAATGTCTGCAGCATCTCTCAATTTAATCACCTCATCGTTTCAGGTCAATTGTTTCAAACAAGTTTCTTAAAAACAAACAAACAAAAAGCCTGAAATCTGAGTGTGCAATTGCTCCTTTTGTTCTCCTCTTCCCTGTTTTTTTTTTCTTTCACCTTTACCTACCCTTCACCTTTGCTCCTTTAGGCTCTAAAAACTTCTCCCAAATGCTCTGTTTCAAAAAACTAAAGGAAGGGAATATTAGCATCACTGGAATAGGTAACACTTGTCTCTTAGTTGTTTGTCAGGTATTTGAATTCAGTGTGTATTAAATAAAAGGAGCGTTTTTCAACAACTTAAAAATGTTTCCCTTCTCAGCTTATGGATCTGCAGTACTTTTGATGTTGTCGTAATGCTATGAGCCCTGAAGACACAGAGTAATTTGAGTCTGATTTAAAACAATAAAACGTGCATTTACATAAAAAAATGTCCAGTTACATTCCAATTCCTACTCATTTGTAATTGAAAAAACTACTGAAAACTTACAGCAAAATCTTTCCCCTTGTTTGGGTTGAAAACTGTGCTATTTAATTGTGATAAAAAAAGGTATATAGTATGTTTTAGGATAGGATGAACAGAAGTCTTATAATCTATTTTTTATTGTGGCCAATGCAATGAAAAGTCACCAAAAAAAAATAATCTTGAGAGATGTGATGGTTGAAAACATTGTTCACTGAACTTGCTAAATTCCATGTAATTTGCACTATCTCCGATTTTAGAGAAACTAGGGGCTTTACGAAAAGAAAAAGCAAATAATTGCCTCCAGCAGGCCAGGCACTTACTGGCACACGCCGAACAACCTAGTCTTTATCTCCAAGTGCACACATCAGGCCACATGGCACTCGATTCATCTACAGCCCCACTGCCTTGCTTGTTCAAATGCCATTATATTTTACTCCAAATGAAAATAGGGTTTGATTTACAATCATAATAATGATCATTTATGCAGCATTTTTCAAGCAGGAATGGCAGATCACAAGATAAACTCAGAACTATTTATATAAGGATTGCTTTGCCAGTATGTAAGCCTACCGAAAAGAAAGGTGATAGCCTTCAAACAACAGCTGGACAAATATTATCCAACATATACATTACCTTAATTAATTTTTACCTTTTTTCTCAACTAATTTATTAGAGTAATTCTTCTTCTTGCAGTAACCAACCAACTGCATAGCTCTGCAAATACTGCTCATGGAATAAATCACTTGATAGATAATGACGATTTTCATAGAAACATTTACTTGGCAAATATTTTTTCTGATAATTGAGGAGCTCAGCTTTAAAACTCATGCAATAACATTGCATAGTCATTCTAGACAAGCATAAAAAATACCTTCAAGTGAAATCATAGGAAGAATTTTACACAGCAGGAAGTAATTACCCAAATGGAAATACAACTATAATGGTGAGATTAACACTTTTACCTGGTGAAAAGTTGTCCATGTTCTTTAATTGTTAGATATGCTCTAAGATCTTGCCTTATATCTCATCAAAAGAATCTTTAACCAGGTCTATATGTACTTCTAAAGAAATTTTCTCTTTTCAAAAGGCTTGGCTTGCTCAAGATTTTAGCTGAACAAATCCCATTAACAGCAACAAGAGTCACTGCTAAATCCCCCATGCCCCAGAATGGAAACAACAGTGTAAGAAATACACAAGTTTGTACTCCTCTGAAAGTGTATAGATGCAAGATAGAAAGGAAACAGCTGCTTCTGTCACAGGCGTGTGATTGTCTTAAAGTATCATGGAGGGAAGGGAAGGGAAGGGAAGGGAAGGGAAGGGAAGGGAAGGGAAGGGAAGGGAAGGGAAGGGAAGGGAAGGGAAGGGAAGGGAAGGGAAGGGAAGGGAAGGGAAGGGAAGGGAAGGGAAGGGAAGGGAAGGGAAGGGAAGGGAAGGGAAGGGAAGGGAAGGGAAGGGAAGGGAAGGGAAGGGAAGGGAAGGGAAGGGAAGGGAAGGGAAGGGAAGGGAAGGGAAGGGAAAAGGTGGATGCACATGAAAAGTAAAACAACAAAACAAAGGTGACCACCAATATCTTGTACCAAATACACCTGCATTTTGTGTTCCAAAGGAATTCTCCAGCCTGCCTGGCCTCATCTTTTTTTCTTTTGATGTTCTTTCTGGAGTTGGCTCTTATCTAAGCAGTTCACGCATCCCTATTGAAATACTCAAAAATGGAGCAAGGTGTGAAGAGGAACAGAAGATTAAGCAGGGCTGCAGAAAATACCCATTTATTCATCTTTCAAAAGCAGTAGAAAGGGAGTCGAGCACATCTTTATTCTTGTGTGAGAGGATGCTATTGTTCATCTTGTTCTAATTATGAAATTTGAACTTAAAAGGAAGAAAGAGAACACCCCTCTGACAGTGCACAGTACATATTTTCCGGAAATAATTCTTATAGAGATATATGTCAACCCTGCATATCCAGGAATGACCCAACAGTCACAAAGCAACACACAGAAGCATTTGATACAATCTACAAAGCTGCACTTCTTGATCTATTTGTGTTCCAGACAGATTAGAGAACTGTGTGGCAGAAGAAGAAAACACAGCTAATCTTTCGTGACTGCTAGACAGTGCTGTAGAAATGTAATTGCAGAATCAGAAACTCCATGAAAAGAATGCCATGCCATTTACCACAATTCAAAATGAATCCAATTATTCCTTAACCACACTAAAGGGCATGTTCCTCAAGCACAAATAAAAAGAAAACTGTAAGAATCAGGTCTCCACTGAAAATCCATGCAATTGGTAGAGTGAATATTTTCTTAAAAAATAAAAATATATCAGGAAAACATTGAAATCCTTTCCACTCCTGCAAGCCACAGGTCTACTAACATTGTCATATCTGCTAGAAAATGCAATCATTCCTATTAGCCTGAAGTCTAAAGGATGGGAAAAGAAGGGCCAGTGTTGTCCAATCATCTTGAGTAAGTCTGAGTTCATTGCCTTCCAAAGGGCTCTTCTGCAACTCTTTGATTCAGATATAAGTGGCACTTTCATCGCTAAGTGCTTGAAATGAGGAGAGATACAAAGGGGCTGAGGATGTTAGCTCAGAGCAAGGTACTTCTCTCTTCTTCTGTCTAGTAATTGAGTGTGACATTGACAGTTTTGTGAGTCTTTCTTGTGCATGTTTGGATTGGAAACAATAACATCTGCAGGTTTTAAAAGCCATGAAGTAAAGTTGTCATTAGCTACTGCACACCCAACAATAACTCAGGACAACTTGCTTGCCTGCTCAAGTATTTCCACAGGCTTTAGATAGGTGGGGAGTTTTCCCCCTTTGTCTTCCTGCCCCCACACCCACAACAGACTGGATTAAGGATTGTAATACCAACTGGGATACATTGGAAGAGTGTAGATGTTCTTATTTGCAGTTGAACGAAAATTAGTTTCTTATTTCTGTTCCCCAACTCGTAGTAGCTTCTCAGTCGCATCCTCTTGTCTAGGGTTAGATCTGTCTTGCTTCTGCACACAGCTGAGAAACACTGTTTATTTGCTCCTTCATTCAGAGCTGTTACGCCATGCTCACGAAGTGTGAGATTCACACAGCTGAATCCTGCTCCAGGTTGGGTCTGTGTAGCTTGCACCTGTGAGCACTGCACCTTCTTTTCCACAACAATTCACATTAACAGAGAGTACAACCCTGGCTTTCATTCTCATGCAGGCAAAAAATCCACAGAGGGGGAGTCTTCTCCAATGAGCCTTCACCTGAGTGTTAGTAACATTCATTGCCTTCCACCGATCATGTTTTCAGGAGAGGAATGGTCGCTAATAAATCCCTCAGTTCTTTTCTGTCTCTGAGTCTGAATATCCTCCTTCAGAAAATCTGAATTGCAAGTCTATTCCGTTAGCCTTAGTTTGGAGTAAATTTCTTCTACTGGGTACATATGATCCATATACCCTTCGTCCATAATCATCTTCTGCGACTCCATTGAATTAGGTCTTTGCCTATCAGCTGCCTGGAGAACACATTTGTATTCCCACAGAATAAGTTGAGAGAAGTTGACTTGTTTTTCAAAAATGAGAGGCTCCATTATTATACAAGCTTTAGACAAAAGTTGCCTGGTAGAGTTGGAGCCACTTTACAGTATGAACAATTTACATTTTATTGTTAAAGGAAAACAACAACACTGCAAAACTGAGAAAGAAGGTCTAAATTTACTCAGTAGAATCCAAATATGGAAGATACTATCTACCTGTGGGTAGACAATGCTGGAACAGAACTGGCTTCCTACTATGATAGTAGGGTTCTTATTATGATATTGGCTTCCTACTATGATATGTGGGTCAAAAATCTTGCACATCCCTTCTCTCCTCTGTGCAGGACTGTAGTCTTCTTCATAGCAGCCAACCCTAGTTTTCCAAGTGAGTTCCCTGCACAGGGCATATTGCAATGTCTGGGCACATTTAGAAGGACCATCAGGTCTCAGAAGAACTACTAACATAAAAAACACCTTACCCAAATTCCAGAGTATTGGGTCTATCTCAGGTCACCCTTCTGACTGTGCAGGGAAAGTACTTGATCACAGTTGTCCAGTAAAAACACTCATGGAGTGATGATGTTTTGCAGTGCTTGTATCTTGTTAGCAAAGGCTCCTTTTATTCCCACAGATATAGCCCAACCCAGCGGAGAGGGATTAGAAATCACTGTGGTACTTTCTGATATTCAAAGTCCATTTTATGCCAGCGTAGAGAAGGTTTTGATAGGAAAATGGATCACTGATAAAGCTGGCTCATCTGTAATAGGCATCACTGGAGTTTCAGTTACATCCCTGCCCATGCAGCATAGCTGACCTAGTATGAAAATCTCCTTCCTTAAAACAGAGGTTTCCTGTTTACTTTCTGAATCAGCCTTTCTTCAAAATGCTCATAAAAAGCTAACACAAAACAACTTAATAAGCTCTGTGACACCAACATAAGCCCCAGTCTTCTGTAGGAATCATACCAAGTATAATTATAAGTAATTATTATCCCACACACTGTCTGAATTCAGAACAAAATTCCTTAACACAGAATTTGATTGGAAACAATTTAAAAACATGAGGTATATTCAATTATCTGTAATAGGATAGTTCCCAGAGGCTCTAACCGAGATGGGGATCTTCTTGTGATATACTTTGTAGAAACACATGGTAGGAGACAGTTGCCTCAGCTTACAGTCTAGCTGATTAGGGTAGCAGCAAATGAGAAAGAGAATAGATTGAACAGTTTGACCCTGCTCAGTACCTCTGCGGTAAACAGGACTCAGCTCCCTTGATTCCTCTTTCAGCTGCTACTTTTTGACCATCATGGGCTTTGCACTGCAATGAGGGACCGACTGTCGGGATGGATACATCCATGAGCATCTATACACAACCAAGTCACTGATGGATGTTATGTGAGTGAATGTGAATACACTTGTAGTTCTGAAATAATGTACCTAAAAACCCCCAAACATTTGCTTGGACTACAGAGGTACTCAACGTTTCTCTTAATGTCACAGTCCAGTGAAATATCATAAAAGGTAAAGGAAATTTATTTGGAAATAAATCAAAGAAAATATCATCAAAATCATATGCCAGTACAGAACACCATGTGGTAGCTTTTAAACCAAAGGTGTCAAGCAGAACATGACATCAACATAGAAAATGAACATTTCCAAATTTCATCACCTACTTCCTATCCAAGAGAATGTGTCTAGCCAGCTAAACCTTTCCATTCTCAAATGTGATTAGCCCAAATTTGGTATAAATAGAGCAATCCCAAAATAGTATAAATAGAGCAATACAACAGTTACTGGCCCACACAACAGCTGGACCAGATGGCATCTCTATACATTTTTAAACAATACAGTGTAATACTGTATTAATACATCCTCTTGCATAAGTATATGTAGAGATACAAGACAATAAAATACTTGACACTAATTCTGAGGAAATCAGCATGGAAAATAACTTGCCTTCTAGAGGCTAGCAAGAGCCCTCAACAGTGATAGCAAAATATTGTTATATATTGTTATATATCTGTGATAAAAGATTTCTACCTCTTTGTCTGACATTATTCTCATTGACTTGCTAAGTATTGCTTAACAGTGTGCCACCAACATCAATATTAAGGAGTTGTTAAATATTCTACATTATTTATAGTATGAAAATATGAATAGCTTCTCAGTCTTGCATCCACTAAGCTCTATGGAGTCTCCTCGAACTACTTACTGTACCCTTCAGAAGTGATAACACTTTGGTTTGGAGGTTGAATGCAGCTCTTTTGCCAGCAGCCTCTATCTTGCTACTTTGCCACCTCCAGTCTGCCTGAGAGAGACATCCACCATCTCTCTCCTCCATGATACTGTTGGCACCTGCACCGATCCTGGTACGACCATCGGACCATCCTCCTGCAGACCAGTCCCAGGTGATGTTTTTCAGACACTTCCATTTCTCCAGACCCGACTGACAGCCATCTGTCTGCTTTGCACCAAGGGCATGTAGGTATCTCCTGACTGTGCAATACTTCCTGACAAATTAAGGAAGTAAATAAAGTGAGTGAATAGGTAGAGAAAGCTACACAATTTTCTTGCCTTTCTAAAGCCAGTATGTGAAAAGTACTTTTTGTTCCACTGCGATAGCCCAGTCAAACCAACCATGCATTGTGTTTTGTTCCTAATATATGTCAATATCCAGCTGAACTCATAAATCTCTGTCTTGTCTAATGAAGATTTCTGACATGCCAAAGTTAGCCGCTGGCTCAAAATATCTCACAAGGAGATAAAATCCTATAGATTTCAATTTGAAAAGAATTTACAGCAGCTCCTCCACAAGCTGTCCTGCCCTCCCTCCAAGAACCAGCTTCCCTCCAGCCCCATAAAACCCCCTCCTGCCTTTGTCACCCAACCCCTACCCTGCCTCTGAAGCACACGATTTGCAGAACTTGTTCGGTGTCCATAATTCAGTTGGATGCCTAAACTCTTAAATAAAAATTTTCAGGACAGTAAGTAAAAAGAATAGAAATAAGTCAAAAACCTGAAACATCAAAAGCTCATCTGGTTTCCAGATTTAAGGTGTCAGGCACTGCACTTTGACTTTCCTTCATCACATGCTTCAGAAGAACACAACCCACACTAATAAAAAACTGGGAACACAAACAAAATTCGTTTCTCAAAACCCCCAAACACTTTAGTTCTTAGTTCAAGGATCTGTTTGTTTGCCTGCTTAAACTGAGAGAATCTGAATAAAAGGTTTAAGGGGTTTTGTTGGGTTTTTTTAAGAATTCCCTGCTGAAAATAAATTCTCTTTTCTAACAAATCCTGCCTGCCAACTAGGTGTGCCATCAGTTCAATGGCAAATTTGTGACAGACCATCTTGCTGAAATTTTGGCAGTGCACTGCTACATGTGAGCATTCACAGAACACCAACGTTTTCTAGGCTCCCCGCCAAATGAATGCTTGGGAGAAGGTATGTATATACTGCATTCCTGCAGTCTTCAAAGGATGAGCTTTGAATTACCTGAATTGTTTTGAGTTTGAGACATCATTAGGTTATATTAAATTACAAAATATGTAAATATAAGAGCCTGTGCTTGCTTGAACTAGCATCTCTGCCACTTTTACCTTTGTGACTTTATCTGTGATGACATTTGCTTTTTTGTGCTCTTCTATTTAACCGTTCTTCCTTTTTTTTTCTCAGACTTGATTTTCAGCTCCATTGTTTTGCATTTTGCTTGGTTGCATAAAAGGTGCATACATCCTGTGCAGTCTGTGAATGAGATTTTTTTCCAAACATTATTTATTTCAGGTCTTCACAGCATTTTTTAAGGCTTTTTTAACTTCCTTCTTTTTTAACCCAAACTATTTGCTACCTTCCAAGGATGTCACCCCAGCCTCCTCCCCCTCTCCTTTCTATTTTTATCCCTCTGGTTCCGTTGCCTCAATTTCCCCATTTATATTATCACCATGCTTCTCTAACACCAGCTACTTAGAGAATCAATTTTACCTCCAGGAAGCTGAACTAAAACTGGAAATAAATTGGTTTGAATATTTTATTTTTCTTGAATAGGAGCTGAGGCTACATAACTATTTTGAAATGTTATTGAGCTCAAAACTGTATCAAACCAGAATGGTTCCTGTTGCCACAGAATCCAAACAGAAACTGAACCAAAAGATGCACTGGTTTAATTGCCCGCCCACATACACATCCGGAAAGCTTGCCTACCCTCTCTTCCCAGTCTCACATGCCATCACTGCTATTATTTTTTGCCATTCTGTCATCCCTCATCTCATATCAGTTGTTATTCTCTATTCTCACCCCCAGCCACAGCTGTCTCTGGAGTGCATCTTTTCCTTATCTTCCACATTTCAGTCCCCCTAGACCATGACTCTCACACAGACCGGGGATGTCTCTGTGTCTAGTGCTGTTTTGCCAACAGCCTCTCCCACTGGGATCCTCACTGAGATCTTCTCTGCTTCCATTTATAACTGTTCCTCTTTTCCTACTCTTTCTCCTTTGAATGGATCTGCAAATGAGTTATTTTTACTTCTTTCCCTCTATGTCTCTATCACCTACATCAATTTTCCTTCTTCACCCCTGTTTCCCCAAACTCTATGATAATAGAGGACACCTGTTCTGAATAATAGAATGGTTGAAAGGACCTTTAAAGATCATTTAGTCCAACACCAATATTATTTCCAGGTCTATTTCAACATTGTCCAGCAGTGTCTCAGAAAAGCAGTCACACACTTTTTCAAGGACTTCCAATTCTTTTTTGGCCACTGAGGAAAATTGCCAGGGGTGACAATATGTCTGAGCTCTCTTTCCCTTTCTTTCACTCAGACAGGGCATTCAATCTGGCTGAGTTGGATATACATACAAGGCAACCATCTTCTCTGCTTTCCATTCTCATCAAAACAACAGAGCAGGTTTGTGATCTGAATGAGTTGGGCTGCTTAGACAGTACCTTCTGTCTGTCCTCGCATCAGCCCTTCATGTTTTTTCACCAGTAAGTCCCGTGTCCCTTCCCTGTAGTATTTCCAAAGATGTACTGTCTACTCTGTCCCTCACACACAGCATTTTCCTTACCCATATCTATCCAGACCAATGCTTTAAAGACCATCTCTTTCATTTTTGGTGGAAGGTTCTTCATGCATTATCCCCATGTCTTACCATCTCTTACTTTGTACCAAGAGTAAGTCTCTTAAGAGGCTCCCACCCACAAAATTTTTGACTAGGAAGCTTGAAAGGTTCTTAGAATGAATTTTCAAACACATTCATGCTTTGCTTTCCACTCTTCCAGAAGCTGAGGAGCAACACTCTGTAAATATCTACAAAACAATTCATCATCCTCCTTTAGCATTGTCTTTAAAGCCCTCCTTTTCCGGAATGCCTACAAAAGACTTGACAACATTCAGACTTCTGGTATGCTGAGGTCACTGCCTATGATGCTGACTAATATTTTCTGTGTTTCCTGGTGCTTCTCCATCTGTCTGTCTCCATCTGTTGTTTCCTTGCTTATCCTTGTAAGCTGCTTGGAGGAGGGACTGACTTGCTGCTCCCTGCTTGTGCAGCTGCCACAACCCTGGGCCCTCGGCCAAGGCTTGTGCCCTTAGCTCCTCTGCTCTCCCTCAGACCACACACACTAGGCAGGCCCATGCCTTGCTGAGGATCTTCCTCCCTGTCATACTGGGGATTTCAGTCAGGCTGTTCTCAGGCTGGCTTGGGCAACGTATTACCTCCGGTGCCTTACGTTCAAACATTGCGTATCATCACCAGTGGAAGTTATTTTCTTGACCTCACTTAGGCAATATCACAAAACACCAAACAATTTGGCAGAATAAGACTCCCTCTGTGGAATAGCTTCCCCACAGCATGTGTGTGTCTCAGGGCCAGCTTTACTAGTCCATCCATCTAATTCACTCAGAAAATTACATTGAGAAGGTAGGACATAAAGAGACCCATTTGTCCGTTGCACTAATCTAAGCCTTTTTATTTGCTGCAGTATAAGTAGGGACCAGTGAAGAAAGATGATTTAGCATAAAAACCTGCCCAGCATGCTGATATGAAAACTATGAATAGATCAGTGTTAGACACGCAGGACAGGTCATGACAGTGTAATGGCTGTCAGAGAGGAGGCTGCTAACGCCTCAGTTGAACTAAATGAATTCTTCCCAGATCATGCTCTCAAAAAATTAAATACACTAAATAGAATTCTAGCAATAAATACAAAATTTGACCAGCTCATCCCAGAGTGGGTCATGCAGGAGAATGATGGCATGGATTCAAGTGAGAAGAGCCCTAGGATGCAATGCTAAGAGTGAAAGAAGGCAGAAGCTCACAGCTGGTGCCCTTTCTTCACAGGATGGCAAAGGTTTATAAACTTACCAGGAATCAAAACATGAGCATTTCTAGCTTCTGCAGCCTCCAATGAAGGGGAAACTTTAAAAATCTTTTTTGGACAACTGGACTCCAGAAATCCCAGATATCTAAAGGTGTGATGCAGAATATCATTAAGAAATCGTGTCCTGGTCTATAAAAAAAACTATGAAAATATAGTAAAGAAGCATCTACTGTGGGACAAATGAGACCGTACTCTCACCTGCATTCAGCAGTGTTCGATAACTTCCATACATGTGCTCCCTGTCCACAATATGGTGACAATACCATAGCCATACAGCTTCCTGCCTCATTCAAACTGAGTCTGCATGCATCCTGATGATATTTACCACAATATTTTTGATTACTGTCTCATATGGAAAACTGCTTGATTTGCAGCTTGCTAAATGCAATTGCTTTAACCCTATAAAGCCAAGTACTATTCTGTTCTCATTCAAATCCTCCTTGCAAATTCATTCTTCTGAGGATCACACATTTAACAGATGAAAAATTATAAGAGAGAGAAACAAAAGGTCTAACTGAACTCATTCCTCTGAGTTTCTTATGGCATGTCAGAGAATCCCAGAAAATAAGGTTGCAAAGGCCCTTGAGAGGACAGCAAGTCCTTTGGCCCAATTCAGCTGTGAATCAACCTTTCTTCTTAAAACGTCCCCATTGCAGTGCTTAGCTCTCAAGACAGCAGAAAAAATGTTCTGTCTTCTTGTTACAGTGTCAGGGCTTTCTTCATTTTTATAGAGGGCAGGGTATAATTTCAGGCCATGAAAAGAGAGCTATCACCAGTAGATTCTGTAAGTATCTGTGCTTTCCAAGTGCCTCCTTTTCGTTAGAAGGAAAGATTTTTTTTCTATTTCATCATTATTTTTCTCATATATTAACTAATGCTCAGGTAGATACTAACACTTTTATCCCCTTGAACATGTTTAGACAGGCTTTCAGTCCTTCATTCATATTATTTTCCACTGATATACAGAAGTGTTCCAAATTTAGAAGCACTTGGAAATGTAATTAATGCTGTTTGTCCTTACTGCTAAACAGAGAAGACAAATACTAGGACCTAGATAACACAGAACCCTTACTTCCCAGTTATTTTGTATGTAGTTCATAAATTCCTTAAAGCTATAGTTCAAAACTTTCTAAATAATGAGGTGTTTAAAATGCTTTAATCCTTAAACCTCTCACTAGATAAATTTTACAAGACCACCTAACCCATTTCTAGAATCAAGACTCTTCTAAAGGTTTCAGGTTAGATGTCCAAAGTGGGCACATCCAACACTTGTCATCACTGCTACCTTTTTAGGACTTTATGACATTAAATTAACGTACCTTTCTTTCTTGTTTTTAGGCTTCATCAAAAGCTTCTGCTAAAGGGCAGCAGTTCTATACTTTTAAAAACAGCATTCCAAGGAACCATTCAGAAGCTAAAAGTAAGAGAAAAAAAATGATGAGTGAGACAACAAAATGTCTAGTTAAACTCCTTGCTCTGGGTGTCTTGTGGCACCTCCACACAGTTGAAGAAAGTAAGGCCATGTGTGGTCTTGGAAGGAAAGCTAGTCCAGTGCCACCTTGGTAGCTGCAGGATATGGGCAAGCTGATCAGGATGCAAAACTGAATTCCTGATCTTTACATAGTTTGTAGTAGGGTTTTCAAGTCTCTTTATCCCACTTATTTTACATTTTGTAATGTCCCTTATTTGGGCATTAGCCCAAACTGTTTGCTAATATTCAGGGTTTCTGAGTAAGGGCCATTGGTGACAGCCTGTTTCATACAGATATAATTGTGAGGTATGGACACAAAGTCCTCCTCTCTACACACTGGGGGATTGCATGGTGGATGCCAACCTCAGCTCAAGTCCCACTGTGTGCAGAAGGGCCTCCAGGAGCACTTTCCTGGGGTCACGGTCCTGGGAGTTCCCTTCCTGGGTTCTTGGTTTTCTGTTCCTTTTTACGTTCTATTATTTTCTTGGTGGTCAGAGAAACTTGAGCTCTTCATCCCAGTGAAACTGAGGAAAGGTCTGTGCCCCCAGAGCTCAGGGAAAACCCATTGAAACATGGTCTCAGCTCCTCTTCCAGTTTTGCAAAGCAAAATTGGTGATTTAAGCACCAATTCTAATAGCACCTTCTGGCATTAAGCAAAGGGAAATTTAAGTGCTTTTACACTTGGCCTGGAAGATAAGCAGGCAGAACTCCATCCAGACACTGACTAGGGAGCAAACATGCTCTCCCTGGAAGCCCTCCAGCCTCCCCCTTCCCCCAGAGCTGTTCCAAGAAGAGCAAAGTCAGAGTTCGGATCCAGAGTTCAAACTATATCTAATTATAATCAAGCAACATTATTGTGGAAAGCTTATTCCAACAACATTTGGAAGTTTGTGAGGTAGCCAAAGCCTCCCTGAAAGTCTTCAGAGAATTTTGGCTCAACAAGGGGGTCAAAAAACAAAACCTTGTATAACAGCTCACCATTTGTTCTGCACTTTTAAATCCTGCCTCGGCACAGAGAGGGTAGTGACACAAAGAGATGAGGATTTGAACTCACAGCCTCAGAGTACACCAGCATTTTTTTCTTGCTTGATTGTGTACTAAAACTGCCTGTAAAGTCAATAACTTCCTATGGCTTCACAGCAAAGCGGAAAGATTAAAAAAGAGCCATGGTCCTTTGAAGATGTGGAAGGCAGTAAGTGAGCAGGCTGAATCCTCTTTGGATTTGAAAGTCTATGCAGTGCTAACAGTTCTGCTTTAAGGTGTCAAAATTGCCTTAAATCTTTACCTTTGTTATATCCTGCTGTTACAGACATATAATAGAATAGGCCTCTGACTATTGCAAACCATTTAGACAGCATCATTTTTCTTTCAACTTTTTTTGAAATACAGCTGATTAGCACCTTTTTTATTTCTTTGTTTGTTTAATCTGCAAACACTTTTAATTACTTTAATGAGAACAGCATGGCAATGTAACACGCAGTGTGTAACTGCACTAGATTTTACTGTGGTTGGTAGTAATTCACAAACATGAAGTCCCAAAACAAACTACATGCTTGGTCCTCTGTCTCTTCATTAGACTATGAATTTCCCACTAATATCAGTGCAAAGATGGAAATCTAAGAAGCTTTGGAGCAGAAACACTTTGTTATTCTGTGCTTGGAAAACCAGGCTGGTGTATTTTAAAGGGAAGAGGAAAAACCAGAAGGCAGATGGAGCAGGAAGTGTGGCACAGAGTGAGACATGGCTCATGCCACTTGGGCAGTAACTCAGTGCCCGTCACTCCAAAACTCCTCCTTATAAGAGTTGGTGCCCTGTCCCTGGTGTTTCAGCCCTTGGAGCTCCCAGGAAAGCAGGGAGAAGCTGAAACCCTGCTGCAGCGTGAGCAAATGTCCCAGGGCAGGATGAGAGCTGAGCAGAAAGCACCTTCTGAAACAGTTTCTCCACTGGGCTGGGTGCTGACCCTTCCCTTGTTTTGGTGCAAAGTCAAACAGGCTGGATAGGCCATCACCAAGGACTAAACCAGCCTGTTAGATGCCAGGCTGAATAAAGAAGAGTGTGAGATAGTAACTAGTAGCTGAGGGGTGACTTAAGGAGCCCTTTCTTGCTGTCTCCTCACTTCAGCCTGCTGCACCAGAGGCCAGCCAAGTGGATAGTCAAGTCCACCTCCAGGCGCAGCCATAGCCAGACGTGCAGTATGGACATCATAGAATTTTGTTCCCTTGGGCATCATTTCTGCAGTGACAGCACTGCCATCTTTATTTCCCCTCCTCAACTACTTCTTTATAAGAGGTTTTTCACACAGCTGGTGAGCGAGGCTTTTAACCTAGTGATACAGTTGCTATTAGTATTAGTAAGAAGGATTACTGCACATTCATTTGCTACATTCAAATAACAACATGCATGGTTCCTTTCAGTAAACCAGTTTCCTCCCACCACAGACATCCTTGGGCTAGTCCTGTGAATATTTCAGCCTCCTACCATGGCACCGTGAAGAGCTATTTTGGGCTGCATAGACACATTCTTGGCATCTGGTATCTTCCTTGAGAAACCCCGCTGTCTCATGGGGATTGTTGAATTAGTTTGAGGTATAGCTTGAGTGTTGCCCCTGAGCAGACTCCCATAAGTTTCTATCACAGATTAAACTGTGCTTTAAGCTCCAGGCAGCTAACTTAATGGAGGGCAGGGGATGGTAGATTGAAGCTCAAGTGTAGCTGACCTTCCAGCTCATAAAGCAGTGAAGACTTGACTATCCTGTGCTAATACAAACACTGCTGCTGACAGCACACAACCAGAGCTGCTGGCGTACGGCTGCAGAGGCAGGGGATGGCTTGACTTGGGGTGATGATGGGGTCCCTGTCCCTGGGTGACCCTCCCTGTCACACTGCACAGGATTCCGAGCCGCACGGCAGTCAGCTCCCCAGCCGCCACGGGGAAAGGTGCGTTCTCTGGGCTACATCATCGCCAGTGTCAGCTCACCTTAAAACACAGAGTCGTTAATTATTTATATTAGGCCTTTCTTGTTCTTTGGTCTGAGCTCTGAGCTAAACTGTTTCGAAATGGTAGCCTAGTTGCAGCTACTGCAAAGAAGGTGAACCTATGGCAGACCTTGAAATGCTTTGCAGGGAGGCACAATGTACCAGCTCTCCTATAAAGGTAACTATGTAACACTTACCATATACATTTTTTAATGAATTTTGTAAAGAAATAAAACTTACACAAATCACTGGCTCTCCTCAGCCTCCTGTCTGTCTGTCAGTCTGTTTCCCCTCATCAGTAACTTTTAAACATACTGAATAACTTCAAGCAAATTTGAAAATAGCATAAATGTCTTTGGGACTTGACAGGCAAGCTAAGAGAGATCTTCATAAAGTCCTAACCAAGAAAGAGACTGAAATAAGAGTTCATTTTTAATAGAAACCAGCAAACCCAAGTGCAAAACAAAAATAAGTAGGAATTCAAGCTTTGTAACTTCTGCTTTTTATGGAATTTCTTGCTAGGACTACAAGTGACACACACTGGGATACATGAGGAAAGACTCACAAGAATTAGGCACCTTATTAAGCACACAGAGCTTGACAAAGCAGCAAGCAGAGGGCAGGATGTGATAACCACATGCAAGTATCCAAAGCATTCAAACAACAGTGCAGAAAAGAAGTCATAATCACTGTGGCTCGTGGCTGGCCAAGTATGAACTCTTAATGGCAACCCACATACACTCCCACAGCCCTCTGTGAAGCTGCCGGTCTCAGTAGTGGAACACACACGTTTCACACAAGCAGGAGAGGAGACCAGCACAACCTGTAGTGCCAATGTTAAAATTCACATCTGAAAGGGATCAGGACGATCAGAAACTCTGCATCCTGGTCTAAAATCTGCTCACTCTGTCAGATGTCTGTCCTTCACCCTAAAAACCTCATCTACAAAACCAAGTTAATTTGGCTCTTGAGACTGCAAGGAAAACCCAAGATAAGCAGTCATATACCTCAGACAGATGTGGTATAAAACCTTGAAAGCACAGAAAGTGATGGCTTCAATCTTTCTAGGGCATGGAGACCCCTCCCCCTCAGCCCTGTGACTTACTCCTGAGATGCAGAGCCAAGCCTCTCGGTCCCTTTCTGAGCACAAGTTTCAATCCATAATACACCTTCAGTCACAAAACACCTTGTTGCACAAAGTTTTCTCACCGACTCCCACTTCTCACCAGATTTATTCTCTTCAAATTGTACAGCCCAAGCTCCAGTCCAGGCATCTGCATGCCAGCATTGTTTTGTCTGCCTGAGGTTAACTTTCTTAGTGCTCTCTAGTCTTCACTCAGTCCAGGAAAATAATCCCCAGGGATTTCACAATCTCTTTGCTGTAGTGGCATTTCCAGTTTCTGACTGTGGAAGAAATATTGATGTGAGTTCCTTGAAACCCTTTCCCTATGAAGTGTCAATAATTACCATCTTGGCATACAGAAAGGAGACTTTGGCAGGGTGCCCAGTAACATCAAACAGGCCTGGAATAGTCACAAGAGCTCAGTTTTCTGTAACAGTACCTGACATGATTGTAAGAAATCACACAATTGACTTCTAGGAATTTGAAGAAAATATATATTTCTTGATTAATTCTGATCAGCATCATAAAACCTATCCTTTTGATAGTGGCTTACCAGAATTCAAATGTAAACTATGACTTCTTTCACTACCCTATTTAACTGCTATTTCAGTTATGAAAGCATGCTTTTCCTATTGGTTATGTTCACAAAAAAAGGCCTTGACTGTAACATTCTTGATTTAACTTTATAGTTCTAAGTGCTATGAGGTTGTAAATAAAGCTGTATAAAACTTCCTTCTGATGCACAGATTTTGTCTGAATGTTTTTTCCCATTTTAAGAATGACAAAAACCTCAAATGCAAGAATTACATACTGAAGACAAAACCCCAAAACAAAAACCAAACAGCTCTCAGAATTAAAACTGATTGTAAATGCCAGGAATCATTTGATCCAAGCCATGCCAAAATGGTGTATCAGTGCACAATATTTTAGCCCACAGTTTCTTTGAGAGGGACAAGAACTTGAGTTAATCTGACCTCATTAGAGGGGCCAAACAGATTAATATTCAGCATACCTTACTTCTTACCTATGCACCCACTGAAGCCTGAATTGCAGCCTTATTAAGAGTTTTTTAAACACCACCATATTCAACATCCCAAGGGAAAGAAGTTTATTCTTTTTTCAGCATCACTTCAGAGTAATCAGGTAGGAAAATCCTGTGTTCAAGAAATCCCTGTTCAAATCAAACTATCAAATATACCCCAGAAATTATAGATCTCCATTCCTTGTTGTCTGCTTTCTTTTATGTTTGCCTTTACTTTCTCAATGCATCTGTTTTTATTTCTGTATTCTCAATATATCCATTTCTAAGGTCATAATGTAATCACTGAGCTCCTAAAAATGATTCAGCATTCCAATACATGTCTGCAGCTTGACCAATGTGTTAGACAGGAGAACACATAACATGCCAGAAACATAGACACAGAGGAGATGAAGTAAGAGGAGTCAATACAGACTAGTTAACAATAACTCTATCATTTTGTATGGCACTGAAATACTAAACGAGAAAGAAATTTGGCCATAACCCACTGCTCAAATGGAAGGAGGTTTTTTCCACCCTAAGACCTTTCTAACAGCAGCTAGAGCAACTGATCAAAAAGAGGATCATATTTTTTAGGCTGACCCATGAACCATGCTGAATATATTATTTATGATATTCCTTCTTTATGGTTGTTATAGTAATTCTGCACCAAATCCCAAGATTCACTCCAACTCCACAAGAACACAAAACTTCCTGTTGCTAGCACTTAATCAGCCCTAAAATAGACATTACAAACCTACAGCTCAACTAGAGAAATCAGCAAGGACGCAAAGAACTGCAAGAGGATGCTGCGATGAAAAGCAAGCAAAGCTGAAAACTGTCCTGTGATCCTCCGTGATGACCCCTCCCATGGCCCTTATCAAGTGATTTCTCTTCTTCTTTGCCCACTTTATGCATCCTCCCATGCACAATTCAGTAAACACACAAAAGCCAAACATGCAAATGCACAATCCCAAAGCAAAAGGCTACCAGGAGGTAAGAAATCCCCAGCCAAATTATCATTGCTCGGCTGAAGTCACTTTGCATTCATGGCTGAACCAACTCTGTATTTCTGCTCCAGCAGTCAAGTGATCCTGGGATCCCACATCACTCTTTCCTATTTCTACTCCTTGCATTGCTGTCACATCTCCTCCAAACTCTTAAACTTCCCCCACCCTCCCAGCTACATTACATAGTGTAAAACACTATGTAATAAAGATTTCTTAATAAAAATATCCTGCCAAAAAAGCACTTGGGATATTCCCATTGCCTTCTGTAACACAGTATGGGCTGGTAGGATGGATAAGCACACACCACTCTGACTGCCACCCTTATCAGCCTGCCATGAATGTTGTGCTATGCTGCTCATACACACTCATTAGGTAAATGGTTGTCAGCGAATCTTAAAGATCAAAACAGAAGATGCAAGATAAAAATATGTTTATATAAATAAACTGGAGATCAGACACACAGGACATTAGAAGAAAACTGGTTTCCATCTAGTGGAGACTGATTTGAAGCTGAATTTGTTTTTGTTACAGAAGAGTTACAGAGATCTGAGAAAAGTATTACAGTACTTACCATGACTCACAAACAACTCTTCTCTTTAAAATGTTTTTAGAGTGTTACTATCTTGCTCCCCCGCCTGTTTTCTCCCTCAGTTTTTACAAGAAAGACGCTACCCCCGTCAAGAGGGAAATGTTTTGAGACAGTGATTAGATATTTTCCCCTAAAGCAGTTAGCACAATTGATTCTTCATATATCAGTATTACTCAGCAGGAAGCTAAACTCTAAAAGCTTTCTGGTCAGAAGCAAGTCTCACAGCCTTCGATCTTTGCATTTCCCAGTCTATCTGAGTCAACCCATATAATAGGAAAGAACATGCTAACAGAGATGTGCCAAGTACCGGTTACTCTGTTGGAGAATCAAAGAAAAAGCAACTGGCTAGACAAGCCTGTGCCTTTCTCCAGTTTTTATCTGGAGATGGAACAAGACTGGCAGAGCATGGTACATCTGACTCCCATCCTTTCTGGGCAGTGGGTCCTAGCCTGGTTCCTGGAGACCCTGCTTTTTGGACTCTGGAGTCACAGAGATTATTAACGTCCTTAAAGTACATTTTTAGTTACATCCAGGGCTGAAAGGGGGTTGGGAACTCATGGGGGAAAAGGCTTGTCTGATTCCTGATATGGAAGTACCATCTCTCAGGAGAAAGAAATCTTTCTGAACACAGTCATTCCTATTTCTGTCCCTCTAAAGACAGTAACTGCAAGACAGGCAATGTAAGTAGCCTGTACGGAAACCCAGAAACATCCGTAAAAAAATTCCTTGTGAAAATTCACATTCAAAGAAAGACCTCTTAGTTAATTGAGGCTTTGGCAGTGGCAGTGGAGGCACTCTTCAGGATTTGGGTTCACCGTGGAACAATGCATGTATATGATATGATATGACAGAAACACATACACATACAGTCTAAACAACAGACCATGTTGGCCCCAACTGGGAGGCCACAAAATGAGAACATTTCTAGAGGTAGATCCTGCAATAAAACCCTTATCTAGAAAAAATTAAGATCCAATGAGATTCTGCAATCCAATTTCTATCAAAAAATGTCTGTGTCAGGCCCCATTTTAGATGTTGGACCACCACCAATGAGCAGTATCGCTGTCTCTCCTCTGCTTTCTCCCCATCCCTCTGCCACGGTCCAGAAACCCCCGAAGATTTCTGTGTTGACATCTACTTTCATCTGTCACATTCATCATGAAGACTACTGAACTATTCACATGAGCTGTGTCTAAACCATTATTTCTGAATCAGTTTATTTTTTATAGAAAATAGTATTTCTGGTTCCAACATCCTAGTCTTCATAAAATTCTACCAGGATAAAAAATGCTTATGTGGGTTTTAGCTTGTTCACATATCTTTATCTGCAGCACTATTGGCATGCATAACACGAGTGGATGAATCCTTACTGTTGCAAGTACATTTTCTTCCACAGTATGGTCCTTTTTTTTTTTCATTCATCTGATTCTTTAAAAAAAAGCCCTTCTTGATACCAACTTCAGGTCATCTCTGTTAATCCAGTGTCAACTCCATTATTGCCAATTACCTTACAAAAACTAGATTTTAACATGAAAAATAGAAATATTCATCATGTCATTTTATAACCCACCAAGTGCTTATTCAGACTAAAGCATTGATTTCAAAATCACAGCAAGCAACTAAGACATAATTAAACTTTTATCCCTGCAGATTTTGAGAGATATATATTTCCCTTAAAAAAAAATAGAAAGGAAATAAAATAGACACCTGGAGTGAGATGTTTTAGATTCATTTGATATAAGAGCATGGAGTACTAGATGTGAGAGAGAAAAAATTAAGATGGCAAACAAGCTTTGTGTTGAGATTTTTACAATCAAGGTTTTATTTTGCCTAACACTTTGATATTTTTCCACCCTTTGTTTCTTTTTCCCACTTGCTTCTACATTAGAGTAAAACCAGAATTGACCTGCCGCTGCATCAAAGGAAAGTTTTCCCTCTGGGGCCAAGTTAGTGAAATATATCTACCCTTTTTCCAGCACAGTGGCCAGTTGAATAAATACCACTTTATTATTCCTGAACTACCTGTGACTCTTTCCACACTGCAAACAGCACCAGTCGGTGAAATAAGCACCTTGGATAGTCCTTCGAGGCAAAAATTTTGTCCATGCTTACAAAGTGGACTTTTTAAGATCCCTCAGCCCAGACCTCGCAGAACATGCAAACAGAAGCCAGGTACCAGGAAACTGCTCCAAGGCTGCCTATAAGTAGCACGTTGCTAAATTCATCCCTCAAGGGCTTCCAAAGCCTGTTTATGGGTATTTCCATTCTCCCACCCTTCTCAGCCCCAGCTCCACTGATAATCTGCTCCGTGTCACCTCCCAGACAAAAATGCATGGGTTTTCTTCTGCCAAAGTCATGATACCTTACTGCAGCCTCTAAATGCAGAGCCCACACAAGCAAGGTCAGCAGTGATCTCTGCAAGTCTGGACATCACTTACAGCAGTACAAACAGGATCTTTAAACATAAACTAAACATTGCTATCCGACACAAACTAACCATACCCAAAAAGTGCTTGTCCAGACCCCAACCCTGATAAGAGCTTTAAGATCACGGATACCAACACATGAAATCTCAGAGCTCAGTTTCAGTGCTTGGCTCCTCACCCTGCGGCACTCCCAGGCCAGAGCACCAGACCAGTGTCCCATCACGACACATTCTGTTTCTGTGGCTTTTTCACATGAAGGCCATGCATACGCCTGGCTGCTGCAGTTTCTTTCCCCATGGTATCCTGGTTTCGGAGAGAGCTCACTCATTTTCAAGAAGTGTAAGCCTCCTTGGACATTGGATGATCCAGGATAGTCAGTTAATGGTTAAAAAAAAGCACAGTTTAACTCAGAACAACCCAAAGTTCTTCAGACCTATGCACATATATTTGGTCTCACCTACTTTTCAAAGACCACCAAAAGGAATCCTTTGGAACTGAATGCAGAGATGGATCATAAAGGAAAATAATTAGGCCAAGACAAGGCTGAAGGCACAGCAAGATGTAAGGCTTGGATGAAACTTGATACATTTCATTCCAGGACCCAAGCACCATCCTTTGCAGCATTTCCATGCAGTCAGTGCCACAGAGGAGTGAATCAAATTCAAACCAGCTTGTGTTTATCCTCTTTTTTCCTAGATCTTTATATACTGTTGTGTCTCATCCCTTCCCTCCTTCACTACCCAGCATGTCCTATTGTTCTTATTTGTCAAGTTATGCAATTAGTTTGGGGCCAGATCATCAGATTACTCATGATAGTAGGATAAGCAAATGATCCAGGAATAAGTGTTTACTGGATCAAGCCCTTAGACTGTCAGCTACTCAGAGCAGAGACTATGCTTTATTATTCACATGCAGAGTAGTCTGTACACCAAGCATGTTATATACATAATTCATTTTAAAATAATAATGGTACACTAAGAATGAAAAACATGCCAGCAGGAAAGTTCACTGACTGCACTACCATCAGTAACTCAGAGCTGCTCGCTCACAATTCAGACTTGGAAAACCAAAAGGATGATTCTCTGTTTAAGGCAACAGACCAAGAGTCAGAAGAACTGCAGAGTTACATCCAGCACTGCAAAAAAAATTGTCAGGACAAATCTTCTGAACTCTCTGCTTCCCAAACTCCCCTTCTGAAAAAACAATAATACAAAAGGGGTAAGTATCCTCCTACTCCTATTTGATATACACAAGGGCAAACCAGGGCTTGGGAACAGAGGGAAAACATTCTGTGCATTAAACATAAGTAATATTAATTGCATTAACAAGATGTTTTTCAGTGTAAGACATGGACACCTTATTTGCTTTACTATTTATAAATAATTTCCAAAATCTACAATATAGCATATACTTACAGGAAATAGACACTTCTGCACACCAATGTGTGCGGGGTGTGTGCAACTGTCATGTGAGCTATGCATTGACACAGACAATTTACATTTACAGATCACAAACAGTACACTAAACACAAAATGCTTTAGGATAAAGTATAAATCTATGACATTGACCTGGCTGCTTTACCATTTAATCCGGCCTTGACCTTCCAGCAACTAAATATTCATGACTGGCATGACCTCCAGGCTTTGCTCTCACACCCAGTTGTACCTAAGAATCGGAGATTTAACCCTTTCACTAGGCAGCATTTTGGGGGGTTTATCTCCTCCTTTTATGATTCTGCCAGTGTCTTTTTTTTTTTCACTTTGCCATCTACAATAGCCTGGCTATTCTTCTTTCATATTTAAAAACCTTTATGCAAATCAGCCTGGTAGCACGGCAACCTAAAGTTCTTGCATTAATGCAGAGTATTATTCACATATAAAAATTCCATTTAAATCCCATTAAGGTTATGACATAAATCCAAACAAACTAGAAAATGCACAGTTAAGGTGGAAAAGTGACATATGTCTTCCAGTCTCTTAGCAGAAGAAAGCAGAATAAGAAACCTATTAGAGTGTCACCCGGTTGGGGCAAGGCAGAGAAGCACATATGTTACCTTCCTGCCTTTTAACTGTTCATTCCATTGCATCAGGTATTGTTTTGTTTTATTTTTGCTTAATGCCTTTGTCCCAGTGTCAATGGTCCTAGAAAAGAGTTTTTGTCTGTAAATGCTTCGGAACAATATCCATTCTGAGGGGCAAGAGAGGGAGCCTCCTGCAAAACAGCGTAAGCTGAGGAAAAAATGACATTAGAATTTTATATTTTTCTAAAGGTGTTTCTGTGGGATAGTAAAAAACAATGACACATATGACGCTGTTTTGCAAGTGTCCCAATTAGCAGCACTGTCGTTACAGTCTGGAGGCACCTACTTCTGTTCTCACGTGTTCCTCCCTTTGAATTCCTGACACTTCATAGTAATGAACTACACCAAAAGGTCTTGCAAAAGAGTAGGTTTAAGACCAGAGTTGAGTTCCTGCAATACTTAAAAGGGCTGAGCTGAGGGAATGGGTGTAGGCACCACTACCTTTTGCACAATCCACTAGCTGGTGTGGTGGGGAGTACAGAGGAACTCCTGAGCACTGTAGCTTGTGTTGCACATCCCTGCATTTGCAGATGGATGTCTCTGCCTATTATGCATAAATAAATCTAGCCCTGTAACAAGGAGAAAGGGAAGAATCACAGAATCACAGAATTGTAGGGGTTGGAAGGGACTTCCAGAGATCATCGAGTCCAACCCCCCTGCCAAAACAGGTTCCCTAGGACAGGTCACATAGATAGGCATCCAGATGGGTCTTTAATATCTCCAGAGAAGGAGGTTTCACAACCACCCTGGGCAGCCCAGAGTCCCAGGGCTCTGTCACCCTTACTGTAAAAAAGTTCTACATGTATTGGTGTGGAACTTCCTGTGCTCAAACTTGAGGCCATTGCGCCTTGTCCTGTATCCACAGACAACTGAAAAGAGGCTGGCCATTTCTTCCTGTGTCCCACATATCAGATATTTATTGAAATTAATAAGATCCCCTCTTAGTCTTCTTTTCTCAAGGCTGAAAAGCCCCAGTTCATTCACCCTTTCCTCAGATGAGGTTTACTGGGATTTTAGCTGCGCTACCTGAGCTACAGATGCCATAGTTAGTTGTGAAATTTCAAGCAGAATCAGGCCCAGAGTCTGTGCTTCTCCATATGTTTGTCATATAGGCAAGTATTGTGCAGTGGGCTGTTCTTGGAAAGTATGGGATTTATTTTTTTTCGTTGGAGTTGAATGAAACTTGATCGCAGTTTTCCTTCTTTTGGGTAACGATAAGAGTACAGAAACAAGCTGCTTCAGGCAGTGGAGCTGTTGTCTTGACTAGAATCCCAAGTTTGATTTGAATTAGCCATTCTAAGACAGACGTACATATGTACACACACGCACGCACGCACACACAAAGCTTTGAAAGCAGTTCCATCTGGTTTTCGGTAAGGCTGGGTCATAATTAACAAGAGTGGAGATACTTCATGTTCTGCATTTGTGACCTGACATGTCTTCCTTCATGTTGCAATTGAACATTTCTGTCCCAAACAGAACTGGTATTAATTGGGGACTCAGTAGAGCTAGGGATTAAGGTTTAGCAGGGGGGGTAATGTTTTTCAAATGTAGACTATATTTCTTTCACTCTGCCTTAAAGAAGTTATTTTTCCCTTCCTCTGTTCTAAGCAAACATTCTACAAATTATACTTTGAATAAAACACATCACAGACTTCCATGGAAACAGCAGTCAGCATGAGGAAAGAGTGGAAAATGCTCAAGGTGACAAGAATACCTTCTGCAGCACCATCACAAGATACAAGTTGAACCCTAGAAAGTACAAAAGAATCTGACATGACAGTACAAAGCTAAACAGGATCACAATGTTTAGGAGGGAGGGAGGGAAGGGCCATACATGCCCACAGCCATCCTTTCCTGCCAATTATCAAATCCTTGACAAATGAAAAACATTTGGATAAAAAACATTTTGGATGGACCTTCAGGGAAGGTTGAGAGAACAGCTTAAAACGGAGATGTCCAATATCTTCTTGGACACTTTACATTTCAGATTAATAAATAAGTGCAATTAGACAAATACATGTGAAGGATGAGGGGTGTCCACAATTACATGTTGTGGGAGACACTTTTAGTCTATGTCCTCAGAGGCCTCTCTCAAACCATGTTGAACTGCTGCAGAAGTCGGGTCTTCTCCGTATTTTGGAGAAAAATGAGTTACATGGCAGACACTGAAAAACACTGAGAAACACAGAGATAAAGCAGTTATCAACTCTCTGGACAGGTATATTTTTGAGAAGCCTTTCCTAACTAAGCAAGATTGCTTGTACTTATTATGGTATTCCTACTCTCTTCAACAACCAAGTGCTCAGTTTCTCCTATGCCATCTTTCTTTCTCCCATTTCTAAATGTTTACACATCCCTACCCAGAGGCTTATCCAGAGCTCTGACACTACAGCCTTCTTTTCCCCACAGGACTCCTGGCAGGACTCTTTCTCCACTTCATCTTATTTGCACCTCAGCTGCTACAGTCATCTGTCTTGCTCCATGGCCCACGTCTTCCCATCATATACATTCTTTCTTCATCAAATTTAAGATTGTGTTTCACAGTTGTCATTTCCACTGCTGCTCATTCTAGGTGAGCACTTGCTACTCAAAACACACGCTTTTTGCACTTATGCCTTACATTTCCAGCTCCTCCTTCTGCACCCACTACCTGCTCCTCACATTTACCTGAATAGCCTCCTTTCTCTAGATATTTTTAAAACAACATAGAGATGGCTGCAGTAGGCCAGTTTTGACCTTTCAACTGGAAGACTCGATATGTTTAAACTTCACATCTCTCAAATTTTAAAGCATATCTGCCTGTGGAGACAAGAACCAGCATCCTTTAGTTTTCAGTGCCAAGCATGTAGCTCAAATTCCAGAAATGAAAGGATGAAGGCATTATGTTCATGGTCTCTCTATGTACAAATAGGCTGACTTCAAAGGTTTGCAGCTAACCCTTCTCCAACCTGGCTGTCCTCCATGCCACCTAATCAAATTGTCACTCAGTAAGATCTGCTACCTGAACTCACCTTGTGCTTTATCCCAAATCTAAATCAGCCCGAAGAAACTAGGTAGCTTAAATACAAGGGTCCAGAGGTGAGGGATTTTTAGCATGACTCATTTGGATTTAAGCTGAGCAAGAATCTCTTATGTAAGGATATTAGCCAGAAGATAAAGCACAGTAGGCATATCTGAGAGAGGAACAGAGTGGTCCATCTGGGAACGTGAAGCTTCTCAGGAAGGGGATGTTGTTTGCATGGCCTAAGGCTTCAGTCCTACATGCCTCCTCTGCATGGGTGAGTGGCTCTACTGACTTATCATGCATTAAAGTGCAGGATTTTTATTTTTTTTTAAAGCAAGTAAAAGGCTCAGTGATTTGATCAAGGCCACAAATCAACATGCCAGACAGAGATGGGACTATTAAAATGCACTAGCAAGCCAGTCAGATTGAAAGCTTAAACTTTGGAGAGAGGAGTCACCTTTTATATATTTGAAGTGTGCCCAACAGAACTCAGTCCTTGCCAAGGTTTTGAGTAGTAGTTTGATACAGGTAGTAAATGTCATGTAGACCAATGTGCATGGTGCTTTACACATTATTTTTTTTTTAAACCCTTGGTATCATAAAAACTGTGAAGTTTGAACAGAATAAGATGGGTCTACTTCTAAATGTCTCAAGCTACTTTCCTGGATCAAATCAAATAAAAACATACCCTGCTAGGAAAGATTTCCCATATGGAAATTTTCCTTTCAGATTGTTTTGTTCCCTTTATAACTGCCAGTGACAGCATAGCATTTGAGGCATAAGGAGGAAGTTATGCCGAGTAGCTATTGTGACAGGAAATAAAATAAAGGTGGGCAGAAGATGAAGAAAATATCATGAGTAAACTTAAAAGGTGTATGAAAACTCTTCACCTGCACTGACCCCAGAATTGTGCTAATTGTGAGGATTAACATGCTTCCTGCACATAAAAATAGTTTATGTCAGCTGCTGGAGAGACACGGTGTACCCACTCAGACATTAAAGTGCAGCCTACAGGTTGCTAATACATGGAGTCGTGAAATAAATGCAAGTGTCCTAATTGGCACTGTGAAAACACTGGTCTATCAGGAGGGAACAGACACGAGACCATACATCCAAGAATGTACCTAAAAACAAACATACGTACTCTTGGTAAGTTATAAGAGCAGCTTAATTTCTGACATATCTGACCCTCTTAAGAAATTGCATCAGTTGACCTTATTAGTTCCCGGATCAGTTGTTCCCATGCTCTATACCACTTGATTAACAGATATAAAGACTTTGAAGAAAACTTGTACTGGGTTCGGTTCCTCCCAGCCTACATCCTACTTTTTATCTCAGTAAAAGGTTGATTGAGTGATAAAAAAGGGCCATGTAAGTATGCATTTAATCCCTGACAAAAGCAGCTTAACAAATAGGTGGGCAAAGCCTGTTTAGCCTTATCCTGTTGCCAGCTGTCCAAACATTGCTATACTTCTGAAGGACCAAGGCTCTGTATCGTTTGCTGAAATGTAGCCCCAAACACTTGAGGAAAAAAAAAGGTTCAGTAAATGAAATTCAGCACACATTCTCCTGTTCTGATACTCTCTTAAGTAACACTGCCTCAGGATACATTAGTTTCATTATCTCTGTGTCTATAATAAGATCCTAGTGCATGACAGCCAAAGATTGCCATTTATCCTTCCCACACTGACGTGTTTCATTTTGGTCGGTGGAAAGGATATGTTGTGTGAGCCACAGCCCGGTAATTCCTGCTCAGCATCGTATCATGGACATGAAATTTGGCCCTGAACCCTTCCCATGAGAGAAGGATTGTTGTACTTAGAATTCAGACTGCTGTCCCCTTCAGCAAATGTAAAGTTTTGGTTTTCGCTGAACGAATCTACACATAAAATTTCTTCTGGGAAAAAAAAAAAAGAAAAAAAGAAGAAAAAAAAGAAAATTAACTATTACTAAGAAAACATGATTTTTCAGTTTTCACTCTTGAGGAATATGTTTCAATACAAATAAGCATCATATTGGAAAATTCCCAGCAAGATGTTCTTATATCTAAGACATAAATTTTGCAATAGGAAAAAATAATTAAGTACCAGCTTATTGCTGTGCACAGTTCTGGCTTTGTTGAAACCTTCATCTTCATGATGAAAGCTGAAAGATCTAGACTCAATTTCTGTCCTTGGTTTCCGCGACATTTATGAAGAGCACTAAATGAAAAAGAGCAAAACCAGAGTGCCTACTCCAGACATCCATGTTAAACATCACAGCACCTACAAATCCTTAGCCCTAGAATTAATTAATCATTTAATCCATCCAAAATTGGCATCCCTATACAGTCAGTGAAGAGATTTGGGCATCTCCAAAGAGAGACGTAAAGCCTAGTGCTGAGTAGGGATTTGAACAAAGTGGTCTGTAAGAAATAAGAGGGTGAGTATCTGCTGTTTGTCTGAGAACATTTGGTGTCCAATTTAAGGCTGCTTCAATTATATGCTTCCACTTAGAGTGAACCCAGACTTGAAGTGCTCCTCTAAGCACTCAGCAGTGGTGAGATTTAGGGATCATGAGCTAGAAGTGAGAAATCTGCTGAGTACCTACCTTCACTTTCTGACAACTCCTTTCAGGCACTAGTACCTTTCATGCACAAAAAGAGCAGAAAGCAGTAGGATAACATACTTTTAAGATGAAGCATTATAAGATGTGGTTTTCTGAGATTTTAGAGGATGAGTTCAGTGACGCAGCAGACTACTTTCCCATTTACTGTAGGATTGCGCTTATCTTAATATCAACAACACATCACTGCGACAAACATTACTACTTTAAAATCTCTCCACTTACTTGTTTGAGAGCACTGCACACATGTGAGCTATCTAACTCAGCTTCTCTGTTGAAGGGTATGTCTTGGCTGCAGAAGAGACTGCTAGAACCCAGCAAGCTCCATACAAATAGCAGAGTTATCACTGGAGCTAATCTGGTCATAAATCATCCTAAAGAAGAGACCTAAAACCAGTCAAAAGAATCTCTCCCTAAAAATAGCTATTGTTCTCCATTGAGAACAAAAGGATCCTTTGGTAACTGTAATCCCTAAATGCATAGCACATAAATGTTTAAGGTTAGGTGAAGAGAAGAAAACCTACTGTCTTAGCTCAGGTCAGCTAACCAGAATTGCAGGTATCACTCTGATTCCCTAACAGTGTGACTTCATACAGTTTCTGTTTGAGTGTCTGCAGAAATTTCCTTCAGTCAGATCAAAAAAAAGAGCATCTCTACAGCCCTTGGTGATTATGGCTTTGCTTAGCAGTGCATCATGAGGTAACACAAAGTATCATGCTTTATTTGCTTGACCATTCATGAAATCATGAACAGACACGGCCGTGCCAGTATTTTTTATTATATTACCCTTCAGAAACAAGATCGATAGGACCACCTCATATGCAAACCTTTCTCTGCTACTGCCAGTCATGCATTGGGTGAGGTAGGACTCGTGGTCTTTTAACAGTCAGACTGTTTCACCTTAAAGATTTACACTTCATATCAGCTTGTTAGCATACTGTTGCAATGCATTAGGTAAGAATCCATAAAATATCAAATACTTTCTTTCAGGCACCCTGATTAAATTTTGTTTGATCATATTGATTATGTTCCTAGTAAAAACTGACAGCATGGTCACATTACAAGCAACATGTTGTGTCGGGCTTCCTGTGCAAAGGAAATTACAGGAAAATTCTGGATAGCTTGCATTTTTCCCTATGCAGTTTCTTACATTTTAATTTATACTCTTTAAATATATTTCATTTAATCAGATTATTACACCTCACAATCCTGAAATAAGAATTACAGGCTGATCTACTCTTTCTTTTAGAAATGCAGGAGGATGAACTGTACAGAGACCTAACAGGCTCCAGCCAGCTATTTCACCCCTAGGTAAACAGCAGCAATGTCCATCTCTTGGAGGACTGACAATCCCATGCTCAGCTCTGATACGGGCACTAGCTGTGAACTTAGCTCCAACCACATGCTGGCATAGTTGTATATTACCCAGCTCCCCTCTCCAGCATCACAGCTATCCCTGGTCATAGCGTTTCCTTGCATAAGCTCTGTATTTCCCATAATTTAACAGCTTATATATCATGGCAGTATGCAGCTTTGTCTATATTATCATATACCATGGCTATATGCAGCTTCATCGCCTCTCCCCAACCTCCAGCAGCTCACTGCTTTCTAGCTCCAGGCTTCCTCAACCCCTTGGTCACCCTCAGTTCCGCTGCACTGTCTGTGTCTCTACTCTTACTGTTTTTGTCCAGACAGCAAAAAACCAGACAGTTTTACTTGTCCAGCAAGAACTAATTCTGCTTGTCCTGGACAAGGAGATTTTTCCCATCTTGCTCTTTTCTCTGCATACAGTCAATATTTGCATAATATATTAAGCATGTGGGGAAACCTCAAAAGATTTGGTTCAATGCCTTTTGGATAAGCACCTGAAAAGCTTGGCTGTTTGTGCAAACCTAATCCAAACAATCTGATTCTTGAGTTAATAGGCTGGAAATTTTATGAGAACAGGTTGTCTCACAGTGCAAGATTTCTCGTAATTTTTGCTTCTGCTGTTGGAATGGGAGCACGATGGAAATAACCTCTTGTGCTGTTTTGACACTTCCTTTCAGGGATTCAGGACAATGTGGGAAGAAAGTTACCCAGACTTTTCTCATACTTAGAAAAGTATCCATCAGTTTAAACTGATGATTCAGGTGAGAACTTGGGATGGGAGATTATGCCATCCAAGCCAATTCAGCTGTTCTTTTATAGCAGTGTTCACCCACTTTATTGATATGCATCAGATATTGGTAAAATAATACACTACATACTCTGACTGACTGGCTAATAGGAATCTGTCAAACTATGAATGCTATAACAGTCACATAATAATAACACAGCACTACAGAAGGTAATAAATTATATACTTGCCATCATCCTTCACATATTCTATACGGATCATGGAGTTATGGTTATTGGTTGCGGTGTGTATTACCAGGGCCCAGGGTCACCAGAACAGAGTTAAATGATGTAAGGGAGTAAGTAAAATGATGATCTATGTTCAAAAACAGCACTAGCCTTGGTACCTATTTACCTCATGCAGTATGTTTATATACTGAGTGTGAATAATCAGGTTCCCTGAAAAAGGAGAGAAAATTGACAATGGCAGGGGCAGAATGGCACTTTCCATCTATCAAGAATTTTGGGTTGAAAACCTTATTTATTTTTCCAGGTGCTGCAGGTTGTGGGGGATCACTCGAAGCTAGCAAAAATTCTTTCACAGATATGTAAGACTCTGTATCCAGTAGGGTATTTTCTTTCTTCCCCAAAGTTCAGCTGCGACCGTCGTGTGGAAAGTAAATATTCCAGTAGCTTCTGCATGCCACTCTCAGATAACAACTGAGCCTGAGACCAAAGGCCACAATAATTGTTGCTTATTGTTACTGCTACTGCTCCTACTTGAGCAAAAGAAGCAATTCCTCTCCATTTAGGCAGTACAGTATTTGTGCTTTAGTTTGAAGTATCATCCACTTACATTTTATTCATGAATCCTTTCAACTTTGTTGCTTCTCCTCTCTTCAGTGTATTGCATATCCACAGATTCAGTAGACCTCAAAGACAATGCTGATATATCATAACTTATACTCAAGGGAAGCACGAGGGTGGAATAAATAGTGGCTCTGCACAATCAGAGACTGCTTCCAGATTCACCAGGGAAGACAGTTCTGGAAACGGAAAACCAAATATAATTACACAAAATCTTATTGCTAAAAATCCCAATTACATAAATCAATGATATTTTACACTGTACGTGGATTTATAGACTATTTAGGATTGACTGATACAGCTATCAGCCACGTACTGTCAGCAAGTTCTGTATCTCTTCGTGTCAGCAAAAAAAAAAAAAAAAAAAATAAGGGGGAGGGTGTTACTTTTACATCTGAGATGAAATTGTGTTGTATTTTCAAAGCAGATGTCATCTCAAGAAAAATTATGCTTAGGCAGGAGTTTTCATGTAAATAATTTTCTGCTGGGCAATCTATCGTTGTTGGGGTTTTTTTTGTAAGTATCTATATAAACCCAAAGATTTCTAAGACCAGCTATAAAACTAGGGGAGAAAACAGGGATGTGGAAACATTCTAGAGCCCAAGTACCCCAACTGAAAGGATCCATAACTCCAGATCACATATGCTTTTTCACCTGTTTAGGTAACAGGTAAACACATTAAATAAGTTATCTTTTCTGCCCCAAACTCCTGACCAACATATACATTATGTCCAATTACGCCTCTGGAAACTATTACAACTACATGAGAATAACTGGACTAACTGGAAGATAGAATCCATTCTCCTCCCAGTCATCCAGCTTGTGACATATTTATCACAGGGTGTGCTTTTAACCCTTTCTGCTTCTGCCCTACTGAGTGTAATGCCAGACACATCTCTGTCGCAAATGCTGACCCAACTCGTTTGTGTCTTCCCCCTGAAAACAATGAGGTACTCAGGTGTAATTGAACAAAATTTGAACAATAATCCTGGCTTTCTCCTGGAAATGAACAGTAGTGCATGAAAGGTATTATACCTCTATTTTGCTGAGCGCAGGGCTCTGAAAGGTCACGCTGGGAGAGAGGCTGTGAATTGTTTGGAAAATAGCCAATTTGATTACAATGGGCAATTTTGAGCTTACAGTTTGCTTGTGTCTATCCTGCCTAAAGTGGCATCATTTGTTGTAACAACTGTATTGCAGAAGCACTGTGGAAGAGACCACAAAACCCATTTCTGTTCTGCTGAAGAATCAGAAAGGAGACTTAAATATCAAACCCAAGATGCAACCTATTCCACATTCTCTACAATACAGACATGCAAATGCAAGTTCAGGAGCATTAAATTAATATTAGCATATACCTGCTAAACAGTCAAAATTTACATCAGTTTTGGGGTGAAATGAACATTGAAAGCTATTATCACGTTCTGAAAGATCATATTTTTACAAATTAAAGAAATTAAAACAGAATCCAAAGCATCTGTATGCTCTCACTGCCTAGGTATAAGTCCCATCACTCCTGGAATTTGCCACTGTCCTTTCCTCTTACCCCTGTGATTGCCTCCAGTGGCTACTGTGACCCATTCAAGTTCACACACGACAACAGTGCCTCAGGTGATTCACAAGTCCTCCTTCTCTTCTTGCAAGAAATGCTGGGACTCAAAAAATCTCAGCTTGTAATAGACAGACCCAACCATTTGGTCAGTCTTGAACCCCATGCATATTCCCATGAAATGCTGTTTGCCTGTAATGCCCTGATGTGAAGCATCGATGTTAGGGCCATTATATATAAATGAGTTTTCCCAGATACGATCTGTTTCTTCTGGACATATTTCAAGAGTTTTCTGTATTTTCCTAGTGTTTTCAGTAATCTGGTTCCTGAGGTACACACGCTCAGATGTCAGCTCTGACATTCATCAGAAATATGTTTCTTGCAGGTGAGTTGCTTAGACATTGAACCTTCCTCCCTGTTTCCTACATCTTAATAAGTATCTGGCTAATGAACAGCCATACCTAGTGGATCTCAATGGGAACTGCAGTGGACTTGCAAATGACATGAATAATTTTATGGGAGGCCACATCAACCTGTTCTAAATCCCCTTGTTTAATATAGTCACACTCGCAAGCTACACTGAAATCAGAGTTACTCCCTCCAATGGCTTGGTGTGATGGCTGCATAATTCACTAACCCTAGCATGTTATTCCGGGATGAAAAACAACTGATTCTAGCTAAAAAAAATGGTTGACTGTACAGACTTGATAGCAAGGGACAGGGACAACAAAACAAACAAAGAAACAAACAAACAGGGAAAAAATACAACCAACCACAATAATAAGTATCTACTCTCTCTAGAGGCTTCTTTTGCTTCTTTCTGCTCTCTGAGGAGCTTTCTTGAAGTTTTTGCAATGGTGGTCCACCAGGAAAAGTAAATTTAATTTCTACCAGAAATATCTAAAAACTTTTCACTCAGCTTGGGTAAGTGTGAAGGAATAACTGGAGACCAAAAAACCTGCTGTTACAGTCTGTTCTTTCAAGGAAAAAATAAAATCTGTCCTAGTACCTGCTTTATATAGGTACTCTCACCCAAACCCCAGATCTTGAAAAAGATTGCTCATCACTTCAGCTTTCTGGAACCCAAGCATCGTTTCTTAGTTTCTTTTTTTTTTCTGCTGTGGGTGTCTTTGATGCTTGTCATGCCTTAAGTCTCCTGCCTTAATTTCCATTGACACTAAGACAATAGAGTAATGTGAAGAATCTACACTCAATGTTTAATATTAATGGCCTAGTTCTCAATTTCTGGCTCATTAAGAACTCCTCCCAAAATAATCCATTCTGTGATGGTCTGGAGGCTTTGGTCTGGTGAAAGGCAATGGATTTAAAGATGACTTTTCATGACTGTCATAAACAGGCAAAAATTTAAAACAATATACAAAATAGTCACAAATGGAAAGCAGACTGAGCTACAATTGTTTCAGACTCTTTTTCAGAGTTTTAGTGCACATTTCCAGCATTTGTGCTATTGCTACTGAAAATGTAAGTTAAACATCATGCCATAGCTCTTCAAGAAGGAACTCAGGGTGGGGGTAGGACAACAAACAAATTATGTCTTTAGTCAGGCTACCAAGTTTCTCTCTGTCATAAAGAAATGTGGAGAAATTTGCTTATTTGTAAGCTTTCTGAGAGAGAGAGACCAAGACATTACAAGAAAGCAGGGTTAGGCAGCAAATAGTTTTCATATCCATAAAGATTTGATATTTCAATTATTTTTCCATCCTCAAAAATGAAATCTCAGAGAATCAGAGAACACTGTAGATCGCGAAGAACCTCTTTTGGCAAAATGAAACAGCCAAAAAAATAAGGGGGGGTGGATTTTGTTCAATTGCATTATTTCGTTTGACCCAGTTTCTGTTTTCTATGCAAAGTAAATTAAATTCTAAAAGAAAAAGTTGTTTCTGACTTGAAAAAATCAATGTTTATATTTTTTGTAAATAATAATGTAGATTATTTCTTACAGCATACGTGATTTCTTAACGAATAAATCAATGAAACAAAACAGCTAATTTTCTGGAATTCTTTTAGCAAATCAGCATTTTTCATTGAAATAGTGAAGAATTCCAGTCTGAAGAATGTCCCTCTGCAGGTGAGTTTTATCACCTACAATTTATCTTCAGGCATGGCTTAGGAAGCCCTTCCAATGCCTCATCACCTTTCTATGATGTTATTGGAACTAAGATATTACAGATGTCTTTCTTTACTTTCTTTCAAATAGTTAGAATTATTCAAACACATCAAGAGAGTAGTATTTCCCACAAATCACCTTTTGAAATATTGCAAGAAGTAATGGGGAATCTCCTAATTGCAGGAGTGACATCTTATCCTCTCAGTGTATGAACTGAAGGTGTATTTGTGTAGACGAAGAAAGAACCTCAAGTTCCACCATCAGCTAACTAAAACTATTATTCCTGCTGAACTATTCCCGTATAAATGTCAAATGGTATCACAGTTCATCTGTTCTCCCACTCACCTACAGTACATAGCATTTCTAATACGAAAACACCACATTTTCTATCTTAAATAAAAGGAAGGAAGGCAGAAGAATAAACCCAGGGGGGTTTTCCTCCTTTTTTATAAGTAACCTTGAATGAGAAGCGTGCAGTTTATGTCTGTGCATCTCATCAAGAATATATGTCATTTCTCTAAATAAACATCATATATCTCAATAGTAGGGTCAGTTACCCACCCCTACCCCCTTAGTGTAGCTGATCTATCAAGTTAAATCACAGGCTTTTTGATATGAGTGTCAATGTAGATCTGACATTAAAAAAATAACCCACATTGGGGCAGAAAAACAATAAACAATGCAGAAAAAAAATTAACTCCTTAGGCTCTCAAGTCACTAAAATCCAGAGAGGCTGGTGCACAATTTATGCTCTAGTGCAGAGTATATTTTAGTTCAACTATATTGAATGCACAGACAATTTTTCATGAACTCATCTTCCTTTTCTTTTTCAGACCTGTTGGACTAGATGTTGCCTTTCTTTTCTTGTTCTTCTTCAAGAACTTTACGCTCCAGCTTCCATATAACCTCTTCCCCTACGACTGACAACATTCCCTGCCACAGTCATCCTTTTTTACAAATTAAATAAGCGGAAAATACCTTGTTCCCAGAAGCCTTTAAAAGCCCCCAAATTTGCTAAAACAGAGATGGCTTGCAGAATTAATAGGACAAATTTTTTATCTGATCAGTTTTTCTGGCAGAAGTTTTTCTCACAAATTCAATGTCAAAAATTTTAATGGGAACAAACGTACAAGTTTCAAGCAGCATGGGATTTTTATTCAAAGCAAGAGAGGAGAACAAGGCTTTCTTCTCAGAAATTCCACCAGCCCAGTATTAGGGAATTCTATGTAAGACAACTATTACAGTTTTGCATGGCAAGATTCTGGTGGAGTAGGGGGATGCAGGGGTGGCTTCTGCAAGAAGCAGTGAGAAGCTTCCCCTAGGCCTGACAGAGCAAACAGCAGCTGGCCTTAAGGCTGAGTGGGCCTGCTGCTGGCCAAGGCTGAGTCCACCTTATCTCAACTCCTAAGCTTCTAAATATATATTTTTTCCCCTGTCCAGCTGAAAAGGGGAGCACATGGTGGGCACGTGGCCTCCAGCCAGTGTGAAACCACCACAATAACATAGCTCATTGCCCTGCTTCAGCAACTTGGGACCTGTACTGGTTGCAGTAGTGCCTACAGAGGAGGTTGGGACCCAGTATGAGACAGGGTGGGGCACAGCCAACATCGTGACTTGTTGGGCACTTCCCTGCGACTTCTCCAACCCAGGGGAGAGGAAACCTTTTGATGTGCTCTGAAAACAGTGTTGATAATATAGAGATGTTTTTGTTACTGTCAAGCAGTGTTTACGTAGAACCATGGCCTTTTCTGCTTCTCACCCCACCCCACAAGCAAGGAGGCTGTGGGTGGACAAGGAGTTGGGAGGGGACACAGCTGGGATGGCTGACCCCTGCTGCCCAAAGGAATATCCCATACCATATGATGTCATGCTCAGCTTATAAAGTTGGGATAAGAAGGAAGGGGGAGACATTTGGAGTGATGGAATTTACCTTCCCAAGTCACTGTTATTTGTGACAGAGCCCTGCTTTCCTGGAGATGGCTGAACACCTCCCTGCCCATAGGGAGGGGGGAATAAATTCCTTGCCTTGCTTTGCTTGCATGTGCAGCTTTCGCTTTACCTTTTAAATTGTCTTTATCTCAATCCACAAGTTTTCTCACTTTCACTCTTTCAGTTGTCTCCCCCACGGAGTGGGGAGTGAGCAAGCAGCTGTGTGGTGCTGAGTTGCCAGCTGAGGTTAAACTATGACATGCATTTAAGCCCCAGTCTGGCTTCCTTCAAAGTCAGTAACTTCCTAGTGACAGCAGCTAAAGACCACTGTGCTGCAAAGTTGTGGCAAGCAGTGGTCTTATTTCAATGCATGGCATATAAAATGCTATTGGCTTGGCAATAGAGAGAGATGACAACGCTCGATTGCTCAGTTGCAGGGTATCTCCCTACCCAGGAAGATGACAAAAGATGTGTTCATATAAAAGGTACATGAATAGAACAAAAATAAGATTATTATTTATTTCAGTCTGAAAAGACATAGTCCAGGAAAAAAACCTCTTCCTCACAAAAAACCGTGGAGTTGTCAGCTCTCACAGTAAAACCTTTATACCACAAGCTGTAGTGCTGCTCTGCAGGAGGGGCTTACTTTATCTACCAGCCTGTAAATGAAGTGGGATGTGCTGGACACTGCAGCCACAAAGAGTCCTGCAATAGAGGAAGAAAGAAAGAAAAAAAAGGTCCCTGAGAAAAAGTTCAGTGAAGGGGCAAGTTCGGCCTCCTTGACATATTCCTTGATATTAACAGTGTTTTGCTGTTCTCAACAGTGCTTATGTCCCTAATGTTAACAATCTCTCTACAAATAATGCAGAGGAAAGTGATGCAGTATATATACACAGACTTATGAGAGGAAATGCACCAGCTTTAAAGGCATTCCACAGTTTGTGCATTTTCCAGCTTGGGCCCCAGGTTTGGGCAATGTGCAAGGATGGCTCTGGAGAACGCCCTCTGGTTTCAGTGTCCTGCTCGCTTTCCCTGCAGGCTCCTCCCTTTCAGGAAGGTGCTCTTTGGGAAGCAGACATTCATAGCATGCTTGTTTCCAATTTATTAATTAGAACTAAATAACTGGGCAAAAGTGTAATATGCATATAAACAAACACAATTACAATAAAGTGTGGAAGTAGCAAATTCATCTAATGATCAGGTTGATTAAATTACTTCGCATAAACCAACAATTCCTTATAAGCACTGTGTAATGGTTTAGGAAGGCTGCAGTCTTGTTTAGCGCTCAGCCTGGAAAATAACAGGGCTTTTTTCAACTCTCAGTGCCAAGTGACATATTTAAGTTCCAGCCAAATAGCTGGTACAGGGAGTGTCAATCGCTCCCAGGCTGAAACTGGTGTTGAGACTGTGGCTGCGCTGCCAGCTTTGAGAGCTCCTGCAGATTATTGGTTATCTAATGCCAGCCAACCTTTTCTCTCACTGCCCTTTCCCCCTCAGAACTCCCAGCAATGGATTACAGTGGATTACATTGGAGATATTTCAATATTTCAACATGACACAGCTTCTTAAATTTAATATTCAGAAGATAAATTCAATGAAATAGTATGATTTATCATGATTCAGCTGTATCTAGTTATTGCAAAAATCATTCTTTACTCACTGTGCTCTGGGGATTCTTGCTTCACATGTATGCTACCCAACAGCTTGCCTTTAAAAAAATGCAAGAATGCTGAAGTAGAAGTGATCCCTAGCTTCCAAAGATGGGAAAACAAACAGGTGGCAAAAGTGAAGACATAAAATCTGAGAGAAAGTTTAAGCCAGGAAAAAAATAAACAAAACAACAACCTTTTTCACTTTAAAAAATGCATTTTGGGAGCTTGCTTTTTACTTATCAGGAATACCTGTCTCATAACAGAGATCACCATGAGATACTTACTTTGTGTTTGGGTTCCTCAGCTATTAGCTTCCTTTTAGATAAGTAGGACTATGTTATCATCAAACTCCTTCCCCTACCAAAACTGGGATTTCAGCCACTGTGCAGGGTGTGATTTCTGAAAGCGTAAACCACACAGAAGACTGGACACAGCTATGCAATAGAGAGCAGAATCCAGTGCTCTCTTCCACATACTCCCAAGAACTCTGCTTTAGTTCCCTTAAACCCTCCAACAGCTGAAAAATGAGCTTATATGCAAGAACAAGTTATGTCCCATTTAACATGTACATAGGAATCCAGAAGACAGTTGCAGAATCTTGGCAAATCACACTAGATCGAAGTATTTGAATCGGTGCCTAAAATGTCCAGATCAATGTCTTTGGGGTTTTGGTGGACAGTTTTTTCTCCTTCAGACTGAGGGCACAGTATGTGCAGTTCATCATTTCAAGGCATAAGAATTAGGCTTTGACTAATTGGAAGATTTCCTTGTTATTTAAATGAAACTTGTTTGCAGTTTCATCATCCGTGTGGAATCCAGAAAGGCACTGGACTATCCCATCAATTTAGTTTGAGAAGAATAAATGAATAAATAGGCTGACAGTCTCCCCTGGGACTCACACTGACACTACATTGTTTCTCTATTATTAATTACCTATGGAAAAATAATTCACTGTACAGTAGTATATACTCTGTGCTGTAAATGACTGGATCAGGTGCCTTTCTGTCTGTCTTTCTGTGAGCGTTTAAATCTCTTGGTGTCAGCAAGTGATGCTCAATGGTGCATTCACTGAGGGAAGAAAGGGAAAATGAAGTTGTGGACATCAAAGGGTTACAGCCTACGTGTTTTTTGGATGAGTACAGTAATAGGGTTAGTTCTTTCTATTTTGTATGAAAGACTCATTTACAACTCTGCTCTGCTTCAGAGGTTTGGATTCAGACTGTCTTGCAAGCAGTTTGTGCGCAAGGCTGAGATGTAATATGCTAGCAGATGTCACTGACAGGTCAAGGAGTCCTTCAGATGCTGGAAGCCCACAGAGCCCCTAATGAAAAGGGGCAGGAGAGAAGCCAAACACATTTCTTTGAGTCAGAGCCTTTACAAGTGTTTGCTTCGCATACAAAATTCTCAACACAATTTAGTGGATAAAAAAGTTAAGACTCTGTTTATTTTCAATAAGCCAATGCTCTGTAGATTTATTTCACTTAACTAATAGGAGAGACAGGGAAGGAAAAGGGCAGGTGGGGGAACTCAGCACTTTCCTCTTGTTAAGATTTAGATTTTCATCCGCCTTTTAGCTGAGTGCCAGAGGGTTGGGTAACTTCATCTGCACCCATTGCACCAGCAGGTCTACTCCAAATAAATATTTTTCTCATGTGTCATCTGAATAATTTTTTTTAGAGTCACTCAAATAACGCCACGTTTCATTTGTGTCTTACAGACTCTGTGCCTTTTATCTGCACCGCTGCAGTATTACTAATGCTTTAAAACGCGCAAAAACTATGTCAAAGCAGAAGTTCAGTCTTCTCAGTCCTACATCCCAATGGGGTCTCATAATTTCAGCTCCCCTGTACTTTCAAAGCTACTTCACTGATTCTTCCAGGAAACAATTCCTTCACAGCTAAAATTTCCAAAAGGGTTCAGACATCCAGCCTCTCTGAAAATGCTACCAATAATCCAGAAGAAACACTCTGAGTATTCTCACAAGGATGAGATAGGTTATTTTTTCTTATAGCCCTCTCCTGTATTCTCTAGAAGAATGGTTGCTGTCTTTAAAGCACTCTTCAGACAAAGATGTGGCTTTGGGGAACATAGCAGTAAAAATTTGTGTTTCCATTGGGCTTTTTGTATAGCACAGTGCACTTTTCAGCATCTTGTATATTATCTGCTCCCTGCATAAAGGAATTCTAAACTAAATTCCTTGCGGGAACTCCCTCCATATAATGCAAAACTTTAATTTGTGCCCTCTGATTCTTGTGTTTGACACGAATTCAAACTGTGTTATATCAACCATTCTTCCTATTCCCTCAAGAACTTCATGGAGCAAAATGATCTCACCTTTCAGGTCTACTCTTTCACAGAGTACAGCCCTAATTTCTTTGGTTTATTTGGGACAACTAGTTTCACCCAGTCCCTGCATTATTCTGCAGTACCTTTGTCTATTGCTACAATAATTCTTTAAAATCAGGTGATAAGAAATGATGATGATGAGAGTACAAGTATGGTCTTTGCAGTATTACAGTGAGGAAATTAGTTGATACCTAAACCCACTATTTATGTAAAATTTACAAAGATCTCTGTAAATGCCTGCATGTGTATGCACCTGGTTTAATCCTTCTGTTTCAAATTTCTTCTGCTACCCATGAACCACATTTTCCTGAACTGCGTTTCTGCATAGTATGATCTTTTAGAGCCTGGCCCTCTGTTTTGTCCAGGTCCTCATTACTTTATTTTTATCTAGGTCATTCATCTTGCCATGCACACATGTAGCTGCTTTGTACTAGCAGCACTTCCTATTTCTGCATTATCTGCAAATATTTTTGCTTTATAGTATTTTCATCTTCCTCGGGACTCAGACAAATAGCATGAATAAGAGGACAAATCTAGCCCAGTTCTCATCCATGTAATTCTCTGCTCTTCCATTCAGGTCATACCAAAGCAGTATGATCTCTCTGTAGTCTATATGGATATGACCCCTTAATCCACTCAAACACGTTAGCCCCTGTGCCCTACTGCTGATCCCACACATTAGCCTTTTGGTGATTGTTGCAGTCGCAAAAGCATCATGAAACCTGTGTAAATCATATTTCCAGCTTCCTCTTGCCCGTTCTTTGTGCTCTCGCCTTAAAATAAAAAATATTAGCAGCTTATTAAAACAGGATCATCTCTCTGTTAATCCATGTGCATCCCAAATGATCAAACAATACCTCAGTAAGGGCCCCTTGATCCTGCTTCTGATGAGTTTTAAAAGCATTTTCTCCACCAGTGCTAGACATATTGTCATCTGCTTCTCTCTGTCATCTCTGGCATGGCAAAGCAATGGCTCAGCCCTAAGTGATCTATGATATGCGAATATCTCTTCTGAAACCAACACAGCATGAGGATTTCAGAAATATTCAGAACAATGCCTTGACAATAAGAGATCCAGGGTACATATTACATGAATACCATTTTTCAAAATGGCACAAGTGGGAGGATTTCAGAAACATGTAGCTCCTCCTGCTCCTTAAGGATCAGTACAAAATACCCTATTGACAGAGAAAATCGGCCAAGCAGAGCTTCATGTAATGGAACTTTGAATTTCTGATAGGTCCTTTTGCACATGCACACCACAGAAACTTTCAGACTACTGGGAGTATTTACCAGTCATAAATGCACTTTCATAAAACTATCTAAGAAACACCTTTCTTAGAAGTTTGCAACTTTTCTTCTTCTCCATGCTAGGAGCATGATCTCAAAGCTTACATGAGGAGACTTTGAAGCTTTGTACTGTATTCCCATACAGTACAAAGCTTTACAGTATGAAAAAAAAAAGGGGGGAAACCCTCCATTCCCATTCTGAAGTAAAACTGGGGTGTCAAACAAAAGCTCTGGTGTTGCTCAACTGCTCTTGTGAGACTGTTCATCCACCACACTAGCATCTCTCCCAGAAGAGCACTAGTGGTCCTGGGCAGAGCTGACTTCATCGTGAGTTGTGGCAGGGTGCACGGAGGCACGAGTGATTTCTGCTGCATCCCTTCCACACAAGACATCTGTGTACACCTCCGAATGCATAGGGCTGCCATCTGTAAAGGTGAGGGATAGCAAGTCATTGTCCATTCAGGTGTAGCTTCTGTAGGGCAGTAGATTCTGCCTCTGAGCAAGTGTAGCCTGTTCTCTTTGACCCCTGGAAAGAGGCATTTGAGCCATCTGAAAAATACAAAAAGGCCTTGACTTGTTGGAAGAAATTTTATTGATGGGGAATTTCTACTGTCAACTGTAATGTCCACATTAATTTTGCATGTTCAATATTCCCCTCCAACTGTAAACTGTTCTTCCAGTCTGTTGAAAAATATATGTGGTTTGCAGCAGCTTGTAGTCAACATGCTTCGAGTGTGTCTCTTATTCAGCACAGCACTGCCTTGATCGGCCTGCTCTTGCTTGGTATCTTCTTTTGCTCTACTGATCGTCAGGAGAGAGGAAGGCAAAAAAAAATAAAAGAAAAGAAAAAAAAAGAAAAATATAAAAAAAAAAAAGAAAAAAAAGGAAAGGAAAGAAAAAAGGGACACCAGAGTAGGGTAATTTCCCCAGGCTAAATACATTCAGGACGAGCCCCAGCACAACTCGGTCTGATTAAAACTCCCCTAAGAATATTGTGTGAAGTGACTAATTCAGAGAGTTTCACAATGTTTATGAGGCCGGGGTCCTATATCTGAAACATTCTCCTACTTTTATCTGTCACAGGGCTTTTTGGCTCTGACTATTGCTTTCTCCATGTAGGTTTTATATTTCCCTAGCACTAATAGCAGCGATGTCTGCACAGTTGTATTTAAAGTTGTATCAAAGATATCCAATAATGAGAGCACACTTACAGGGAATTTCAAAGTCATCTGTAAAATATAATTTGGGGCTGAAACTCAGCAAGCAAAATCTCATCCCAGAAGCAAATTCTTTTGTAACATTAAGGGGACTGGGGGTGAGGAGGGGGAGGGAAGAGAGAAAATTACTGCGAAGGTGAACAAAAAAGTGCTTTGTGGGGAAGTGAAGAGACTACCTTCAAAGAGCTTAGAATACCAAATATTGAAGAGAATATGTGTCTAGACTTAAATTTGACAGACATTTTTCCCTTTGAAAGTCAGTTCCTGCTTAAGTTCATGTTGAGTGTCAAGTGTTTGCCCTTCAAAAGAGGCCGAGTACTTATTTTCGAAGGCCTGCTCTTCACCCCAAGCATTGACTTTTGCTCATAATTAGTTAATTGTGTGAAAACTCCCATCTATTAAATAAACCCACAAGTGGGCTCTGAGCAGAGTGTCGTACCTTAGTTTTCTCACTTCCCACCTCTTTTGGAGCACGCTGGCATGAGGCTAGAGTGTCTGATTTATCAAGGGGTTCCGATCAAGAAGCTCATGCTGGACCAGTGCAGACAATTAAGAAATGTGAGTCTCTTCTCACTGTCAATTCTGAAGGTAACAAAAGGAAAGACACTGCAATTCTTCTCCCTAGATTCCTCCTGATGTTTCAAAGTAAGACTGATAGCACAGTACTTGTGTACGCCAAAATACAATCCTAATGAAGCCGTGGTAATTATCATGAGCCTGTAGGTCCCTTCTCTTACTTTTAGAGCCATGGTTTGTCTGAGAGAAACAAACCAAAGAGCATAAACCAAAATAACAATAAGCAGAAATGGAAATCTGAAGCAGAAGCACCCAGCAAAGCCACACCAGGACACAGATGAACAGACAGCTACTGAGAACTTTCACATTTTCCATGATGGATTGACTGGGGAAAAGGAAGGCAGCAAGGCTGGATCAGTCAACAACAGCAGCAAATGTCTAAACGGTGCAGGCCGAAAAGTCACCAAGAGTAATACTTCCCACATTAGGGTGGTGTGTGGGAGCAGGCCTTCAGCAGGATGTCCTCTCCTGGCAGAGGCCTGGGCAGGGGGAAGCAGGTGGCCATGCCCACAGGAGCACAGGAGCAGCCCTACCTGCGTTTGCCTGACAATGGCCCTTGCTGTAATTTAGTGGGATGATGATTTCTCCACTGTTTGCTCCCTGCCAGTGCCAGGCATGTTGTTACAGCTGTTCCAAACACAGAGACAAAACAGGGGAAAGGTTGCTTCCCCCAAGAGGACATTAAAAAAAAAAAAAAAATTCCACTGGATGGACTTTCAATCCATATTCCAAATGAAGAGCAAACTCCTGGTCAGGATCATCCCAGCCAACTCAAATGCTTGGCACATCCATGCACCTTCCAGTTTAGGATTAATGCAAGGTACCATTGCTGTGAAGGATGGCACATGTGTCTATGTATGACTGCTGGCGGCGATCGCTCTGCAAGAAGCTGAATCAGGCAGCAGGCAAGCCCTGCCCTTTCTCCATGGAGCTGTACTCCCTAACAGCTGCCAAAACGCTTTCCGCATGCAGGGAATTAAGTTTCACAGACGCCCGCGAGTTCAGTATTGCATCTATTCTGAGAAATTGATTATATCCAGACCAAGGAGAGCAAGGCAAAAACATGCCAGGAGATCTGCCCAAGGTCACGTTGCTAATCTATTGGAGAGCTTGAAATGGAGGAGAGAGCGAGCTGCTGGCTCCCACTCCTCTGAATAATAACCAAACTGACATGTCCCCTCTTATACCCTGGTCTAAATCCAAGTTAATTAAACCAGCTTTGGGTGTGAACACTATTAAATCAGTTGAAACCTGGCTAATATCAGATTAACTTGCACCTGCAAATGTAGTGCCACCAGTCAAACTGCTATAACCTGTTTTTAAACTAAAATAAAGATATCCCCACAGTGGTCCCACCAGCCTGGCTGGTTTGGTGCAGAGTCTCACCTTTGTAGACCAACACTGAGGCAGCGCTAGGAAAAGCAGTGCGTGGCACACAGGAAAGGAAGAAAAGCCAGGCTATGCCTAGCAACAGGGGACTAATACAACAGGATGTAACTGGCAGCTCTAAATTTTCAGTTGAAAGAGTTATCTCCGCAAAATATATAATATTGCAGCTGTAATTATTAGGAATTGGGATTATCTATTCAAACAGTTAAGTAGCCTAGGGAAGTAAGCCATGGAGGGAGACACAGCATCTCTAATTAAACCAGCTGACCTAGTTGGGAAAAACAGACAAACTGTGGCTCTCATAAGCCCTGCTTTGAGTCTGAAATGAAAGCCACAGATTTCAGGCTAAGAGCAGGTTGAGAACAATTGCTCTGAGTGTTCGACCTTCTGCAAAGCTACTCAGCAAAGTCATGCCTTGCATGTGATGCTGAGTGTGTAAACACAGTTATCTGAATCTCTCTGTACCTCTGTGTTTCCTTCATTTCACATGGCGTAAAGCACAAAAAATGCAACAAAGCCCCTTCTTACTGGCCTCAAACATTAGCATTTCATGGTAGCTGCTTGGTCTTGACCATCACCACGTAGACCTATTAGGTCAATGTTTCCTGGCTACGCTGATGTGCTTTGTGGGTTAATTACAAAGAAAGCAGTGACAGCTTTAAAGAGAAGTTCCTGCAAGGAATCCAGTGGTGAAAGGAGCCTGGCTTATAGAAGCACTTGAAAGGAAATACCAGGTGCCAAGTGCTTTGGTCTAGAGGCTGTGTTTTCCTGGCTGTGGGCAAAACATAGGAATGAAGCCAAGAGGAGAGTCACATCAGTACTCAGCATCATTCTTTGCTCACTCTTTTACTCTGAAGATCCTTGTGGGTGGAAATTAGAGATAGATATTGCCAGAATTAGCAGCAAAAAAAAAGTCTGGTCTTGCCATCAGAGGTTCATTAGCATACAAAACGTCTCAAAGAAACAATTGTGTCAATCGCTGATGCTGTGCTCCATTGTCTTCAGTGTTGCTGTGCTCAGGCAGAACAGTTCACCCACCCTTACTCCGAGATAATTCACACTCAGATCACTGCAATGTTATGGAGGGAGAGAACAGAGAGTGAGGGTCTGTGTAGGAAGAAAGTGCTAAAACTCTATGCAAATTATACTTTACAAGCGTGAAAAACAACTAGATGGAAGCAAAAATCAAGATAAATAGGGGGAGGAGAATGGTTAATTACCTTGCACTTTGCAAGGACTGTGTTAGCTTCAGATAGGCTCCCCTCAGTGTGGGATAGATAATTCCCAACAATATCACCACAGTGCTCTCAGGAAGATAAGGCTGAAAAGGGAAACCAATTTTAAGGAAAACAATGTTATTTAAAAAGACAGAGATTTCACTGTATGGTCATTTTGAAGTGGGCAAATTAACAATTAAAAAGGCTCTCATGATTGTTCTATTTTAATAGCTATCTCTGTACAGAAGACTCTCTTCAGTAAGTAGAGATCTAATTTCTGTTAATTTTGTGCAACTCTAACAGAGCCACTGATGTTCATTTGTAATTTGCCCCACACCCCCTCCCCTGTCATTGCTTCTTCCAGGAATATATCTCTTGAAAGCATGATGATTATCAGCGGAATTTCTCTACTAACTACAAGCCTTTGCAGTCCAAACCAAAACTGCTGACTGGTTACAAAGCGGCCAGGAGAACGCATAACAAATGTGACATCAGGAAACCAACCCCTTTTCCCAACTGCACTCCACAACGTTTCACCATCTGGAAGCACTGTGAAAGATGAAAATGCTTGCACAAACCTGCACCCTGACATCAGAGCTCAGGAGGACAAATTTCAGCTTCTCTGACTCGCCCACATCTGAGGGCCTCACTGCCCATGACATGTGCATTTTAACAAAAATCCTTTATGTGCTTACATACTGCTGAGCCTAAGAGGAAAGGTGAGACACAGGCAGACCTTTACAGGTGTTAGCTGCTTCAGCAGACCTGTGCAAGTGCGGACCAAAGTGTTTACTCATAATCATGCACAAAATCTGTGGTGGAAAGGGAGATGGAGTAGCTCTTGCCAGAAGAGCAAATTAACAGGTTAGCATTAAAACATCTTTTCTAGTGCTGACACCAATTACCACAAATCGGTACCTTCTCCCAGAGAGGACCATAAGAATGTTACAGCATCCAAGAGACACTGGGAACAAGCTCTTGCTTTGCAGAAAAATCCAACCCACCTAAACACACGTACTTCTTAAGAGTTAAAAGAGGGGGGAACCCACAGCATCTTAAGATAAATACAGAAATCCACAGATTACATATGCATACACAGAGTACAGCACTGGTCATTCACGTCTACTTCACCACCACCAGCAAAACCAACACAGTATCTGTTTTGAAACCGGTGGAAATGGGAAAGGTAAGTGAGTGCTATTCTGTTCAGAAATGGTTGCTTTATCCCTGCAATGGGCTAAACATGTTAATCAGTAAAGGGTTAAAGGACTAACAGAACCCTGTGGCTTGCTAGGCTGGATACAACTAACTCATATATACAGTTTCGGGGGGCCTACCCTTGCTTCCCACTTTGAAACCTGACCTTAGCGCTCTGGCTTCTGTTATGCCGAATGCTAATTATCCTGCAGAAATGATACTGCAAGGCTCTGTGTACGCCTCTGCCGCAACTTGGGGGATGGGGTTTGGTGTTTTTAGACATCATTAGGGCAAGCCAAAATTTTATCTGAAACTTTTTAACATGAAAAATTACTCTCTCCCCAGAAATACATTATTTCTTGTACATTTTTCATGTTACATTTTTTTGGGGTTGTCAAGTAAAACAATTTTTCATTTTTCTAGGGTCTGGAATTCTCCATCCTTTTTTCCTCTCTACTTCTAATCCATAGGAGCAAGGAAAACAAGCAGATAAACTCAGATTTTGAAGGTGGTGAGAAAATAGCTAATGAACATACAAAAGCTAAAACAAAGCCAGTTTTAGTTTTCCTTGTACATAATTTTAAGAAGCTGACATATTTTTTTTAATATTTATGCTACACACATTACCTCTTTTTTGGCAGCTCTGATCATAGTGCGCGTTCTTCAAACTAGAAAAGCATTAAACCAAAGTTTCACTACAAAGCCTGTAATTGAGGACAGAGTGTGAGCTGTGTGTTTCCTAGCAATCCTATCCAGAGAATTGTTTTTCTCCATTCTGAACAAAAGGATGGAGTCCATATGTCCACTGAAAATGTACATCTCTCTGTGTAGTCAAGAAAAATAAATCCCAATATCATTTGCTCTTTTCATTTCCCTTTCATAATTTAGTGTCAGAAGATTAGGAACAGCATAAAAATAATAAAACATAAAATGCAGCTGAGGATCTCAGAGTATTTTACGAAAGTGGGTCAGAATAACTTGGTCCCTATTTACAAATGAAGCTGTTGAAGCTCAAAGAAGAAAAGCCATGCACTGGAGTCAGTGGCAGAGCAGGAAATGCTATCCATGCTGCTTAATTCCTGCCATTATTTCCTACCCATAAAACCTCATCCACAGACTGGGTCTTCAGGGGTGGGTGAAGGAAGCATCCTTTGGCATTTTCGCTACAAGGCCAGGTATGAAAAGAAGTTATGTCTCCTGGAAACTGCTTCCGCTGAAAGAACCCTTTCCAAGTCAGAAGGTTATTGGAACAGAAATAGGATTGGGATTTTCAGCCAGAACAAGAATAATCCACAAACCTGACATTTTTCCAGTCTTGCGTAATGTTTGCTGGCACTTGCAGTACATGCCAAGTCCCAGTGTTCATCTACCAAGACATCAATGATGTATTCAGATCCTCAAATAAGGAGAGGTGCAGTTTTGCCCAAGAGCTAGAGAACTAGCCCATGATCCAAAATTATTTTCTGGCATGAGGCAAGGTGACTTTGGCATGCTGATTCCCATCTTGCAGCTCCAGTTCACACCAAAAAATTGGGGACAATTCTTCTGTTCATGAGAAATACTTTGCTATTTCCTCACCCTGAGCCCAGCAGGAGAGACAGGTATTACTGTCATCACCTGACAGACTAACATTATGTGTCTGCAAGTCCAAGAGCAGGAAGTGATGCCAATACACTACCATTTTGCCAAACTGTGTGGCTCTGCAACTCAACTGAGCTCCTCTGCCTACAGGGAAATACCTTCAGAGAAATAAGTGTTCTGGCAAACTGGGGGAGGGTAGAGCATGCCCCAGTTCATCACATAGCTAAGGCAGTCCCTGATATCCAGGCTATTTATACGGCCTTAAGGTAGCCAAACTCTCAGTACCTCAGAATCACCTGTTTGCAGGGCACACACAAATTACCCTCAAGGGAAGAAGTCAGACTTGTGAGTCAGGTCATGAAAAGGTTTTAAAACCCTTCCTCCACCTCATTCAGAAACCCAGCTACACTACAAAAACCAGCTCTGAAGAACATACACTGCTTGGCTACAGTAGGTCCAGAAATCAATGACTAGCTTGAACTGCATCATAAACATGCTGAAGACTTTTTTCACCTGTGACAGCTATATTGATGATAATTTCGTACTACTTAAGGATTTCAGACAATCATGGGCAAGAGGGCACAATAATGTGAGAATTGTTTATACAAAACCGAGGAGCAGATTTCAGCATTGTCAGTTATGTGGCAGGTTTTTCCTTGTGCTGATGAGTAATGCTGCAAGCCAAACAAAGCTGCAATCCCTACAGCTAGATTGTATATGTATGTGTCAAGTAAATGGCACTGCTGGGAGTGATGGGTGGTTGCAGCAATGTGTAGCATTCCCCCTTGCACGGGGCAGGAGGTAATTTTATGTTGTTCAGAATAGAGGAGAAAAAATGGGATCAAGTAAAGACCAGAGCAAGAAGGAGATGGACTTTACCTTCCCCTGGCGCTCCTGCCCCTTAAGTTGAGCAGGGATTTTCCGTCTCTCCCCATTTGTGAAGGGCCTCAGGAACCCAAAGTACAGCCGGCCACTTCATAGGATGGGCCATGGAAAGCTTCAGCCCCTTTGGAAAAACCAGCAGGTTCCGATTAACTGAGCAAGGAGGGTGAAAGCATGCATAACACCAGTGTTAACCTCGCTCTTGTGTTCATATCTCCTGCATTCACCTACCAGCAGGAAATCTCTCTTCCTACAGCACAAAAGAAATTCCGGTCTGCTTTGTGGTGCGTACAACTTGCAGCGCTCCATTCCTTCCTCAATGGCATAAACTCTCCAAAACTGTATAGGATCTGAACAACACCTTGGTGGAGGCATATGTATGTCTCTGAAGTCTGATAGGAACTGATATATATTTTTTTATACCGTGTAAGCTCTATAAGGCAACCGTTTCTATCTCTTGTGACCAGCTAGCGTCCTAAACACATAGAATGTAAAAGCTGATAGGGTTCCAGCAAGGCCTACAGCCCACTCTAGGGATAGGTTTGCATAGGATACAATAATAAATTTTACTTTAAAAATCCTTTTTTTTTTTCTTTTTGGTTAAAAAAATAGAGTTGCCACTCTTAGCTGTAGCTGTCGAAAGGTTTTGTTTGAGAGATTGTAGCTGCAAAAGAGAATGACTCAAGGTGCTGAAATTCATCGACTCACTGCTTCAAAATGTTTCTGTGGCAAAAAGCTGCATCCAGCCGCTCCTCAATCCAACATCACACACTAACCTGACAAGTATATGGTGCACGCAGCAGTCCCTTATTGCTCAATTTCATTTCCTTGTGGTTTCTGGTTAGCAAGCAATAGTCAGAAAATGCCATCCCCCTTAACTCACCATAAGGGGCAGAGCAAACGCTCCCCCCTTTATATCTTCTTTTTAAGGCGAGCTCCTTCATCTCCACACAGACTAGCTGCTCACCAGACACTTTGATCCCCAGCATGTACTCCCAACATGCACTGAATAATGCCAGGTTTTGTTCCCACAAACAAATCCCAACAAGTGCCTCTGCACTGTCTCCAGTCTCTTCTGGCAGCAGTCAGTCCAGGCAGGGGCTGAGAGAGTCGTTTCGCTTACACGCAGCTCTCAGTGAATGCCACCATCTGCTTTTAGGTTGTTAAACAACCCCTGCATCGGGTCTGAAAATTTCTGTCAGATCCTGCAGCTTCTGACATGCAATAATTTCAGCTGCCTGCTTGGCTAGCCTTCGCTGACTGTGACTGACTTACTCTAGACTTACACGAGTGGTAGAGGGAAGCCTGATCCCTGGCGGCTTCCCTCAGGAAGGCCTGGGAGTCAACGCTCCTTCTGCCGTTCTGTCCACACATACAGACCCTTGTCGCCTGAATTACACTGACAGGGTGAGGGAGCACATGGTGACCTGGGATGATCAGCTTACCCAAGTTTGCAAAAGATGCAAGGAACAAGGCGGAGCGGGGAGTATTTTTAACCTAGATCGGTTTAGTTCCCCCATTTCAGGCTATAGCCTCAAATCTCCACCCAGCCCACAGAGAAACCGATAGAGAACAGCAGAGATGCACACACTCTTTATGAACTAATACCAATAATTTATTAATATTTGCCTTCACTTTCCCAAGAGTCCTGTGTAGACCTGGCTTTAATGACCTACTCAGACTCCTTTCCACCAAGCTGCTAAGTAGGGCAGAGATGGGTACCAGCTATGCATTGTTCCTGCATCCTCTCTGCTGGATCAGGACAGACATTTGGGGAAGGGGCTGCCATAGGAGCCTTGTTAAACTACTCAGAGAGTGTCCAACAGAAGAGACGTCTGATTCACCACTCCTGAGACAGCATGCAGCTGAACACTGATGTCATCACACTTATCTATTCATTAACTGAATTCATTAATTTCTGATATCTCTACAAATACAGTGCTGATGACAGTTGGTTATCATATGCAAGAGCATATCATATGCAAGTCTCCAGAAATGCTGAAGAGTGAATCATGAAAGAGATGTCTGGACATTAATATTCTCCAGGTGAAGAAATCACATAATATGTCCAAAACTACATTATTGCAGCAGTCCCTGGGCTTCCCAGATCAGGTTGGTGTTCTAAATACGCTTATTTTTCTAACTTTTTGCTACAGACAGGTGACAATAATTGTATGATCATAGTTACAACCCAGATGTGGTTGCTTGCGGTACTTTTCAGCAGATGCAAGGGATAGTTAGAGGCATCGGCTTCACCCCAGCAGAGCTGCTGAAATTAGGACTGGTTTCTTAGCAAGAATTTAGAAGGTATAAATATCCACAGGCAACAGGTATTTATTTCTATGCCGGCAGGTAAAAGCAAGTGGTAATAGTAATTGCAAAGCAATACATTTCTAATTGCAATAGATCACATCCTTCAAGGCTAGACTTTGAGATTAGTTTCTGAGTCTTTAAGCATACTAAACAGTTCTTCTAGCAAGATACAGTATGCTTTCAGCAACATTAAAGAGTGAAGTATAGAATACCTGGTTAAAAACTTTTAAGGTTAGATGGGGAGGTATTCTCTCTCTTACACAAGTGCACACACACACACACACGAAAATGAGCTTAACACTTTCATATGCAGACCAAGTATATAAGTTCCCTTGGATAAAACCCACATGACAGAAAAAGGGTGTTACTTGCTTAAAACACTGCTGGCTGTGAGGCGTCACCCACTTCATCACCAAGATGGGCTGTGGGACAGATTTGGCTTCCTGACATAACGGCACAGAGAACCAGCCACAGCACCAGCGCTGCAGTGGCCCATCACCATCAGGAGGGCTGAAGCACACAAGCTTTTCTGACAGTGCAGAAGGGTCAGAGCCTATTGCCAGAGGTCACATCAGAAAGCAAGTGCTCACTTGCTAAGCCAGGGCAATTTGCGCTCTCGATGGACTACCTCCAGAAAGAACTTGAAGCGTAATTATTGACTTGTGCAAGCTGCTTTTGTGGTTTCGTAAGGGTTATGATATAAGCAGTCCTTTTTTGAAAACCCCAAGAGAAAGACTCTTTGAGGAGCTATTTATTCATTCAGTTTTATCCACATGTGTGCCTTGTATACCTTGTGTACCAAACTCTCACCCAGGATACTATTTGAGACTTTTTCATTTAAGTACTTTTCTGAATTAGAAAACAAAATCATCCTCCTCTTGTGTTTACATCCTTCCAATTTGCCCTTCATTCCACTGCTTATTTAACCAGCTTATCTGAAATAATTTGTCCACTGTTGGGGTTTTTTGCTGCTACTCCTTCAAACATCTTTTCTGTAGAACCTGATACCTAGAAAACTTGGATCTTGTAGCAACAATTAACTACAGGAGAACCATTACTCAAACCCAGCATGCTTTACTTTGGAGCGCAGACCTAGTACCACATGCTGCCCTCCTATAACTTGAGCTTTCTCATCAGATGGTGCCTCACATGGCGGGAGCTTCCTGAAATATTGGGCTTCTATTGGGAGAATGAATGGTGGATCACAGAAACCTTACACACAGACAGGAAACAGTTTAGCTGACAGGAGAAAATAAAAAATAACTGACCTGTACCTCCCAAGAAGCACTGTCAGATGTGGACTTAAATGGGAAGGAGACACAGATTGTAATAGAGGTTTGCTGCCCTACTGGCTTCTGCCTCTGTCCTCTCTTGCCCTTCCTTGGCCCCCTCCTGCTCCACACTCATTGACATCTCTCATACCAGGCTTTCAGCACATTCCTTCATGCTGCATATGCAAGGACTAGGTTTACCTTGTGGAAGTGTGCACTGCTACACTGGCCACATCACCCTTGTCTGACCCTGGCCCAGGTCTGTCCTCCAGTCAATGTGCACACAGGGGCTGCTCTGCAGACGCTCCCAGGAACCTGTGATGGGGACATAAGTGCTCCAGCCCTCTGGTGACATCCAGACAGATAAAGGGGGAAAAAACGTAGGGAAAGGAGAGGCCAAAACCTTCAGCATATTGGGGTGGCCCAGAGCAAACAGCTGATGCAACCAAGTTGTTTCGGGACCCCCCTCCTAAGGGCCTCCCTTTCCTCTGAGTATCTCCACAACAATTGGCAGCAGCTCCCAGCATGGGCATCATCCATCATTGCCATGAGGTAGGAATGTACTCCCTCCTACTTCTCCTCCATGTCCTCTTGGGCAGTGGGCATTAGTCTTTCCTCACCCACCATGGCAATTTGCAAATGTTAAATTATACCCAGGAGGGTCTATCAAATACAAGAGAAGCCAAATAAGAATTATAGCTCAGAAATTTATATTAAAACCAAACAAATAAACAAACAAACCACTGTAAAAGCTATGGAATTAAAACAATGTCTTTTCCCAGGTTCATGCTGAGCTCTAGGTGTATGCAACATTTCATGCAAATCAGATGTAATTTACTGTGTGATTTGTTTCTTCAATAAAAAAGTGAGAATATGGAGAACAATAATTTTCCTACATTTTAGCTACACATTTCTCCATAAATAGCATAACTATTATAATGACTTCTGGTATGTGTTCGTGGAGTGATTGCCTCTATGTGAAATACAGGGAGACCATTTCTGTGTGAAACCCAGGCCATAAGTGTGTGTATGTTTGTGCCCAAATACATGCATGTTACTGCATGTATTTGTACTGCATACAAGTATATGTATAGTGTACAATGTACAATGTATGCTGTAGCATCTGTATACGTATTTGTGTGTTCACATGTATATCAACCTTTTTTTCTTATTGTTCCTCTTCTTCAGAACCACCATAATCCCTCAGACAATAAGGGGGTGAACCAGCTTCCGGTGACAAAAAATAAGGCTTTTCCACTGACAATAAGAGATGTTTCATCAGTTGCTGTGTGGCCATGTAAGCATTGCCAGATCCAAAACACATCCACAAATAACAATACCTGGCAAGCAAATATAATGGTATTAATATAACATGTGGTGATGTTGCCAACCAAAGATATGGTGAGACAATTATCTTCCCATACCTTCTAATATCTCACAACATGAGCCGTAACAAAATGGTCAGCATGATGAGTCCTTCAGTTGAGAACTGAGGAACAGTTATTCCCTGAGGTATAAAATGGGACTGTATGGTAGATAAGGCATTATCACAATGTCACCATCCAAGGGGAAAAGCTGTTACAGTTTACGTGGCTGGGTTCTGGTGGAGGAGGGGTCTGTAGGGGTGGCTTCTGCAAGAAGCAGCTTCTGCAGGCCCAACAGAGTGAACACCAGCTGTGCTCGAGGCCGGATCCACTGCTGACCAAGGCCAAGCCCATCAGCAATGGTCACAGTGCCTCTGGGAATCACATTTATAAAAATAAAAACCATAAGCTGCTGCTTTTTTGCCACCAGAGAAGCGAGTGAAAAGATATAAGAAGCTCTGCATACACCAAGGTTGGTGAAGAAAGTTGGGGAGGAGGTACTCCAGGTGTCAGAGAGATTCCACTGCGGGGGGCATCTGGCCTCCAGCCAGGGTCAAACCACCACAAAAGCAAAGCACTAATTTATTTTTTTTTCTCAAATGCATTTTATTCAAATTACTGGTTTTTAATTAAAAAAAAAAGTTAAATTGGGGCTTGGGATAGGGCAATTCATGGGAAGAAGCAGTACTCATGTGAATATTTTCTAGAAGGAACCTTACCTGAAGTGTTGGAAAAACAGGTACAAAAGAGACCAAGATGCACGGTTATGAAAGGCAGAAGATGCTTATTACATCTGTAAAATGGACTGGTAAGTTTAGAGACACACATACATGTACACAATACATATGTGTGACAATCGTTTTTTATAATATGAAAGTGAGAAAAATAGGTGGATAAATTACATTGAACTTCTGATATTATTATGTATTAAAGTATTTTATTACAAATTATTCTGTGGCACTTACTTAGAAAACCTGGGTTGGGTGTGAGGTTTAGGAGGGGGAAGTTATTCTAGTAAAGTAGAGCAGCTATTTTCCCAGCTGAATAGTAATGGGAGAATAATAAATTCTTGATTGCATTTTCTTGCTTTTTGACATTGTGTTTTAGATTTGTCATTTGTATATATTAATACATAATCAGCTTTGCAATAAATTCTGTTTGGGAAACCATTTCTTGATGGTCTTGATAGATTTGTACATAGAAACATAAAGGCAGACATCAATAAGAGAGGTTTATTCAAGATGTAAAAATGAAGAACTTAACCAAAAATACAGGGTTTATTTGTAAATTTAGCAAAAAAACCCAAAAAAGAGTTCCTATGACAAATCTGCTCTTTCCTGGTTCTTTCACCCCACACGCCCCTCTTTACCCTTCTCTCTCTAGCAGTGGGACCTCCCAGGCACAGGCACAAGAGCTGCCTTGCATCTTTTGAACCACCCCCATTACCTGCTGCTCACAGCATCTGATGCTAAAACTTGACTCATCTTACTCACAGGTACAAGGCACACAGAAATAGCGCTCATCTCCTGTCCATGATGAGCCTGACTTTTCCTTTGTTCTTCATAGCTTCAACAAGCGCTGCAAGTTTTCCCCTTTGCCCAAGGGTGTCCATGCAGGCTAAAATATTGATGATTTCAGACTTGCAGAAGTCTGGCCTTCTCCACATCCCCACAAAAATCACATTTCTTGATTGGGATCTTGAGAATACCCATCCAGATAAAATCAAAGCTCTGAGTCAAAGCTTAAGGCAGGATTTGGACTTGATGATCTTTATGGGTCCCTTCCAACTCAGTATATTCTATGATTCTATGATTAAGAAATTGTTGTCTGCAGGAAGTCTGAATAAATATCTTCAAATAGACACATAACTTTTAGGTGACTAAAAGCTAAATTTCATCCTAAATGCTGGGTGCCTGAATAGGAAAACTCCTGCAGCCTCTGGAGATCTGTTAAGGTGATAGGATATACACAAAGCCTGGTCACTTGGTGTTTCCCTAGGAGCTCATGGTTGCCAAGAGGTGAGGCAGGGATGAGCAACCTGCCTGCCACTCCTTTACACCAAGCAGGTCAGCACTTCCCCTCTTTTCCTTTACACCTTCCCAGCTGTTTTGAGTTCAAGAGCAGAGCAGGTGATATCATTCTCATTTGTTTCTGGGACAAATCCCCAGAGCGCCAGGCATTTACCCCTTCACAGCGCTGCTCTGCCAACTACTTGGCGTAGCATCGCTCAGAGCAGGGCAGGCCTTTCACAGCCAGCAGCTGAATCAGCTTTTCTCCCATTCACACGTTTTGCCAGCAGATGAGGATTTTTTTTTCCCTTCAGTGCCTTTGCTATTTGAAATTTTTCACAAAATCATGTCATACATGCAGTGCCTGTGCAAAGATTTTGTGGTGTGTGTTAGAGATCTGGAATACCAGCTCTTGCGATGGCGTATCCCCCACACCACATTTTCATAGCTTGATTGGAGCAGTATGACGACTGTGAATTGTATTAACCTTGACAAGGGCCAAGTCAAAATTTGCTTCCTGCCAATAATTGACAGTGTGAGCTGAAAATTCACCACTTTGTTGGAACATTTATGCCAGCAAATTGGTTTTCAGGTGTATTGCTGGTTTTCAAACGCTCCGGTAATGAGGAACATATTAAACATCTAGACTGATTTATAGGAAACGAACCCAGAACAGGTGCTGCTACCTCAGCCCAGGCTTATTTGCTAACAGAATATGAACAGAAGTGTTTTATACCAAACTTGAACAGTGTATGTGACAGGATACCTCAGTCCATCTCTCTCAACACAGATGGTTTTCTTATGAAGCAATTTCTAGGTCTCAGGCTGAACTCTTTGTTTTCTGGGGAAAAAAAAAATCAATTTGGGGGCTCCAATAGCTGGTAGACATTTTTATGATAGCTACAATGCAAGTATGTATTCAGAGGGATTTTTCAACACTCCTGGAGTAGTAGTAAACAACTTTTTTACTGCCTGATAATGCAGAGATACTTACTTTCATCAAAATAAATCTTGAACAGTTTTCAGTACTCCTCCAAAATGAGAGGTTCAGGGACTGGGACAGGAAGACCTTGGGAGGGAATGATACTTTATTGATTTACTTAGGTAACTATTTTCTTGGCAGTACTTAGCATGGGTGCAAAACACCTATTATGTGCTGACTGTAATTTTTTATAGCCCTCATTTAAAATGATGAAGTGGTTATTCCGTGCTTGGTAGGGCTTTGTATGTTTTGTAAGACACAGCTCTGCTTCCAAAGGCATTCAGCCACAGATTTTTCAGCTGCCTTTCAGACTGTCTGTGCTTGAGGTTTTATCTTGACACACCTGAAAAAGCACCTTCCACATTTGTGTCCCCATGAAATGGTGTCCCCATTCCACTCACTCCTTTGCAATTAGGAGTAATAATATATCCTCCACATTATATCCACTACATACTAAATTCCTCCGTTTTTCCTTCCCACAGTGGATAAAGGTCTCGCTTGCTCTCCTTAAAAAGCACAATAAATCCCAAAGAAGGGATTGGGAAGCAACCTATCTACAGCAGACACCAAAAAGACCTCTTCACCTTCCACTTTCTCAAGGAATTATCCATAAGGAAAAACTAGCATGTGTCCTGGAAATCACAGATTTTAATTCTATGGAAGTCCTGTCAAAGCTTATTTATATAATCATTCCTCTGCCCCAAACATTGGTGTCATTGTCATTAACTGGGAGGATGCATGGAAACACCTTTCAGATAGGTATTCCTCTCTGTGTTGCCCCCACCGTGCTACCCCTAGCTTGGAAAGGAACAGGGCCACCAAGGGAACAAATTGTCAACCTATTGTAAAGTTAACATTCCAACTCATGCTGGTGATAAACTTAATTCCCCCTGGGAAGCCCTTTCTATTGGTACCAATGTAGATCTTTTCGTTGTCTCCTCCTGCACCTCAGGGCAGTCTCAGATTGTGCCACAAGGACAGGGGGCAAGCAGGAGGCAGCTTTCACTTCCCAGGATTTTGAAACCTTCCTTTGCCTGCATCAGAAGGATGCTCCACTAAAGAAGCTTTTGAAGAGGTCATGGATTAGCTCTGATTGTCATCACTGTTGGCTCGTTTCTTTGCTTTCTTGGAAACAGCAGAAAGGAACCTGAATTAAAAAAAAAAACAACATATGGCTTAAACAGGTAGAAAATAACAGCAAGAGTAGGTTTTGCTCTATGGTTTGCCCTATAGCCCAAGGCCATTTATGGTGAGAACAGTGAAAATACAAGGCACCTTATAGTATAACTGTAAAATTAATTTTAGAATAGAATTGTTAGTAACAAGACAACAGAATTATTACCAAGCCAGAGAAAAGAGAATTATATGGTAGGTACCACCATTACACATTCAGATACTAGTAGTGGCCTCTTGAAATCACAGCTGATGGAGAATGGATAAAGTACTCATGCACAGAGGACAAGAATTTCTACAGGATCACTTCAAACTTCTGTTAAACCATGACAGTCTGCCAACCAAAAATGCCCAGCTTTAGGCCAGAGGGAGCTGCCTGGTGATGCTGCCCCAACTGAGCCAGCTTCCCAGCCTTGCTTCTGGGAACAAGGAGTACCCACATGGATGCATTTTGGGGCACTGCAGAGGTAAGAGGCAGAGGTGTCTGAAGCAGTTTTCAGGTTTACATGTCCTCTGAACCAGCTCAGCTGCATGAAGTGTGTGGAACCTTGCCCTTCTGCTCATCTGTGAGAAATGAGGGGGAGTCAAACCCCTGCAGCTCTCTGGGGTGGTGGGATTCAGCATGACACCTCCAGAGCTGGAATTCAGCTATTCCTCCTGCAGGCATCATCTGCCCTCATGTAGTTAAGGAGTTAACACTAACCATATGGTTGATTACAGCAATTATTACAGACACAATGTCTAATGAAGGCAAAAGTATAGTAAAATAATTAGACTTAATTATGACATTCACATTTCAAATTATGTTTCACTTATCCTGCGTGAAAGATGAAAAATTCCTCCTGAAATGGAGCAAGTTTAAACTTCCTCTGTATTCCCCAAAGGGAGGAAGGGTTCCCATAGCATTGGAGGGAACAGGGTGATGCCTTTATGAAGCCCCAGAAGGTGAGACTACATAAGGCACCCAGGTTTGGGGTTTTCCCTCACACAACTACAGTCTTGTCTTTTCTGCCATGAAGGTAACTTTCCCTCCTGCTCCAGTGTGCTGACAACTGGACTAGAAGCTTCAGAGGGGTCAGAAAGGAAATGCGGACCCTGGAAGAATTCCCCCGTCTCTCTACCCCGTGTTACTTCACCCATTTGAACCTAGTTCCTCACACCAGCAACTCTCAGGAGGGTCTCTTTGGGCTTCCTTCTAATAGAGAGCATGACCCGGAGCTCCCAAGGGCAGTCCCATCTACCACTACTTGAAGAGCTCCTCCCTCTCCTCTGCTTCCCTGAGCACGTGCATGTGGCCCAAGTCAATTTTCATTTACCAACAGCGGTCTCATTTTAGAAGTTTGTAACACATCCTCGCACATAAAATATTGGCTGCAATGGGAGAGGGGAGCTTCGGGTTGGTGCATTTGTCACAGGGCTCAAAATTCCAGCTGTATTGATTTGCTCAATTCATTTTACAGTGCTATTTTCATTAGCTAATCCTGGGGAGTTCACTGCCCTGTATCTATTAAGCACACACACACATTCAGAGTGGAAGAGGACAGATTTCATTAAAGTGCACCGCAGTTGGGAAGGTATCCAAGTCACTTCCTATATATTGTATTAGCTCAACTGGAGGTTTTCCTCAGAGTTCACACAGTTCATGGTTAAAGCTTTTCTTTTGATGGCCTGAGTCATGCACTCCAGTATGTGCTTCATGATCACTGCCTGCTAGCTGGGAAATATTTATGCTATGTGGCTTAAACTTCAGCATGGAAATGATTTTGACAAAATACATGGTAAGAGCACTTGGTCTGCTCTACTTTATGTCAATATGAAAGTGCTTTTCATGTGGCCTCTTGCTTTATTCACTGCAACAGCTCAGTGGGAACCTGCAAGGTTAATCAAAAACCTGTGTATGAATGGATGCTCTTCACATAACCTGAAGCCATTTCTTCTGCATAAAGTCACTGATCATAACTTAAGAATGGCTACTGTAGTGTTTTGTCATCCCTGAGAACATGTGCAGGAACATGGCACATTGCAAGAATGAAAACAACCTAATCTGAAACCAAAATTGCTTGGTACACATCTAGCAGGCTGCAGAGCACGTTTCTGCAGCAGGTACCCTTCTCCTTCACCCTACCAAAAGCAACACCAACAGCTTGCAAAGCACTTGGTCTTCTACAGCGGCAGCAGCAACGAATGACAGGCAAGCACCTCCAGCCCACCCACAGCCTGCCTGGGCAGCAGCAGGTTCCCCCTGTGTCCTCCCTTGCTCTGGTTCCCCCCTTGCGTGAGCCCTGCCTCCGAGATCAGGCAGCGAGGCAGAGCCGCGGCACCCCTCCAGGGCTGCTGGTGTGCCTCAGGCCTGATAACTCTCATCAGGGGAAAAAAGCACTCGGTGCAGGCAGGATTTGAAATTACAGCAATATACAGAAGCAGATGGGAGCCATCCTCCCTTGCAAAGTAAATTCCAGCCAGCAGCCAGTGCTACCGGTGTCTGAATAATGTAATAACAGTGTCCAGAGGAAAACTTGCCAGATCATTAGCTGTTCCATGAAACAAATCACACCCCTTTGAAACTCCCTGGGTGCCATAGCAGGACATCGTACAAACTGCAGAAACCCCAGTGAGAACACTAGGAAATCAGGACAGAGGGCTCAGCCCAGCACTCCATGTGAATATTTTTCTTCTTCAACATCCTCAGCACCACATGCCCATCTCTATTGTGCCATTTCTGCACCAGCAAGATCCTTCTCCTGTATCCATTTTCTATTGTGGGACTTGACAGATTTGCTGCCAGACACCATCCTTCTCACATTGCCCCCACCACCCTCCCCAGTTCCCTAACCACCAGGAAAGGTTCCTAAACAGGGACCAGTTCTGGAGCCTCATCCCCAAGGAGCCCTAAGATGCTCATCCAAACTTTCCCATGCACCCTTTAAATAAATCACAAGATGACATAGTTTTCATTATTTATGCTGTTCTGCCTAGACATGACTGGCCCAGCAAATTTCCCTTGCTGCGTGAGATCTTTACATGTGGCCGTAGGATGTACTGCAGGATGCTCTCCTTGAGAAGACTAGCAGGGAGGGAGAGCTGGCTGGTGGGGCCTTGAAGCAGGTACATTTTCACCAAAATCTGAATCGCTATTTCTTTTTCGAAGTGACCTCAGCTGAATAACTCATTAATTCAAGAAAGAGGCAGAAACTAAGCTGTGGGATTTTCAAAGGCTGCTCGGGCACAGGAAGCACAGACTGCCTGTGTCTGCCCATAGGATCTATATTACTATGGATGGGGAGAGTGCATGTAATTGTCACTGGAAAGTTGCAACGTTTTCCAGCAGCTCACAGGTAGTAGGTTTTGAGGGTTTATGTTCACCCTATATGGAGAAAAAATAAGTACAGTTGACACATAATGCTCACTGGGAAATGCGAAGGTTTTATTCATTCACAGCATTTGGAAAGGCTCTTCATTCTTATAAAATCTGCATTCACCTAGGGCAGTTTTCAGACCATTCACAGTTATCTGAGGTTGGAGCCTTGGAAAATTGCTACAGGGCAGAGAAGGAATGAAGATGCATAGGCTCCCTAACAGTCGAGATTCTGAATTACATCACTGTTCCATAAATATATTCATTTTATTCATGTTCATTCCTGAAAGAATTTACTGCACCAAGGATGTCATCTTGACTATGCATCTTAGAATTGATCATTTCCCCAATTAAGCTGTTCGGGCCTCAGACTTAAAGAGCTGTCACAGCTGCTGCAAGCTGATTTATCTCCTGATGACGGGCAGAGCTCCTGACCAAAAATTATTAATGACACAGCTTCTTTTTTTGAAATAACCTTAACCCAAGCATATATCTTTTTAGTCACATTAATATCTGAACGCATAGCCCCAATTCTTCGCCAGGTGTTAAATGGATGTAAAATCCTAAACCTTAGTCTTTTAATACAGAGCCTTTCAAATGAAGAATAAGAGATTAATCCAGCCCTGTTTCTGTGCCAGGCTGAACTGCAACCGCTGCTGTTTCATGGGAAAGGCGGGCTCTGGACAGGGCTTTAGTTTACATGGCTCTGCTTCCGAGGCAGCTCTGGGACTCAATGCCCTGCTATAAGGCTCATCCCATGACTCCTCGTTGTCCCATGATTTCCGTGGCCTGGCTGGGGAAAGGATTCTCCCCAGCAGGAGAAGGCTCACAGATGAAATGTGACAGGTGCCCTTTCACCAGTGCAGGAGAGTTAGTTCTTTTTCAGCCTGCTTTAGGGTTTAACACCACTCCCACTGAAGTCAATGAGGAGTTCTGCCTTTGTCATTAGCCAGGCAAGAAATGGTCCCTTCCTCAACATCGGCCATCGCTACAGCACCTGAGGCCCTTGCACTGTCCTGGCCAAGGATGTTTCATTGCTTAACAAATTTTAATGTAAAATGAATTGACGGGATGTCGTTTAGGGGGGTTATTGCATAGGCAAAATGGCTTGGGTCCATAGGAAGACTCGGACAGCAAGGCCCTGACTTGGCTGAGTTTTCCTGGGCTGTAGAAGCATACAGGCACAAACTCAAATCAAATTACCTCTGATTTGAATGGCCCTAAAATCTTTTGCACCTTTAAAAGCCCCTTCACAAATGCTGGTGACTGAGATAATTCAAACATTCAGCTGAGCAGTTCTACCATATTCCAGATATATGTCAAAACTTCCACTTAAACTTTTGTTTTAATTAGTTTAAAAATTCATCTGAATGTTTAAAAGTTTTAAACAGCTAAGCGTCTTTCTTATTATTCAGTCCTCTTATTATTCATTTTCAAAAGGCCCTCTGACACCTATCAAATCTGATAGACGGAGCAGTGATTTCTCTCAGGCGAGTGTAAATCTTACACCACTTCCCACATGATATTACTTTCCACATGTCTGATGGCTCTGGAAACAAGTAATCAAATTAATAGGACTATTTAACTTTCATTCATATCTTAGCTGCCACCATAAATTTCAACCGTCAGAAGATGGTAAAATGTTAGTTTTGCTTTATTTGGAGGAGATATTCATTTTCACAACTTCTGCCTTATTAAATCCAGCAGCTTATTTCTTGGGTAAGATGGTATGATTCACGCTGACAGCAGTTTCAATAACCACTCCAAACCTTTGCTATTTACATTTGGTTTTGTGAACAGGTCATATTCCCAGCATTAAAAGTTTATGATGATTTAATAGGGAGATTGTAAATATAATCTACCTGGGTCTGAAAACTTCAGAGGTTAAAAAAACACAATAGGAACCAAATGCAGCAACACAGTTCCTCAGCTGATCCACCAAGTTCCTCCTCAGCAATATCCATTACTGGGAACATATCAAAACTGTCCTCTGGTTACTGTGATGGCTTCTCACTGCCTATTGCAGCAGGTTCATTATGTCATTATTCACCTGCAAAGCACCCAGTAGTCTCAGTCCAGAATATGTAAAGCTTCGCATCACTTTACAGGAACAAGGTTTGCTGTCTTCTCCTCTGCTGTGGCTCAATGACAATAGCACGGAGAACTCTTGGTCCAGGGCTGAAGAACTGAGGACACGATGAAGGCAGTGCAAAAGTCATCAAGTACTGCAAATTTGTTAGTTTTCACTTCTCAGATGAAGCGTAGTAATAGCCTGACTGTGTGACCCCTGAGCCCACCTCAACTGCAGACCAAAACTTTTAATTTAAACCCCCATGAACCGCACCTCTTGTTCCCCACTGCCCATTCCAAATGAAGGGCAGGTTTTCAACCTCCCCTTTGCAAGCAACAGCTCTTTGTACATTTCAGAAAAACACTATGCAAGGATCTTCCCCTTCTTTCCCCTTCAGCCTCCACCCACACATACAAACAATTCCCTCAAAAAGGAAAAGCAGAAAAGAAAGCATGTGATGGTTGCTATCAACACTGCTTCACATAACTGAATGGGTGGCAGCTGAAGACCATGGTGGGGCTGTGTGACATGCACAGTAGCATGAACAAAATAACATTTCACCAGTTTTAGGCAAACATCTTGAAACACCTGAAGTGGATTTTGGTTGTAGTATGTACCCTGCACAGTGACTAAATAGATCAAACCTCACAGCTCAGAGTTGAAAACTGCTTGAGCTGTTTTGCATTCAGTCGTAATAAACAGTTTGCAAAAAAGATTATCGGTCTTGTGACATGATAGTTTGGCATTTGCAACTTAAAATTACATTGGACATTTTGCAGCTTTATGATATTGCAAATTCAAGCTTGGTTGGCTATCCATTATCATCTTACTTCTTTCAGAATTACTGCTTCCCAGGTTTCTTCTTCCTCTTGGAGATATGTGTTTCAGATTATTTTCCCTCAGATTTATTATCCTGCAGTTTTCCGGGATGAATCTCCGTTTCTATAAAAACCCCTGCCTACCTTTATAATCTCTTTAGGTCTCTTTTTATTATCTCATTTTCTCTCTAGTCCTCCTAATTCAATATCCTCTGAATTTTGTAATCATGCTCTTCTCACTTTTTTCTTTTAGATCATTAATGATGGTATTTAATACAGCCTCTCCTTACACCACTCCTAAAGTACTGCATGATCATAATAATGCTTAGCTTTTAGAAAGCACAATCTATCCATAACTCACAAAGAATTTCATATGTCAAGCAAATGCTGTTACCCCATATTACAACCGAAGATGCAAATGATGCAGGCACTCACCAAAGCTGGTTTCCTTCCGTGCACTTCTACAGTCAAGGGGCAGAGAGACACAGACTGTCTTCTGAGCCCATTTTGGAGTGGCTCAATGAGCTTTCTACTTTGAACAGCTCTTTAGGGGACCCCAGTCCCTCTATAGTCAGGAATAGTTTAGCAAATGCCCCTGGGGAAGGGACCTTGACAAGGGACAGCTCAGACCCAAACCAAGCTCAGTCCACCCTTTGCCAAATGGAGTGAACTGCGGGTCTCTGTCCCTGCTTAGTGCATGGGCAATTTTCTGTGTTGGAAATTTATGTATGGACAAGAAGGAATTAACTCTCCTGTTAGGTTTTGGGTATTTTTCCCAGGTTAAAACCTAAAACTTTTACTTTCCAGTTTTCAATAAGAAAGATGTATAATCGGGATGTGACAGATCCTGTTTAATATGCCTCCACAGAGGTGGAGGTCCATTGCTGTGGTCCCTTGCCCACAGCCTGGGAAGCAACGACAGAAACTGATAGGTTTTTGTGATATACTCAGTTTGTGGCAGGGTTCAGAGAAACCCCATCCCCATCCACTGGTCCAAAGGCTGATACGGTCTGTTTCAGAGGTACTCCAAAGTTCTCAGCCCTTCTAAGTCTCCTTCCACACAACCTTCTGTTAAGGTGCACCAGTGTCTCAGACAATATCTGCTCCATAGGACTGTGGTTTTACATATGACACACCATGGACAAAGGATGGACAAGAGGGAGAAGGTACCAAGTCCAGCGCTACCCAACCTTCCCCGCTCTGCAGCCCCAGCTGGGTGTTCCTGCACACCTAGCGGGACAAGGACTTTGCAGACATACAAGGCCATCTTTGAAGACATAGCCAGCCTCTTTTCAGTTGTCTGTGGAGACAGGACGAGGGGCAATGGCTGCAAGTTGGAGCACAGGAAGTTCCACTCCAATATGTAGAAGAACTTTTTCATGGTGAGGGTGACAGAGAACTGGCATAGGATGCCCAGGGTGTTGTGGAGTGTCCTTCTCTGGAGATATTAAAGACCCGCCTGTACGCGTTCCTGTGTGATTTAGTCTAGGTGATCCTGCGGGCAGGGAGTGGGGGTGTGGAGTAGATGATCTTTTGAGGTCCCTTCCAACCTTTAATGTTCTGTGATTCTGTGATTAGTTGCATCCCTGGAGCAGCTATTCAGTCTAGCTGGAAACATGGAAGGACACATCTGCCGCTGCCTTATGACCGAGTGATTTTCCATCCCCTACTGCTACCCTTGCCAGGCGCAGGGACACAGCTGGCTTTCACTCCCCCTGAGGCTTTGAGCCTGGCTGGGACACACAAATAGCTGTGCAGTCCCATCCTGCCTCTGCCCCTCAAGATGAAGGTGGTTCACTCATCTGGGAACTAATTCCACCATTTCAAACTACCTTTTGTTCTGAGTGCTTTTCAGAGGTACCATGTGTCCGTAGCTCCCGCTGAAATTCATCTGGGCTGACTGCTTTTAAAAGGGCGGTACAGGGGGCAATCAGAGCTGAAGACAGCCAAAACAAGAAAACCCTTTTTTGAACGCCACAGCCTGAAAGTCTCCTGAGCACCATGTTTCACTTGTAGTGTGGGGGACACTGTCTCTGACTGCTAAGAAACATGTGGAAAGATGCATTTGTTTGAACCTGAAGTATCCTCTGGTGGTCAATGCTGATTTGATATCCTCTTCACATAAAACAGAACTAAGAGTAGGATAATATTTTCAACAGCTTCCCACTAAAACACAAGCAAACAAACAAACAAACCAACAAACAAAAGTACAGAGATCCAAAAATCCAATGACCACTGTTACTTCCTGGTACAGTTTCACAGTGTTGCAATATCTTTTGGATTATCTGTTCTTGACTGGCTGGTGTTATGGGCATTCTGATTAGCAGCAGTAATGTATTACAGGAGTTTTTCAAAGGTGGAAGGACATTTCCCTCTCTTTTTTTGGTCAAATTTCACTCGGAATAATTACATTCTGAAAGCCTAAAGTGTCAAAGGCTTTATTTGGCCTTGCCATAAAACTGCAGTGTAATTTTTTTGCACCGTTAAACATCTGCCATTATCCACATGAAAGGTAGCTCTATGCTGCTGATTGATTAAATAAATTATTGCCTCATACCCCCATCACCATATTTATGGAGGTGATGATCACAGGATAATTTTGTCATTTACTTCATTTAACATGACCCATGCCTACCCTCCCCCTGGCAGGAAGTTACCGTAACGTCCCAAGCCCACAAGGAGCTGCAAACACACGGGAACTCCTGCGTGTTTAGCAAAACACCCTGTGCAAACACATTAAGATTAGATGGAGGAGTTTTCATTCCCCGCTACGCTTTAATTAGGTAAGAATCTGTAGGGAACAAAGCTGACCAGAAACCTCTTACGGCAGAGCTGGGGCTAGAGCTCGGGCTCCGTACACCTCTCTCCTTCTGTAAAAGCTTAGACAACCAGCTCCCGCTCGCAAGAGCGTAACATGGGACTAGAGGATTATCCGTCACAATTCAAACGCAATTCTCTGATAATGGTAATAGTGTTCCAGTGTTAGAAGTGATAGACTTACATAATTAGCTGCAAGTGCTATTTCTGTGTGTATAAAATCTTTTAATTATTTCCTTTTTAATTATTTTAAATTACCTAATAACTCTTTGGCAAAGAGGGATGTATGGGAGGGAGGTAGCACGAGCCCGCCATCGTTATGAAAGCTTTTCAAGAGCTCCATTATGTGCTGCGAGCATCTGACTCTTTGTAGCATGAGTCACCCACAAAGTCTTGAGCCATCAAGTAATTAAGGTTCCTTAATACAGAGTGGGAGGGGAGGAAGTAATATCATTTGTCGTTATGATCAGTCACATTCCTACAAGTATATATCATAACTGTTTTATAAATGGATTATTAGCAAATCAGATTACAGCACTAATTATTTCTCCCAGCATTTCCCTTACCCATGTGCCGTGGACTCATCCACTCCCCAGTACTACTATACTTCTCTACCATCTGCTTTCCTCCCCCTTCGCTACCTCACACACAAGTGCAACCATTTATGTAAATGCACCCAGGACAGGAAGAACCCAACAATAGCTGTTATCAACACTTCAAAGCAAAAAAACCCAAAAAACAACCAACCGACCAAACAAAAAAACCCCCAAAAAAGCATTGCTGGCTTTCACTGGAAATCTTTCTGAGTGGATCACTGCACGGTGACCTAGGTACAGCAAGGTGGCCGTAACCCAGTTCTGAGCAGAACCGTGAAAGAGAAATCTGCAATACAAAGCCATCTCCACACTGGTGAGCAATCTCAGAAGAAAGGACAAGAATTGGCAGACCTGAAAAGAAAACCACCTTTCTCATCTTTACTGGAAAAAAGCAGGGCTGTTAGGTAAGGCATGTTAGGTAATTTTTCTTTTTTTCTATTCTAATGAAGATTGAGCCCAAGAGAGCTAGATTATTCCAGCAAAAAAATCAAGGGCAGGACAAAGTTAAACAAGTGCTGATGAAAGGAGCAAAGTGGAGGTTCAGGAATTAAAACAAACCGAAGGAAAACATAGGTGGAATCACAGGCCAAATTTGTTACACAGAGTCAATGAAATCTGTTATGATTTCCAAAAGCAACTGCACAATTTAGTGGTCCTGGGGAACTCTAATCATTGTGGTAGTTGTAAATTTTCAGAAAAAGAATAGAGATTTAGATGCTTCTGTTCTGCTGCTTTGCACCCCATACAAAAGTCCTTTAAAATCATCAAGACAAAACCTGAAATGGTACACAACATGAAAGGTGAGGCAAAACTGCTCCCTGGATCCTCTTCCCAGCACAGTAAAACACAACTTCTGCCACAGATTTACCAAACAGCAAAGGAAAAAAATTCAGGTTAAAAAAATAATGGGTTGTGAGGCCACAGGTCTTCTGCCAATTCTCCAATCTTTCTTATGTAATTTCCAGAAGAAAAAGCAATCAAGAAGATGGTGTGGTCTTAAATTCCTTTGCCAACTAGTAAGGTCTGATTAACATTACCCCAAGTGTTTTATAGGGATGGATGAAGAGCATTAAAAATTCTGGGATTAGTCTCAGCAGTACTGAAGAATTTGCAATGGTCTTCTGCTTAATCTCTGCCTAATCTCCTGATCAGGGTGCACACAACCAATTCCTTTGCTGAAGCTGCCCCCTTACCAGCACACTTCGTCTCCCCACTGCTATCAAAGCACTGTGTGTGTTGGCTCTGCTCTCCTCCATATCATCCTCATATCAACTACATTACACACACATCAAGGCAAAACCCCAGCTTTCCACCCCTAAATACAGCTACCACAGACATTTCAAGGCATGATGACATATCAGGAAAAAAAAAAAAAAAAAAAAAAAGGGACCAAAGGGAGAACATACAGCCATGTCCAGAAGGACTGTTGGTTTCCACTTCAGGTACCTACCTCTCCAGGATGAATAAAGTTTTCCTGTGTTCAGCTCTGCCAGTAGCACTGCAGGTGAGAGGAACAAAAGCCCAACGCAGCCTGATGCGCTGACTACAGCCATAGGGAAAGACCTGTGCATCCCACCGACTGTGGATATGGAATATCCCTTTGACCAGTTTGGATCAGCTGTCCTGGCTATGTCCCCTCACAGCTTCTTGTGCACCCCCAGCATCCCCACTGGTGGGGCAGTGTGAGAAACTGAAAAGTCTTGGCTTGCTGCAAACATTGCCAAACAACACCGAAAATATCAGAGTGTTATCAACATTATTCTCATCCTAAATCCAAAACACAGCATCACACCAGCTACTAGAAATAAAATTAACTCTGTCCCAGCTGAAACAAGGACAAGGGGGCTCTGGATGGGTGGATTCACAAGTGTCAGCAACCCACGTTCAGGTCTCCAGGACAATGTGACTCAAAAGTGTAATTACATATCCTCTTCTCCCATCCCAGTTAGCCTGAAGTTGACAGCTGAATTTCTGCTGGCTGAAGAGCACGGTTTCATCCACAAACACTTCCCGCAACAGCGGCTCTATTCCTCAGTAGATCGGGTTTGATTCTCTTTAAATATTGCTATAGTATCATTTTAATCAGTAATTACGCACAGAGCAGAGTCATAAACCCTCTCTAAAGTGAGTCCCCCTCACTGGTGCTGAAACAATAGCATACGCCTATGGTATGGGCAAATGTCTCAACTCTACTCTCTCTAAGGTGCTACTTCACAATGTTAAACCTATAAAACTCAATCATACTCTAGCCTGGGAGAAAAATTCAGAGAAAACTCTGGAGGAGTCAATTTATTTGGAAGTTAACCAGACATATTTCAATCTCGATTGGACATCTTGAGACACAACATAAATTTTTATATAGGTTATTTGATTCTCACACCTCATAAATTAAATAGAATGATCTCTGATATATCTAATGACTGGTGGTAAAACTGTGGAAGGATGGATTTCTGGTACATTTGTTTCCAGTGCCCTGCAGTTAGGTCCTTCTGGGCATCAGTTAAGGTTAACGGGAAATGAGGGGCAGTGACAGGAGACAGTTTCAAGTCCTGAGCAATTTGCAAAGGAAAGTCAGGCTGCTTGGATCAGCCTACCAGCCACTCTGCGTAGGACAAAGCTATCAGTGCGTTACGTGTTGGTGCCAGGCTCTGCTCAAAATTGCCCCAAAGCCATAGAGAGCTGGAGCATTGCTTGGCAAGTTGAAAGCAAACATTCCAGGGAAAAACTGTTTTCATGACACAGCTGGATGACGGATTCATTAGGTTCATTCATCTCATCCAAAGTTGCTCACAACTTCCCATGTATTTGCCGTTTAGGCGAGCCAATAGTGCTCAAATAGAGCTGCAAATGGTGTGAAAATCCAAGTAAATGGTATCTCCCAAACATCTCCATCAAATACAGAGTCATCTAAACCCCCATGGCAGGCTTTTGTGGTTTTGAGTGGACAACACAGAAAGGAAGTAAGACAGCCTGTTACAAAACAGAATTTGACCCACCTTGACTAGCTGCACGATTCACACAGTCAGGAAGATAAATAACACCACTTACGGGCTCATGGTCCATAACTAGACACAACTTGTGTGTGACTAATTGTGCAGATACACTATTTGCATGTCCAAATGTACAACTAAAAATGTCTTTCAGTAAAAGCTCAAGATAAAACACCACTTTTTTGTAATTCCAGGTGACAGGAGATAGGACAAGGGGAAATGGCAGCTGCACCCAGGGCAGGTTCAGATTAGATGTTAGGAAAAAAAATTTTACTGAAAGAGTTGTCAGTGCCTGGACCAGGCTGCCCAGGGAGGGGGTTGAGTCATCATCCCTGGATATGTTTAAAAAAAGGGTAGATCAGGTACTTAGGGATATGGTTTAGCATAGGACGGGACCAGTTGGACTTGATCTTAAAGGTCTTTTCCAACCTTGTGATTCTGTGATTCTGTGAAGTAAAACTCACGTGTTCCCAGGAAGCAAACACCATCAAATTGAAATATTCAAGTAATATAACTACAAATAATTATCTAAATAGGGAGATTAATTTAGCTCTGAAGCAGAAATGTATAACCCTGTGCAACATTACATATATAATAGCAATGATATCAGTTATACAACAGCAGAGGTATTACAGAGGAAGTTATACTGTAATCAGAACTGGCATATGGCTGATATGCAATAATAAGTCTCATAGCTGTATTGTCATCAGCAGTCATTTAAGTCATACTGATTACCACCAGCCTCTTACGTAGTTTGGCCACTTGTTCCTATTTTTTCTGTACTTTCCTAACACTTATCGGGTTTTTTTTTACTTTTTCACTTCCTCTCTTACTTGCCCTTGTTTCTTTTCACCAACCCTAACTTTCTTACTTTCTTCCTTCTGAATATGATTCCCATCAGCAAGTGCCACATTTTCCTTCAGCAGCTTCATTTCTTTCTCAAGTCATTATCAAATGAGGTTTGACCAGTCATATTATAGTAAGGTTATTACCAGTGACAGTAAAGAACTACATTTCTTAATTTAGGAGGTCTCTTCTGGTCTTCTATTTCTTTCTTGTTCCCTAGTTCATTTGACAAAACCTGGTCATTTTGACAGACATCTGTATCATTATTAGGCTTCAGAGTGAACGTCCCCTTGCAGAGCAGTGCCGTGCAGCACAGCACAAAGGAGGAAACAGTGGGAAGGGATTAGTTTCTCCCAGAGCTCTCATTTCACATAAGGAAGAGAACTCTTTATCTATGTTTATCTTGCTTTTAGAGGTTGGCTTTGTAGCCAGGTGGATGAGCGGCATTTTAGTTCTAAAGGAAGCCTGTTTTCAAGCTTCGTGTGCCATATGGCCCACAAAGAAGTAAAACTCCAGCCTATGGGCAGGGTGTTCAAGACCTCCGCTCTAGGCAGCTGCATTGAGCTCTGAATTCTCAGTATGGTTTTCGGAAATGTGTTAAATTTTATGCATTCTAATTTGATTAAGTTCCTTCTCTTGGCAACTGGTCTTTGTCAGACCCCTTTCTGATCAGCAGGGGACTAATACAACCTGGGAGCTACAGCCCAGGCAATGGAAAACATTACAGGCACGGTGGAGGACGTATTTGCAAAGAATATCTTCTGCACCTGGGCTCCATTTATTAAGTTTGCAGAAAGGACAGCTCCTGCCAAGAAGCCAGACACTCTGACCTTGTTTGAACCTGCCTGCTGCCTGCAGAGCGGGATCTGTAGCGAGCGGGAGTGAAGGAGGGGCACGGAGCACACTGTTGCTCCTCAGGGACTCGCTGCAATATATGGGGAGTTTATGTTCACAAAGTGTTTTACTTTTAAAGCCTGTATTCTTTCATCTCGTCACAGGCTATAACTTTGCTATTGAGCTATATTGCTGTGTCTAGTCAGGGCGGGTGTTTGTATGCTGGTGTCAATCATTTCTTTTTGTACCCTTCATCGGCTGCAGCTCACGGAGTGGCAGGTGGTTCTTGCTCTCTGCTCTATTGATGCTGCTTGGGTTTATTATATCATTTCCACCCCCCCACCCCCCCTCTGCCCCTCAAGCTTTATAACCCATCAAGGTCTAAAGTCTCTAATAAACAGAAAGTTAAAAGGGAAAAAAAAAAAATCCCTGCACAAGAAGTTAATACAGCTTGGATTCAATAGCCAGCTCATCTTCAGCAAGGCTCTAGTTTTCCCACTATGACATGAAATTGAACTTATCCTATAATGCGGTTCTCATTTAGGACTTAAAGATGTTAGCATTCCATGCAAGTCTTAATGATCATGCTTGGCTCTCAGACACTGCAGAGGTAAGTGTCCTGGAAATAGCTAAGCTGGATAGATACAGATACTGTTTTCCCTAATAAGAGCAAGATCCTTCAAAACAACGGATTATTTAGCCAGAGTGCTACCTTTCCAAACAAATAAGATATTTACTTTCCTCCTTCACAGAAGGGGAAGTAAAAACTCCACAAGAACAAAAAAAAAACCAAAAAAAAAACCCCCAAATATCTCCTTCCTCACATAACTGTGATGTCTACCACTTAAAACTGCTCCTTCCAGTCTGAAAGCAGCAGACTACTAAAGAGCAAGTTTAATTTGATGTCTGCTGGACAACTATTTAAAAACAGGCATACCCTTAGGCATCGTGCTGACTGGAGACTTCATTCAGTGCATTTAACATCCCAGTGTGGTGCATTTTGACTCTCTGCAAAGTCACTTCTGGGGCTGTAGCCCACAGGGCAAAAGCTTCTCCTAACCTGGGACTGCACCACAGGGCTACAGGGGAGGGATTAACCCAGAAGGGGAGTTGCCACCCCTCATGGCTGGTGGTGCCTTGGCCAAGGGTGCCAGCAGGTGCCAGTGAGGATGGTGAGGGGGGTTGTGGGATTGTATAATTATCTATCAAGAGGAATAGGGACAAGAAACAACCCGCTAATTTTGCATTCCATAACATTGGCCGATCGCCATCCCAGCCTCTTTGTTACCACTGATCCAAGCTGGATTTGAACAAGTTAGATGGAAGTGAAACACTGTGTCCTGTAACTAATCCAAAGAGGCTCCCAATTATGTCTACTTCAGCCATTTCGTACTAACTCATAAAATTTGTACACACTTCCCCTTTGTCTGGAAAAGCAAAGCAAAAAGAAGGAAAACCTGACACATCATTCAGGCACAAAAGCTGAAAAACAATTAATTAGGTTGACTTACATAGGACTTGCAGTAGGTTAAAGACAATGCTGTAAAGAGCATAAGTAGTTGACCACGCACACTGTTTATGATCTAGACCTGGAGATGTGGTGGGAATAAAGCCCTGAGACCAGAGGAGCAGCCAGTGCCTTGGCAGAGTCTCAGGCCTGAGGGCAGCACTGGTGGCTCCCCTGCCACTACAGAGGAAAGCCCATGGTTGCCAACCTTCCCAGGGCTACACACAGCAGAGGTCTCTTCCCCTGGGGCTGCCCTATTGGACCCATGCCCCTGCACTGGGGGCGGGCAGGCCTGCAACCACCCCCTTAGCAGGGTATGACAGCGCTGCAGAGGAAAAGCAGTGATTTTCCATCTGTTGGAGGCTGTCAACAGCCTGGTGTTGCTCCTCATCTGAGTGCTGCCTGATGAGCGTGGAAGGAGCAGGGTGCAGGAGAATTTGGTGAACTGGGAAGAGCAGACCGGAGATCCCACAACAAAGTGACAGAAGGTTTCCCACGTTTGTATTTTGCTGCAGTGGTTTAGTTATCACCACCAACCCCCCCCCAAAATCTGCTGATACCTCAACAAACTGAAAGGACAGCAGGAGATACCCTTGTGTCATATTGAAGCCAGACACTGGGTATGTATGCCTTGAGTCAGGACAAGTGGCTTGTTTGCAGTGGGATAGCTGTAACCCCACACACTGCCGCTCCTGAAAAGAAAGAGGGAGAGGGGAAGGATTGCAACACTAGCCCAGCTTCCCGCTGTACTGCTTCCAAGGAAGTAAGGCAAGATGTGTCTGAACACATTTTTGTGCCCAGAACATTATTTGATAAAATGAAAATAAATCTCCCAGTCTTGTTTACACAATCCAGCTCGTGTTCTGGAACACTGCTGCGGCAACCAAAAGATAAAGAAGTATGTTAATATATTGCAATGGACCAGGCAGAAGAAATCATAAGTCAAAACAGCCCAACAGTACCACTTGCATGTGACAACTGACCTGCTGGCTTGAAAGCATTCATTAATAACAGGAAGTCCATTTGATTTTACTGGATTTTCTATCTTTTTAAAAGATTAAAATTTTGCTCTGCTGCAACACAAATATTGCTTTTCCTCATTACAACTGAGTTCTACCTATTAGCATAAGTAAGGAAAGGGTATTGTTGTTTGTTCAGGGCAAATTATGAAAGGAATTAAAAATTTATGGAAATAGTTTTTTGTAAGCAAATATGAGAGAAAAGGGAAGGGGGAGTGAAATGGTAAAATGAAATATTACCAATCCCTGTTTTCCAAAAACAAAGCAACAAAAGAAAGAGTCTCATTTTGCTTAAAACTGCTCTTCTAGGGGGAAAAAAAAACATCAAAAGGTCAATGATATTCACTGTTTTAACTTGGACTAGTTCATTCAGTCCTTCATAATACTCTATGTCTGACAGCCTCGGGCCAAAGATGACATGGCCCTGCTAGGCTTATTACATTACAAATGTTTTAAAATAGTAAAGGTTTCCACCCATATATACTACTTCTTCCTAGAGCTATAGGGAACTTTTAAACTGTAATCCTGTAAAGCTTTTAAAAATGTAGTCCTTTTTCCCAAATAAAACCCAGTGGCTTGTTTCATTGGTGTCCCCACAGTTTGGCACGACTCCAAGAGCTGTGGTGTCGGTCATGGAATGCAAAATCCTAGAGCAAGCATCTGTAACATAATTAGCACTGTAAACGATTACTTTGTTCCCAAGCAATAACAAATATTTCTGAATGCCCTGAAGCAGGCAGAGATCAGTGCATATAAACTGCAGGCTGCCCAGCTATGGAGCAGGGACAGTATCACCAGAGTTCAGAAACTATTGCTATGCCGTAAATATAACCCATCCACTCATCATAGAAACTAATTATTTCACTAACAGTTTATTTGTGCCCAGAAAAAATATTAACAAATGTAAACAAATCTCTCAGCCATTTGTGGATAAGGTGTAAGCAAAACAATAATAGAAATAAAAATGTTCATCAAACAAAACCAATCCTGGCAAGTAAGTGAGGGGGCTCTGCTTAGGGGTCCGATTTGTTAGGAATGATGCTGTAGCATGTGTAGGTATCCTGGTTAGCACTCATGGCGATTAGAGGCTGCCCATGCCTTCAGACACTCCAGACATGCTCAGTCTTAAACATGCCCTAACTGAGGTACACCAGTCTGCGCGGTGTCACTGGGTCTTGAACAGTCACTGTCTTACTTATCAGTAACTTCTTATCTACTCCGCTATCAAGTCTTCACAAACAAAGGAATGTGGGGCTTTTTCCTGACTTTATCCTCATGAGTAATTATGGCTTTCAGTATTGACTAATGTTTCTGTAGCATTATATAATTTTTTGTTAATGTTGGCCTTGTTCCAGTTCTACTTATTAGACTGGTATTTGTTTAGTTTTGGGTAACTGAAATAATAACTTCAGGAAATTTATCTTTCTTTAAGGTCATTTTCCTTATTAATGGGGGCGCGGGGAGTTGCATTCTTCTCTCGTTATGACTGTGTGGTTTCTATAGAGCTCAAAAACTGCTGAGCATTGAAATTATCAGGAATTATTTAGAGTAGCATTTGCTTGAGTTTGGAGGGAAGTTTAGAATAATTTTTATTTTACTTGAATTATTCCTCCTATCGCAGTAGATGCACAGGACATGGAAAATCTCAAGCACAGATTTGCTTCAAAAGCACTCAAAAACGCAACAAAGAACTTGGGGGGAAATAAAGAACAGAAACAGTGACAGAGAAGACAATAATTCCTGGCAAGTTCTCAGATCAATTATGTCCCTGCTTTAGCCCTAGGTTCAGAAGGTAATCATCCGAGTCCATGCGTATTTTTGCACTGTTTCAGTCCGGCAGCACAGAACCAGTAAAAAAGATTTCCAACCTGTAGGTCAAACAGGTGTTCGTCAGTCTCCCTCCAAACATGTCTCTGAATGGCTTCAGAAAACAAAAAACAGCCTTGAAGAAAAAAAGGCAGTAGACAAGACTCAGTAAAAAAAAGGCCCATAAATACAGTAGACACCTTAGGTTTGTATTTGCGATATTAGAAAATCAGCATGTTATAACTAGTTGTGAGAGAACTATTTAGTGTGTTTATTAACAAATTATCTGTGCTGATAAAGGCAGGGAGGGTGATGTCTGTGTGATATTTATGGACATTTGTTCTAAGTATTTTTTGTGGCAGAGGGTGCTGCTGAATTATATGAATTCACCTTTCCAGTACAAAAAGAGTGAGTTTCAAGGAGCATCTGCAGGTAGTTAAGCACGCAGGTCATTAATACCAGTCCAAATGCTTTCCTCCAGAAAGACAAAGGAGAAAGCCACTGAGACCAGGCATAGGCAGAGTGCTTTCCTGAGCTTGGGGTGGCTCAAGGAGCAAAGTGTGCTTGGGCACACCACAGTATGCAGGCTTGCCACACAAGATTCAGCTCCAAATTAAAAAAAATAAAACAAACTGAAATTTAAGTGTATACAGGCATGTCACACAGAAGTTAAGTTGCCTAAACATAGGTGCTTGGCTATGTGAGCTGTCCTAGAGTATTTGAGACATCTGCCTTTCCCAAACAGAATATCCCACAAAGACTAAAATGACCTTAGCAGTGACAGGATGTCATCAGCGTCGTCTTGGCTTCCATCATTACTGATGGTGAGCTTACATCCAAGACATCTAGGACAGCTAGGGAGGGGACCCAAGACACCTAGCACCCATGTAAACCTTTGCACAAGGTACCTCTACCAGCCTCTCAGTCTCCTTCACGCTGTCCCCGCTAGTGACAGCCAGATTCTTGTACCCCATTGTCATCTGCCTCGCCGCACCACTGGCATACTCAGCTTGGTGTGCAAGTGGCATGCCTGCCAGAAGCCTTGCTAGTTAGTGTCCATGCCTGGAGAAAACCAACCACTTTCCAGGGCTAAAATACACTATAACTAATTAAGTGTGTTTGAGATGTATTTCAAAACCTATTCAGCAGAAGGCTATCCTGCCAAAAAACGTAAAGAGCTGAGTTAATTCCCCTAAGGCAACACTTTCAGCTTTGAAAGAATGTAACTTCTTAGTCAATAGGTTCTGAAATACATCTCAAAGTTGCTTAATGACTCAGTTATAGCTGAATTTAGCTTAAAAAGTGGGCTGTGGGGGCAGTCATCAAAAAACTATGATAGGCATGACTATGCAAAAGTGATGCTATAATGTTGATAGGGGAGGGCCTCCGGCTAGTTTGTTCATATAATTCTCTGAGCATGCTTGTAAGGAGCCAGATATTCTCAGAGAGTTAAGAAGATCTCAGGTTATATTTGCACCTGAGCACTTAAATAAAAACCTTACATTGTGTCTCCTGGAAATCTAAATTCAAAAACCCTATCGAATGCTACACGTCAGACTCTCATGTGGTGCAAACTAAAGCGGCTCTGTAGCTTGCCTCACAGCTTTCCCAATTTACATCACCTAAAAGACCTGGCCAAGTACCAAGGCAGCTAGAAAAGCAGATCCTTTTCTTCTTCAGTTTCATTTTCATATACCTCTGCACTTTGCTCAGTCACAGACCAGAAAAAAAAAAAAAAAAAAGCACCAAAGTGCTCAGGATTAAAATGTGCTCTTGCCCTAATTTCTCCTTAGCAAAGCAACAGAAACGTTGTGAGCTATCCGGTCCTCCGAGATTTCCTGCCTAGTTTGGCAAATTCTTGAGGTTTGGATAGTAAAATTACGAGACAATTCCCACAGGTATATTTTTCACCTTTTTAATATCTTTTATATGCTATATTACTTTCATGTGTTGTTTCCCACAGTTCTGCTCTGATGAAACATAGAAAATTCATTGAGTAACAGTCTCCCTACAAAAGCCAGCACTGGCACAGCATACATCTGCTCAGGGTGAATCCGAGATCATCTTTCATTTAGTAAAGCACAGTACAGAAACACAAGGTGTCATTTTTGGACTCTGTGACCTAAGAACTCCGAAAGTCTTCACCTTGCCTGCTGGAAACAACTCCACTATGGTCTGTCTTTGCAAATAAGCCGTGAAAATCCCCAGATCCCATTGCCCAGGCAGTACACCATCACGAACAAGCAATGCCTTGGTTGCATTCCCCGACTCTTAACACATGTGGGATACAGCAGAAGGCTGTATCTTGAAAGCCTGATAGTTCCAAAAGAGCAAAGACTCGACAACAGATACAAATTCTTCTAGCTCTGGCAGAGGTTTGTGATAGAGTATCAAGAAGAAGACAAAAACTCATTTCTCAAAATGCCCACAGGACCTTGCAGCTCACACACTGCAAGGTGCCTTTTCCTGGAGACAGTCTGCCAGGTTGCAGTGGTGTAAGTGCCACACAAGGACATGGGCAATAGGAAAGGAAAAGCACCCCAGTTTGTGCCGTTGCCAGACTAGATGGGAATGTGAGCAAAGCCACATCTGGCTATCTGAAAAGTGAAAAAAATGAACTCTTTCTGTCCCTGGCCCTTTAGTGTAGCTCAGGCAATTTTCTACCTGAGCCATTGACAATTTTTCTACCCAAGCTGTGAAAAATAAAAGGAAAAAAGAGAGTGACATAAAGCACTTTATTACCCTCTGTGGAGATCTTGGAGATCCCATGTCTCACATATCTGCTCTCCTTCCACACAAGCAAACCTGGGTGCATCATCCTCTATGGCCATCAGAGGAGGAGCAGAGCAAATAAGATCTTGCAGTAGGGTTGCCTAGTCAGGAGGTACTAGAGAAGAAACAATACTCTTAGAGTTGTTTATTGAGAGAATATGCTTCTGAGAAATGGGAGAGTGAGGCAGATGAGCTCTCAAAAAAGACGGACTAATAAATGAGCTAAAAGCAAAGGCAGTTCAATCCAGATATGCTGGATTTCCTGCCCCTGACACATCTAAATACATGTAATGCCACATTACAATTCAACTGACCAATCTGTATTCTTCATTTTGTCACAAGTAATTTTATTTGTTTCTTCCTTCTTGAGGTGTCCTTAAACAGTTAAGTAAAATGAAGAACCTGCGTGTAAGTAACTGTTTGCATTAAAGTATACTGCCATCAATTATTAAATGAAGACTGTAATTAAATATTACAATGAAGAATATTATCAACATTGCATCTGTCACAGATTAAAAAACTACATATACAGATGGATGTAATCTGTTCATTGGTTTATGGACCCAGGGTTCCCTCGAGTCACTGACGACACAGTATCTCCAAATGCTGGACTTTGCATGTGATATATCTGAAAGATGTGCAAAAACAGATGTAACCAGACAGTTCCCTTTGGTTACGTGCATGAGGAAGATTCACAGAGCAAGTTATTTTAGCTAAGGCTGGCAATAATTTATTCTGAATAAATTGCCTCTATATCTGTTTCAGGCAGCAGCAACATAGGATGAATGTGAACTTTTTTTGTTATATCAACTCATTTTGAGCCAAATTATGTTTCTTTTTGAGTATCCGCCATTGCAAACATAGAAGACATGTGGATCTAGATATTAGCACCTTCTAAAAGTTGGCTCAATAAAAGCTGTTTAGCACTTAAACATGGAAGCTGTTGTCAGCTTCACAGATGAGTAACTCATTCCAAATTTTGGAAATGGAAATTCTGATCTGATGTATACTTCAGGCTTATTAAGAAACTATATTTTCTAGGCCACAATTCAGTTAAAATTAACTCCAGCTCCCACACTGTCACAATTTACACATGACTATGGAAGTCATAAAAAATGAACTTGATGTGGGCTCTTCTATGATAAGGGGAGCCCAGACTCTTCATTCCAGGGAGCCATGGGACAAAGAGAATAGCTAATCACACTGACACAGCTTGGAAACAAGATTTAACAGAAGAATATGTTAGACTTTATCCTAAGAAACACCTTTCCTTTTTTCCTGTAATGCCATCAAACACTGTAATGGACACCAATAAAAAGACACCATTGTATGTTTATTGATTCTGTATTTTCCTCTGTCCTCTGGACTTTAAAAGGTAAATTGTAAGTAGGAAAAAACCCACCGCTGTGGACACAGCATAAATCTGATTTGAGATGCTTATTTCTGGGATATTAAACTTGAGAATCTATTTAATATATCTTCTCTTCAATTTTTTTCTAACCTCCTGAAAATCAGGTCTCTTGGTTGTTTTGGAAATGTGGGAATTACTTGCGCTATTCCTACCTCAATGTCTTCTATAGGGCCAAAATTCACTAATATTCTGTATTTTTATATGGTCTCATAATCTCATAATTTCTTTTTCCTAGTTGTACCAACTGGAACTGGGAGCTTTGCTCTCTTTCTCTGCTTTTAAGCCTACTTCTCTGCAACCCTGACTGCAGAAATGTCTCTCCTATTATTTTTTCTTAGCTTATCTCTATACCTGCTTCTTACTTTTAACTTGAGCTTAGTCCTAGTGAAGTCAATGGGAAGTCTTTCCTTTGACTTGAACCGGACCAGGTAAATTTGCACCAAAACCTTTAAATAAGATTATTCAAGTTTTCTATCATGTGGATTTAAGGAGTCAAAGTCAGTAACTTCACAGCTGAGGTGTCAGCAGACAAGAGGTTTCTTGTCCTCAGCAAGCCACAGTCTCAGGGTCCCAGCCTCCATATCTGTCAGACAGGGTGCTGGTTCACCAGTGCAACAAGAAGAGGGGGTGAGGACATGTATTTTAGAGTACACCTGAGCAGATGTCTGAAAACCTAAAGTGCTTTTGCGACTGAGTGTTAATAAAAACGTTTTTCATGCTATCAATAATTTATTGACAGTTGGCTGCCAGTCTCACACTTGTTCTGCTAATTTGCTCCAGATCCTTGCACGTTCTGGTGGAACAGGGCCAGGACAGAAAACAAAAAGGAACAAAACCAACCCCATCCCTCTTGAACCCTCTGCCCTTTCCACTCCGAACATGATCATGCCCCTCTCTTTGCTGGGAACTGATGTTCACAGTGTGACTAAGAAAATGATTCAGTCCTGAAAGCCGCCATGTGATTTAGTGAAACAAAGGACTGACCTCCTCAGCATCGGCAGCAGCAGCACCAGCCGCTCTTGAAATGTCTAAAAGGCAAATGCATTAGTATGTTCAGCCACCATGCTGGCTAATGACTAGACATTTTCGAACATATGGGATCATTATTCCAGCATATCATCAGTGAACTTTCCAGAAAAGCTAATTAAAGGGCCCTTTAAATGCTTACCACAAAGTTGAGCTTTATCACAGCCTCTCACTTGCATTTGAAGAATTAGCAGCTTTCATCTCCCCTGCTCTCACCACCTTTCCGTTTCCGGTGATCACTAAGGATGAGTAAAGCTAATTAAACAGATCTTTAATTTTTTAATCATAATTTACTTTTCCTTTTATTTCCTATGCAGAAAGATTTCATTTCCCACTGACACAAAAAGGATTTAGAATGCATTGTGGCCAGTGTCTACCAATGGCTCATCTTCCGAGCTACCTTCCTTCCTCTACATCTCTCCTATAACTGCTTCTGTACTTTAATGGTTATTGCAAATGACATTAAAAGGTAATTTATAGATTGCAGGAAAGAAAGGTCATGTTCCTGGCCAATAGCTCCTAACAAGGGGTAAATTCTCTGGACAACTCTTCCTGCTAATCAGAATAATTTGCTAGGAAATGTGTAGATGACCAAAATCCCCTGCAAGGCTGAATGTAAAACCAAGCTTTTTCACTTCCATGGGAAGCAATTTTGCTTCTAGGGATGTATCATCTCAAGTTAAAAACAGCAAGCTGCAAACCTGAGGAAGGTGAAAAGACTATTATCTACTTTGCAAATCCAAATCTGGGACACCTTTGAGAAGAAAAATCTCTCAGGACTTCAAACTGTGAATGTAGCATTGTCACAGTTGTGATGTCTGCATCTATGAAAATTCTCATAAGCCTGGGCCATTTAAACAAATAAATAAACACATCAGTGACAACTTGACTCATGATTTTAGGTATACCATTGCTGGCAACTTCAGCAGAAGTACACATGCAGTTATCAAGCCTGTTGGATACACTGGAATGGGCTACAGTGCAGACAGCAAGTGTGCCTTCATCAGTATGGTCTCAGGGGAAAGGGCTATCAGGATGACTAACAAAAAAGACATTTTTCCATCTTTCGTTATAAATTTAAGATTTTTCTTTGGAACTTTAAAAAAAGAAAATTATCTTGATAGCTCCACAAACATTTTTTGATGGGCCTTTCAACACGCCAGTGAACATTTCCTACAATATGCGCAATTTGACATGGCTACTCAGTGATCTACAGCAAATCCCATTGTAAAACATGAGCTTTGTTACACAGAAAAGAGATGGTGATGCCTGGCTTTTCCCCAGCACCATATCAGCCCTAACCAGGTAGCAACATTTAGCAGGAGGCAACCCTCGCCATGTCCCCAGCAGCGTGCACAGGCACACCAGGCCGTTCGCATCGCAAGAACACCTGATGCAGATGGTAAGAGGCAAGTGTAGCAAACCCTGTGTCCTGTGAAATAAGCCATGCTATGATACAGCACTGGCTGGGCTGCTCATGGAGGGAGAGTGGCATCGGCAGAGCAGCGCGTGGCTCTGAGGGCACTGCCACGTAACCTCGAATCGTGACTGGCATCACCTGTGGAGCCACGCTAACGAGTGGGCAATGCTCTACAAAGGAGCATCTCCAGCAACAGAAAATGAGGTAACAAGAGGAACGCTGCCTCTCAGAGTGCCAGGAAGCACATATAATGCTTTCACTCATCCTTCAGCTCTTAGCAGAGAAATAGTTTAAATATCTTGCAGCTGGGTCTCTCTCATCATGTTTTTTTAAGTGGTAATAACTTTAAATAGATATCTTGCAATAATAAATAACCATTAAAATATATAAATTTAAATGTTTGGACAAAAAAAAACCCCAGCCAGTCATTTATCAAACATAATCTCTCTAGATTTAAATTTTTGACAAAATAGTTTGAGAAACCCTGTTAAAAAAATATATATATTTAGAGTCAGGGAAAAAAACCAAAACACTTCCTTCTGTAGTAATGCAATTCATTTAAGTAAACCTATGCACATACTGAAGTGTTTATGGGACTAGGAACTAAATGTGTTAAAAACATTCCGAAATGATGGCATGCGTGCACCAGAAGACATTGTATGCAGTGCATCCTGTGGAATAAACATCCCTGTGTGGAGCTGAAAGCTGGTTTTAGCAGATGGCAAGTAGACTGGAACATAATTCCCCCCATCCACACACACACACACACACTGCCTGGTAAAATGACACCACCAGTGTCCTGCCCACTTCCATGTCAAATGAAGGTGACCACTCAGTAGAAAAGTCAGCATCTACCCCCCACCCCAAAAAAAGAAGAGAACCAGATGAGGATCAGAAGGTGCTTTCACAGGAAGTTATAATGGGCTTAGTATTGGTCAGAAAGTAAACACTAGGATGCAAAAGCCCTTCTTTGTGTTGCTTCTTTGCCTGGCTTGTTTTCCTCTCATTCTCAGCCTGGCCTGGCCTGAACTCCTCCCAGGGCAGGAGGAGTCTGGGAGGTCTTCTCCTCGGGAGCAGGTGAGATTGCTCCGATGTGTGTGCTTGCCCAATGCCCTTCACATCCCCACACCATCAGCTGTGCATATCAGTAAAGATGTACAGATCTACATGTTTTGCTGCTTACAGGCACAGAAGTATTACCTGTTCAAGACAGACCACCTAGCAAATACAGTATCAAGATCACATGGCAGGAAAAAAAAATGTGTAGGAAAATACAGAATTCCTCAAATCTGCACCTAGATATAGATAAATGGAATAATCTCACAGGCTCAGCAGTCAGAAGAGACGTAATCAAGGGAAATTATTTTCCTTGTGGATTGTCACACATTTTTCTGACCTGTCAAATATCAAATACCTGCTGTTTTCTGATAAGTAGTGAGCACACATCCCGATTGGGAGCGATGTTAAAATCTCTATTACTTTGCAATGATCTGTGTATAATATGACTTTGCCTCCCAGACCAGAAGATTTGCTCCCACGTGGAGGCAACCACAGTGATTCACAGCTACCCAGCCCAATTTTGACATGGGTACAGGTAGCTCAGTATTTTTGCACTTTTCAAAGCAGAGGTACTAAAATGCAAAGTTTCTTCAACTTCCCCTGCCAATAACAAGGTTCTATAGTGCAAATAAGCATAAATAAAAATAAATTAATATTGGAAAATAACCTGATAGCTCAGCTTACAAGTCAGGCAGGTCGCAGTGTGCCATCCTACCCTCTGCCCTCCTGGACTTAGCTTTACATACCATCCATACAAAGCTTCCCCTGTCCCTGTGAGCATTCAGTAGCCAATTAAACATTCATTTGCAAATTAAATGATGGCTAAAATATTGGAACTAATCCAATTCACACCATGTGAGGACCATGCTCACTAACTGCCTGGAAAATGGGGGAAGAATTAAAGTAACAGGAAACCCAGGTCACAGACCATGAGTGTGAGTGTGGGCAAGGGGAGAAATGTGGTGTCCACCACCACATAGAGTCCTGGATGTCATTCTTTAGTTCCCTTTTTATCCGAGAGCTCAAGATTACGACACCTATATTTCACTGTTTATATGAAAGCTGATACAGGCACTATGAGCTATGGGCTTGGCTGAGTTAATTGAGGACCAGCACTTGGTGCCATTTGGGATGCCTGACAGCATGAGGGCTCCAGCTGGGACTCTGTGAAGGGCAGACACCTCCTAGAGGTGATGCAGTGGCTGCTTTCTGTGGTGGTCTCAGGTACACAGAGAATCTCAGGCCACTTCAAATTCCAGACTGAAAGGAATATAGTTACCTCTCAGCCTGAATCCCCAGTACACCTACCTCTTTGTGTGTCTTAAAACTAGAAGCATTTCCTGCTGCCTACAGTACATGTGGTGAGAGGAATGATAAACATTCACAGCAGGACTAATGAAGAATGAAACTCCCATTTCTTTAAGCTGGCAAAATTATCAGCCAGTTACAAAAACTAGTAACCTGAGTGCCCTCCTTCCCATTTAGGATTGCATTTAAGGAAGAAATACAGAAGGTGGGAGAAAGTTTGAGATATTCTACCTTTTGGGAGATAGTGTTTTGTAACCAGGATACCATTTCTTAAAATATATCTACTTAACTGAGAGAATATGAATATATGAACTTCCATAAAAATAAGTAATTTGATTCATGTTCTGAGTATTTTAAGGATATAAGGACATTGTCCTTTGTCTCTAGTAATCAGCTATAATCAATAAGTTATTTTGCTTAGAGATTTTTACATCATTGCAGGACGGAAAAGAGATACAGAGGTTCATTAGGATTTATATGCTGCCTGAAGACTTGGTTATCTGAGACATCCACACAGACTTGGCAGATATGACACACAACCTGTAATACTGGGAAATGAGGGTGACATTAGAGGTTAAATCCTGGTTGAACTAATTCCAGCAGCAACTCTCACTGACTCTTGGTCAGAATTTCATCAATGAACACAACTACAACAGCTGAGGAGCACTCTCATTTAGCTAGTAGTCATTTCTGTCATCATCTTTCCCTTTAAGAATAAAATTAAAGATCTTTGCATTACTTTTTCCTGAGCCCTTCAGCAAGGTTCCCAAACACCTACAAACAGAAATCACAATCAAAGGATCAAACATTACCATCACCACCCACTGATTTCCCTGGAAACTCTGCAAGTGAGAGAAGGTTACATGAGACCAAAGGACTTGGGTGTCCAGTGTCTCCCAAGAACTGCCTGATTACCCTGTGTGTGCATATATGTATATTCACATACTGTTTTTTCAGCAAGTATTTTGAGCAGAATGTTTTGTTGAGCAGCAATTCCAGCATCTGACTCTAGTCCACCATGCACCTAAGTCTGTAGCCCAACAAAGAACAGACAATGGGTAGGGAAAACTTTCCATCAAGGACTTTTCTCTAGGAACCCCTGTGGCTCAATAAAGCTCCATCTCTAGACACAGAAGTATGAGAGGCAGGAAACTATGCATTAGAAGCAAATACTGCATGGAGGCCTCTGGTGGGGACTTTTTGTTCGTTTTTCATTAAGAAAAAATTAATTTCTTAATTCATTAAGAAATTTCCAAGGAGTTCATTCAAAGGGAAAAATGAAGAAAAAAGATACTCAAAACTGAGCACACCAAAATCACAAATGGATTTTCAAAAGCACAGATGAAGTAGTGAATGCAAGCAAGTAGAGGGAGTTGTGCAGCTTAGCTGGACCATGACTGAGTTCTTGGCCCAAAATCACTTCCATGAGGATTTCACAGAGTCACAGAACCATAGACTCTTTAAGGTTGGAAACGCCCTCTAAGTTCATCAAGTCCAACTATCTAAACGTCTAATATCAGGGAGTAATTTTGCTCACAAGCATATCCAAAACAACATAATCTCTCTCATTCATCTGCCCATTACCTTCTAGTCTATTCTTTCATTTTCCAGTGAGGTTCTTTCTTACCCATTTTGCTCAATAGAGAATGACCTATGTAGCCAACAATAAAATCAGATGGAGATGAAACTTATTGTTAATGATGTGGAGGCCAAATTATTATTTAACTTTTAAATATGAACAATACTTGGCTCTAAATCTCATTTAATCTTCATGGATATCAATTATATTTTGTCATTTCTAGACCTGTGAAAATTTCATTTCTCCAAATGAGCTCAATAACTAACCCTCGGCCACTTTAAAAAAAAAAAAACCTTTCTATTCTGAGAGTTTTTCAATATAGATTATGAAAACATTAGTTCAATGGGATTTATATGGCCTGTTTGACATTCTTTTCTCTTCAGTTGGATTTGAGACATTATTCAAAGCTGGGGCTCTTTCCAAATGCTAAAATATTTGTTCTCTGAATAAATCACCGTATGTGTGAAAAGATCAGACATGGGTACATCTTTTATATAGTAACTGTTCGTTTACAATGCTATCAGTCTTGCATTATATTATTATTATTTTTGTCACAGTGTGCATTTCATTGCTGTGGATGACATTGCAGTGTTTCAGTGCAAAGAGATCTCTAAGAAAAGAATACATATATTTCTAAATCTTGTACCTTCACTGCCAAACACTGAGGAATGGGCATGGTTGAGAACACTGAGCAGAGCAAAGTCTTCAGGAGGGAGCTTGCCTCTTGGAGGAGGTGCACCATAGGAAGCTCCTTATCAGCCAGGCCTCGTTTGCAAGGTGCATGGAGGAACACACCGCTTTAGGTGCCTGTATTCCTGCTTAAAGGCTGGCAAAGCCTTGCAGGGGTGGTAGACAAGAAGACCTCCAGTGTAAGGATTACACTCTACCCTGATGCAGCCTCTGCCCCCAGCAGAAGCATCAACAGATCTGCAGCCCCAACAAACCCAGGGCTGATCTCAGTTCCCACCAGCCCGCAATGCCCTACCCTGAGTAGTAAAAGAAATAGCTATCAGACCCAGTGCAATAGCACCAGCCTCTGCAATATGGGTCCTTGCGGGTTCCTGGCCCTGGATTTTCCTCCTGACGTTTGACTGGGATCGGCTTCCCGGTGCAGCTGGAGAGCTGAATTCCAAGCCCCCCGAGTCCTGACAAACACAGCCTGCTTTTAGGACTTTGCAGTGGCCCCAGCTGGTGCAGAGAGGCGATGACTGGTTTTTTCCATCCGTGGTCTGAATGAGCAGCTCTGAGTGAATAGCCTGTGCAGCAGCTGTGCAGCCTGGGCCATCTCACGGGATGGGTTTTAATTTCCCCAGTCCCTCTTCATTCCACCCTCTTGGGTTTTATCTGGGTGGAGTTTTCATTCAGCCTAAATGTCTAAATCTGTTGCCTGAGACATAGGTGCAATCTGAGCCCCTTCCCGTGTTACGCACTCGGATTGCTGACCGCAGACACAATGGGGTTCGCACCTGTTGAAGTCGTTCCAAGGCGCCCCATCCATTTGCGTTCCCCACCGCCTGCTTCCCTGTCTGCGACTCGCGCGTCTCTCTCTCCCAGCCACTCGCCCAGTGTGTCAGGCTGCAATCATTGCAGCGCTGAACCGATTCAACATCTTGAAAAGCTAATTAACTTCATAAAAAATGCATATAGGCATGCAAATACTGTGGCCCAGATAAATAATTAACTGAACTCTTCCACACCAGCACCAGCATGCTCCAAGGCTGCCCTCTCTTGCCGGGCCTGCTCAACAATTATTCGAGACATGTGATGTGGACCGCATTTGATGATTCTCTTCAAGGTGTAAACCTACCCAGCAGCTTAATAAACAACATACATTGCACAGTCAACATTGATTTACATATCTTCTGAAGAGATGATGCATGAAATGATCAGAAAAGTCAATAACGCAAGCAAAATGTATGGGCTTGAGATAAGTAACAGAAAACAAAATCAATGCCTTCCAGCTATTATCATCATGAAGTGGAGTTCATAATAGATAACATTAAGTTTGAACAAGTTGCATCATTCCAATACCTGCAATCAGCTGTCACTTCTGACAATAATTGCCAGAACGGTATTCATATACGTATATGCTAGCTCTACCTCTGGTGCTAAATGCATTTAGCTGAACAATCAGGGCAAACAATCTGACGAGCCAGATATTTTATTATTCTGACATTAAAAAAAGGAGACGGCGGAGCCCATTAATCATGGCCTGCATTGCCACATGCCTACAAACGTTGCACTGAAGAAAGCCAAAAAGCGTGCTACGGACACGCTGAAGTAAGTGCCCACGGAAGATCTGAGGCGGTTGATGGGATCACCCTATCACTAGCTCTGAGGGATAAAATTCAGCAGAAGGAGGTAGCTGACACTATCAGAGCACCTGAGCAACGACGACTCGGTCACATAGCACAGGCGACACGCACCTCAGCTTTGTATCCAGAGCTTTACATGGGACTTATCATATGGCTCCACATCAAGGAGTTCTGATAGCCCCGGGATGCAATCGATACGAAAGCAACATAAGAGAAAGCTCTGACCACTAAGGACTTGTCAACACAGGGAAGCTATTGTGAACCACGGGAGGGTGTGAGTTCAGAGCACAATGGCTCTGGCCGCTTTGGAAACTGATAGTCCAGCACAGAGTAAAGTAAACTCGTGCAAGGCAGTCTGAGGGTGGAAGATGTTTCTATACGGAGAGCCAGAGTTTGACATCTATAGCACGGTAGCCCTCAAATCTCCCCTTGAAAATATTTCTCACGGTATTTCAGTAGCAGTGCATGTAACTTCTGCCACTAAGTAAAACCAGGAGGAGCTGCCTTCGGCACGCAGGAGAGGCTGCCAAACACAGCTTGGGCTATTTGTGGAAAAGTAATCGCCCCTTCTGCTGCACGAAGGGCTGGTAATGACAAACAGAGCCCCTTCCCACCAGCCAGGAGGATGAATCTGGCATTGGCTATTCACAATCCAGCTTCGACCGATTGATAATTATTCAATGGCCATAAAAAATACATTGGCAATCTCAATCCAGCTCCTCACAGAGCTGTAAAAGGCTCGCAAAAACACAACAGTGATTGTGCCCTTTTGTGAGCAGCAGAGACAGAGAGGGGGATGCGTTCCTCCTCCTTCCTGCAAGGCAGTAGCAAAGGTAGAGCCTCGCCAGGAGGTGGTGGTGTGGGGAGTGTCTATCGCCATAACCGCATCTATATTTCTATTCCTAGCACTGAGGAAAGAAAGGGAGAATAGGATGATGAGGCGAAAGGAGCTTTGGGGAAACTGTGCCCTGAGTTGCAACGAATGCAGTGAGTTGATGAATGACCACCCCAACAAATTCATTTTCTAATGGTTTTAATTTAACCCACAGATGTGAAGATGGTTTCAGCTGAGTTCTGCTTTAATTTTTCAGGGACCCATTCATCTCCCAAAACTAAAATCCAAGCTCATAAAGCACTAACCCACACAAGCTAAAACCAATCAGTAGCTTGCCCAAATCCCTGCAAAGCCAAACCATTCAGTGCCGCCCTGCTCTGCCAATAATAGTAACAAGCAACACTACGCTCAGACTGTAATTTTTCATATCCAGTGTGCTGTTGTCATATGATTTACTGTGCTAGCACCGAGAGCCATTGCCCAAGTCCTGTCTCTGCACTCCTCCTGATTTACTTAAATCTTTTTACTTTTATCAGCCACAGGGAATGGGGACACTTACATGTAACAACTGACAATTTGAACAGAAAATACAGAGAAAAGCTGTGTAAAGCAAGTGGCTGAGATTATAGCTGTTGACTTCTAATATTATTTGACAGATGAGACTGCTGCAATTATCCTCTGCTCATGGGTTCCATTACTGGAACAAGAAGCGCACAAAATAAGGGCAATTTCCCAAACAATATATAGGGCCACTTAACTTTGTCAAGAGCCATTTCTGCAAGTGAAGTCCTCCCTGGTTAAAGATACAAGGATAATGTGCTGGCAACTTCACATGAGCATTTAGTGCATTCCGCGTTAACTGCCTTTTCAGTTGTTCTTTTCCCGCTCTGTTTGAACCAAATAGGATATTATTTCTAAAGATATTTGTTTAAAGAGTAACACTGTACTTACTGCTGTTCCCTCTCCCAGGAGCCTTTTTTTTTTTCCTAAAGAAGGCGTTTCAGTAAGTTTGTGGCTTATGAGATCACTCTGGATTTTTGCCGAGTCCTGCAACCCCTACACCATCCTGTTGCACCTCCATCTCCCTGCTCTGGGAGGCAAGGCACCAGCCCCCCACAAAGCTTCCCGCTTCCTTCTTTTCCTTCCCTCTTTCTTTGGAAGCTCAGCTCCAGAATTGCCCTGAGTCCCCCACTCCATCCTGCAGCCCCTGCCATCCCCCTGCCCCAGAACGCTCTGCCTCCCTCCCTCCCTCCTCCGGTGGGCTCGGGTCCCGGCCGGCACAGCTGTTGATGGGGACTGTCCCACAGCACTGGCAGGAGGAAGCAGAGGACACGGCCGAGCAGTTCCTCAGTACCAAAAAAATGTCGTTCTGGGGAAGGGGAATCTCTCATACAGGCCACCCTGTACATTCAAAAGCAAGCAAATAATACCCAACACAAATGTGCTGGTACATAAGCAGATCTCAGAAGAAATGTGCGGGTTCAAGGTTTTCCTAAAATAATACGCAGCAAAGGCAATCGTCCTCTGAAGACTTCCTGTGCCAAATCTGGCCGCTGTATCTAATCACTGGAGTGTGAAAGAAGGAACATTAGTCCTGCTTTAAGTTCAAACCTCAACACAACCTTAGCAACCGAGTCACTACTGACGTCTCCATAATATATTTTTAAGGTTGCCCCGTCTCTTTGACTTGTGGAGCTATTTATAGATCAAAAGGAGCTTCTTTCTCCAGGAGGAAAAGAAGCAATGAATTTTCTGAAAGCAAAGGTTAAAAAAAAAAAAAAGAGAGAGAGAATGAAAAAAAGAGGGAATAACCTGTGGCCTAGGCAGTAGTTATTAATCCTTCCCTCCAATACGATCTGTGCTGAACCGTAGCGGGAGTGAATATTTTTCAGCAGCCTTCCCCAACCTCTCACACAAACCCTTCAGTGCCTTCTCTCAGATGTGCCTAGGACCTGGTGCTGCAGACCCAGGTATGAGAAACCTCACAGGAGATCACTGCACAGCTGCTTCACCCTAAGATCAAATACCTGATCCAGCTCAGTGGGTGCTGATCCCCTTCCTTGAAGGATGAAGGCATTCATCAACTGGGGGGAGATTTTTTTTTCTTTTGTCCTATCCAATGTAATTCTGAAAGTTCTCATCCAGGAAATGGGCCTGGCTTTTCCTGAAACACTTGGTTTCTGCACTACCTTGTGGCAGCGAGTTTCATGACGGAGCCATGAGCAGTGTCACAGAGGATGTGAGGAAAAAGACCTTGACCACTGACAGTAGTAAACAGTTTCTCCTCATGTCCAACAGCATGACCCCTCAGGGAAGAGATGTGGCGAGGGGAAAATTGCCACCACCTTCTGAGCCCACCCTGGAGGAAGGGTCAGACCCCGCTCATCCAAAATATATCCCTTGGCATACACCAAAATGCCCTGCCTGAAAGCATCTTTCAGGCTGTACATGCAAAATGCCCTCAGATGTCTGGGAATATGAATACAGTAATGTTTTACACATTTCTATGAGGTGAATAAGATTAATGTCAATATTACAAAGAGAAAATAAATCCCAGAAGTCAATGGGAGAGAGAAGACAAGATGAGAGCATTCAAATGTCAAACTCACAGCCCCAAATATCCTCCAGATTGTGCCGTTTCCCGGTTGTTAAAATTACTAACTCGTGGTATCCAGAATGCAAAGAAAACGATATGTGCTATTTATGAGATTTTTGCCTTTTGTTTTCCTCTCTTCACCACACCACTACATTTTGCTGAGGGGCGAGGTGACTCTTTCCTGGAAAGTGACCCTTGCTGGAGGGTAGGCAGATGGCTGGAGCCACAGACAAGCCCACTTCTCCTCCTTGACCATGTGTCACTCGAAAGCCTTGAAGATGTCTATGCTGGAGACCCCAGGTCTCCTCCTGAATCTGGGTCACTGACAGCACAAAGCCCTGCTGAAGGCACCCATGTGTGACGCAGACCCGCCAAAGACCATTCCTCATCCCAGGGACACAGTGATGGCCAAGCCTGCACTGCATAATTACAACAACTTGAGCTTCAGGGTTTTTTTATTATTATTTCTTCTTCAGCCCCTGCAGTCTTGGTCTTTTCAGCAAGGGTCTCCTCATAAAGGCAATCCCTGTACCAGAAAGCCTCAGATTTGCCCTCAGCTTTTCCATAGGCATTGATTAGGTGTCTTTTTTCTTTTTCCCTTTAAAAAAAATCAAAAAAGAAAAGGGACATGATTTAAAACTAAAATAGAACGAAGTGCATTGTACAAAGGATTATTTCAAGTAATTCTCCTTGAAACTGTAACAAAGGAATGTTTCCTGGGGATTAAATGGACTGTCAGGTAATCAGAAAAGTTGTTTTAGGTTTTCCTCAAGAAGAAAAGAAGCATTTTGGATGGATTTTGTTTCTAGTGCTTTGTGACACTTTACAGCTTATTCCCTCATGTCACACCAGTTTATTTCATTATTCATAAACATGCTGAATGCCAAAATGATCTGAGAAGCTGTGGGGCTCTTACACGCACAGCCACTAAGCCCTTTTCTGCCTGTCCCATTGTAAATGTGAGGACCCAGCACTCTTGCTATCCTTCCACAGGGCTTGTTTGCAAACGTTGCTCATGCTGCTACCTTGCTTTTTATGGAGGTGGAACTCCTGGCCTTTTACACACTGTGCAGGAGTCTGAGATAGCCTTGAAGGAGAAATCACATTCCAGAGAGAATTAATTTGTCCCTGGGCTGCCTTACAATGGCCCAGATCATTCCTCCAGGCCCAGAACCAAAAGTCCTTACAAGGAGCCACTGCTCAGCTGTTCCAACCCACATCCACACATGCAAGCTCAGCCCTCTCCTCTCACCCTTCCCAAAGCATTTGAGGGAGTACATAGGATAACCTGGGGCATGGGCGTCATCCATACCCACCGCCTGTCCATATCTACCACCGGTCCATATCCAGCTCCACATCCATTTTACGCCAAGTGGAAAGAGTCCCTCTCCCCCTGCTTGGCCAGGTTCATCCAGCAGTAAAATTGCGCACAGCAGTTGCAGCAAAGCAAGGCAGCCTGGACCAAAGGAAGAAGGTGCTGGAGATGCTCACTACCTCTGCCAGGAGGGATCCCCGCCAGCTGGGGCATCTGGCCCCAGTTGCTAAGTTGGTCCACAGCAATGACATCGTTTTGGACTACCTGGTGCTACTGGGTGCCCAAGCAGCAAAATATACCCACTTATGCCTAAGCTGCCAGTTTCTGCTGTATCAGTCAATCTTTGCTTTCAAAAAGGGTGTGGGAAGTAGAGATTTAAAAAACAGCACGACTGGGCCTGGAACAGGGGCAGGGATAGCCACGAGTCCCACGCTGGCTTTCCAAGCAGCAGCACTGTCAGGTGTGACAAATTACAGCTCCATTTTTGTGGTTCCAACCCAGGAAGCGAGTATCTGTCCCTACGCCACGAGCAGCCTCCACTTCCCGTAGGCTCACAGGACGTGGCTCTTCCTCATCATAGGTTATGCTGAGCCCGCTCCAATCTGGAACAACTGCTCCTTCATGTGTGCCTTAATTTTATCTCTAAATAAGAAAGAGAAAGATTTGACACTGCTAATGGCCCTGGAAAATGATAATTTTAAAAAAATTCTTTTTTTTTTTAAACTTTTTGAATCTAAGAACTGGGTTTTCTTTTCCATGAGCTACTTTTTTCTGAAAGAATTTTGATGCCAATTATTCAGACACCTGCTGGTATCCCAGCAGCCCCCCTGGCAGCAGTGAACCCTCTTGGGCTAAGCAGCTGAAGGAAACAAAGCCCAGAACAATGTTGTACAGGAGAAACAGTACACACACCAGAAAGCCAAAGAGCGCAGCAGCAAATGTGTTATTAGTCTGACATCACAAGGGTCTGCTTGTTTGTTTGCTTTCTGCTTTTATGTCCCGATGCTCTCTCTTGCCGTGCCACATGTTGAATTTTTCTTGATTAAGTTGAGACTTTTATTATGCGGTGTCCCCAGAAGAATTACAGAGGGGAAGGAGAAAACCCAACTGCATATGGCAAAGGCAGTGAGATAGATAGTGAATTCTTCCAGCTTGAAATGACAGGCAGTGCAAATAAAGCTCTTTTGTACCTGCTTTAAGACATAGCATGTACCAGCCCATCTCCCCAAATACACCTTGGGAAAAGCCAAAAGCAGAATCAGAGATGCACGGAGAGGGAAACTTTAAAGCTATCAGTGCAAGTTCCTTCAGACACAGTATGTTTGTACGGTACCAAGCAGCATGAGATGTTGATTTTGACTATGTAGTGGTAGTTGTAATAATGATAATGATGATGATGAATAATTTCTTCATTTTTAGCTATTATTGTTGTTGGTATGATTACATTATGAAAGCGTTTCATAGGCTTCTCCAAGATTGCAACTTTAAAAATAATGGTGGCCACTGAAACTGTCCAAGCTCTCCTCAACTCAATGTGCAATAAATGGGACAGACCCTCCAAGCCAGACCATTTGGGCGACATCTTTCAGCCTCGTTTCTCTCCTTCCAGTGAGAGTTGGGTTTTGTTAAAGACAGACCAGCATCAAAGCCATGATGGCAGGGTTTTCTTACTTGGAAATAGGCTTCAAGCAGACCTGTAAACTCTGTTCAGGTCTGCTTTCTGGTGCCAGAGCAGCAGAAAACAGCTCTAGCATCTGGCCTCAGGGGCTCAATCAGTTCTGTATGAATACTCATATGATGCAGTTATCATCGGCACAGCTCATAACTAAGCGCCTTGCTACCAAGTCTCATGGCTTTCATTTAAGGAGCTCCCAGTAATCTGGGACACTACAATTAACATATTTAATAGAGCGACTAATGGGAAAGAAAGAGGGGGGAAACCTGCATACCGCAGCTTATGCTGAAAAGCTTGATTAGGAAAGAAACAAAACCCAGAAGTTTCAAACTACAAAGAGGGCACAGGGAAACTGGTTAGTTTCTTCCTTTTATTCTGCACAGTGTAAGGAAAGAAAAGAATCACAGAAGTTAATTAGTAGTCACTAAACTCAGGCAGATTGATTTATCTGTTCAAAGGTAATGTATGAGATTTAAACACCTTGGGACACTTTGACAAGCCTGCTCATCAAAAAGCAGGTGATCTTCACTTTCTGGGCACCAAATCCTTCCCCAATGTCTCACATGGTGGCACACAAATGATACAGACCTGCAGAAGATCACAAACTCTGCAACTGAGCTATTAAATGAGTAAGGTAACAACTAAGGTTTCACACACACATCGGCAGTAGTTCCAGGTAAGAAAATGATAATGAAATTAATCCAGGTTATAAACAGAATATAAAGAAAAGTAAAAGCAATCCCCCAGTTACAAACAGACAACCTCATTGTAATGATGATAAACCAATCACAGCTCTTCTGGACAGTTGGGGACTTGCTACGCTGATTGTGCTTGGAAAACAAGACCAGCTTCGGCTGGCTTGGAGAAGCAGCCAACAGTTCATCTGATCAATGGCCAGGTAATAATAATATATTGCATACCATAATGCTGAGTTACAGTATTACTGTGCTGTAACAATTGCCAGCCAAAAACTCTAGCAAGATAGCTGTATGACTAAATACATATTTATCTTTTACAGTGTCTTTTACATGGTGGTTTAATTATCTCCAAACCAAGTATTCTAAACCCAAGAAATAGCTTCAAATGATATTCAAATGGGTACCTAAATAACCTTAATTCTGCCTCAGTTTTACTGTATGCAGTATAGCATGTAGCACATTCATTGCATGTGGTTATTATATCCAGTAAACATAAAATTACAACAAAGTCACGGTAGCAATTATGGTGCCAGATTAGATAAAATGAGTCTTTGGACAAGGTCTTCCAACTTTCCAGTATCATGCCTTCAGTTTATCCCAAAATGGAGAGCAAAGACAAGCTGTTCTTCGAGAAGAGGTTAAGCCATGTTCAAGTGACAAAGAGAAACAGCGGTCGTTTTTGCTTAAAGCACTCTGGAGTTTTATTCCTTCTAGAAACAATAGAGGAAGGAAGTGATGTTGAGATATGGCAAAGTCTTTAAGGAATTTCCTCCAGCAGAACATGATTTTTCAGTGTTGGTAAGAAACTATATTTGGCATATAATGACACAAAATGGAAAATGATCATATTTCTTTAGCTGTGTAACCTACAGACAAGAGGGTTTTTTTCATCATTAGGATAAGTCCAACATTAGGTGCTTACAGAACCTGCTGAGAATCAAGCTAGTTAATGGATTTAGTTGGAAACTCAGACAACACATGAACTATTTCAAGGGTATGGTTAGCACTGAGCTCACTGTAACCATCTCAGAGTCGGGCATTTGGGCCAGCTGGGCATCTGGACTCCCGTGTGGAAGACAAAAAGAGGCACTCAGCAGTAGGGAGCTGACTTATTGGATGGGATAGGGCTCTTGTTCTTCAGGCCTGACCAATGCCCATATGCACACTTGTTTTTTAGCAACATTAGATGAATCCCTTATCTCCTATAAGAGTGGATTGCTATGTTTCCAATCCTTTGGCAGCAGCATTGGTAAAGAAGTTTTCCTCCTTGCCCCCACCATCCCTGCTCATCCTTGCCATCTCCCGTCCCCAAGAAGGGTTGGTTACCCCTTTCCTTTGCACCAGCTCAGCTAACGCAGGGCTATAAAATCATCTGGTTCTAAAGAAACGGGTTTTTCCTATTAATCACCTATTTTTCTATGGACTTCTTGCTATGATCTATTTTTTTCTTAGCCACCTCATTTTCACCAGTCCTGGGAACACCAGCATTGGAACAGGTATGGCAGCAGCCCCTTGTGTGGGGGCAAAGAGAGGTGAGAGAGGGTAATTTGGATCCAGTGATGTAGAATCCGCAACATGGAGCCACACCTTAATTCTCAAGAGGACACCACATTTTTGTGTTCATTTACACAACAAAAAGGCTATGTGCAATACTCCATAGCAATGGTGAAAGCCATTCGATCAGTGTCCCCTCATCCCTCATGTCCCCCAGGCCAGAGGAGCACACCTTCCTCCACCCTCCCTGAGCCTCCTGCCTGGATCAGACAGCTCTCCTGTTCAGCTGTGCGTGGCCTTGTCCCAGAAAGTTTTATCCTAAAAATGTAGTAAAAAGAGCAAAATACCTTCTTGATACATCACTGTTCAATAGAGAGACTACCCTACAGTAGAGAACAGACAACGCTGGAAACGGAAAAGTTTAAGCAAAGCAGAAAATAAATAAAAAACTCTCTCCAGATATTTAGACACACATCCCGTGAGATTTTACAACTTCATTTGCTTGTGAATGGCACCGAACTGATTCGATGTGGTTGCTACAGTACAAGTGTCCCCTAAACAGTAACTCAGCGCACAGAGAATTCTGTTCATTTGTGCATCAACATTTTTGAGTTAAGATACTTCTTTATTCCTAGGATGGTTGATTAGGCCCCTTTCAAACTCGGTATCCGCTGTCTGCGCCTTACATGAATCATGTTCAGCACAGGGCATTGCTGACTCTCTGTCACAAACAACCTAGGAATAAAAGATCGGCATTTGAGTTTATTTTTCCTGCATCTTGTTAAAAAAACGTACTAGGAATTTTGAAGAAACCTAATGCATAAATACATATTTTGTCTGATTCAATAACATATACAATTCAAATGACACTGCATTAGAAAACCAAGAGGCTGCTGTTTTTCACAAACACTTTAAATACAAGCAATTTATTTCTTTACCTTGACATTATTCAGAGGGCCAAATCAGAAAATGATGTAACATCACTTAACTGCCTGACCCACCTTCTTCCCAACAAGCAACTGGAAAACTACTGACCCCTCTAATGCCAAATGCTATTTTTTTAATCTTATCAGCCATCACCTCTTCTAAGCAGTGAGGACAATAACAGATTGGTATTAGCAATCTCAGCCCTTCTCAGACAGTTGGAGGCTTGCATATCTTAACTGATGTGCCTAATTAGATACAGCAGTGATTCAGCCTTCAGCTGCGGTTCCGTGGTTTTGCTTCCAGTGTGCATCAGCGTGCTTTGCATCACCCTGTGACTGAGGTGTTTACTCTTCATCACAATCACTGTTATGTGTCAGAAGTGATACTGGACTGGTTTCCAAAGAACACTGCTCCTTCACTTATTTATTTGGAAGTACTTTCATCAGAAGGTGCAAGTTATTTTTGACTGAATGTTATTCCAGTGAAAGATAATAGCCTGGAAATTTCGGTGTCTCCCAGCCCTGGACAGAAAAGTCTGCTGAGCTTTGCAGAGGTGTCACAGAGGAGTGCTTTGGCATGTTACTCAGCATCCATGCCTGCTCAGCTCTGCTTAGTGATGGGGAAAGCTCCATCTCAGTGGTCACAGGCATGTGAACTCATAACTGCTATGAACTGGATGAGTATTTTTTTTTTTTTTAACTAGGTGAAATGACTTTCAGTAGCTAGCAGCATGAACTAGAGATGAACCTTTGCTCTGGAGGGTATAAGGTCCGTATGTCATTAACCTTGTCACCCTCTGTTGAGATAACAGAGAATGTAAGCAAAGAAACATATGCCAGAGAATGAAAAAGAATAAAATATCAGTGCTCAGTGTTTTCTCAGGCTTTATCTTTAGAAGATTAGAACACCAAGCATATTGTCCTCCGAGCTTCAAAAGTGTGAAAGCCATGGTAGATAGCACATTATATTTCAAATTTAGAATTACAACAGTCCACAGCTAAGAATCGAGGAGCCATCGCTGGGGTAAAAAAGCATAACTCCGCTGAAGTCACAAGACAACACCTACTTATATCAGCCAAGGATATTGCTCCTCAGTATGAAAGCTTATTATCACTTTTACTTACCTGACAATTGCTACATTTAGTGCTCTGTTTTCCATTGCGACAGTAGACCCTTAAACCAGAAGCTAGAAATTGCAACTCTATATCAGTAATGTTTTCAACTCTAATAGGAGAAGTACAAAGCCCTGAACTCAGCTCTTCATGAATAAAAAGGCTTTTAATTCATCTTTAAGGAAACAATTAGAGATCATCCAGAGCATATAAATTAATCTGATTTTCCTTTCCCTCTAGCAAGGCTATTATATACCTCTTTTCTTTTTCTTCCTGGTTGGCTTCTATTTTCTCTCAGGTGCAACTGCAGTTTCCTAAAGCAATGAACTGAAAAAGAATCAGCATCATCTGGAGTTATCTGCACTTCTGCCAAATAAAGTAAATATGTCTGAAGAGGGCAGTTTCTCAGAATGAAAAGGGAAGTGATGACTAATAAGAAAATGCAATTTACCAAAAATATCTCATTTAGTCTTTTAAATATATCAGCCTTCTAAGTCGCTTTCACCACCTAAAAGTCCTACTTGGATTATGCAACAGTAAGGTTTGCCCAGAAAAAGCAAATGTTTGGCAGCTTTGTTGGCTGTTTAGAGGTGCATGCAAGTTTGCAGATCACTTGAGAGTACCTGATAACCCATAGACTCCCCGTGAGTTAATTTTTTTCAACTCCTTTTTCATCAATAGAAAGAAACAGGCAAGGTAGGGTCTGTCACACTTTTAAGATGACATCTAAAATAGCTCAGCTGAACTGTACCCTAAAAAAGCAGTTGCTCTCCTTTGTTTAAAAGGAAGTTCAGGACAACTAGCTCAGCCATGACATCTTCATCTGTAGATTTCTAATGTTAAATGAGATGAGCTGTCTTGCAGAATCATTCCCTCATTCCCCCGTGCATTCCTTTACATCTTAGTTTCAGCTTGTTGTCACTGTCACCCTCCTGAAAAGGAGGGGACCATCATCCACAGACAAGGTTGGCTATTGTCTTCCCCTTTAAGAACTTTTCTTTGGGGTCCTTTATGAAGAGCATAACCATTCACCTGTTACTTAGGCATATTCAACTTAACTTTCTTGTCCCCAGTTCCAAGTCCTCTTTCCCACCCTGCTCCTTCTTGCCCCACCCTGAAACCAACTCACTAGGAGCACTTCTTATTCAAGTCTCTCCAAAAAATCATTCTACATAAATCCTGACTTAATGTGCTCACAGCTCTGCCAAACAGTTACTGGAACCACCCAAGTGTGCACCTTTCTTAAACAGCAATTAAGGGATCTTATCGTGTACAAATTGTCCTGTCCCGAGTTTCGCTTATCACAGTGAATATGGACTAGATTCATCCCCCTTAACCATAAGTACTTGGATGAGACACCCACATTAGGTGTGTAGTCACTCAAGACAATGAAGCAACAGTCCCCTCCAGAGAGGCTCTCAGATCTTGCAGTTTTAATTGCCCCATGAAGATGCCCATTTCTTTCACTAGCTACATAAAAGGGGGCCCGAATGGCAATATTAGTTATTTTGGGTTATCTGTTAAGTGCCAAAAGATAGGCAAGGTGAACCTGAGTTTACATCTTTTATAGGAATCCATCTTAACATTTTTTTTAATAATTGGAAATAATAAATACAAGCAATTACAGAGGCACAGAATTCCTTCAGAGCAATTTATCTTCTCTCCTTAAGTATGGCAATTCTTCAGCTACTCGTGATGTTAAGGGAGTGCAGCATCTGACAAAACTAGGCCTGCTGACATTACTGATGAACCTCACCAATCATCCACGCAAAGAACGGGAAAATGTAACAATGAGAATGGAAAGAGAAATAAAGCCAGCTGTTATGCCTTTATTAAAAGCCTCTAATATCATCCCTCTGTTACTACAAAAAGCAAGGGATGTTGCAAATCTGGATATACTCTTGGAGCGTAATTTTCTTTTCTTTGTCGCTGGTGATTCTCCTTGAAAGTGTTTAAAACACAGCACCCTTCTCTCTTGGCCTCCAATGCAACCAGGGAAGGGAGACAGCCCAGCATGAAAACCTCAAGCTGCCCGTCCCCTGCCAGCTACCCAGGGTGGGTGCTAAGAGCAAGGAAAGTCCTCTCCAAAGGCAGAAGGGTTTCAGAGTGGGGTGCCAGGTCACCCTTTGGCAGCACCTCCCTAGGTGAACAGCGCACACGGAAGTCACTGCCCCATCCCCATGTAAATCTCTCGTCAGAAGGCAGACAACAAACTTGACAATTTTCCCTTTCAGGTTTTTTTTGTCATTTGAGGAATGCATGAGGAAATCACATGATCCATTCAGCCTAACTCGCATAAACTTAGAGAAGCGTGCAGCTTGAATTTCATAGCCTTTTCTTATCATTAGTATTTTTCCTTCAAACCTCTGAATTTTGTTGGGCTCACAGAACAACAGCGAGGCCTGTCCTGCAGCTAATTTGAGGCCTGCCGATTCTCTGTGACTGCAAACAAAATCTGTAGCTTACTGGATAAAGTCTCTTCTTTGTATTTCAAAAACGGCACAAATCCAATTAAAATGTTTCTTTTCTTTCAAATATTATATTGTTCTGAGCATTTCTGTGTAAGCAGGGAACCCTGGATTACATTCCTCTCCAGGGGATCCTAAATGTTTATACAAATCACAGTAGGCAGCATTACAACACTTCCAACTTTTGCCACATGCACTTTGTCTAAACTCGAACTTGGTCAGAAATCTGTCAGACTGCAAACTGTAAAAAAGAGAAATGAAAGGAAACTGTCTTATTTTTGTTCCTTTTGAGGATGTAATTCTATTAACAGTTCTGTATGTCTTTTCCCCATCAATTTAATTACAGATTAATTAATTCCTAGCAGTTTTCTAAAGCCCAGCAAAATATCATCTGACCCAAAACATTTCACAGCAGGGAAAAAAGCCAAGTTAGATAAAGAGAAAATCCATCCTTTGGAAAAAATGGTGTTTAGAAGAACAGGCAAGAGTAGAAAAAGATCAGCTCTCCCTTTTCCTCAGAAAACACATGTCACTGCATGTCTCACTCATTAGATTTCACTTCCTTCCATTCCCATGCAACATGGCCCAGCCCGATCTTAACTACAAAGAAGTGATACTACATCCAAGGACTTGCCCTTCTATGCTTTTCCTCGCAGGAAGATGTCAACCTCCAGGAGGTTGAGAGAGAACCATGGCTTTGCTGTCGGTGTCGACACAGGCACACAACGTCTGAAAGTGCTTGGAGTTGCAGCCCCAATAATTAAGCTTGTCTCTGTGGCCAAGGCAACTTGGTGAGAAAGAGAGGGGTCTACATCAGAAACAAGTGGGCTCTGGCAAAGATTACATTTATTGCTGCCTGAGATAACCCAGGAAGGAGTTGAGTTTGCACCCTTTTCTGGGAGCTTGTGTGTTGCTTCTACCAGGCAGGTTAGGACTGCCATCTGCTTACATTTATATTTTTATAGGGCCTTTTATCACAGGGCTCCCAGAGCACTTTACACACTTACACCTTGATTCTCTGTTGTAACAGGAGGTGGGTTTAAATTAAAATAATGTGCAGGTTGTAATCTAAGAATTGGGCTTTAGAGCCTCCTTTTTCACCTCTCAAGTGGGGTTGTTACAAAGCAGGTACAAAAAGCCAGTGGCAGACATTTCAAGCCACACTATGAAAATCAAGGTATCTTGGAAAATGGAAAGAACAGAGAGACTTAGAAAAATGGGATCTATGTTTTGCTTGCACAGCTGATAAACCTCACAGTGGAGAAGCACATCTATACCATTGGCCATTGGGGTGCAGGGGGGTAACACTCCCCTTGCCACGAAGAAAAGGAAATATGGCTCAAAGAAGCACCCTCTCTGTAGCAATGCATTTTGAGAGGAATGGGGGGTTTGGCCCATCCAGATTTATTTCTGACTCCCATATAATCAGGCCTGGGGAAGCTAGCATGAACATGTTGGTATGCAGTAACAGGAGAGCAGATTTCTGTGAGAACAGGAGCTTGTCAGAAATTCCATGAGATAAGAAACTGCAAGAATGTTAACAACTGCCTTAAAAAGGAACGACGTGACTGTGTAGCCTCCACCAATTATTAGCAATAGTGAGACACATGTAAGGCAGGTGAATGGAGCATCTAACCAATAGCAATGTAATGTAACTCGTGCACTGATACAGAAACCTGTGTAAGCTGTGTGTGTGTTTCAATAAACAAGCTCAGCATTGATCACATTGGTCCAAGTTGAGTCCGCAAAACTTCAGCTCCATGCACCTCCCCTTGTCCTTACACGCAGTTATTAGTGGATGATAACTGTATGTAACCGGGAAGCCTGAAGAAAAGAGCTCCTTCCAGCAAAGAGCTGCCCCTGTCAGTGAGGGGAAGCTGAGGTTCTCAGCTATTGCAGAACTGACAGGCCAGGAAAGGCACGTGACGTGGCATGTCCCTCCTGTACACACAGCAGGACGTGTGTGACATTGCTGTGCTGTCCTCCCAGGAAAGGGGACAGAAGCCAGAGCAGTGCAGGAAGCTGAATGGGGGAAGCACAGGAGCAGAGGACAGGAGTTTGTCTTTGGAAGTACTTCTACGGGGTTATAGCAAGTTAATTAGTTGCACAGCACGGGCCCAGTCACCATGCCATGAAGCTTTTTTTATTAAATCTGCTTATTTCTGGACCCACTGTTGCTATTTGGCTGCCACTGGCCAGGCCAAGAGGAGAGAGCACAGAGCTCCTCTGGGCACAGGTGGACACCCGCACAGCCGATGCTTGCAGCCCAGCCAGACACCCTGGGCTCCTTTACAGATAGCACAGATAAACTTCTTCCTCCAGGAATCACTTCCTCTCTTCCTGTAATTGACAGGGAACAGGAGAGATACAGCCAACAAATGCCCATTTCACTCCTCTCTGATGTCAAGAAAAAGTACATTTCTCATACTCTGCATAGTAGGACAGTGGATCCTCTCAAGAAGGGCAATTCCAAAAAAGAAGTAATTTTTTCAACATAAAGACTTTAAAAAAAAATTGTCCTGTGAAAATTAGAGCAGATCACACACAACTGGGTCTTCCAGACACGCAGTCACAGGTATGCTTACAGATATGCTAGGAATATGCACACGCAATGGGTTTACACCATGGCACACCAACTTGACTCCTCAGATCAAAGCACCTGATGCAGAGGGAAAGGCTGAGAAACTAAAAAAGAGCTGGGAACAGGAGGTGAGAAGGCATGAGGCAAAGGATGAGGAGAGGCAGGCAGAGCTGTGGAAAAATAGTAAGGGAGAATGAAAGAAAAGCAGAAGATGCAACACTGGAGACCTGGTTCATTCCTGACCCCTCTCTTTCCACTCTGAGTTAAATCCTCTCCACATCCTCCCCTGACCCTCACTTCTGCTCTTCCCTGCCTCACTTCAGGCACACGCTGCAGCTCAGCTCACTCATTCACCTGCACAGACTCATAGCCACCCACAGAAAACTCCTCCAAACATCAACCTGAGGTACATTCTGGAGCAAAGGGGGTGGGGTGGGCTGAAAGAGCTCCCGCTGACACCCTGCCATGGCTGATAAATAACTCGGCACTCACTGAAGCTGGGACTGGAGTCCAAGTCCTCTGGCAGTTTTATGAAACTCTAGCTGTTCCTTGCCTCTGCTTTCCAAAAAGCGCACAGAACGAAATGGCTTGTTTCGGGGCAAATGACACAATGGTGCTAAACGGCATGATTTGTTTGTTTGTTTCATCCCAGGAGGGGAGGAAGAGGGAAGGAATGTATATTTGATCTGGTCCAAACCATTTCTGCTTCTTGTTTCTGCTAAACTCACCAAAAAAATTTAAAAATAAAAAAAACCCCAATGGCTCAAACTGCCCTACACAAAAGAAGTTTGAGAGGGAAAGAGAGAAATGAGACCCCCTTTCTCTCTCAAGGCTCATATGACCCTCTGACACCCCAGCCTGGGAGCAACTCGCTTACGAAACCCAGCATTCAGAAATAAATTTTAAAGAACAGCTCGAGCAGCCCCACATTCAGGAGAAAAGCTGTTTATTTACTTTGCCCTCTCTTGCAGCGCCTGTGTCAGAGCACGCTCTGAATTGCCCACTGACCTACATTCATTCCCTGGGATGCAGAGCCATGCCTCCCTGCTCCAGGGCTCGCCAGCACCCCTTGCCCTGGCTCTGCATTCCCTCTCCGATGTTGCACCAGCTCTACCAGCAACACTATGCATAAGTGGGTAACGTCTCGGGCCACTGAAGCACGCTTTTAAATGGATAGCCAGCCAAGTGTGTATTAATTAAACTTAAAAGTTCTATTTATTGCCAAACACAGGGGGATTACGCACACAACAAGTGGCAGAAAGTACTCCAAAATGTTCTCACCCCTTTAATTACTGTGCTATAGTTAGCCCAATGAACTGATGTATAATCAACACTGCTGTACGCACTGTTTACAGCAAGCACTCAGGAGAAGCAAACTTCTTACTTCACAGACTCTCTCAGCAGCTGCAACGTTCAGAGATGCAGGAGGAACACAGAAGGCACCGAAGCGCCCGGTTGTTTCTCTCCTCCCTCTGAGGCTGCCTGCATCCAGCACTGTGCTCGCCAGCCCCAAGGGCCCTGACGCCAGCCCGTGACCACCCCCCAGCAGCACATTCAGTCCATCGCACCACAGCTCCCAATGAGCACTGAAATAACAGAGCTGCTATCGTGGAAGTTAATTATCCTTGCACCAGGCTTCGCTGCCAGCAATTTTTAGAGCTGGGCATCTTAGGAGTTTGAGTTTATTTTATACTTCGGTGTTCTGTGTGCTTGTGGTCCATGCATTTCACAGGCAAGCCGAGCGGTCAAGTGAAAAAGCCAGGCAGGTCTGGACTCCCAAGAGGCTGATCCTGTTCCTCTGAGTCTGTCCCTGGGACCAGCTCCTTGCATTCAGTAAGATCAGCACTAAATCCAGTGATGTGATGACACTTGGTCCCTCTTAGGGCTGTTTGCAAGCCCTCACTGAAAGTGTATCTTCTTCATTAAAAACGAAGATGAAAAAAATCAGCAAAGTGTGGTAAAAATTGCACAGCTCAGTTTGAAATAGCCCTCCTCCCACTCACACATACAACACACAGATTTAATAGCACTGACCTCTGTGCCCCTCTGTTCCCCTATCTCCCAGCAGCGGTAGCATATTGCTGTCTCTCTCCTGCTACTCAACTTGGCTGCCTTCAGCACTACCAGCTCATTTTCCATCTCTGAATCCTCAACCCCTCCAGTTTATTTCCAGGAGTTTCCATTGCAAAAGCCTGAAGAAGGCAAGACACAGGGACCCGTCAGCAAAAAGAAAACTGCTCAGCCTTTTGCATTTTTGTCACTGGCCACAATCCAAACAGCAACATGCATGTTCCACACGACCCAGGGCCTACATTTCAGGATTCATACACATTTACAAAAACATAAATTTCCCAATCTGGGCAACCTGAACAGTATGAAGAACCGTGTGTAAATGAAGTCATGGTCAGTATAAGAAAATGCTGAGTAAACCACATTACAGCACCACAGAATCTGCTACTACTACCGCCCTTCTTACAAGCAGCCCGAGGCACCTTATACATTTAGTCTCTCCACACTCACATATTTAGCAGCTCTTTGGACAGCACTCATGTTAACCTTCATAAAACTCCATCTTCCAGGACCTCAGTCTCCCTCACAAGGCCCAAGAAGTCACTCTTTCACAAGATAGAGGGACATGAGGGTATAAACACCCCCAGCTTCATGGTTTAGGCTTCTTTATAAGGAAGATAAGGTGTCTCTGACTGGCTGCAAACATCACCTAGGGATTCTACCTGCAAGCTTAGAGATGCCAGAGCAGACAGTACTTTAGCCATTATTTCTCATCAACAATATCACCTGCCATACGCTACCTCCAAAGGTTCTGATGCTCAGACATAGACCAGGATGTCTAAAGACTTCAGGGTGATTCCAGAAAGAGAAGATTTAGCAGCTTTCCTATTCCACAAATAGAATAATACCAAAGGCTTTGGAAGAAAAGCTGGTCAGAATTTTTTTGACCAAAAAATACCAATTCATTCTTTCCCAAACAGTTGCTGCTTTCCCAAGCTCAGCCTGTGCTGGATTTGGCTGGGATAGAGCTAGTTTTCTTCATAGTAGCCAGCATGGGGCTGTGTTTTGGATTTATGATGATACACTGTTGATAACATAGATGGTTTTGTTACTGCTGAGCAGTGCTTAGCAGAGCCAAGGCCTTTGCTGCTTTTCACCCTACCCCACCAGTGAGGAGGCTGGGGGTGCACAAGGAGTTGTGAGGGGACCCAGCTGGGACTGCTGATCCCAACTGACAAAGGGATATCCCATACGATATGGTGTCATGCTCAGCATATAAGGGTCCGGAGAAAGAATAAGAGGTTGGGGGACACACATTCGAAGTCATGGCATTAGTCTTGCCAAGTCCCCATTACATGTGACAGAGCCCTGCTTTCCTGGGGATGGCTGAACAGCTGTCTGTCCATGGGGAGTGCTGATGGAATTCCTTGTCTTGCTGTGCTTGTGTGCACAGCTTTTGCTTTACCTGTTAAACTGTCTTTATCTCAACCCACAAGTTTTCTCACTTTCACTCTTCCAATTCTCTCCCCCATCCTGTGGGGGGGAAGTGAGCTGCGTGGTGCCCAGTTGCCAGCTGGGGTTAAACCATGACAGAACCTCATTCCAGTTTTTGGAGGTGCCTTGGGACTTCAGATGCCAGCTCAGCACCCAGTGTCTCCTTTCTGCAGCGCTCCTGCAGAGGTGCCCTGGAGCCAGGGATCTCAGGAGCTTCTGGCAGCAGCTCACAGATGGGGTACATCCCATGGTACTCTCACTTCCACTGATCAGTGTTAGAGCCTGCAGAGCTGCTGCAAATTTCTTTAGTCTTTCTTTCATTTGCTTGCTTTAATACACATCACATTTCAAGACTGAGTTTTCTTCAAACCGAAACCCCAGTTTTCAGCCAGCTTTACAATCAGTGTCTACATTGGTCATCTCTGGGCCAAGAGGCAAAATTTGTAAGCTTCCATGTGATTTTGAGACATATTACAAATGCCCCAATATGAATAGCTGGCAGAGCAGCAAACTGAACAATCCCAAACAACACTGAAGTTCACACGCATGCATGTGTGTGTACCACCTCACAAACTGACAGCACATGTTCCCTGTCATAGGCCCAGCATTGCATAAGTGGCGTTAACATGCAGAGTTACTTTGTTGTCTGCATCTGGCGCAGCTTTTGCTGGACAGATGACTCATATTCATTCTGTTCTTAATTGCTGAGTATTTTGAAGCAAATTCTTATGCTGCTCTTTATTTCTGAAATGGGTAGATTAATTTCTCTGTACAAGGAGGCATGTTTTCACATATCCCACTGTCAGGTGTTGGTGTGAGCTAGGTAGCAGTCCACCCTGCTCTGAATCTTGACTGTGTTTCACAGGTTTGCTAGGACTGTGTCATGAAGGTACTTTGAGATGCAGGAAGAAAGGCAGTTTGGCTTTTCCTTAGAGAGCAGCAAACACAAGTACTGCCCAGAGAGTTGCTATATATGTGAGTGGTGATGTACTAAATGTACTTACTATCTCAGGGTTGTCAGCAATGAGGATGGTGGTAATGATGGATGGTATCGGCCTCAGGGTGTGAAGATGCAGAGAGCCCCAGAAGACCTTCACTGGACATTTAGAAAGAGGTTTTGTTCCCTGAGCACCAAGTCTGGCCAACATACCAAGAACACCAGGGGGGTTCTTTATGCCTGTCATGGTTTAGCCATGCAAGTCTTCTTCCAGGTACAATCCTGGGACCTGCAGCCCCCCCGAGTTGAGCTCAGCTCTTATGTCCATCACTGTGTACTTACTCGGGCATATGCAGATAGCCTTTAGGTCTGCAGCCCTCCAGCTGCCCAAGAAATCACGTCTGGTTCCTTCACAACCCATTCCCTGCCTCCTGTGTCATCTTCCACACTTCTGCAACGGGCAGGGCACAGCAGCCAGCTCCAGACCCTGGAAGTCACCCTTTTCCTCAGGCCATAACAGAGATGCCACCAACGGGACACTGAGTAGGACAATGGGTTGCACGGCACCCACCTGCGTGGGTGGTGGGAACTCTACAATCCAAACAGACAAAAAGTCTTGGGTAACTACAATGCACAAAAATTTGATCACTGATTTTGAGGCAAAATAGGAAAAGCACAGAGCCTCACTTGTTCTATAAAACTGAGGGGTGGCTTGAGATACGGATAAGTAGCTGGTTTATTTCTGGCTTCACCCCTAGGACCAATGCTCCCTGATACTGATATTTAAAGAAGAGCTTTCTTCAGCATGGCTACAATCCAGGGCGTGTGGTGGGGTGGGTTTTTTTTTTTCCCTTATGCTGGCTTCAAACAAGCTGTGGGTGTCTGGGTGGGTGGGTTGAGTGACATATTAGTGAGGAAGCTTCCTCCCCTTTCAGAGCTACATGGAGAAGTCAGAAAGGCATCGTTTGAAAAAGTGACAGGCAGATCATGTTGGACTATTGCTGATGAAAAAGGGTTTAAATCCATCAAGAATCTTGAATTTCGAACTGCACTGCCACAGAGAGCGGGGTGAAGTGAACTTCACTAACCTCTATAAATATTATCTGTCTTTTAATTTCAGATTTGCTCCTCAAAAAGCCTTTCAAAATACACGCTCTCTCCTTTCAGCTCCTGGCATCCAATCAAACTAGCTATCTAACAACAAGGAGCAGAAGAAGTCTGTCCTTCGTCTCCATTTAGAAGTGAAAGATTCCCCCTTCCCTCCCACCCACCCCCCCACACCCTGGCTCTGAAGGTCTTCCAATTATCTCCTTTACCTGCCGCATTAAAAAGTAAAGCATATGAGTTGCCAGAGATACAGAGTCTGAGGACAAGCCACTGTGGCAAAGCCATGACATTAGAACAGATGGAAAACTTCTCAGGAACAAAATGTGCACAAAAAAATGGGTTCTGGCTTTGAAGTGTATATTCACGGTGGGTGCTTTCATGTCTTTTGAAAAGCCCTAGCTCAAATCTGACCTACTTAGGCAACATTCTTATTTATGTCTCCAACTAAGGAGCTGTATATTTAGCAAATGAGAGGAAATCATCCCCCTGTCATGTTTATAGATTGGAGCAAACTTTGCTGTTTAATTCTTCAACAGATTTGTCTCCATAAAAGTGGATGTAATTTAAACACTGTTAAAAAAATCAATAAATTCCAGAAACTTAGGATAAATGGAATCATAATTTCAAATATATATATAGATATTATATATGTACAGACATACATACAAAGAAAGAAAGAGAGAACATTTATTCAGTAGTCTGCTGTTAAACCATATTTATTTAACTGGTTCAAGAGTAATGGGTAAGGCTGAGCAAAGGTGGAGAGCGAATCATAAGACTTTGCCATTTTAATTGATGCTAAATGCTAACAATATTCCATAAGACACCGAGGAACAGGGAAAATCTTAACTCTTCACAGACTAGGTAGGCTGATCTGGACTAAAATGAAAAGAAATTAAAATGAAATTAAAAGATTCTTAAAATCAAGAAACTGAAGCTGAAAGGCACCTCAGGAGATCATCTAGTCCATCTCCACCTTCCAAAGGCAAGATGAATTAGACCCACGTTATTCTGGACTGATATCTATCTAACCTCCAAGGGTGGACATTTGGTAAGCTTCCAGGCAGCCTATTTCCCCTTTTTTGCAATTATCACTAGTAGAAGGATCTTGCTGGCACCTAAGCTATGTCTCTCACTGAGGTTAAATCCCATTACCCCTTGTCCCAGTAGACAGAGAGGACAGATTATTTCTTTATGGTTTTCAGTCAGCTTTCAAGACTTACCATGTTCCTTCTCTCTTCTTTAGTTTAGGCAACCCTGACTTATTCAATCTTCTCTCATGGACCACATTTCTAGCCGATCACAAGCGTGTCGTCCTATTGAGTCACATTTCATGTATAACCTCTTCTAAGATTATCCACTCCAAGACTCAAATCCTTCTCTCCAGGACTTTCTAAACTTGTTCTCCACCCGGTCCGCAGCCCATCCTAGCTTACAAACTGAACAAGAACCTGCTGCTTTCCACCATCCCACCCATTAACAAAAACACCACATCACACTCTGACTCAGCACAGATCTCAAAGCACCCCGCTCAAAATCCCCTCCCAGTTTCACAGTTAATCATTGGTAAGTGCTCTCTGACTACAGCTTGTCAATTGGCTCTGCACTGACCTAAGATAATAGTTTCTTCTCATCCTGGTTTCTCCTGGTTGCTTATGATAATGTCTTGCAAAACAGTGTCAAAAAGCCTTATTAAAATCAGAACATGTGACACCCACTGCTTTTTTCCTACCCACAAGGTCTGTTTCCTTGTCTCAGAAGGAAAAGAGATTGTTTTCAGATTATTTGCTCCTGACAAATCCTTGCTGGCTGTTCTGCTCATATTCTTGTTACCTTTGAGGTGCTTAAAATCGATTGTTTGATTGTTTGTTCCATGTATTGGCAGGTTGCTGACTTGACTACAAATCCCTGGATTCAGCTTTTTCTCCTTCTTATGGATAGACACTATCTCTGCCCTTTTTCTGTCCTCTAGAGCCTCTCCTGTCCTCCATGACTTCTGGGTATAAGCACTAAACTTTCAGGGATCGGTTCAGCCAGTTCTCTTGTCTCTCTCTACCCTGGGTTGGATTTTCTAAGACCTGATGAATTCAAAAACATTTCGTTTATCTCAGCATTTTCTAATCTCATTTTTCTCTACTGTAGCCTGAACTATTATCCTGTAGTCACTGGTTGTATTAAGCCTCCAATCATAATTGAGCTTCTTAATGAACATTGATTCAGAAGCTGATAACACTATTTATTTCAGATAACACTATTTATTTTGGGGGAATAATCTTGCCTTTCACAACCTTTTCAAACTAAACATTTCAGAAGTTCTCAGGTTGTTTCTCAGCTACCTGATGCTCAAAGGCCCTCTTAATCTCCTAACTGGAAAGGAGTGCTTGGCATCTTACAAAACCAAGCCTCCAGTTGAGGTTCATACTTTGACAGAAATGGGTTATTTCAAGACAGTTGTGATTCTTCATGATCAAAGCTGATCTGAAAATACCATAACAATGCTTACCTTGTTGCTGTTCCAGCTTAATGTAGAAGGGCCACGGTGTATAGAAATGGGAGTACATCTTCCAAATCTTGCAAACCCCTGCCCACATTTACACTGAGAGCTCCAAGCCTTTCTTCTGCAACCCAACAACCTGGCTTACCTTAAACTCTGCTTAATTCTCCCTCCTCACCCTCCCAAGTCAACATCATATTTATACTTGTCTCTTTAATACCTGTTCAGAGAACACCTACAAATCCACTGATGAAATTTAAAAACCCAAAAGATACACTCTCTCTTAAAATGGATTAAAACAGTGTCAGCTCCCTTGAAGTTAATGAATGAATACTATTCCTTAGAGCTGTTTTTATTCCTTCTGATATCCTAAATGATGCTGAAGCAGAAAGGGTGAAGTAACTGAAATCCAGATATGTTAGTTTCTGCTCCATTAGGAAAAGGAAAAATCAATTTGGCAAAACATAAAAGAAGAAAATCAATAGGAAAAGAAATTTTATTTTCAGCTGAGGACTAAGAATATATTACAAACAATGGTGAGTGAAAATTATTCATTGATTTGTATAACACCTTTTACAAGCCCAAAAAGTGCTCCAAAGAATTATAGATTATTTAAATCTAAGGATCACTTACCACCAAAATCCACCTATCTCTGGGGTGGAATGCAGCTGCTATGAAATGGCACTAGCAAACACTACACCACAGCTTCAGGGCACAAGTGCTTTACCTGAAGATGCATCAAAAGGAGTTGAAAATGCAGAATGGAATTAACCAGGCTGGAATATGACCAAACTGCGACTATATTGATTTCAGTTTAAGCTTAAACCCATGGAAGACAGGTCCATCAGCCCATTAAACAAACTTTGGCTCACAAAGTCCCTAAAATGCTCTCTGTCAGAAGTTAGGATAACATGCCAGAGAATGGGTCATTTTGTGTTTGCCCTATACCTTCTGTTCTTTCCCTGGTACACTATCAGAAACCTGATGACACTGGGCTACAGGGCCCTTTGGTCTGACCTAGCATAGCTGTTCTTCAGTCCTGGGCTAATATGCTGGGCTGCCAGCTAGAGCAGCGCTGAAGCTAGCACACTCACCCTTGCATCTGTTGGCTCGACAGCAGGGCAGCCATCTCTAGCAGAAGGGCAGGTGGTGCAGCCGACAAGGCGGCCTTTTGTATTCTCCAGCATGAATCACCCAACTCATCCGGAGGCACGCTAAACCCTCAGTGTTAAGCACACATTAAGTTGTTTCAGGATGTGGGCCACATTTATAGCACTGTCATTAGTAGCAAGGGCTCGCACTGCATAAAATTACACAAAGTACCTTTTGTACCTCAAGATGTACTTAGCAAGCAAACTCCTAGGGGCAGGGAATGTACAATCTTCTGTTTCTCTAAAGCACCTTATTCAATTACGGCAATATAAAAATGATTTATAACAATCTATTAAAAATACAACTCGAATGACTTATCACTCCTGGGGTCCTGGGAATACACTGTAAGATTTGCCATTTAATTGTAAATCAAATCTAGTGTCCAGCACCTCGCATTTTAGAGAAAGCTGAAAGCTAGTGATACACCTCACCAATTGCAAGCCTTGGGTGATATGATCTTGGGTAATCACCTGAGCTATGACTGGGGGGAACAGGAAATGTAGAAGAAAGTGGCAGGCATTTCTGCTCCCTGCAGTCTGTAACCAAACAATTCTTCCACTGATTAGGAAGCTTCCACCACTCCAGGGCCTGCTGCAAGGCAGGTGGGCAGGCATACCAAAAACCCTCACCATCACTGTTATATCCCAGGGCATTACTTTCTCTCTCAGCTTTCTCTGGAAAGCTTTCTTGGGAAAAACTAAGCCCAAAATAGCAGCAAGGCAGAGTAAACAGTTTGCCTAAAAGGCCACATGCTGGTCTGGAAAGAGATCCACTGAGCATCTTGCACACGTAGTCCTGAGCAACCTGCATTGCAGAGGATGACCCTGAGCCTTGGGGCGACAGCTGAAGCTATGAGTCAGGTAGAAGCACAGCACCTGCTTCCTCCCACCCAGTTCCACAACCCAAGTCTACCTGTCTCTGTGCTGAGAAAGACCAAGGAACTGTAATAAGAAAATCTCAAATTAGAAACCTGGTCCCTCTCTTGTCATCTTCAGAACAGCCAAGAGCTCGTACAGAAGTCTGCATCAGCATCAAAATCAAAACAGACATCATGTGCATACATCTGACAAAGATACTCCTAATTCTTACTATCAGCAGAGAGGAGTGGAAACTATTTGCACCCTGGGTCTGCCTACTATTGATACAGTGTGTTGATAAAGCTGTATTCATAGGAATGCCCAGGCCAGGAACCTATTGGCCGGCAAGTTTTTTCTTCTGCTTTTCCCAACAGTCACGTCTAGCAGCTCTTCTCGTAAACTGATAAAGCTGTATGCCTAAAACAATGTCAGAGCAGATGAGGGAGGTTTACTCCTTCCTACAAAGCTACTGGGAGCTATCACAGAGCATGAGGTAGAAATCCACATTGCACAATCATCGTACCTCACCTGCTAAGGCTAGCCAAGAACACAATACCTAAGAAAAAACATACTTTTAATTTTAATGTAATATTGAACTGAATTGATAGATGCTTCTACACATGGAAAATGTCAGAGGCCCATAAGAATACTAAATTCCTCCTCATTTTCTAAAACCCCTCAGCTTCATTTCTCTTTTCTGTCTTACACTGTTCCTTCCACCAGTTAATGAGCTCTGCCCCCATGCTTGGGAGAACTCTTAAAATCTTCCCTTCTTAAGGAAGATTCAAAGATAAAGACCACTACTAGCATAAAATACATTTATTGCCCAACAAAATTAGCAATACATTGCTTCCTGTGGGCATCCTTGCCCAATTTCCTAGGGATTAGCGCAACACCAGCAACAGGTGATGCTCTTCCCACACCAAAATTTCTGGATAGGATTCCTGTGTCGATCCTCTAGCACCCAGTATTGGCTCACACTGTACCTGTTCCTCGGGGAGAGCACACTCTCTTCTAACTAGCTGCCTTTTTCCAAAGAGCTTTGTCTTCTGATGCAACCTGCTCTTTGGTTATATTTGGCTGAAGCTGGCCAACTGGTCCAAAAGTCACTGACAGGACAGCTATATACCTCACCTCACCCTCAATGCCACACAGAAGCCTTATTTTCTAAGGAAATGAGGCTAAAAAACAAACAGTGAAGCCAGAATCTTCTGATCTCTCGCTCCTTATGAAACTAATGTTCATCTTTGTTACAACCTCCTTCTGACAGAAATTGCCTTTATCTGTATTTTGTAAAGCTTTGAGCATATTGCCAGTACTTTAATAATAAAATATCAGAGAACCATATATCTCAATATTATTATGCAGAAAATATGTGCATGTTCACACAGACAGCAGATGTTTAAAAATATTGAATATGTAATTTAAGGCTGTATTTGTGTGTAAGTATGTAGGTCAAACATAGGGCAAAGTCTCTTCTGTTACACACAAAACCTGCAAATATCCTGGACCGAAAGAAACCACATAAACTCCCTTTAATTTTGGATGCTAAAAAGGTGCAAGTTCTAACTAGTGTTTGGATGGGTGATTTCCCCAGGGAACCACAGGTGTCCTGGGCACAGGCCAGGCAGTTATTGCTGAGCGCTGGAGTTGAGGTTCACCTCACCTAACCTTAGCCATCTGTCTCCCTGTGGAGACTTAGGCACCTCCAGAGGGTGATACCTGGGAGGATGGAATGAATCACCCTGCTTGAGTCTCACCGCTTACTACAGAGGCAGCCCAGACTGCTCGCTTAGATAACTCTGCAATTTCTGAATAGCTACGCTTAGGTGAGATGAATGCCAACCGTGGTGAGAATTAGCCCACAAAAACCAAGTGAGTGGGAAGACTTCACATCACAGCTGGATGGGAATAAGAAAGAGCAAACCATAATCCCCAAATTCTCAGCTTATATGGGAAAGTGAGAACTGGTTTGGAATACCCAGAGACCTTTGCAATTGCACAAAGGGGTCTTCATAAGAGCTAAATAAATATGGCTACAGCTACCAACATTAGCATTTTGAATATATTTGCGAAAAACAGAAGCTTTAAGTACTCTCCCTATAGCTTTCAGTTACTAGAAAATGATGATTATTGCCAAAAAATGGCAGAAGGACAATTTCTATGTCTGTACTGATTTGAGTAACTCCCCTTTATCTACCACAAAAATCAGAACGAAGACCTAGAGGTAAAAAACAGACAAATCCACACAACCCGGTCTGGACTGTGCAGCTGAAGGCTCTAATTGCTCTACCTCCACTACATTTCAGGCACAAAGGGTAACACACACAACCCACTGGGCAGTGAGTTTAAAAACTGCTAGTCGTCCACTCATTTCTGCAGCTGAATTTGTTGGCTTTAGAGCAATTCTACTGGCTTCGAAGTTCTACTTCCCATTAGTGCCATCGACCATGAGATATTGTTAGAGGGTTTTTGTGTGCTTTTTTTTTTTTTTTCTTACCTTCACTGGCTGGAACACAGCTTATCCCCATGTCCATTAAATATACATTTGAACAGCATTTCCACCTGCACTTTGTCACCTCGGGTTCTCAAGGGGTGTACCTCCACTTGGCTCTGAGCTCAAGGGCGCCCTTGATATCAGCCTGAGAGTGCCAACAGGCATGCTAATGCCCATTTGAAATAGCTTTTCCTTTGCCTCAGATGTTTCCATGCACTCAACGAATAAAAAGTCTCTGCTTCACTTCGTCTGCGGTGCTGTAGGACGACCTCACCTCATTCTGTCAGTGAGCTACAGTTGCTTTCAGGCATCTCCTAGACTTTGCTTCTCTTCCTGGAGTGTGTCATCCCCCCTTCTCCCCCCTCCCCACACACACACTTTAAGATCCAAGTTAACAAAAGGCTCTGTGTGTGTTGATCTAAGCCTACCTTCTTGTAGACACTCACCCCACTGCTGTGAATGCTGTATTTCTTTTCAAAATGTCCGCGGTGCCTGGAAAATTAGAAACACACTGTAATTATGACCTGCTTCCGAACAAGAAAGAACATAAATTGTAAAGAAGGAACAAAAAGCTGAATTTTCCGCCAATGAAACTTTGGCAGTAGCAATAATTTGTTCCTCTGCTGTCAGTAAGAGGTGTCTATATGGGTCACTGAAGAGACTCTTTACTGGGAATAAGTTAAATTCAGCATCTACCATCTTGTCCTGTGGGTGAAGCATGCTATCTCAAATACGCAATGCAACCCAAACTGGGTGTCATCTTTTTTAAACTTTCTTTTTTTATGAATCACTTCCAAGTCTTGGGGGTAGGACATCACGACAGACAGTTCCTCAACAAAGAACTGACATAAGAACAAAAGCTATTCCTGAAGAGTTCCCAAAATAAAAGTGAGACAGATGAGTGAGGAAAAGTTGCATGGGTGTTTCTTCAAACAAGAACATGGTCAGAAAAGAGACATCAGGAAAACGTAGATTCATTAAAACCAAAATGCCTCACAAAAAATGTCAGTTTTGGAGAAATATGTTTTAGGGAAAAAACCCAAGAAGGCTCCAACACTGTGAATATGTCAGGTTTGGACACCTTCAGAGCTAACACTGTCAGTGTTTCATCTTAAAGTGACTTCTCATTTAAAATATACTCGTATATTTCACATTCTAGTACTGTATTTAATAGCAAACCTGGTACAGTTGAGTCAGAGTGAATCTTTCGTAGAACCCTCCTCTGTCAAGAAGAGTTTCAAAATTTGTGGCTTTCATTCTACATTGAACCCAAGGCAAATTTCAAAATCTTCAAATCCTTTGGAAAATGAAAAATCCATTCCTTGTCCAACACCACTTTAAACCTTTGTCAACAGCTAGGTCAAGCACCGGGAGATGCTAGCATCCTCTTGAAAAGGGTTTTCCTTTTCAACAGTACCTGGTGAGGGTGGTCTTGCTGTGGATCTAGACAAAAGCTGCTCAGCAGCTGTCCTGAAAAACTACAAATAGTTAAGAACTTGGCAATATTCTGGACCCTGGGCAATATCTTTCTGTATAATTATTTCTGCTGTTGTCATTAGGTCTGGCACACTGGCTATTTATTACCATAGGTATTTTGAGACTCATAAAAATGTGATCTTACTCAAGGCTTAAGCAACACATGAAATAAATCAGCAGCACCGAGCATTGGCTGACACGGGATGAAACCTGGCTGGGAACAGCTGGATTGCTCTCTTGACTAAATATTTACAAAAGCCATGATTATATCACTGAGTGACACTGTGTGAATATAACAATTTATCAATCATCATGTTTAACTCAAATCCCTGCAGGAGGGGATGGCATTCTCACTTAACAATAAGTATCTACTGTATGCTAATTAAGTGACTTATTTTGCAGCTAAGGTTACTTCAGGGATATGTGGGCTTTTTAACTACCCATTTCCTAAGCACCGCTATTACTTCAGAGGCACAGCAAACACTGAGCTCAGCTGGGCTGTCACTTGCACAGGTACCCACCCAGTGTCACTGCTGGAACTACCTGGGGTGCGTGCTGGAACAGGGGCGAGCACAAAACCCACGGAGTTTGTTTTTCACACTCTCCCCACTGTTCCCCTGCCTGATGCAGGGCACCAATGGGTGGCAAGTACCACAGCAGCTACTCTGCCATCACCCCCACCGCTGCTGTGGGACCTGCTTCCCTCTATCCCCAGCCAGCTTGGTCTTCTGCCCTTGTGCTCCCTCTCCCAAGTAGCTGGTGGTGCTCATGGCGCTGGCTGGCAGCCACACATCCAAGCTGAAACACTCGTGTCCCTGTGGCTTCCCGAACGTTCTCACCCCACACTTGTCAGGTCAGGCATGGCTGAGTGTTCATTCACCCTGAAACCAGGTGAAGTTTTACCTCATGTGGCAGGACTGTACAGCACCAAACCCAACCTCGCTGGCAGCGTCCACGTGAGTCTGTCTGAACAGAGCGTGCAGGACACCCTGCCTCTGAGCCAGCAGTGAACCTAGCACTGTTTCCACTGGAGCTGGTCAGCACTGGCCAGGTAATATTAAACCTGTACCTCAGAAAAAGGTCACTGGGCCCCAAAAACAAGCCTACCTGCTGCAAGGAGAGAAGGGCTGGGATGTGAAGAGGGAAGCTTTGCCAAACTGTGGACTTGGCAGGGAGCACAAGGATCATGTTCATACAGATGGGAGCAGCAAGCGGACCTGATCAGGGCATCAGGAGGAAAAGGTTTCCTTGTAGATAAAGCCAGCACATGTCACACTGATAGGAAATGCATATTTGGGCACCAGAAACCACCACCACATGGCAGGAGCTTTTTATAAAATCTTCCACCTTCTGCTTCATGCTAGATTAACTCTCTTGCACCAGCCATGGCATGAGCAGCTCAGCTACCTTCCTGTCTCCTCCAGATTACAGGTTTTAGCGCAACGCAAGAGAAAACATGAATCTCCCCTCTGCCAGTCCCACAGAGCAGACACTTTAAAAAGTTTTTCTTCAAAATGTCACACAGGTACCTGGATAACGTGCTGCAGGTTTGTGTGGATCCCAGGCTAACATTCAAAACGACCAGGTGGCATGCATGGCTCACCTCTGGAAACTACTTTTAAACCTCGTCTTTCTTTCCAGGAATCATTGTTCAAAAAGAAGAAAAAGTTTGGGGTGACAAAGTCTCTGCTCCCTCGAGGGCTTGAGAAGAAAGTTTCCCTCATATGGATCTCAGAGGTAGATTTTTTCTTCCCATTTTGAACATGTTGAGAGTCTGCATAATAATTTTATTTTAGCCTTTGGAGCCCATCTGCCACCAAAAGGGAAATTTCACCTTCTTCTTTCTACCTACAGAGAGGTTTATAAATCAGTAAGCATGCAGACCTGGGAGCGCAGGACTTGGTCACCCTTCCAGGAGCCCTTAATGGCTCAGACAATCACAGCAAGTGCTCTTTTCAGAAACACAGGGAGGGGGGAGAGAAGTTACGATAAATTTAGTTTTCTTTTGAAGTTAATAACCTCCTACAAAGGCTTTTGGTAAAACACAGACACCTTAACTTTTTTTTTTCCCCTTTCAAACAATTTTTTCCTCTATTTTTTCCTCAGATGGTAAAATCTGAGGAAACCTGTCTCTTCAGAAGTAACTGCTTTGTGCGAATGACATCAGCAGACCACGAGGTTACCACTGGTAAGTTGGCACCCTGAGGGGGATGAAATGAAATCTCTTATCAGCCTACTTGCTCCTCTGCTTTCCTACATTTGGTGTCTTTTGTAATATGCAAAGCAAAGGAAATGTTTTGCTCCCCTTGATTTTTTTCACCTTTTTTTCTCCTCGGGAGAAGGAACAATTTGACTGGTTTCTCCAAAGTCTCAGCTGCTGCTCCAGGTCTGTTTGGTATCTCATTCAGAGGTGAATGATTTTGACTCCTCTTTCTACCTCACTTCAGACCTTCTCTCACCCACAACTGGGCTCTCCAGAGACTTGTTTCAGGCAGTTTGAAAACCCAAGGAAGCTTGGGTCGAAGGTCCTCCCAGGTGAAGGCCTCCTAATGTTTGCTTTTACAAACTCCTCCCACTGCGGCAAAGGCACTGCAGTCTTGGCTTCAAACCCATGGCAGATACAATCTCTTACCACTTTCCCAGTGTGGATATCCTGTCATAACTCGCCTCTTTCACATCAGAATTATTCAGAGGCAGAGACCCTTGTTCTCAAAGGAAGAGGACAAGGAGGAGACAATGGGTGATCATATGGGAAAGTGACTACACAACAAGGAGACCCCCTTCCCTGTATATGGGATTTCCAATGGTATGACTACTACCTACAAAACTAGGGGACTAGTCTGAGAGGTAAAAGCTGGCAAGAGGGAGGGACTGGGGTTTCCTGCAGGAGAACATCACTTTTCCATGGAGGTGTCTCCCGGTCTATCAGCCATTAGCTCCAGGAGAGGAGATGGGAGGTTGTGACTCTACACATGTTTGTAGAATGTACATTCATGCATTCAGTAGGCACTCATTCTCCTGCCTCAATGCACCCAGCAAAGCTTGTTAAAAGCAGCGACCAGGACAGACAAATATGAGAGTCCCTTGGGGGGCGGGGGGGGGGAGGGGGTTGAAAGTAGTTTATGCTGGAGAGTGCCTGTCTTCATGCTAAGAACAGTTTAATCTTTCCAAAGCTAAGCTTAGAAACTAAGATGCTGAAATCACCTCAGGACCGTGACTCTGACGTACAGCTGGGGAGACTGGATGCCGTCGGGAGGATTGCTCCTACACTGTCACATGCAGCTCCTCGGCAGAGGAGAGAATACATGGAAGCAGGGAGAGAATTCCAGCCCAAGGTGGGCATCCTGCGAGGTTAAGGAGTGGAATGATACACACAGACCTCTACTGCTCTTACAAACAACACACCTTTATAAACTGCGGAAAAAAAAGTGTATTTTCCTTTTAGAATAAAATAACAAGAACGATGCATATTTTCATTTTGAAGAAGCTATTTCTAAGCCACTACACCCACCTGACACCACTCAACCCCTGCAGAGGAGAAAATGCCTGTATCCCCACGTGTACTCTGAGAATACCTAGCATTCCCCTGGGAGAGGTGCAGAAAGCCAGGCTGGGCTTAGGAGGCATCAGTCAGTGAAGGATAAGAAAAGGTGTCAACCACCTTGTAAGTGTGACAAGGGGAGGAAAGTGGGCTGAGAGATGAAAGGGTAACTTCAGCACATGACAGAGACATGATAGAAAGGTATAGGGGATGAGATAGTGAAGACACTGGTTTTTGAAGGCTGACACAATTTAAAACAGAGTAAGTTTGGTCAAATGTTTATCATAGTCTCCAAGAACCTCTACTGCTTCTGTTTATTAATTTTAATGGGATGGTATCTGCAGCTCCCAGTCAGAACCAAGGCTCCCCTGACAGATGCATGACAAGACGATGGGGCCCTGACATACAGAGTGTACAAAAACCAGCACACCAAGAACAGAGGAGTGGGATAAAACTATCTACATGAGTTTTGGAGCTTTTGAGAACCCAAATTTTCTTTTGCAGGAAATTATGATGTACAAAAAAACCCCTGCCTTCATGCCAAACGAAGTCAAATACGACATTTGGCATTTCCCAAGCAGGAAAATAAACAAAACCAAACCTACAGTGTTGGTTACAGATATAACATCACACCAAGTACATCTCAAATTGCATTCTGAAAAGTGTATGTTTCTATTAATCCATGCATCCTGACTCACCTGAGCAGTTCTGTGCACACACATACACACATCTGCAGTTTTTAAAATATAAATAGACATCCCCACCTGTCCCTTGTTTTGTTGCAGCTGCGTCCTCTTTATGTTTCCCCAAGAAATCATGTTTTGACACAAAAAAATATTCCCCAACCTAGCAGCCTGCCTTGAGGCTGTAAAGAAACCTGTGGATGCAACAAGAATGAAGCCAACGGCGTTCCAAAGGCACTTGGGAGAGAGACATACAGCATACTCAAACTTGGAGTGTGCAACACACAAGCATAGACTGTCAGCCTGGACCTGGCAGGCTGATGGCACTATGAAGGAGCAGAGGAGGATGTGGTACTGATTTCCCCTAGCTGTCACTCCCTGGAAGCCCAGGCAGCTAGAAGAGAGCACTACTCATCCACGTTCCCTTCATACTCAGTGGAGACTGAGTGATCCCTCCAGAGAGGAATTCATCCCTTCCCAAGAGAGATAATTGCGGCAGATGGGATGAATCGCCCTCCAAAGGGGCTTCCTCTCCACAGAGAGTCCCCTCACCACTGTAGAGCACCTCAGACCACTCAGACCAGGCTCAGAGTGACACCACAGTACAGATTTGATGCCTGTTATAAACCACATGAGACAAATCCTTCCTGAAGCAACTCTTTCAAAGCACTGTCCGTGTCATCTAAGGATGACCCAGCCCAGTCCTCTGTTCTACCATGCTCTGTATCTCTCCACCACATTAGTTTACATCAGCTGGCAGAGAGTGGGTTAGTTTACAGCACTGGGAAGTGCAGGATGTCCACTCAAGAACTGCCTGTGCCAAAACTGCACCCCATTTTTGCAAGATTAATTATTGAGCTTTTCACTCTGGTTACTATATCACCAAGAAGTCATATTTTGCTCCCAAACGCTTCTCCATTGTTTAAACCAACAAGAAAGCTTCCTTGTTTTAACTCCAAATCATGCCCAACCTGCTGAGGTTCTAGTGCATTTCTGCTGTTTATTACCATATGTCCAGCACTGGCAAACCTGTGTGGTAAGAAGTAAAACCATTCCTGTTTTCCCCCTCTCCCTCAGTGTAAGTGTCACACATTAGGAAATGCTGGCAAGGGAGCCAGAGTTACTGTATTTCTTTACAGAGGTACGAGCTGCTAGGAATACACTGAATAACCCAACTTAATTTTACGAGTGCTGGTTATAGTCTTTGATATTTTCCACTTCAGAGACCATCTGGTTTCCTCCAGTCCGGTAAAGTAATTTTTTTTCTAATCTTTGTGAATGCTGAAGGATTAAAAGATGAATTCAGAGATTTAGAGGCAGGTAACCGTAGTGGATACGGCACAAGAAAGCCTGTCTTCCACTGCGAGTCCTGCCAGTGAGCTGCTCTCTGGCCTTGAACAAATCATTTCACCTCCCTTGTACCTCTGTTTTCTTGTCAATATTTTTTGCCTGCTTAACTGAGTGGTTTCCAGGGCAGCGCTTGTGGGTTTGCAGAGTGCCTACCGGTATAGGGTCCCAGGCATAAAGCAGAGTGACACCTTAGTACAAAAATAAGGACAGAAGATTTGGGAAGTATGGGGATTTGAAAGGAAATGCTATTGAGGTCTTCAGATCTCAAGGCTCTGAAGGTGTAGCAGTTTTTTAAAGGAATAAGTGCCTGTCATGGATCATAACAGGGAGAAAGGTAGTCATCTACGTTTTTGTGACTGGCCTCTATTCTGCTTGGCTTGGTTATGTTTAATACCTGTGGAGAAAGTAATTTTAATAAATAAAAAAATAGAGAAAGGGAGAAAGTGTCAGCATGAGGCTGGGTATGGAGTGATTGAGAACAGGAGTGTAAATGTGTCAAGGAAATCCCCAGTGATCCAAAAGGGAATGCAAGTAGCTTTGCAAGCAGCAGAAGCAAGCTGGAATAATTGTACAGGGGTATTAGCTTCGCTGAAAGATTTTCATTTTTCAAACTGTAAATCAAACCAAATTAAATCAAACCTACATTTCTATAGCACCTTTCATACTGGGCTCCCAAGGCACTTCACACAGAAGGCAAAGCCACTCAAGTGTTTATGAATGCAGCAGGTGAGAAGAGTGTGCTTTGAGCCAAGGCTCAGGGCTGGGGCCGTGGCAGCACCGGGAGATGGCTCAGTCTGAGAGGTCCCTGCATGACGGGGCTAAGCCCAGTGTCCCACAGGGAGAGGAAAACCAGGACACACCAGGCCAAATGGGGCCACAGCAAGCAGACCTGCATGTGAGGTGCAAGGCGCTCATAAGCCACAGCATTTGTTCTCAGGGCCTTGTAAAGGACAAATTCAAGCAAGAAGACAACAGAAGAGGTGTTTAACTGCTCCACAAGAACCAATGCAGGGTGAGAGGAGAGGCGTTTTGTGCTTCCTTCATGCTTTATCAACAGAGTACATTGTTGGTGCAAGAAAAAGGATGCCCTAAAATTGTATCAGTCTACACAGTCTGGTGACTGCAGCCAGCAGCTCCTGGTCAGCAGCCAGGCTTTGGGACACACACTCTCCACAGTCTGCCCACCCATTACAGCCCACTCAGCAGTAGCAGCAAACTCCCTAGCCCCTGGCATCACCGTGGGAAAGGCAGCAGCCTGACACGGCCCCTCAACCATATTCAGACGTCAGGCTACTGCTGGACCCATGGAAACATGGGCACAGCACTATCAGAGCAGTGAAACCTTCAGCTGCCATGAAACAGCTCCCTTTGCACCAAGATAAGGAACAAAAAAAGCTGTTGGGTGCAAAAACCACAAACCCACTGAAATCCTTTCACCAGTCACTCTAGGCAGGCTCACCTTTCTAAGGTAAATTTCATCTCTGCTAATCCTATCGGTTAATATTGAAATCAAATACAATATGGTATTTGATATGACAGTCTCCTTCTTATGAAGTCAGCTGCAGCATTTTTTATTTGCATACGATTTAATTACATTTTCATTCCAGGTCTTCCATTCTGTGTACTGTGGGTAAAAGCACATGAATTCTGTATGACTGCAATGGTGGGAGATATTAAAAAACTGAGAATAATGCCGCAATGTTAAGAAATAAGGAAGAGGAGTATTGCTGTTTTAGGAATGAGGCTTCAGGATGATGGGTAAAGCAAACAAAGAGCACAGTCCCGTTGCTGAAAGATACAGAGCAATACTTCAGCTGCCCGTATAATTTAAGATAATGACAGCCTTTTTCTGTATGATACCATACCTTGCTTACAGGCTCGATCTAACCCAATACTTGATGAGAAAAAGTTCAAAAAGAGCAGAACAGCAGGTCACCTTCATTCCAAGCAACATGCAACTACAGCACTGCTGAACTTACTGTGTTTCCAAGAGATGGGCTGTGGGTATGAGGTTATCTCTGCCCTGGGTTCTCCAAAGTGCATGTTTCCTCTGTAACACCCCTCGTCCCAGGTCAGCAAGGCACACTGGAAACCATGAAGATGTCCTGCATATTCAGAATGGAAAATAAAATGTTCCTAATAAAAGGAAACTGCCGAGTAAACAGTTGGATTCTGTGCATCAGTGACTATTACTTTTGGCTGCTGGTTGTGAAAAGCATTAAGACCTCTCAAAGCCAAGCACTTCTTATTAGCTGAAGGCGTACACACATCATGTAGAATAACTTCACTCTTTGCACAACAGTTGTAGCCATCAAGTGGGAGCTTGATGGAACAACTGCAAGAAAGTGGTGATAAGGAGAAGCCCCTGGTCGTTTTGCATAGGTGGGGTAGGTTTTGTGCACACTTGGGTTACAAAATAGATTCCCAGATCCAGTCACTCGTCCTCAAATCCTGACATGAAGAGTTACTACTCAACTTTTTTTTTTTTTTTTAAAAAAAGGTCTAAACATGTTTTATGACACAGATGTTACTCATTTGTCTACCACATCAGAAACTGTGAAGAAAAAAGGATGGTGCTGTATTCTTATATATTCAATTGATACAGGGGAATGGGCAAGGGGAAAAATTTCCGGTCTTCTAAGCACAGAAGATTTTTTTTCCTGTTCCTAGCCATGTTCATGGGTTTACAGCATCAATTGCCTTAGATTACTGATCAGTAGGCTGGTTATAATGATGGTGTTAGTTCATAATTCAGAGTTCATGTTTTCACAGTGACCTAAGACAAAGAGAAGGTGCTTTACAAATGTAAAATATTGGGGGTTTCCCCCAGTTTGTAGAGGGCCTAGAACATCATACAGTAGCTAACATGCTCCTTGAATGCAGCATAAATTTCCTTCTTTTCTGTAGCAAAAGGACATTCAGAGAGAAGAGAGCTTGCAGACAAAATCAATTCAAACAGGGCTGCCTCCCTTTGAAGAATGGGGATGAAAAACCAGTTTTAGTTATTTCAGCATTAAAATGTTTCAGTCATGACAACCCTTGACATACAGGTCATTGGTCAGCACCTGTTGGACAGCATAGCACAATTCAGATTTCTGTCTTTCTAAAATTTAAAGGGAATACAGTGTCTCCTATTCTTTCAGGATCACAGAGAGTATTTGTCTCTATTATCCTAGTTAACAGGAATGTAAACTCATAATGTGAACTCCCAAGTACTTATCATTGAAAAGAACTTTTTATTTCTTCCTAAGTTTAAAATTACTTGAAGTCAACACTCTTCTATGCAAAGCTTTCAGTGTTAACGTTTCACCAGTGCTAGATGCACTTCCTCCAATGTCGAAACAGTGTATACGTGGGAATAGAAAAGCAGGCAACAGTTTTCTCTGGATTAGACATTTCTATAATGTACATTAAGGCTTTAAAAAATACAGGACACAATTTGGAAAACTGTTGCTTCCTCTGAGGAGAAGGAAAGAACTGATTAAGGCATAAATATGGAGCAATTCCAATTAATGATGTGAATGGCAGATTTCTAAGTGGTGATTTTCTTCTTTGGAAGAAAAATGAGTCTTTCATTTTTTCCAACATCAGATTGGTTTTTCTTGTTATTCTGAACTCTTTGCATTCTTTTTCTGGAGCTATAATTTTAGCCTTCTAGAGAGAGAGTATCAAGAGACTCCTCCTTTCATGCACACAGGCATTTACCACACAGACAGGTGCTAAACATAGGCAAGGCTGCACAACTCTCTAATGCAAACACTTACATACATACATGCATATACACAAACAGAAATGTTTCAATACAGAAAGTAAAGGAAATACTGATTTTAAAGAATAATTTGATAGGCTCAACAGGTCATGCTCTGTAATAGTTGTGAGCTGGTTTTGCACCATAACTGGAGGTAGGATCAGAGCAAAGGGAGAAGCAACTAGTCTAGGTACTAATGTAAGTGGCTTTCCAATACCATGAGGAGTTTATGCAAGCCCATCAAGGACTTTATATGCATATTTGCATGGTTGCAGCCTATGCTCAAGGGGTCTTCACAGCTCTTGCTACCCAAACCAGCCAGATAAATACTATAAATATTTCAGATAAAGGACGATAAAATCACAAGATCAGCAAGCTACTTTGTCATGTTTCATGAACAAACCACTTTCAAGAATAAGACAACCTCCACTACATAACTGTCTCAAACTCTTTTTCCATGCAAAGATTTTGCCAGATGAAATCACATCAGAGGAACTGGATCTTCCCATAGATGCTTCAATCTTAAAACCAGAAATGATTAGTCCCATCTTTCTCTTTCCCTGCTTCTCACACCCCAGGACAGCTCTGCTTTTTGCTCTAATGTTGGCAGAGGGGTGTGAGTAGTTCTTGTAATTCAATCATCAAGCTTTAAGACTGTTTCCCAAGGCTAAATGGAAGCCAAATCTCAAAGCTGCATGCGTCCTATGGCCTACTGGGATCCAAATACAACTAATTTCTGTTGGCTGAACTGTAATAATGAAGATAGTGAGTGCTCAGTGATAAAACTGGGGAGGCCTTATTTAAGGCAATGGAAGTTATATCATGTGCAAAATGCTATTCCCCAGACCGAGATGGAAATGCTGTTGTCGAATGTTGCAAGGATAAGACAGAAGAGGAGTATAATTTATGCATTATAATTGAAATCAAGGAAGCATTTCCTGCTAATGCTGTCATGCCTGCTTTGCAAGGCTAACCCTAATGACCAACAATTGTACTTTTTAATACAATTTCCAAAGCAAGTGGTGGCTAGGGAATAGTCCCATTGGAACACACACCACACATGCCTCCCCTACATTTCTTCATGTACAATTCACAGATGATTGCTTTGCAAGACTGTGGATGCATGACTTATTCACCCTGGAAGAGTGAAGAGTCCCATAAAAGCATTTACTAATAGACTCTCTGGCAGGAAAATCCACCTCAGTGCAGTTCCAAGTCACTCTAAACTTTTTTTAATCACCTAATGAACAGTGTTTCCCTTTCACTGTTGGAATTGGACAGGCAGGTTTGGAAAAAAATAAGACTCAATCCAAATCACTACCCACAAACGTGGCTAAACTTTTTCTTTTAGTAAAAAGTAAACAGCCTGTGTCCTTCTAGTTTAAAAAGGAAGCAGAGAAAAATTAATTCATTCTTTATATTTCTAGCCCAGCAAAAACCCATAAGAAATTCCTTAAGAAAACCCTGTTGTCAAGATTTTCATATCAAGGTTTACAGGTACTTTAGCTCAAGGCTGAAGATGTTCTGGCAGCATATTTTCTTTGGGGATAATTACATGAAGCACCAAAACCCATCACTATTTGCTGAAGGGATAAGAATGGTCACTTCTTACAAGTAGTAGGCAGGGTAGCTTTAAGCAATGAGCTCATTCAGCTATAACCTGTAGAAACCCTTAAATATCACAGAACTGGAGCAAAACTTCATGGATAACAGCCTGAGTCTTCCCACTTGCCTTGCTAATACTTTCAGGATACTAACAACAAAACATTTTACCTACTATCTGACATTGGCTGCCTTCTCCTGTGCTCAGATAAGCTCTCTTCTCCAGTACTGGCGTCAATCTAAGGAGGTACATTTAAGCACAAGGGCCATCATTGGTAAGAGCCACATCCTCACATTTCCTTCCTCATCACTTCAGCTTAGTCTCTTCTTGTTTCTACAGCATAACTACTTACAGCAAGAGTATTAGCAAATGATGTAGCAAATCAGTGATAAAAGCCACTGGTCATTAAAAGGAGAAGGCATCCTGGCTTTAAGCACTAATAAGAGGGCATTAGCACTATAATTACTGCCACATTAGGCCACATTAGTGCCACACCCCTATCTGTGCCAGCCAAGTCTTGGAAACCCAAATCTTTTTTGGTTAATTGTTTTTCATGATGGTTTTGTATCTCATGATTCTCCTGTCTGCAAGCCTGGATAGTCAAGCTCTCCCCTTGCTTGGAGATCTCACATGGAGAAGCTCTGAGCTGCACAGAACACAAAAAAAAAAAAAAAAAAATCCTAAACCATCCCTAGTTTCTATCTGCCTGAAAAACACACACAAAAGATTCATGGATACATCCATACTAGTGTTGACATATCATAGAAAGCAATAAGACAGCTAGGAGAAATTAGCTTTTATGTAGCTGTGTCTGCCAAGACTAAAATCTTTTCCACCTCCAGTTACTAAGGGTCTTTCTAGAGTAAAATCAGGTTTTAGACTGCTTTTCATTTTATTCAGTCTAGTATAAGATCCTCCTTGCTCCTGAATGTAAAGATACAGGATCAATAATTTCATCACAGCAATAATTTCTACTACGTGTCAGATAGGAATTGTTGACAGATGATGCTCCATCTGTCACAGTATTTTACAGTAACAAGCCAAAACACAGCAAAAAAAATATTGTAAACTGTACTGTTAGGAACCATCGCAACAGAGCACCTTGGGGGGGGTTGTAAATAAAAGTTACTATAAGGAAAAGGCCCCAGTTCAAAGCTTGGATCCTGGGACAGGTATCGAGCTATTCAGCATCTTCACACAAAGGGTTTGAAATCTAACAGCCCCTAGCAAGTCGCTATTTAAAGTACATTTACGTGGACAGACAACCACACTCCTGCTCTCCTCACACATGGAATTGGGCAGCACAAGCTAGATCCCACCCAGAAGCCACTGTCCCTTGCACGGTCTCAAGCCACAGCTACCACTCCAGTGATGTATTCCCATTACCCAGGATCAATGTTGAAATGAAGCAGTCACGTAACGGGCTGTGTCTATTTATTCCGGCATGTGCAGGGCCACATGTGTTCAGTGGGGTTAAGCCAACAAGTATGGAGGGTAGGGATGGCAGATGGTGTGGAAACAGAGTAAACTTTGGGAGGGCCAGAGATGTCCCATTGCTGCTGGCACAAGCTAGCAGCCAGTGACGAGGAGAGCCTACAGTTCTCACCTTATGCCTTTCTCTTCCTTTTCCCACTAGGGTGGGGTGGTAGCCACAACAGATTCAGCATCTGCTTCTCCTGCAAGGGTATGCTCTTTAAAATGTATGCCTCTGTCTAACTTTAGAGAGTTGCCCATCCTTTAATTTGAGTCTCATTCAAGTTTCTAACCCCCACATGCTTCCTCTTCCTTCCCAGAAAGACAGAAGGTTGAAGGCAAGAAAGACAGATGATCCTGCCCTTGAATCAGCACTCTTTTTTCCAAGGCAGCTTTCTATCACAGGCTCCCTGCTAAAGCTGTTTCCCACTAAAACACAGAGACGTGGACAGAAACAAAACAAAGCACCTGATGCAGCAGAACATACCGGAACATAATGCACAAATCAATGCTCATTTCAAATTTAAAACTTCATGCAAGTCACACAAACCAGAACCACTCAGCTTTGCACAGTCCTTGACACAGAGCTCGGTACAAAAAGGAACAGAGCAAGACAGGAAAAAAAATGCATAGAAAAATAATTACAAAAATGCATCAAACGATTTATTTTCTGTATTTGCCAGCATATTCTGGCTTTAATTCTTCTTGTATCACAACTGTTTTCCTCCTTTCCACCAAGCCCGGCCGAACGGCACAGCTTCCTCAATGTTTTCTCTGTGTTTGCTGGGTGAGCAAAGCCTTTTCATTTCACACATCATTTACAGCTCGCTGCTGTGATTTCAGAAAGTCAGTGGGCTTTTACCAAGCTAACAAGTGAGATAAACATTTTGTGTGTCTGCTAATTCTAAAAGTTCTGCAGATTTTCTGACAGTAGGTACCCTGAGCAGTCAGGGAAATTCATCGGTTTCATTTCGATTTGCACCACATGGCAAACAAGTTTGCCGAGAACTCAGTAAATAAATCAGGAAGAAAGGGAGGGAAATAAAGAACAGGGTCCTCAGAGTCCTATCCTATTCCTGTAATGCAAACCTAATTCCTTTCAACCTTCAGTGTATTTTACGTGCCTCACTGGATTTATTCACTCGCTCCTGGTTTGAACCAATGGAGAAAAGGTAGAAATTTCTTTCTCTCCTTCCTGTCAGTGAGGCAGACCCAGGCATCTTCTCCTGGTGTAAGAGAATGACTGTTCACTCAGGGACAAATATTGGAAAATGCATCCAGCTGCCCAGCGCATCCAAGTTGAGCTTGTATTTTCAAGATCACTAGACATGAAAGGCACGAGAAACTGGATGTGAAATCTGTACATACAGGATTTTATCTGGTAGTCACCAAATTCAACGGCAAAGCTCCTATTTATTTTAAAGGTGCAGAACCAGAGCTTTGTCCTGAGTAAACACATGTGCAGATGACAATGTGATGACAAAGGTCAACTATGGATGCACATTAGGTGCGTTTTTAATATATGTCCAGCTGTATATCCAAAGCTTTTTTAAAAGTGTGCTTCGGTTTGAACAAAGAGAAACAGAAAAAAAAAACCAACCCAAAAAGAACCCCCCAGGAAAAGTGTTAATCTTTCAAGAGGGATTTTTTTTTCCTGTGAGAAGACCTGAATCCCTTCTTCTGTGCAGCCAGAGATATGATCATTCACAGTCCATATACCACCTTATATTAAAAAAAAAAAAAATTGGCATTAAAAAAAGGCATAGAAATTTTTACTGCCTGCTTTGTTGTGGGTTTTGGTTTGGTGGGTTGTTTTTTTCACATCACCAGTAGCATCTTCCTATGCACAGTGAGCAATGGCACTGCAAAATGATTAATTCCTTCTGGATTCTTTGAACATCATCACCATCACATCTCAACATCAAAATTATTAAATGAAAGAATTACACGTCTTGTTTATTTAAAACAAAAGAAGAAAGGGAATGGCAATGCATTTCAACCTCCAGGCCAGTAATAGGCAAGCAAAGGGCCTGATTCTGCTACTTTCATTTAACTTTATTTAACAGCATAATAAGGCATGCTTGTAGCTAGCAGAATTGGCAATAAAATGGCTATTCAAATTTAATCACTATGGGAGAATAAGGACTAAAAAAAGGATGAGGGGAAAAAAAAAAATGGATGGATGCCTTCTATTTGGCATCGCAGTCCGGAGAGACTGGAAAGTGATGATTGTCTCATGTTCCTTATTTCACACAGCAATATGTTGTAAAGAGGATGGAACCAGTCACATATGTTCTGGGACTGGCTCGGATGCGTCTGTTTTTTACGAGCATGAAAAGAATGTTTCTCCACATTAATAAGGACTTAAGGAAATACATAGCTACATCTTCCAAACCAAACAAGAGAAAGCCAGAGTGAAGAAGATGCAACCTTCTGAAGCAAAGTTAGTCTTAATGCAAAACCTCAAGAAATTTGAATTGAGAGGCACCACTCTCAACTTTAGCCTCACATCCCCTTTGCCCTGGCAGCACACAGAGAAATGCCTTGCACATATACCCCTGCAAATTAAGACTGAATGTAGAGAAATATTAAAAATCTCAGACCTTACATGTACACCCAAATTTAAGCATGTGCTTAAATGTATTCCTGAAAGATGCTCTAGTTGTGTAACTGCTTTATTTCAGCTGTCACTAACCCTGAACAGCTAAAAATTGAACCATCAGCATTTTAGTTATATCACATCAGAGCTAATTTTTAAGTTTGTCTTTTGAAGGATGCTGACTGCTGTATCTAAAACATCCAAGGTCTTTTTCTTTTGGAGAGGGGAAATGTAGCAGATCAGGCAGAAATGCACAGGGGTCTCTGAATGTTTTTGCTGTAGATTGCTGTGCAAAACCAATTATTTCATAAATTTAAAAAAAAAATGCAAAGCAGGATATTTCAAATGGGAAACAACATCAGTAGCACTGGTTTTGAGAGAAATAATCATGCTATTATAGAATACTAATCCAAGTAAGCTTCTTTATATTCCAAAATATTGTTTTATACATGGCATTTTGTATTCTTTTTGGTGTGTTTTTTAAAAGGCACACGATATTTAGGAATTGAACTATTAGACCTCAGCAAGGCTGTTATCTCAGGAAGAGGAGGACTCATTGCAAGTACTTGAGAAAGACAACAAAACAGTGAAGTGAAAAATGCCTCCAGTGCCAAAGATATTTTTAAGATATCATTGAACAATGTTAGCAAAATTAACACTTGTAAGAAAGTAGAAAAGGAGCAAGAAACAGGGCTCAGGCAAATGCTAATTGGGGAGTTTTTCAAATTCATGTTCAGAGAGGCAAAAATGTCTCCTGGGTAGAGCTCCCCTGGGATTCAAGAGGCAGGAGCTCTCTCCCCAGCCAGAACTCCCTGAATCCCCAGGTGACCCTTCACATTTAAAGCCAAGATGTTCCCTGATCCATAGAACAAAAGCCACAAACCTTGCAGAGCACTTTGAGATTTGCGGTTGAAAAATTCTGTCAGGAAAAGGAATTCCAAAATTTGCAATTAGTTGTACACAAGGGTATCACATAAAGCAGATCAGAAGTTTCGACCATTGGATTTGAAATCTGGTTAAAATTCAAGTGTGCAATAATAAGGTGCCTAAGCTTTGTCTCTGTTACAGCCTGGAACAGGCAGGAAGCTCTAGCAGTGAATTGCCGCCTCTAATTTTTCATTTTAATGTATACTAAGTTCCTCCTATTTCAGTTGTTCTGGAGGCCAATATCATATTTTTTAAATTATATTTCTATGAAGCCTTTTGTCTCCAAATACTTTCCCAGGTATTCACAAGTTGCATCTTTGGGAGGCAAAAAACTGCAATGCCCATTAAAGAGGGCTGCACAAAGTCAAGAGACACGGCTTGCCCACACCCCCCAAAATGGTGACTGAGGCAGAAATGGCTTCCAAATCCCTGGAAGGTCCAGTCACAGTATTTGTGCAGAGAAACATGAAAAATCTCTGGGTCTTAGGACCAAAAGAAAAAAAAGTCCTTGTGGGTAAATTTGGGGTTGCAGCTTTTAACAGTACATAAAGAAATAAATTAGGCTGGCCTTCATTGACAATGTGCAGCTGCAGCTCACGTCAGTAGAAGCCATTCACATACCTTCAGTACAGACTGATGCAAAGTATCACAACTTCAAAAGCAGTGGAGCTCTTACTGGGCTTCTGGTATCCCAGCTGGGCACCTGTGAAGATATTACCCATAATAACGTTTCTGCTGATTTAATCACTTCATGGTTTGGGTTTTGTTGGGGGGGAGGGGGGGGTGTTGGCTGGTTTGTTGGTTGTTTTCTTTACGTGGGCACTTCAGGCTTCAAGCATAATGTACAGATTAATTTTCCTTCCCCTTACTGGGACCTATAGTGGGTAATTCCTGAGAGTTCATAGCAGGGCAGAGAGAGGGATAAATTGTAACTTCAAATCGCAGAAGAAACACTACATCTTGTTTCTCAGTGTGAATGTGGCCTAAATGGTGATAATTAACTTTAATGAAAAAGGTGTTTTAAAGTTTACCTGCAAAAATAGTCCGTCCCCCTTCCCTGAGGTAGCCTCCTTCTCCCTCCTATCTTCCCAGCTGCACCCAAGTTATGCATATTAGACCAAAGGTAACACTTATTTCTGGATTGAAAATTAATGTAGTCCCTCTATTACACATTAATTGCCAGGAATGGGATCAGAAAGGAATACTGAGGTGAAGCCTAGATATAACTGAACTAACAATAAATATTCTTCAGCTCTTTTGGCCCTAGATATAGATTAAATGTCCCTGTAACTCTTGGCCTAATATCTCATCCAAACCTACAGCACTGACTTAGGTTTATAGTAAAAGCAGGCTTCTTTTTTAGTTTCTACTCTTTTTCACCACTCATTAGACTTTGAGCCTCTGAAATGGCCTTTGTTCCTGCCAGCAGTGTTCTCCTATCATCCAGATTAAGGATTCATGCACTTCCTTTACTGTAATGTGACTTTTTATATCCAGTATCACCTTCTGACAATCATGCACACTTTCTGTAAAGGAGAAGATAAATTTTCCAATGTCTCTGTTCAATTATTAGTGTCATCTGTAATGAACTATTCTGGTTTAATTGCAGAATTTGTCACTGTTGTACTATGGACAAAATAAAACACAGTAGAACATTAATTTAAATAGAAAAACTAATGTTCTCAGCAATACAAAAATATTCCAAAGCTGAGGGTCTTTTTCAGCATGCTCCATTTGATGAGGTGATTCTTTTGAGAAGATCTGTAGACTCATAAACCTGATGTACAGAGGGTTTAACACAGGAACAAACATGAACACTCTCACATTTGTAAAAGAACGGCGCACCTCTGAATTACAACACAGCAAGTAACTCCACATCACAGGAAAATATTCAAGGGAGAGTATTAGATGTTCAGCCATGGACAGATCAATGTTTATATCAAGTGATTTGGCAAAAGCAAAAGTGGTACCTATCTGGGAGGTGGTATAATTTACATTTAGGGCAGCAGTGTGGAGATGCTAAAACTGCTGTTTTCCCTTTGACTGCAGTGTACTCATCATTTACCTTGAAGTGAAAAAGCATCATTTATGCTTTCCCCTCAACTCAAACACAGCTGCCATAATTGTGGGCTGAATTTATTGTGACTTCGGCCTGATTTTTCAACGCTGGTCGATTCAAGTCTCCCGTGCATTCAACAGTAGCTGCGGAGGAGCAAATTTTTACTGTTGCCAAATAAGGGGGCTGGACTTACAATGCCAGTGGCAAATCCCATATTGCTCCATGTTGCTGATGTCCTTGGTAGATAGTCTGGACAATATTTTACTTACACATACACACACTCACTTTCTGGCCCTCTCTAAATAACAAACCATTAGGATTAAAGAACATACTAAATTGAGAACAGAGAAAGGCTTTTGAAAACACTGCCTTAACTCTTCGGTGTACCCTTTGTTTGTCAAATGGCCATAATCCTTGCATCACATTATCTAATTTTACCTAATGCCTCTCTTTACAATATCCTGTAAGACCTAGGGATGACAGGGCCTATAAAACTATATTGTGACCCATTTTTCCTATTAATGGGACACCACTTCTGTTTGTTTCCATCAGGAACCCTGCTATACAGTGTCATGTATAATGCATTTCTATAGCATGTGCTTCTAAGCAGCTCTCTTACACTGGCTCAGTCTCACTTTGGAAAGAACAACTTGCCAGAAACCACTAAGAACCTCCATACAAACGTCCAGAAATTAAGGCTCCACAGGGGAGCACATCACTGCCTTACATCAACGAAATAAGAAGCAAGGCTATGGCCACCCATGAACCGATCATCTTTTATCTCAGTTTAGTTGGCTGTTCTCACAGCATCTTTCCTACATTTTGTATTCTTTAATTTCCATCCAGTAAAAGAGCTCCCATGGTTGAGGTGAGAGGTCCTTGATGCTCATGTCCTGCTAGTATTGTAGCACAAGCCTTCAGAAGCACCACTAAGCATCATCTCCTACCACCACAAAATCAGTAATGGTGTCTGTCTCACATGCATCACCAGCCAAGGCTAGGTGTTGTATCGGTTTAACATCTCATCTTTTCTATGCAGGACTTTCCTCTGGTGTCATGGGATGAACTAAGTACTCACTTGTGTCTCCAACGTGTGTAAATTAGCATTTACATTATACAATTCCCCATCTGCACACACATTAAAGAGATAATGTATTTCAAAGTCACTCTTTTGGTACATATATTGATTCACAACACACTAAGTCATCACCTCTCAGGGCAAGAGGATTTGATTTACATATGACCCCCATGGTGCACAGGGAGAGGTCAAGCTGCCATGAGCTATGACCCTGACTGAAAACTCCACAGCTCTGGAGGAATGGTGCTGGTTCCTTCCTCTGAGCCCTGCACCCACAGCCTGATGCCAGGGAGGAGTGCAGTCAAGGTCACAGCAAAACAGGCCTTTCAGGGCAATCCTTGCCATTGCCTTAAGGGAAATGTCTCTGTTCCTCTCTCTACAGCATCTACCCCTTTCTGTAAGACAAGGAGTTTCCTGAATGTTGCTCTTCCAACACAGCAACACAGGTTGCTGTATAGGTCAGTCACCACATGTTCCCCTCTGAGTAGTGAGGTTTAATATTCTTCTCCTGACATCTTCTTTAATAAGCAGTCTGACAGGCTATGTGGCTTCCAGTCATTTTATTACTACGCACTGGGTAAATGCTAGTGGAAGATGGTGGGCGTAACACTCCATCCTTTCATTCAGAATAATTTCAGAAAAGCCATTAAGGTTTTTTATGAAGCCAGATGTTTGAAACAATAATGATCTCCACCCCAAACATAGCTACATGCCATCTCCCAAAACAAAGACACATGTGGACAGAGAGGTTTCACAGGCAATTATGTTGCGAGGGATCGTGCGTGACATAAACAGCAAGACCAGAAAAGCTGAGGAGGAAAACGAAAAAGACCCCATCACTGCTCTTACAAAACAGGAAAGAATAAGCATCTGGATGAGCAGAGGCTGGGACAGAGAGACTTGACCCTGTATGTAGAGATGTAATTCCCCATGGATTCAAGGGAGCAGTTCCTCATAGGTTGGTCACAATACAAGATTTCATCAAGACCACCTGATGGCCTCATCTAACTCTCCTAACAAAAGCACAGCTATACCTTGAACCTTCTCAGGTCAGATATGCGTAACATCTAACCTAAAGCACTCTTAGCATCTACCCCCACACCCATCATCTAATGAGTGAATTAAACCCATGTCACATTTTGGGGATTGGGGTTTTTTTAGCTACTACACAAGCTGTGCAAACTTCCACTATCTTGTTTGCCCTGCACACACAGGGAAAACCATCTGGTCCTGGAGTACACAGAAGTCCAACATGGAAACTTGTTAAGTGTTTGGTGATTCCAGTCAATTTTCAGTCACAGTGAAATTTTGCATTTGCTTCCATGAAAACAGTACACACTTAATGGCTGCTCAGATGTAATGACCATATTCCCTAGCCAGTAATAAGCAAAGCGTCACCATTTCTTTAACAGACATTCATAATGGTCACATACAAGATTTTAAGAGGAAAATGTGGAGGGAAAGGGAGAAAGGGTGACCGCCATTCTGAAAACATAGTTTTCATTAATTAGTTGCTCCTGTTGGCAGTTTGTTTTTTAGTTGTTGGATGGATCCATTACTATTCAAAGCTATGATAAGACTAGTTTTATTCTTCCTCCTCTTACAGCTCAAAAAAGTACAGTCTCAGGAAAGTATTGTTTTGAACCACTTGTGCCGATAACAAAATGAAGATCACATCTCAGCTTTTGAGTTGATCCCATAAAACAACTGTAGAAACCCTTTGCCCTGTCTCACAGTACTAAAGCAGCCAGCTTATAAAATTCGTCTTTGTCTGCCTCAAAGTATTGTGTCTTTCTCAGTCTCTTTCCTACACTAGTGTCTCCTTCCTGTGTTAGCCATCATGCTCTCCGTCTCTCCGCATCTCCTCCACTTTCTCCAGACAGCTTCTAGGAAGAGACAGGTGGCTGCCCTACATTCTACACGAAAGCAGTATCCTTGACCTCTAACCCCAACCAGGAATGAACCTTCGACCATTTGCTGTTTTCCTCATACCTAAATGAAGGCCTCCCCATCCATAACACTGTTCCCCCCTACACCCTGCAGTTGTGTGCGGCTTCCCCAGCTGCAGCCTGTTAAAAATGAAGTATAAGGTTTTGCCTGCAATTGATTTTTATTCTGTCCCTGGCGCTGCCCCTGCAGGCACTAGTTGGCCAGCCCAGCTGTGGCATTGAGCTCAAGCGGTTCTCCCTCATGCACAGCCGTCCCTCAGCAAGCCGCTACTGATCATGGAGGGACAAATGCACATGTACATTCATGTTCATGTCTTTGCATGCTCAGGAGTTTTCTTACAGTATGATGCCTATCAGAAGAAAACATCTGCTTTGTTTGGTTTTTTAAGGCAATCGGCTCCTCCGCAGGCCTTGAAATGCAAACGCCAGGGTGCTCGGGCCTACTGCGTGAGAGCCAAAGAGGGGCTCCCAACTGCAAGTGAAATGGGTGAGAGCAGCTGAAGTCTTCAAGCAAAATGAAAATACAAAAAGTTTGAGAAAACAAACCCAATGTTAGCGGGGGGAGCTGATGGATATTTCAATACTTTTTGTAATAAGGCCTTCATGTGTTGTTTTAAGGAGCTGAAAGGGAGAAAGAAATGTGAAACTCTCCTTCCCACAACCAACTTTTCTAGAAAAGCCCCAATGCTGCACAGTGAATTTGGCATGAGCAGGCAGGCATCCCAGTTTTCTTCTCTCCCAATGCGCAACATTCCCTAAGTCTTCTCATTTATGAAGTCACCTAATGGGTGAGAAGGCCATAGTGCTAGACCAGGGCAGGTAGTGATGTCTCCAAATAATAAATATGAAAAAGTAGATAATTTTACTACTTCACATATCGATCTCATCTTAGAAAGGGGATCTCATCGGGGGATCCTGACAGACTGTCACAGATCATTGTTACAAATGTGATTTACCTTATTTAGCAATTTGTCCAAAGACTCAAAAATCTTAAGAGCTTTAAAAAATTAAACAGACTTTAAGCCTTGTTATGTAGCAACTGTATTCATCTTACTTTACGCCTCAGATCTTAACTACTTGAGAGAGAAAAAATAAGAGACACTTTGGGGGAGGGACAGCAGAAATAACAATTTGCAAATCTTCTTGCTGAAATGTATTTAAATCACAAATGCTGACATTTTACTGAAACTACACTTATCCAGTAGAGGGAATGTAGAAGAAAGGAGGGCTGACCCTTCCTGTCTTGGATGATAAATATTAAATCTACTTGAACTCTAGTAATTTACATAAGTTGAAGCAACAAACAGAAAAAGCGCTGGCTGAACCTAAAAGAACTGGAACATTTCTCAGTGCTCTGGGAGCCTGTTCTCATTTCACTGTGGCTCAGCGTCCTTGGCTATATTTTCTGGCTTTCTGAAGATGAAATAGTGAAGCTATTCAGCATTTTGCTATGGTTTCAGAAGAACATGGGGAGAAGGCAAGTGAAACTACAGGAGCAGAGATGCCTTCTGTTATTATGCTTAAGTTCTACTGTCATTCACTCCAATTTCAAAGAGCAACATTTGTAGATTAATTGAAAACTTACTCCAGCACTTAAAACCAATCAGAAATCAACAGAAAAACATTTTTTGGGAAATACACACTTTTTATCTGAGGAGCAATTGTCAGCCTTAACTGCGAATGGGAAAGATTCATAGGTCACCCCTCAAATGAATGGCCATAAACCTTTCATCTGCTGGGAACAGTAATGACTGCCTGAATATTAATTAACTATATTGCATGAAACTGAATTCCATGTTTACAGTGCCTGAGAATGAAAAGACAAGGTGCCCTTAGTGTCTATGAAGAAATTTTGAAGAACCACACAGCAAGATTATAATTATTAAAGCAAGGGACCTAGTGAGATGTGAAGCAGTTGTCATTCCCACAGCAGTAATTTACCATGGGGCACTTAAGAGGGTCAGTGTGTCCCTCAGGCCTGGTCTCTGAGTTAGGACACCTAACATCTTGACTTCTTCTGCTAAATGGTTCCCAGGCAACTGGAGTATGGGGACATACATAGCCAGTATGGGAGCATCAGCTTGGTGGTTCTCAGCTGTGGACTGGAAGGAATAGACTAGGAGTCGGTGGCTGGCAGGGTGAAGGAGTAAGTAGTTACCCTGCCCCTCTGCGAACTCTTCATTACAATTCTACATTCACAGTGTGCCGTACAGCTCCCGCCTGCTGCGAACACCAATCTTATTTATGACACATCATACAGCCCCTGCAGTAAGTGAGGTACTTTGGCCCTCAGTGTTTCATGAAAAACTGCCTTGCACTGCATTAGCATGCAAAATGAATGAGGCGGGAGCCCAGCTCCAACACCTCCCCAAAATAATATGCGACAATCTAATTAAACTTTATTGTAACTATACAAGCGAGGAAACAGAATTAAGGCTGGGTAGGCAAGCTCAATTTTGTCATTTCCTTAGCCTTTGAGTGTTTGCAATTTGATAGTCTTGTCATGCAGGGTTTTTAATAGAGTTTCGTGCCTTTTTAGAAAATAAATTAAATTATGAACTTCTACAAGGTTCAGCTTCTGCTAGACCAGCACACTAGACCGAGTTAAAAACCTGAGCAACCAATTGGGCAAATTCACTGCTTCCTTCCACGACAGCTTTTCTACCACGACTGTTCAGCGGAGAAGCTCATCTTTCTTCTCCATTGCTTTACTGGTAGAAGAGACATTGATTTCCTAAGCAGCAAACAAGAACGTGGTACCAGTGTAGGTTGGTACCTAGAGAGTAGATTCTGCACGCACAGAAAACATCCTGTGAGCACCAGCCAGTAACAGTCAATTGCACCAGGAGAGCCAAGAGAGACCTCAGAACCAACCACCAATCCATCCCCACATCTACCAGTTGTCTATGGGAACTGCCAAAATTACGCAGTTGGAAGTGTCACTTTTAAAGAAATCTTCATTCTTGTACCTATCTCAGCTTACACTTTCCAATTAAAAAATTGCTTCTGGGCTTGATATCAAATGCTTAAAATTGCAGACAGAAACACAAGCAACTCAAAATAACCCCCTTAGAATGGAAACTTTCGTACATCCTTCATACTGCTATGCATGGAGTGCTCTGCCAATAAGATGCCTAAAAAGAGAGAGAGAAACTCAGGGTGGGAGTGAAGGCAAGAGGAATTAGACCGAAAAGGAATGAAAGGGAATCCCACGGGGAGCCGGGAGAAAAGCTCCAGACATTCTGGCGGTTCTAAGAGTTTGTTCCAGGTGGCAAAATAGACACTCATTTGAGGGGGACTTTCGATGAAAAAGGACTGGGGACTTCAGGGCACAGGCCTTAGGAGACCCGCAGTAACTCTCTGAATCTCTGCTGTATTGTCTGCTACGGCATATGATTAGCTTCCTGTGCTGTGGTGCATTGTAAAGCACTTTATAAAGCAATGAATTACACAGCTGAAGTGGAGTAACCACATGCAAGCAAATACGACAACCATTATGCTCTCAACAACATCCCCCACACAGCCATGAACATTTGCATTAGTGCCAATTAATCTGAGGTGGTACAAACTCGGCGAGGCATAGGATTTGTTCTTTGGTGTGAAGGAGGAAGGGAGGGGAGAAAAATATCCTTTTGTCTTCGCAGAGGAAACATCTGTAGGAGTTTTCAAGGGCTTCGGTGACTTTGTTTAGCGTGGCGCGGGGGAGCGTGCTATTGAGTACTTTGATCTCACCAGCAGGTGACACTGCAGCAAGTGGGAGCAGCTATAAAAAGTTCGAAGCGTTCTAGGGACAAGTCGCACAACCGGCACGCAAATGTGTTCTACGCGTGTGACTCACAGTTGCCGAGAAGTGGGAACATGCAGCACGGGTTAGTCTTTTGGTTTCAGCTTCTCGTTGTGTACTAATGTCTTCCTCTTCCCCTCGCTGCCCCCCCACCACTGCTTTCAAACACCGGGATGAAGCACAGAGTCCGGAAGGACGCCGAGTCTTTTAACCCTGCTGCACAGGGAAACACATATGACTAAAGCAACGCCAGGGAAAACTGTTTAAACAGCCCTACCTCTCGCTGAAGTCAGCAGGAAAGCCATATCCTTTAACGTCAGCTCCAAACACCAAGAGGAGCCTACTGAGCACTAAACGGGGGGGGTGTACTTTTCCAGATCCACATTTCAACCAGCTATGCATGACTGCATGAGAAAATTACGATGGTGTTCGTTAACACGGGTTTCCCTGCGATGTATTTTTTTTAATCCTACAGTTTATACAAAAGAAAACAGATGAAATACTTGAGAATTAATAACAGATTTGCTTCTGTCACGGCTGGAACTACCAGGAGGACTGACCCTACCAGACACTAGGGTCTGGGACATGTCTCACTTAGGGGCCCAGGAAGATCAACCTACTCCTATATGAAGCTCCAGTACCAGTAAAGAAAAACCTTCCTGCAGCTGGACATCGTATGCACAAAAATTGGCAAGTGCTAATTTCCCGAGCGAGGCTTGCTCTGCAGAGCCTGGTCAGGTCCACGGCTACTGCATAGAATGAAGGGCAGAGAGAAGGGACTGTATTTTTTTCAGTGAGTAGTTCTCAGGTGCAAAGGAGATATAGGCAAAACTGCCAAGTTTTGTTCAGCTCCCTGTGTGATATATTGATTTTGTAAGCGGGTTAATGAACTGATTTACCACTTTCCAGACAATGTGCATGAGGCCTTCAGTTTTATTTCCCAGTCAAGACATCCTGCTTCAAACAGCAGTTAAGGATTTGTTCCCAAATCCTTGCTGCTGCCCATAGGGGAAGCCAAGAGTCCTTTTGAGAGAGTCTAAACACTATTTGCAAGAGAAGATGGAAGGCTGCAGGGCACTGGCAGGCATAGGCGGGTACCCACCTAGGGTTTCATGCCAGAAGCATTTGTAACAGCTTGCACTGTCAGTCCTGCCAATGCACGGCTGCTCTACTCCAGGTGTTTGGTACAGAGAGAGTGGGTACCTGGTGCTGATACCTGGCACAATGGGGCCAAAGTGAATGCCTTCTCAAAGCTCGTGTGAATGTGTTAAAAAACAGTTGGAACGTGTCAGCCCATGACAGAGGTGCCAAAACCAGGGTGCTGGACAAGAAGCATGGTGATAGGCAGTCCCAAACACCTCCACAAAAGGTTGACAGAAGTGCAAGAATTCAAAGCTCAAAAAGCGTTTCTGAAGTGCTTCTACTTAAGCCAATAAGCCAAGGGATATGAATAGCCCTTCCATAACATTTTACACATATCTTTGGAAATGTTTGTTTGGTTTTTTTTACTATTATCTGAACTAGAATGCTGGAGAGCATCAAAAGGACGCTCTCTTTGGAGAGCCAGAAGCAGTTTTAAATCCAATCACTTAAACAGAATACATTTTCAGCACTACACCCCCTCCCGTGTCCACTGCCAGTGCCTATGGTTTTACAATCACGCCTTTTCATCGATGTAGAGAGTCACACAGGGCAAAATGATGAGGATGAAGAAATTCAAAGCTGACTTTCCAATGGAAGCAAGCATAAACCAGCTAAGAACCCACATTTTTTTCCCCTGGTTTCTTCCAACTGGGAGCCCTTGGAGGTATTATTTGTGATGACTGCAGGTAAAAAGCCGCATGTTGCCTTAAGTGTGACACTTCTACTGAAGGTGTTCCCTTGTTGAGCATGAGATACAGCAAAAGGCTTCAGACTGTTTAGCTTCCACAGTGCAGATATACCTTGCAATTTCTCATATGCACACTGAAGTAGATGAGCTTATGTATGCCTGATATGTTAATTTATGTACACTATACTATCGGCATTTAAAAACTGCAGTGGATACTGCGTAGCTTTCAAGTCCCAGAAAGAGAATGAAAGGGGCAAACAGCAAAAAGGGCCAAGGAGTTTTTGTTTTCATCATTCCCACTTCCTATGTGAAAGGATCCCTAGCAAAATTTGTTGCTTAATTGTGGTTTTTTGGAACAACACTCTCTAGTCACATAAGCAACACTTTATTTTTCCAAGTGTAGTGATTTGGTTTCTTCACATTTGAATTTTCATGTCACTTCTCTTCCTCTCTGTAGTTTTTTTCTTTTTTAAACAGTGTGAACGCATTCTGTAATTATTGCTGACAGCCCAATGTTTAATGGTGTTGAGTGTCTTTTATGGCACAGCAAGACATTCGTTTGGGAGACAGCTGTCTCTGCTTAAAAAGTCGCTGCCCCTTAACTATTTATCTCTGCCCCCACGACTCAGACATGGCAACGGTCTGTACCTGCAAGCAGTTGAGGTGAGGCCTGTTTCCCTCTGTGCTGCAACAGCCTGGAAGAGCCCACGGATTCGGTTACCGCACCTCAGCAGAGGGGAGCAGGAACAAATAGCTGATCAAGCAGTAACTTGTTAAACCGCCGCAGCTGTTTCTCAAGCAAACATCCAACCGTGCCCTTGGAGGCAGCGCGGCGCACGCAGCACTGGAAGGGAAGAGGTTCCCAAAGCTGGGAGATGCTGTGGGAACCATCCCACATTCCTCCCCTGCCCCAGCTGAAAGCCAACCGCTGCGCTGTGACCGCGGCTTCTCTGCGCCCTCGCCCACTCCCTCTCCCAGCCTCCTCCTGGCCTACAGTTGTTTCGTTCGTTCCCTGTGAGCATGAGAAGTAGCACCACTGCAGACTTGCAGCACGGCTGAACTTTTCTAGCCACTTTTATCTGCTGTTTCGCGGGAATGCGGTCGATATGGCACGCTTCCCAGCTGTTTTCACACAAGACTGGCCCAGGCAAGCACAGCTTTAGATAGCCTGGGTGTGACCGATTACCTGGTACACAAGTCAGGCGGTGATTTGATTGGCACCAGTCCCAAGTAACGTGAAGTAACACACAACTCATCTATCACCATGTGGTACTTACCAGGTGAACCTTCAGGAAGAAAACTTGCCTGACCTGATAATACAGTATTATCCCAAATAATTATGTGATTTAATACAAGTGCCGATTACCCACCGGGGAAGGGAAGGGAAGGGGAGGGGGGAGGGCATTTGCAGCCATCTGTGTTTGTTTGCCTGAATGTTCCCATAAAAATGTTCTCAGCGTACAGCGTGCTCGTAAGCGGCAGTCTTGAAAGGGCGTCAGGAAACGATTCGGTGGGGCAGTGCTGGGCCACTCTGTGTGTTGTCAAACTGCACTGCTGACACTGCCAAATTGTTGCAACTGTCTCGAGGTTCCCGAACTACAGCAAAAGAGGAGATGTGGAGTGTGTGAGAAACTCAGTCCCTTCCTTTGCTGCACAGAAAAACCTAATCCCTTGCCACAGTCTTTTATATTGCAACAAAAGCAACTAATACGTTTTTGTTATCTGTTCACTTGCTCTGCACTTCAGTGAAGTTAGTTTAGAGCAATTAGTGACTTTCCTACACTGTCTGAAATAGTAGGCACTTGCTAGGCCTCTTTCAGCTTACTTACCAGAATTATTTTTTAATTAATTCCTCTATTCTATCAGCACAGTAGAAGACAGGCCTAATACTTTCACCATTTGTAAGTCAGCGTACGCTGCTATACAATTTATACAATACCCTAAGAAATGAAAGCATACCTGCTGACAGTACCCTATGCAAATGCTTTGCAGGATTTTCCTAATCATTAAGGCCAAAAAGGACTGCTGTGACCATCTTATCCAGTCTCACCTGCAGTACAGGTGTGGCTTGAATAGAGTAAGTCTTGACCTAAATGTCTTTAACAACAGAGAATCCACCACATCCACTGCCCTCCCTGAACACCGAAAAGGCGTCTCTTCCACCCAGCCGGCAGGAGTAGAGAGCATTCAGGAGCTGTTTTCCACCCTGGAAATGCTTTGTGCAAGACTGTGTGTATGATACAACAGAGGAATACATTATTGCAACAGATTTCCCACTTCCCTCCACCTCTCATCACGCTTGCCTCCAACCTTGATATGGGAAGTGTTAAATCCAAAAGTATTATAATGGGTTTCTTTGACTCAAGATTCATAAAAGTTTCACAGTAAAGACAATATTCAGCTTTTAAGAAATTGCTCCTAAAATACAGAGATGTAAAATTATGCTAGTCTCTTCTCATCTGGCTTTGAATCATCCCAGAGGGTTGTGTGGTGGAGATGGCATTTTGCTTTTAAATCTGCAGGATTTTTCCATTAAGGTCTATATAAGTTTTTCATCACTTTGCTATAGCTAGAACCAAGCTGCACAGATTTCTCCCTTCCGACAGAGGAAATGAATACTTTCGTTTAATAAAATTGCCAAAGGAGATGCTAGAATGTCCTCTTAAATATGATAAAATGCCCTAATAACATATACATTTATAACTGATGTTCCACTGTGAAAATTAACATTTGGAAACAAGATCATTTTAGAAAAAAACCCAGCAAATAGAACTCTGCAGCGAATCATCCTGAAAACCCCAACACCACAAAGCACTCAGGGCAGGGACCCCATGCTTCTGCAGAAGCAATTCTGTAGGTAGCATGTGGTGTATATCAGTACCAGTCTCAGCTGGGCCTGGGCATTTAGGAGTATTATCACAGTAAAAATCACCAGCACCATCACAGACCTTTCTAAAAGCCATGGTTTCAACAAAGGGAAAGCTAAAAAGCTCCATGGGTATTCAGTTTATTCAGCGGAACAGCTGATAACTGATCCCGCAGTCCTTATTCAGGAAAGAATCTAATTCCTAAGGGGAATTCAAGTGAGCTCCATTAGCTCAAATGCTCTTCACCAAATAACCAGTAGCCCCAGAAGACTGGAGACAGATAAAAATGTTCCTTCCCAAACCTAGTTGCCAAATGGAGCCAGCTGAAAATTTTCAAATGGAATTTCTACATGGGCATAAAATCAAAGGTATTTTTGTCTGAGTAGGACAGCAAAATCAGATCTTTAACAAGGCAAAGATGCATAGCAACTTTCAAAGTCGTATTATTATCTCTATCTAAAAATCTTAGTATTGTTCAAGCCATTCTGCTTCCACAGAATGGGACTGCATTTTCAGAAACCACCGTTTGCTGGTCTTGGTGCCAGGTCCAGAAACTAAACACCATGCCAGAAGTAAATAAGTTATAGTGCGTTATGCACAATGTATTTCTGCAGTATAGGGAAAGATGACAGCGACAGTGTTGCAGGGCATTTAGGTTCATTAGCATGGTCAGCAAGCAGGCAAAGGAGGCCAGAGTTCAGACATTAAGATGTGGCGGTTACAGCAGCACGCTCCCCGCCTTGCCGCTGTACCTGCTCCTGCAGCTCCCAGCCATGCGAGCACACTGCTGATTTCACCAGTTCTGACAAGAGCAGTCTTTCCCAAAAAAGTTGCAAGATTTAGCCAGAAAACTGTTCTGCAGAGACCAAATGAACTATGTCTTTTTTTTTTCCCAGTGCATCTTCAAAGTGCAAATTAGTAGCAAATAGTCATGTAGGCCAGTCAGAGATGGGAAAAATTCTCAAGACCTTACAAGGGTGTCAAGTGCAGTTCACAGAGAGCAAAATTAATGCCACTAGAGACAGCCAAAGTTCACCTATAAGCATTTCTCTGATGGGTGGCTGCTTCTTCCTTTTGCTTTTACAAGCTTTAAGGTGCATAGGTAGCGTAAGATCACAGAGTGACAGATGTTTTTGTAAGCGTGGACAAAGAAGGCAATTTTAAATCTTTTCTGAGGTGTGTATAATTACAAGTGCATTTCAGATGTTAATATGCTTAGGTGCTTAGGGAAAGCAATCTTATATGAAAGATAACCTTTTAATAGATTACTTTATTACAGCAGCACTCAGCTTCACCACTATATTCAGGGTTGAGTTAGCCTCCCATGTTTTCTAGAGGTTTATAACTTAGCTGTAAAAAAATCATTTGCATTGAATATTCATGCCAGCTCGTAAAATTTCTATACTAATTGGCAAAAATACAAAACTGGTTAATCTTTTACAGATATGAATACCTACTGGCTAAGGAATGAAATAAACTTCATTTTTTCTTTTTTTTTTTCTATCTCTTTTGGCAGCCACCTAACTTCACCACCATTTCTCTGTAAGAAATATTATTTGGCAAATGATTAGCATATATTGATTAGTTATTACACAGAGAACTGTTATTGCAGAGATGTTTTTTTAAAACTCAATCAAAGCTTGCATTAGACAACAGATTGCAAAAGCTCCAAAGGAACCATTAATAAAAGCTTTTTTTAAAAAAAAAACTTAATTTAGTGCTTCTGCAAGCAAGAGATCAGTGGAGTTGGCCAAGGCCAGTGACGTACAGGCTTCCTATATGGCTTTGCCAACACATTGCAGGCCTGGACTAAGACCTTCTCACTCTTTCATGAGAGTCATGACTCCTCTGAGAGGCACTGTTGTTTGCCACAAACTGCATGGCATGCTCATGATGTAGGACAGTTTCTGGAACCAGCCCTGCCTACCTTAACTGTGCAGTACTCCTGCAGGATGCCAGTGGACCGATTCACATGACCACGATTTGGCTCTTAACTTTTAGCTATGACTTCAGGTACAGCTTGAAGCCAGCTTCCCAGGACAGTTTGGCAAGCACGCATGCAGAACATTGTGTGGATTTTCAGCTACAATACTTGATAATTCAGTTCTGCAGAAACATGCTGCTCTCACCTTCTCCAAAGCAATCTGTTTAAAATCAGTCAGGCTCCTGGCACAGGTAAAGTAAGCAGGATTTTCTCCTTAAGTTCTCTGCTTTCTGATTATATGACTTGTCTTCAGTACTGTGTGAGGGAAACAAAACTTAGCGCTTTTATTGGAGCTCTCTAAAGCTCATTAGGTTTTTACTTTCTACTTACACTGTGCACCAAGTATTTAAAAAAGTAAAAAGTCCCAAGCTGCTGATCTCCATTTCTGCACTTGTGTTTTGATGAGTTTAGTGAAGACCACCAAAATACTACCATTTACTTAAACACTGGCTCCTGAACACACACATGCTTCCCCTGAGATAATATCATAAGTTTCCATAAAGCCAGCAGCATTACCTGCCTATACTCAAGGAAATTAAGGATGGCCATCCACTTAACAGCAACAGTGCAGAGTGGGATAGATGTGGAACCCATGATTGTATGCATGTCAAGCCTGTTCTGCATGTTGTCTCTTTTCCCCACTTCTAAGGTAAGGATGACAGGAATGTTTCTTTACCTTCCAGAGCTGTTGTCACGACTGATGCTGTCAAACACTATATTGTGATGCTCAGACACAACTTGAATACCAGGTAGGCATGTAAACATTTTCCATAGACATTTTTCCCCAGTACCTTTTCAGCCAAGAAAGAGTAAAGCTGGCACAGCCCCTAGGAGCTTATCTTTTTGGCTCCTTGCAAGTGTCCAAAAGAATCACTGCCTAGTATCTTCCTGCCTTCTTTAGCTCAAGAAAAATATGCTCATGTGTGTCAATACACAGACCTACCATACAGGAGGTCAGTCACACTAAGGCTGTTAGCACGTATCGTTAGTGGCATTGTAAAGTTTTCATATGAGTGGTGCAATATGTTAAATGGTACTCCAAAGGATCCATTACGTCCCACCAGTACAAATTCACTTTTTACACAAAGGTTTGGCATGATTAATGATCTGTTATGGTCTATTGATTAAATATTACCTGTTATAGAATTGCTTAAATACATATTTACAAGATAAACTGGAACAGCTCACAGTCATTACAGTCTTTGTGGTAATTAATAGGAATGTTATGTAAATACACATTTAAGTGATTTATATAATAGGGCTCCGAATAAGCTGTTATAATCTATCATGCTGTAATGAATTAGCTCCTTTACTGTAGGTAGGTATCTGACCTCTACTGGAGTATGAAAGACCTGCTTATGTGTCTCACTGCTCTTGCCTGGCTTCAACTGAAAACTGTGCCTGAAAAAGTTGCTTCTGGAGAGCAAAAAGTAGAAAAAAAAAAAAAAAAAGGTGCATTAGATGTGAAAGTAGTAGTAAAACAGGTGTTAAAAGGCTCTGTGGTCAGCTTGGCTAGGGGATGAATGAACACCACTTCGACTGCCTCACCTTCACCAGCAAGAGGCCCGGGAAGGCTGCAGGAAAGATTAAGCCCCCAGGCAAAGAGTATGCTGCACAGGCAGAGGCTGTGAGGCTGTGTCTCCCTTATGTGCCTTCCCTACCCTAGAGCACAGCAGTCATGTGGGAGCAGACAGACACAGGAATTTACGTGGCCTAAATCTTCTGAAGAAGGTGAGCACCATCAAACTGAACTGGTCCTAGGAACCCAAGAGAGGTGAGTTGCTAATACTCCACAGGGCACAGCTATGCTGTGGTCCTGAGGCTCATAATGCTGAAGTGTGGGGTAGCCTGCACCCTTCTCCCTCAGCTAGTGCCTAATCCACATACAGGTGTCTCACACAGTACTTCTCAGCAGGGGTAGGGGAATTAAATATGAGGTGGGGAATAAATATGGGGATTTTAGGTGCCCCACAAAAACAAAACAAAACAAAACAAAAATTGATGAAATAATTAGATATTCACAGAACAGATGCTGGGATTAATTTTTAACTATAGAAGTTGCCTGAAATTTTTGTTATAGATAATTGTCATTCACTACATTGTCAGGATGCTCCAGCAAAACATTGTTACTTCTGCTAGTTTTGGAGTGTGTTCTTCACTTCAGTTGAGAACAGTCTAACATGCAACGAGATGGTTAAAACAGGCTCTCGGTTACACTCATGGCTTCTTGGGCTCATCTTTGTTTTGTTCATGAAAAGAATAAAATTATTGTCTATTTATATTATTAACACTTTCCCTTTCAAAATGTTCCCCCAAGACATACCCCAGACAAAGTCAAGCTCCCTTTGACCTCACAAAGTGTAGACAAAGACTTGATTCAGCTATTATTTACCTTGATGAGGCTATCTTTCATATGTTATTCAACTTACTGGGCAGTAACTGGAACAAAATCATGCATGTTTTTTCCTAATGGAAATTGGACTTGGAGGGTTATTAGGCATTCTCTGTAGCTATAGGTCCCACAGGCACAAGGGGTGAAGCATAAGCATGTTTCAGCATAGCAGAAACACTCCATCAGCCCCAAGGATAGTGAACTGAGGCAGTTCACCTGCATGAGAACCTGGAAGAAGACCCTGAGAATGTCCATGATGCGTCTTTGGGTGCACAATGGAGCCCTGGAGCCATTTCTGCCTGATGAGAAGGAAGAAAGGGAAGATGAATGGCCACATGACCACAAGCATGCACCAGCCACTGCCCACACTGCGCTGTGGATGCAGAACAGCAGAAGAAGCCTGCTCTTGTCTTTGGGCTCCAGAAGCAGCTCTTGTAGCAGCTCTGACAGAGATGAGGGTGGTCCTCCACACAGCCACTTCTGAACTCATCTGAGCTAACCCTGATGGGGGCAGGTTTGAGCCCTCAGCGGGTAAGCAGGCACTAATGAAATCCATTAAACTGTCAACATTTAGGGAACACTGTTTTACAAAACCACTTAAACATACCATGCAACAGACAGCTGAATTAGGCCTGTCTGCCTGTGTGGAGTCAGAAAGAGCCATGTTACTCTTCAGGGGATTGAAAACTGCTCTGCAGAGCAGAGCCCCGATTTTTTTCATTTTATTTTTAGCAATTATTCAAATGTACCTAAAATGGACAAGTACATTTTTACTTTCTTCATAATTTAACAACAAAATAAAAATCCTTCTATCAAAGACAACCAGCATCTTTCAAAAAGAAACAAAACCCCAAGACACTGGTACCAAATGGACTTTGAAGAGGTGATTTGAAAGTGGGGGGAAGCTGTACCAGCAAACTGAATGTCTGCGTGCCAGTGGAGCTACACAGCAGGGTGTTTTAAGATGCAGGGAAAGCCATCAAAGCCTACTGCAGGTAAAAGACTGCAATGTAGCCAGCTGGCATGTAGGAGAAGTGACCTCAGAAAAAAATTGAGGACCCCAGGCCACTGGCTGCTGCTGTGTGTGTGTGCCACAGACTGACAGAAATGACAAGCTGAGCCGTTGGAAGAGAGGTCTGAGCAGGCTGAGTCGCTCCATGAGAAGCCCCGCAGGGCAGGCGGTGGTGTGGTACCAGCATGGGCTGCTGAAGGAGCAATCCAGCTGCCTCCTGCTTTGCTGGAGGTGAGGGACTGCAACTTGACCGGTAGGTCACTTCAGTAGATTTTCAAGGTGTGGGAAATGCATTTGAGCATGAAGGAAAACAAGGGTGAAGTGAGGGAGTGCTCACCATCTTTCCAGCAATGACTGGATGTATCAGATCCACTGAGTATGTTAAGGGAAGTTGGTTTCCCAAAGGCTTTCTGTCTTGTGGTCCATCTTCTACCAGAAAAGATATGGGGTGCTTTTAAGGAGCTTTCAACAACACCAGGAACATTTTTGAAAATACGCTGTATATAGATAGCTCTTTTCTTCTTATGCTGCCCTGTTTCTGTCAGTTCTCATTCATATAAACCTATATGCCAAAGGAACATGTTTGGTTTTTTTCCTGTATGGTTAATCTCATTACTGCTTATTCCTTGACCTGGAGCCACAGTTTCCCACTCTCCCCAAACTGGACTACGGGAGTTTCATTTTCCTGAAAGGTTTTATAAAACCTTTGGAGACAGAGGTGACTATTTAGACAAAGAGCAGATACAAAACACAAGGCAAACATCAGTGGAGTCCTCATCCCTAAATAAATCTGTCCCCTGAGTAAGGATGACAGGGAAACATGGTCTCCCGTGATCAGGAACACTTGGTTACCTGCAGTGCAGTTTTCAGGAGAATGGCCACCTTGTGACACACACAAACACACAGAGGCGCTGACCCATCACACGTCGCTGGCTTTAGCTTTCTCTCTTGACACAAGAACGACCAACAACAACTAGCAAAAAGTTGTGGGCCAAAAGAAAGGTTTTATAGTCACCCCCAGCCTCAAAAGCGTTCGGTCTTACAAACCACAGCTTCTGTGACATCACTGTCATCTCCCCAGCAACAAACAGTGATGTCACAAGACAAGCATTAAAATTGCAAACATAAAATCAACAGTCAAAGCAGGCAAAATTAAAAAAAACCCCACACAACCAATTTTCATGCAAATTTCTTTAGTTGTAACAAATGAAGGAAGGAGGAAAGGAGAAAAATAAATGATACATCTGCACAATTGGTTCTAAATAGAATGTTTTTCAAAGCTCACCAAGAGACATCACCAACTCTTTAACGTTTGCTTTCCCACTAATTTGTATCCTGTCAATTTACAAGCTATTTCAAACACCACCTTTATTTAATAAAAATGCAAAGCACAATGGGGAATTTATGTAAACAAGGTTGGCAAAATATCTTTGTGGGACATTCTGGAAGGAGTCAGGAAATGAATGAGTCAATGAATCAATGAATTAATGAATGAACATTTTAATAGTTTGGTGTAACTGGGATATAGTCTAACTGAAACACTAGGCCTGATACTTTATTTCCATATAAATATCCCTGGAAGTGGACTTGGACAGAGTAAAACAGTCTCAAACCAACTCTCTGGTGGAAAGCCACATGCTACTTAGATCTTTTAAAAAAATGTTACTACGGCACTACAAATTATTATTATTCATCAGTTACATCATAAACAAAATATTTTTCACCCAAAAATCATTAAGCATTTAACAAAAAGTATGGTTCATTATTCTTAGGGTATGAGTTGAAGATTACAGTCTGGACTTTGAAAAATATCTACTAATTTAAAATGTCTTAGCCAAGTTAACGTTTAAAGCTAAAATGACCTAACTGGTCATGAGGCTTCTTGGAGTACAATAGAGAAAGAAGGAAAATTGGATTTTCTCCATGATGGATGAGTCTAGGAAAGCCCCATGGGAATTATTGCCTAGTGTTTTTCAAAAGATTTGCTTTTTGATTTCATGATGGTGGACAAAGGACGGCTATTCAAAGAACCTGCTTCCGTTCTCTGCCTGGATAAGCTGTCCACAAGACTACAGTGCCCCATTATTTGGGTCCCCAAACTGAGATTCTTCTGCTAGATTGAAGTCAGCCCCAGCTGACTTCAGTCAGCAGCCAAAGAATCCCTTCTACAAATGTATCATGGCCACACATGATGTTCTGGAGATATTAAATTAACAAAGGAACAATACTTTTATGTTACAGAGGTCAAAGGTACATTAAAAATACATGAATGGGTGTATTATAGGCAACCTTAAGCAGTACTGTAAAAAAAAAAAACCCTAAACATTTTGTTCGACTTTGTAGCAACTGACCAGTTATCGAAATAGTTACTAGTCATTTACTAGCCCTTCAGTTAACTTTTTACATGTAGAACCCAAGTACAAACTGTAGTTTATGCAGCTTCAAATTTCAAAAAATGAACATCATAAATTCTGTTCTCAGCTCCATATTTAATAAGCAAAAGGTCCTGTTTTCCAGATTGCTGAGTAGTCTGTAATTCTCTTCACTTCACTGGGAGCCGTTGTAGACTCAGCATTTTCCAAAGCAGTCTAATTATTTAGTTGCCCAAACATGATATAAGAAAACTAACTCACAGCTAACTACTACAAAAGTAACTGCCTTGCATGAAAGTGGACAAATCCTGGTTCTTCACAGGAGAAGGGAAACAAGGGCAATAGGGATGTTCTAAGGCATTATTAAGACATATGAGCTTGGTCAGCAAAGAAATTAGCTGGTTTTATTGAGCTCTGCATTGCCACAGCCAGACTACTCCTCGCACCCAAACTAACTGTTGGAAACCCACCTCAGGTGTCTCCACTCCGTCGCTGCCTGCCAGCTCCACACACTGAGGCAGTGCCAGCACCCCTGCAGGGGCTGTTCCTTCTCAAAGGGAACAGAAATGGGACACAACCTTACTCCCTCCCACACAACTCCACTTTTTAAAGACCACAGGGGACATTCTCGTTTGCTCACCCCATCACACCTGTAAGCTGCCTTTCCCCTTCATGGACACAATACATTAAGATTTATAACCTCTATTATGCATTTGTATGTCACTGGTATTAGGAGGAAGAGTTTGGCTCCTAAGTAGAAAAAGGAATTTCCATGGAAGAATTTTCATAGCAAAATTCCTGAAAGCTGTAAAAGGACTGAAGAAGCCAAGTCTTAGTGGCCTTTTTGACAGAGTCTCAAAAGAGCTCGAATCTCAGACACCAAAATGAGAGACAGGTTTCCAATAAAACTCAGTATTGAGTTGATTAAAAAAATTCCTCATTTAATTCAGCACATGAATCAGAGTCCAGCTCATTCTGAGAGATGACACCTATCAACCAAAGAATTCCTGATTTGCCAGATCTTCCAGGAATCTCATTTTCTTCCCTTATGCTAACATTACTTCTGGTTTTAATGACAGAAAGGTAATTTCTGGAAGAGGAAAATTCCTCAAAAGAATGGAAAGACTTTTTTTTCCACCAGAACATAGTACCATACATAAAGGTAGAAGATATCCCAAGCTGTGTCACATATTGACCATCTGCCCATGCAGCACTAAAAAAAAAATCCAGGATGTGTTTAGTGGATGAGGGACACCCCCTCTGCATTTGAGGGAGGGGAGTAAGGGCGAGTTCAGACTGCATTAAATAAGTGATCACATTATACTGCTTTACCTTATACCTAAAGTGTCTGCTGCCTAAGAAAATGCTGAAATTCTTGCTGAAACATACACATAGTCAGTTTTAAAGTGCCCTTTAAAGAGGAAGCCCTCCTTAATGGTCTTAAGGAAAACAAAATACAGCAAAGTTCCAGATGCTTTTCACAGACACAGGTATTTTGTTTCCTCATTTAACGTCTAATTTAGTACAGAGAGGGCTGATTAAAGTGAGAAACAGTACACTTCCAGCAATAACTTCCACGATATCCAGTTTCCTTTCAGTATCTGAAGCAGTGTGGCACACACAGTCTGCGCTGTTACTCTCTCCCATGCTATCTCAGAAGACACAAAAGGAGGGCACAGAACAGAGCCGCTCAGATCACTGAGATTTGAGACACCTGACAAAGTGGAGTATGGCTGACTGAGACTTCTGGGGAGTGTGGACAGCTGGCAAAGAGTGTGTCAGGCTTTTAATACAGATGCCCAGAACAAGAGGGAGCCAGCACCATCCAAGTCAAGTTCCACCTGCATTTCCCTGTTCGCCTGTAAATGCACAGCCGCTGCCACTGCCACTGATCCAAGCCTCAGTGCCATCCTGGATTACTGTCAAGACCAACCCACAATCAAACATCATCTACAACGTAGACATACATTCTTCTATAGGTATTGGTTCCCAGGCAAACACTAATTTATTCTGCATTCTGTCTGGCTTTGCCTGACTTATTTTTATTAAAGCCAACTGTAGTAGCTTTACCACAGTTTAAGCTAATGGTTAACCCAACAGATGAAATCTCACAGTATGTTGTTGTTGGACTGGCTCAACTTCAGTGAAAGTACCCAGCCTTGAAGGAGACAGAGAAATGCCTTGCTACCTAACTCTGATGAGGACAAGCCTTCTTTCCATGCTTTTGAGCCACTGAACTCATGCTTGCTTTGTATAGTTGACAAGTGATGACTGAGTATTAATAGAAAATCTCAGAAATCAGTTCACATGTGTCCATGGCCATGATGTAAACAGCTCTTCATATAGGAAGAACTAGCAGCAAGCTCTGCATTCAGACCCAGACACCTGGATTAGCTAGGTGCATTAAGCAAACAAGTGCTAACCCAGCCTTAGTGTAATTATGCCTGCATCTGTTTGCCCCATTTTTACCTATCTGAAGTTACATTTATTTCTTTCTCTCTCTCTCTATGAGAGGGGACTAGTCCAAGGAGGTTTGAAGCCTAATTCAACACTGCTCTCTTGGTTTCAATGGGGTTATGTTAGGGTAAAACTGGAATAAAAAAGTGGGAAGTCTGATTTTTGGATAGCTGTGTGTTTCTGAAATTTTTGGCTACTTGTAGAAGGCTGCCTGTGAATGACTGGGGTAGGATCACCATGATAAAGTTTCTTCATTACTGTAACTTCATAGATACTATAAGCCCATTTGGCATTACATTTCACATCTGTCATAACCCATAGAAACAAATCTGTAAAAAATCCTTCTGGAACCTCAGCCACAAGTAAAACTGTAGCTGCCCTGTGAAGATAAATTAGGCCTGAATCACAATGCATTAAAAAGAAATTTCAGAAATGTGTCTGAAAACTTCAGAAAGTTCTTGGGTGTGTTAAGTAAGTGGAAGAGAAAGGAAAACCAAGGAAGCCTCAAAAGCAGACTAGTTCTGTAGCAACAAATGAGGATAGAGATCAACTCATCCTGTCACTGGGGCTTGAATAAATGAGAAAGATGCCACATAGGGAAAAATGATGTCAACTGACTCAGTGCTAGCTCCTCTGCCCTAACTGTATGTCCTAATGTAGTCACCCACTATCCACACACTTTGAGCTACATCCTACAAAAGTGTTTTAATAGACACTTAGACATTCACCCAGCAATTTACCACAGAGTAGGCTGAGCTATGCACATTCATACCGTAGCACACGGCAATCATTCTCCAAGAGAGGTGCACTTTGGATAGGTCACATGGTCCATAAGTCTCAGCTCCATCTATCAAACTGGGATGGGAGTATCACTCCTGCCTCTGATGAGTACACTTTTAGCTGCAAGCACTTTGGGGTGGACACCACTGCTTTGCAACATGGTGAGCTACCATGATGATAGAGTTGTCTGAAGAGATAACTTGAGGCCAATGTCGGTTTTGTCCATAGCTATCAATTTGCAAAACCAAGTCTAAATGATCCCATCTGTTTGAAACCAAACCTGAGGTTTTTGTACCCCTGCTGCCCCACAGGGTTCCAAACATATTTTTGATCACTTCTGTGATCACTTCTGTGTGACTTGCAGTCTTTCTCTTTTTTTTTTCCTTAATGTACTTCCCCCGTTTCCCATTGTTGTTGTTGCTTCTACACGACTGCTCACAACAAGCTTTGGTGTCAAGATAGCTGTTGGGTTCTACTTGTTGGGTTGCAGTGTCCCTTGGGCTTTGACAGACAAAACTTGCATGCAGCCCTCAGAGTGATATTAAACAGGGACTTTGGCACTATGGTTTTGACAAGTGGCCTACCCTTGCTCAAGCCCTCTATCTCCCTAAGTACACAGCAATAGAACTATGGAGGCTGTCGGTTTCTTCCCCTGGGGAATCACCTGTACAATCAGAAGGAACATTTGCCATTACTGTTACTGTAGCTTCCAGAGTGCTGACACCCACCATACAACTCCAGAGGAAAAGACAAAGAAAGAAGAAAAAAAAAAAGAAAGAAAGAAATCCTACTCTACAGACAACTCAAAAGCTTCAAGTTCGGACCTCAGAACCCAGGAACTGCTGAGCCATTAATTTCTGTGAAATGTCTCTGCCTTAGAAAAAAACAACTGTAGTCCATACATACATAAGCAAAATATTCCCTGCAAGCTGTCTAAAGGTTTTTTTTTTTACTCTACCTCAGTGTGTTGCTTTTGTAAAACCCACCTAACAGCCTGAATTAGAAAAAAAAAATAGAGAATGGCTTGCTTAGTTCAAAAAATACACAAGTTGTTAGCAGGAGAAAATGTTTGCATTCTTGACCTTTACAGAGGTAAGACAAAAAACAACTACTTTTTATACTAATAGCATTCTGTGCCTGTCCCTTGTACATTTTCTTTTAAACTTGCCATTTTGCTGTTGCAGCTGGGCTTGTCAGTTTTCAGCACTAATGGGTTGTGATATGGTGTCAGGGGAAGTCAACAATCAATGTTGGGAAAAAAGGGCTATCACTGCTGACATAGCCAAGGATGGAAACACAATGGCCTTCGTTTGGAGAGAAACAGAAGAAAAATCCTGAGTTATATCTTGCTTTGAAGATTAGTAGAGATTTAGCCCTCACTGGCCAAGCTATCACTTTCACCCCTTCCTGCCTCACCCTATCCTCCCGCTGGCCTCTCAACATTACTCAACATCTCACCCAAAAGATAGGTTTTCAATTTAATGAAAAAACAAAACATTTTATAACAAACATTTTAAAGGGCCATAGTTCACATTTATCTTTCTAGCTATTACAGTCATTAGCTTTTAGAAAGACAAGGAGGAGAGAAAAAAGGCTGAGCTGCACAGTGTGTATGCCTATGGAACAGCATGGCAGAAAACCATTTTGGGTGCCTTTTCCACTGCCTTGGTGTGAATCAGCTTGGTGCTGAGCCCCTCAGCTCCATCTGAACTCAACACAGAAGCAGTGGACACTCAGAGGCTGTTAAATCAGGTGCCATGGACAGAATTATGAAAGATAGACGGTGTTCAAAGGCACTCAACAAGAACAATGGCAGTATTATTTATTTCTACAGCTTCATGTCAGAAAACCTGACTAGCTCCAAGTCCTAGAGAGACATGGAGAGAGTATGATTATTTTAGTTTCCAGATGGGGAAACTGTGACAAGTACATTCTTTAAGATCTCACCAGGATCTTGCACACAGAGGCAAGAACAGAAATCAGCAGTTATCAGCATAAATCTGTTACCAGACCTCACAGCTTCCTTTTCTCAAAACTGTAACTGGCCAGTGTCATTACAGATCTTCTAGTATCAGTGGATAAAAGGCCAGTCACAGATTTTCCTCTTTGTTTATCAAAAGTAAGATTGATTTAATAAAATTCAACATCTCCAAAGTAGACAGGACAAATTGAATCGTGCCTCTTCCAGGTCAAGAAACTAGCTTCTCAAAGATACCTAGATGCGTCTGACTCCACAGATAGCCCCAGAATACCTTTTCCAAACATATTTTATAGCAAGTCATGGCCCTAAATGTGAACGACTCACATTTGCTCTTTTATTAATTTAAAATACAATTCTGGAATCACAGTCTACCTTCACCAAAAGCCAGCTACGCAGTGGGGTATGAGGACACTGCAGGGCCATGGCAATAAGAGCAAAGTGAGGGGGAAAGAGTGGCTAAGAGCAGAAAAGGAAGGAAAGCCAGCAGCAGTGAGACACCTGGGATGACAGGAAGGAATCAAGAGAAACCTCAGGAGATCCTGAGGTTTTTAGGATGACTTGTCCCTATGGGAAGCATTTTCTCCTGCGGCTACTCTCTCCATCACTGGGCAGACAAAAAGTGGAGCCAGGGAAAGAAGCAAGAGGGGAAACATGTTTATAGTGTTTCACCTCATTCCTGCCTCCTGCACTTCCCTCCACAACCCTTGCTGCCAAAACCTGCCTGGCCATTAAATGCTGTTTGCAGGCAGTCACTAGGTGCTAAATTTGCAATGGCATTACTAAGCCATGCAGCTCTTAGAACATCCCTGCTACATGCAGTTTTGACACCAGTCCTTAAATGACAGCAAAAGGCTGCTTCTCCTAAACTCTCACAGCAGCACACACTTGTTTTGGCCAGCTGCTCCAGTGAAATAAAGAGCAGCAAACAGGACCATGGCTGCCATGGGAGATCCTATAGGACACAGCAGACACCAAAAACACCTCAAAAGTAATGGTGAAGGCTTCCTCTCTCCCTAAGTGATCTCCTAAGATACTGCACCAGGAGAGTGGGAGCTTAATGAACTGACCCCAAGCCCACAGAAGTCAAGATTCTCTTCTCACTCTCCTGGGCTTCCAGTCACGCTACTTGAGGCGAGGTGATGAGAAACTGAAGTTAGAGGCAGCTTCAAGAACACTCAGAACCATGTGATTTTCCATCATAAAAATACTGAAAATAAAGGTGAACTGATTCACGTTCACAGAGTTTCACAGAGTTTATTTTATCTACATAATGGAGACACAGCCAGTCTCTGATGTTCAAAGCTCACTGAGGTCTGTGGAGAAAAGAGGAGTGCATCATCATACAAGAAAGTGCTTAGCAGATAACCAAAGTAAATAAGGGAAATGGGTGGTGTTTGCAAGCATGAGCCTGGGTGAAGCAACAAAGCAGGATACATGTGTAGGAAAAATATGACAACTTTAAAGTATATAAAGAAATACTTTTTTTTAAAAAAAGATGACTTGAAACAATTCTACATTCCAAGTCAATCAGCCAAAAGCAGCCACTTCTCCCCCCCATACCACTGTCTAATATATTATTGCTATCTGTGGAATCACAAGGAAGGAGCATCAGTTCCACCTGTGCTAAAAAGCAAAAGGAGAAAAGGTCATGGAGCTAAATCCTATAAAACACTTTAAAAACTGAAATAAGTCTCTTACAAAAATCTAATTGAAATTGACTTGAAGCTGAGTCCTGTGACCTGGACAGAAAAGGTGGTCAAAGGACTGTGAGCAGCAGGTAAGGATGGGATGTGATATACTGAGCTGCTTTGCTGCAGGGGTATGTTTTTGGTCGGTTCTTATTTAATATCTCAATTAATGATCTGGAAAAGGAGGTAAACAGCACATTAATGAAATTCGCAAATGACAATAAACCAGGAGGCTTGCAAACGTCAGAGAGGATAGCAATAATATAAATGGAAACTAACAAGATTAGATATGTAGGCAGGCAATAAAATGAGATTCAACTTGGAAAAACGTAGACTAATACACTGAGGAAAAATAATCAGAAACATGGATAGTCCGTGAGAAAGCAATACCTGGAAAGCATCTGTGCAGACAGATATCTATGGGTGACAGCAAACAACAAATTGAATACGAGCTCTTAAGGAGATGTCCGAGTTCAAAACACTGATGCAATTTTGGGCTGCATATGCAGGGGAATAATGTCATTAAGAGGAAAATGGTTGTCTATGCATCTGGGAAGACTTCTGATAAATATTGCATCCACTTCTGGGTACCTCCATAACAGAATTCCAGCATGCTGGAAAGGAATTCGGAGAAGAGCAACAAAACTGATTAGACAAGGATGGTAATTAATTTATTAATCTTGGAGACAAGGGCAAAACATCAACTGTCTAGAAAGACATGAAAGATGAACCGAGAGAACAGAGAGGAATTTCTCGGATGCTAATGTACAGCTAAACGGAATGGGATGAAACTAAGAAAGAAGAAAAGTTGGGCAAAGTATCGGGTAATTTCTCAGAAATCATGTGATTCTGCCTAGCAGGTAATTTTCAAATGGAGAAAAGTCCCATCTAACAAAGCATTTGAAATTTGAGAGGGGAAAGCATTCAAAGGCACTGTCGTGAACAATTGCACACTTGCAGAAAGTTGAACTTCCTGGCCTGAGAGGTGATTTCTATGGTTAAATTCCCTGTTTCTGTGACTGTCCTAACACAGGGACCCATTAGTGGGTTTGCTCTATGACCATGGCACAGTGGTATGTGTATCACACATGCTTCACTCCCAGACCAAACTCTAATTGTAGAGTAAAAGGTAACTGACTCCACGCACTGACTATTTAAAGTACTCAGAGACAAGCAGATACTTGAGCTGCTTTCATATAAAAACCACCTTTTTTCATCAGAGACGGGGGTTTTAGTGCCATGAATTTTCAGTGTAAAGGTATTTTGTATATTCTAAGGAAAATGTGGCTAAGTTATTGATTTGCTTATTCATGGCTACCACCTTTTCACATTTTCTGTACTTTAACATCTTTGCATTCTCACGGAACACACTGGAACTTACCTGGTTACAGCAGAGGTCTATTCATAGTGCAAAAGGAAGCTTTTAATGCTGAAGGGCGCTGTAATGCTCCAAGACCTCAGTGGTAAAAGTAACAGGAGAAAAAAGACTGAAACTAGTATGTAAGTTAAGAAATACATAGATACCATTTTCCTTTTACAGCAAAATGTGACTTTATCAATACAGTGATTTCTCTGTGTGTATGTATTTACATGTACATATTTTACCAAGCTCCCCATTTTTATGCCACCCAGGTAAGTCCCCTTTTACAAATGTCTACCTTGGCCTTTGCAAAAAACTGTTCCCACATTCTTCCAAGGAGAACAAAGAGGTGAAAGGCTTTTCAAAGTTTTCCTGTCCTTCTCACTTCCCCTAGGGGTGGTTGGAGAGCTCAGGAAGGAGGAAAGCTTAGTGAGAAGAAAGCTCCTGTTTTTACTGTAATATAAGGTGGAAATCTTATCATGTATAGATGCTCAAATGATGTACAGACAAAGGATGTTTGCAGTGAAGATTGCCATGGGCAAAACAGCAGATCTAATCAAAAGCTCCACATGCATGGATGTAGCCAGCCAGTGGGAAAAGAAAGCATCTGTAGTGTAGAATCTAGAATAGCTCTCCTGTCTCTCCACAGCTTCCCCACCTGAGCACTGCAGAAACCAGGAGCCTGGGTATTTTGGACGGAGAGGTGCTGTACTAACTCCATGACTGTGTCACAGAAATCTATTAACGTAATAGAGGTTCTACTTCTTGGTTTCTTGCATGGAAGCACATGCTGCTAGCTGCCTCCTATCAACAAAGTCAGTAGAATGAGGTGGTGTTTGTATGGAAAACACTGCAAAAATAGTTCTATTCTACAAAATAAATTACAGACCAAACAAATACATTAAAAAAAATGCAATTAACCTTTAGAACATTGGCATTTTCAAAACTGCCAGACAGCTGAATGTATATATGCCCTCAAGCTCTCAAGGATTACTGAAAATCAGGAAGCAAACTGAAAGAAGTAAAGCACTCTCAGCTAAAGCTACTGCAGAGTTCCTCCTTCACCCCACTGTGAGTGATGTGCCAACCTGGGTGTCCCAGAATAGTCAGAGGCATTACACAATCTGTGTGTTCCATGATCTGAGAACAATGACTGAGAACAGCGGAGCACAGCTAAATGTGTAAAGGTACTGTGGCAGACACACCTCGGCATTTTTTCTGTTAATTTTTGTTAATCTGCCTGAGGGAGAAGGGTGTTTTTATCTAGCAACACAGGCACTTCAAACTGACGTTCTGGAACTGTCAAAGAACAGACGTCTGTAAGGCAATGCATAGGGGGAGGTTGTTTGGTGGTTGGGTGGGTTTTTTTCTGGATGCCTCTTCCTCATGCCCTTGCCTGCCTTGTCTATTTAGACAGTAAATTCCTTGGGTGGCAGAACAGAGCAACAGAGCTTACACAGTACCAAGCACAGTGGGATCTGTTTTTTACTGGACCATGTGAACTGCCACAAAGCCACGAGTGAATAATAATAACTTACCCCACGTCATTGTTGCAGAACCCTGCAGAAACCAAAGGCCAGAGACTCCCAGAGGAAGGAGGAGGAAGCCTGCACTGCACTCCTCTGCCGGACAGGTTATAGTACTTGACTGCAGACACCTCTCCTCTCAGTGTCTTCATTCTTAACATGTAACATAAAATGCATCTCTGGGCACAGGCAGCAAAACTAACCCACCAGATCTACCTTGGCTCCAGGTGGCAGTAACTCCGGCTCCTCCAGCCCTTCCAGATGCTCCAGGTGTCAGCATGAAGAGCTGTGCAGTCTGCCGGGTGTGAGACAGGCAACGGGATGTTTAATGGTCTACGTTGCCATCCCAGCCAGACACATGAGCTGAAACTCTGTCTCTCCACGTGCAACTTGGATATCTGGAGTCTCAGTGAGGCATGTTTTCCTCTTCGCCTCCTTTCCTTATTTCTAGGCCCAGTGTTCACATTAAAGGGAGCAGAAGGCGGCAAGGGGGGTGGGAGGTGCACACCAGAGAAAGAGCTGTAGCCTGCAGAGGTCCAACAAAACCTGAGGGAACTGAGCATACATTCTCACAAAAATATAAAACCTGAGGAAACCTGCTTGACTGCAGCATGAAAACAGATTTGGAAGGGGTGATGGGGACTGACCAGCACTCGGTATCGCGTCATCTGAAGGAGGAAAGAGACATCAGGCAGGGGGCTGTGACGCAGCAACCAGCTGCCCCATATGGCCAGCTCTTGGTAGGCAATCTGATTTTCATTTTCTCCACCGATTGTGCTCATCCCTGTGGTATCTGGATGGAAAAACAATGGTGGAGATAATAGAACAGGATTGCCCAGGGCATTTTTAAGGGCTTGAGAGCCATTCATTCATAGATCAAATCTAGGCCAGAATGGAAGCAGGTAATCTGCTGACTGTTTGTTGGCTTATATGAAACGTTCCAGTGGTATTTCACAAGTATCCACATAAAAATCGAGTAATTCACAACTTTCTTAGCGTTCTCAGCAGATAGCTCAGCCTCCGCAGCCTCTCAGGACTCCACAGCCTCTTAGTACTTAGCTCTACAAATAAATTTAAGCACACAAGTCTATGCAGGTTCCGGGTGTAATTGTGGTCTATCCCAAAAATGGTTTGAGGCAGTGAAGAGTAAGGCAAGGTGTGGGAAAGATCCCATGATTGTACCTGTTCTGAGAATAAAAGAAGCCCTTCGTTCTCCCAGGCTATTAATCTGGTACCTTCCATGAGTACAGACCTAAAAGAGTTAAATTAGATACTTGACCTTCCATTGTCTTCCGTGCTATTTGCAGGAGAATAAGTGACAATGGCAGCTTACGATATCCCATATTGTATTGCAGTTTGTCTTGCAGAAACAAGAGAATTTATTATTGCTGTCATCATCATTTTAAAATAAATGAATTATATCTAATAGTAGAAGAAATCCTTGTACTATTATGAAATAGTCATCCTCAACTTGTTGTGCTATCTAACACTCCCTTTCTACCAGTTTTCTCCAAAGCCCACTGAAATAAAAGATTAACTAATACGTGGTCAAACACTTAGGTAAAAATCCAGTAAAAACTAATTCAAGCACTAAAACAGTGAAGGTGGACCTCTTCGGCATCTCCAGCCAGGTATGGAAGGACATTACACAACCCCACCAGTACCACTCATGTACCTGTCAATGCCAAACCTGGCCCTGGTACCTATGGTTCATTGCCATTCCTCTAGAGAAAAAATGATCTTACTGGACCAGATCTCACAGTGGGGTAAATAAATGCTTAATTAAAATGGAGGGGAAACACTGTATTTGCCATTTGGAACAACTGAAGATGTGCCCCCAAACATATTTGTTTTAACAAATATTGAGCAAAAATTGTAGAGAGAGAAAAAGTGTTTCCCATTTCTTATTCAGGACAGAAACCGTCACTGCTACTGCAATTCACCTATTGATAAGGATGTTCAAATGGCATGTGGTAAGACAATATAGCCTACCTAGGATTCAAGAGACATGTGTGGCCTTAAACAAATTATCCATGCTGTCTTGTTTTTCCTCCCACCCTACCTCCCTTCTTTAAAAGCTGCACGTAAGCGAGTTTCTGCAAGAACCATGGTTCATGCTCTACATACAACTTGTAAACATTACTGTAAAACAATTAACAGCAGCAGTTCTGAATTATGCTGCAGAAGTCTTTAGCAGCATCTAGGGAGAGCCATGCCAGAAGGCAACAACAGAAGAAATGGTAACTCAACAAGTAACTTGAACTGATAGGAAGGTTTGCCACTTGGATAAAAATGTAACCACAACAGATCAGCAATGGCCTCTGTTCTGTAACATCCAGCATACACATACTCCTGCCACACTTGAGAGATGGGACCAGGCAAACCTCATGAAGTTCAACAAAGCCAAATGCAAGGTCCTACACATGGGTTGGGACAGTCCCAAGGACAACTACAGGCTGGGCAGAGGATGGATTGACAGCAGCCCTGAAGAGAAAGACTTGGGAGTGTTGGTGGACAAGAAGCTCAACAGTATTCAGCAATTGCACTTGCAGTCCAGAAAGCCAACTGTGTCCTGGGTTGCATCAAATGCAGCATGACCATCAGGTCAAGGGAGGTCATTCTGCCCCTCTGCTCTGGTGAGACCCCACCTGGAGTACTGCATCCAGCTCTGGGGTCCCCAGTACAGGTAAAACATTGAGCTGTTGGAGTGAGTCCAGAGGAGGCCACAAAGTTGACCAGAGGGCTGGAGCACCTCTCCTATGAAGACAAGCTGAGAGAGTTGGGATTGTTCAGCCTGGAGAAGGCTCTGGGGAGACCTTCCAGTATCTGAAGGTGCGCCACACGAAAGCTGGAGAGCAACTGTTTATCAGAGAATGTAGTGATAGGGGGAGGGGTGATGGATTTAAGATGGAGGGTAGATTTCGATATTAGAAGATACTCTCTATGTAAAGATGGCACTAACACAGGTTGCCAAGAGAAGCAATGGCTGCCCCCTCCCTGGCAGTGTCCAAGGCCAGGCTGGATGGGGCTTTGGGCAACCTGGTCTAGGGGAGGGTTTCCCTGCCCATGGTGGGAGGTGGTGGGGGTATGGGGTGTGAATTTAACTAGATGGTCTTTAAAGGTTCCTTCTGACCCAAACTGTGCTGTAATTCTAATGTTCAGCCTTCAGGGTAGCAGCTCTTGCCCTACTCTCCAGCTGCGATCTCCATTTGTGCAGTGCATGTGTGTGTGTATGCGAGCACAAGAATGGAGGAGAGGCCAGACTTTATTGTAATGTGCAGGGCGGGTGATTCAAGGCTTTGTGTAGGATGTTGACTCACCTCCTTCTGAGGCAAATAAATGTTCAACACCAATTGTAATTCCCTCTTCTTTCACGTCAAGTCAGGCAGTGTGTACAGAACCTTCCAGCTCGGTGTTTCCTAAACAGTGAAAACGTGCTTAGAAAGTTTAGCTATAAAAACCTGTGACTGCAAGAAAGCAGGTTTGCCCCTTCGCATCGGCTATCACGAATCCCTGTGGCTCGGTAGCAGGCGGAGAGGGGAGCAGGGGGGCTGGGGGCCCGGGGCCGGGTGTTTGGGCCTTATTTAATAACGCACTAGCAAACAGGTCGGGCGGAGAAATGCAGTGCGGTAAGAACCCGTGCTGTCCTTCGGAGCGTACTGCTTTAAATTTGCGCGCTGTAGCTTGAAGCATTGCACAAACCCTCGGTCTGCTGACTGCCTCACTGGAACACAAACACCCGGGCGATTGGGAAAGCTGTTTTGCAGCTTTGCCCTCCCTCGTTTCTGCCGGGCGGCTCGTGGTGTTTGTTTATTTTTAAGCAAGTCGAAATGAGAAAAAAAAAACACAAACAAAACACCAACCCAGCAAAAAAACAATAAAAAAAACCTCAAAAAAAAAAAAAACAACCAGCCCAGAACCCCACGTAGCATTTTTAATCAACACCTATTTCCTTCCAGGACCCTCTGATCCTCTATTGATTCCTATTAAAATGCTTTGCTTTTTCTTTGCCCCCTCTGCTGATCGAATTTCAGATCAGCCAGGATATGCAACTAACCTTCCGGCACAACTGAACCCAACTGACTCAGGGAGATCAAAAGGCTTGATGCACTCATTAAAATTTAGCACAGCCCAAGCAGGATCTTTAATGCAACATCTCCCTTTGCATTGCAATTAATGTGGGGGAGAGGAATTCTTCTTATTTTTATTTTTTGCAAATGTTCGTGCTTTTGATTTGGGGGGGGGGGGGAAGTGGTGGGAGGGAATGAGAACAAAAGAGAGATCTTTTTACCCAAGGATGACGTCAGTTTGATTTTCCTGACAACTATTGATGCGTGTGGAGCAATTGCAGGCAGATTCCCCCACCCCCCGCCTCCTGGCACTTCTCAGGGAAACAATATACGTTAACAGCCCACAGCACGGCCCTTCGCGAACGCCGGGGCCAAACGCGGGACTCGACCAACTCCGGGGCGCTCCGCCTGGGGCCTGAGCAGCCCGTTCCGCCCCGGCAGCCGGCAGGGCGGGCCGCGAGCAGCAGCGGGAGGGGGCGGAACAGCCCGCGGGCACAGAGCGGGGAGACGGCTCCAACCCGGGAACGCTCCGAGGGGACGAGGAGAAAGAAAATAGTCCCCGCGCCCCGGGTCCCGCTGGGTGCCGCCTGTCCCCTTCTCCCCCCCGCGGCCGGCTGAGGGACGGGGCCCGCACCGCCCGGGCCCGGCGGCGAGGCGGGGCGACGACCGTTGGGCCCCCGCCCGCGCGCCTACCGGCCGGCCCGCCTCCCACGACCGCGCCGCTGCCTGCAGCGGGGAGAGCGGCTCCGCTGGCGAGGGGCCCGGCTGCGCGCAAAACCCGACCTGGATCTGCGTGGCGCACGAAGCGCGACGCGGGGCCGGGACGGCGCCTCTCCGGGGAGAGGGGGTGGGAGCTCACCTCCGCCTCCCCCGGCGGCGCGGGGCAAAAGCGTGAGCTTCCACGGAGAAGGAGCGTCCGTCGGTTACAAGCCGGCGCGTGTCCCCGCACCGCCCGGCGGCAACTTGAAAGGCCGGGGCTGAGGCGGGTCCCGCCGCGCGGTGCTCCGCACTCCCTGGCCGGCAGGCCTTCCCCGCCCGCCACCCCGGCCTTCAGCCTCCCTAACTCCGAACACTTGGCGGGTTCGAAGCTAGTTGCCCAGACGGTTCAGGGGAGAAGAGAGGAGCCTAGTTTGTGCCACTCAGAAGGCCGTGGGCAGGCGGCGGCCTGGTGCCGCGGGAGTGCAGGGTGCCGCCGCCGCCGCACAGCTTCACTGGGGAGTCGGGGCTGAGGCAGTGCCGGCCCTTTTCCACCTTGAGCTCCTTTTTCCGAAAATGAACCCAAGCGTTCTCCTACATGCCCTGAAAACTCGCCCCAGCCTGCTGACGCTGGGATCCTGCACGAACCAGCCTGTCAGTTTGGCCTCTGTCCGTTTTGGTTGCATGATTTCAGGTGAGCCAGGAGAGATTGTGGGGTGTGTGTGTGTATGTTACCCCTCCCTGAGCCACCTTCTCTCCCGTGCAATATGTTTCTTCCCTTACATACTAGATTTCACCCACTAATTGACAAGTACACATATTTCTTGGGAGTTCTGCCCATTTTTGTCATTGAGCACGTGGCTCTTTTTGAATAAGGTGTAGCTGCGATTTACACCGGCGGGCAATTTTTACTCATTTCATAAATGTACTTTCTGTAGCAGAGTCTTACCAACTCGTGATTTTTTTCTTTTTTTGTGATGCTGATGTTCTCTGCTAGAAATCATGTAAAGTTCCAGTTCCACAAGTAAGAATTTTAGCTTTTATCTGAAAGGAAAAAAGCTGTTTCTGGTCCTCTTTATTTGCAGCAGAAACTTTGGTTGTGTGCTGTAGCAGCTCTGGAACGAAGAGGAAAAGAAACATAAATGTATTATTATGACCATCATTGGTATAGTTTTATTTTAGTTCTCTCAGTACTTACATCCCTGATTCTTCATAGCCTGGCAATATTTAGTATGAGACAGGGATAAATGGACTTGTGCAGCTTACATAAGCCCTTGTCTCTGCTTGGATGTGTCCAATATATTTTAAGGTGAGGCAAATCAGCATTATTACTTACTGCTTACCCCATTTACACTGACAAGTGTGTGTCACACACACACACTCAGAGTCATGGCAGCTTTCCTTTGGAAAATCAAGGTGCATATCCTTGGGTTGATTTGAGGGGGTGTAGTTCTGGTAGCAGAGTGTATGATTCTGCCTGGATGATTACTTTTCTGTAAAAATGAGCAGTTAATGATTTTTACAGGTTAGTTTCTCAGAAGGCTGTGTTGTACTAGGAGAGAGGCCATTTTCTGTAGCTGTTAGTAGCATGCCGTAGATTTCACAGTTTGCAGCGGGAGAGTTTTTCAGCCTTTTTTTTGCCTCAGCCATTTCCATGCAGAATCTACAAGTGGAAGAGATGATTGTTTACTTTGTCTTATCTTAGTTCTCCATCATCGACAGATAACCTGTTAGGTCTCTCCATACCTACCAAGCAAATTTCCCCGTACGGGTTTTTACCATGAGAACATTTATGTCTCTTAATTAAAAGCTTTGACTCCTCACCTTGTCACGGGCAGGCTGACAGTCCCCACCTACACACATACTCATACTGTTCACCTGCCTGAAGAAACTTGCCACACAGTTTGAGAGTAGCGGCCATCCTTTCTTGGGGGCTGCAGTGCTAATGTCACAGCCTGAGGTCCCCATCCACTGACCACCTGAATGTCTCTCTGGTTCCCACTCCCATGTGCCCCCTTGTTTGGCTGGGTGCATCATCCAGGTCGTCACAGACTCCAAGTTTTATGGCAGAACCAGAGGAAGGGGTAGGATCTCTCCATTGCAACCATGGCAACACTTCCCAAAGGCGCTGCCTACAGTCCTTGTGAGTCTTCCAGTTTTCCATGGCAGCCTTGTTTCTCAGAGGCAATGTCTACCCCAGGAATAAGCACGTTGCAGAACACGCAAGTCACTATTCAGTAGAATACACCCTTCCTGCATACAAAACCAGCTGAGCTTTGAACAAGAGCGGAGAGCTACATGCAGTGCTGTGAACTTCATGTAAGAATTGAGCAAAAGGGAGAGGTGAAGAGGGTTCTTTGAGCTTCTGTTTCGGAAGGGGCCTGTCCTGTTAAATCAGCCAAATTTTTAAAAAGCCAAAATTTCAGTTGTGTTCTCACTTATGGCTAATGCAGCACAGGAAAAAAAGTACTCTGCCTGAAGACAGGTGCTTCCTTGGACCCCTGTGGACCTGGAGAGTTTAGAGACAAACATTTTGGTTTGCTGTCCTGCTGTACTGAGCCAAAATTCTCACATTTTTGGGAGCTCCTGAATTTTGAGAATGTTCAGGTGTGATTTGAAAGTTGTCTTTGTATGCTTTAATAGGGCTTACTCTGTCGTGCATTCATACGAGAAATGTCAGGAGTTTGAAATAACACGCACAGAAGAGTGGGACTAAAACATGATGAGCCAAACGGTATTTTGTGGGAGAGGTGGAGAAGGAAAGTGAACCTGTTGTGGAACCGTGTAGCTCACAGTGTCAGTAGAAGTCAGTAGAAGAGCTCCCACTGCCTGCAGTGGAAGCAGGCACTGATGCCTGCAGTCAGTCTGTACCCTGAAATAATACTGGATTCAGCAGGAGTGTGTTTTTTACAATGGCTGCATAGATAATTCACTTCCCAAATTCAGGATTTTGATACATATGTCTGTTCTGAGTTTCAAGTTTAGCAATGGAAAGACACTAGACAGCCTCTCTTTCCCCTAATGCGCATCATCATGCCTGGCTCATGCAGCAGTGCCGTGCTGCAGGTTTGTTCCACAGGTACGACTGAGGTTTATCTGTCTTTTAACCAAAGTTGTTTCCACTGGAATTTTTCTTAATGGAAACACTTCTATCACAGTTAAGCTGGTAACAAGTTATTTGACACAGAGCCTAAATTTTGAGCTAAACATGGCAGGAACCCTTTAAACTTGCTTTATCTCACTTGTTTGCAGCCTTTCAACAGGAGAGATTTCTTTTTCTCTCGCTCAGAACCTGTAGATCACCCGTTCATTTGGGAGCAGGAAATGTCTTTCCAGCTGGAGAAGAGAGTGCCGTTGCTGTCAAGTTAATTGGGAGGACAGTTGTCCTGTGTGCTCACGCCAGTTGTGCGCGCGATATCTGTTACACTGGGGGCAGTTTTGTTGCGTTAAATTATAAAGGAGTTTAGTTTTCTTACAGCGTCCCGTTTGACTAATTTGTCAATGCGATGCATTTCATTATCCTCATCAGCTCATTTGCTTTTCCTGAGGGGGGAAAAAAGCGGAACCTCATCATCTTAGACCCACAGACATGTCCCTGAAGGAGAAATTACCCTTTCGAGATACCCCCAAGAACTGTGTCCAGCCACAGCATACTGTAGATGTTATATTTTTTGTATATTGCAGCTTTGCCAATATTTGAATACATGCCATAATTCACGGGGAGTGTAACTAACTTCCATTCAGGGAGATGGATGCTGTGGTAGCAGGCCAAATGCTAAGCCTTGTCAGTGCCCGTGTTTTCACTTTATCGACCTCGCAGCATAATATGATGCTCCTTATTTAAATCCTCTGCGCAGATGTCGTACTGGGTTAATTGACAAGCGATTGGATTTGATAATATGTATAACACTGTAGCATCCATTGATTCTTGGGACAGCGTGGATGTGCATGTAGTGATCATGGGGTTATGACTCTCAGTGGTGGGAGATGAATAAGTCTGTGGGTCACAATGTAAATTTAAGCTGCCGAGGAGTGAGCATTAACTTACATGCCAGTTTAGATGGATATAATAATTCTTTATAGGGATGGAGCATGATTGGCTATAAAAGAGTTGTCCTTGTACTTGAATTGTTTTAGAGCAGCAGAGCTTTATGCTGAGTTAAGAGCTCGCTGTTAAGAATCAGGACCAATGTAAACACAGAGAGTGATGGCTTTATGTTGGCCGTTATGTCATGCAGTATTTCACAGTTGTTGAAATCATTTCATTTTCAACCAGGTTGCTTTGTCTTTGTCAGTCTATCAGCAAAGACCAAGAGAAGCGCAGCACTGAAAATGAAATGAAACTCCCAACTCTCCAGGTACCAAAGTGATGGCACTTCTGTTGAGCTGGAGTTCTGTAATGGTGCTTACTAATTCCAGCTAATATAAACCAAAGTCATTTACAGTTTCACTTTTTTCTCTGAACTTCATAATTGTATTGCTAAGCTTTTATAGGAGCTTAAGCCACGCTAAGTCAGGTGGAGCAAGGAAAGGAAGGAAATTAACTAAGGAAAAGAGAGAAGTGGGACACACAGGAAGACTACAATGACATGAGAATTAGGAGGGAGAAATAGGGGACATCAGAAGAGCAAATGATTAAGGAAGAAAGGGAGCAGTGTATCGTAGGAAAGGCAAGAACAGAAACAAGGGAGGTGTTACAAGTGTAAAATACAATCAGAGAAATTAATACAGAAGATGGGAAAAATTAGAAATGTCTTTCATTTCTTGCAGAAATATTTGAGACTCATCAGTAGCAATCCTGCTTGCTGCAGTTCGCTGTGGTTGGCTCACACCTCAGAAATACACCTCTGTATAATGAGTTTCCCCCTTTCATTTTGGCACCTGGCTTGCTCTCTTGTATAGGTCTGGGCCTCCAGAGGTCACTGAGGAGAATTGGTTTCTAATAAAGCTCCTCGGTACCAGAGTTCAAAAGCTCTCCCGCAATATAGTGCACAATGAAAATTGACACCGCCAAATGGCTTTAGTTTCCCTCTTTTCTTTCTTTTTTTTCCTTTTTTTTTTTTTGTTACACACTTTTTTGGCATCTGCATATCTGCCTTTAATTTTTCTGCTGAATATTGAGCATATGGCACAAGGAAGTAGGCTATAACTCTGTGTGTATATATGTATGTGTATATATATATCAAAAACTACAGTGACATAGCTTTTTGTAAGGTGTTTTTTTCTAATTGTGTGAAAATAAGCAGATGTGAGACGCTTCCTCTATTATGAACATTTATATGAGCTGTGTGGTCAGAGGTGCTTAGCAGTGAATTTGGCTCAGGGCAAGGGAACAACAGCAGTAATGTGAGGGGTGATTTACTCCTGTTAACACTTTTCAGAATTGGCAATAAAATCAGTTCAGTGCTCTAAAGATGGGAAGGGCTGAATTTTAAGCAAAATATGGAAGATATATTATACACCTGAAAAGCGGGCAAGTGAAAAACTGTTTGTTATTAATACTTAAAAAAAAAATCCATATATATTTCCAACAAGTGAATGATAATGAGAGGGCTGCTCCCTTTTCCTAGAAATGATTATGTTTTCTTTGCCCTTCTGGTTTGGCTGCTTTTAGGCTATTGCTTATGTAAAACAGAACACCTCCTAAGCCATCGTTTACTAAACAGAGTCTCTGGCTTCTGATCTCACCCTACACAAGGAGGTAAATTGTATTCTGTGTGAGGAGCTTTAAAGGTGAGCATAATGGAAGGGGGGTAGTTACTGAAACAAAGATACACCTCCAGGAGCAACGATGGCAGCAAGTCTGAGGTACTTAAAATCAAATTTTCATAGTTGAAAAGTCGAACTTGGGGAAAAAAAAAAAAGCCAAACCCAACTTTCATTAGTCCCAGAGGTATTTTGCTTTAGCAATTTGTGTTCTGGTTTTCTTGCCTCTTAGCGAACGCAGAGTGTGGTAGCGGAGTTTGCGGAACAGAGGAGAACAGTGCTGCTCTGAAATGATGGAATGCTTTCCTGAGAGATCAGCTTCCAGGGGTCATCATCTGGGTGTGCTCAGTCCTAAGCACACTTAAACAAGAGGGGCTTCTCAGCTGTGAGCTGGCAGAGATTAAGTCATGACCACATCCAGCTGTGCTATCCATAAGATACCTCAGTGCAGTGGCTATACACCTCTGACCTGCGAGTGCATAGGGTGCACGGTGTAGGCTTCCAGGGGTGTCCGGTCTTTCAGGCACACTTGTACATTTGTGCTTTGTTCCAAGGTGAGAAACTCATCTTCAGTCTGCAGACCAACTCCGTGCAAGAAGCAGCTGTTTTATTAGATGATGGTACCTGTCCACTGATGTGTCATAAAGTAGGCAAATGCCAAAGTGTCTGTGTACTGCATATGGCCAGAAATAGTCTCCTGTGATAGCCCTCAGCTCAGAGGAGGAACCAGCTTAGTCCCAGGAAATGCAAAAGTGTAAGTGCAGTTCTTGCTTCTGTAGGCACAGATAATCCATCTTGTCTGTCATATTAGAGCTGCTGAGCATAGCTACAGGCAAAGTGTTGCAATTCAGGAATAACTCCAAGGAGTTCCTGCAGCGGAGTTTGACCCACACTGATGGATTAGAGTTACAAGTGCGAGACCAAGTGAGAGAAAATCCATGGGCAGTAGTATATGAGACTGGACATACCATTGAACTGCTGGACATGGTTATTTGAATTCTCCATTATCTGCATGTGGACGTGGAATTAGGACAGGACTCCTCAGGAATAAGTGGCAGTAGAGATAAAATGAGGGCATGAATGGGGCAGTTTCCTTTAGATCCTGTGCTTTGGGGGTTGGCAAAGATCCCAGTTTATTGCAGCCTAACGCTTACAGAGTCGTCACCAAAACCACACACCAAGCATGCAGGATTGCTGCGTGTTTGTCTGACTGTGAGATGCGCTGAGCTCTGCCTGCTGATCGGGGCCACAGGGACAGCAGTCGCTTGCTCTGGAGAACTTGTAAGAGCCTTTCTCTTTTTACACGTGGTGAGAGTTGTGTCATGGACCCCGAGGCTACCCACCTGGCACTTGCCTGGCAGGAGGTTGTAGTATATGTCATGGCAGAGAAATACCTCCTTTAAGAAGAAGTGTCTTTATGACATGAATGTCTTTTATTAGCCATTGGGATGTGCCAGAAACGTGCTTAGCTTTGTCAGGAGGACTGGGCAGGAGCAAAGGGAAAATCAGAAACTTTTCTTAGAAATTATGAGGTAATTGCCTTTTCTCTCTGGAACCAGGCACGGAAGTCCCTGGCAGACGGCAATACCTGAGAAAGCTTTATAATGAAAAAGCACTCATACGTCTTCCTGAAAACAAATCAGCTGAAAACGAGGATCAGCAAAAGACGCTGCTTCTAAGGAGCTCTGCAAATATGCTTCACAATTAGACACTCAGAAGGCACCTGTTGTGGTTGTCTGGAACCCCTTTGAGAGGGACGGGGCTCCCTGTTCTGTCCATGGCAAAGGAGGGATTCAGGGTGCTCTCATGAGTGACGTGTGACTATCCAAATGAAAGCCCTCCATGTACTCCAGGGATCTAGAGGCCTAGTTAGAGAATAAACGCAGTATTTTTTGTGATGCCATGTCACACAGAATATATTCTCCCCAGAGAGCCGTGCCTGGTACCTGCGTTGTTTCCCCCATTCATCACACACCGGGCGTGCATTAGTGACAGCACCGTAGGAAACCCTATTCTTCATGCTAAATTGCATATATCTACCTGTCGGGAGCCCACATGTTGTCTCAAGAAGGGCCGAGCCTTAACTGCCTCTTAGTAGTCTGGTGCAGGAGCGCACGCTACACAACTACCCTCTGTGTTCAAACGAGCCGGTACCTCAGACGGAAGCTGTTGCAAACCAGGATGGCAGCTGTCTGCGGATATAATCACCGCTGAAGACATACTGCCAGGGCTTCTGTGTCCTGGTCGCACAGCTAGGGGCAGAGCACTCAAATATTTCTAAGGCTAGATATGCAAATGCCTCTGGAACGAAGCCTTTTACAGTTCTGCTCTCATTAACCTGATTTGCATATGTAAATGACCTCTTGCCACATGATAATGAGGTCTGCTCATGCAGAGATGTTCAGCATATAAGGAGAGGGTTTTCCTTGGCAATCGGAGCATTTTGGCCAAAGCAGCTGGTACAGGGATGGGACCAAGAATGAGGTAGAGGCAGGATCCGGGGATAATAGGGCAAGGAAGCAGAAGGAAGCAAAAGAAAATGAAATGCTGCAGACGCCTCTTCCAAATGCCAGGGGCATCTGTGATTCTAGTGCCGCACTGGAGCAATTTCATAGAGAAGCCTGTGAAATGAGAGCAGCTGGAGGACACTGACAGTTGGGAACTGACCTGTGGAATGGAGCTTCCTGGAAGATAGCGGGTGTTTGGCTATCCTGGTGGAGCAAGTGCACAGTCTGGCATTCACTGTCTTTTTAAAACAGTCTCTTCCAGCTACTTCTGTGAGCACCATCACGGGGAACTGAGAGCTGGACACATGCTTCTTCAGGAGCAGTCCCCACGCTAACCATTTCTCTGTGAACACATCCTCACTACTGGCACACTCATCCAGAGGCCATGTTTCTCAACACAATGCACTGCTTAGCTTCTCATTGGGGATATTTCATACCTATGGTTTGCTTAGTGCATGTGGAGACGGGACAAAATCCTTCCTAGGTTACCCTCCTTGGATACCATGCAGCTTATAGAGAAGAAGTGACTGTTCATCTCCTGAGATACCTGCCTCCCTACTCACCACGTTGAACTCTTGGTTCCGGGTCCTGCTGCTGAACACACAGCTGCTGAGGATCTGCTTACTCAGAGCTCTCCAAAACCTACCTGATCAAGTACCATCCTTAGCCAGCTCAGAAGAAAGAAGTGACCAGTTCTGCTCAGCCTCACACAGTTCTCTCAGGCAGGAATACGGCCGTCCTTTCAAAGGAGGAAATGGCTGTGGTGGACAGGACTTCTCAAAGCCAACTAGCAGCCAGCGAGGCTGGCAGTCAATATCCACTACTGCCAAGAAAATAATAATTAATTGTGGGCTAAATTGGGATTTGGCTGCATTAAAATCTTTTCACGTATCCGGTCAGTTGACTGCCAGTTTGTACTGGTACTTGGGAAGTCGGATGTGACTGGTCTCTTTTTGTTACTGGAAAAATAGCAGCAACCAGGATCAAATATGCAGGGCCAGGTTCATAGCCAGTAAGCAACCAAACTGAGGTTAAAACCCAAAATAGTAGGTATGCATGTCACAGACAATAAACAAGAAGCTGTGTTCCTATCTTTGTGAGCTAGCCAGAGTTAGCTAAATTAAGTTAAAATAACAGTGAGGGCAAAGCAACTTGGATATTAGATTAATTTAGGAAGTTGAAATCAAGCCTATAGAGGAAATTAGTTCATCTCATGACTGCTTTTGGTTCTCTCCCACTCATACCAAAGGGAAGATAATATATATGGGAGACAGAGAAAGCTGACACACTTGTATTTCATTACCTGTCCACTGCTGACAGAAACATATGCAGTGTGGCTACAAGTAATGGTTAACTTCAAAGCACTAAAAGCTGATTGTTGAACATGCCCCATCCTTTCTGCACATCAGTGGGCAGTTCCTGGAGCAGCCACTGGCCCAAGCCCAACTCCTCTGTGTTCCACCCTCCTCCTCATTACATAGAGAAATGATGCTGTAATCCCTCCCCATCATGTCCACCAGATTAACCATGAGATTCAATCTTCCTGTAATCGCACAGTCAATATTGCATTTCCCAGTTAGTGATATCATCCAGACTCATAACTGTCCCTTCCTACAAAGCTTTCAAGTCTGGACCCTGATTTTCTAAGGGTGCATCCCAAAGCCCTCTCAACACTGAGTGCTCAGCTTTTAACAAAAGCAACAGTCTTGCATATCTATGCTAATATTAATTTGTTTGGTGGCTGTAAGGAAAGAGTAATGTGCAGAATGACCTACAAATGAGTAGTGTCTGAAGAGCGTAGCCTGGGCCTGGTGGCTTATTCATATAAATAAATCAGAAGGATCTGGCAGAGCACACAGGGTCCTTGGAGTGTTTCTGTACAGCCTGTCTGAGCAACAAGCCCTTAACCACACACTCAAACAACCTCTGGGAGCACTCAGTCAATTTGGGCAACTAACAACCTGTCCTAAAACTAAGCCTTCCAGCATTTGCCATTCAGAAAAGGCTGTCAGCCAACGAAGCCAAAAGCTCCTGGAAATTCTACGACTTAAGAGGTTCCATCTTTGGAAAATCTTTTGTTTAGCTTTAGTTTTCCTTGTTTTGTAGGCAGGCCTCACACCCCCCACGCCCCCCACCCTCATTTGCAGGGACTTTAATCAGACAAGAGTTTTATTGGACTATTCTGAGAGAAGGCATTTAATTAATTCCAGACCTTTCTCTTCTTCCCTCTTTTGTTCAGCTTAGGTATACCATCTACATACCTGTCTGTAACAACTGAGGTAAAAATCCTACGAGACTTCTAAGAAGCTGGGTTCATCTTTCATTAGATCACAGCAGAACTGAACCGTATCCTCTCATTGCTAGACATTTTTTGAACTAGGCTTTTCCCGGTCTCACTGGGGTATGGATGTGAGCTGAAAAGCTTCACAGCGCATTAAGATTTCATGAGGGCCTAATTCTGTTCTCTCTTACACTGCCCTCAATTTTCAGTACACGGCGCTTCCCCTTTGGGGCCACGTAACTGAGGGTACAGTAAGGCCCTGAGTAGCCAAACTCCACTGAATGGGCCATCGAAAGCGGGTGTTCTGGCCATGTAATTTGTGATTTTTATCTTGAACAGACGAGAGTTTAGTATCATGACTTCATTCCTATTAGATAAGTGTTTTGGAGACAGGAAAGACATTTTGGCTTCTAGCAAAAACTTTTCTTCCAAATATGCTCTTTTCTTTGTTTGAGGGGAAAAAAACCCCAAACCAACCCAAAAAACCATGAAGAAGATGTTTTTGAAAGATCTTATTTTGTAGTAATTGGTCTATGTCTCTTCGTTGTTTTGGCAGGGCTAGGCTGCATCTGGTGCTTCTGTGTGAAGTCATGCAAGAAGGCACAGTATTCTCCCCGGCTTGGTCTGTCCTGTGTCAGGATATTATTGCAGACTTTTTGCTTTCCTGGGAGGTACCAGCTCAGAACAGGACCTGAATGTCTTGTAGACCTGGGATCAGCAAGGACTCTTTCTGGCTCAACATACCATTATTAGAAGAGTAGACAAGACAAAAAATTGCCATAGAATCAATTCCCTGTTCCCGCAAAGAGCTGTGGGCACCTCAGTTTCTCCTATTCCTGTCTGTAGCTTACAATTTAGTCAGCAGAAAAATAAGGGCTATGGTTTTAAGTAAAGTAGCTGATGAGAAACTGACTAGATGGAGGAGTTCTTAATTAAGTAATTAGACAAATAAGAGGGGAGAGGATTATATGATAGAAAATTATTAATAGAAAAAGTAGGTCAGGAATTTCTGTTCTCCCCATATCGTGACGCAAAAATAAAATGACATGCAATGAAGTTCAGAGGTGAGAAATGCAGAGCTAATGAGAGTGGTGTCGTGTAACTGGCAATTACCTCGTGGAAGCCTTTCACTCCTGGAAGTCCCTGATGCCAAGAATTTATCAAGTTTACCATTGAGATTAAACTATGCAGAATTATCATAGATAGAGATAACAACAGCTTTACAAGGCGAATTAAACCTTGCTTCTGGTTTTAATCCAGTCTTAACTATGAAGATGAACTCCTTCGGTTTTGACACCTGCATTTGAGCCACCTGGTAATGGCCACCATCTGAGATGGGTCACTGGAGCAGACACATCTGAGTCAGTGTGGTGGTTATAGTACTGTTATGTCCATAGAACAGCCTCCTATATACTTCATCTGGACTACAGGACAGAGTCCCATCCCAGGGACATTTACATGCTAGGCTTGCTCCAAGAGCTACAAATGGATGTAGCAGTTGAGTGCAGTTTCTCTGCAGCCACCAGAGATACCTGGTTGGAGGAGGGTTCGCCCCCTGCCACAAATATCAGCATCCTGAGTGAGATTTTGAGAGGCATCCATGTTACCTGTCTTAGAAAGCGGGCCATCTGTCTGTTGATGTTTAAGCCCCTGGGATACTTCTCATGTCACCAGGAGCTCAAAGATCTGAGGCCTCATTACTGCTGCTGTTCCATCAGAGCAGATTTGCTGCAAATGCACATTTTTTCTGCACCTTACATATTATTCTGGACATTCAAAGCCAACTCTCTCAAGCTGACCCAAGTGTATTATGGTGCATTTAAATCTGATGTAAATCATAAATTTGACTAGGACAAGCTGCTTTATATTTTCAATAAACTTTTGATTCATGTTTTTTAAGTGTGCTTTAGAATCTTACACACCTTCATCAAAACCAGATGATTTGATTATTTTCTATATTCATAGTACACCCTTGCTCTGCCTGCATGTTTACAGCAGCTATTAAAACAGGTGAAGGTCACCATGTGCTTCAGAAGGGTCGGAGTAATCTCATCCACTGGTAAAACATGTTCATTTTCAGCCCATTCCAGCAAGAGATGCAATAATCAAGAATCAAAACTATTGGATGCAGTTGTATTACCTGGAGCACAGGTAATGGAGGTCTTTTAGAGCTCGGTGACCTTCCCTTGTGACCGAGGTGATGACAGAGACTGATTTCCTGTCATATTTGAACGAGAGCTACAGCACCAATGTCAACTCAACTGGCTTTTCAACCCAGAGATTATTTCTATGTTCCTAAAGAAATATGTTTTATTTCCTCCTGGAAAGAACCTTCTGGGCTGTGCAGCTCTGGGATTTACTTACATGGACCTTCCCAATGTGGAGTGCTGAAATGCAGTTCATGCGGTAAAGGAACCTGCATTCTCTATTGATACAAAAGGGTGCATCTCATCCAACACCAACAGAGTCTGCTTGAGGCAAAACAGGTTTGAATTTTACTTGAAGATTTTGAAAACATCAGCATCTATCAAAGTAGGTTCAGATTTGGGATTCTCTGTGGCAAGCACACTGTGGTGTTACATACTGGAAATACAAGCTCCCAACTGGTAGAGATTACAGTCTTGAGTTTACGACGGCTTTTAAGCCTCTTCCAGCAAGAAATAAAAGAAGGCCATTGACAAGGATCCAAACTACTGGATACAATTATAGTACCAGGAGCATGAAGATGTGAAACTATGATGATCTCATTACCTATAGGTATCAATTTAGAGTCACTCACAGTAATACCTCACCATGATAACTTTCTTTGTTGGCAGAAGTGAAAGTTTGGAGAAACTTTCATGTGAATGTTAATTATTTTTAAAATTAATCCACTTAGGAATGGAGCTCTTACTCACACTGCCTGGCACCCTTTTCAAGTGCCTGCAGCCCTGGTGAAACCTGAGACATCTAGGATCTGTCTCTGCTGAGAAGCCATTGCTTCATGCAACAAGCCTCCAAGCCCTGTTTCCACAAGTGTCCAGATCAGAGACCTAGGTGAAGCACCCCACACCTCTCTTCTAGACCACGCATTCAGGCATGCTTTCCATGAAAATGCAGGCAGCAGAGTGACAGGAAGAGGAAGCGCCTGGCTCTGGCCCTGATACGGAGTCAGGATACAGTTGTAGTGCGCACCTGGCCCTGGCAAGAGGTCCACCACTTCTGACACAGCTGATCTAAGTCTGACTAAAGACACAGCCCTATCCCCCATTTCCTCATCGCCATTCCTGGCATGGAGTTGCATCCTCTCCGCTGCACCAGCACTTCCAGTCAAATGCCTGCTTGCTTAATTGGTTTGAGTCACTGCACTTCCATTTCTTTTTTCTTCTGGGTTAGTCCTCTGCCACGTGTGTGAGCTGGGTGGTTTCCTCACTGGGCACCTGAGAGAGGACAGAGCAGGGAGCGGGAGGAGAGAGAAAAGGATCAGGATTTTCCCCCTTGGCAGCAGCAAGCTGTAGATCAGCTCAACTACAACATGAAACCTCACCCTACTACATACAGCTTATCCTGAGGGCATGGCCAGGGGAAGTCCTTTCCAGTTTCACTTACAACTCTATGCTTCTCAGCCTTTTCACCTTACATACTTTTATAGTATGTTGTAACACAGCCACTTCATTTAAATTGAAAGGTGTTTCCCCTTCCTAAGTGTGGTGAAGGCTTTGGAAAAACTTGTTCACACAAGGGGAGGAGGAAATTAAAAACACACACACACACAAACAAGCAAAAAAATAGAAAAGCCAGAGATTACATTGGCCCGTAAAGGAGCAAATTATACATGCTCTTCTTACCCAGCTTTTTAAAAAAAATAAGGCTTATGTCAAAAAATGAGGTTTAAAAGAGCCCCCAAGCATCTCTCAACCTGAGTAATCAGTGCTTCCACAGTAGGTCACTAGAGGTCTTGCTGACCTTGGCAGTATGACAGGAGGGGGAAGGTGCATTTTCACACACCTCCCTGTTCTTAAGCTTTCTCCAGCATGAGGGAAACCAAACAAGCCTTTCGTTAACAGAAGACAAACATCTCTTTCCCTCCCTCTTCCCAGTCTTTTATGGTAACAGTAATTTCTCGGTTTTCACGATGCTTTCCATCCCAAAGGGTCTGAAATAACTTTACAAGATATTTACAGGAATCTCTTCACCCACCAGTGAAATATTGCTAGCTCTGCAGCTGAGCGTAGCACCATCTCTTTAACAGCTTTACGGTGGTGTTACACTAAAATTTAGGGGAGAAAGAGAATCTTGTAGCCAGTTGAAAATGCTGTGAGGATTTGCAATAGCTGGGTCGTATGAACTGATCTACCCTGGAAATCAGTTAGCACGTTGTAGAAAGCTCTCCCAGCAGACATGGGATTTTGAAAATTGGCAAGAACACGCTTCAGTTGGGAAAGTGGGAGAGAGGACAACCCCCATTAGGGGGAGCTCTGCTACATTTTGCCATACATTAGCTTCTCTTGCCAACTATCACCAGTCTTGGGTCGGGGTTTTTTTTTTTTACTTTTGCACCAAGTATCAGAACCTCTAGGTAGACCATTTAAAAAAGATTCAGACCCCAATTCTCTTTCATTTTAATCAAAGTTAACCCCCTGATTTTAAGGAATCAAACTCCCTAGGCAGCTTAGAAAATCACAAGGATGATGCATAACAGCCTAATAATATAATTTTGCATATGGATAAACTCAGTGTTGTCTCAGGTAAATACGGTTGCAAGCACAGACTTACTGACTGGGCACCTCCTAGAGAAGGAGGTGAAGGTGAGTTTCATTAGCCAGCAATTACTTGAAAAAGTTTATTCTCTTCATTCCTTTGATGCCTTTACTTGCCCTTGCTGAAGTTACTTAATAGGTATCTGTAGGGGTTTTTTTCTACCTGCCCTTAGGAAAAATGGATCTGTACAAGTCACTGCTACTCAAGTGGCAGTGCTGGAGAAAACAAGGGACCTTCTGTAACCATGTTGCCTAAAATAAGCAGTAGTTCAACCACAGACACCTGACCTATAACATGTGCCAGGGCTGGGTTTTTTGTGGCTTTGATGGGTTTGGTATAGAATAGTAAGCTTAACTAATTCAGTAGAACTCAGTGTGATGAACACAGAGTTGTTCTCTAAGGCATTATGAATAATCCATGTTGGGCAGTTCTTGGGATATTTACTGCACAAACACACAGACCTAGTTTAACAGAGATAATGCTAAAAAAAACCTGAAGGAAAGCAACTCAAGATAAGCCACATCTCAGTAAAATACTTAAGTGTTGTTAAAAGACAATGCCAGACAGGGAAACAAACAGTAGCACAAGAGTAGAAGGGCTGAAGCGGTTTAAAGAGACTTGCAAGAATGGCAACTGTTAGAGCCCTTCACCTGACCCAGGCATCCAAGGCACATCTAGAGATGTTAGTTCAGCCCACAGGGTGTCAGGCCCTGGTCTTAGAGCAAAACAAATGTATGTACTGCCTTCGTGATCCTTTAGCAGCCAGTCATCTTCATTGAGCTTGTTCCTCCTGTGAAGCAAAACCAACAACTTTGGTTACTGTCTTCTGCAGTGTCAGACTTTCACAGCAAAGAGCCATGGCTTACAAATTGAGCTGTGAAGGGATCCTGGCTAAGCACAGCCAGTATACGTGGTGTGTCCCTGAATCCACATGGGAGATGTTGAATCCCTGCATCCAGATTTTTAAGTACAGCATCATTATAGAGGCAAGATTACAACCACTGCACACACCAGCTACTTCTGCTCTCCAGAGTGATTTTTTCCCATACTCTTTGACCACACATGACATTTGGGTAAGATGGTTTCCAGCAATTAATTTCATCTGCAAAGTTAAATAAAACTTCATCAATGCCAAGTGATATCCTAAACAAAATTCAGTCTACTCTAGAATAAAAGTAAAGGAAACCCGCTCTGGAAAAACAGACTGTGATTTCTGAGAAGTTACAACAACAAACAGGCAGCGGAGTGGTAAATAGAGTGCTGCAACCATCTTCTGTGACTCTAAGGTGAATTTCTGCCTTTCTGCATCCTCCTGAGTACGTATTTGGTGATAGCAGCTCTGTAAAATATTTGTAGTTCCTTTACTGTGGGCATCACTGATGTTATGCACATAGACAACCATCTGTACCTTTTATTTCACAGAAGGCTCAAAATTCATCCATGCTTCCAGTATATCTTGGGACTATGTCTAGCCACAGAAACTACTTCAGCTGATCAAAATATAGTTTCACAAAATAGTTGCCTATCTCTGTGTCTGTCAAGGAATAGAAAGTGATTAACACAGTTAAGTGGTAAGGAAAAAAACACTCTAACCTTCTAATCGAGGGACTTCAAAGATGTCTAGGAAAGAGGATACTTGACAATGAGAAAATTGGATCTGCATCTCAAAAACATTGTTAACAGTAAACGGAAAGACTTTGCTAAAGGATCCTTTTACAGTAGCTTTCTGTTGCTCTCTGTCCATGCAAACACCCGTGCACATCCAGGGGAAATGGCACTGCAATTTGGGGAGTTCAGTTACTCATTGCAGTACATGGCATTCACAATTTTATCATGAAGTAATACGGTTTTGTGGAATTTCATTCCTCACCAGTGTTTCAGTGTCTTCAAATGAGATCCATCTGCAAGAATGTATTTCTAGTTTCTAGGCATGTTTCAGGTAGATTTTTGAAGTGAAGTAAAAAGGCGAAAATGTATTTTCTCTTGTTCACATGTAAGTGCAAAATCAGCTTTTCTCTCCAGCGCTACAGATAATAATGAACAGCTCAAAAATCTCATCGATGGGCATGGGCTGTCCATTTCAAGAAAAGCTGAAATGAGGGAGAGAGGAATGAGTGGGAGAGAAATGTTTTATGTTGTTTTGGTTTTTATTTTATTGCTAGAAACTGCTGTCTCTTTACATTTTCTTCTCCTGAAAAAGAGGTTGTGCTCAGTGGCTAAATCTGTCCTCTCAAGGGAGCACGCATTACTACTGCAGCGGCAGGGGTGGAGGCAGCCCAAGCCCAGAGTCAGTCTCAGACAGTAATCAGCCTTCTTCCTAATACCATGAACGCCATTCCAACTTCTTCTTGGTTTATTGCTATCTTATTATAACAGGGGAAAAAAATAAAGGAAGTTACAAGAACTGAATGATAAATTATGATTAAGCATATAAAGCCGAGACAGAAAGAAAGAAAGAGTGAATTATTTAAAGACTTGCTCAGGTCTATACAGCAGTGTTCAGGCTACATTCTTGTGCTGTTTTAACCTTTTTGCTCTGATTCCAGGCCTGTAGCTTTGGAGTGTCCATAGTATTTTGGTTTTCATTAGGATGTGGTGAAAACACACATTTTTTACTAGCACAGGAAGTTCCATCAGCCTTAGTCCTTTAGTTTTGCCCTGTTGTCTTTTTCTTCTCCTTACCTTTCCTATCATTGTAGAAGCTTGACAGGGCACGGGATAGGTGATTTAGAGACAGCTCTGGATTCTTCCATACTTCCTTTATTAAATGGAACAAGATACTTAATTAGTTCATCATAACTGACCTGGATGAAGCTTTCATTGTTAAGTTTGTCAGCTGTCCACATCTGGTGGAGTACTCTAATGGTATTGCTCTCATATTCCTCCTATATATATAGAGAGAGGCCTTATGAATCCATGCCAGTTGCCCTCTCTCTGCTCCTCTAAGCTAGAATGTAGAGGCATCCATGCTTTCCCTTGAATCTCTCTCAAAGGGGTATTTCCCAGTTGAGAAGAGCATAAGAAACGTAATATAGCCAGAGCTACGTTGTCTGCATGGAACTCAAATGCACAGCAGAAGGAGGAAATCTGAAAAGTGCAGAGGCTATGCAGGCTCCCTAAAATAGAAATGAAGATGTTAAGGTGAGTCGCAGGGACGGACTCTTCTGGAAGCATGCACAAAGTCAAAGAATATAAGGAACTGGTGTGCTAATGCAGCCCACTATCCAACCCACAAGCATCTCATTTAGCTACAAGGGCTGTGGCACCCAAGCAGAATACAAAAATAATAATGATCCAAATAAAAGCCTAACCTTTGTCCAGTAATGAACAACTGTTATCGTTAGCTTAGTGACACGTGTGCTTAGTGACACGTAGTGCATATGAATGAACATCATCCCAGATCCAGAATCCTACAAGTCTAGTATGAAGTTTCAGACTTTTGGTTTAGACATTTATGTGAGTGAGTTTGAGAAGTTTTTCAGTTTGTTTTGGTTTGGGTTTTGGTGTTGGAGAGATGAGAAATATCTTGTGATTCACTATTATTGCTGTGCTTTCGTAGGTAAACTTCCATCATTGGGTAGAACATTTAATGGGGAGAGTGGCTGAAGCGACAATACAAAGTGTGGATCAAAAAATAAAAAACCCCACTGGGGGACAGTGGGTAGAGCAGGTGGGCAGGGCTGACACACACTGACAGCCAGAACTCCATATGCTGTCTCCTCAACCATCTACGTTCATCACTGATAAAATGAAGGCAGCTAGCTGTGAGGGTATCGGGCAGTCCATCCCCCAAGTACAGAAGTCACAGCTATTTAACACGTGCATTTTCCAAGAGTCAGCACAGGGCTTGCACGGGTACAGCACAAGCTATGTCACACGTTCCTGCTAATGACCTAAAGGACGATGCTCTCACAGAAGAGGAAGGGAAAATTAATCTTCACCACAATTGTTCCATTTCTCAAACTTCTTTTCAGCAAAGATATAAATTGTGCCAAATATCTATCAGTTTTATGATGACAAGACCATCAAACTTGTTTCATTAAACACCCTCCCCCCCTCTTACAACTGTCTAAACAAGATTTTTCCATTTAGTACCCTATCAATCCAGAGTTATGATTATTCAGTAACTGAGGGGATCTCTTGTATTTAAATATTAATGTTTGTGTAGTTATTAAAGTATTTGATGATTTGTCCAGGGGCACTGTAAAATTAAATATAGCATGTCATTTATGGTAATACAGAGGAGAATAATAAAAAATCTTTTTCATTCTGGTTTTGAGTCTGGCTCTGCATGTTACTTTTAGTGCTTACTTGATGGTTTGGGGTATTGTGTGTTTTTAAACCCTTTTAAATGTAGGATTTCAGAGCATATTGTTAGGAGCATATAAAAGATTATCTCCCAAGTTATGACTTTGTGTTGCTGTGTATAAGCCATTGTCTGACAGTTATACCGCTGAAGGGGAAGGCAGTTTTCCAAAAAATACTTACCGTGTATTGGATGTAGCAGTACAGTAAGCCCATAAATATTTTGGGGACCTCACTTTGGTCCACACTGTATTTGCTTTCAGAAATCACCTCAGCCTACTGGAGCAGAAATGTGTATGTGTAATTAGGCTTTTCAAGTTATGTATATTTAAAGAACATTATTTAGGCACTCCTCTGTGACTCTATAAAGAACAAAAGAGACAGTGAGCAGGAGGGAGAGAGAGAACAGCTTACTGAGGCAAGTGCCTGCCTGGCATTTGTATGTATACAGGTGCATGGCTTCTTCATGGATAGGTTTTTGAGGTGGGATGGTGGGAAAAAAGTGCCTATGTTTGGCTCATTCTGCTGGGAAACATCTTTCTGCCCATTTAAAAACAACAGGAGATAAAAATTACTTTTGTAAGGTCACTCAGAGACAGAGCCAAGAATAGAAAGCAGGTCACATAAATCCAAGCACTTTCTATGAGACCAGACTGGTATTTCCTGCTGGAAAAAATAAAATCAGTTAAAATTTTGAATGACTGCTTTTACTGCACAACAGAGGGAGTTTGATTGAGATCTCCTTCAGCTTTTTTGTATAGGTCAGTGGCTAATGACGGACAGCTGTCATAGGATGCATCCCTTCTTGGTAAAAAGGTGTAGCAAATATATATTTTTAAAATATACCTGGAAAACTGAATTAATATAGTTACAGCAGAAGCACTTGTTACATTTAAGGTTGATTTATTATTTTCATTCTAAGCCTATTTTTAAAGCTGATCATTGTTTTCCAAGTGTGTATATATGTATGGATGTGTGAAATGTGGCCAAATTACAGTAAAGCAGCTTTATTTATAAATTGCAAGAATGCATAAGCCAGGACATTCACTTAGCGTTCTCAGTGTACCAATAACTCACCTGTCTTCTTAATGCTCAGTACAGAGAACTGCTGTACTTTATGCTAACTGACGGTAAGATACGGGGTGCGTTATTTTTCGCTGGCTTGACTGGAAACACTTCACAGGAGGTTTGGGCTCCTCATTATGTAACAGCAATTTAGAAAATTTTAATTAAGGATGTATATGCATGTTAAGACATCCGGATTATGGTTCCAATCCAAAGCTCACTGCAGGCAATGGAAAGACTCCTATCAAGTACATGAATTGCTTGATCAAAATCCAAACGCTTACATCAATTAGGGTTACTGCCTTTTTCAAAGGAAAGATTAATCTGGGCAGAGCTCGGTGCTACCACAACGAGGCTGCTTCCCATTTCAAACCGACCTGTGTGTTTACATTACAGTTTGGTACGCGGTGTGGATACGTGCAGCTACCCTGCCCAGGCTGCCTGAGAGGGCTGGAACAACGGAAATCTGATCAAGGATCTGTAGCCTCGGGAATGGTGTGTGGAGCGGGCTTCACCTGAGCAGTGAAGGATGGAGACCGCATTGATCAGAGACAAATGTGGTATGTAAATCTTCACTCCTTTGCTGTGTTTCAGCTGGGTCTTAAGGCACGTACGCAAACACAGTGAGAGTTTTAGCTGAACACCAAGGAAGAGTACAAGCCGCTTCTGCACGGGGCTGTAACAGCTGCAGAGCACAGAACTGGGGTCTGTGTATGTCATGTTAGTGTTAGGAGCCTGTCCTCTCAACCTCCTGTAGAATAGCCAAGACACACAGGGTTTTCGTCAAAGACTTTGAAAAACAGATGCTCTTACAACCTTAGAATTGCAACAGCTTCTACCAAACAGCTCTATCAAAACACACCTGTCATCTTCTGCCTCAGCACTTCACTCCAGTCACCTCTCTTCACTGTCACTGCATGTCTATACCTTGCATTTCACTTCAGACTCAAATTCGCTTCAAGGTTCTCTCTTCAGGGCTTACCCCTGTCTCATCCATCACGATTTCATACAGCAAATTAGAATCCTTAGCTTTCACCTCAGTTTTACCAAAGGTGAAATTCTTTTCATCCCATTTTCTTATGAAGGTATTTTCCCCATGCTTCTGCACCCACATGAGAAGACGACCTTAAAAAAAATCTGCCTGGTCACTTTGTCAACCTCCTTCAAATCATTCCCTTACTCTTACTGTTGTGATGACTAAAAAATTATCAGAGGATGGTTAAACAGCTGGTGTGCTATGACCACCACTTCTTATAGTAATTGTAATCCTCTCACTGTAACCTCGTGATGTCTCTGTCTCTTTGTTGTATCCATCTGTTGTCTCTTATCTTATACTTGGACTGCAAAATATCTGGGATAGGGACCAGCCTTTCTCACTCACATGTACATACACACATACAAATGGGCCTAGTGCCTTGCACCCCAGCATCCCTGCCACCATCGCTGCTGGGTTCCCTGGCTCTTACCTTAAGCACGGCTAAATGACAATATTTTTTTCAGAAAATGGATTGGAAGATAATAATACACACATAAGTGATGCATCTACTCTGTTTTCTTATAAGAAATTACTCATTTTAGATGCATTTATGTCAGTGCATGATATTCCAGATATATGGAGATACAGGTCATGCATCAAACCTCAGCGTATTGTTAACCAGCTACTGGAAATTAGTGCACTGCACATTATTATGTACCTCTAATATTTGGATAATAATTCTCCACCTCACAGGGATGTTGCAAGGACTGGTTAACAAACTAGTATTTATAAATTGCTTTGAAGATTAAAAGAGTGATCTAAATGTACATTTTTATTAATATTATTAATAATAAAACATATTTATTTAAACTTGTCAGAATCACTAACTATGGGTTGTTTGGGGTTTTTTTAATGTAGCAATGGAGTTCTCTGCATGCCAAGAAGGACTTTGTGATTTTTATTGGGCAAATATGTTTCCCCAGCAGCACGGTCCCCTCCTCTTGCTACTTACATATATAAGAAATCATCAGTTGGTGTTATTCAAACTTTGTATCTTCCTCTTTGTAGCCACTAGAAATGTCACCATGACCAAAGTTTACCAGAGAGGTGAAGTCTTCTTGTTGTAGTTAGAGCTGTGCAAATCCCAAGTTGTGATTCAACAGGTAAGGAAGAGAATTGTTGTTTAAAGAACTCCTGCTAATGGACAGGCAAAGAGTCCTCATTCCACAGCCCATGCAGAGCAGTCCTGAACAGCCTGCCTCTACAAGTTAACACTCTGCAGTAATTTCAGGTTGTCACCATGTAGGTGATATAAAGTGAAATGGTACAAGAAAACTAAAGCAAAGCAATTTATAGCAAAGCGTGCCCCAGCCCCAGAGGGCACTGCCCACTTTTGAGCCCTTTCTAGCCCTTTCCACTGCGCTCAGATGGATGAGTCCCCAAAGGGCAGCGGTCCGAATGAGCTGCCCCTCTGCCTGTTCCATTCAGAAGCTCAGTGTGCAGACACAGGGAAGTCCTGTGTGAAGGACACGCTTCTCCTCACCAGCTGCCTTTAAGCTCTAAACCTGGCACTCAGGTAAATATCCCTGACACTTCTGGAAAAATGCCTTTGATCATGGTATTCTACTATGTAGCTGGGTAGCAGTTGGCATTATCAGACCTAAGTTGTCTAGACCAAAGCTCAGTGATGAAAGAAGCTAAAGGAAATAAAGCATACTGATTAAAACGACATGTTTTGCCCTACCACCCTATTAACATGACAGGAGCACTGTAGTAATTTCCATTCACCGACAGGACACACACATCTACAGAGCCATAGAGGAAGTTGCAACACACACATCGGGTAGGAAGAAATTACTTGATCAAATGTTGGAGAGAGGACAGATCAAATGATGCCACATGGAAAATTATGGTTTGGAATGAAAAAGTGGTCCATTTAACAGTACATAAAGTCTCTGTAATATGCATAAAATCAGCAGCTAGCAGATGTTTTCTGACACAGTGCATCTGCATGAAGCTGAGGCGCATTCAGTTCCTCTGTAGTAGCAATGCACAGAGCAGATATAATGGCAGACCCTCCAGACAGATGAAGGCAGCCCTGCCCTTCTTTAAAAATAACAATAAATAATAACTTGTATTAATTAGCAATCGGGGATGTAATGACCGACTTGGGTGCAATTGTGGGAGGTATCACACAGAAGATGAAAGGAAAACCTAGTATCTATTGGTAACATAGGGTGCAGGAAAAAAATCTTCCTGTTTGGTAAAATCTTCCTTTAAAATAGCACTTTGGGGGTTAAAACTCTCCATTCTCACTTTATGGTCAAAGGCAACTTCTTTTAAATCTCAGGAGAATTTCTTTAGCCATTTTAAATCTGCAGAAGTGCAAAGGAAAATATTTTTCTATATTTTAAAATAGTATTGCACATTTTATTTCATAAAGGTGGCTGCATTTTGGGAAAGTATGTGTCCTGAGTGTGACAGTTCATTTAAAGGACTGATACTTTGAGAACATTTTTCTTTCTTGAGGCTACTTGCTAGTTGGGAGCTTATGGAGGAAATTGCAGTGCAGTCCTGCCTCAGCCTTCTCTGGTATCCTAAATAGCCATTCGTGCTATCCATGACACAATATAGGCAGTGAGGTCTTCATAGTTCGATCTTTGTTCTTCAGTGGTTTTACCAGAAGAGAATGAATGAGAGATTTAAAATGTCAGAATTAATGCTTAACTGGCCATGATTACTGTAACTGATAAAAATATGGAGGTTCTCAGTACTTTGAATTGTTATTTAAGGTCACCTGCACACTCAGGCAGAAGCCAATGTACCAGCATGATGGGGATTATCTTAGAATCCACCAGCACTTGTGACCAATGAATCTATTTCAAATCAGTATGTGAAGACTGAAGCCAGTTGAACAAAGCACTGCAGTGCCTGATGACCAGACTCAGCTGAGAAGCATCCAGTTTTGGGCACAATGACTTTTTGTCTCGGACGCAGTATGGCCATGTTTGTGGCTTCCAAAGGATGGTAGGCATCAGGGAAGGAGACGTTAAAAGCTTCCAGCATGCATAGTACAATCTTTACAGAAATCAGCTATCTTAAGCCACTATATTTAATGATTTTTAAGGTTCTTTTTTCAGAGCCCTTTGTATGACAGGGCGAAACGAATTGGGAAGCTTTTCAGCCTACACTAAGATGACTTCTCAAGGCACCTCTCTGAAATAACTGCCAACAGGGATGAGAGGTGTCAGTGAAGGACAGCAGAAAAGTGCATCTGGAACTATCTCCCTGAAACAGTCACAGATCTTCCTGCTATGAGACCACTTTTTGTCCAATGCACGCACTGGCAGTAAAAGACTATGAATAAACAAATGCAATGCTAACTGCAAGACGTAAATGTAGGGGGAATAATACGCATCTCTGTGCGTAACTGTTAAAGTATATTGGATAGCCTGGAGGAAAGTTGGATACAGCTGCCTTAATGGATACCATGGATAAAGTTTTACCTGTCAGTTTCAGAGCAGTGAAGAGAGAGAAAATTTAAAATGGGACCCACAGACACCCCAGAAAAAGTTGTCAGAGCTAGCAGTGAAAAATGAGTAGAATATACAGAAATGTTAGTTAAACTGAGGTTCCTACTAACTTTTTCTGTTTTGGACAACAATCTCTTGCTTCTCCAGCAGTGTCTGCAGTATTGCCATTGTTGCACTGGCTGCCAATTGCCATGGACTTTGTTAATAGAAAATGGAATTATTTTTACTCGGGACTCTTTATTCTTATTGAGTGCGATTTACTGTAGTGTTATTGAGAAGGTCTCATTGTCACCTGATCATATCTTTTCACAACTGATGAGATTACTCTCAGGGAGAAAGCTGCTATTCCAAGGAACATTTGGTAATAAATTGATTACTGGCTGAATGCTGATACTTTACAAAAAGAGCAATCAATGAAATATCTGCCGTTGCTCAAAGAGTCTTACATTAGAAAGGCACACAAAATAATCACTAAATGATTGCACATGGTGACTGGGCTGGACTGTGTGAAATCAACTTAGACACACACAGGCGTATAAAGTGTTTTTCACACACTTTGAAAGCCACAGTCTAAAAAGCAGTGACTGTAGGTGACCATGTATAATAACTGGGTTGTAAAGAAGCATCTTGCTCTATCTCATTTCAAACGCAGCATAGTCAATACTGTGTACACTCGCCGAGTAATGGTTATTTCTAACAATCGCTAATGAGCTGAAACATCCCACCCCCTATTGCACATTTAGTATTCCTTTTCAGATCTACTGTTCCACTGCTTTCACAAATTCAGGAGGCCCCTGGGAGATCCCTCTTCCTTGCCCTGCAACCATGCCTGTGGGACCTGCTGCTGCCCCTCCCCTGGCTCCAATTCCACTGATATCAAGGGATGTACACACAGAAATGCGCTAGGGTAGGAACTCCACATCAAGAGGAACAAAGATGGTGTGTAAGATCTCTTTTCTTGCCCCTGCATCCCTGGTGTAAGCCATCGAGAGCTTTGCTCAAACAGCGCCTTCGCTCCTGCATGAGAAAACAGGCTGGGAGGCTGTCTGTCCAGGAGGCTACGAGAAGGGTTCCCTGGTGAACATCCCAGACAGATCCAACTGTTGTATTAGGGCAGAAGACAGACCTGTCTCTACCTGCTGCTGTGAGCATTCAGTTATTCACACTTCTCTTCCTAGAAGAAAGACTGCAGAAAAATTCTTTCCCCCTTTTTTTCCCCTCTCCCTTTTACTCGGGAACTAGGTTGAAAACCTGGGTCTGGCTAGTGGAAGATGAGCTCCCAGTCCTCTCTCACTCCACGAGTGCCAATTATCCAGGAGCAAGGAAAATCTGTCATAATCTGCTGCTAGAAGACGTGAGCACTGAATGAGCCATATTCACCATTGCTACTGTGGCCACTGAACAGGTTGCATTCTGCATTCTTATTTTCAATGCACTGAATTAAGGTCCTTTTTTCCCCCATGATGAAAAATTAGGGGTTTGCTTTTTCAAAAGAGAGTCACTGCCTAGTCCTTGTGTCTCCTACTCAGAAAAGTCAAAATCCACGTCCATTTGAGCTCTGGTTCATCATTCTCTGATGTCCTGTTCCCTAGCTTTTATACAGGTGTGTAATTGCCTTGATGTTTTTTTAACTATTTGGAAAAATTAGGTGGCTAACTAATTCAGCTGAACAGAAGTTGCAGAAGATCACAGGGCTCATCAAGGAAAGGAGTAAGGCAGAGTGGTTGGGAAGTGATGTGCAGGAGAGGTGGGGAGCACCTGCAGATTGTAAGGGAAGTGGCTGCAGGAGAGGCAGGAAATTGTGGGAGGGAAGCTGAGAAGTTAGTTGCAGGGTTAGCAGGAGAGCATGGATTTGAACAGCCACAGAGCTGCGGTGAGTGCTCAGATGCTAGGATGGGTCCTAGCAAAGAGTTTGAAGATAGAGAGTACATTCAGTTAGTATACACAGCTGTTCCTAGCATGCCTCTGAAAAGAGGCAAGAGCAGGGTCAAAAGGTTGATGTGGCTTTTCATAGAGTAGAACCGTTTATTTTGGGCCTCGTTTCCAGAAGTGATTTAACACTCCATTTGAGTGCTAGTTTTAAAACTGTAAATGGAGACACACCATTCCCCAGGAAAAGAAAAATATCAACAAGCAAGGAACTCTAGCACAGGCTCTGATTAGCAAGAACAAGGATGACAAGGACAAGGAGTCTGGTTAAAAGTTACCTGTAAAAACGGTAGTGACAGAGCTGTACACATTCACAGTGAAGATAGAAGTAGGAATAAAGAATGAGGGCTAGTCCAAGAGGAATCCTTGGCGTAATCTGGAATAGTCTTTAAATGAGGGATGTATTACCAATTGTGAGTTCTAAGAGTACAACTGCAACTGTGATAGTAATTGTATTACAATGATAGTTCAGGTATAGTTCCTTTCTTCCAATATTTTTTTCTTCCAAATGTCCATCTTGTATGTTATCATAGAATCTTAGGGGTTGGAAGAGACCTCGAGACATCATCAGGTCCACACCCCCTGCAAAGCAGCTCCCCAGCTCATATTGCACAGATGGGTGTCCAGACGGGTCTTGAATATCTCCAGAGATGGAGACTCCACCACCTCCCTGGGCAGCCTATTCCAGTGCTCTGTCACCCTCACTGTGACAAAGTTCTTTCTGAAGTGACTTGTTCCTCCCAAGTTCTTCTTATCCTGATACAGCAGTAGAAACTGGGTATGAAGAAGCCAAGTGATTAACCTACTATCATGTACACCACTGATGGATCCATACTTTGGTTCCTATACACACCACTGCAACACGAAGCACTGTCTCATAACCCACGGCCTCTAGAAGCCGTGTATTTAAAATTCCGTGAATTTGGAGTTTCTTCCATCTGGAAGAGTTTTTTCTTCCATCCAGCAAGATTTTACTTTTGCTAGTCAAGGGTTTCTTAAAAGTATCTGCCCTGGATCCAGGAAGTGCTGAAGGAGTAGGAGGTATTTTTCTCAGAAGGAGCTGAAAGGGCTGCACAAGTCTCAGCGGCTCCAGCTGAAGCGCAGTGATACAAAAACCATGTGGCACTTCCAGCTACTTGATGACAGATATTCTCTTGTGTTTGGCCATACACTTACAATACATTTATTCTTAGGATTATGTCACTGAGCGTGAGCTGCTTTCAGCCATTAGATCATACACCTGGTCCTTCCTCAAGTGCTGTTTTAACCATTTGCTGAAAGCACCAGTTGAAAGGATGATTTGACTAAGTGACTAATTTGACTGAATGCCTGTAACACTTACAAACTATTTTTAAGCCATTTAAAGAGCTTAGTCTGATAGATTTGGGAAAAACTGCATAAATTGTGGGTCAGCACAAAGCAGCAATTCACAGATGGGCCTCTGTAAAAAAAAAAACAAATCACACTATTTTTGGAGGCATTTGCTCTTGTACCAACTCAGTGTAGTACTATATCCTCTCTTTACTCTCACGGATAAAATAGACAACATTTCATAAGTCACATATTAAAAAATAGGAAAGAATGGGAGGTTTTCAAAGGCACAAATGGGAGTTAGGTGCCTAAGTGGCCCTTATCAGAAATTTAATACTTGCATTCTCTGCTTTTTAATGCTATGCAAAGAACTTATATGGATACCTGGATAAAAAAGATCGAGGGGGTTCTAAATAACAGCAGTTCCTATGTACTCATTACTCCTTTCCTTCACCCAAAATAAATTTCACCCTATTTTTAACTTGGGGTAGTGCTATGCTGTTCTGCAAGGGTATATGAAATGCCATCAGTTCAGCACCTGCACTGATTTACACAGATGTTAACATCCGACAGCTTTTTTCCATTGACTCTTTGGTGTACATAACTGCAGGAGATAGAGTAACAAAGCATCAGGCACTTGGTTTAAAAACAGGCACTCCATTTCTGGCAGCGGGCAGGATAGCAAGAAAGCCTTTAATTTGAGCCTTTGAGTGTAACCATGCAACATAAAGTACAAGCGTGAGAGGAACATGCTGATAGTTCTGCATTATCCCTAACAGCGCTGAGTTTGTCCTTCTTGTTGTGTCTAAGTGCACGCTCATGTTATTAGAGAACTTTCCCACTGCAGCCAAATGAGGGGGGTGTTTTGGGTAAGTCAGTTCAGTGTACCCTTTCTGGATGGCCACTTTCCATAGCAAGTGAGAAACTTCACTGCTTATACTGTGTATTAATTATACCATGGTTGTGCACTAAGGAATTTGGAATGGTTTTATGTGCTTGTATACCTAGGAAGGCCAAGTGACTGAAATGCAGAAATTAACTGTATCACAGAAATATCAGAGAGCAGGATTTTTTAAAGTGTCTATGTTTAGGGGCTAGACATGGAACACGTTACAGATGGATTGAGACAATATGGATTGTGAATTGATTGCAGGAACTTTCTCTATAAATTTATTAATATTGTCTGCAGAAATAAACTTCCCTGCCCAAACTGTGCAGCAAAAAATAAACAGATGTATTTAGCTGAGAGTGATGTTTATTCTTTTTGAGGAGTCCCATGTATTGAAAAAGTAGGGGATGTATCTTATATACCACAAAAGCAGCTTTGGGGCAATTGCAGCTCTATGTTTTTGTTGCGTTGAATGCTAGCTACAGGGAGCCTTTATTTTTCTATTATTTCTCTTTTTCAGAAACAATCTAGATTGAAAACAGTAGATTTTGTTCTTTGTGTAAGGGAAACATGGTAAAATCCAGGGCTAAGCAGACAGCTTAAAGAGCAGTGTTAGTTTCTGAAGTGACTGTTCCTCCCAAGCGAGAGACAGGAGAGAAAAAAAAAACTGGGTCTTGACAATACATGAAGTAGATTTCTAAAAGGTTTTTCCTTCCAGCTGAAATATTTTACGGAACTGGAGAAACATCAGGCTCCACTTGCAAAAAGAATAAAATAAGAGGATAATGGATACCACAGTAAGAAAGATTACTTTGAGGTGGTGTCAGAAGACAGACATGAAACAAGGAGAAGCATCCCAGGTTAACCCATCCATTATTTTCAAGATCCCACGAGCCCTCAGGTTAGGCAGTTACCCTGTACCAACAGTAAGCAGCAATACTAATTTACCAGCTTTATTGTCCTCTCAAGCCATTAATCACTGCAAACAGCCCTCAGAAATATGGAGGATATAGAGAAACAGGAAAGGACAGAGATTGTCTCAATATACAAATGACTGCTTGTTGTTTACCTGGCACCCCAAGTCCTTGTTGTATCAGCTGCCTCAGAGAGTAAGTGGGCTTAGGTTCTGGATGCAGTTGTACAAATCAGATTTTGTTTTGGTATTGTTTCCAGTTGAAAGCCTTTTCTTTATTCTAGTGGTAGGAGACTTTCTTCCTATTAAATGCTTCAATGGTGGATTTAAATATTTAGAGGATCCACATTACAGGAGAACTGTCTGAGAGCATCACAAAGAAACCATTAGTTAAATCCATTAAGGATCTACTTAAGTGGAATTCCCTGCTGTTATCTACATGATAGCCACAAAAAAAAGACACTGTGCAAAGAAAACGTTGGGGAAATATTCCTCCTCACATACTGTATCTGTACAAAATCCGGTCTTACTGAAGGATCCCTTTTTGATTGTCTCAAGATTTCAGCTGGGAATTTATATTCTTTCAGCTGAATTAGAGTAGGGGGAGCAATATGGCTCAGTTTCAGTTGTGCTTTTGCCCCTCTCCTTTCCAAGTACACTCAGTTTGGACAAAACCTTTTGTTAGAGCAGAAGGTACGGGAACTCTTTTTGTTTTGGACGGCATAAACCATCAAAGTTGTATTCGCTGGGCAAGACACATCATGAATACACAGAGTCTTTCTGTTGTCTATTTTTAAATACACATAAGTGGTAGAGGTATGGATAAGATGTTCTCTCCTCCAACTCCTAGAGAAAGGCACTTGAGCCATCTGAATTGTAAAACTTAAACCACCTTTCAGGTTGCTCTTGTTTTTTACAACAGAGAAAAAGCTTGAACTCTATGAACTTGTTTTTTCCATTCTCTACAATCATGGGTTTGATACACGCCCAAGGAGGCAGTTATAGTGCTCAGAATCTCTCAATTCTTTATCCATTATGTAACATTTCCTATTTTTGAACGCTTGGGAATCTCGGGTGTGATTTAGGCTTATGGATAAGATGAAGGCACTAGAGACAGCGCATGCAATGCATAAACATCCATACTGGTTGTAATATTTATATCCCTAATCTATCTGTAAATCAGCATATAGTGTCTCCAATCATTGATTTTTTCTCTGGCCCCCATTTTCAGAACATTTTATAAAACCCAAGAGAGAAAGCCCTGTTCTCAGAGTAGTATAGAAGAGCTATTCTATAGATGCAAGAAATTCCTAAGACATTAAACAAAGTATTTTTTTTCTATTGGAGGGTGAGATACTCAGAAGTCTTGGTTCATACACACATGTAGATGTACATACAGAGGACCACGCAAAACCAGTAAGCCCACTTTGTCTTTTCAATTAGACTGTACCTGAGAGATCCAATGGAGAAGGAAAAAAAAAACCCAGATCAGCAAACCTCTTACTTCAGGGGTCAGCAGCCTACAGGAGAGAAAGAACAGTGCACGGGCGGTTTATGAATGGCACAAAGCAAGGGCAGAAGTGCGAGCCCTAGTGATTTGAGAGAAGCATCCGTGACAGGCAGTAGCTCCTTGCTTAAGAAATCTGGACGCTGGAGGGGCTGCTGCATTCTGTGAGGGAAAATACTGTCATCAGCGGGCCAAGAACCTCACACCAGTACGAGCAGCAGTGTGTTCTTACAAGCATCACAGTCCTGTCCACACACACAGCTACTACAGTAGGATACAGTCCAGTGTCAGGTAGTATTGCAGACCCATGGAATTACAAAACCAGGAGTCAGACCCCTTCCCCAGTCCAGTATTATCGTAATTATGGGACTGAAAAAAAATTACAACTACATAGCTTTTCTGGCATTCCAGACATTGAGGGATATTAATTCAGTACACACATGTAAACATACTTCAAAAACATGAAGATATTTAATTTCTCAAAAGACTGCAGAACGCTGGGTTGATATGAAAGCATCATGTGTCAGCAATGTCATTGTAACTTTACAACTAACTTTGTACAATACTGTCCACACGGGACAACATTACCCTGTGGAGCAGCGGTGTCACTTCTTTGCCTGCTCCCAAGACCTGCATCAGGAAACAAAGAATACCCACCCAATGGGCAATGCAGCAAAGGTATACCACAGCCCTTCCATACCTGGGGAGAAAATGCATGGTTGCAGGGCCACACAATATTCTGAGAATTATGGCTGTAGATTAAGGAGCTTGCTGTGTATCTACAAATTGAGCATTCGAGGTGTGATAAAAACCAATATTTTGTTTAATCCCTCCATTGACTTTCTATTGGTACTTCTAGCCCCATGAAAATTTAACTTCTGTGCTCTTTGTACCCTAAATAAAATATTTAAGTCTTTTGCTGTTTTCTCCATTTATAGTCCTTCAGAGTAACTGTGTGATTTATAATAAACCCTACCCCTACAAGTGTTTCTCCACAGATAACAGGTTTGCCAAGTCCCATGACATGGAACTTAAATGGTGTTATCTTTTAGAAAAACGCTCACTTCTGAGCAGAACAAGGGATGCATTCACAGGTAGAGGTGAAAACGTCACCCCCAAAAAACCAGCCCTGGAAGCCAGTGTTAGCGGGCAGGCAGGTGGCATAAGGCACCTCACATCCTCGCAGCTCCAGTGGCACCAGGCTGCCTGGCAGCGGCGAACGACCTGCCACAATGCACTCCAAATATGAAAAAGAACGCAAACATCTGACACCCATGAAGTGCTTGAGCTCTTAACGTGGCCCGATTACAACACGAGAGCGACGCATGAGGAGGGAATGACTGACGGACGGGGGGCACGGGGGAGGAGCCGCTGGGGAAGCCCCGCCTCGCCCTGCCCGCGGCCTGTGGTGCGCGACATGGCTGCCGCTCCCGGCAGGCACCGCGGCGCCCACCTCCGCGGCGCCCGGGGCGCCACCGGCCCCGGCAAGCGGGCGGCCACAAGATGGCGCTCGGCGGAGCAGAGCGGCGCCGCGCCGCGGCCGCGTGCCCCGTCAGCCCATGTAGCTGGCACGGCGGTTGTTTCGGTTAATTTATTGGTTTATAAAGTGTTCTGCGCTCCTTATAAATAGCACCAGGTTCGGGGCAGTTGTACTGCGCTGGACTGGATTAATTTAAAGATACATGCTTATTTACCCGCTAAACTTAGGGCTCCATATAAACGCTCCTTCACATATTAAGTGTATCATGACAGCCTGGGATCTGTGGTGTTCATGCTCCTGAAATCTTTGTGTTAAAATTACTTTGTTGGGGAGAGTAAATTTGCAACACGTAAGTGATACTTACATTCACTGTTTAAGCCATTGTGGCTTTATTTTTTGTGGGGTTTTTTTTCCTTCATAATGTCCCTCTTGTATGCCAGCAAAAGCTCTAGCCAAGCAGTGCTTTCATCTCTAAAGGAGATTCTTGTGAATGCTCCAGAACCCGTTCCCGGCCCCGGTGCCACAGTGAGGGGCTGCGTAGCACCTGCAGTCCAAGCCAGAGGCCACTTGCCCAAGGAGTTGTCCTGCACAGCCCTGCCACCTCCAGACAGCAGCTCTGGCCCTACCTGAGCACCACTGGGGCTCATGCTGGGCCTCTGAACCGCCTCTAGCTCAGGCTGGGCTGTTGGTGTGTGCCTTGCCCTGCTCTCATCTGCACTAGCCAAACCAAGCCAATCTACATCTCTGTTCCCTGGGGTGGGTGAAGAAGGTCAGTGGCAGGCAGCACCACATGTGTCAGGCTGTAGAGACCCTCATGACCACCATGGCTGGTTCCACACCAGCCCCTCTGGGAGTGAATTAGAGTCTGAGCTCCTCCTGCCTCCACTGGCAGCTGAGCCCTTCTACCCTGCCTGTGTGAGCCCAAATCCCCCAGAAAGGGCAAGCGAGAACATGCAGTGACTGAAGTGAAAAGAACAGTTCATTGTTCCCCAGGCTTCTGTTCCCAGTGGAGTTCATCTCCTTGGGGTGAAAGTATTGAACACCTCATGGAGAGGCACAGGCCACCTCAGTCTTTCTCTGCACCTCCTGTGTGCTGGTGCTGTCCTTTCTGAGGCACAAGGTCCAACCTTGGGGCAGAGGTTGTAATCTTTTATTTTTCCATTCCTCTGCTTCTGGCGTCTATTTGTGCCTGCCCTGAGGTGTGCCGGCACGCCTCCCAGCTCCCTCACTTTCCCACCTCACTGCTAGTCCTCGGTGTTTTCCCAGAGGCAGTGAAACAAAGCACCACGCAGTCCTGCTTGGGATGTATGTGCACACATGTGAGACTAGCAGCTGCTGCAACAGGGGTCAGAGCATCAGAAGTGATTGTGGGATAGGTGAGGGAAGAGTAAGAGCTGCAATGCTGGAAATAAGGAGAACAAAAGCCCTGTGGCAAGTGAGCACTGTGCACAGCACCATGAGGCACGAATGACACAGCAGTGCAGGAAGGAGAGAGACAAGAAGCAGTCAGAGCAGCCAGGGCATTTCTCCAAAGCCCTCACCCCTAGCTCCCCACACACACTCCCTCGTTTAAATGCATTCCCAACAATCATTTCCACAATCCCCTCCAATCTGTTTTTGAATACCCTGAGGTTCAGCCTTTGAGTCATGTTTGTCAGTGAGAAGGGCTGAGGTGCTAGTGGTGCGGACACAGTGAAAACTCTAGCATGCAGCCAGTCACCATTTTGACCAGAAGAATCATTGCTAAAGCTGCAGTAGCAGAGATGGAGCAAAGCTCAGTCAGAGTAGTGGAAGGCTTAAAGAAGTTTATCGGGGAGAAAAAAAAAAAGGAAAAAAAAAAGTAAGAACATGGAATATTGCAGAGCTTTGTTAAGGTGGAGTAAGGGTTCATTACTGGTCATGCCCTTCCAAAATATGCAGCAACAAGACATGAACTGTGAAAAGCAAGAACTGCTCTTTTGAGCACCAGCTCAGTAGTGACTACATCTGCTAGGCTGGTGCTAAAGCTGTGCACGCCCACGTCCTAGGAACTCCCTGGAAATGGAGCCCATGAGCACTGCTGAATAAAGAGTAACATCCCACACTGCACAGGCAAGGCTTCTGAGTGGGTCACACAGTCTCATCAGGGCTGGTGCTTCTGGCCTACACTTACAGACCAAAGTAGTGACGTTGCCTCCCTGTTCCCTGCTCCTGGATGGAGTGCTATTATCCCCCTTCACTCTTTCCCCCAGAGTCACTTCTTGGAGCTAGTTTACACCCCAAAGGATTTTCCAGCATAGCTGCAATTACTAGAACGATGGGGTCAGTGCAATTTATTCCAGTGTCATTTTTGCCAGTATTGTTAAAACTTTGCTTCAAACGACAGAAATTATTTTAGAAAAAAGAACTTTTCCGTTAGTTATTGTTTCTTCCAATTTTGTTCAGCCTGCTCTTTTCACACTCCTCCCTGACAGAAGTATTAGGCCAACACATTTAGCCTGGACTTCTGAAACTCTCTCAGTGCTCTCACCTTATTAGATGCCATCATGTATGGTGCCACAAAGGTAGCAGTTGCCAGGGCCAGTTGCACATCCTTTCTCTGACAGCACCGACAAAATTGATTGGTTTAGGAATCACTGAGGGGCATGCTTTGCTGTGAATACTAAATTCCTAAGCGGTTTAGGACAGATACATCTGCACTAGCAAAGCAGTATTTTCTGCTAGCAGAATAAAACCATCTCCCACCACTGGCATAAAATATTATTGGTAAAAATATAGTTTTACTGGTACAACTGTGCCTTTACCAGAGGCTTCTGTTGACACAGCTATGCCTGTCAGGGCTGGCATCTCTTTGCAGCTATGCTAGTAGATGTCAGCTCTGTAAATGTGATCTTGGTCTCTCCAAACACACGTTCACCTCTTTTCAGCTCACAGTGACAACTCTATCCCACAACTGCATTCAGCACAGTTACTCTTAAGACAGTAAATGCAAATGAAGATGCAAATACATGTTGTAATTCAAATCAGTGAAACAACATCCTATTCTCCTGTTCCTTCCTTACAGCTACTTAATGCAGATTCATAAAATTTAAGGTCAGAAGATACCTTTAGGTCATACAACCTGAGGTATAACACAGGTCAAGCAATTTTATGTAATTAACCCTCATGATTCATAAATGAGCAAGCATCTTCTAGAAACCAATTTTAACTCAAAGATACCAAGTGCAGAAGTCACCGTTTTCCTTACTAGCTTATAACTTTTGCCTCACATTACTGAATCCAGAACTATAATAAGAAAATTTGACCTCTACGATGCCCTCTTATGCGCAGGTGCCTCTCCTTGGAGTTCCTCCTCTCTCTGATCCTTTCTTTGATCATTCTTCAACTCCTTCTAGGTGCATTCTATAGGTAACTCTGTCATCCCTTCTCCAGCAGCAGAACTACAATCACCCTCCCAGAGGAGCATAAACCATCGGTTTGATGCGTTAAGACGTATTCCCCCCACTTCCTGGTGTCCTCTGCAGGGAGTGGGAGAACACCCTTGTGACAGAATCACGCTCAGTAGGCACAGTCAGCTCTGTGAGTGGGGTTGAAAACCTGTCAGCTGGGTGGTGTATATTTTTATCTTCTGATTTTTTGGCGGCCAAGTGTTTGTACTGGACTGATCTCCGTGTTCTGCAAAAGTAAAAAGCATGTGTGGGCAATAACAACTCTGCATTTGTTAGGTCTGTGGATATTTCACACACACACATATATATATAAATCTTAATAAGTTTATTCCACAATACATACAGTAAGGGTTTTGACTGATGTCTATTTGTAGGTACAAAGGTACCCTTCATATTAAATTCATATTATTAAAGCCCTTACAAGAGAATCAGCCAAGCAGAAGATGACAAGCTTAAAAGAGATACCATTGTGATTACAGACAGACAAGAAAAACAAACAAAATTCCTCCTTACTTTCATTCTTTCTATCCCATAAAGTGTTTATGAGTAGCTGGGTTTAACTATTCCTGCCTTCACTGAAGTAATCAATAAAGGAACACCTTGCAGAGAGAAGCATGCATTTTCTGCACTTAGAGCTAAACAGAACAGATTCGAAAAAATTCCTAAGGATCCACTTTCATTATTAAAGAAGAGTCTGAATTTTTAGCTCTGCAAATAATCATCTGAATAGCCTGTAACTTGGTTTTTATTAACACCCAGTTGTCTGTCACATACCTCAAAGTCCAAGTGTCCCTATGTAGAGTGTTCCTGAGTACTTGACATCAGACAGCTGGCAATTTTCTCAATATGATGTATAACAAGTGACTTTATTGGGGTAATTTAGGATAGACCCTGTAGAACATGTAAAAGAGCACTTGGCTGGGAGCTGTTTCTCCAAATCTGAGAAATGGCTTACAATCTTACTCATCTTCACAGGTGTTTGATGCCATTGATTTACAATTTTATATTGCAATTCTAAGAGGTTAGCTGAAATAGAACATACACGTATGAAGGACATTATTGAGTCCAATATCTCTAGCTCAAGAGAATGAGATAGTTCCCTTTCCCATTTAATCATAAATGTTTCTTTAGTGTGCAATAAAGAAAAAGCAATGGCTTTATACAATCACCCCACAATGTTCTGAGATTCATTGCTAAGGAATAAGATTTGCTCAGATAAAAAGGATTCTCTGATACAAGTAGATTTAACATCAGACTGAATAAAGGAACTCCTGAACTGGAAGTAAAGAAGCAAAAAGGGAAGGCTAGACTGTTCTACCTTTGTTGTATTTCTAAGTGAAACATGAATTTGTTTTTACTGACGGGTTGAGATAAATATTCTGAAGAATTTAAATCGGTTGTTTCTGCAGTCTTTTGACAGAGTAGAAGCAAAATATGCAATATACTTATAAAAAAGATCCAGCTTACTTTTAAAGGTGGTGCAGACACCAGCTTTAGGAAAAGAGAGAACTTGGGTTCAGCTCTGGTCCATAAAACCCGCAGTTTTCACACCCACCAACTCACCATCCCTCTGTTTTCAAAACCCACCTAGTTCCCCTTAGCTGAGTAATGAGCTGGATTTATACATCTGTCACAGAACCCACCATACTCAGGAGGCTTGCATAGTGCTTTTAATGATTCCCTTTCCTGCCCAAGTAAAGTTAGCAATAAGTCTTTTAAACAGGATGAAACACTGAATGGGGTGAAGTTCACAATAGCGAGCTTCAAAACAGACATGAAATAGAGATCACCTAATTCATTCATACTGAACCAACCTAATTAATCAGCAGTGCTCTTCAAACACATGGCTCCATTGAACTGTGCAAATAAGATCCCTGTATAAAAATGATACGTATTAAAATTAAATCAGCAAAGTCTTTAGTACCGGCCTCGCTCTGCTCCTGCTGAACTCTTACTCTTCTGTCACAAGGTGCTTTGAAAATTCCTATTCAGTGGGATCAGCCCTTCAGTGAAGAGCAAAAAGGACAAGGTGATTTTGATGTCTTTACGTTATGTGGCCTTTCCCAGAATGACGAATGCAGTCCCTGATTTCTGGCTGGTGAGAATCACCATGGATAGCGGTTCCCAAATGAGGCTCCTTTCTTCTTCGATATACCTACACTAAGTTTACACCCAGCACAGAATTGTGTGACAATTTAAATTTAAATGTGGTTAAATGAAAATCATGGTTCCCCAGTCCTCTGGATGAGAAGAAAGCAGCTGTAGCACGGCAAAAAGATACACACACATTTCATTTTTTTTAATGAAGTCAGGCAAAAAGACAAAATGAAGAATAGAAAAGTGTTAGTAGTATTTATATATTACTTTGTTTTTTAAATAGAGAGAACCTGGTATTTTTCTGCTTACTTACAATTTTCCTAAAATCCACCAAGAGAGATAAAATATTAGGGATGGTCTATTTGGAATGAAAAACAAATAGCAAAAAATTAATTAGTGTACAAAGCAAGCCTATTGTCAGACCCTGCCTCTTTGCTGCCTCTGACTATAGCATCTGGATTTGTTAATGCAGATGACTCACATTGTTAAGTCTTTGTTAAATCACTAGATGATATTTTGGATTAATAAAATGGTCATTCTAATTTTAATAACATTTCTTTTTAAATTTAAGCAAGAAGGAACAGATGTTTTAAACAGACCAATCCTCACCACATGATAGCTGCTCAAGTCTGTCACTAAGTTTCATGGCTTAACAGGAGTAAGGACGACATGGATTAGCAAGCGTTTCCAGGATCAGGCCCCAGACTGGTAACACGGGGAGATTTTTGAGAGCTGTGTATCTTGAAGCAGTTTTCAGCTTAGTTTAGCTTTTAGCTTAGCTGAAGCAGGGAGCCAGCCATTGGGGATGCTTTTCTTGAGAAATACTTTAAATACTTTGCCCTCCTAACGAGGACTTGATTGTGGCTTTGACAATCAGACGTGTTGTGGCAGAGAGGATGTGAAAGTGAAGCACCCGAACGGCAGTTGATGGTGACGTCCTGTTTGGGAGCAAGCTCAACGTGTCCATGGGGACCGCATGCATAACCGATAGCTACTGCACCCCTCAGGAGCGCAGCCTTCTCCTCTGCTCTGGGAACAAAGCTGTGGCTGCCTCTTCTCTGGCTGCCGGGTGGAGCACCTTCATCCAAGTTAACTTCTCCCTGTGAATCTAGAGATCACAGGCATTCCAGCTCCCTCCTGTGCAAGGACCGTTCCCACCTCGCGTGCTTAGGTGAGAATTGCTAGTGCACTTTTGCAGCTTAGAAACTCCATTGAGCCACTGTAGGAGCAAAGAGGATGGACCACCAGTTATAATACATGCCTGGGACAATGGAGGTGTACATACAGTTCAACATATGCTTCACAAATGAACACCCCTGTGATGCAGTAATAATAAACCAAATAAAACATGGTGAACCCCATACCCTGAAGCTTTTACTACTCCAGGCCAGACATGAAAAAAAAAAAAGAAACAAACCCACAAAAAAAACTCTCTAACTCCCTTCCCTTACGTGTAGCTGTCTGTCTTTGCATCACCATGACCAACATTTATGGCCTAAGTGGATGAGCTCCCTCAGTGCATTGGAAGTTGTGCTTATTGAAGAGGTTAGTGCCACCTACCAGCTATTTATTGTCCCTCTGCTGGAGTCCGCCATCGGCTCAGATCTGTTGGCTCACTTTATCCTAATCTTATTTAGGCAAATGGGTCTGAGCTAATGCAGATAGTTGAAATAGTAAGTCTGGTAACCTGGCTCATTTAATCTGAAAAGGCTTGGGGAACACACATACGAGCAACTATACAGCAGATGTGAGGAGCATTAATATCTGGCAGGGCTGATGCTGGCAAAAATTAGGGATGGTACCTTTTTTTTTCACTGGCTCAGCGGGGCTTTGGAGGAGAGCACCTGTTTATTATCTTAGGACATACATTTCTTTTGGCAGTAGTGCTGGGTAAACAGGTCCTATTCATCTCCCCCTGCTTCCCAACCTCCCCTCAGTCAAACAGCAAGAAGCGGGTAACGGCCTTGTGCACTCTGCCCCTTCTCTTCCCCCTTCCTGTTATGCCAGCACTACCGGTTGGGCCGTTGGGTGAGTCAGTGCAAGGGACTGGATAAAAATAAGTTTTCTTTCTCTCCCCCCCCTTGAGTTACTGGCACACGGTGCAGCTGCGCAGACCGTTGCATCAGCACCCCCAAGGTCCGTGCCAGGTGGCTATGGCAATCACCTGGAGCTGCTGGGGCTGGCACCGCAGCTGAAAGAAACGTACATGCCGCCATGGCATTCCTCCCTTGTGCCTCTTTTCTTTGACAGTGAAGTGGGAGTAACCGGACTTCTCAGTTTACAGGAGTGCTTAAAGGATAAATGTATCAAAGCAACAGCTCTCCAGCTAGGAAGTTGCCCCCTTGGGAAAGTGCAGCATGTACCCAGTTGGGATGGAGAAGGCTCAGGGAAATTTCACTTGACCTCTCCCAGCTCTCTCCTCCCTCATCCTCTTCCAGCCTTTGCAGTTCCTCCCTCTCTTCCCCGAGAGTGTTTGCTCTCTGTCCCCTGTGCAGAGGGGCCAAAGGAAATTGGCACTGGGGTGAACTTCACTGGAACCTGGAGAGTAGGTTTCATCTGGGGAGAAAGCAGCACTATGAGTGATATGAGTGTCATGAGTAACAGGGTAGGACTGCACTTGGCAGCTAAGGCAGCTACAAGGTGGGCTTCAGGAATTTGGGGTTCCCCAGACAGCGAATGTGCCTGTACATGTAGAAGGGTGGGGAATCAAGATAAGGTGGGGGAAGAAGGAATTGCACATTATTACAGCAAAAGAGAAAGTTGGGGCTCTGGATAAAAGACTCAGAGCTGCTGTAAGTTGTGCATTGTGAGTTGTCAAATACTACAGAAATGGCTCAGAAATAGAGTGCATCAGGCAAAATCATAATTTTGTCACCCTTGCAAATATTCAGAGTTGTATGTACACTATAATCATAAAAAATAAACTCAGTTTTCAAAGCAAAATAAATAGAAAAAGTGCCGTCTCCTATTAAAATCCATGCATTTCTGGTTGTAGGTAAAAGTACCCTGCAGACAAACTACTTTTCTTGGTGAAGACATGGAGGCCACAGCAGTCTCTTCCTAGAAAGAGCAACTGATAAATACTGCAGGCTATAGGTAACATTTGCATTGTGATATATAAAATGTGCAACCACAGTGTGGAAAAAGTTGAGGAAAGAAATCTAGGGCTTTTTTGGGTTTTTTTTTGTTTGATTTTTTGTTTCCTCTTGGAAGATCCACCGTGCTTACAGCTAAGGTAGCAATCTTGTTTATTTTATGAGTGTGAAAGCTGTGTATTGTCAGCTTGACTGTTTCTTCGATGCATCAGTCAACACTGCATGCTACAACCGACGATAGAAAGGACCTCTGACCAACATGTAGCTAACGGCAAATACTTCTTTTGGTTTCCCATGTGTCTCCTGCACATCAGCAAAGAAAAGATTTGTAAAGGACAAGAGGACAAGATACACTGGCAGAGAGCTCTAGGATTGCTGTTGTGCTGAATCTCATTTAAGTTTCCTAATTTACAAATGAACAGGACCCTAAATTATTAATTCAAAGGATGGCTGGCTTTTTCCTAAATTCCTCCAAAATGCAGCGATGTTCCCAAACAATGACATAGGATCCAGAAATGTTAATGTAAGTCAGTTTAAAGGCTCGGATTTCACCGGTGGGCAAACCCAGAAATCAACAACCTCTACTATTACTGCCAAGTGGAAGATTTTTGTTTTGATTTAGAAAATTGGTTGGGCTGCTATCTCACCAAAGTACAGACTCAAGAGCTGTTTTTCCTAGAGGCCTCAGTCCACAGAAGCACTTAATCAGGGCTTAACTTTAAGGAAGTGAGTGATCTTATTGACTTCAATGGATGATTCGCATTTGTAAAATTGAGGTATTTAAACATCCTATTCAAGTGGTCTAAATCCAACAAGGGAAAAAAAATTGCTAATGTTGCATTTCCATAATAAAATTGCGTATGACATTCCTGAGATGGAGATGGCGATGTTTTGAAGTCCTTTTGTTTACACATCGCCAGAAGAAATTGATTAAATTGCCTGGGATTAGTGGCTGCTAAAGAATGGGTTTTAATTAAATGGTAGAATGTGTCACTCTTTACATGTTTTAGGCCACAATCTGTTGGCATAAACCGTGTTTTTTCAAAGTTCATTATAGCCAGCTAAAATAAAATTGCAACACTCACCTACAGGCTTTACACCTCACAGACTCTGGCTTATCAGCTGGGTATCAACTGCAATAGTTTACATATGACATTTGTGACTGTAATGTAAATATTACGTAATAAAGAAAACACATTATATTTATATGTTGAACACATAAGGGTTTTCTTAAAAGCAAAATCCTATTACTATAGCTCCAAATACCAAGCTAAGGCAGAAAGCTAAAGCTCTGAGCTGGCTGCTTACTTTTCTGTGATCTGATTTATGCCTTATTGAAATCAATTAAAAGATTTGCACTGACTTCAGAATTATTTCAATTGGATATTTAACTGGTAAAAGAAGTGATAATTTAATAAAAGCCCACATAGTTTTCTCTTTTTTCCTCATTAAATCTAATGCCAATCTAAAGGAAGGAAATTGAGAATTACAGTGAATTTGACAACTGTTTCTCTGAGCTGCGCAGCAGATTTAAATATAAAGCACAACAAGGACCAAACAAACGGGGGAAGTTTGTACACAGGGATTTTTCAGACTCTTTGTGGGTATCAGGGTCAGATACAACAGGCTCTTGAACCTCTGACTGGATTTTTACCTCGCCAAAAAATTAGAGATAACGATGCTTCTCACGATACCTCTAAAAGAATGCCTCAGAGCTATTACCATATTGGTTTGCTTTCTGTATCTCTCTTTAGTGTCGCTCTTGGTATGGTTAAAAATCTGCCACCCTGACCAAATGGAAGGGTGGCCACCGTGCCGCTGGGGAAAGCGCCTCGCTTCTATGGGGTCAAGCTACCCACGAGCAGCCTAGGGGGTTGGCACAGGTGTCGTAGCCAATGAAATAAACTAATTGCCCACAGTAAGTTTAGAGGATGATTTTGTGTATCCTGGAAATGGGATCCCAGAGCACCGGAGTTTATAATTTATCAATAAAAAAAAAAAACAAACCAAAACCAAAACCAAGAGAAAGCAACCACGTTTGGATGAACGACACTGGCTTCCAGAAAATAATTAAATTGAAGAAACGGTGAGAAATGGAACGAAAGTTGAAACTGCGCACTTGCAATATCAAATATCAATGCAATCATTTCGCAGCAGATAATATGCATGGCAATTAGAGCTTTTTTACATGATATTATAATAAATTCAAAATTCACGCATACAATGAGAGCTTTTGGAAAGGGGTGCTCGGATTTAACAAACACTACCACTCATCATCTGAGCAAAGATGGCAAAAGGAATTTCAACATTATTTGCGATCTAAAAAATTGAACCGTCGTTGTTGCTTTGTGTTGTGCTTCCCTTGCACAGACTGCAGTGCCTTCTGTCTGCTTTAGGGTGTGGCATCTGCCATTGGGGAGGAAAAACTGGCATGTGTTGCCTTTTATAGCAGACTGATTTCATTGTGCTGAGGGCCTCTATTTTATAGCCTCTTCGTTCCAATCTTGTAGCCGAGTTGCTGAAACGAATGGGAGGAAAAGGAGTTAGTAGTATAAACTCTGCGATTTAAAGCCTTTCATCCTTTCATTTTCTTTCCTGGGGAAAAAAAAAAAAACATTTCGAAGTAATTCCACATTAAACTTTGCGGGTTAATTTTCCTGATCAGGAGGAGTTGCAGAGCGTGTCAGGAGGTACCACGATCCACAGCCGAGGCGCTATCAGGACATCTTACCAGAGTTTCAATATATATATATTTTTGCTTGAATATAAATGTCTTCGAGTATAAATGTGTAATTGATTTTATATTTTATTTTAGAGTACACATGTAAATAAATACACACAAGTAGACATCTATATTTATATTTGCATATGAAAGACTTCAAAAAATCAACTTACGTTGTTTAATGTGTATAATTAGCTTGCATTTGAATATAGAAAAGAAGAAAATCCAGGAGAAAATGTCAAAAAGGCTCACTAACAAAGATGTAGTATTCTCTTGGCAAAAGCTGATGAATGATTTGGCACGAATTCATCTTACAGTTCTGTTATTCTCTCTCCTACAAAGATGATATACCCCTTTCTAGCAGTTTGCATAGAATTGCAATTTGTTGTTGTTACAGACTGTAATGACCCTTGGGTACGCACCTGATTCCCCCCACTAGAATTACTCACCATTTTTTTTCATGCTCTCTGTTTTTCTACCAGCCATATAACATTTTTGCACTTGCAGAAAAAAAGGAAAAAAAAGTACACCACCCCCCACCAAAAAAAAAAAAAAAAAAGAACATTACGATTGTAACGGAAGTATCAGCAAGATGTACATGATTGGAACAGAGAGACTTTTCGAAACTAAATCCATAATGGAAATCAGAGTATTTCTGACTTTTCAGACAGAACTAAAATTAATAGACGCTGGGATCACACTGTTCATACATTTATCAGTAATCTTTGCATGTAATTCAACGTTATAGCATGAAGCGCCTGCTCTTTAATGTTTTCACAGAGGATTCAAAAAAGCCTACCTACTCGTGACAGCATCCTTCTTGATGCGCTCTGTGTTCCTCTGCCATCATTATCGAATCTCCTATTTATCCATTTTGAAATTCGAAAACGTGCTTAAACGGAGTGCATAAATGTATCAAACCAGCGTGGCTGAGACCCTCACGATACTGAAAACCTCCGCTGATATCCCAGTTTGCTGTATTCATAGCCAAGCATTACCTCTCCCAAATGCTTTTATTAGTTGGATGTACAGTGCGACTATTACCTTTTCTTATACCGTGGTATCATTTGTATTTAAGAGTTACAAAAAACACCCTTCAACCCCTTCAGAAAGATGGTTGGAAAATGTAGGTCAGCGGCAGCAGCTTTCCATGTGGAGCAAGAGTCGCTTGGATTACGTACTTTGGGTTCTGCATTACGAGGTTCTCACCAGTGTCTTGTGTGTGTACTGGAAATCGCATTGTTTAGGGAAACAATTGGGAGGCTGAAAATGTCTCTCGCTCTCCTTGATCAACTCCTGTTGATCTGAAAGTCAGCAAGCCCGCAGGACATGCTGACAGCAGCCCTGCATGGATGTGAAAGCATCACCAGTGCACATGACCGTTAGGGTTTGGAGACAGATGGACAACGTGGACAACCGCAAGGATGCCACCGCTGCAGAATTTTAGGTTAGGTTTCACCGCCGCCTGCGCACACCGTACAAGTCCTCGGGGGTGTGTGCGTGGAAAAGCGGTGCGTTATTTTCCCGTGGAAGAGCAAAGGTTTCCCTGCCCTCCCAACACGAGGAGAAGCCTCCTAAGCGCTACACGCGGGGCTGGGGAGAGCAGCGGGTGGTCCCCGAAAGTTTGACCGAGCCTTCTGCTACGGCACATCTGCACACGGGGCACCGCGTTCGCGGCTGCCCCCTCGCCTCCCTTCCCGCCGCAGCGGCCCGCGCGGGGCAGCGCCGCCGGCGGCGCCCCCGGACCCGCACCGGCGGGGGCCGGCCCGGCTCGTCGTGGTGTCGCGCGTGTGTCCCGTTCCCCCACCCTCCCCGCCCTCCGCGGCGTTAGGCGGCCCGTGGCGCCCGGCGGGGCCCGGCTCGACCCTTCGCCCTCGCAGAGAACCCCCCGCGCCCGCTGGGCGTTGGGCCGCCTCCACCGCGGAGCGTGGAGGGTGCCCCGCGCCGGCCGCGCCCCTCGGCGCGCACGCGAGCGGGACCCGAGTAAGAGCAGGGGCACCCGAGGGGGCCGCGCCCCCCCTCCGAGTCCGCCGCGCCGCTGCCGGCGTCGGGGAGCGGGAGCCGGAGCCGTGAGGAGTCCAGTCCGCGTTTTGCGAGTGCGCGGGAGCGATCGGGGCGGAGGGGGCGATGGCTGCCGGCGCTGGCTCGCTCGCTCGCTCATGCCATGCTGGGCCAGCGCGGCTCCGCCAGACGTGTGTTTACCCATATCCGGGTTAGAGAGGAAAGGAGGAAAAAAAAAAAAAAAAAAAAAAAGTTTCATTTAAACCTGAACAAAAAACTTTCAACATGAAATCACACAGCAGGAACAGGCACAGACCGTAAGGCGTTCTTACCATTTCTAATCTCAATCACGGACTCGGGGAGGGAAATTTCTGTAATTTGGTGCGTGCGGAGCGGTCCGCAGGGGATACTCTTGGCTCAGTCAAGTCCCTTCCCCGGCCGCTTCACTTTCTGCCCCTCTCCTCTCCCTCCCCCCACCCTGCTCGCCCTCCTTTTTTGAGGGTCGATTTTTTCTTTTTTTTTTCTTTTTTTCTCTTTTTTTTTTTTCCTTTTTGGTAGTTCCTATTATCAGTACTAATTTCTCCGGACTCGCAATGTTGCGATGATCATGGCCGCGCAAGTCGCAGCGGCTCCGGCGGGTGCGAACAACAGCAAGGGCAAAGCCCCGAGCCTGCCGAGCGGCCTGGGCCCGGAGCGGGGCCCGGGGGGGGCCGGGGCCGCCGCCGCCGCCGCCGCGGGGGCTCCCGGGCCGGGCCCCGCGCTGGGGGTCGGAGAGGGGAGTCCGGCCGGCGGCAGCAGCAGCAGCAGCGTGAATAATGTAGATCACCATCTCCTCCACCACCACAGCGACCCGCTGAACATGGCCAATAACGCGGCTCCCGCCGCTGCCGCCGGTAACAACAACAACAACGCCAGCGGCGGCTCCTCCTCGGAGCCGGCTCTGAAGGAAGGTGGAAGCTCCTCGGCGTTATCTTCATCTTCTTCGTCTTCTTCCTCCTCCTCCTCCTCCTCCTCCAACCCGGGCTCGGCCATGGAGACGGGGCTGCTCCCCAACCACAAGCTGAAGAGCGTCGGAGGCGATCACCCCGCCGCGCCGCCCCACCACCACCATGCCCACCACCCGCATCACCATGCCCACCACCACCATGCCCACCACCCGCACCACCACCACCATGCACTACAGCAGCAGCTAAATCAATTCCCGCCGCCGCCGCCGCAGCAGCCGCCGCCTCAGCACCATCCCGTGCAGAATAACAACAGCAGCCTCGGCGGCGGCGGCAGCGGCAGCAACAACAACGGCGGTGGCGGTGGCGGCGCTGCTCAGCCCAGTGCAGACATGGAGCAGCAGCAACATGGAGGAAAAGACAGTGTTTTGGGCGCTCAGGCCGAGCCCCCCCAGCAGCCGCAGCAAATGCTGAATAAAGGCGCCGACGAGGAGGAGATGCCCGGCAAGATGGGCGAGCCCATCGGCGGCCGCTACGATCACCCCGGCTTGGGACCCCTGGGCGGACAGCAGCAGCCCCAGCAGCCGCCCCCGAGCGCTGGGAGCGGCGGCGGCGGCCTCGGCGGCGGCGGCGGCGGCGGGAGCGGGGGAGGCGGCGGCGGCCCCTCCGCGGTGGGTGTCTCGGAGTTCAATAGCTATTATGGCAACGCTGCCCCTGCCCCTGCCAGCAGCGCTACGGCGAGCCGCGCCGGGCCTTGCTTTGATCAACATGGCGGACAACAAAGCCCCGGGATGGGGATAATGCACCCCACGGCGGCCCCCAACAGCATGGACCCCCTGCAAAACTCCCACGAAGGTTACCCCAACAGCCAGTACAACCACTACCCGGGCTACGGCCGCGGCCCCGGCGGCGGCGCGGGCGGCGGCGGCGGCGCGGGAGCCGTGGCGGCGGCGGCGGCGGCCGCCGGGGCAGGCGGCGGCGGCTACGGGGGCTCCGCGGCGGGCTACGGGGTGCTGAGCTCCCCGCGGCAGCCGGGCGGCGGCATGATGATGGGCCCCGGCGGCGGGGCCGGCCTCGGCAAGGCTGCTGCCGGCGCGGCGGCGGCGGCCGGCGGCTTCTCGCGGTTCTCCGGGCAGAACCAGCACCCGTCCGGGGCCACCCCTACCTTGAACCAGCTGCTCACGTCCCCCAGCCCCATGATGCGGAGCTATGGCAGCAGCTACCCCGACTACAGCAGCCCCAGCGCCCCGCCGCCGCAGCCCCAGCCCCAGGCAGCGGCGGCCGCCCCGGGAAGCCAGCAAGCAGCGGCGGGCATGGGCATGGGCAAGGACATGGGCGCCCAGTACGGAGCGGCAAACCCGGCCTGGGCAGCGGCACAACAAAGGAATCACCCGGCGATGAGCCCTGGGAACACCGGGCAGGCCATCAGCAGGACGCAGGTAACCCCCCGCGCTCCATTAATGACGGCTCCCCGCCTCCGTGCCACTAGTGTCGAGGTCTTAGTTTCTTTATAATTCACTTTTCTCTCCAAACCCCTCTCTCTTTTTTTTTCCTTTTCTTTCTTTTCTTTCTTTTTTTTTCCTTCTTTTTTTTTTTTTGTTTCATCTTCCCCCTCCGGCCCAGTTCTGCTCCTCGCTGCCTCCGTAACAGGGGTGAGCAGCGAGCGCACAATGCGCGGCCGCGCTGGGGTTGGAGGCACCGGAGTGCGGCGATCGCTGCCGAAACGCGCTTGTTCTCAGACCCAATTAATATTTCCCCCCTACACACACACACACACTTTGAAACAGGGACGGAAAGACGCAGGGCCCGGAGGACAGGCGGCTTGGGACGGGGGCGCGGGGGGGGCCGATTTTGTAACCGGAGTGTCGGACCCGGGGGGCTCCCGGGGGACAGCCTCCATTATCTTCCACCGGGCGCATTATTTTGGGGGTTTTCTTTTCTGTTTAACCGGGGTTTGTGGGGTTTTTGTTTGGTTTTTGGGGGGTGTGGGGGGGCTAAGGTGTCGGTGCGGTGTTTTATTTTATTTTAATTTATTTTTTTAACCGGGCGAGTTGCGCCGCTGCGCGCTCCTGCCGAACGAGTTTGTCGCTGCCGGAGTTACCGCAGTGAGATACGCGGAGCGCGGCCGGGCTCCTTTCCTCCCCCCCACCCCCTCCCACAGTGGGAAGAGCGCGCGTGTGCGTGGCGTGTGCGCGCGCGTGTGCGCCCGCGCCTCGGTCCGCGCGGCGCGGGCCGGGGCGCGTGGGGTGCCTCGGTCCGGTGACCTTAAGGGGACTTGCCCACCGGCGGAAGCGCGCGTGGGTGCGCGCGCGCACAGCGACGTTTCTCTTCCCAAAGACACGCGGAAATCCAAGCCGGGGGGAGGGGGGTGTGGGTGTGAAGGAAAAAACCCAACAGAACGAAAAGAATAAAGGAAAGGGGGTGTGTGTGGGGGGGGAGAACCCAAAGCGAAAAGTCCTTGGCGTCAGCGAAGGGGCTCGGGCACCCGGCCGGCCGCCACCCCCGGCCGTACCCCCTTGCCCTGGCCCGGTAACTCCGCCGATCGATCGATCGATCAAATCAATCGATCGATAGATGGGCGCGATGATCGCGGGGCCGCGGCGCAGCGCCTTTCCGGGGCGGGCGCGTCGGTGCGGCGCGGTGCCGTGCGGCGCGGTGTGCCCGGCGGGCCGCGCCTGGCCGGGGAGGCCGTGCCCCGCTGGAAGGCCGGCGCCGAGGAGCGGCCGGGTCTCTCCTCCGCCAGGTTCGGAATTTGAATTGTGGAGGTAAACTGGCTGCAACCGTCTCCAGACAGCTGCCTCCGAGTTGACATCTAATCTGCCATCTGATTGGCTCCCCGCTCGCCATTGGGCACCTCGCGCCGCTGATGTAAATAGAAGTGCTGAGCGGCGCAGTCACAGAAACCCCCGCCACAAATAACACCCGGCAGTCGCGCCGGCGGGGCGAGGTGACGCGGGCGGGGAGAGGCGCACACGCGCGGCCTCGGCATCGGCACCGGCCGCGCTGAAAGGCCGGGGGCACCTTTCCCCCTCCCCGACACCCCGCTCCCGCCCCCCGCTCAGTTCGGTCGCATGGCGTGGGGGTTCTGGGCGACGCTTTGCTTACTTATTTTATTCCGTCTTAATTATTACTACTATTTTTTTTTTTTAAATTAGCTTTTTAATTGCGCGTTAGTCGGAGGCGGTAGGGGAGCGCGTTGCGGTGGCAGCGCGGGGACCAGGACTCGGGATTCCAAGTTGCGCTCCGAAAACCCTCCTGTAACGCTGCCGCTGACGGACGTTACTGGGCTTTTGCCTGAAAAAAAAACCCCACAAAAAAAACCCAAATCCTAATTTAATTACGCTTCCATCAGCTTGATGCCTGCCTAACCTGTGCACGCCTCCGAAAGGAACCCCTGGTTCGCACGTAGCTGCTGTAGGTGGGCGAACGCCGTGCGCTGTGCGAGGAAGGGCAGGAGGAGCCGTTCTCTCAGAGGTCGCATTCCATCTCGGCAGCGAATCCAGATATTCGGGGGACTTTCGCGTCTGAATCGTGGCTAGGATGCTTCAGGAAGCATCGGGAGTTGTTGATCTCATTATTTTTTTTGTGAGATTAGGCTTGAATTCTCAGTAGGGAAGTGTCAGATGGAGTGGTGCGTTAGAATTTCATGGGTTTCTTTTCCCTTCAACGAGATCTTTCTGTTAGGAACTGTTAAATCTTTTAATAGCTTTTAACGAGGACTGGCAGGAACAAATGCAGGTGTATGCTTTTGGGGTCCTCAAGCAACTGGATCTTTTCATAAAGTAATGAACAGGACCCGGAGAAAACATCGCTTAGTATTGTGAACGGCATATTAATCCTGACAAAAAAATAACAGAAACCCAGGATGGGCTGGCTGTGTGTGTGTTTGTCTACTTCCAACAGACCATTCCTGTCACGTTTTTAAATTTTACTCCATTTTCTTTCTGTTTCATTCAGGGAAACATAATTTTTTTTAATTTTATTTTTATTTTTTTGGTGAGTGTTAATTTTTCCTTTTTTAAAATTTGCACTGGTAAAAGGGTCACTAAAAGCCATAAGGTAGTCATAAGGACCTCATATGCATAGTGTTTTGTAATTAATTTAAAAATATTTGCATTGGCTGCTTGTCTTTAAGCACAGGTACTTCAGAATTTATGGCTTTAAAAGATTGGAAAATTGTCATCTGATAGAAGTAGTACATGTTGGTTCAGAGTTCTATTTCTTCAAGGCAGAAATTGTTTCAAGTATTTTATTTTTATTGGAGGAGTGAGAGTAAATTCATTATGTCCTCAGTATGACCCTTAGAAATACTTCCTTATATTTATCAGTTTACATCCTCTCTCACAGATTTTTTTTTTTTTTAACAGTAAGAATTAGGATGCTGCTTAGAAAGAATAGTCTGGCAAGGGCACAATTTCTTTGATTATATTTTCCCCCTCAAAATAACTGTTGCAGAGGCAGTTCGTCAGTGTTCTTTATACAACAGTTTTTCCATCTAACCAGTAAGTGATGGACATAAGAAATTGTCTTAGATTTGAAATTAGTATTTGTTAATGTATGAAATAGGTCGTGCCAAATAAAAAAAATAAATACTTGCTATTAGCTTGCAGAACACAGATTATTTTTGTACAGTGTTTTTTTTTGTCAGCTCCAAGTGTAATGTTGTATCATTAAGTAGAGAAATTGATTGCTTTTTGAAAGAGAAAAACAGAATACTCAGCCCAGCGTTGGAACAGAAGGCTTCTCTTTATTTATTTATATATTTTTAAAATCAGCTGTGTGTACACTCTCAACATGTGTATACCCACATCAGAATACCCTGGCTTGTCATGTGCCTTTGCGAAGCAGATGATGATTGGCCCCTACGCCTGTAAGAAACTATTGTGCCGGGAGCGGAGGAGAAGGACGGTCAGTCAGTAGCCTACGACATCCACCCCAGACCCTTGCTCAGGAGAGTCTCGCCTCAGCGCGGGTAATTCCTCTAGTCTGCCGAACTGTGGCGTCCCGCTCTGAACCGACTCCTCTGCTTGTCCAGACTATTAAATTGCTTAAGAAAATTTTGCTTCCATTTCATTTAATTGCCTTACCCAGTCGTGAGACGAGATGTGAGCTCGGCAAGGAGACCTCTGGTTTCTGAAGACGCGCACGTTTTCCAAAGCAGATGGATATTGCTCGTGCGGATACATAGATTGGATTGTGGAGGAGTGGTGTGATGCCAGTACCAGTACCTTGTCATTCAGTTATTTTGATTATTGATTAATTCCTTGGCAGTGTACAGATATTTAGAGTCCTGTGGCTCGTTTTAGCCTTCACTTCTGATTTGCACTGCAGTATCGTAGCACATTAGCTGTGTGTGCATCTTGTGTGTCTTTCTCCTTTGTGCACGTGTGTAAGATTTACATACCCCTACACAGAGCAAGAGAACCGGGGTCTTTTCAGGTACCTGTATAGCATGAGATACATAGCAAGTGTTAGGACAAAAAAAAATCCGCTGAGCTGCTCTGTGTTTGTGTGTGTTTGTCAGTCGTCTGTTTTGCAGCAGAAAAACTCTGAATATGCAACTCTCTTTATGCCAAAGAGATTGCCTGTATTGGGAGTTCTGGCTAAGCCAGGGCTACAGAATCTTGTCCTGTGCCTGAAGGCCATTAAACAGCTGTTAGTGTGGTGAATAGATTCTTGATGTCTCCATGGGAGAATAAAATATATTTTTCCCTGTGCATTTTCGAATAAACAGTTTAGTATTCACATAGCTTCTATTTAGAAGTAGCAAATAGCAATATTCTCAGTTAGGAGCATCTATATATATATTACGACCATATATTTGACACTTTGTGGTTTGGTGTTCAGTTATTGGTTTCTGTAGTAGTGTTTATGCCTACATGCTGAACAGCAGGACCCTGTGTACGAGATACAATAAAGAAAGAGAGATGCAAACCTGTCTAGTGTATCACTGCCTCCATCGTGTAACGATTCTGCAACCGAGCAGTCGATCACTGTCTTCTTGACGTTCCGATTTAAATCGGTGGGGATGCAAACTCAGGCATTTAATCCATGGCTACTTAGATAATGTAACGTAGAGTTTTTGAAATTACTAAGCAGGGTCTGTTAGGCGATGCTGTTGCATTTTGAAATAGTATCTTAGTTAAAACTAGATTATATCTGTGCAATGAAAACAAGTTTCAATAGCTGCTGATAGGTCTTTCTTACTCTTTAGCACCTGAAATATTTTACCACCGGGGTTTTGAAATTCTGGTCGTTAAGGTGCTGATGGCGGTCGTTTATTTATCCTCTGTCCTTAGGATTGTACCTGTGTCCTGACTAGTTACATTCCAGTACTTTTTCAAACTGTGCCATTTATCGGGAGGCTTTGAAGATTCTCTGTGGATATGTAAAGTAGTGTTGCCACACTCGCTGTGCATGCATGCTCAAGGCTGCAGAATTTCAGTAGCGTGTGTTTGTGGTAGGCTAACTTGCTAGAATATATTTTAGAATTGTGATTATTAAGGTACTTGGGAAAAAAACCTTTTTTTTCTTTCAATTTTGGGGCTATTTACATAGTGCTAAATACATGTTTTGGTAGGACTGAATGAGGACTTTAATTAAACTTAAATTAAAAGTATACCTTAGTGGTTTTCAAATTTGTTTTGAAAACTAGTAATAGAAAAGCGGTACTAAGCAGTGTTGTTTTTGTATTGCTTGGTGCAGAGACAAGCAAATAAATATATAAAAATTTTGTGGAGCCAATTGTATGAGAGTAAAATTTATTTTAAAGGAGCCTTATCTGTTGCTAAATTTAAATATTATTTTGTAGTAAACCTGAAAGGTTTCTGTGCATCTGGTGTTACGTTTTGTCATTCAGATCATAAGGTTGCCTTTTGAATTTTTCTGTTACCCGTTTGTACCTGTTCATGCTCAGTTTTGCACAGAAATGCTGATGCGCTGGCAGGGTCTGTGATGCAGGTGGGCTGTTGTTGTACTTCAGGTTCTGAGAGCGTGGCATCCAGTGATCCGCCAGGAACACGTCCGCTCCAAAAGGACCAAACCCATCCAGGGAGGAGTTCCACTGTAGTCGAGGAATCCTCAGGGATGAGTGTATCCCAAGATACCTGTGTAATTTGTGAACAATGCATTTTGGGGACAGTAGATGGCCAATTTGTACAGGATTACTTTCAACTAACTTTATTTTCTCAGTAACAATGTTCCGAGTGCGTTTGATCTTTACACTTACCTTTCTGCTGTGCCTTGGATGGTTCTAAAGGATGATTCTCTTTGTTGTACAGAGCAGGGAAACTGAGGCACATAACATACATCTTCCTTCAGGTGGGCACACCTTGGCAGAATGGAAAACACAGAGAGAACTCCCTTAGAAATAGATAGGGTCTTGGTGCCAAAATGTCCAGCTTCTAAAGAAATCCAGTTTGACTGTGAACACGTTCTGTTGTGGGATAATTTCAGCGTTACAGGCATCTATTCAGGCAGCTGAGTGAAACGAGGGCTTTGTCTGCTGTGTCAGTATAGTCACCTTAAACCAAAGGCACCGTCATCTAAAATTCCAGCATTCCTCGCACTGTTTCATCATTATGTACTCAATGTCATCTATATAAAGTCACTGGATTCCTCATAGAAATTAAACTCTGAGGACAATTGAGTTGAACTAGTGCCCAGGAGTTGAGCTGGTGTTGCAGAACTTGATGAGTATGATGTACAGAGCACAAGTCTGTGCTGGAGGGGTGTGTGTGTGTGTGTGTGGACATGCTCACGCAGGTTTCCTTACCACCAAGTCCGGTTGTTTTATCTGGCAGATAAATTGCCATCACTTTTTAAGTGAACAAATTTGATGCAGGAATCACAATTATTATGACTTGTTTAAAGATTGCTTTTCATATGGGAATTGTTCTTACTGCAAATACACAGTACCTTTTAGCAAACTTTGTATTCCCTACATAGGTAGCTGATTACTTCATCTGGAGGCATCTGCAAGTGTTTAGAAAACTGTGTAACCTAAGGTCATTATCCTGATGCTGTTATCAAAATGTTACACTGTGAAATCCATGTAGAAGTTTTCATTGGGTATGGTTTGAAAGGGTATCGATGCATCGTGGATTTATATTCCGTGTGTAGTGGAAATGTTAATTTCTTCATAAGCTACCAAACCAAGACATGAGGCTGCTGAATTTCTGAATGGGTGGTGGCCAATTCGTAGGTACAAACCTGAGTTTGATTGTTCTGCAGCATGTGTAAGGAATTCCTCTCAGTACAAAGCTATTAGTGTTTGATCTACTTGCATATTACCTCTTGCATTTTAAGTCATGGTGGGCTAGTAACTGTGTTGGAAGGACTGAGCATGTGTGTAAATATTTAATCTGTTTTTTAGTTTCCTTTCTCCATTTTCAAGAACTATTAGTTAAGCTTTTGCACCTTGACTTGCCCAATTGCCAAATGGTGTTCTGCATTTAAGAATTTGCTGCTGTGCCTTGCCTTCCCCCTGCTTTGTAGCCATATCAGACTTGAAAAGATACTGAATTTAGGTTTGTGATCTGATAATTGTTTATGAAGACATCTATCTGAGTGATAGGTGCTCTGACACATCCATCTGTAGGGCTGTGTCACTGATTTCCCACTCATCAGCCCCTTTTTGGCCATTACCATTAGCATGGTGTGGAGGGAATTTTTAGCTGATCGTTTCTTCTCTGCCCCTTCAACCCCCCCCCCTTTTAAAAAAAATTAGATGTACCTGGAATTTTTTGCTCTTTACTTACTTTCTTTAACGTGTCTACTAAAAAATAACCATGAAAATGGGAAAAACTCATAATGCATAAGCCCTTTTTTTGTAATGGGTAGTGTTAGTTGTGTTACTAATAGGGTCCTGTAATCTCCTACTCTAGACTGTTAGCTCAGAGTGGGTTGGGTTTTTTTTTTTTTTTTGCTGTGAGAGTGCTTTGATTGGGATTTATCTTGGGTACCTACTTACTAAAAAAAATAAATTTCTCTATCAGGAGTTTCTGTTGGGTGTTAGTAATTTTTAGCTTTAGTTACAGAATTGTTTTGATTCTGCCACATTACTGAATCCATTTATTTACCCCTTGAAGACCATGTGGCCAGGTCAGCTGTGAAGTTCTGTTGCAGTTACATAGTTAGGTGCAGGGAATTAATTGCATCCTTGGCGAATGGCAGTCGTGACAAAGCCCTTTGTATTTAGCTTACCATTGGGGGGGGTGGGAGTGTGTGGTATCTGCACTGGCAAAATAACCACTTTGATGAGTAGCTTTTCTTGAGGGGTTTACAGGTATGGCTGTTACCATTGAGGTAACTTGCCAGGTTTTTCCCAAAGTAGGCAGTTCTGTGACGTGGTTTAAAAGTGCCAAATGATGTGTGTTATGCAGGAAAGAGAGGGCTGTCTTGCTGTAGCACAACCCCTGGTATGGATGGCTTTCACCAAAGGACCTGAAGTTTGGGCAAAGTTGTTTGTTGTTTGTTTGAGTAAAGAAAGAAAACTGGTTCAGAAAATCCCAAAAGGAGCGATCCTATTTTAGAACATAATTGTAGTCATGTGTGCCATTCCCAGTGTGGACATGGCTTAATTCAGAGATTGATTGAAGTGGAATGGCGCTTTCTTTACACGAGCAGTGAATTCAGCCATGGTAAGTAAACTACATGACTTCAGGAAGAGCAGGCAATTGGTGCAGGAATTCTGGATAGCTCGTGGCGTGATCTGAAGGTAGCTGGATTCACTGCTGGGTACCTCAGTTTCTGTATGTTAAAAATAAGGGTAGTGTTTGCATTAATTATTTTGAGTTTGATGTGCAGTTTTAATTACAGCAGAATAAATAGGCACCCTAAGAACTTGCTGTGTCTGAAGGTATCCAATCTGAGCTGTACCGTCCTCCTGTTCAAATGGGATCTGAGGTGTTCCCAACACAGATCGTGTTATTTGGTTAGCTTGTCAGGCTTACTTGCTTGTAAGCAAGATACTGAAACATCAGCTCAGAAAATTTCTTTTGAAAGCACAAGGACAGGATTTGTAGTTCTTAAATTTTATTCTTTTAAAGTTAAAAATAAAGATAAGGAGGTTTGTTTTGACAGCATCAAAGGAATATGCTGGTTTATTTGCAGCCTTTGATTTGGGTGAAATGTATGGAGTTCTGTATTTTTTTTGTGTAGCAATTTATGTTGTGAATATTTTGGGTATTCTGTTTATATGAAATGGTAGTATTGATGTCTTACTTTCAGGCATGATTTATGGAAAATAATTGTGCCTTTGTGATTTTTTTCCCTTTTAATTCAGTGTTTCTTTGTTGCTTGAAATTCCCAAGTCAAGAAAAACGAGCGTGTTCTTTAGAGCAGCTGCTGTTTTAAGATATTTACAGATGGTCATAGATAGAGGCTATTTAAAGAAGCATTTCTGGGAAAAATACAGGTAGGTACAGTCGAGGCTGCTGTAGTTGTCTGTCAGCAATAGCAAAATAATTTTATGTGGCGGTTTTGCTTGGGTTGGAAAGCTCTCCCTCCCCTCCTCTCTCCCTCCCTCCCGGCAGCAAGGTGGGCTTCTGCCAGGCAGGTAACGCCACGGCGCCCCGTGTTCAGCGCCAGGAGCCCTTCGCATCCCGTTTTCTGGAATTTGTTGTGCACTGAAGTTTTGCTGGGTTTGAGGAGTTCCCGGCGTGCAGGAAGCGCCGAGGGGCGGTGGAGGCTTCCCCGGGGAGGGAGGGAGGGAGGGGAGCGGGGCGGGCTGCCTTCTGGGGCCGGTTACAGGCGCGGTGCTGGTAGCGTCTGCACAAGTTTCACACATGAAGCAAACTAGTTAGCTTGTATAGCGTCACATGATCAAAATATTTTTCCCCTTGCCGCTGCCAGAAGCTATCTATTGCTTTTCAACAATCTCGCTTGTCGGGCAGCAGGCCAGGGAGTGCGAGGCGGCCCCTTACGTGAGCTGCTCCATTCTTCACCTCCCCGGCTGGAGTGCCCTGACCTTCACATATGTAGATTAGCCATGTGCTCCTCCATTGAAACGTGCCGCCTCGGGAAGAAAGGGTGCTGCTTGTTGTGTTGGGGCTTTGGTTTGCTTCCCCCCTCCCCCTTCTCTTTATTCCTCGGGGAATCTGACAGCCATTCATCCCTGACCTGGGCAGAGATAATGCCAGGAAACGGGACGTGCGGGCCGGGGAGGCGGTGGCTGTGCGGGGGCAGCCGCCGCACCTGCCGGGCCCAGGCGGGACACACACGACACGACACGCACACGGCCGCGGCCCCCGAGGTGACCTGCTGCTGCGGTGCGGCGGCGGCCACGGGTGGGAAGGGAGGCGTTTGAGGAACATTGTGGCAATTGGACAGGGCAGCTCCTGGCTGCCTTTACGAGAAGGTTTTTCTCCTGGCTGAAACAACGTCCTGCTGAGCGTTCCTGGTGGTTTTCTTCAAGTGATGTTGCAGGACGTTGAAACTTGTGGTTTTGCACGTGAGGAGGCATTGTGTTTCTCTCTTATAGTTTGGTTTACAGCGTGTATGTATTCACATCCGTTGCGATGCCCACACCCCCTCCCCCCCTCCCCCACCTGGCACATGGTGTTTCTCCTGGTAACAGGCTGTAGGAGCTGCTACTTCAGTGACATTTTTTGGACTTTAACTTTGTAAAATACACTTTTTGCTGCTGTTGAACATGTGGTATGCAAATACAGGGGAAGAGAGTGCTACAAAGTATTTTGTTGTGGTTCTTTTTAAGTATTAAAAACACATTTTGCTTTTCTAATAAACCCCATAACCAGACCTTTTAGTGTTTTGATATAAATAGCAATTACACTCAGATCCAACCACAACGAAAAAAACCCCAACGTTTAAAATCATTCAGAAGAAAAGTTCCCAACGTAATTGCGCTCTTCCTTTCGAGAGGAGGGGCTGCTGATTGGGCAGCATCCGTAGCAAACTGCCCTGTGTTTTAGAACAGTTTTCTTGAAGCGCTCAATGTGTTGGCGTAGTTGCCAACACTTAAAAATAAAGGATTTTTCTGAGAATCAGTTAGGGATCTGAGGGCTACTGCAGCCTAAGATGTCGAGAGTTTTATGTGTGAACGCTGGTGACAGGCAGAATTTTTACTGGATTGAGACCCTCAGAAAGCTTTAGGCACACGGTTTGGTTGTCTTGTATATTGGGGTAGCATTAGGGGGTCCGGTTGTTCAGGGGGAACTTGCCAAATGCGGCACTTAGTGAACAAGCATTGGAGAGGGATTTCCTGCCCCAGGAAGACTTTGCATAGCCCCCTGTTCTTCACAGCTCATTTTAATAACAATAATAGCAGTAGTAATAATAACAGCAACACACTTTGTTGTTAGGAGGCTGGTCTGGAAGGGCCTGAGTGAGCTGTTACTTTGCTAGAGTGTGGTTGGCACAGTGGTGAGTTTTCCTCTACTTTTTCTGGAGATACTACCACTGTTAGCTCTATACAGCATTTGGTTGCTCAAGGCTTTTCCCCTCTTTTTCTCCAGCGGAGAATGAGACATTTATGTGTGTGTATTATTTGCTTATGCCTCACTTTTTTCCTGCCCAAAGTTATGCTACTTTATTTTTTCCAAATGTGGTCATCTTCCCCCTCTCCTTTGTCTTGTGATACTAATTTGTTATGTTATCTCCAAATTCCTGTCTCCCTCTGAGCTTTCCAAATCATTGGAGTGATGGAAAAGCCACCCTTACTGTCTTCTGCCATTCTACAGTTGTGCAAGAGTAGTGTGACCCTATATCCAGAGACAAAATAGCTTTTGAGTGACCCTGGTACCCATCACTCCCTCTGACTTCATTTACTCCTCTGTCCTCCAGAGACTCTATGCATAAGAGTGATTGGGGAAGGAGTGACAGCAGGGAAAGTGCCTTTGCTAGACAGCTTCCTCTGTAGGCTCTTCTAGTGACCGGAGATCAAGATCCATTAAAAAAAAAACAAAACCACCAAACAATCCCCCAGATCTTGGCAAGACTTGGCAGTGTAATAGGAGGAATCATACAAATAGTTACCTGTGAGTGATGGTGCCAGGTTTTTTTATTTTTAGGTTCCTCTTAATGTTGATCCTCTAAGAAAGGGAAAGAGAGGAAACAAAGGAGATAAACCCAAGCTGGAATGTAAATGTTGACATGCACAGTTTCTTTGCTTTTTACCTGGCGTGGCAGGTGCAATTAAAAATCTCTCTTGCAATATTTGCTCAAAAGATACTCAAAAAGATGTCAGCAGGAAGATTGAAGTGTGGTGTTGCTGTGTGTATGGAAAGTGTAGAAAAGACAGGCACTGAGGAGAGGAAGCACTTTATGTGTAATTGCCTGTATTAAGCATAGAATGTGATGTGCTTGATGCAGTCTATACAGTTTTATAGTACCTGATACTTTATTTCACAGATTTCCTTTCAGTTCTGCTTAGAAGAATAGGGATGTAGAGAAAAGCTGCAAATGATGGTTGTTATTCCACCACGTCCTGTTTTCTGTGGGGGGATGTAGGGTATTAAGATGGTGAATGCAGCCTGTTAAAGTTAGTTAAGGTTCCATTGTTCTAGGAAAATACCTTAGGAATTCAAAGAAGAACAAAGGCCACTTTCTTCTTGCATTAAATCTCCAAATTCTGTTGCTTTGCCTCTAAGAAGACATAGGTGTTTATTTGCGACAATTCCTGTTATTTAAAAAAACCGAACCCAAACCCTCCGATTAACCTGTAATAGTTGCTTGTCTTTCAGGTTTGAAAAAGCCGAGTCTGACTTACTCTGTTCCTTTTCTTTACTCCTGCTTTTTAACATCCAGTTTATTTGTGGGGTTGATGTCTTCCTTGAAGAGGTGGAGGAAAAAAGTGGGTGCTTCTTGTTAAAGGCTGCAGATGGTGGCATAACAGAAGGTGCAAATAATTATGATTTCCGATGACATTTTTACTTTCTTGAAGTCCTTGAACTCGCATATTGGGTTTTTTTTGTCTCAGCCAGGAATAGGTAGAAATGTAGTTTTTCTCACCAGAAGCGGGTTATATATATATCCCATTGTAGACCGAAGGAGACTTTGAACATGACTTTACTTTATTCTTTGGCGTTTTTTTCCCCAAACTCGTATCTGATACTGAACATTGTGTATCATGTTTTGTGTGTCATATTTAGATTAATTATTGGAAATAAGCAGGGAACGTTTTTTAAATCTAGTTCATTGTTTTTAGACTTGTCAGAAGACCCGTGTGAGTATTCCTCTAAAAGCCAGCTTTTTATTCTTCCTGGTTTTTGAGGATTACGGGCTGGAACACAGAGTAAATTAGCAGGAGAAAGGTTGTAACACATTAATGTATAAGAAAATGTGTTGTACTGAATGGACACATGCCTTTTCTGTAGATACCAAGCCAGAATTTCTTTGGGGAAAACTGAAGAAAACTTGAAAACCTGATTTGTTTACTTCTGCATTTCTCTGTAGCCTTTTGTTCCACTCCTTGGGCATTCTTTCTCCGAGTTTTGTGTTGGTAAAAGATCTTAGACCAAAGGGTGAGTCTGATGGCCGTCTGAGGCTGATCTAAGACTTCACTTCTGCTGAAAAGACCAGTCCCACCCTTTTATCAGCTCCCTGCTGCTTCCCTTGTGTCGTAAGGTGAGTCGCATCAGCTTCCTGATTCGCCTGAAAACTAATCCTGCCAAACAAACCCCGTGAATGGTTAGCTTTCTGCCAGATCCTTGAGCTGAGCTGACTGGCAGCACGGCATTTCCAGCACGGAGGTAAGGCTAGGGAGAGTATGGGGGTTAGGGCAGGACAGCCCTTTTTGGTGGTGGTGGTACAAACTTGTATCAGTTTAAACTCATTGTGAGATTGTGTCTTGAGTGTAAAATTACTCGGCTAATAATGACAGATATTTTATTTTTTCGATGGTTCTCTGGAGTTAGGGGGCCATTGTTATCCCCCTCTTAAGAAAAGCTGAGGCAGAGAGCAAAAAGTTGGTGTGGATTTGTTGGTGGTTTTTTTTGCCAAAATGATAATTACGCAGAATGATGGGGTTTGGAGTGGCCAAATAAGCCTTCAGTATGTTTGAAATACTAGATTTCAAGGGTGGGACTCGTCTAACCATATGTATTGTAGACATTTATACCTGATCTTTTTGTGTGGGCTTTTCTTATCTTTGGTGTGAAGAAATAGTCATTTCTTGGTGTGAATCATCTCATCCTAAAGTAGGCATGTAATGCAGGTTTAATGAATCATGCTCCTAAAGTTACATGTTTTTTCCCCCTCTCTCTAAAGAAGGTCTAAGCCACTAAGCTCAGGTGTTGATGTCAGAGGGCAGGTAAAATTAATTCCTTTCACTATTGTGACAGTGTTTTCAAATCACACAGGCACATGACTCCAGACTTCTGCTTGGAGGTCTGGACTTAACTTCCTCCTGTTATCTTGCTGACCCATTAGAACTAGTGGTTTTAATACCCATTTGCTGTTAAGCTTGGTAGATTTCTTTTTGTTCTCCTTTTTTTTGTAATACTTCTTCAGAGCTCTTCCTTCAGAGCTTTCCTTTCGATGTGTTCAATTTTTGCACGTAAGATCTGTCAGTGTTCCTTTTCAAGTGTATTTGCAGGCACAAGGCACGCTGGCAAACTTGAAAATATCAGGATGAAGTTCTGCATCAGTTGACCTTAACGCTTAGGTATGTTATATCTGTACAGAGATACAAGCTTTAGGTTTGGAAATAGGGCAGTGGTTTTGTCTCACAGGTGCTGCTTCACTATTCATTGAAAACTCTTAACCTGTGGCTGGCACTTCAGCTGCAGTGAAGTGGGCACCTCTGGGAAGGAATGAGTTGCTGTGGTGGTGGTAGTGGTCCTCCTCGCCCACCACTGGTGCTCCCTGTGGCTGGCAGCCCTACCACTGGTCAGTCTGTAAGGCATCTTGCAGGACAGCTGAGGGGCTTGTGCTGGGCGTAGGGAGGGAGGAAGGGGCAGCCCAGTGCAGGGGTCTCTGCGGCCCAGGGAGCTGATGCCTGGGGGAGCAGACAACGCATGTTCACAGTGCTGGGCATGTATTTCAAATCCAAAGTGATGAAACCTGGTGTTTTAGGGGATGAAATTGTTCAGAAGTACAAAAGAACACACAGGGATGCCTGTCCTGTGAAGATCTCTTGGTTGGGGTTTGGTTGGGTTTTTTTGGCAATATGATTTTCTTACAAAACGTTTAATGAGGAATAAACACACTTTGCAAAAGGCATCTACCTATGTGTCCTGCGGAATGGTTACCATAATCCTTAATTATCTCTGGGGTCACTTAACCTTTTTTTAGAGTGTTGAAAATGTCCAAACTGAAGTATTCTTGCTATTAATAATTTTGCTGACATCTCTGTGGCAGGTTGTCAGTGCCTTCCACGTTTCGGAGGCTGACATAATGGTTATTTCTGTTTCCTCCCTTTTTAAAGGGTCTTTATCATAAATAGTGACAATTTATTTGGCTTAAGCTTGGGTTTCTGAGCTCAGTATCCTCTAAAGAGTCGCTGGTTTTCAAAAGATTCTGAAGTCTCTTTTGTAGTTTCATAGTTTGTATATCTTTAATGTTTTTTTTTTTAATAGTTTGAAGTTCCAACTAGTGGCATGGTTTCCAGATGTACTTTTTCCCCTGCTGTGTGTAGAGGGGAGGAGGAGGAAGCTGGCTTCCTCAAGGTTGACTGAAATGTTTTAACTTCCATAGCAAATGAGGTGAGAATGAAATTGTCAGAAGGATAGAGACTAAATTATTGAAGCACTTGACTGTTTAAAGTAGCTGGGGATGTACTGTAAAAGGTGCGAGTCTTACAGTCAAATGTGTAAACAGAACCTTATTCCTTCCATGTACCTGATTTCTCACCACTTGCTTTATACACCACAAGAGCCTAAATCAGTGTGGGAGATACCGCAGCCGTTCTCAAAAGCGTGAGTTTGTGATGCTTTCACCAGAGGAATTATCTATTACCATATAGGATAGCAGAGAGAAAAGCATTTTCAAGGAAGATTAATTGAAGTAATTCATCACTTTAAAATGAAGAAGGTTCATCAGACAAAAATAAAAGCTAAGTATTTTATGCGCCTCTATAGGAATTTGATAACCATTTGTTTTGCTAGAAAATGTATGCGGACTGGGCACCTAGTGCTTGTCTACACAAGGAAATTTAATGGTACAACTATGTGCTATAATTATATGCTATAATTATACCAATATAACTCCCTATGGAGACACACTTATACCAGAATAAGAGTTTTCATGGTTTATCGTATTCTGCTTCCAAAGCATGTAAGCTTAACTAGGAAAGGGTACTTTTATACTGGAGTAAGTTTCCACACTGAGATAGTTATATTGGTATAATTATGCATTTTTTTTCTTTCAGTGTAGACAAGTCCCTAGTGCCTTTTCAGCTTTGAACTTTAGTTAAGAATTTCTTGGTTGTGATAAGTGTCTAAGCATTTTCATAGTATATTTTTATAATGGGACTTGGGTATTTAAACCAATTACTCAGGCCAATTAACAGCTTCCTGGGTTGTGGATAACAATAGGATATAAAAATGGATCAAAATTCATGTTCCTAGCTGCTTGGAAGTATCTGGGGTTTTTTTTCTTCTCTTCCCCCCTCCCCCCGTCTGGTTTTACGAGTACGCAGTATATAATGCAACAGGTGGAATAGTCCGTGGCTGCCTAATGAATCCTGTATTGGACACTTTTTGTCTACGGCTTCTCATTATTCCTTGAGTTTTGTTGTGCTGTGACTCTAACTGCATGTGTCTCTGTGGATTGTAGAAAGAAGCTTCCTTGATGAAGGTGAAAAAAAAACCTGCTTCCAAGAATGTTATTTTTTCTGAGAATTGAGGAAATATATTGATCTTCACACAAGGCAGGACCATTATTTACTTGGTCCTTGTACAATGTGTACCTAGCAACTTGCATTGGATGCAGAGGGATGAGAGGGTGCAGGTGCTCTTCTGGTATGTCATCTAAGTCAGAGGAAGAGTAATGCTGCGTAGAAGCGTTCAGTCAGAAGTGGGTATTTAAATGGATGGTGCTTTGAAGTTGGCCATGTCCTATGGTTCTCTTCTGCCTGTATCTCCTTTGCTGTTCAGGGTACAGCATGTCTCATCCTTAACCTTCACACCTCCCCAAAAATTAGGAATATGTAAACATTTAGCAGTTTCTAAAAACATAAACATAGATTCCTTAAAAACAGTCTTACTTGTGCATCTCTTTTTATTTCTTATGAAATGACTGGTTTGAAAACATAGCTTTTTTAACCCTCATAGTATTTCTAGTACGTTTGTAGTATCATAGTGTTCATGTGGTCTTGTGCTAGAAATTGAGGATTGTTACTTCAAATGTAAAGCAAATTGCAGAAACAGGAAAAGTCTTAAAATAAATTAGACATGATGTAATAACCTCTAAATCATAGAAGAGCAGGGCTGGAAGAGACATCAGGAGGTCATTTAATCCATCCCTCTGCTCTGAGACAGGATAAGAGAGACCATAACCATTCATGACAGATGTAGTGACAGACTGACCAAAAAGGAATTATTTATACATACGGTCCCCCCCTCCCGCCTCCCCGGAAAGCTTCATGCAAATGTAGAATTGGTGTGAGAGGATTATTTATTTAAATACCCAAGTTGTTTATGGTTTTGGGAACTTAATGTTTTCTGTCAAAATAGTCTAATAAGGTTGGTGTACTTCTGAGTGTAATGCCCATTTCTAATTTTATCTGGTAGCCTGTTGTTCAGGTGTATTTCTTCCTGAAATGATTCTTGTTCTGTGTTAGCTTTATAACCAGTGTCTCATCTTGGGCATTGAGCAGTTTAATTTAAAAATGTGTAGCGCTTCCTTTTCATACTTGACAGTATTTCTGGTGTATAATCGGCTTTTTTATTCAATTTCTTTTTGTGTGTGAGAGGCGAGCGAAAAATCTAGGGGTAGGAGTGTAAAGGGAGAAGGGGAAAAATGCATTCAGGAAATCACAGCACTTGGCAGAAGAGCTGTGTTTAGCTGCAATGCCAGGTTAGATATGAAGGGAATAATGTGCCTTTAAGAAAAGATCTTTTTTTCTTTGAAGAATAAATAGAATGTACATTTCAGAATTTTACACATGGTATCTGCAGCTCTTTAATCCTAAATTGAAGTTTGCAAATGAGTGTCAGATGAATAACATCTTTCTAAATTGAACAATACCTAAAATTGGAATTGCAGATACCCTGTTGCTAAAATGAGTCTTTGGGCTTGTTTGCTCTATTTTGCCTTTTAGTTATATCAGCTGAGAAACATCTGTCTTTGCTGCTAAATGACCTCTTCTGACTAGGCCAAGTGATTTTGACAGAATGAACTGTCTTCAGCCCTCATCAGCTGCAGGAAGAAGCTGCTGTAAGTTGCAGCCTTGGAGAAGGGAGAAAGATTAGATGTAAATATACTCAAATTGCTGTTGCCTTCAGAAATAACTTACTCGGGCCTACAGGAAAGATTCCCCATAACCGTGCCACTTTAGTGTTTATGAAGGCAGTCATTTCCTTCTCTTTCTTCCCATTTAATCTGATAGTTAATTTAAATTCTGTTCAAGATATGGTAATTTTACAAAGATGGGACTACTCTTCTTTTGGGTTGTGCCCAAAGTGTGGGGGGGGTGGGGGTGGGGAGTATGGCACTCATTAATCCTGAATATCCTCTCTCAGAAAACAAAAGACATTTCTTTGAAGTGCTTTTAGGAAAGCTGAGTTGGTGTTTGAACTTGATGGCTGATCTGGGATCTTAAGGACTGGGAAGTAAGAGGTGGGCATAGATGTGGGAAGAAGTCAGGAGTTTTCAGACAGAATCTGAAAAGAATGGTTTTTGCTGTGGGAGAGGGGAAGAAATTCTCTGAATGTGGCATGGTCGGGTTTCCTGTTGAATGATGGGTTTTGGATGAGAAGTACTGAAGAAGCAGAGCAGCTTTCTTGCTTTCATATTTCTCAGACCAGATACATCTCATGATGTTTTTTAATTTAAAATGGTGTTATATTAAAAGAAAATTATGATTGTATATTGAAAACACATCCCTCCTCTGTACAGAAACTGAATGTTCTGGGTAGCAGCTATACTAAAGCTGTGTGCTTAATTCTGAACATCCGGGATGATGTGTCACAGAGGTGTTCATACCCGTGATTAATCCTGCTGCCCTTTTTTTTGCATTTATCCATGTGTTATGTGTTTTGTTGTGCTGAAATGCTCTAGGATGCTTCACAGGCTGCCAGTGTTTGTGGAAGAGTTTGTCCCTTTTACAGTGATTGCAAAATGAGCAGTGAAGCCTTAGCAATGTGTGCCAGTTTTGAGCGAGGTGTAGGTGAAGGCACAAGGGTTAAACCAGAATTTAACCTGGTTTAGATCCAGGCCAGAACTTGTTCCTGAATCAGCCACAGGGAACTTTGTATTAATATCAAGGTATGATTTTGGAGGTTGATTCTGTAGAGTTTTTTGGGAGTCATTGCCATATCTCTGCAAGTTTTTAGGTTTAAAACCTGTGGTTATTAGAGCTCATAATGTGGGTTCTTTTTTAAAATCAGCAGAACTTTTTCTTTTTGCTATCATTATTTATTTTGCTTACAAAATATGTTTGTATAAGTACATGTATGTTGATCCAAAGAGCATTTTTTTCTCCTTGTAGAAATTAAAGTTTAAAGCTGAATGGATCCCTTGATAGTTGGAGCTTTTGACTTGCTATGTGTGTCTCTTAGTATGGCTACTACATGCTAAGTGCAGCAATAGTTCTGGAAATACCCTGTTGCAGGATGTTTTTGCCACTGTCACCTTTAAAGGGAAATTTACAACTCCTGTAATATTTGTCCTTTTAATTTTAAAATCCAGCTGAAGCATAATCCCAGGAGTGTTGTTTTGCTGTTGCAATGCAATCTTTTTCAGATGATACATGATTTAGTTGGAAACAAATTAGCAGCTATGCATGTCTAAAGAAAGCAATTTAATAAACAAGATTTTTGTAAGCCTAATCAGAATTGTAAAATGATACTTGGGAATCAGTTACATTATACAAAAGAGCTGGTGTGAATTAGGCATGTATGTGAATTCATGGTTTCCAATCATATTGTTCTCTCAAGTAATACAGGGGCTTTGACCTTCTGTCTACTGTTTCTTCTAATTTATTATTTAACTATTAAATGCTTTCAGTCAATAATGAAAATTTCCACCCATAACTGTAGCTTGTTCTGGAGATTGATTGTAATTTTTATTCTACCTACTGAAGAAAAAACTATTTTCTAATACTTTAAATCACCTGCTGCTGGTGATTTGTTTTGCTCCTTCCCAGAAAGCTTGTTCCAAGCTCCTGGTATTATCTGAGTTGATGAGGAAGATCATTATAAATGCAAAATAATCACAGGCAGGTACTCAGCAAAATACAGTTGCTCTAGCTTTGCAGTACAGGTGTCTAGCCCCAGATTCATTATCTGTGTCTAGCTGACCCTTGGACTGAGCTGACACTGCTGGTATGTCTCTTAGCTGGAACAGTGGATTTTTATGATGTTTTCACTACATGATGCAGAGACTGTTATGGAACAATGGTAAAAAAAGCTGAACTGGTTAGTTTCCAGGTAACTATTAATATTTTGCACTATTTACAACCAAGGTTTGTTGGGTTTATTTTGTTTTTTTCAACCACTACAGGAAACTCTTCTAACATAGAAAATATTTTACAAGAGAAGCAGTTTCTTGGCAGTTGAGGAAGTGATAGGGCTTCTGTTAGAGCTGAGTTTGCCTTCCAGTTATCCTGATCCTAAATATATCCTTTAGGAATTTCACATATATTGGCTCTAGCTAGGGGCTTTCCCCTGTTTTCTTATTTAATTAAGACAGTTTCTTACCTAATTAAAAAAAAGGTTAGGGTTGAAAAGAGAAAACACAGGATTAATGAGTAAGCTACCTGCTATGAGGCTAGAAACCAGAAAATACAGAAAATCACTGCTTTGCACTTCTTTTTAATGTCCTAGTTTGATACTGCTTGGTGAGAGTAGGGTGACTTATTATTATTTTTCTTCTTTTTCTAAGCTGCTTTTTCTTTTGGTGTGGCAGAGGGATGCAGCTCTTAAAACTATTTGGTCACCATTTCTCAGTGTGGCCAGAACTAACTGAATTTCCCTCAGTTGCAGTCTGAAGTTGTGGCTATGGAGAACAACAGCAACTAACTGCTTTTGTTTGCTTGGTTGAGTTTTCCATTTTGTTCTCCTTTTATGCCTCTTCATCCCAGTATCTTACCTATTTTGTAAGTGGTTCCCCCTTCGATTTTATTCATCATGAACTCAGAGACCTGCAAAAAGAAAAGAAAATTGTGTAGGGTCTTCATGCCAAAGCAACTTAGGCTGCATTCCTGTAAGAGTGGCAGTGCCCTTTGCGGAAAGGAGTGGCAGATTATCTTTGGCAGCAGTAGGGGATAAGTGTGAGAGCTGGTGGGGTTGGGGGGTGGGAAGGGAAGAGGAGTTGTGTTTTCTAGAGGATCTGCTGGAATCTACTGTTATCTGGACTCTGATTTATTCTGGAATTGCATTCTGGTGTGGTCCATTACAAATGCCAGCAGCAGGTATAACTCAGCTTTTGAAGAGCTGTCATGTGCTTTTTTTATAATAGTGCAGTCTCAGAGCATGGCCTAGAAACTTTAAATATGTTTCATTCAGGAGGGCTTGGTGAAATCTAGTGCATAAGGTTGACTTGAGAAGTTGAGGGGCTTATTTTTGGACTTACCTTAGAAATAGGTCATTTTCTCAAAGGCATTATTACTGTTCCAAGTGATCTAGCAGAAATGCAAGGTGTGGGTTTTGGTTTGGTGGTTTTTTGTTGGGTTTTTTTTGAAGAAGATGTTTCCAGACACCTTTTTCCTTTTGCAGGTAGGTTTCTGAAGGTTCAGAGCACCTTGTTACAGCTTATGATGAGATTTCTCCTTTCTAAAACCTTCAAGAGGTTTTTGGGTTGGTTCTTTTTCTCCCTCGGCCTACCCGTTTCTGACTGCCAGTCCTGTTTCCTCTTCGTAATAACTGACATCAGTCTCCCCAAAGTCCTCACGTCTTGTTCCTTGTTACGAGTGCATATAATACTTGTTATTATGAGAGTGAAGACCCAGTCACAGAAAGGTGAAGTGTTGTGATGGTGTTTGCATAGCAGGTCAGCTGCTGAGCCAGGAATAGCAGCCCTGTCTTATGACTCAGTGCCCTAACCGCTGGCCTGAGCAGCCTCGCCGGAGCGCTGGTCTCTTCCAAGAATGTAGTAGCGATGGGGTATGGATGTAGCTACAGCAAGTATAGGAGCTTTGCTTCCAACTCTGGCAGGGCTTCGAGGCTTATACATAGCTTAAAATACTGGGGGAGGAAAAAAAGCTTTCTAAAGGAGCTCCTAGGTAAGTTTGAAAAAGTTACAGCTTGCTTGCTCTGTTTAAAAGCAAAAAAATAAAATCTAGTTGAAAATAGCTTTCCAGAAGGCTGTGGATGTGGAAAAAAAAGTTCTACATGTTTGAAAGTCAAACTCTGCTCCAGAAAGAACCTTAAGAGCGGCCTGTGATTAAATCTTTTGTATATTCAACAACAAACTCATTTTATGCAACCGCAACTATGATAAAATTGAATTAAATGAACCTGCCTCTAAGAAAAGAGACTGAATAGCTGAGTAGTGCATTATTCAATGAATGGCAAACGGGGAGGCTGGCTGAAACGGCTGGGAAATGGTTTTAACATTCTACCAGGCTAAAGAGCAATTCTGTGAAATCACTGTATTTGTTTCCCCCCTACCTCCCCGCCCTCAATTTTTAAATAGCAGTGCTCTTCATACTGTCAGAATTCAGTGTTGTGACACCCCTACTCAAAAGTTATGACAGCAGTGTAATGACAGCTACTGCCTCTTGAGAATCAATCAGGCAATTAATTTTGTAAATGAAATGCTGATTATACAAAGCTTCACATGAGAGGCCCAGTGATTAAAATCAATTTAACAAATTGTTTCAGGTGGGACTTGATTAATAATTTGCCATAAATGCTGAGGATATATGACCAGCATACCTTTTTGTGTGTGTGTTAATATAGAACTATATATAACACTTGGAGTGGAAAAAATCTGCAGCTAACTGTGTGTACTGCTGGCTGATGACCTAGATGTGATTGGTTAATAACTTTTTGTGGGTACACTGTTCTCCCCAGTGTCCATAATGTCACTTCCTTAGCTACTGCACTCTGGCAATTAAATACCTCTAACCTTTAATTTTATTTTTACTATTAAAGCCAAGTAACTGAGACAGTGTATCCAGATATGCTTGAATATTTATTGGGTTTAGGGAGATTTTTTCCTTTAAAATTTGTAGTGAATGTGGGATTTCTTTAACTTACTGCCCCCCTCCTTCTGTCACTAATTTTCAGGACTTTCTGCTTTTTCCTCTCCTACTCCAACACTTCTCTGCAGGGAGCCCTCCTGTAGAGCTCCCCTCATTCCATAGGAGGCTGCTCTCTGCTCCTTGCCTGACGCTCACTATTTTTAGTACATCCTTTTCTGTCCATCTAACCCTGTGTTTGTGTAAGAGCTGTACAAAGTAGGTAAGGGATTTTTTTTTTTTTTTTTGGAGTTCCAGATGGCAACCATGCACAGAGAGTGAAGGTGTTTACTTGTCTAGGAAGCTGAGAACCTCATTGCCAGACAAAATAGAAGTAACTGGTATTCTGGGTGGGGCTTTTCTTTTTTTAACTTACAGTTTTCTGGGTTTATGAATGGATTTTTATCTTCCTTGTTGAGCTGTAGTGTTGGCTGCTCAGGAGGCCTTAGGGCTGTGAGACATCCTCTGCTGAATCTAGTCTGAGAGCTTTTAAGATACGATTTTCCCTTCCTACCTGCCGTGCTCTCCTGCTGTGAGTTACTATTTCGGTAGCATAAATGGTGGAATGAGAACTGTGCCCATGTCTCACTCTGTAGTGCCAAATCTGTTGTATTGGTACAAACTCACCCTCTCCTATGTGGACAGTTTTAAGTTAAAAAGTAGCTAAAGCATGGTCACCATCTGGCAGCAAGTAGGAAAAGCACCTGGAATCAGTGGCACATTGTATGGTCACAGGTAGGCTTGCTATAAGACATCTGTAAGAACCCCTAAATTCTACTGCACTAGAAATCACTGCTAACTTGCTGGGAGGCACTTTTGGTAGGAAGGCAGAGCATCTTCTGCATGCCTAGAAGAGGTGGTCCCCTCTTTATGGAGCATCCAAGTTGGAGAAACCAGATATGAAGACAGGAAGATAATTTCTGAGTACTCGTGGAAGAAGCTTGGAATTAGGCAAGTGGGTTGCAGAAGAAGGCCGAGTGTTCAAGTGTGATGGGAACTTGACTTCAGAGCAATCAGGGTGTTTATTACCCATGTGTCAGTTGGTGTCAGTGGCAAAGGCGACTTGAAGGGCAGCAGTTCTGAGCAGTGTAGCCATGTGAACTTGTCAGACAGAGAGGATTGTTGTGGCCATCAGGTGTGATAAATGTGTATAATTGCTTTTTGATGTTGCCTTAACCTCTTTGTGCACTTGTAGTGGCAACTTGGAGAGGTTAGTTGTGCCTATTTCATTGCTAACAGGCTGCTTTTTTTTGCTGTGTTTGTAGTGATTTGTTTTCAGTAGCCATTTAAGTTTATCTATCTGCAGAATAATAACTAGAGAATGGCTGATGCTCTGACCTTCCAGTTTTCAGGCTGTGTTAAAGAGGACCCAGAAGAAAATAGGAGAACAGGGATCACCACGCAGAGGAGACACTTGCTTGTAGAAATACCTGTAAATGTTCTAGTGGAGTAGTAGTTGATTTTTGGTGGGGTATAGCTTTGGTTTTCTCTTTGACTTTTTTCATTACTAACTTTCTGTTTTGAAACCATCTTTCTGATGTCTCCCTGCAGCTGAAATCAGACAGTATTCAGAGCCTGTAAGACAAGGAAAATTGCAATTTTTGTTATATCTCTGCTAGAACCTCTCCTTCATTCACTGGATTTTCCTTCATCATAGGCTTGTGGAGAACTCGGCTCTTTTGCTTTTTCTCATTCCTTGTCGTGTTTGTGCAACTGATGTTTCAATTTAAATTTTAGTAGAGTTCAGACAGTAGACTTCCTATTTAAGAAAGTATGTTTGCCAGCCACCTCAATATTGATGTAAGTCAGAATTTAATGCTGTACATTAATACTTCTTTAATAGTTGTTTGCATCTTTCTTAAATGAGTATTTAAAACGCGTGTAATAAGCGTTGTGTTTTGATACGCTCTTGTCGTGTAAAAACATTGGCTGAGGAGCCCTTGTACATGTTCATACAAACGATGGCATTATCTAGGAATGGATTATCTTCTCCCCAGTTGCGTCCTCGTGCCAGCTGTGTCATTGTATTATAGTGAATACTTGTGATTATCTCTTGTGATAAATTTGTAACTTGGTGCCTGACCTAGAGCTGAGAGCTCCATGCCCATCTTTCTTGGAATGTCGGTAGCTGATTGTCAGCTGTCTTTATTATGAGGTTTCAAGGCTTTGGTATTAATAAAGAGGGTTTTTTGGCTGGGCTTTTGTGTTTTGTTTTTTTTTTTTTTTTCTTCATGGAGACAGAAGCTTTGGCTGCAGATCAGTGAATAAACAAAGAGTTATTGTAGTCAGTAGCTCTAGGAGTTTGAGGGCAAGCTTGCTTGAGAGTGTTGAGTTCATGTTGTTTTGTTATAGGCGCAGATGACGCAGCATTAGTAGTTGGGATGCGCTGTGGCTTATAGTCCCTTTAAATTGTGGCATTTGCTGTTGTCAGCCAAACCAATGTTTCTTTTGGTTTTTTTGTTTAAACAAACAAAACACACTTTCACTTGAAGAGTAGTTATATCTTGTGAATACTCTTGTACTGAATTGCTCTGCCTGCCTTGGGTAAGAGTTCTGTCATTGCATCTGAATCACACTGTGACCTTTGTAAAGCATCTCCTGTTCCTCCCTGCCTCAAGACTCTAGTTGTGGGGTTCTTGGTGGCATCTTTAAAAGGCTAAGATATATTTGGTGACTGTGAACAGCATTGTTCGTATTCATAAATGTCTTTCAAATAAAGATTTGGGTGTTAGAAGTGGAACATACATTGATAACTTAGTGTGTATATGATGCATACCTCACACCAATAATGTCCTAAAAGGAAGAGCTGATAAAACTTCCTGCTGCTGCTCAACTTAATCCAGTGTGCACCTTGCCTCAGATCTGAGTGGAAGTGAGGTATCAGGGAGGAACGCTGGCTAAATGGTAAGGGAAAACAGTAGTGTTTGTTTTCCCTCACTTCAGAAAAGTTAAAATTGAATTGCCAGGTACTTCAGGTTGAGGCGATTTATTGGATTACTTTGACTAGGAGGAGAGCAGAAGCAGTGGTGCTACTGACTTTACAAGCGAGAGTAGAAGATTAATTTTTCTACCTCTGCTTACAGGGGGGATGTGGAGTTCATGCATTCTTTTATACCAAACATTTAAAAAGTTACGCAGGTAGCAGAAGAAGATTGTCAGTTAATATTGTAGGCAGTGTAGCCTTTCTGCACCCCCCCTTAATGGTTGGTCTGTCAGCCTAAAGACCAGGAATGAAACCTTGGCCCTATTGAAATCATTAGCAAACTTTCTGTGGGGTGTTTTAATGTGCTCACAGGGCACATCATAAGCGAGGAGTTAGGAAACGCTCTGTTCTTACAAAGCCTGATAGTACATGTGCATGAATCCGATACTGACGCAAGATAGGCGCTATAATAAAGGGCTTATAAATCACAATATTACTGTGGACTGAAGCAAAGAAAGAGACTGAGGTATTTTGAGGAACTGTGGATCTATGCAAAGTTTAAATGAAATGCAGCAAGTTGAAGAGGAGGTGCAGAATCAGAAGCAAAAGGCCAAATCCATTCAGGCTTGCCTGGCAGAATATGGCAGTAAAAATAGCACGAGCAAACACTAGCTAAATTGGTAAAAAAAGTAATGTGTATACTGGGAGTAAAATAGCACTAGAAGAAAAATTGGACCCTTCTGTAAAGGAAGTTAAAGGAAATAAATGGATATTGATGACTGCAATGAAACTAAAATAAAACTAGAAAAGTAATTAAAACTTCGCAGTATAGAATGTAATAGAATTAAGTAAAGGTATGGAAGATGCCATCATTCATGGTTATACATGTTCACTGGGTTTTGGAAGAATGTGGTGGAGCTACAGCAGTGCTGTCATTTTTAGTGTTAGGGAACAGGTGTGGGGGGGTTGGTTGTTGATCCCTACAAAACAAGAGGTTGATACTTGTCATAATCATTCTGTCACACCAACCTTGTCTTTTGATAACTGTTGAAACCAATGTTAAAGAAAAAACTTGAACTTAAATGTTAAAGGAACTTTAAGGTAAGATTACAATAATGTGTTTTTCAACTAACAACTCCTTCTAAATAACTTTTGAAAACATTGTGGATGGAAGAAACTTCCTATAAAAATAAAATTTAAGTTTCAAAGAATGCTAAAGCTGAAAACTGCATGCATTAAAGTTGGGAAAAGTTATAATTAAATTTTTACCTCCAGTGTATGGGACACATAGTATGGGGTGAGCAGCTGTTTTTTCTTTCTGTTAAATGTATGGCCCCAGGTCTTTCTCCCCATATACTGTTCTGAAGACAAAATTTATTCTTCTGTTAGAGAGCTTTCTATGGTATTGATCACAGTCATATTAAATTCTAAAATCACCTTTCTGGTGAAGAGATGATCGTTTTATCTTTTTTTTTTTCTATTTTTACTATTGGGGAAACTGAGGCATTGCTGTAGGAAGTTTGAGTGGCCTGTTTGTGATGGCTGTATGTTAAACTTTCTGGCACGTGACAGCTTCTGAAAACACCTTTAAAGCACATCTCATCAAATTCAGGAGTAGTTGCAGTTGTAGATATGCAGCGCTTCCTGCAATTTAAATCCCATAACTTCAAGCCAGGATAGGAGGGACTGTGGCAGATGCAGAGATAGACCCCACTTCCGCCTGAGCATCGTACAGCTACTGTAATAGTAAGGCCATCTTTTCCTTTGTTCAGGACCCTTCTAAGCGAAGCATTCAGTCCTGTGTCACACAAGAACCCCCTCACTGCGCTGCTGCCGAGTGATCCGTCAAGCAGGCCCATCCACTCACTGCCTGTGACGCCCAAAGTGGGCCGTGTGTTCAAAAACCAGTGCAGTTACAACTGAGAAGGAGATACGTTTCATGTTGCAAGCGCAGACTTGATTCCAACAGCTCTTAACTTCTGCAGTGGTAATGTTTCTTAAACCTGGAGAAGAGCTAGCAATTTGGGTTTGCTTTGCCTCGCAGAAATATATTGACAGCCACTGAGTCACTGGCAGATGTCTTCACGTCTAGCTGCACTGCACGGGTGATTGGGATCTAACCTGAAGGTAGTCAGAAAGAGCAGTGGTGAGTTGCCACCCTCTATAGGGACTGGCCAGTGAATGGGATGAGATTCTCCAGTCCTAAAGATGATGAGAGGACTCTTCTGTACTGCTTATTCTTTCCCAGAGGCCTTGGAGGAAGAAGGGAACAGGCAGCACTGGCAGCTGGTGTGGGTGTCTCTGGGCGGTCCCAGTAATTTGCCTGGGGGGGGGTTACTAGTCTCTGTCTAGCTCTCTCATACTCAGTAACTCCAGTCCTTGATCCATACACCTGATTTGCAGGATCCACAGTAAGATCTGAGTACGCCCAGGTCCATTGTTACCCATTCCCATGACCACAGCCCCCTCTGTTTCAGCTTTGCGTGGATTGCCTGCAGACTGGAGTTACAGCAGTATCTTGGGCTCTATCTCTCTACCTTTCTGAAGTGGAGGGATGTCACCTGAGGGAAAGAGGAGCAGATAGAGCTCCTGGACAGGGCAAGACATGAAGAGACGGCAGGCTGGTGAGAAGGGAAGGAAGGATGAAATGTCAGTGAGGCTCACTCTCCTTAACTCCCATACAAAATACCTCCACTACCTGAAGATCACTAGCCCAGAGGACAGAGACTCTTTCGGCCTGTATTGTGTCACCTCCTGACCTTGTATCCTCCTCTTCCCTTCAACTCTTCCTGCCCCACTTCTGTCTCTGTGGCTTTTTTTAACCCATTGTCCCTTTCTCTTTGTCTGGCAAATCTGTGACTGCCTCTGTACACCTTTTAACTCCTCTGAAGTCTCACTGTGCTGCTCCCGTGCTCCTCATGGTCTTGTGGCATCCAGGTGCTCTCCCTTGACTGGAGCACACACCTTGCCTTTCCTGAGCATCTGATGTCACCCTGGCAAATTAAAATTCTCTGCCCCAAAGCATGGTATTCAAAGAGGTATTTTAAAGTGTTTTATGTAAGAGCAGAAACGATGTATTTTTCTGTGACCTCATTCTAAGACATAGCTGAACTGTTTCTGCTGAACTTTCCAGAGAATTTCAGCCTCAGGCATACATATGGCCTGGAAAATTTCAGCCTAAATGCTTGAAGTTTGGCAAAGTTTATATGCACCTGAAAATAGTCTTAATAATGGGAAGTGTCAGACTGTTTTAGCTGCGTAGCTATCTGCATTGTTTACCATTATATTTAAGTGTTGGATGCAGAACAGAAAGTATTACACTCAAAATAGTTTAAAATTAAATTTGAATAAATGTTGTTACTGAAGTTGAGACCTGGAAGTAATACCCTGAAACAGAAGATGGTGGCAGTGACCAATGCTGTTGGGCTTCATGAGAACCTCATGAAGGAAACTCAAGACTTGCTTTGAACAAGGATTTATATTTGGGAAGGGGAATGTGACAGGTGATGCACAGAATGAGTGTTAAACTATGGAAGTAAACATAGATAAAGCATCTTAGTGTATAGGAGGAAATATTTGTCCCCTGAAGCCCTGTAAGGAGGGAGTCCAGGTCATGTGCTGAACCTTTGTGTCTGGGTTGTTCTTAGTTGAGTGTGGTGAGAGTGTGTGATGGCCTAAAAAAACCCAACCCAACACTCTTGTATTCTTTTATTTTTATGGGTCAGGTGGCCTGAAGTGGTTGGGGAACCATTGGTTTTGAAAAGTATGAAGTATAAATAGTAAATTGCCCAGGGACGTTTAGTGGTGAAAAATAGAAACTTCTAATCTGGCCACAAAGAAGTGAAATAATAAAGGGAAATTTGCTGAGTAATACTTGCCCAAAATTAGCAGCAAATGTGCAGTTCGCTGTGGTGGCAGAACAGGGCACTCCTGAAGCGACCGGAGGTGTCGCGGGGGGAGGTGGTGGGTATCGTTTCCACCTGTGCAGCCATAGAGTGTCCACGTTCGGAATGCTGTTTTGGTTTTGGTGACATTGCTGGCAAATGGGTGTTGGTAAGGGTGTGGGGAGAGCCAGTGAAAAAAAACCCTGAGAAGGTTTGAGCAATTTACTTGCAGGACAGAAATAGTAAGAACGAGGTACAGTTCATTAGGCAGTGACTTCTTCGGAGAGCACGCACCTTGTGTGTACGGGCACAAAAAGCTGCGGCGTGGTAGTGGCACAAACAGCAGTAATGAGAAGAAATGAGAGGCGTGCGGAATTCATTGTCATAACAACTGTTGCATCAGAATATAATAGCCAAAAAGGACTTGCAGAAGCCATGTTAAGTTGGCTTTAAAACGAAACTGGTCAGCAGGGCGCTGCAGGAAAACGTGTACCGAACGTGCCACGGGAAGGAACCCTGATCCTGGTTGGGAGGGTGGGCTGGCTGAATTAGTAGGGCTTTTTCCCTTGGGGAGGGAGGGATATGTCTCTTTCACAAAGGCGAGATTGTGATAGGTTTTTTAAAAGCTTCCTTCCCCCACCTCCCCCCTTTTCTTTTGTGACTATAACCGGCACTCAAGAATTAAAAAAATGGATGTCATATTAACAATCCAGTGCTGTGCTTGACAAAGTATGATGCTTTTTCTGGTTCAGTTAGCCCTCAGTAATAAAACATGAGAGTAATACCACACAATGGTTGACACCCGTCCTGTAACTGTTACGGTGCTTGGTAAGTGCTGCCAAAAAGTCTAAAAATAAAACTTCCCTGCCTTGCCCTCCCCTCCCCCTCCGTCAGTGATTGCAGCTTGGATTTTCTGAGGTCTGTTAAGGAGGCAAATAAACTTTCATGTAAAATGTGGGTTATGACTTGCCTTATGATCTGGAAACCTATTAATGCACACGATAGCAATATGAGAGTGCTGAAATATGGGGTTCTGTATGCATTGTGTTTCTTGGAAACTTTCTTTTCTTTCCACTTTCCCTTTTTTTTTTTTTCAAGGTAAGAAAACAGACGTTTTCTCAAGGTTAAGTGGCTTGTGCACTACTTGCGTCTCTCGATTAAAACCGGTTTTCTTTATGTTCACATGTTACAGCCAGTGATGCTAATGAGTTTACAACAGTACACTGAATTATTTTTAAGCAGAAATCTATTGGGCAGTTACCATACCTGCTTTTTCTGTAGGTAAGATATAACCTTAAGTGTGAGTGTAAAGTCGTTACAATTTTTCCTTTAAGTGCAGTGGAAATCCCAACCTCACCATTCAAAAAAACCCTCAATTAATATGAGAACCAGAGTATGGTACTTTGTTCCTAAGTCAATATTTGATGTTGGAAGCATTGAGAAAACACCTGTATCGTTTGCCTGCAGCGAGCGTGACTATGGGGACCTTTTTCTTGCTGCCTCTTACAGCGTTTCTTTGCTTGTGTTTTAACAACAGGGCAGTCCGATGGATCCGATGGTGATGAAGAGACCTCAGTTGTACGGCATGGGCAATAACCCTCACTCTCAGGCGCAGCAGAGCAGCCCCTACCCCGGGCAGTCCTACGGCCCTCCTGGCCCCCAGCGCTATCCCGTGGGAATGCAGGGCCGAGCCCCGGCAGCCATGGGAGGAATGCAGTATCCACAGCAACAGGTTTGTGCAGGATTTTTCTGCGTTGCTTTGGTTTCCCTCCTCTCCTTCTCTTCCCTTCTGAAATCGATAATACCAAGGATGCAAGAGGGGGAAAAAGAGCCCCAATTGTAAATAAGCATTTCTTGTGCAGGAGGGTTGAAGAGCTGTTTAAAAGTAACATTATGTTGACATCATGAATGTTTTCTGAAACACCATACAGTCAGGAAAGAGTTTGTTGCTTATATCTTTCTGAACAGAGAAGTACGTCAAATGCCATCAGTTCTCTTTGTTTTCCCATTGACATCATTTAGCCATGTCTGTTTCTTGGCTGTGGATTTTTTTTTTTTTTTAATTCTTGCCCTCTGGCTTGGATACCTGTAAATATAAGATGAAAACCTAAAGTTGATGTCCATGCAGCAAGACAGGTGTTGTCCAGTGCACACAAATGTGTCACATCTTTACTTACATCAGCTGTTTGTTGTGGTGTGAGTTGGGGTTTTTTTATTTTCCTCTTTCCCTTCCCAACTTTTTAAGTAAGGATTCTTTTTTTTTGAGGCTGTCCGAGTGTAAGAATCCCCTTTTATCTACTTAGGATTTCACTGCTGACAGTGATCTCTTCTGCCTTTTTTCTACACTCTTAAAGAGGGTCAATTTTAATGTTTGTACCATGTACTATGGAAGATACAATAGCTTTATATAGGGGATGATAAACAAAGGTTATCTAGGAGTTTTGCTTTACTGTTTTTTGGTGGTTTTTTTTTTTTTCTTTGTTTTTGTTTATGAATGTGAGCATAGGCAATGGGAGCTCTGTACTTTACTGTGAGCACAGCAGAGTAGGAACTTGATGGTTAATGGAAAAGAAGGTTGGTTTTGTGCAACTGACTAGTGTCTGATTAGGGTTTTTTATATTGTTAAATATGGAGGAGAACATAAAATTTTGGACTTCCTGACAGATTCTGGCTATTTCTTACTATCACCCATACACCAGGACAGGACATTAATCAGAAGGTTAATCAAATAAATTTCAAATGTAGTGCGTGGGTGAATAGTACCACTATAAAGAGTCTTCATTTTCACTCTTCTCTGTTAAATAGATACTTACTTTCAAGGAAGAACTGGGTTAGAATAGTTTAGAAATGTCAAACAATACGTGAGGTTGCTGGCTTCAGACCACAAGGCATTTTGTCAGTCGTAAAAGGAGGAGAAACTGAAACAAGGAGGCTTTATTTTCCTCTGTGTGGCTGTAGCCAAAATGAAGTTATTAAAACATATTTTTAATTTTTAAATGAGTTATTCTGCGTTATGTGGAGATGAGTGGTGAATTTTCACTTCATTTGCTAATTGCTCAATAATTGTAAATTACCCGTCAGCAGGCAGTGACCTGGCACGGCGATTGGCTGCCGGCCCTATCCGTCTTCTCCCAGCATTAATGTAATTGGCTGAGCAGCAGCACAGTTCTGAGCACTAATGCTCTTTGGGGAAAAAGTGAGAGGATAATTATGACATTGAATTTTTATTGAACGGACATCACCACCTAGGCATGATTTTGTTTTGGACAGCCTCCAAAGCTTCGTGTGTTTGGTTTGTGAACCTCTAATGATCTGAATCCAGTTCTTTTCATATTGCTCATATATTACCACCTTTCTACAAAGGATTAAAATGCAGGAATGCAGGTTTGTAAATTGAATTGCCAACTTACCAGCTGAGTGGTAAGTTGTCTTTGGCACAGGATGCCACAGTTTGATTCCTGGCTGGATTTTTACTCCTGTGACATGAATATTAAATAAGGAGAGCCAAGCTACGCTTGTTAAAATTGGCTGTGTAGCATGTATGTACTTCTAGATATAATATATATAAAATAAATAATACTGCCAAAAATTTCAGAAGATGAATCTCAGCACTTTCTGAAAATTGGAGTCCTTTACAGTGTCACATTGAATTTATCAAAAGCATGAGGCACTTCCGAAAACTTGGATCAGTTAAATACTGGGCCTTACAACACGTACGGTGCTGAGACGTAATTAATGTGCAGAGAGGGCATTGGGTAGATGGATTATGAGGGTGGAAGTGCCACACCGTAGGAAGGGTGGGAAACATCGGTGTCTGTTCTTATTTTAAGTTATAGTCTGCTGTTGCCCAGAGATAGCTGAGGGTGTCAGTTCTGTTTCCCTGCATGAAATGACGAGGCTTTTTGTTAGGCTGGGAAGATTTTTGGATTTTGAAGAAGACCTTGAAATGTTAGGTCTGGCTCTTTGTCAGTGAGTGTTGTGGCTTGAGGTTGGAACTATGGGACTTGACAGATTTTAACTTGCAGGCTCTGCTGCAGGATGCTGCAAATGAAGAAATAAAGATGAGAAACAACACCCTAAAGATCCAGCTAAAATGAATGGAAGTGGAAGAAATGAAGATAATTGCCTAGATGTAGGTAGCTGGGCTGTCATGTTGCAGCAGAGAATAGTGTGTTCCAGCCTGCAGCCCAGAGGTGGAGGAGAGAGCTCGTGGGAAGGGAGGCCTCTGGCATAAGCAGCAAAAGATTAAAGAGGATGAAAAAGATTAAATACTACCAGGAGCAGTCATTCTGCGTATATGCAGCACGGGTGTCAAGCATAGCCTGCTAACCTGTTGAAAATGTGGTATCTGTGCAGTGCTGCAGATGGTCTCTTACAAGTGCTGTTTGGTCTAGGTGTGCTTGATACCAAACAGGAATGTGCAAATACACCCCCAAATTTTCTTAACATTCTGTGTGGAAATCACAGGATGTCGAAGAGAGTACAGAAAATATGGGATGTGTTCTGTGGCATGGCTGCAAATTATACTGTGAAGAGAGAAACCAGATCTTCTAAGCATTTGGGCTTGGAACTCATCTCTTGTGAGTTATGAATGACGAGCCCCAGGACAAAACGCTAATAGGCCTTATATAAGGGGCAAAATCTGAAGTGTGGACAATCTCTCTGCATTGCTCACTAACATAACTAAAGGTAAAGGGGTTGAGATATATACATGAGCACATAGGCTAGAGAGGTAGAACTGTGATGAAGTACATAGTAACCTCTTTCTTCTCCAGTGCTTGACAAGAGATCCACCTTTATTGCGTGAAGATGGTTGATAGCTTTTTGTGACAATTCAAAGAATGCTGCCCCGTTTTGTCAAACGTTAAGGGCAGGTCCAGTTAACTCAGTGTGAGCCAACTGATTTGGGTAAAAATGTCTTAACTGGTTAGGAGATTGAAAATCAAATTATTCTGCACCTGTATAAAAGGGGAAGTATGAGAAAGGAAGGCATTACTGAGAGTTATATATTGGATTTATAGTATTGCAGGCTTAACAGTGTATGTCTCTTCTGTCAGTAGGCATAAATATTTATGGTGAATGAATTACTTACAAAGAGATTTTTATGTTGTTAGGAAACTTTTAGGGGTTTTCATCTCTTTTCCTGTCCTCTTTCAGTGGGAGGCGAGGGAGGCAAGATAAGGCTAGAAGCGAATTGACCTGTGCCTACTTTGTCAGTTTTCAATGTGATTGTAACACAAGTTGAAACAAGGCTGGTGTTTGCATCCCAAGGTTTTAAAATGCTGGTCTCACATGTAAATCTTAAGACTGCTATCTCATCATCTCATGTACTCTCTCTTCTGGTTTGCATGCGGTGAAGGTAATTTTAGGATTACGAGCACTCCTCACCCAGGGCTGCAGTGAGACCACGGAATGTATGTAAAAACAGAAAGCAGAAAAACATACTTTCGGGTTTGACTTTCAGTTGCTAATCTCTTCAGTACTTCTCAGAATTACACAGAGGTGATGTCAAAATTGAAAAGCCTAATGGGCAGAGTTCTTAACAGCTGCAAACTGGAGCTTTGATTTTTGCAATATATTTCACTATAGTGTGGGTAGTAAGATCTGATTTTAATTTCCTTTTAATTTAGCTGCTTTTTCTCTCCCCAGCCCCTTTTGGATCTCAGTCATGCAAGTGACAGTGCCCCAATCAGTTTCTGGCTTTGGTTAGATTGCCCTGTCAAAATATTTCTGTGCTTTGGTGCTGTAGGAGAGCCTTCTGCAACTATCATAAACGTTTTTTGCTAGAACTAGAAGTATCTCAGATTATCTGTTAAAGTAAGTGTTTTTTCTGCCATTGTCTGATGATGTTGCTTTTACATGTTAATATCATGTAATACTTTATTTTGTGCTGAATTTCATTAAGCTGAAAAACCAGCTCCTTGAAATACCCACATAAGGTATTTGACGTTTTTGGCAAAGTCTGAAGGCTCGGATTTATGAAAAGTTTGAAAGAATTGAGTGGTGTGATGTGCCTGTTTAATCAGATGATCACTGCTTAATTGATTTTTTTTTAGGATGCATTAAAATTCCTTGTGGACTTGATGGGCTGGAATAACAACTTATTGTGTAAATAGGATCGTGTTGCTATAATGCATAGTAAATTCTTTATGAAAGATGGTTGTGTGGGTATGTAGGATAGCCGTTCCCAATAGCAGTTTAAAATAGGGTATTTCAGTACTTTTTTGCTTCAGTACTGATCAAGCAGTTGTCTTAGTGCCTTGAGCCTGCTTGCAGTAAGTAGGTTTCGAGGCTTGAGTCTGTCTATTCTTTCTCCTTTCTTTGCAATAGAAATTTGTCTAACCATCTTTACCTTTAACATTTTTAATATTCTTAATTTGCAGAACTCAAAAGTAAGTGTTGTCAGTGTCCTTGAAGTTTTAAGAGGAGAATAGTAAACGTTTGGAAAAAGATTTTTCCTTTTGTTTTCCTTGTTTAAATGTACAGATGATTTTGAGGATGGAGGAAAATGTGCTGCTTGCTTTCTGCCCTTTTTTTTTTTTTTAAGCCTTATATGGCAGGTTTCAACTTGGAGTAACTTTTTTTTAGAGGGGCAGGCAAGTTGTAAAACCTCTGGGAATGTGCAGCAAGGATTTATTGTAATGGAAACTGCAAGTCAACCAGAACTATAGCAGCACCAGTGCGATTACCTCATTTAGGAAAGGGTTTACAGTGCTCGTATTGGGTAATGTCCCAGATTGGAAATGTCGAATTTACGCCAAGGAAATCAATTGGCTGTTGGCATGGCAGGTAGAGCTTTAAAGCTAGCAAACACAAATGTGTTTACTACTGGGTGGCTGGTTGTGTGTGTTTTACTTTCTGATATAATTGTAATTCTAAAAGATTCTAAAAGTATGCCAAGAAAGTCAGGCTTTCTGTAATGTTTTGCTCTGAACCTTTAGCTTAAAATGTGGTGCCTGTATGCAGGGAATACTAGTCAAGTAATAGGTTTGCTGCCTTCTGTGTGCATAATTGCCCTCACCAGCTAGACAGTATTGAATAGATTGCAGTTTTTGTGCTTGTAAGCAGCTTTTGAGCGCAGTTGATGTTAGTACTGGTTAAGGGGACAGGCACAGAAAATAAGCAGGGTTTTCATTTCTCCATTTTCTTTGCAAGAACAGTGTGATTGAATCCCAGAAACAACTAGCAGAGGACAAAACACTGAGGTGTGTTGCTTTTTTTTTTGAGATTGACAGGTGTGGTTTCATACACGTAAAAAGGGAGCATGTAGCTTTGATCAGCATGTGCTTCTGAAGTATGCTTTTCCAGACTTTAAATTCATCTTGCTTTTGGGAGGTAGAGATGGTAGGGTTTTTTGGTTTGTTTTTTGTTTGGGTTTTTTTTGGGGGAGGTGGAGGTGTGCGTGTTTATTTTGGGGTTTTGTTTATTTTGTTTTGCTTTTTTTTTCCCTCATGGCATTTAGTTGGAGCTCTCATGAGGAGATTATGGACCTTCTTAATTCCTGGAAAGCAGAAAGGTTCAAATTCTTAAAACATTAATCTCCTCCCAACTTCCTCTTCCACTAAAAACATGTAAACACTTTGAATGAAAATAATTACTCAGTAAAATTTTATTTGAATGGTTTATCTGCCATCCTGTTGAATTGCTGTAAACTTCCAGGGAAAAAAAAAAGTCAATAAAACAAGTAGAGGAAATGCTTCCTGGAGAGTGTAAGGTAGAATACTTCATTTTATGAATCAGAAAAAGGGATGAGAAGTCACAGCTATTTGTCTTCTTTGTAAGGTCATCTTTAAGAATGGATCTTTTGATGGTCAAGTGTTAACAATTGCAAAGAAAAGTTGCTGCCATTTGTCATGTAAAGAAACAGGATTTTTAAATTTCAGATCTAGGAAAATGCTAAATACAGTGCTTGTGCAGACTGTAGGAAACTGTTTAGCGTAGTTCTTTCTTTTGGGTGTACTAAGCCTCATTGACTAAATTGAAAAAAGGCTGCTTACTTTAGTTCATGGCAGGAGAAGGCTTTATGTTGTATTGTCTCCTTTAGAATTATCCCTTCTATTGAGTGTAATTCACTCTATAGAGGGAGGTGAGCACAGATTACAGATAATCACAGAATCAAATTTGACATAAGTTTGGGGTCTTTATGGTAGCTTAGCACTTCATCTTAATGCCGGTCATCTGAGATTGTTTACCGAAGAAAATCCCTAAAGTAGCGGAATTGCATTATTATGGTAAATAGAAACATTTCGGGAGCTTCTATCATTTCTTTCAAACTGCGTGGAAAAAATGGAGGTTGAAAAGGAAAAAGAACTGCTCCTTCAGCCAGTGAGAGAGAGCTTGGAAATGAGACAGGGGCAGCGTTTTTCTCTCTTCAGTGACTGTGTACTGATGTTCAGTAAATGCTAATTTTTCCATCCATCCTGGAGTAAATGGCAGTCTACACATTTCTGTAGAAAGTGCATAGGAATCATCAACCTAGCGTGCCAAAGAAAAAGCATTTTCATTACTGCTAAAGGATTGTACTTCAGTTGGAATATTTAATAACTGTAATCACATTGGTTGCTCTGCTTGGAAGTGGGGGCATGGGAGAGGAAGACGGCCAAACCCCCCGTGTTGGTGTTCAGAGGGAGCAGCAGTCACTGTCTTGTTGAGAACTTGGTTAGCCAGCCCCGTTGGCTGTCACATCCACCCTGGAGTTGGGTGGGCAGTAGATTTTGGTGATGAGAAGTGGAGAGCAGAGGGCCTTGTTTGAAGATACAAAATCACTTGCTTAGGAACAGCTCGCTCTATGTGGCAGCATTTATTTACATCTGAAGTAAAATAAGCATCTTACTTTTAAGAAAAGGTTGCTGCATTACTCTATTCAGCAGCTGCCATGTAATGACTGTGCCAGGAGGGTTTTAAAGTGTGGGTAAGGAATAATTAACTGTTACTCCTAATATTATAGTAGTTTTCCCTTAATAACATCCATCAAAGAATAATTGGCATGCCAAACTACTGAGATGACATCCAGACCCATCATGCGTGTGCATGTTAAAGTTTTTGTAACCGTACTTTCTGCAATGTCCCTGGGGGGGCAACTCAGCTTTTTTTTGCTTGCTTTTTTTTTTTTTCTTCTTTCTTTCTTTCTTGAAGCCTTGTTACAAGTTTCTCAGAAGATGCTATCAATTGTCTGTAAATCTGAACTTACTCAGAGGGAAAAAGGAAGCCAATAACATTTGCTTTTTTAAAAACAGGGAGTGTGTTTCCCACAGCTGAAAATAGGGCTGCAGATAAGAAGGTGACACCTGCCTGACATCAGTGGGAAAGTTGCTCTGACTTCAGTGGAGCTATGATTTCATCTGGGGGCTGTGTTGGGGTTGGGTGACTTTTGTCAGTAACAGCATAGGCAGAATCAGCCCCCTAAGTCAATTGAAGACCATTTCAGAGTGAGACACGTCAGTACCCTTCACTTTGACTCTGGGACAGAGTCAGGTACCTTTCTTCTTGGAACAATAGACCTTTCAAGAAATACCTCATGTTTCAGTAGCTCAAGATTAGACTCTTATTGCTACCAGTAGTTGTTTTTAAACTAACATTTATGTTAGATTTAGTTTCAGCAAAATTAAGTAAGAATTAGTTTTGCAGTAGCATAGTAAGCACTGCAAATAATCAAAAGTTTTCCACATCTTTTTTTATGTAGTCAGTCTTAAATAACATGGGCCCCATGCAGTATAATGAAAGCTTGCTCAGTGACCTGCTTCAGTTGTGTATGTTTTATCACCTAACACTTTAAGACTTCTGTGGAAGTAGATGAAGTATTAATTTTTTTTTTAAACAAAATATCTTAAATGTGTTTCAGACTATTCACATTCTCTGTAGGTAATTTTTTTCTAAAACTCAAGCTTGTTTGTATATTGCATTGTTCCTTATAACTCTACTAACTGGGGACATATAAAAATCCCAGTGTAAATACTTTAAGCTTTTGGTGTTTTGTTGGCTGATGAAAGAAAGGCTTAAGAACTTGAGGAATAACTTAAAGCTACAGCTCATTTAATTTTGTAGGCTTTTATTCCTCTGCTGCCTTGCATGACCCCGTTTTTGGGTGCTTCTCTCTTACTTACACTTCTTACTCATTGCTTTGCTGAAAATAGAACAAATGTGTTAAATACTTGCATCCTTGCTGATAAGTATTTGATCTCTGAGTCTTATAATGTCTTTTGGGGGTGAGGAAGAAGAGAGGGGAGAAAATCAGTGTCTGATTTACTACTTTGTATGATCCATCCTTTTCCTCCTCTTTTGAACATTGCTTCCTAGTAATGCTTTTTGCATTTATGTGCTAACAAGGCATATAATGGGTAATAAAAATATAGTGACTGGACGATATTAGAAAGCAAATTTGAATCTTAGGTTGGAAAGTGGCTGAATTTGGCTTTGGTATATACGTCAAAGGGATAAATTACGCTTGTCATTAGTTTGTTTCCCAGTACAGTGATGAAGAGATTTCTGTGTATTTCTTGGCAGACTGTAATATAACTTGCCTTTTGAGACAAGAGCCCAATCAAAATAAACAAGGCACTGCAAGTGCCTATAGTCACTTAAGGAAGATGTTGTTTTAATTATGGAAGTAACATTACTTATCTGGAGTCTCTGTACATACACGTTTCACAGACCATGTTGACAAACATACGTTTCACAGAACAGGTGAGCAAAACCGCCTTGTTCTTCTCCCAGGTTTGTCCTTCTCTCTGAACTGTTATGTGAAGTGCAAGGGTTGCCCACTAAAAAACATAGGTAGGAGCCTATGCCAAGAGCACAGTGAGCCTGTGCCCGGAGGAAGCAGGCAGGGCTGCTCAGCAAGGACCTCTGCTTTGAGCTGCTCCTGCGTAACTCTGCGGCTTTGCGTGTGCTGTCCCTCCTGACTTTCCCAGCTGGCAGAACAGAAAATTGGTTTGTCTTCTGACTCTTCCACTGTACTGGAGAGTATTCAAAAGGACAGATGCAAATTGACTGGTTTGTGTTGTTTTTCATTGGTTTCATTTTATTGCTGGTTGGCAAAACTGGAGAAAATCGGAGGCCAAGATATCCCCCTGCAGATATGGGAAGTGTGTGCTTAGTAGATTTATGTCCCTCTTATGTTTGGAAAGTTGTTCTAGGGAGGAAACTATTATTTCTAAAGCAGACCTAAGTTCTGCAGAAAATGATACTTCAGGCCTTGCATTCAGCAAGGAAAGAAATCATACCTGATGTTGGAGAGCAGGCAGGTGGGTTTTCAGTCCTTTAAAGTGATGCTGTGAGGAATCCCATGTACCCTGCTCAAATTGAAGGTTGTTTTATGACCTGAGTAAATTTGCAGTCTTGCAGCAATGGATGAAGAGCAGATTCAGTAAATGCCAAGACTGTGTGGGTACTTGGCCTTTCTTTTTTATTTTTATTTTATACATTACAAGAAAAATAATGTTTTCTAATATTGCTTTAGGCTTATAATGCAGGGGTTACAAGAGGAGCATAACCACAGAGAGTAATTGAAGAATATCCGAGAAAAGATCAGATACACTTTGAGTGTATTGGGTGTAGGCTTTTCTTTCTTCCTTCTCTCTAATCTTCTGTCATCCCATTTTTGTCTTTCATATGTAGAACTGACTAAAAATACGTTCCTATTCTTGGTGTGCATTAAGTTCCTATATAGCGGAATAAAAACCTGACTAAATATCAGAACCCTGTGTACGTGTGAGTTGCTGTGTTTCTACTGGGGCTGCTTTAGATGCACTTACAGAAACTCTGAAACTTCTGCTTTCTGTAAAGCTGTTTTTTTGAAAAAAGTTTTTAGCCCAGCAGATAAAAATTAGTTATTGTTATGAAACCTGGTTGTTAAGGCTTTTGTTTATAAGAATGTGGAAAGATGCTTGCTGTGTGTAATGTTCTGCTTCATGGAGAAAACGTGTTTTTACTTGAAAAGTATTTTTTATACATGGACCTGATCTTATGTGTTCCAGTCCCAGCTGTGAGCAGGAATGATGGTCCTGAATCCTCCCTGCGGATTTTTATGAATAGAAAGGACAACACACTTTTGGCTTTTGTTAATCCTGTAGTAATAAAATGTTGCAAATGATAGCTTTTTAATGCATTGTGGTTTTCTTGGGTACTTGTTACTGTCTCGGGGATGCCAATTTTCACCAGGTCATTTGGCACTTGCAGTAGCATCTCTGAAAGGGGGAGGTGCGAGGTCTTAATAGTTTGGTAAAAGGCATGGGAAGGAGCAGGGGACTAGTACAGGAGCAGTATCAGCAGTGGCAATGCTGGTTGTGCAAGGAATGATCATCCACTTCCTTCCTGCGTGTCAATAAAAATGCAGGAGAGCACCTTTCCTGACACAGGGGTTGCTGAAACATCAGTGCTGTCTTTTTTTGTAATACTCCTGTGGATGTTTTTGCACAAAGTGGTATCTGTCAGAGCTTGAAATATTCTTGCACAGTTTCCTTTGAACAGGTAGCACAGGACAAGTTCTAGCACATAGCTGCTTGACATGGGGCTGCCTACCGCGGGGAAGGAATGCCCTGCGTACACGTATTGCAGTTGATGTGCTAAGAACTTTGCCAGTCGTTTTGCCGATTACGTACTGGGCTGCAAATAATTACTGAACTTCCATTTTGAATCCCAGCTCTTTCCCTCCCCCTTTAGAGGAAGACAGTAGCAGTGGGAAATACTGAGGATGCTATAAGCAGTTTGTGATTAGCCTGGAGATACTTTTACAGTGAATGTAACGTAAATCTGCACACTTTTATTGCTATACAGCCTTTGGTTTTGGAAGGCAATATTTGCTTTCAGTTGTTCATCTAGTAACGTGCGCGACGTGGAGTGTGTCAGATTACAATTGAAAACACATATTGTGAATAGCTTACCTAAAGGACGCAGAAAGACTTAGTATTTTCCTTAAAGAGAAGCCTTTTGTTTGTTATTTTCATACAGTTGGAGAGAGACTGTAGCTGAAATTTGAACAGTGGCTGAAGAAAGTGCAGTCTTGTTTTCGCGCACTTGCTGGGCTCCTTTATCTGCGCTGTTAACATCTTGTTTTGGAAAATGAGATATTCAGACACCGGAATGTGATATGCTGTGAAAATCCCAATTGTGCTGAAAAAGGCAGAATGAGCTGGGTGATAGGGCCCCCTGAAAGGACCTGAATTCAGTCCTGTCCCATAATTTTTCCTGTGGTTGAAGTGTGTGTAAGCGCTTATTGGAGCAAGCAGCGCACAACAGTACATTTGTACGCGGCTGCCTTCAGGGATTTTTCTTGTCTTCTTTTTTCCTTTCCTTAAGATTCCCTGTCTTGGGGCAACTTTCTCCATTTAGCTGGAGTTGAAATGAGCTTTGCAAATACATTTGTCAGCTTAGGCAGAGGTGCATGTGTCTGTCCTTATTGCTATGATAATATTGTTAGTTACACACTTTATTGGCTCACGGAAAAATAAGTAAGTAATGGAAGCTCTGGATAGTGGTGTTATTTGGTCAGTCTGTCTGTACTCCCATCTGGGTGAGAAAACTGTATTGGTGGGGGGATGCCCTTTGAAACCCTGTTTGCGCTGGGGAGCGCTGCTGCTAGCCATTACCTCTCCCATTGGTTTACAAGATTTTTAGTGAAATTTGCCTAAGGCTATGCTCTTGCTGTCAATTTTGCCCTTACGGCATCAGTTTCCAACTGGAGACACAAGACTCTTGCCAATAGGTGGGGAGTGCTTCTTCTATGGGCAACAGGAGAGGTAATGAGCCCAACCTGCTGTGACCTGTCCCTTGGTGGAGTTATTTAGCAGAGAACTGCAGTGCTGATCTGTCTCAAAGGTCTTCCTTCTGCTAGTGAGACAGGAAAGGTAAGCATTGTGACTGCAGGGCTGTGGTAATACCTGAACCTGTGTTACAAAACAATAAATAAATACACATCTCGATGCAGTAGCCATTTAGATGGAGGTATGCTGTGATAACTATTGACAAGAGTTACTGTGCTGAGTCTCCCAGAAGATGGTGACCTATGGACACTTGCAAGTCTTAGAACTTCTTATGGGGTAGAAGAAAACCCACCTTTTCCATTTAGTGTGAGAAACCTAGCACCCTGCTCAGCTCCTTCTCCTGCCCCCGCAGCTACATTGGGCTGCCCTGTAGGTCAGTTTTTGCAGAAGAATTCACATTGGCAGTGTAGGGTTTTGGTGCCAGTTGCAAGGAAGCAGAAACTTTTTTAAAAAAGTCTTTATCCGCTTGACATGCTCAAAAAACCCTTCCTTCCCAATTAGCAGGACAGAAGCAGAGATTCTGTAAGTCACCTGCTGGTAGGGTGAATAATTCAGTGTAGAAAGCTGTAGTGGTTTGGAGAAGCTGGTTGGTGTCTGGAATGGGCAGGGAGTGTGTACTTGCTGGGGGACGCTTTGGCTTGTGTGAGTGGAAGGGCTCTGAGCTGGGGCAGTGGAGGGTAAGACTACAGGAACGTGTAAGCATACCTTGAGTCTAAATCATACTTTTGTGAACAATAAATGATCAAGGTGTCAGACATGACAGGAAGGGAAAAAAAAACCCCAAACCTTATTTAATTGCCTATACTCTTATGCTAGCAGCCAGGGTAATAAACAAGAGGAGCTGAATTTTTTCATTTACGATTATAAATTTCATCTACTTGGTATTACTTGAAATCTAGTGGGAAGGTTCACAAGATTGGAATGTTAAAATAAATGGTTATAACCTATTTAGAGCGAATTGAATGGGTAGAAGGGGAGGGAAAGAGGTACTCTATATCAAGAGCAATATTATGTATTTCTGAATCACTGAGTACTCAAAAGCAAATGATCTTAAATGCTTTTGAGTTAGTCCTGGCAGAGGAGGCAGGAGAAAGAGGGTACTAGCTAGTACCTGGTAGTATTGCTGAAATAAAGCAGAAATGGGATGATAAGTCCCTTCAGACTGTTTCTTGCTTTGGGGAGGGTGGGGGGAGCAGGAACTGAAATCTTACATGAAACCCTTGTAAGTTTCTGTTAAAAACTGTGTGTAAATGCAGGTGACAATTTGTCTGGAAAAGCATTGAAAAGGATTTTAAAGGTGGGTGAAGAAGAACTGGTCACAAGTAAATTCGTGGGCTTTAGTTGTGAGGATCATAGCTTGATTTAACTATGTTGCACACAGAAAGAGTTGAGCTCAAACTACAACATAAAATCTATGACAATGGATGCATACAGATTGTTAGATACATTATGTATGCATGCAAACATGTATCTGTTACTTTCAGAACAGCAACACAAAGATGGGAATGGTCATATGTTACGTCAGTTGGGAGGAATTTTTTTCTATAGATGATGCTTGGAAATGGCTTAAGGATTTTTTTACTAAATGAATAATTGAGGAAAAACTTAATTCTCTCCTGCTGTTTCTGTCTACAGCATCTGTCAGGATTTTAGAACTAGAAGCTTCGCTTCTCGAAGCTATTTCTTGTTTTGTTTAATAAGGATATTTTGAATGTGGATCAAGTTTATTTTAAAGTGGTTTCTTTAACTAACAAAGACCCGTTTTAAAAGGAGTCAAATTCCTTCAGCAATAACTGAGCACTAATTGTGAATTTAAGAAGTGGTCTGGTGAGAAAGAAATGTTCTGTTTACCATTTTTCTAATGGAATAAGCATGTTAAATTTAAGAACTGAATAAATATTTGTTTAAGTACATAATTGCTTAAATAAGTGCGTGCGGACACTTAACTATGTTTTTCTGGTTAGCAGAAAGACTTGCCAAGCGTAGTACAAAAGCTAGAGCTAATAATAAGACAAAACAGAATAGTTACCAATCAGTGAGAACCAAACCTTTCCTTAAAATAATAACAAAAAATAATTAATGCAACACAGGATTAAAGTATATTACTTCTACCAGATTTTCCTGCTTGCCAATTTAAATGAAGATAAGACCAGACTACTACGAAATGCTTTCGATTTGAATAAATCCACTGTGATCGAGGAACTGAAATGCAGGTCTCTTAAGGGATATCGCTTTCTTCTGGAAACGCAGTGACAGAGAAAGCTTTGAAGGTCATGGTAGATAATCAGTTGAGTGCAAGTTCCTTGGGCAGTCCCGTGGTTTAAAAGCATTAATATGATATTTGGCTGAGTAAAAGAAAGTGATACCGGAAAACTGAATCTGGGTTTTGGTCCCCTCAAGATGGCTGGTGGAGATGGAGCTCAGATAAAGAATTAGGATGGCTTCAGTGAACTGGAGAACATGGTTGATTGTAGGAATTCCTGAGAACTGAGTCACCTGTTAGGTTAAAAGGAGGTGAATCGGGGCTGTTGGTGTGAACCTGAGTAAAACTGAGTAAGTGGAGCGGAAATGTCAAAGAAGTATTTTTTAGTCCAGTGTCTGTAGCATGGGCTGTGCTCTGGCACATTGACTGGAGAACTGTGACCACATGTGGATGTCAAGTAAAGCTTGCCATCTTCACGTGTGGCAAAATATGATGAAACGATCAAAATAAGTCCAACACATCTGAAAGTTAACTTGGTCTTTAAAGTATTGAGTGACATGAATATGGGATCACTTTCCTTCTGCATTATTGCAGTCAGATTATTTGTTTTTCTTTCAGTTGTGAATCTCATGTTCCAACAATGGGGTCAGTTTTATTAAACCTGCAGTACATTGTTATGCCTTCAGAAACGAGGAACTTAGATTGTTTTTAGTAATTTAATGTGGTTCTTCATTTTGCAAAAGTGAGTGCTTTTTGTGGAGATGGGTTCTCTACGCCTGAGATGTTTGCCATTAGGCCACTAATTTAAAAATACCTGTAGAAGGTATGAAAACGCCTTCTGGAGATGTAAGGCATTCTTCTGAAAGACCCCAGGTAAACACTAAGAGTTGAGAAGACACAAAGTGTTATTCTGTTATTCTAGCTTAGAATCACGAGCAGGATAATACCTGTGTCCTCCAGAAAAAAACCCTTACTTTTGAGAGGGTCTGTGTGTTGCTGTGGTCTCTGCAGTGTGGGCAAGTGTGGATGCGAGAACCAGTAACCAGCTCATTGGGAGAACTTCTGAACAGGAGACCCAGTGAATGGGTTGCACACAGCTGTGTTGGTTTATTTTTTATTTTCCCCTCCTGAATTTGACTTGGTCTGGCTCTGTAACACTCATTTAAATTATGAAGCTCTTAAATTTTGTTTTTAAGCTTTTTTATTTTTTTTTCCCAAATGTGTCCCACTGAAGATGGAGTTTCTCCAAGGAGAGAAGCCAGGTGCGGGCTTGTAGGTGTTACTGCATTTGCATGAGGCAGTTCTGGAGAAGGATTTTTGCATTTTGTGTGTTAGCCATCCGTCTTGATTCCTGCTGTTTGTTGTGAAATCAAAACTGTGCAAATAAAGAAAAGCTTACCTTGCCAGATAGCCACGTGAGAGTGCCAGCGCTTGCATACTAAGCTCTCCTCTCTATCTGTTCTCTCTGCCTTGGCGTGCTTTGGGAGTAAGGGTCTCAATACTGGTTTAATAATGGTTTACTTTCCAAAATTGACCACAAGAAAGCAAGTTAAACAAATTCGTAAAACTGTACAGTAGATTAAACTGTGGCTTAATCATGTCAATTTAGTCTGGCTCTATTAATAGCTAATAAATGGCTTTATATTTTTTTAATGCCTGGGAGCAATGTTACAATATACTGAAGTTATTATTTCAGATAATAACCTCTAGTTCTTCTAGACAATGAATAGACAGTTATTACTAGCTTTTACACTGTATAATTCTTCACTTCAGAACTTTTTGGGGTATTTGGAGAATAAATTAAACTTAATACACAATTTATTACAATTTTATATGTAAGTTTTGCTTTTAATAGTTCAGTTCTCTTTCAAATTTCTGTAAACCTAATAAAAATGTAACTGTAGCTATATATTTATGATAATTTCATTTGTGTGCTTTTAGTAATGCATGTATACTACATACTAATGAGCAAATGAGATAACACATTAGAGTTGGAACATAGAAAGAATCCTGGTAATTAGGATGCTTGGGTACAAATTTTGACTCTGCTGCTGAACTGTTATGCTAATTTATTATAAAATGCATGATACTTGCAAATAAATGATAAAATACCTACCTGGTGCTGCATATTCAGTAGCATTTTATCCAAATAATGTTTATTGAGCAGAAATCGTGTTCATGCAAAATACGGAAGCAAAATCCAAGTTTCAAATGTAGTGGAGTTCTAGCAGACTTTGAAGAAATGTGCTCTCACACATCAGGTGGGAACACTTGTGCTGTAGACACAGCAATCAATCGCTTTTATCTCAGCACTTAATTTGATCTGGAGGCTTTTTATTATTTATTCCCCCCCCCCGTTATTTTCCCCCTGTTTACACTGTCTTGTCTTGAGATCTTTCAGTCTCAGTTGCTGCCTAGGTGGAAATGTGCCTTGTTGCCATCATGAGGAACAGTCCCCCTCTGGCATCGGGGTTCTGGGTTTGTTCTCAGTGCAGTGGAGTGGGGTTTTGCTGTATTGTGTGCGGGAACGTAGTTAAGATGGTGGCATCACGGGAGAAGGTCTGGAGGTGAGCTCGGGAGGCCTTTAAAAGTGAGGATGAGCAAGGGAAGCAGAAACCAAGAGAACTATTCAAAGGATGATACAATGCGCAGTCTTGAGTAGGTGTGGAACAGGGGGGTAACAAAGCTGGTGTGACCAACTGCACCAGAGAGGAGTGTTGCAGTGGCTATGACACGAACTGACAAGGGCATGGGTGGTGTATGTAGCTGTGCAGGCAGAGGAAATTGTTAATTTTAGGTGCTCTTGCTCTGGATGAAGCATCAGGGCATTGGACTAATGATCGACAGGGTTATTGAGGTAAGAGTGCTTACTGATTTATTTAGGCACACGTTTTCTTTTCCGATTTACTGATACAGGATGTTACTACAACCCTGGAAGATCTGTTTGTGGGAGTGGAAATGGATATGCATGTAGCTCGTAAGAGTACTATGTGTAAAAGCAGATTTAGGAGGTAGTCAAGTGGGCAAACTATTTGCTTTTTTATAAAAAAACCACAGCAACTTAAGCATAAAATGTGTAGCAGTTTCCAGTTAGTTGTCAGTGGTAGGTTATCATTTACTCACCATTTAGAATAGGTGGCAATCTTGAAAGGATGACATGCAGTAAACATCATGGAGTACTGTGTAGATGAGAAGAATTGGGAAAGGGGTGTGTGGGCATCCCCTTTCATCAGCCATACTAGTGATCAGTATATCCTTAATAGCAATTCACCATGTATTTCTGTCCTTTCTCTTCATCTGGTCCCAGGTTTTTTGCACTTTCTTTGACATAACATATATATACACACACACACACATTTAGATATTGTGTGCATATATATATATGGTGATGTATACCTGACAGCATGGATTCCTGGGTAGCAATAGGTACCACTCTTCGTAATGGCACTGGCTGTTCTCGGTTCTGTCAACTGTAGTGATGCTTTAAATCTGTGATTGGATATGACAATTAAATACAGACCATGTATAGCTCACAAAGCCACCTCTGCCATGACCCCAGACACTGATTTATTTGATTGGACAGTTGGAAAACTATTCAGAATTATCTGTGGAGCAAGCAGCATTTTGAAATTGGTCTTTATTAATAATAAAATGATTTATTGCTTCTTATCATCAAAATAATGCAGAGTTTGAGGGTACATCTGATGTTGCATAAATCTCTAGACAGTGGTGGATGTTTGAACAAATTTTATGCAGTCTACTTATTCACTGACAATTTTCAAAACAAGTATTCAAAAGCTGCTTCATTTGAAAGGACAGAGTTTTCACAGCTTACCGGGCTGCAGATTTAATACCAATGAACTTCAGAGCTTTTGCCAGGACAAGTGTATTCTTCTTTGTATTGCAATGCAATTTGGTGGTTTAGCTTTAGAAATAAATTGTAAATGTCAGATCTGAAGAAGGGCTTGTGTAACTGTAAACTTCTGTCTTTTTCCCCCAGCTATGTCAGTTAGCCTAGCAAGACATTCTCTCCCCCTACACATGCTTTGCTGTATTTATTCCATGTGTGCTGTTATTTGTTTATTTATGTATTTATTTTTTAAGTATCGTTTGTATTCCGGTCTAAATGTGCTTGAAAATTACCATCTGCTCTCCTGCTATTTAGATAGGGCACGCTACAACTGAGGTGAAGAGCTGTCACATCAAATATTTTCATTCTAGCTTTCGCACCTTTGATACCGAGTTACATAATTGCAGCGCAGGACCATTTCCAGGGATTCCTCATTTTCTTTTTAACCCTCCCATGCCTCCTCCCAACCATTACTGGATTTTACTGCATTTTGAGGGGGATTCCAGTGTGGATGCAGGTTCATGAGTGTTCGGAGGTGAGGGTTCAGCCCCTCAAGAAGGGTCTCTCCTTTTGGTTAAATGTTAATGTTTAGTAGAAGAAGTGAGAATAGAAAATACAGAATGTGCTTGTCTGTGGTGTAAAATGTTTGTTGACAGATAAAGCATTAAAGGGTGGTGGCATTTGGGGGTTTGCTTAGGTGGTGGTTTTATATTTTCTTCTCGGTTTTTTTCTACTTTCCACAATTCTTGTCTTAAAGTAAAACGTAAATGTATTGATGACATATGCAGAATATATTTCCTGTAATGCTGAGTTTAATAATGGTTTGGTAGGGGGTTGGTTTGTTTGGGGTGTTTTTATTAGTCTTAAGTTCGAGAGAAGGGGAGTCAGAAACTACTCTCAAAATTATAAAAAGAATCAGATAATCTGTATTCGCATTGACAGTGGCTTTGGGTTGAATGGGAATAAACTGACAGAACATGGTGTTTGGAAATGAAACATGACGAGACAGCAGTTAGCACAAACTGCCCAATAATTTATCATAGTCGGGAAAAGAGCACCATTAGAGAGCGGGGCTTGTGCCAATAAAATAGCTATAAGATAAATTAATGGTCTTACAGTACCAGGCAGTAAATTTGGTGCATGTCATCTGCCCTCCCTGCTGGTTAATTGGATAATGGGGTGGGGGTACTGGCATAGGCACCAAATTCCAGGTGTTTATATCTCCTTCACTTTTCAGGCTAGTGACAGTAGGCGTCTGTAAGAGGCGGGTTCTTCCTTCTGCTGCTGAACTGGTGGATGCAATGAATGTGTTCAGTTATTTGCACGAGGTCTGTGCACTCCATGGCTTAGATTGGAGGGAGCTCTGCTTTCAGGGGTGACTAGGTGCATCTTTTCTAACACTGTCAGACACTGTGGAGAATTTGGGTGGCAGGTTGGTGGTGGCAAGTTGGTGCTGCCAGGGTCTCTTGCCCTTAGGTTGTGTGGGTATCCCTCTGCTCCTCTAGTGCACCCCTTGACTTGCCTGAGCTCAGGGAGTGGGGAGGTGTGGCCAGGCAGTGGGACAGAGATGATGTCATGAAGCTCAACCAAACCATGTGATGATGATAAAACACTTTCCCCCTTCCCCCCCCCCAAACAAAATCCCCTTTCCACCAGTACATCCCACCCGTGTAAGATTCTGGAAAACCCATGCCTCAGAGGTTTCAGCTGAAGTTGCACCCTGTTAGTCATAACTGCAACGTGTCATATCAAACCCCAGAGTGGTAGCTGTGACCTCCAGCATGGAAAGGATGCACGTGTGTCAGATGAGATCATCCATATGTATGCGTGTGTGTGCACCATGCACATGCTTTCTCTTTCAGGAGAGACATTTTTCCCCCTGTGTGGCTCCAGAACGGGTGCAGTTACAAACTCAGATTTAACTCAGGATTAAACCAGGACAAACCTATTTTTGGAGTCATGCCAGCAGTTTTGCTCCTGCTTGCAGGTGCCACTTCACTATTTCAGCTTGAGCTTTGTTTCTCCTGTTGGTCAGCTGAAGCTTTTTGGGGGGTAGTGGAAGCCCAATAACGTAGCCTGTTTCTCCGAGATTACTGTTTCAATACTGCATATTGCTGTGCTGAAGGCATTGCCAAAATCTGTTCCAGGAGTGGTTAAGTATTTGCAGTATCACCTTGAGATTGCTTTTTCACAGGAAACCTAAAGTATTATTCAGCCTCTCTCAGTTCATTGTACCTCTCCTTCTGGAAGAGGAACAGAGCATGTGAAAAATACACGCCTGGCTGCTAAGAGCTGGGATCTGCTCAGCAGGGCTGGGTTTATGTTTTCTTAAAACTAATCTGCCTCCTCTTAGCAGGGACTCATGTACCTGTGGTAATTGAATGGGCCGCAGGGTACACCGGGAATTGTAGTTTTGCAGTGTGTTGTGCTCTCAAGATTAATAATCTTACAACTGTCTGAGGAAGATAAAGAGAAGATGTTCTCTGACAAATTGTTATCTTGTATTTCGGAAATGTGCTTTGAGCACTGAGCGTACCTTCAATTCATCCCTTCAGTTTTTACCTTGATATTCTTAGTAATGGCAATATTTTAAACATCTAAGCTTGTCTTTCTCCTTCATCCCTCCTTGTTTTGTGCAACTGTTTTGGGTTGTTTCAGAGAGATGCTTCACTTAGAAGACAGTTGCATCTTTCAGAAAACAGTTCTTGAAATACAACATTTGAAGGAAAAAAAATTCAAAAATGTTATTGTTTGGTTTTGTAACCATCTAGACATGCAAGGCTCAGCTCAACCAAGCAAGATGTCAGCTTTTCATGCTTGAAGAGTGCTGGCAATATCCTGTTAGCAGGAGTTTGAAGAATAATTTATAGTGCCTCTAACTTTCAGATAATTTTGGGCTTTCTTCCGCCAGTGGTTTCAGCGAGCTTTTGTGACAAATTTATTGAGTTTGTTTAAATACTGCTTTTGGTTTAGCCACTGAAGTAAGTTGTTACTGAAGAGCTTAAGTAGGCTGAGCACTCGAATCCAGTTAGAAGTAAGAAGGTGACCATCTTTCTTCCTCATCCGTTACTTTGGCATTTACACCAGGGAGCTGCGGAGGTTTTCATGCCTTACAGAAAAACTACAAATTCTTTATTGTTTCTGTGCTTTTAACACATACTTAAAAGTGGCTAAGAATACATACAAGTACTTAGAAAAATGTAACGTTAGGCTGGTTGGCTGAACCAAAGACTCTTGCTGCCTTATTTATTTTTCTTAACACCTTTCACATCCCTCAAGGCACGTTATGACTTTGAAAACCAGATTATATATATGTGCATTGACTACCCAAGTGCTGAAAAGCTACAGCATGCTAGACACATTACAATGTATTTGTAAGAAAGGAAATAGGAAAAATATTTAGCAAACTAAATAGGTAGGAGAAGATAAACAGGCAAAATGTAACTCTGTATAGGGAGAGTTTGTTCTAAAGCACCGAGAGTAAGTAGTAGGCTTCATCGCGCTGCCGTAGACTGGAATGAAAGATTTAATATGTTGTCTTTACTGAGGTGATAATATCTGTCAGCCTCGCCAATATATTTTATAGATTGTTATGAATTACTTGAGATTTTTCAGATGAAAGACTAATTACGTACAAAATTCAATGAGGATGTCTGTGTTAAGTATGGATGTGTATATAGGTATTTAATGTCTCTTGGATGTTGGAGTGATTTTTTTTATGCTTCTTAGATTTTCTTATGCTTTTTATGCTTTTGCATGATGCAAAATACAGTGTGCATCAATCACATCGCTGTTACGTGGTGCTTTGCTGGTGTTACGAATCTGAGTCAGAATCAGGGGGGGATAATGAAAACAGTTTCCTTAATTCTGGACAGTTTTCGGTTCCTTGCAGCATGCTGATTCAGTTTGGATCTCAGGCTTTCCCTGTGGATCAGTGCAGTGTCTTGCTAATTTTAGTTAAGCTTAGCAGTGATTCACTGAAAGGGTGGGAGACTCCTTTTCGTGTTGGGAAGGAGGGGAGAAGATTAATTTTTCTGCTGGTTTAGCGTGCTGAAATGGCTCAGCTCAGGGCCAGGCTGGTGCTGGAGAAGTGCAAAACTGTAGTGGGTGGTGTGTGCCGGGAGGATGGAGAGGAGGGTGAATCTCTGGCACTTGGCGGTGAGATGGGCTTGCTTTGCTGCATTGCCACAGTTGGAACCATGTGAAAATAAGCAGCAGTTTGCTAGTTAGGCTGCCTGTTCTTGAATAGAGCATCGTGGTGGCCATGACTGGGTCTGCCAAAGCGGTGTGGCGATGGCTTGTGCTCATCTGTCCAGCAGTTCCATTCTGGACCTAATAAATGTTTAAAAGAAACTAATAACTTTCCATTATTTTCCTCTGGTTTTATGGAACTGCAGCGTTTTGTCAAGATGTTTTGTCTGACTTCTCAAACCAGATGTGTCCAGATTGATGTCAACTCTTTTAAAATACATTAGCATAGGATTTTTCTTCGACAGTCCCATTTGTGAGGAGTAATGAGGTCACTGCACAAGAAGTTTTGGCCTTAATTTGGTGTGTTTTGGCAGCCTGCTAGAAAAGCATTGTTTAGCTGGGCCCTCACAATACAGAGGCTGGTGAATCTTTTTTCTTTTCTCCTCAGTTACACTATGCTACATGCACAGGAATTTAGGTTCCTTAAGACTGTTTGGAAAGCTTATTTCTTTTTCTTTACATTTGCTAAGTAATATACATCAGGCGGACTGTTATTTGACATGAATTTCTTGTCATATTCCAGATCTGCCTTGGATCGTGGCAGAATTTATTTCATAAAATCTCTTCTGAATTCTCATTTCCCTTTTTAAATGGCACCACATCAAATGTCCAAAGTCTGACTCACTGATGAAGTAAGCCTTAAAAAAAAGACAGATGGAGAAAGCAAATGTTGTTAAAAATTTTGTCTGAAGTATTGTATCTGTGCTAATAGTCACTTTTTGATCATAATTGATGTACAGTGTTTGGTTGGATTTAGTTGGGTTGGGGTTTTTTTGTTCTTCACTGTTTAAGGGAAAGGTAGCATATAGTTGTATGCTGCTGTTGTTTTGGCTATACTATAACCAATACGTTCTTGTGGAGTATTTCAGATTATGTCTTGCAGGAGAATAGATTTAAAAAAAAAAAAGTTTAAAAAAAATCTTCTAAGATATTGCAGTTCCTGTACTAGAATTACCAGATTTTTTACCCTTTTTTTAAAACTGCAAGCCAGCATAGTTGGCTTTTGTGGTTTTCTTTAAATTAATGTAAAAATTCTTAACTAAGGCATCTCAGAGATGTGCACAGTGTAGTTTCTATTTACAGTACTCTGGGGAAAAATATGAGTGAGACTTAAAGTGTGTGTGAGGATCTGGTACAACTCTTACCGTAGTTGCAGTTTCTTAGTTACTCCAAACTCTGTACGTATTTGTCTTATTCCATTGATATTTAAAGGAAATGTAATAGGAGTTTTCTTTTATCCATTCAGATGGCGTTTTCAATCAGGAATATTTCTCAACTGTGATGTCCTTTTCAATTATAAAATAGTATTCTCCTTTTATAGCTGAGTATTAAATAAATTTAAAAATAGGATCAGCATGACGGAAATAAGATCTTTTTGTCAAGATTTATGTGTGTGCATACAGAAATACTACATTTCTGAGTACGGCAAATAATATGTCAAATCTGAGCCATAGAATAGGAATGTAGATGGATCCTTGCAGTGCATGTATTTTATTGTTACTTTCCCAGTGATTTTTCTTTCATGTAGATTGACATAAAGACAAATATGTACTTTCCTTTAGATATTAAACCCACTGTCTCACCTGTGAGGGATTGTAAAATTATATCCCTTTTAAAAGAGAATACATCAATCTACAAAAAAAAAAATGGCATCTTCAAGATGAGGTCTTTCTTATTTCGCTATTCCTAAGTCTATTCAGAAACAAAGAGAAAGCTACAGGATTTAAGTCAGTCTGCAGATTGCATCAGATACCGTGAGTCCTCTAATTTTGCTATCACATTATGTATTTTCACACTCTTCTTCTCTGGGGCATTTACTTTGTGAGTATCTGTTCAGTATCTGTTCAACAAGTGTGGTGTGGTGCTTGCTTTTTTTTTTTTTTTTTAAGGTCCTACATCAAAGGATCTTACTGCAAATTTAAAAGGATGTAAAGGTTTCTATGGTACCATAAACAGCATAACAAATAATTTGTTGTAGGTGCAGTTTCTGAAATGGGGTCTTTGGGGTGGGGAGAAATGTTTAATCTGTGGATATAGCTGGTAGTTCTTAATGGTAATTAGTAGCTATTGAAGAAAGAGTTTAGGTAGAACATTAATTAAAATAAGTCCATCCAAGCCTTGCAATAATAGACACTGACTGCCATCTATCCATGTGGGGTTTTTTAATCAGGTCTATCAAACGATGATTAGCTCTCTGCCGAGCCTGTGTGTTCAGTGCAGTTCTGCATCCTAATACCTGAAACTTTCCTCCTTGTGGGTGAATGCCTGAGATTTATTTATCTTCCTGTGGGACTTTGGTGTTTATTTTATTGGCTCTGAAAGCCGAAATACAGGATATTTTTCCAAGTATAACCTTAATCTAGAAACAGCTTCATAACTGAATATTAAAGTTAAATGAAAAATATTTCTGTAGTACAGGCATCATTGCCTTGTTAATGTGCTTCCCTCTGCCCACCCCCTCTCCCAGTCGTCCTCTTTCTGTCACTCCATTAAGTACCGCTCGGTCATCAGTTGAAAAAGCACTGAAGATGGAGTGAGTGCAGTCCTGACTTTTTTGTGTGTCTTTGTTCAACTAGATGAAGGATGAGGGCAGCTGTTCATTTTTACAACTGTTGACAATGGTGAAGCTCTTACCGTTCCCATCCATTACACAAACTGGGTCAGCGTAGAAGGGGATGCGAGCAGTAGGATATTGTCCTTAAACAGAAGGATTTCTTTTTCAAGTTTTAAGTGGGCACTGGTGAGTGTTAGATGAGACACATTCATTTATTTATTTATTGTACTGTCTGTTTGGTCAGGAGTTCAGTTGATATTCACGCAGGGTCTTTCCCGCACCAGGGTTGGGGCTTGTGAGACTTCCATCTCCTTGGAGCTCAGGGATTGACTGAAGTCTTTGGAAAAAAACCCTGAACTGTGTGGCCCAAACATTAAGCATGAGGCTATGTTACTTTCTGACCCACAGACATTTCCCCACTGCTGTTCAAGCCTTTGATGCCTTTGGTTTTAGAGTAACCTTGGAAAGAGAGGATGCCAGTTGATTTAGTGAAACCACAACTCCATTTTCGTTAACTTTGTGAGAATGATTTTATTGATTCTAGTTGCTTATGGTGGAGTGAAAGAGGGCTGCAAAAGGTCTGTCAGTGTTTTGGAGCTCTGTAGATGGTGACAACATTTTTCCATGTTAAAATTATTTTAATGTCCAAGAAAGTCATGTTCTGCTCTGACTCAGCTTAGTCTGTATCTGCCTACAGGTTTATGGATACTACATTAAACAAACTCTAATAAGCACACTGAAGTAAATTTATATATCTTATTTGTGCTGTGTAAACCTGTTGTAAGTCCATATTAATTTTTCTCTATATTAAGTGCTTATTAATGTTTAGTATTTCCACATTTTGCCTACATAGGATGGTATATTGCAGTGCATTAGTTTGAATACCTGTAAGCTGCTGGAAAATGTGGTGAGTGTAGTTTTCTGTAGGCAATACATTTTTGTCATAGTTAAGGTAACCTCAAAAGAAAATTTGATTTCAAAAGATGGGGGGGGGGAAGGGGCAGGTGAAAAGTTCAGTTTCTTTTTTTTCTCAGAATAATGTTCTTTTCAGTGAAATTTTTTTTTCAGTTGTAAGCTTTGACTTGTATGTTCTTGACCATTGTAGTCAAATCTAAATATTTAAATTTTGTAACTTTTTTCAGTTTGGGGTTTTGACAGGCCTTTCTGTGTGTATGTGTAAAAATTACCTTTCATTCTGAGTTGAAGCCTTACAAAAGCACTTAATTTCTGCCCCGGTTTGGTACTACACAACACACAAAACCCACAAAAAAACAGAACATCCCAATCTAACTCTTAGGACCTTTCACATCGCCCTATCAGGCATTGAAATCTACATCCCTGTAATTAAAAAAGTAAACTTCTAAGGAAAAAGTGTTAATTTCCTTTATCTTGATATGTCATAAACACTGATTTTTATTTCTTCCTACCCTGTCCTGCACTTTACTGACCTCTGAAGACCCTATTAATCTTCAGCCTTACCCTCCCCGGTCCCTAAGCTCTTTGCAAAGCTCCTGCATTTTTGCACTGGGAGTTCTGTCTTGGTTTGCCAGCTTCCCTTGGCATGGAAGAGCAGGAGAAAGACGGTAAAGGGAGAGACGCTCTGCGTACAGCTCGGAGGGTTTCTCTCCATTAGCTGTGCTGACTCCTTTTTGCTTGTCTGAGGTAGGACGGGGCTTTGATGGATCTTTTAATATGAGTATCATCTTCCAACACTGAGCATGGGAATGGATTAGCCTAGAGGGTATGAGACTCATTCTCTAAGAGTATTTTAAGGGGGGCATCACTGACAATTCTGCCTCACGTCCATTTTTCTTGTGTTTATTTTCAGCAGTGGTCGGTGTGTATATTTGTAGCTGTGAACTACTCCTCTGCTGTTAAATGTTAAAATAAGTAAGGAATACATTTCATAGTCTTTGCTTCATTTGCTCTTCATCTTATCCTTTCAGGTGGCATACTGCTTGCTGATGTGAAGAACAATTGGGGAAATATTTAAATGGATTTGTTTGGGGGTTTTCCTGAGTCACAGGGGCTTTCTTTGGGTATTTTGGTGTACACAGTCCTGAAATAGGTTCTTAGTAATTAACTGGGGGGAAAAAAAATAATGGGTAGGAGGACAGTAGTTGCATGTGTTCAATTGAAAATCCTTCTGGAATATGAAGTTCTCAGGCAAAACAAATTCAGAAATGAATATATACTGCTGTGATAACCCTTGGGGCAGAGGTTAATCTGTAGTACAATTTCTTGAGATCTACCAGGTGATGTGTGGGGAGATTCTGAAAAGAAAGAAGAGGTGGCAGATAGTGGTGTTGTGCTTGAATTTTTAAGGAAAAAAAATGGGGTTTGGTGGTTTTCCTAACAATTCTTTTATCGACTGAAAATGTAAAAGGCAAACCAAGTTTTGCTACGAAAGTATGAATTCAGTACAAAAATGAATTGTGTGTGATTTAAATAACTCCTAACAAAGATTACTATAGATTGCTGCTCTTGTTGGGTGGTTATTTCTTGTTTGGGAAGAGATTGCCGCTGACTTCTGAGTTGCAGTAATTAATCAGGATCCTCGACCTAAACAGCTATTTTGAATGGATGCCTAATGATAATCTTCCCTTCTAATCATTTCAGTTTATTGTTGGGAGAATGTTGCAGCTCCCAAGTCTTCTGCCTGGGCACGACGACAGCAGTAGTACCGAAAGGGTAAAACAAACGAGAGAAGGAAAAATACAGTGCAAACAGAAGAGGATCCTGGTATTACAGAGTAAATCTAAAGAGACTATGTCTAGAGAGAGAACTGCACAGTGAAAATAGAGCATGGAAGGACTGAGAAGAAAAGTTCAGTTAAAGACAGAGGAAGGTGCTGTCAGTAGCATGTACCCTGAGTTGATAGGAGCTGTGGAGAGGCTGCCTGGGTGCAGGGTGAAGGGCAGGGGTGAGGGTGCCCACTCCTCCTCACCCAAAACAGGCAGAGCCTTTCAGGCAGCCTTGGTGCAGGTCTCTCTCTGCTTTTGTAAAGCGTGCTGTGCAAGGCCAGTGTTGGCTGTACACAACGATGGTGAACTTCTTGACTTGTACGTGCTGACCAAAGCCTGAAACTGCTAATGCGGTTCGTTTGTCAGCTCCCTGACCATGTGCGAGCCTTTCCGGTGGGTGGGTGTCAGGTGGCTCTGCCGCAAGGAGGGGACAGTGTGTGTCTTGGGCAGCAGTTGGTAATCTGTGGTTTGGGTTCCTTTTGTCATCAAAAGAAGACTTCAAAGGATGGGGAATTGTGTCACAGTCAGTCCCACTGATGTGTGATTTTGGTGTGCACTCGTCTGCAGTGCTTGGGGAGCTGTGTGTGTGTGGTGGTGTTTTGTTGAGGTCAGAGTTGTTTGGTATAATCTCTTTCCCCTTCAACTAGCCATGCTGAAAGCACTTTTTTTGTTAATATTACTGGAGGTGTTCTACTGCAGCAGCAGCAGCGATTACAAGGCTACTACATTTTTGGCTAACAAATGCAATAAATGTGATGAAAATCCCCCTGTGTTTTACATTTCACTGCATAACATGTTATATAAACATGTTAAACACTGCTGTCTGAAGAACAGCTTTCCACAAAGGTGAAATGTATTTTCCATGGCCATAGGAAGCGGCAGTTCCCGCTTGCTTCCCTCTCCCCCACGTATCAAAGTCTGTACGTTTCCAGAGTTTTAAAATACATGTTCTCTTCCTTTGCTGCTGCCCTTTGAAGCGCAATATTTCTGCGTGTCTTTCGGTTTGATGAGGTGAGAGGCTGCTCTCTGGAGGAGGCGGCTTTCCTGACGCTGGGGACCTGGCGGAGGCGCTGGGCGGGAGCAGCCAGGTCCCCGCCGGAGCGTGCCGTTGCGCCAGTCGCTAATTTGGCTTTTTGTATTCTCGCCCTGTCTGTTTGTGGTATTTAATGCTCTAACATCTCTTTGGTTGGATGAACCCATATGTCATTCAAATGGGAACCTGTGCCTTGCCATTGGCCTGACAGCCGCTCAGCCGTGGAGCACAATGATAAAATTATGAAAACTGTGTCTCTGCTCATTGGACCAGTGGAATTTACAAGCATTTCTCCTCCATGTGCCTAAACACTATGTTGCTGTGCCTTGGCTCGCACAGCAGATTTTTATGGATTATAAGCCTTGTCAATAGTGTGAAAGCTCACTCGCGTCTTGTTTTCTCCCCCCACCCCTTGCTTTATTTGTAGACGTGTGCTCCTCACAGACAAAATCAAAACGCTTTGATGGTTACAAAAATAAAAGCAGAGATATTTTTATGATAAGCAGCACTTTGCTGCTGCTTGGTTCTGTCAGTGTATTTAACAGTCAATATGAGAATTGTTATTTGCATGCGGATTCTGTTTACTTCAGCATTATTTATAAAGCAATATTGTGCGGTGGTAAAGCCATGTCTGTAAAGCCATGGGTTTGCTTCCTGTCTCCCTTTTTGGCGTATGGTACACATTACAGATACGTAATTCAAACTTAAATGTTATTTGACATAAGGGAATAAAACTATTTTCAGCTCATGAAAAAAACACCATTAGTATAAACTTGAAAAGCTCTTTCTCAAAATCACCATGTTCGAACTGATAGCACATTTCTGCTGAAGTGTAGCCTTACTTTTTGGTGTGTGGTTGAAATGTCATGGCAATAATCAATTCATCTCGTAAAAGTTAGTGAAATATGCTTGTTAATACTTGGTAGTGAAACTGAACTCTGCAAGTGTACTGTATTAGCAAGGTGCAATTTTGCTGAACTAGCCTGGGCTTCTGTTTCTGTGTATCTCACTTGCCTTGTAGATCTTGTTGTTGGTTGGGTTTTGAAACCCAGGTTTCTCAGTAATCAAAATTACCTGGTTCTCCTGCATCCTTATATGAGAATTTTCTGTGCTTTCCACTTATAAAGGATTAATTTATTGTTCAAGCCTAGAAATAGTGTTGAATGTCTGTTGAAATCTCAGAGAAAAACGCATTCCCCTGCTAACTATTGCTCATTTTTCTGATAGTGAAATTGATAGTGTCCCTGAATGCAGTTTTTACCCTTCAAGTATATAAACTCAGCAGTAGGAAAAATGTAAGGAGGAAAGAGTTAATATAGTCAAAACTGAATTTGTTTTTGTGGTTTTTTTGTTGTTGTCTTTTTTTTTTTAAAAATTAAAGTAATATTTTCTGTTCTTACTTTATTTGAACTCCTTTGCTTTTGACAAAATTAGAAAAAGACACCTGAGAGTAGCTAGTAGGAAAAATTGATTCCTGATTAGCCTTCCAATTTATTGCAAATTTCTTGTATTGAAGCTTGTAGAGTACCTTTCTTGACTACCATCCTCAGGAAAAAAAAAAAACAAACCAGATTGTGAGAGATCCTTTTAATTTTAAACCTTACAGAGCTTTTCCTTGGCTTTCTGCTATCCTCTTTGGGCTTGCTGGTAATAATGTAGTGGTGGGGTTATATTTCATGTTCATTACCTCTGAAAATTTTAAACCCAAAATCTTTATTTTCTGTTTGCCAGCAAAACTATGTGCTGCTGTGTGAAACGCAGACGTATCTGTGTTCCTTGCCCCAAGGACATTGCAGCATAAATCCCTGGGCTCATACGTTCGCGTGCGCATCACTAGTTACGCCAGTAGCATTGGTCCTGTTAAGCTCAGCGGCGCTACTCGTCTGATTAAAAATGCATAGAGGTTTGTGGAGTTGGAACCTGAATAACATGTAATGGAAATAAATAAGGATGTGGGTGGGAAGGATGTATAGAAAAGGTGGAAGGTTTTGCTGAGTTTGTAGGGCGTCTTTGGAAACGTGTGCATTTCAACTGGGACTGACTTCACGGGTTTATTTATAATAAAAACTTTAATAAATTATAAGACCTATATAGCAAGTACTTTGAATTCATGTATTTTGTGAATCCAGCTGTAACGTGCTTTGTAGGGCTCTGCAAAGCACTGCACTACATTGTGTGTCTGCCCTGTTCATGTGCTGAATTTCTTTCCTACTCCTTTTATATTACTGCACTTGAGAGAGTTTTCACTTGCTAGTTGGAACAGAAGCTGAAGGGGATCTTTAGGAAAGCACAGTCAAGCAGACATAATAAATTTTGAAAGGCATAAAAAACCTACCTTCCAATTGAGGGAAGTAAAGATTTACAATACATCATAGAAACACTTTTTTTTTTTTTTTGGGTAGAGCAAAAATCTTTGGTTTTGCAAAGCTTTTCTTACTGTGAGGCAGTGGAAGAGCCACTTGCAATGTAACAAGTTGTTTTCTTTTTGACTTGAAGATGAAATAAGATTATTTTCACATCAGTTACTGGCAGCAGAGTAGAAGAGGCAATGCTTTTAAATAGGTGCTTGTCTAGGCTTTTTTCTGTGATGCACAGAACTGTTACGTTGGATGCTAATTATTTGATTACGTGCCTTTTCTTCTGGAGAGACGTTGACATACACTGCACTGAATCAGCTTGCCTTTCCTCAGGGGAGCAGGTCCTCAATGAAATGCTTCCCAGGAAGAACAGCAACCAACCACTGGTGAAACAAACCAGCTTTTAAAGATAGCATCTAGTAGTGTATTGCTTTGTGGTGTGAGGTTATTAAATTTGCTGTGTTTTAAGGGTCCTCAGCTGACAGATTTCTTGTAAAATAATTCAAAAAGACCCAAACCCCCAAGAACCCACTGCTAACCCCAAATGATAAAGTTTACTGTGTACTCTTGAATTCCCAGACTAAACAGAACGATAAGTTTGAAGGCAGCTTCTTCTCTGAGATTGATAATTTAACGACGTTCACCACATATCGGAGCTGTTGAGAGAATTGGATTATAAAGATTTGTAGATCGCTTTTAACAACATAGACTATTAATTTATTTTACCTTTCTAACATTCCTGTTACTTTGAAATGTTTCTTTTTAAATAGCAGTTACATTTTACCATAAAGCATTCCTGCTTTCACTGCAAAAGGGTTTTTATTACTGCTGCTCTTCTGGATGAAATGTGATGACATCATCCTTTCCCATCTATTTTAAATGTGGTGGAAGGGACAGGTTTTGCAAGCACACCGCTCTGTGTGAGGGGAGGAAGGAAACAGGTGGACACTGGAAGTGTTTTGTAATTGGATCTTACCCAAAAGAGACTTCCCTTGCTGTAATTTACTATAGCAGTTTGTCTAAGTGAAAATCACTAATTTTGCCTTTCTAATCCACGAGTAAGACATTAATGCTGTTCCTTTCCTTGGTAATGCATTTTTATAGGCCTTGGAAGGTATTTGTGGCTACTGTGTTTGTGTGGGTTGTTTGGCTATCATTACTGTTTTGAATGTTGATCTTAGTTTTGAATCACAAGTGTTTTGGAGCTTTCTTAGCTTACTAAATTTCTTCAAACATTGTGATCTTGGTGAGTAAATAGTAGCATGTGCCACAGTTCTTGATTTTCTGTAAAATCAAAAGAGCCTTGATAATTCTAAACTGAGGGGATTTAGTTTATTTTTACCTCTTGACATGACAGTAAAGGTGAGTAGAAGCTGAAGTACTAGACTAAATAATCTGTGCTTTTTTTGATGTGGTTTTTTTTTTTAATCGCCGCTTGCTTTTAATTGGCAGTACTCCTGTTACTCTCCCTTTCCTCTTCCCTGCTTGACCCCCACCTGCCTGATTTCTGTGCTGAATATTTAAACCAGAGGTCAGTCTAGCTCTGTGTGTTGTTTAAAATACGCTGCAACCGAGCTGCTGAAGGGAACAGCGTCAGCATAAAATGCAGAGACCATATTAGGTCTGAGAGGATGGAAGTGCGCGTAGGTTATCAATAAATACCCAAATCAAAGTGAGCTTACTCTATAGATGTATTTTTTTCATAGTGAACTAACAGTGTTTTTGAGCTCCAGTCCCCTTCTCATCACAGAGTAATAATCCCAGTTCGTGCTGTTCGTGTTTTCTCCTTTTCTTTCTTCTAACTCCCATAGCACAGCTTTTTCAATCCAGCATTCACTGCACATGTTCCAGTCATGAGGTTACAAAGCTGACATTGCAGTCTCAGCAGAGGTTATCTCTTTAAAATTCCCTAAAATTCCCCTTTGGCACATCCAGTTTGGCAGCTGGGTTTCTGTAGGAAACTGATGGAGCCACCCCCTCCCCTTATGTCCTTTATAAAAATAGAAATCTATTAAACCTCTGGCCAGAAGGGCAGATGGGTAAGTACTCCCTCCAAAGCAGACAGTGCTGCTTCCTAAGCTTTTCTCCCTAGTTTTACACTCAAAAAACCCGAATCTAAACCACCAACCTACTAAAAAACACAGATGTTTATACTTCAAAGCCAACCAAGTAGTGAAAATATCAGCTTTTAAAATTGAAATGCATCTTGCCTGTTCTTCAGGACATGTGCTCTGGAAGGTGTATGCAGCTGCTGAGAAAAACTGACCTGTTTGAAATACTTCAAATAGTTATGCAACTGCAAAATCAGAAGCTTGGTTTAATCTTAGAACCTCATGCCTGAACAATGCTGTAGCTGGTGGGGTACAACCGGTACTCAGGGAAGGATTTGCCAAACCACATGGGAGGCATAAATACCTAACTACCAACATAGAAAAGCGATCACTGAACTAATAGTATTACAGAAGTGATCTAAGTGGGCATTGCCTACTTGCATTTTACAAAGTGGTTTTACCTTCATGCAAATAATGCCTCTGAAATGCATTAATTACTTGTTTCTGCTTCCTTGCAAGGAAGGAAGGGAGAGAGAACTGTGTGTGCATGTCTTCCTCCACACATCACTGCTTTCTCCTTGGGTGGTGTTCTGGGTGAAAGCTGTAATGACTGCTATCCAGCTTGAAGTGGGCTACATTTTCTGGCAGAATTGAAGTGTGAGTTTGAGGAGGCCCAGCAAAACCAGGTGTCCTCTCAGAAAGGCAAGGAGAGGAGCTCCTTTTGTAGCTTCACCTTGTGGTGCAGCTTTCTTGTGGTGCATGTGCTTAAGAGGGCTCTGCATGTCCTCTGTTGTTGAGAGCTGGAAGTTGTTACCTCGTCTATGGGCTGCTCTTTTTGAAAGTAAGAATTGTGAATTTTGGGCTCATGAAGAGGAGGAGAGACCACGAAGGCAAAATACGACAACTCTGCAGTTCAGTAGCAGCAAAGGGGAATGCCAGTGGTAGCTGCAGTGCCACTTCTCTTACGTTGCCTTGGGATTACCTGGGCACGTGGAGTTATTTCTGTGTGCTAAGCTAGCAGATGGCTGTCCGTGAACCTTCTGATGGATTAGTGTGGTAGAATGGCTGGGTAGAGGACCAGACCAGCTATGGGAGGACTGACAGGCCAGGAGAAAGGAAGTGGTGGTGAGACTTCTGGAGCAGCTGTCAGATGGGATTGGAGCTGTAGAGCAGCTGTCTTGGTGCTCTAGCCTCTGGAACATCATACAAAAGTTGAACAACCCCGGCTGTGTCCTGCTGTCTTTCCAGAAGACAGTTTTGCTTTATGCAGTGCCTGCTGCCAGGGCTGCCCCTTCCTTCCCCAGCCCCTCAGTGTGCAGAGGTGGGCACCAGGGAGGCATGAGGCAGGAACCCACTCTGCAGACTAGATGAGGAGCTCAGGGGCATTTCTACACTGAGTGTTTCTTGTAGAGGAGCTTTGAATGGAGCCCTCCTGAGCAGCTGTGCTCTTTGCACTGCCTTTGGAAGAGCTAGCACTGTTAGCCCCTCGGGAAAACTGCAGAAGCAACTGCTATTTGGATGCCCTGCCTGGTGCTGGCGATCTGTCTTTGAGGAGTGTGACCCTTAAATAGGCTCTTCTCAGCTCTTTGCTGATGGTGAGCAACCAGTGGCTAGGTGCAACTGATGCTAAATCCCATATGATTTGCAGAGAGCATTGCACTTCCTCACTGTACCGTGTGTGTCTTCTTGTTTGTACTGAGGAACATCTTTGCGAATGCGGCCCAGCTATTTAACCATCTTGGAGTCAACCCCAAGCCCTTTCCTTGGTATGTTGCTTTTTAATGCAGTGAAGTGTCTGCTTTCTTGTTGCCCTTAAAAATGTTACCGTTCCCAATTCCCCGCTTATTTATACAGGGTGTCTGTCATAAAAATAATTTCATCCTTACCCCATCCTCTTATGTCTGCTGGAGTTCACTGAGAGAAAAAAGAAAAAAAAACAAGCAAACTACCACACCAAAAAAAACCCTCAAACCAAACCAACCCCCTACAGTTGTTCTAATAAACTAAACAATGCAAGACTCTGCATGTTTATCACCAGTCTGGGTGAAAAAGTGTAACGCATTGTGTTAGCACTTGTAACCCATTTCAGTGCAAAGTCAGATGGGTTAATGTAGATTTTCCTTCTCCACCAAGGTGTGGTGGCTGCTGCTTGTCAGTGTTTTGTAGGAAGTGAGAAAGCAGAGGACTGAATATTCAAAGAGCCTGTGAGGGGGGTTACAGATGCCTTGGGAGTGAGACTGAGGAAGGTGTAGGGTCCTCCTTGTGTGGTACAGACATCCTTAATCACCGTTCTGAACCAGCTTAAGTCTGGACCCCTTTGGTGCTTAGTGCTGTAAGACAAAAGCTACCTAGGACACCTTTATTACACAAAAGTGAAATGAACTATTGACTTTCCTGCTTGCCTGTTGCTCTTGGTCAAATGTGCTGCACCACACAGCTCCCACCATTCTTTCACTCTCGGTTTCTTGGAGCAAGAACCCCAAAGTTGATTGGTTTCTTTCTTTGTTAGTGCAAGATTTCCCTGTAATGCAGCTGTTTTGTCAAAAGATTCTCCTCTAGACTCTATAGTTTTGGAGGTATTGAATGTTCATGATGGATTCTTTAAAGTGTTTTAAAGTGCATAATTGGGGCACTTGAGCATAAAACTACAATTATACACTTGTGTGTTAATTTTGTGTACAGATAGATGTTACTTCAGTCTGGCCATAAATGAGCATTTTATTGTGAGAGAAAGAATTTGTTTTGCGACTGCTTAAACAGTATAGGTGTTAATAGCCAAACCCAACCAGATTTGGGGGGGAGGGAGGGGAGCGGGGAAAGGAGGGTTTAAGGTTTCAAGAAGGGGAAGGAACATGTGTGGATATACCAGAGATGCTTGGGTGTTTTGAAATAATAGTAGATATTATGAAGATCAACTGATGGAGCACAGTGTTTGACTTAATCTTAATTGCAAATTCATTAAAAAAAGAGTTCTTTGTAGGTTAGCAGAATGAATGAATGAACTTGATGGTAGATTCTTCATAAGCTTTTAAGGGGGCTATTTTCAATTAATCAAAACAGGTCATTTTTAATAAGTGATGTTTGACTTTCAAGGTTATTTATTTTTCTGTTCCATTTTGAAGATACTGTCACCTGAATTGGATTATCTGTATTCAGACAATTGCATTTAGCAGATGTTTGTAAGACTGACTTGTGGTAACTGATAGGAGAAATAATTTACAATAATCATCTTACTTTGAGTCTAATAAAACTGTGATTATTTAAGAAATGATGATGCGCTATATGGCTTCAGCCATGAATTTATAAGATTGATGCCTTTGATGTTTCTGTCAGGGTTCTTCTGATGTTTTCCAGATCTAAGTAATAGGTCAAATTAAATAATAGAAGCGGAATAATTCAGATACCTAAACTCTTGTGACTACAAGGAGGGGTTTGAAAGTTTTCTTTTAAAACACTTGCAGTGGTATTTGAAGTCATAGCTGTATTGCAGTGGTAAGATACAGCATTCGGACCATTATGTAAGTACTCTTAAATAAGGGGCTGACTCTGTTTTAACTGTTCCCGGTAGAGAAAGGGAAAGAAAAGCCAGCACAGAAAAGATTTAGAGCTTCCCTTCTTTTAAAAAAAAAAAAAATAAATTATTGCTGTTCAGTTGAACTCATCTAAAGAAGAGGATAGGATTTATTTTTTTTTTAAACAAGCATAGGTACTCCAGAGTATTTGCCTGTGTTGAGGCACTGTACCACAGGAATGGGACCCTGATTTTTGGCAGTCAATTATCTTGCAGCATAGCATTATGCTGGGCTGGTAGAGGCGTAATCAAGTTTTCTTATCCACTTGGTTCAGCCAGACATTCAGCTTGCTTCAAGATTCCTTGCTGTGGGGAATTTTTAGTGTCCAGATGAAAAGTATGATTTTGATCCTGCTGTAGTAGAAGAAACCAGTAGAATTGGACTGTACAAATGACTATATTTGTCACAGAAATTGCTGAACCTAAATGATAGCTGTGGGAGGTCATGCCTTTTTCTTTTGTGCGTTGACCTCCTGTGCTGTGGACACTATTTGGGGATTGAAATCCATAATGGGAGCACAAAGAGCTGTAAATCTATTCTCCCACTGTATGTATGTGGCAAGTTTTTTGTGATTAGAAGTGTGATATCCCCTAGAAAAGGGGAAGGGCTGGAACCAGAGAGGACTTGCTATGAGTAGCATCACTCTGTTTTGGAGTCAGGCCCCAGGGGCAAAGCTTGGGGGGGAGGGCTGGGGGGCTCACTTGAAAGTGGTGACCTCATCAAAGGGGTCTGGGCCAAAACTCGAGGGGTTCTCTGTTAAACACCAGAAACTGGGTGTGCCCCATGTCTGTTAACTTTGTGCTAGGGCACTAAATTGAAGTGTGTTTACAACAGCTCCATGTTATTAAATCACAGAATGGTTAAGGTTGGAAGGGACCTCTGTAGGTCATCTGGTCCATAAAGACAAGGCTACTTAGAGCCAGTTGTCCAGGACAGTGTCCAGATGACTTTTGAATCTCTCTAAGGCTGGAAACTCTGCAACCTCTTTAGTCACCCTTTCCCAGTGTTTGATCATCTTCACAGGGGAAAAGTATTTCCTGATGTTCAGAGGGAACGTCCTGTGTTTCAGTTTGTGCCTACTGCCCCTTGTTCTCTTACAGTGCACCACAGCAAAGAGTCTGGCTCTGTTCTCTTCATACTCTCCCTTCAGGTATTTGTACACAGTGACCAGGTACCCCAAGCCTTCTCTTCTGCAGGCTGAACAGAGCTGGATCGGTCAGCCTTGACTTATATGAGGTGTGCTAGCCCCTTCATCATCTTTGTCATCCTTCATTGAACTTTTTCCTCTATGTCCAGGTGTCTGGAACCCTGAACTAGACACAGGGCTCACCAGTACTGAGGGGGAAATGCCTCCCTTGACCTACTGGCGATTCTTCTTCTAATGCAGCCCAGGTTACCGTTAGTCCTCTTTGTGGGAAGGGCACATTGCTGGCTAACATTTGACTTGGTGTCCACCAGGACCCCCAGGTTCTTTTTTGCCAAGCTGCTTTCCAGCTGGGTGGGCCCACCATATATTTGTGCCTGGGGTTGTTCCTTCTTAGGTGGAGGATGGGAATAAAGAAAGGGGAAGAAAAGCAGCTGTTGGGGAGAGAGGGTGTGCACTGTGAAGGTCTGTGATGCCTCACAGTCTCGTAGAGCTGAACAAGCTTGGGTGGGAAGAGGAGGAGAAAGGCATGGCTTGCCAAAGAGTACACAACATCACTCCCTGTGGAAGATGCTTGATTTTTATTTTTTTTTTTTTTTTTTTATGAGGAACATATGAATGAATTAAAAAGCCCCCTTCTCTCTTGAAACAGACTGGAGGAAAGAGGGAAAACTCCATTGTGTGCAAGATGTTGGGGAAGTGATGGTGAACAGGGGGTGTGTGCTGATTCAGTGATTCTGCCTTTTCTCCCTATTGCAGCTTAAATAATAATGTCTGAGTTTCTTCCAGCTACCAAGATTGTGTGCCAGAAGAATTGTAGAGTGAAAGCTGTTTTACAGGGGAATTTTTCAGTCTCTAGTCGTTAAGTGTTGGGAGTCTCTCTGTGTATAAATGCATAAAAATGGAGGATTACTCATGTGGTTAGGCTACCTGCTAGTCAGACTCAACCCATACCTCTCATTTGTGTCCCTTGCTTTAGAACATTTGAATGGCACTGCAAAACGTGTCTAAAGAAAAATGTTTAGGTGTATATATTTTCTTAACCATATTCTATTTTAACCACCATTTGAGAAATGGTAGTCAAAACTGTTACCGGTTTGCTGGAGAATAAATGGCAAATACAAAATTTGGGGACCAAATGTGATAAATTGTTACATGATTAAAAATAAGGTTAAACACAGGCTCTTGCATTTTTCTTTTACCAGTGGCTGTTATATTTTAGGGGAGTTGCGTGCTACTAGTGCAGTGAGGGGTGAAGTTTCCTATGACGTTTCTACTGAAGCCCCAACCTTTGGAGACACCATAGGGACTGGGTGAATCTTGCATTGTTGTGGCGGTTCTGATGTGCTTTTCCTTACGCTGATTCCTAAAATGGAAATCAAATAATTAAGCAGATTACATGATCCCTTATAATTGTTTGGGAAAAAAAAAAGGAAGGAAGGCAGAGGGTAAGAATAGATGTTTTATCTGACTCATCATTTAAGTGTGTGTGTATATATAGGCACTGTGATTTCTCTCTATTTTTTATAGGATATATCAAAATGGCTCTCCTGGGGAAAAAAAAATCTGTTGCAAATTTTCACTCTGTGGTGCTAGTGTGAGGGGATAGATAGATAGAACACTGTGGAAATTTTTTTCCAGAGAGTATCATATTTTCATCCCTTAATTTGCAAAACAGACCAAATGTTGCCTCAGTTCAAACTGTAATGCATGGTACAAGTCAACGTGATCAGGCTCTTGTGTTTGGATAAATTTCTTCCTATTGTTTCTAGACTCAGCTGTTTACCTCTCCCTTGAAACTAATTTTAGCTCATCTGAAACATGCAAATTTTTTATTTTTGTTTGTTTGCTGTTTTTAAGGGAAGGTGGGAATGGGAGGTGGTTGTGATATTGGCATAGATTTAGCATTTACGGCAGAGGTAGTTTTCATCAATTTCTGACAAGGGAATCAAAGTGTTCTTTTTGGAAGGAGAGATATTGCTTTTCCTTATAAATGATTGACTATTTTGTGGTAGTAGTCTTTATTTATTTGGCTCTCATCATGAAGAATAGCAAACTTATTCAGAATCTCAGTACATCAAAAATATGTCAATACATAAAACATAAGTACTATTCCATACTACAGTCTATGCAAAAAACTATGTTAATAAGATGTGAAGGTTGCACAGCTAAGAAGTCAGAAAACATAAATGATAAGATTCTAGCAGCCACATTAACTGAGCCACATTTCACATTCTCTATATTTTATGAAATGCCTTTGACAACATAAATCAGAAAGAGAAGGTGCTTTATATGTGCAACATGGCTCAGTTAATGTTGCTTTTGGAACCTTAACATCTACATTTTCTGACTGGAGAATTTTTTTAATCATGTAATCTTAGTAGGGTTTTTTTACATTCTATTTTTTATAGTTTCTCCTCTTTAAAAGAGAGGAAAATTGCCTGTACTAATAATGGGTTGGCTCACGTTGCTTTGATTTAAGCTACAGTAAAAGGCAGAACACCTCATGACAGGTACACGTTTGATGCCATGTACGTTGTGCTGACAACTGGTGTAATCGTGCTGCTGTGCGCTTTTTGAGGAGAAGGGGGCTACAGGCATGTGTCTGAAGTCCCGTCCTCTCTGCCCTGCACGTTAGCAGTAGTGCAGGGTATGACTGCATTGCAGACTGCAGTGTACTGTAAAGGTACTTGAGCTACCTTTTTAACTGAACTGGCTGGCGTACAAGCAGCAGCCTGTCTCCAAGAGCCTGGATCTCTTTCTGACCTATTTCATCCTTGCATAGAGCACAGCAGATAAGCATAGAATGGCTTCTGGTGTAGCCTTCTTCCAGTATCTAAGCTAGTTTGCAGATCTGCGTACTGCACTGCAGTCTTCAACATAGACGTTTCATGACTCTGCAAAATCTGCTACCTCGCAAGCTCTGGAAGGGGGATTATTGTGCTGTGACACAGAAACATGCTTTTTATTCCATCGCCTCCTTGCTCTGGGTCACAGGGTGGACCAGTATCAGGCCCAGTGTTAATATTTTAAAGGCTCCTAATAAGATTTTAAAGTTCACACTTCAGCGTAAAGGCAAGCAGTCGAGGAAAGACAGTAACACAGCTGAACGTTGTGACCAATGTATTGTCAAAAGGTCAAAGCTAAGTGATAAGAAGTAATAGAATTTATGGAATGTATGAATAAAATGCCTTAGCATCAGGATTTCTGATTTACCTGTGATTAATAGCCTTGACATTAGCCATTAACACCTAGCTTTTTACTTGGTTTCCTTTTCGAATGGTTTTTTATCCTCAGTGAGAAGGACTTGTAGCCTTCGTTAAGACACTGTGCACAAGCGTGCTGGGGTTGGACATGGTCATTTCAGACAGGAGACCATGCTGCGCTCACTAACTATGATGGAATCTTTACTGCCACTGAATGTGTGCCAAAGGATTTCCCTGTGCTGTATGAGCATGTTGTGTCTTTCTCCTTTCTGTAATCTAGCTAAATGTACAGATGAAGACCTGGGTTTATGAGAACTCAAAAGTTCTAGATAGTAAATTTCTTACGTACATCAAAGTCAGAGGGTTAGTTTTCCCATATAACTTGCTGCCCAAAGTATGGAGAAATGCATGAGTGGAAATACTTAGGTTTTTGCAGAGGGCTGACTAGTTTTGGAAATCTAAGAATGGAGGAGTAGGTGTTTCAGAAAATGGCAAGAATTTTACTTGAAGGTTTGATGGAAGCTGTGTGGTAACTTTACAATTATTACAGAAGTGACCACTGTAAAATTAAAAGCATTAGAATTAAATTTGGATATAATGTAGTCTTGTCTGTAAGAATGTCCTATTTTACTCCTGGTGTGAAGTACCGGGGGGGGGTGTTTTTTCCTGGAAATCCCACTCACTATACATTTTGAATTCTAATTTCTATGTAATTAGTGTTATAGTTGCTAGGAAAGTGGGATGCTACCCATGATTACATTTCTGAAGAGGGTACTTGCTTCACAGCGCTCCAGTGTGTTTCACTGCCTCTCGGTGAAGTAGACCGTGGCATCGGGTAGTCACCCTTGCTCTGACTGCCACCCCTGCCTCTGGAGTTCAGCTTTTATTCTCTCTAAATGGGATTTAATGTGAATTAGGCGGAAACTGTTGAGTCTGGCCCATATTTTTGCATCATGACACTCTGGTCCAGGGCTTCTGAGCTATGCTGTGCCTGCTACTGGCATTACCCAGGATCTGCCCTATTTTGGGGGCCAAACAGAAGCAGTAACCAGTGTTGTCAGTACTCTTTCCATGTTGTGAGCATGTCATGGTGACTGGCGTGTTCAGGTTGGTCCCAAAGTGGCTTGGCAGAGCTTTTTGTGGTAAGGGGACGTAAGAAGCTTCTGCCATTATTGACCGGATCTAGCCATTTGGATGGTTTAGAAGTGCAGTGGCTGCACACTGCTGGTTTCATTAGTGCACCTATGCTCACACACTAACTCTGTTACATTTTCATTTAAAAAATAATTATAATGACTGTAATGCTGTCTAATGATCCTTCTCCTTTGACATCAGTTATGGATTACGCATGCAAAAATTGCTTAGAACTTCCATTACAATCAAGGTATTACCTGGACAAAGAATGTCTGCCACAAGACCCCTTGTTCAAGCAAGAATTAAAGATAATGGGCTAAGTTATAGGTTTAATTGGATTTCTCCCACCCCTTCATGCTGGCTGCCAATTTCGTTCCTGTTTTATTCTCATCCTTTCCTTCTTTGTGTTCAAAGTAGTTTAATCACTGATGGTCAGTCATACTTGTCCCAAAATAATGCTATTTCTAATGTGCAAGTCCGATAGGGAGCAAAGTAGTTATTACAGTTTATGTGCTTGCCTAGAAATACTCAAACTCAGGTCTTTTCTCTCTTGAACCATCCCAACAATGTGTGTGTTACCACAGGCATGCCGAACTTTCCCAAATTCTCATCTCCTGCCTTGTGTGGTCACTAAGAATGTGGGTGTAAAGGAGTAAGGGAGTGAGGATATACCTTACATAGAAAGAGGATGCTTGGGTCATTCACTCAGTGTTTTAAGTAATTGGCTTCAGATTTGTTTTGTTCTGGGGAGATTTTAATTAAGCTTTTTTTATATGCTGTTTAATAAACATTTGTCCATAAGTAGTATCTTGTGTTCCCCATCAGTAAAGCAGGAGGATTAATTTGCATGTTGTTGTTGTTTGTTATTTATTTAAATAGCCACAGAAATTACACGGAGCCTTCTGCCGAGGCAGTGGTGATGGGTCTCTGCACTGAAGAGTATAGCATCAGAGTGTACATGTAGCGTTGGGATTGTTGTTGTGGGGTTTTTGTTTGTTTTATCAGCTTGGACTGGGAGAATATGGAGGAAAATTCCAAGATGAGTAACTGATACATGAGGTCAGAAGAAGAGCCTGTATTTTTTTTTACACCAGTGTCTGAAAGCAGATTGCTAGGGGAAGATATTTAAGAAATTGGAGCAGTCTCCCAGCTTCTGGCAGTCAAGGTGTTATCGCCTCGTCAGGTTGCTTACATCTGCTACTTGGTACCTCACACACCAAATCTGTGTGGCTTTCTCACAGGACATGAATATGTGTTGCGAAGAGGTGGTTGGAATGTGGGCATGGCTACACCGGGTCAGATGGAGGGGTTCCTGCAGCCCTGTGCTCTGCCTCCAGTGGAGGCTTTAATTGGACGCCCAGAGAAGAGTCAGAGCAAAGCAAGCATGTGATACTTCCCCCAATACTCTCCCAGCCTCCGGCTATTTTCAGTCCAGGGACTTCCTGAGCCAGATGTGGCTCTGTATATTTGGTAACCCTCAGAGGATGTATCTTTTGTGAACTTGGCCAGTCTTTGCTTGAGCCCACATAAACTTTCAGCTTTCAAAACATCGTTTGGCAAGGAGTTTCAAACATCTGCTACCTCTGAGTAGAGAACTTATCTCTCTTTTGTTTTAAAGTTGGATTCTACCATTTAATGCCTAAGTGTTGTGTTGGATAAGATGGTTTTGTAGTTTTTTATCATATTTCTTACTTCTAGGTGCCTTTTCCATATTTGAAGGGTTATAGCTCCTTTGTATGGGAACTGTTCTGTACCTTTATTCTTGTTGTGTTTCTCTCAGCCTTTGTGTTTAAGTCTGAGAAATTTGTAGAGAGAAATTTTTCCCTCTACAAAAGTTGTGTTGATGTATCTTCATTCTTGTCTGTCCTGATGTGTCCAGAACAGTCATCAGTCCTTTATATTTTCAAATTTTGCAAATCTCTGGGGCTCTTTAAGCTGCTGCTTTTTTTTTTTTTTAATATAGTTAGAGGCTTTGTACTGTCATTCAGCTGTTTCATTCTTGCATTAGTTTAGACTTCAGGGGTGATACTGTATGATCTTGAGTGTTTCTTACTGTTCATTTGCCAGTTTGTTCCATGAATAGTCCCATCAGACCTAGGCGCGTTCAAGTCCCTCACAAAGGAAGACTCCAACATGGGAACCTCCCAGGATTTTTCCAGAGTGCACACTAGTGTGGAAAATCTGTTAAGCTTCTCTGTGATGGCCCTCAGATTTTCTCTGAATTTCCTTTTATACCTTGATCATCGCTTGGCACTTCAGACTCTCTGGCAGACGACCTGCTCCTGATGTGTTTGAAGAAATGATTCATTACTCATTTGATTCCTTTTCCTAGCTGTTCCTCCACTTCTTTCTGGCCTGCCTTGTTACACTTTGAGTGCCAGTTTACAGTCTTTTCTGTTTTCCTCATTCAGACTTGGTGTCGTCTTACTGAATGATGCCTTTTTGCTTCTAGAAAGCTACGATGAGCTACGCTGGTGTCCCTTTACTCTTCTCAGGTCTTTCTGAATAGGTGGTCAATATTGGTTCTCTGCTTTCTGTGTGGTTGTTGTTAAGCAGCTTTGATGCTGCTAGTCAGGTTTTGGTTTGGTTTTTTTTGTTCGGTTTTTTTTTGGTAGCTGTTTTAGCTTCCTTTTAACAAGCTTTCCCTTTTTTACGTAGTTACACTTTTTGAACTTAAGCACAACAGTAGCAGATTCCTTGGTTTTCATTGTTCCTGTAGGGATGCTCAATTTAACTGTGCTATAGTCACTGATGCATAGTGGTTCTGCAGCTGTAGGATATAGAAGTAGATGGGTCCTGCTGCTCAGGACTGAGCTAAAGGCAATGGATCTTCATGCAGGGTCCCTAACCAGCAGCTCCGTGGAACAACCTTTGGCAGTTACCTGATACTTCAGTCTCTACTTTGTAGTCTGCTTGCTCAGCCTACGTGGGAGGGGATTACATCTCCTTTTATACAACTTTGGACCATGTCTTTGATTTTGCTCAGTGTGCTGCTCTCCAGCAATGCCTGGTGGCCCCACTGTTCCCTCTCCTGATCCAGCCAAGCTCCAAGGCCCTGCTGCTTGGTGAGGTGGAGTTCTGTTTTGATTTGTTTCTGAACGTTATGCAGCATATAATGTTACTTTATTAACAGCTGTCTTTCCTATATATTTATATCCTAAAATGATGCAAAGTAGCAACCTACTAATTGTCTCCCACCAGATTTCTGACCTCGGATTAGTGCTTTTATGTAGAGACTTGATTTCTAGTGATCTGGTTTTTCTTCTACTTGCCCCTCTGTGTAGAAGGCAACATAATGCATTGCTGGATTTTCTTCTTACCACCATATTCGTTCTGCAGGCGTCTGTGTGCCTGTTTGTACTCTTTGATTCTTCTCTGCACCTTCATCTGATGACCCAGAACCTCCATGTCTTCATTTGTCATAGCAATGCTGTGCTTTTCAACCATATGTTCTTCTAATTCTCTCTTTTTGGTTTAAAATTTCACTCTCTTGGTCCTTAGGTAGCAGTGGCCAGGCTTGTGTGTTGAGGTGAGCTCCAGCCCACCTGCACAAGTATCTTTATTCTAGAAGTGCTCTCACCATTCAAGTTCCCCTTTTCTTCTTTCCAGAAGCCCTTATTTTGCTCTCAGGATACCTTTACTTCTCTTCCTAGTGTTACTGGGACCCAGATGGGCCACAACATAGGTTTCTCCTCAGCATTTCCTAGGAACCAGTGCAGGGTCTGTGACCTTTGCAGCTGATGGGCAACTTACCGTGTGGTCTTGTCAGATCCTGGACTCCAGCTGTCTGTTTGCCTGATAATATTCCAACACACCCTTCTTTATTTTGCAGTATAATAACCTTATTTATGCATCAGCAGGGAAAGGGTGTGTTTGTCAGAAAGGGTTCCTTTGGTCACAGAAACATCGAACTGCCTGTGAAAAGGTGGTGAAGAAAATGGAAGTGCAAGCGAACAAGTGCAGAAGCAGGATTCCAGTGCTGACCTTAGGAGGTGGCAAGAAGTAAGACTACCAACTTCTGGTAGAACTAATAGGAGCAGATGAAGTTGTGATAGTAAAAACATCTTGAAACAGGTGTTTAAGTATGACTTTGTATTATTATTATCATCATCGCCTAGCAAATATTACTGTATTGTTGAATGCATGTAGTAGATTAACTGTAGGTAGAACAGGTATGTGTTTACATGTTGAGTAAATAGATTTATCAGTTTATCAGAAACTCAGTTCAGAGATCAAAGCATTTCAGATGTGCTCAGGTTGCTAAGGGCGGGGACATGCAGGACCAACAGGAAACCCATTCTAGAAGGGAGAAGTCCTGTGTTGCACCTGTCATTCATCTGAAATGGTACTAAATACCAGTGTTTGGGGAAAAGCACGGTTACCTAAAATCAGGGCAATATGGACACAATACCAGGAGTTTGTCAGAAGTGTGCCCTTTGAAACATCTCAAGGAAATGTCAGTGTCTATTGATACAAGGCTTTGGTGTGGAAAATCACTCTGATACTGTAATTGACATGCTTTTGCTTATAACTTAATTTTTTTTTTGCGGGGGGGTTCTCGGTGCATGATACTTGTGCCAATTTGTCTGTTAATAGAACCCATAGCACATGGTTGCACTGGTGTTTTGTTTTTCCCTTTTTTAAAAAAAGTTGTATCTTAGTAGTGGGAAGGAGACTGAGAGAGATTGAACTTGACAACCAAAAAATCTGCCGAACCCAAATGTCTATTTTAGAATTGTTTCTTTTTTCACAGTTCTACTTTTGGGTCAGGCATCAGAACGGTTCCTCTGATCCACCTCAGTAGTGTGCCAGTGGAGAGCAAACATTTAAAATAACTGCTGCTCTATTCTAAGGCTGGGTGTTATGGGATTGTGATGTTCAGAAGCATAGCGTTTTCCTTAGAAGCTCTTCCTGAAAAGAGTAACGATATAGAAGATTTGGGCTTACTCCTCCTGCTCAGGCAAGAGGATCTGAGGACTTGAATTAACTGCTGAGTAAAAGAGTAGGACTTGTTGAATCAGGTGTGTAGCTGAGGCTATCGCTTCTGAGCAGGTTGCCATAAAGATATGACATAGTTTGATCTCATGTCCTCCTGCCTCTACTCATGTATGTGCTTTGCTTGGCTCTTCCAACAGATACCGCCTCAGTATGGCCAGCAAGGTGTAAGTGGCTACTGCCAGCAGGGCCAACAGCCGTACTACAACCAGCAGCCGCAGCCTCAGCATTTGCCACCCCAGGCTCAGTATCTGTCGCAGGCCCAGCAGAGGTACCAGGCTCAGCAGGTAAGTGCCGTCCTCCGCTGCTGACAGTCACCCTGGAGCTGGAAGCGTAAAAATGGTCTGTGCAGAATGAACAAAACACCCCACCCGACCCCTGTTCGAGAGAACAGTGTTAAAATTAAACACAGAGTGAGACAGTGGCCTTCTGAAAAGCCTTAGGGGAGACACACAAAAACCTCTGCGTACTCTTTCAGGCTTTATTTTATATTGGCCTCTGAACAAAGACAGTGTGTGTACCCTGGTAACTAGTAATTCTGCTTTTAAAAAGAAGTCACAGTTTCTTGATCAGGTGTCAGTGGAAGCTGGAGTTTTTCCTTGCTTTTGTATTGTTTTCCCCTCACAAGACAGGTGTTGTTGAGAGCTCCTGCATCTAATGTGGTTGCTACTGGGTTTTTTTGTCCGTGTCATTTCATTTGAGAAGAGATGGGTTCAAGGCATTTTGGAGCTGCTTTGTCAAGGGACCTTCTTAGGAGGTATTTTTAATTGATGCTACAGCTATTAATTTGAATGCTGTCAGTTTGCACATCCAGTTAGTGAAGCTGCATAATTCAATATCCATTTCTGTTCTTGAATTGTGCTTTATATGCTGGCCATTAAAATTCGTTTAAAGTGATTCTGTTTTTTAACTGAGATGAGAAGTGATAGTGTGTTGGTCTGCTTCCCAGAGCTTGAGAAACAGCCGGATTTTAGGTACTGAACAAAATGGATGTCCATAGCTGATGCAGCTGAACGTGTAGGCTCAGCTCTATCTGCAGTCTCAGCTCTGTTAATCACAGAGAGGTGATCTGGAAATGGAAGGATGAAACTAAAGCATACTCACCATCCTGGGAAATCTAACAAAAGTGAGTTACTCGAGACTGGGTATTACTGGAAGCATCAGCACTTGCTGCAGATCACTGGGGAATTCTGTCAGGCATGGTTGATTAACATTTTGGGATAATGCTGGTAGAGTGTAGAAATCTTAGCTTGAAATAAAAATAGTATGTAAAATAAACTAACAAAAGATGCTGTAAGTATGGAATGATACAGGAGGCTCCCTCCTTTGATTTTAAAATAAAGCTATGATAATTTCACTGTGTAATTACATGTTAATTTTTCTTCATCTACATTTTAAAATTCCATTGAGAATTAACTTTTTTCATTAAAATGCTGGATGGTTTATGAAATAGAATTCTTAATTGTATCTATGATATTCTTGTAAATGTCATCCCTTTCCATCTTTTGGATTGTACGTAACTGTGACTTTAAAGACTGCAGTTGTGGCTTTAAATTTAATTTTCTCCCTTTTTATACTTTGGCATTAAATTCTTGATTTCTCTGACTTGAAAATACTGTTCATAAGTATCTTGGTAAAGTCGTAGCAGATAAAGTCCTAGCAATGCAGCCTAGGAGATAAAAGAAACACAGCTGCTCCAATGTCTGTGTATCAGAGTTTGTGAAATTGAAATGATGTTCTTCTTGCCTCAAACACCTCATTGTATTTTAAATACTGTCGGTTGAATGGACTGTGTATTTTATTTTAAAAATATACAAAATACACCCAGTATACAGAACTTAAGAAGGTTCTAATTTATCTGTTCGTGCATATTCCAGTTACATCATTTGCTATCATAACCAGAAAAGTGAAGATTTGTGCAGTGATCTGAGGGGCATCAGAGAAGAGGGTAGAGGCAAAATGAGAAGGAAGCCTTCTGTATGTATATTATGGACTTCAGGGCACTGAGATGAGGAGAAAGGCGGGGACAGATTTACAACTAGAAAATACCAGCCTTGATGTAGCCAGATTTCTTCTTTGGGGATTTGAGGGTACATTGAGGGAGTATCTAAACCCAGCCTCCAAGGGTGATAGAGACAGAGGAGAAAAATTCAACTAGATAAAGGCCCCCAAACAACCCTGTTCTTGCTAAACTTGTTTCTAACTGGAGGTTTGAGTGCATTATCTCTCTGCAAATCTCTCCGAACCTATGTGATTCTGTGATGCTGTGGTTTAATACTGGCTTTACATGTTATAAACCAAATTTTAAAGTAACCTGCAAAACCATGCAATACCTGTTGTACCAGGTGGTGTATCTTTCTTATTTCTACACTTAAGGTCAGTACTTCCTGTTTATGTGATCCTGACAATGAGCGAATGGAGGTACTGGCATACAGTCCGTCATCCTTTCTGTCATTCTTGGTTGTGTTCTCTTTCCAGCTTGCAAATGAATTCCTTCCACGTTTTCTGTATCCATTGACCATTTTCTTGTCTCTCTACGTAGACTTTAAGTTTTGCACTTAACATTGGTGCAAAGTCCTAGTTCTGCACTGTCACAGCTTTGAGGAATGTATAGAGTCAATTGTTTCAGGATGTCAGCCACAAGGAGAGAAGCTGGCCTCTGGAGATGTTTTTGCTTCATGCTAATGAGAAGGATGGGTAAAGCTTAAGACTATAAGCATGTTTCCTGGAGAGCGTGGCTGGATCATGAAGCGAGAGAAGATCATTCTAATAATATCTCAGTAGTTCATGGTAGCCCAGCTGTGGGTCAGGATGTTGTTATTCTGGTTCTCACAGGCTCTCCCATGCCTGTGATAATGGAAAGGTGGTCTTTGCCCCGAAAAGTTTGCAGGCTATTCTGTGCCTGGTGGACTGGAAGCTGAACTTGCTTGTAGCATGGGAGCAGCTGTGAGGGGAGGAAGCTTCATGTTCTGTTTTAGTGTAAATAAGGCATCATCCCTCACTGCTGCCTTTGTGATCTGAGCGTGACTGAACTGGTTTTAATTCAGGGTGGAGACAAGAGATGCCAGATTGGAGAAAGGGGGCTTCCCAGTATTTGCCTTCTTTTCCCTACTGTATTTTCTTTATTTCCCTTGTAGTTTTATGTCAGTTCATTTGTTTTGGAGATCATCAAGCTGAAAGTAGTGTTTATTCTGGAGGGATGATGGACTTTTTCTTGCTACCAGTTTCCTTTAATGTAAAACCCTGTAGTGTGATGTACCGGATATTTTCATTATGGGAAGAAAAATGATACAAAATTTCATAGGGGTAATGCTTTATTTTTGCTGTTTTATAGACATAATGGGAGTGAGCTTCTGCAGTCAGGTATCACCTGTAGTGCTGTGCCTTGGAATTGGTACTTGTCTCCATTTCTCACGTATTGTGGAAGCGTGAAGCCATTGCTCCTTTTCCTTGACTCTGAATTCAATAAGCAATCTTGTCAATAAAAGTAAACAGATAAAATAATTTCTGGGACTGTTCCAGTGACTTGTGACTTGCCATTCTTCTCATAAGCGGAGAGGGGAAGCAGAGTGGGATTTATTTGAATGTTGAAACTGTAAGCTGTTTAGATCTTTGTTAAATTGATTGCATGGTGGGCAGAAAGGGAGTTTCATAAGAGGTGATTTGATAGTAATACTGGCATAGTTTACTATAGGGCCATATTGTAAGCCAGCATCAGTCATCCCCTCTTCATATCAGGAGCCTGCTGTGTAAAAACCATTAAAGGAAGAGCTTTGTTTTAAGCAAATTTATTGCAGTAACAGATTCATTGATCATTAGATATTGCCAGTAGATGTAGGTACTGCCTTGTGCTTTGTGGTTTGTTTTGTTGGGGTTTTTTTAAACTACTTTTTACCTTTACTTCTCTTTAAAGGAAAAAAAGAGAAAGATGTGCTACACTACTTCAGTGTTGCCCTTGGCAGGGTTTTTCATCTTGAAATGGCATATAAATGAATAAATGCTTCAGTTGTTTTTGCAGTTTTAAATCTTTTGCCATAAGTAGAAGTGATATTTTGCTGAAGAATGCTATGTAATTGCAAACTTAAACTGTCATCATTAAACATTATTTTGTTAAGATAGTGTGATGTATATTTTGGGTTATTATGCTCTCCAACTGGCTTTTAAACAGCCATGTGTATATATTTTCTTGTTTTATGTAGCATGTGTTCATATGTATCAAGACAGGATCGCGCCTTTGAGGTTTATTGTGCTATTTTATGGTTAGGACCATAGCACTTTTTGACAGATGAAATGGATCCGCAAAATAATTACGGTCTCACTCTTAGTTAAACAAAAATAGTGATTTTATTCTACACCTGCTACTGTTACCCTGAAGTCATTCTTTGTTTTACATCTTTCCGGAAGCTTTCTGCTTGCAAGTTTCTGGACTAGAGCGAGATTATGCAGGCATGAGATGAAAAGGGGAAAACAGCATGGCAAGTCCTTGAGGTGAGGCACGTGTCTGCACTTCTCGGGGCACTGGTCCTTCTGGTTAACTGTGCAGAGAGGCTCTGTGTGTGTGCTTTTTATACCATTCCCTTGTGATTATTTTTTAAAATGCCTTAGAGGCGTAGACAGGTAGTTCAGGGTCGGTCTTTAGTCTGTTTTTATTTAAAAGGATAAAATACTTCATAAACAAGTAAACAAGCAAGACTACCTCACTGTTGGGTTTTCTTTAAATGTACTAAAAGCTGTCCAAAGCCTTGGTTTCTCCCCTAGTATAATACCTTGTAACATACTGATGAGACCTCTTGATACTTTGTGAGATACAGGGGAGGGGGTGGTGGTTTGAGATGCAGATTGTCATAGGGCAGACTTAACTAGCTGGCTTTTTTCCAAGGGTAGGCTGGGAGAAGAAAACAGTTCGAGACAGGAAGAATTTGTGAACCATTTCAGTCATCCCAGGTAGAAAGGCATCTGAAGCAGGAGAGCAGTGTGTGTGACGAGGTGGGGGGGCATCTCTGGTGATGCCTTAGTGAGTGTCTCAGGGTGGAGGGCTGGGGACCACTTACCCTCCTGCCAAGTGGCTGTGGCTCCTTCCTCTCCAGCTCCCTGAACGGGGATCAGTGGGCACCATAAATGTCAGGTTTGCTCCTGAACTGGTGACAATGGCTTGAACTAGGCTCAGTCGCCAGCCCTGAGAAGATGAGGATGAGAATGTTCTTGTGCGGACATCTGTTCCTAGCGTTGAGTCAGTGCAAGGTAGGACAGATAAAACATTACCCGATTTGAAACAGTCTTTGAAAATGTGAACAAAATGTGAAACTAATTAATCTGTTTTCATGTCCAAGCTGTATGACTGTCATGAAAACAGAACAAATTGTATTGTGGTGAAATGTATCAGATTAGTAAAGTGATTTGGTACAATGAAGATGAAGCCTTGTTTTTAAATTCTATCTGAGCTGCTAAAGTTCTTTTAACAGTGCAATAAGCAGCATGCTGATTAACATCGTCAAGCTGTTATGGGGTGTAAAACTGTGCAAAAATACTGTTGTTGTAACTTAGAAATAGTTGTGTTATGTGCAAATACAAAATTAATTAGTAATATAGACAGTCCTCAATGAGTCCAAATTTGTCTTACACCTCAATACAATTATTCTCTTTAATAAAATCTTGACTCAAGCTACTAGAAGCTGGCACAGAATTAGGAGTTGACTGTATTGTAGTTTAGTCTCCAATCCTGCAGAATTTAATTTAAACTTCTTTTAAGAATATGTGGGGCTTTGCAAGTAACAGAGCTGCCTGCATCTTAAAGTTGTAATAAAAGTTGTTTGTCCTTTCTATCCTTTTAACTCTTGTGTCTGTAATCACCTACCATTAGATGAGTGGTTGCACTTAATAACTTGTTGTGTTGTGAACCACAGGAAATCTGGGAAGGAACAAGCTTGTATGTTAATCTGACATTTGCTGCCAGGCATATAGGAAAGCATTCTTTGTGGAAGTTGGCTATTACAGTTCTAAGATAACTCATAATCCAATTTAATGTTCACAAGAGACTGTTGTCTGACATCATGAGCGGTGGCTGACACCACTACTTGTTGTGTACCATAAATCTGTCACGGCCTCCATCGTCTCAGCCGCAGAGGTGCTTAGTGCCCAGCGTACTGTCGCGCTGTCTTGAAATGCTGGGCTTGTTTTTAGCGTGGAAGCAATTTACGGAGTGAAGAGATACAGTGGAGAAGTGATTCCTTTAAACCATTCAACCCCAAATTCATGGCACTAAGAACTGTTGCTTCTGAGATGTGCTTGTTGGTTGACTTTTAGAAGTCAGGGCTGCTTGTACATAGTAGCCAGACAGACGCCTAACAAGAAAGCAGCAGGGAGAAAATTCTCATACAGATACACGTACTTCTGCCAGCTTTTCCAGCCTCCTTTCTGTGGGCCTGAAACTAGAGGCAGGGGAAAACAGCGGCATAACTTCTTATGAAGGCATCCGTTTTGGTACGCTGAACCTTTTGTTGCCAGCCTACTTCAGAGACATCA